>NC_136071.1:310874056-312124056 GCF_964261635.1 Lissotriton helveticus
GGATCAACCAAACCGTCCGACTCCACCTGTCATAGGTGTTACCCTGACAACGAGTGACTCTTAGAGTCTTTTTTCACTTACTATCACCCCGTGACCTCCTGTTGCTATGTCTACCGTAACAACAGGAAGTTCGGCGTTCTCCTCGAGGCAGCCGAGAGAGACGCTTCACCTTCAATGAGCCGCATTAGACCGGTAAGCCTCTCCGCTCCCCGCATCGGCTCCCGATATCCACAATTACTTTTAATCCTACCATTATCTATGACTGACACCCTCCTCCTGTCCCTCTCACTAGGATACGGATCCCGATTCAAACGGACGTTTTCCTTTCCTTTTTGCGCTGGGGACACAGGACATACTTTACACTAATCGGTAAGCCCTACCGATCACTGATATTGCGCAGCTCCACCGTGAGTACCTTCACCTTGGCCATATCCATCTGATTAATGTTCCCTTTAACCAGATACGCAGAGTGGTCCCCCCCGTGTTGAGCAACCGGATCGTTTCGCCATACCCCTTTGGGATATCGGACTTCATTTCCTAAGTAAGTCATGAACTCTCTCGCTCAGCCCTTCAGATGAACACGCGTTAAATCTAACCACTGTCCTGATAGGCATTATATTGATTTTTCTCATAGGATTGAATATCCACTATCAATCTAACCTAATGTTTATCGACGATCACTGATATATATTCAGGTATGTGTAATTTAACCATGTGAATACCCTCATACAAACTGTGATTTGGTCAGTCTTAATAATGATACACTGACCTTATATATTTATTTAAATTTAGGTTGTTTGCCCCACCCCTTTTTCGTCCTGATGAAGACCCACTTGCAAGGACTTTACTGATTCCTGCGCCCCTTGGGTCGAAACGTCGACTTCCTCACCCTGAAACACAGCCTCCTCCAACCCATAATTCATGCATAGTATGGACATTGGGGCATGTGTATTTTGAATTTTTATGTTGATTTGTGGTCCTTCTGTTGTCTGTTCGACATTGAATTCATACGAATGTTTGAATAATACTTGTTTTTATTATCACTATCCCTTCCTACACTACCCTCACGTTTGCACGTCCCCCTTACCCCCCAGGGGCACCAATACAACTGTAATTTATGTAATTGATTACCTTTTTCCTATAATGTGAATTAAACATTATAGATGCATTTACTTTTCACTTGCTTTATTCAAATTGTTTTTACTTAAACGTCTACCTTACTGGGACCCCCTTTTTCTTAATGCCTAGTAGAAACAGAGCATAGGGAGTGGGCTTCGGCAGGAGGTGTAAGACATCCTTGGAGAACTGGATCCCCGATCTTTCCTCCAGGTTGGGTCATGACGTATAGGCCTTTCCCTAATACCCATGGGATCTTCCTGCTGTTTAGTAGCAAAAAAATTGAGATTTGAGGGGTATATTATCAACAACTAGCGATAATTTTTGTCTCTAACTTGTTTAGAGACAAAAATTATCGCCGCACATCGGCGATTTTTATCGCAGATAAACCTTGCTATTAGCAAGGTTTATCGCAAATGCGATAAAAAACGCCCGCAATGCATGAATATCGCTGAAAAGTCAGCGATATTCATGCATTATCGAGCAAATGCTCTTAGCCATGTTATCCACCTCCCATTGGATAACATGGCTAAGAACTGCTCAGGGCAGGTGTTAGCTTTTGGAGATATTCGCCCTTAGCGCAAATATCTCCAAAAGTTGGTAATAGGAGATAGCGATGTTAGCGACTGTTTCCAGTCGCTAACATCTTGGCACGCCCACTTTGCATATCATTAGTGATAAATATCACTGACATGCAAAGTGGGGCCCATGATGGTCGCTATCTCCTATTAGCTGTCGCTAACTGGTGTTAGCGACAGCTTGGTAATAGGGAGATAATTTTATCTCCGCTTTCTTGGCTTTTAAAGCCAAAAAAGCGGAGATAAAACCCCTTGATAATATACCCCTAAGTTCTCTATTTCTGGAAAATGTGGATTCTTTTGGGGACCCTGATATTGATTGAACCTCAGGGCAGAGTGGGCCTGATGTTATCCTTAGCAGTTCTTTTTCTGCCCAAATTGCAAAAAACGAGGATCTGATGGATTCTCAAGTATCTTCAGTACCTTACCCAAACTGTTTTCCAGACGGTTCAGTTTACTGGTCACCCCTGCTAAAGCTTACTACACCATTGCTTCTACACCTTTAATTTTGTCGCTCAGGACTTGGATATGGGAGATAATAACCAGTTGGACCACCGCACGTGGCCTAGCTCCTTGTTTCGGCCCCCTTTCCTTTTTTGCAGGGGGTGGGCTAGCTGTTAATTGTGAAGAGCTACCAATGGGGGCCGACAAGACGTTTGACATGCAAGGATTCTGATATTTTGTATACTTTACTACAGTATTCTCTGTTTCTGGCCTGTCTATCTTGGGTGCTTCTATTGTTGCAAGCACCGCCAAAACCAACCTACAGGAAGGAATGAAAGAGGTTGTGGAATGGATGAAGCTCAGCCGCCTTAAACTGAACTCAGACAAGGCGGAGGTCCTCATCATCGGACAATCCCCATCCGCCTGGGACGACTCCTGGTGGCCCACGGCGCTGGGCACCGCACCAACCCCCTCGGATCACGCACGCAACCTCGGGTTTATCCAGGACCCCCTCCTCACGATGACCAAGCAAGTCAACGCTGTCTCGTCATCATGCTTCAACACCCTACGCATGCTTCGTAAGATCTTCCGGTGGATCCCCGCCGAAACCAGAAAGACTGTTACCCATGCCCTCGTCACAAGCCGACTGGACTACGGAAACACCCTATACGCAGGAACCACCGGCAAACTTCAGAAACGACTACAACGCATACAGAATGCCACCGCACGCCTCATCCTCGACATTCCTCGCCACAGCCACATATCCGCCCACCTGCACTGGCTCCCCATCAACAAGAGGATCACCTTCAGGCTCCTCACCCATGCACACAAAGCACTCCACGACATGGGCAACGAATACCTCAACAGCCGCCTCTTGTTCTACACGCCCACCCGTCAGCTCCGCTCAGCCAGTCTTGCCCTCGCCACCGTCCCAAGGATCTGCAGAACCACCGCCGGAGGAAGATCGTTCTCCTACCTGGTGGCCAAAGCATGGAACTCCCTCCCCGCACACCTTAGAACCACCCAGGACCATTTCGCCTTCAGGAAACACCTCAAGACCAGGCTCTTCGAGCAGCAGTAACTCCCCCCCTCAGCGCCTTCAGACCCTCACGGGTGAGTAGCACGCTCTATAAATGGACTGATTGATTGATTGATTGATTTTGTTAGCCCCATCCTTTCTTCTGCTCCAGTGATCTCCTTATTTGTCCTTGAAATGGCCCTCATCAGGTACCTTGCCTTGGAGCCCTTAATAGTGAAACTGCCAGACTTTGGACCTGCTTTTGTTATCAGTTTCCTCTTTCCCATGTTTTTAGATGGTCACATATTAATAAGCAGGAACACTTATTTATCCAGAAACCATGCGAGAGGGGAGTGGCACAACCTAGCCTCGCCCGGTAGCCGACGGCACAAATGGCCACGCCATTGGCTAGGCTTTGCCCGGGCATGGTGCTTTTAACCTATTAACCAGGGCAGCCCCAACCCCTCCTCCTGCTATTGCCGCGCCTCCGGAGAGATGGGTATTGTGGTGTCTGGAGTCTCCATTAAGTGAGGCAGGTGGTGTCCATGGGATTACACCCCCCTTGCAGCTTCAATTAAAGTCCCCTTATTAGCATCCCAAAAGGTAAAAATGTGTGTCCAAAGAGGAGTTTTGAAGGCTTCTTTCAGTATTGCAGCCCCTCCCTCTTCGTCACGTCATAGGAAAATGCAGACTTCTTACACTCTTCTGCACAGCTCACATTGACAGTCTGCATGGATCAAGCTGTTTCAAGAAAAAAAAAATCACCGACATTGTCCCATTTTCAAAATCATATGAAATGCGGTTTTAAATTTAAACTGAATTGACAAATAGAGCACGTAAAGGTTGCTGGTTTGAACCAAAAACTATGTAGAGGGTAAACTACATTTGGACTAAGAATGGGATTTAGGCAAGACTTTACTCTAGTAATTATATCTTTGAAAATATAACTTTGAAATGGAGTATTCTGTTAGGTGAACTCCTGCGGGCTCAATAGAACTGTAATACTGAGGAGACATCCGACATAGAAAAATAATTCATATCAGATTGATATGACGTAAGAGGATGTTCCAAGAAAGTTTTGAAGGATGTAGTTTAGAGAATAAAATCATTCACACCGACCAGTTTGCTTTTTGGCCAACAGTGTGGGGAAAGAGGCAACTAGCAACACAGCAACTAGTGTTGCCACCGGCAATAATACTAATTCTAACAAAGTCCCTAAATTCATGAAAAAACAATAGGGTATTTTGAAACGTAACCCTGTTATAGAAAGAATATCTTTCTGGGCAACCTAGTATTACTTAGTGCTGAGAAAAATCCGTCAGAGATCCTCTGGTTCCCAGTCATATGATGCATAATAAAGACGAAAGTTGGATGTCAATGAAAGTATGATGTTTAACTTGCAACAAATGCAAAGTGGTTAAGAATATTGGGGCAGATTTACAAGCCCCTTCCGACACATTTACGCCGCCATTGCGTCACTTCTGTGACGCAGTGGCAGTGTAAACCATGTGCCGCGTTGCGACTTATTTACAACGTGATGCATCTAGGGAGATGCGTAACGTTGTAAAGCCCTGCGCCACATCAAACCTGCGTCAAGTTTGATGTATGCAGGGTGGACGTTCCGTTGTAAGGAAGCCCCGGTAAAAGGGAGGTAGTCTAATCTACAAGATTTCACTGAGTCACTTTTACGTCCATGCTGTGTCAAAACCCTGCACCTGCTTGAAGCAGGTGTTAGGAGTGGCGCAGCATGTTAGGCATAGGGCGCCACTGAGCACTGCTGGAGTTGCATCCCGCTTGCAACACAACTCCAGTAATGCGCCGCCCTTACGCCATCAGGTGGGACACGCATCTGCCTATCCCTGCGCCACGGTGCGTTGCATTGTAAATGCGATGCATCTATGGTGGCGCAGGGGTAGAATTGCGTGTCACATCTTTACTGGCTCATCCCTGCTGATATGCAGGGATGCACCAGTCCTTGTAAATCTGCCCCATAAACCCCTTTGCTGCTAGTCCTTTTCCCCTCTTGTGCTGAGCCTTTTTTTGGCTATTTGGGGTAGTGCGCGCTTAGGCCCCTGTAACTTTTTGACCACATAAAGAATCCACACCAATTTTGTGTCCTTTTCTTCCAACATCATGGGGATTGTAAAAGTACCCAGGGTTTGTGGATTCCCTTGGAGGGGTCCCAGAAATTAAGCAAAATACAGTAAAAAAAAATCTGAAAAATGGGAACATCAGCCTCTGGGTTTTTCCCTGCAAATGTTATCAAAAAAGGGTTTGTGGTGCTGAAATCACCATTTTCCCAGCTTTTAGGGAATGACAGTCTTTTGTTAGAGAACCAACATTTTTCACACAGTTTTGGGATTTTTCTGGGACATAGCCTATTTTTGCTATTTTTAGAGCTTTCAACCTCTTTCCAGTTAATGGTAAAAATGGTAAAAATGAGTATGAAAGCAATAATGGATCCTGAAATGCTATACAGTTTAGAAAAGTAGACAAAATTCTGAATTCATAAAGGGGTCTTTTGTCTAAATCCATGAAGGTTTCTTTATAGAAACTAACAGTTAAATTTAGGAAAAATTGAAAATTAGTTGAAAAAAAACAGCCTTTTGTCTCAACGTTTTTACCTGTAACTTCTTGTAATTATGACAGCTCTTTGAAAGCAATTTACCGTTACATCTGATGGACCTTCCTGTTTGTGGGGATATATAGGACTTGTAGGTTCACCTAGAACCCGACGAACCCAGAGCCAAAAACTGAGCAGCAACTTGCAATGGTATTTTATTATGTACCGGGTTCAGCGCAATTATTCTGGGAAAATGTATACATGGAAAAATCGGTATGAAAGACACCTATGCATTTCTGAATTGGGGACAAATTATAGAGTTTAGAAATAGTATATATTTGCACATTTTCAAAATTGGTAATACTCATGAGAATTATTGGTCCTTTTTCAAAATGACTTCTTTTTTACACAATGTCTTTCATTTGGAAGGCAGAAATGCATAAAAACTCAATAGGTAATAACAGTTGATTTACAAATATGAATTACCCTAAGTCTCCCGATAAAAACGGTACCTCACTTGTGTGGATCTGCCTAGTGCCTGCGACAGAAAATGCAACGTGGTTGCACCTCAATTTCGCAGTGAAAAATTAACCTTGTTTTTTAAAGTGCCTAGCTGTAATTTGTGTACCTTAGCTCTGCCGGCACCTAGGGAAACATAGCAAACCTATAGATTTTTGAAAACTAGACACCCAGGGAAATCCAGGATGGGGTGATTTCACTGCCTCCCACCAGCTTCTGCTACCCAGAATCCCTTGCAAACCTAGAAAATTGACAAATAAAACACATTTTCTCCACATTTCTGTGGTGGAAAGTTCTGGAATCTGCGTGGATCTCCAAATTTCTACCTACCCCACGTTCCCCAAAGTCTTCTGAGAAAAATGGTACCTCACTTGTGTGGTTCGGCCTAGTGCCTGCGACAGGAAACAGCACAAAACGCAACGTGGTCGCACCTCAATTTCGCAGTGAAAAATTGCCCTTTTTTCAAAGTGCCTAGCTGTAGTTTTTTAACCCTAGCTCTGCCGGCACCTAGGTAAACCTAGCAAACCTATACATTTTTGAAAACTAGACATCAACCGAAATCCAGGATGGGGTGACTTGACTGACTCCAACCAGGTTCTGTTACCCAGAATCCCTTGCAAACCTAAAAAATTGATAGAAAAAACACATTTTCTCCAGATTTCTGTGGTGGAAAGTTTTGGAATCTGTGTGTATCCACAAATTTCCTTCCACCCTGCGTTCCCCAACGTCTTCTGAGAGAAATGGTACCCCACTTGTGTGGGTCGGCCTAGTGCCTGTGACAGGAAACGGTGCAAAAAGCAACGTGATCACACCTTATTTCGCAGGGAAAAATGACCCTTTTTTGGCAAAGTGCCTAGCTGTAGTTTGTGAACCCTAGCTCTGCCAGCACCGAGGGAAACCTAGCAAACCTATACATTTCTGGAAAGTAGACATCCAGGGGCTTCCAAGGAGGTAAGGCTTGCGTGGATTCCCCAATGTTCCCTTACCCACAATTCCTTGCAAACCTCAATTTTAGCTGAAAAAAAATCTGTTTTTTCGCACATTTTTGTGTGGAAAGCGTGGCATCACTGGGATCACACAAATTTCCTACCACCCAGCGTTCCCCTAGGTCTCCTGATAAAAATGGTGCCTCACTTGTGTGGGAGGCCCAAGTACCCGCGACAGGCAAGGGTCCAAAACGTAGTGAGGCGACTTCAAAATTGACTATGTCAAAACTACCTGCTTTTGCAAGGGGGTCACCTGGGTTTTTGGCCCCGTGCTCGACGGCCATCTAAGGAAACTACCAAACCCACACATTTCTGAAAAGTAGACACCTGGGGGCTTCCAAGGAGGTATGGCTTGCGTGGATCCGCCAACGTTCCCGTCCTCAGAACCCCTTGCAAACCTCAATTTTAGCTGAAAAAAATCAGTTTTTTCACACATTTTTGTGTGGGAAAGCGTGGCATCACTGGGCTCACACAAATCTCCTACCACCCAGCGTTCCCCCGGGTCTCCTGACAAAAATGGTGCCTCAGAAAAATTATAGGCCCCCAAAAGGGGAGCAACCCTTGCATAAGGGGTCACTCATCAAAACTACATTTTAAAAACTGGGCTCCATAAAATGCCCCCCCCTGGAAGTGACCCTTGCCCAAGGGGCCACTCCCCAGCACATTGGCCCGATTAAAAAAAATAACTTATTCTCCCCCCCCAGGGGCACACAAAGCAATTTATAATTCCCCCAAGACTGAATTTGAAAATATAGGCACCCTAAAATTGCCCCCATGGGACTGACACTTGCCCAAGGGGCCACTCCCCAAGCACAATGGCACAATCATATAATAAAATTAAAATGCTGCTCCCCCAGGGGGCAGACATAGCTAGCAACATTGCCCCCAAAAGGGAAGCGACCCTTGCCTAAGGGGTCGCTCCCCAAGACTAAATATTTAATTAGGTATCGCCTAAAATGGCCCCCATGGGAGTGGCCCTTGCCCAAGGGGCCACTCCCCAGCAGCACAATGGCACATTTTCTATAAAATTGTTAAAATTCTGCCCCCCCCAGGGAGGTAGACAAATAAAACAACATTGCCCCCTAAAGGGGAGCGACCCTTGCCTAAGGGGTCGCTCCCCAAGACTAAATATTTAAATAGGCATCGCCTAAAATGGCCCCCATGGGAGTGGCCCTTGCTCAAGGGGCCACTCCCAAAAACAATGCCCGATTTTGCAAAAATTAAAAATAAATCAATAATACAACGAAAAAAATTATGCCCCCTAAAGGGGGGCCACCCTTGCCCAAGGGGCCACTCTCCAAACCAACAAACTTTGCCAAACTTTAAAAAAAAAAATAAAATCCCTGGTGTCTAGTGGACATTCCTGCTGCACGATCGCACGATCGTACAGCAGGAATGCTCAAAAGAGGCATCGAGGGAAAGGAAAACCCTTTCCTTTCCCCCGATGACTCTTTAGTTTAAATCCCCCCCGCCCCAGCCCCCAAACTTACCTGTTTCTCCTTCGACGCGCAGGAAGCAAATGGCTTCCCTGCTTGTCGGAGGAGAAAGGGAACCTCCAATGATGTCAGCGTGCCTCGCGACCTGATGTCATTGATGACGCGGGCGGGCGGCGGAAGGCAGGGGAAGGTCTTCCCCTGCCTTCCCCGTAAAAAAGAAACATATCGGGCTCATCATGAGCACCCGAGCACTGTATGCCATGACGAGCTCAGCTCGTCATGAGCATACAAGGGGTTAAGTATAAGAAAGAATATTTCTTCCAAATGATAGAAGAAAGAGGAACATTAACCAATTTATTCCCTGCTACTCTAATTACACTACCCGTGTTCTTCTATGCTATTGCTCAAAATGATACATATGGAGTGCATCTTTTCCAGCACGGAGCGAACTGTGGAACAATTATGAATGATTTAAAAGTAGGATTCAAATTATCAGACACTCAGACATTTTGCTGAATGCAATGATATCAACAGTGATTTGGCTCAGTTTCTTGGCATTTATCAAATACTAAGACACCCTAAAGGTGGTGAGGGAACCTTACAATTGAGGAGATTATAATTAAAGTATATCATTGAATTATTAATCAATTCTCAAAAAGGTCCAAATTCAAATAAGAGCCTATTAGTGCATTTATGCCCTTTTACATTTGTTTGGAAACTTTACTGCTTCATGTATTTTTTATTTTTTATTTTAATTTCTCTGTCATTGCTACTTTTTCTACATTTTGGACCGTTGATCGGTGGGTTTTATGGTTTCTATTGTCTGTTACCTTATAAGGATTTGTCCTTTAGAATTGGAGGACACGAGGAATATTGCAAGTTGATCCAAGATTCTCCTCGAGATTGTTAATATAGGCAGTGAACGTCTATCCACTAGGGTTATATTTAAAGTTCTAAATAGTCTGAGTTAACTCTTTATAATATGACTCCCATGTTCCATGACGATCATTGTTCTGGAGATCGTGATAATTTGTGTCCTCTCGAACGAGAGGTTTTAAATAATACACATGGTTATAGGATTTGGCGTAATTCAGTACCCCATGTGCCATGAGGTTCCTCTCTTTGAAATGTGCCACATCAACGCACACACTTTTCACTTTGTGTACATTCGCTTTTTTATTTTCTGTGGACAAAATAGCTGCTATTTCAGTTGTCAATATTCATGAAAATCCACAATTTGATATAAACTAGTAAGGATTTTGATTAATATTAGGATGTTATTATTGACTAGCATGATTTACTAATTTTGGCTATATTTATCTATCTAACATAAATATGGAAACCAGTTGTAGGATAAATACATTTTCGACTGACTAATACTGTGGAATGATGATGGATCTGTACTATTGCCAAGAGAAACTAATATTTCCATGTTTGTAGCACTAGATTGTGTTTGTGCACAAAGAATCACTTAAAATTGAGACAGGACAAAATAAACAGCATTGTGAAAAAGGTACCAGTATGAAATTAAAATGGGTTTATATGCCGATCGACAAATAAAAGCCTTTTTAGTTTCCCGAGTGTACTCTTGTGGAATTTGTTTATCCATTTTTAAAATAATATTTTTGTAGATGATATGTTGGGTAAGTAAAAGCTTATTTTTTAAGAAAATATAATTTTTGTTGAATTAGATGTTGCAGTGATAGATCATTTTATACATACTATATGTTTTATTCTTGATATTTGGTATTTTTGCAGTTTACATTGTAGGAATGAAGTCGATATATTTGATACCAAAGTTTTGACACTGATATTTTGCTCCCACAATATTTTTGTGATGGTATTATAGTGTACAACAACTGAATGTTAATAAAGCCTTCTTCTTACATGTTTTGTTTTCTAATTCTGTATCCATTTACTCTTGTGTGCCTCAGTTTTTCTTACTTCCAACAAAATATTTTGAAATTGTTTCAATTATAAATCTCTATTTTACATTATATAATAATTGTGTTTTTTTTAAATTTTATTTATTCTAATAAGTAATCATTCTTTTTTTCACTATTTTACCTTAGTGTTGTTATAGTGATTTCCCAGCATGTTTTATTTCTATGAGATTCCCTGGCAGTACCAGTAAATGGCTGTGTGTGGTTATTAGAAATTGGGCTGTAGGTTGACAGGGGTATGAGCCCTAGTCAAAGACCGACCAAAATTTAAATCAGAGTAAGGATTAGGCAACCCGAAATTATCATGTGCTTATCCTCTAGAAACTTGGCACATAGTTGTCAGGCTTAACTTAGAAGCAACGTGTTACGTATTTGTTTAACACTTCAAACAGTAAAAACAGTAAAAAACACCACACAAAGATTCCACAACAGGTTAAAAAAATATACCTTAATTTAATACATAAAACCAGACCAAAATGACAAAAATCTAATAAGTATAACTTGAGATATTAATTTTTAAAGAATAAACTATTAAGTAGTGCTTAGAATCAATAAGTGCTTACTTGGGATATCTGATCGCGCCAGACTGGGACAAAGTAAAAAATTCAGGCTGATCACCATAGAGCGTGGGCCAGATACAGGGACACAGTTAGTCCCATTGATCAAAAGTACCTTGATCCTGGCTGCGTCAACGAAGATGAGGGGTACAGCCGAATCGATGTCTCCATCCTCGCAGTGGCAGCCAGGTGCTGTCCAATCCACGCAACAGCAATGATGCGTCAGCTATGATGGGCGCAGGGGCTGTCATGCGGAGTTTGCAGCATCGTAGTCGAGTTCACCCTCAACTGAGATGTGAAGATAAGAGCGTTGTGTAGTGCTGGTTCTGAAGGTAGTGATGCGCCAGTTCCGATCCACTCAATGGCACCAATGCACCGGTTTGAGAGCAGATGCATGGGTTTCACTGGAGCAAGCGCCATAGGCCTCACTTTCAAGGGTCCAGGACTGAGGTGGCACCACTTGTTAGAGCAGACTCACAGATGGTCGATTCCAGATGCAGCAGCAGAAGAGTTAGAAGTATTTTATATCGCAGAGACTTCAGATCAGAAGGCAAGCCAGCAAGCCCTTGGAGTCACTCTTGGGTTAAGTGGTGCAGGTACAGTCCTTCTCAAAGATGATGGGCAGCACTGCAAGTTAGGAGTCCAGCAAAGCAGCAGTCCAGCAGAGTGGCAGTCCATCAGAAGCACAATAGTCCTTCTTCCTGGCAGAATATTCCAAAGGTGTACTGAAGTGATAATGTCAGAGGTCCAGTCTTAAACCCAGCTGTGCCTTTGGAGTGGGGGAGACTTCAAAGACAGGTCTTCGAAGTGCATCAATGTGCTCCCTTCCTACCCTGGCTCAAGACTCCCTATAGAAGGATATGCAGCTGTTTGTGTGGGGACAGGACACAGCAAATGCAGGTGTAAGTGAGGGTGGGTCCAGCTTTTCTTTCCCATCCTCCTAGGATGGCCCATCAAGTCACAACTAAACTCTCATTGTGTGTGACTGGCCATGGTGAATGCACAAAGCCCAGCTGTCACCCTCTCCAGATATGTATCAGAGGCAGGCACCAAAGGGCTAAAGTAAGAAAATGCCAACTTTCTAAAAGTGGCTTTTTTTGGGAGAGTTTTATATAGAGTGAACTAGACCCGAAGGTATCAGAGTGCTTAACATAAGCACCCGTTATGTTACAGATGGACACATTCATTTGTATTAGGCATGGGGAGATTAAGTGATTTGTCTAGAATCACAAGATGTTGACCATCTCTGCGGAGACTTGAACCCGGAGGCATATTTACTATAAAGTGGCAACGAATGGCATTAGCATCTTGGCTTAATGTCACACTCTGCCACGGACGTGGGCCCTGTGCCCTCCATGCCACTGAAGTCAAGCTAGCCTGGCTGATGAGGAGTGAAACCCCGGAACTGGTCCCAGGATGCTTGTTTCCAGTCCAGGGAGTACCTGGCCTGGCAGTTCGGGCTAGACTGTTCCTATGGGGAGCAGGGTCCAGACTGATTTGCATACTGCTGGGTTTAAGCTGGACTGCCATAGGGAACAAAAAACCGATGAATTTTGGCCCGATATATGTACTTGGGTGAATATTTGACATTGTTCAACACTCTGTCCATTAATTGTTCTTTTAAACATTGTGCCATGCTCTGAAGTATCCTTCTGCATGAAAAATTGCTTGGAGAAATCAGGTGCCTTGAGTACAGGTGCTGTACACATGACTTCTTTGAGGGAATCAAACTCTTTCTGATTAGCCTCTGTCCACATCATTAATCTGGGCTGCTTTTTCGAAGTCAGCTCGGTTAAACGGGCATCAATGGTGCCATAATCCTTAACAAATCAGACTAGGAATGCTCTCACATTCAGTTTGGGTTTTAGGTGGCTGCCTGGCCGTGAAAGTCTCAAACTGGGCCTGGAGCGGTGACATCTTTCCCCCTCCTACTAGGTTTCCCAGTTACACCATGGAACTCTGCCCATTCTTTCATTTACTGGCCTTGATGTTCTGGCCTCCCTGATGCAGGGCCTGAAGCAACGTGTGGAGATAATGCAGGTGCTCCAAGTTCCTTCCAACTGTAGACATCAATGCCATCTAAGTAGGCATCAGTAAAAGGCCTCCCTTCCAGCCGGGACCTTGTTACTCAATCTTTGGAAGATGGCAGGGGCATTTTTCAAACCAAAAGGCACCACCCGAAACTGGAAATGGCCCTCTGGGGTTGAATATTCTAACCTCTCTTTGACCCCCTCATTCACAGAAATCTGCCAGTGCCATGATGTCAAATAAAAGATATGAGGAATTTGGCAGCATCCACCCTGTAAGTGAGCTCATCAGTTCTGGAGATGGGGTATGCGTCATTCCTGCTGACTGATTTAAGTCCTTGGTAGTCCACACAGAAACAGAGTTCTGGTGTGGGGCCCAGTCGGGCAGCTTTTGATACTAGCACCACGTAATCCATATTTAATAATCCATATTTGTAAAGCTTGAACATATGACCCCTTAAGGTTTCAAGGCGCTGGGGGCCGGCAGGGAGATTAAGTGAGTTGTTGCCCATAGTCACATGGTGCTGAGCTGAGCTGCTGCTGGCACTGGGAATTCAGCTGCGAGCCCAATGCTCTGGAGTCAGCCACTCTCTCTGCTGCGCCACACCTCTGCACTGGCCCAGAACAGGGACTATTGGAGGGCTCAATCGCTCCTAATGCCAACATCTTGAAGACTTCCTCCTTGATGCTGGCTCTCACCCTGTCTGACAACCTGTAAATTGTGTTCTTCCAGGTGGGCTGTCTCCAGTGTCAACATCATGGATGCACAGATGTTTGTGTCCAGGGGTGAGTGAGAACAGTGAGGCAAACTGACTGTCCCTGTAACTGGTAACAGTCACTCTGCTGTTCTGGGTCAGGACAAAAGAGAGGTTGCCACTCTCCACTGACCCATCAGGTTCCTGTGCAGAGAGGAGGTCAGGGAGTGGTTTGCTCTCATCTTCCACTCTTTCATCTATCATGAGGAGCATGGTTACTTCGGATCTCTCAAAGTGAGGCTCAAGTATGCGTACATGGAGCACCTTTAGGGGATTTCAAGGGGTCGGGAGAGCCACCAAGTAGGTGGTCTCCCCCTTACTCTCCTTGATTTTGTATGGGCCGGTCCAGTGGTCCTGGGGAGCCATGGGCTCTACTGGTTTCATGACCCAAACTTTATGGCCAGGCTGAAACTCCATCAGAGTGGCTTCTGGAAATACCAAAACCTCATGTCTTCTTGGCTGGCCTTTAGATTACTTTTCACTTTCCTCCAGAAGTGGTGCATCTGGTTGCAGTGGGCCAGCATGTAGCTGTCTACATGCTGGGGTGGTTTCCTAGGAGCTTGATCCCACCCCTCCTTTCCAAGACGATGAGGTCTTCTAGCAGGGTACCCATAGAGTAGTTCAATGGACTGAACTCTACTCTTTTCTGGGGCACATCCAAGTAGATGAAAAGAAAGCATGGCAAGAGGACGTCCCACGTATGCCTAATGGGCTCAGGCAGGCCCATAATCATGCCCTTCAAGGTCTTGTTGAATCGTTCTACAATACCATTGGTTTGGGGGTAATAGAGTGTGGTGAATTGGTAAATTACACCACATTTATCCTACATGGACTTCATGTACATAGACATGACATTAGTGCCTGTGTCAGACACTACCACCTTGAGGAAACCAACATGGGTAAAGATCCCCATCAGAGCTCTAGCCACCATGGGTGCAGTCATTGACCTCAGAGGGATGGCCTCTGGGTAGCGGGTGGCGTGGTCCACCAAGGCCAGGACAAACCTCTTGCATAAGGCTGTATTGGGTTACAAGGGTCCAATGATGTCAGTGCCCACCTTTTTAAAAGGGGTGCCAATGAATGGTAATGCCATCAGGGGATCTTTTCCCCACTGGCCTGGCAGGTGGGACAGGACCTACAGAATGGATCTTAGGCTGTCTTCAATCTGGGTCAATAGAAGTGGGAGACAAGCCTGTCAAAGGTATTCTTGTCTTGCCCTAAATTTCCTGCCAGGGGTATGTCGTGATCCAAACCCAGTAGGACATTTTTATAATACTGTGGGACCGCCAGCACACAGGCTGCCTCAGAACCAGGAGTCTTAGGTTCACTCAAGGGGAGATCATTCTCCCAGTAGATCAGGTGATCCAGGAGGATTCACCTGCTGCATGGGCTGAGGTCTGTCACCTCAAGCCCTAAAGAGTGGGACACACTCTCTGCACTTTTCAGAATTATTCCCTGGTGGGCCCACCCTCACCTTGCCATTTAGCAAGTTCAGGTAGGTCACCTAGGGTGGCAATTTCTTACCCGGTTGGCTCTGGGGCCTCCTCCTCATGGACCCCATCAACTTCCACCATGGGAACTTTAGTGGCCGGTTTCCCACACCTCCTGCCCCTGTCCTTGGAAGTTTCCTGGGCCACTGTTCCAGGCTCCAGGTGCCCTTTACTCCCTTCCTCGGCAGCCATGGACTGTGTGGTTATTGAGACCCACTCAAGCAATCCCTTCTCCTCCAAGTGAGAACTGAGCTTTATCTTCCTCCAGGTAGTCTGCTTCAGGCAATCAACAGGCATGGCAGAGCTCACAGCAACTTTCAGAGAACCTGAGACCCCCCATTTAAAGGGAACCAGAGCAACAGGTAGATGGCTCTATTGATTGTCGGTGACTGCAACTTGGTAGAATGTATACGGTAGGACTTGCTCTGCCGACACCAGCTGACACTTGACAGTAGTCATGCTGTCTGCTGTGTCTCACAGAGCCTCCAATCATTGCTCATTAAAAAGTGACCCAGTGCCTATCCTTTGAAGGATTTAAAGACATGTGGGCATTAGGCACAATCTCTTTATCTTCATGGAAACTGGGGTCACCTCTATCTTTTCCTTAAAGCTAACTGGGACTACCTCTTCCCTGAGTGCTACAATTGCCAACCCTAGTGACATTTGGAGGAATAGGACACGTTACAATGCACTCATTAAAATGCATGTCATTACAACAAATTGTTTACACCACGAAATACATTAAAACTGCATGCCATTACAACGCATAATCCATTACAATGCAATTACTATTCTAACTCTCCTGGGGCGTTACTTTGGGGAATTCATTGTATTGGTTTATGCATTGTAATGGCATGCGTTGTAATGGATTTTGCGCTGTAAAAAATGTGTTGTAATGGCACGTGTTGTAACTCCTCCATTGTAAACGATATTTCCCCATTTGGAGATGCTCTTGGAGTGCCCTATTTGTAGCACTCAGTACATTGGAGTACAAAACTCCCTCTCTCATGATCAAAGAACCCCTTCTGCTTAGGATCAGCCTGGGACTGGTTTACCACTACTCCCTTGAGATTATTTTGCGGGCCTTTTGAGAACTCTTTAAGTTTTTCTACCCCCTCTTTCATCTTTTGCAAACCCTGACCATCTTTGTGGGATTCACCCCATATACATTTTTGGACACTGATGCTAGCTCAAAGGTCTGATTCCTCAGCAATCTTCCTTGGGTTAGTCAGCTTACTGTCAACTAGGTGCTGGCACAACTTAGGAAACTGAAAACTGAGCACGTGCTTTCTCATGATTAAATAGTGCAACCCAATAAAAACACAAACCTTGCTGCCCAATACCCAGCCTTTAATTGCCCTACTAGAGTAAAACCATCCCCCAGTGCTCCCCAAGAAACCTATGAAAAAACGTCCTCACTAGGTTAGAAAACTATAACTTAATTTAATAAATAAAACAAGAACAAAATGACAAAAATCCAATAAATTGAACTTGAGATATTAATTTTTAAAGAATGTTTAAATAGTGCTTAGAAGCAATAAGCAATTATTTGGGATATCTGATTGCGCCGGACTGGGACACAGTCAAAAGTTTAGGCTGACGAAGAGTGGGTGGGATGCAGGGACGCAGTTAGACCCACTGAAGAAAAGTATCTTAGCCCTGGCTGCGTCAACATCGAAGATCAGGGTGCAGCTGAAGCGATGCGTTGGTATCGATCCTCGCAATGGCGGTGATGCGCTTTCCTGATCCGCACAACAGTGACGATACGTCTGATCAGATAGGTGCAGACCCTGCGAAGCGGTATTCTTGTCTTCGTCAAGTCCGCCGTAGACAGAGATGCAAAGACAAGAGCATTGCACAGTGCTGTTCTGAAGTCGGAGTCGGGTCTCTTAGCTGCGTAAAGGCAGCTATGCATTAGTTCTTGTCCTTGCAGCAGAGGTTGATGCTCTGGTTCTGGCCATGCAATCAGGGGTGATGAACAAGTTTAAATCCATTCAACAGTGCCAATGCTCCTGTTCGAGAGCAGGTGCTTGGGTTTCACTGGAACAAGCACCTTAGGCCTCACTTCCAAGGGTCTAGGCCTGGGGTGGCATCACTTGTCAAGGCATACTCATTGATATCAGAGTCCAGGTGCAGCAGCAGAAGAGTGGAAAGTCTTTTATGCCTCAGAGAATTAAGATCAGAAGGCATGCCAGCAAGCCCTTGGAGACACTCTTGGTTCAAGTTATGCACATACAGCACTTCTCACCCAGGCAGGGGAGCCGCAGGGCACCACAAGAAGCCAGGTACCCAGCTAAGCAGCGGTCCAGCAGAGTGGGAGTCCTGCAGCAGCACAGGAGTCCATCTTCTTGGCGGAATCTTCACAGGTCCAGAAGTGTACTGAAGTAGTGGTGTCAGACGTCCTGTACTTATATCCAATTTAGCATTTGAAGTGAGAGAGACTTCGAAGACAGGTCTTTGAAGTGCACTAATGATCCTCCCTTCCTGCCTTGGCAGCAGACTCACTACATGGGGGCATGCAGCCCTTTGCGTGGAGACAGGACTTAGCCATACATGTTCAATTGAGATTAAGTCCATCTCTTCCCTCCCATCCTCCCAGTTTGACCCATCAAGTAACACCTAGGCCCAGGATACCTCAACAGCCGCCTCAACTTCTATGCTCCCAAACGCCAGCTTCGATCGACCAGCCACGCCCTCGCCTCCGTCCCCCGCATCCGAAGAGCCACCACAGGGGGAAGATCCTTCTCCTACCTCGCCACCAAGACTTGGAACTCCCTCCCGACCCACATCCGCCTGACCCAGGACCACCTCGCCTTCAGGAAGCAGCTCAAGACCTGGCTGTTCGAGCAGTAGCCGACCCCCTCTCCCCTAGCGCCTTGAGACCCTCCGGGTGAGTAGTGCGCTATACAAATGCTTTGATTGATTGATTGATTGACCTAAGCTCTAATTGTGTGTGGCTGTCTAGGGAGAATACACAAAGCCCCGCACTCTCCCTCACCAAACGTGATTTAGAGGAAGGTAGCAAGCACTATATTTCAAAAGTTAGAAAATGCAAACTTTCTAAAAGTGTCATTTTCAGAATTGCTATTTACAATCTGACTACACCATGAGGTATGATTTTTAATTGAGATTCCAGAGACACTAAACTTGAAAAGTCTATCTCTTCTCAAATGGAATTGAACTTTAAAAATGTAATAAGGGAATTCCAATGTTATCCTATGTGAGGGATAGGCCTTGCAGTAGTGAAAAACGCATTTGAGAGTTTTCCACTACCAGGATATGCAAAACTTACAAATGCATGTCCTATCTTTTAGAATATATTGAACCCTGCCCTCTAGGTTGTCCAGGACCTACCTTAGGGGTGACTTATATGTATAAAAAGGGAAGGTTTAGCCCAGGCAAGAGGATTTTCTGGCCAGGTCGCAATGGGAGTGTAAACTGAACATACAGGCTCTGCAATGGCAGGTCTGAACCATGGTTAGAGGGCCACTTAAGTGGGTGGCACAATGGGTGCTGCAGACCTTCTAGTAGCATTTAATTTGCAGCCCATGGGCACAGGTAGTACAATTTACTAGCGACTTATAAGTAAATTAAATATGCCATTTGGGGATGAGCCAACATTACCAAGCTTAGGGGAGAGAGAACAAGCACATTAGCACTTGTTAGCAGTGGTAAAGTGCACAAAGTCCTAAAGCCAGCAGCAACAAGGTCACAAAAGGTGGAGGAGGTAGGCAAATAGTTGGGGGAAGACCACCCTTAAGCTGTCAAGTCTAATAGTGGTGATACTTATGATTTGAGCCTGTCTGGTCTATAGTACTTACTTTTGTAAATTATAAGTGGCTTACTCTTTTGTAGGTGTGCCTTTGTATCTCCGTTTGCCACGGGTTACTTTTTTCTGTACTCTTTCTATTTTGTTTTAGTTATTTTCAATTTTCAAGGCCCTTCTGCTTGTCCCTCCCACATTTACACTAAATTATGGATCTCTGGATGCGGAGTTCTCTCCAGTCGTGGTGATAAACTCACACATAACATAACATACAGGAGAGATATCAGTGGAGATATCTGCTGGACGTTTCTGAATAGCATCTGTGACTATAGAAAGTATACTATCGGAGTACTAATTTATGTTTGAAAAAAATGCTTTGGGGAATAGATCACAGATTGTGCAGCAACCATTTTGTATACCATTGTACAGTCAGTTAATAGAAAAAATGCAGTTTGGTGCATTACTAATATGTTGCAATATCAACGATGGCAATTGTACTAAGTAAAGTGCTATGGACACAATGGCACTTCTTTATTTCAAAGGTCACTTTCTTATTACAAAGCAATTACTTTTGAAAGAACGTTGGTCTTTCAATAGCATGCTCCTACTCTTGTTTTGAGGACTGGCTACGACATACACTCATTCTATTGAGATCCATCACTCTTCAAAATAAATACTCATTAGAGGTCCTATTTATGGAAAGAGTTCCAAAACTATATGAACTGCATGCTTTTCCCAAGGGCAAGCAGTTCGCCTTTCTTTCACAACAATTCAAAAATATATATTTTAACAGATTTGAATGGTTCTTATTACAATGATTGAAATTAGAATGTGTACATGATAAAATAAACTGACTCCCGGCGGAGTGAAAATGTTTAAAGGAGTGTGATAAATAAATAAATAAATAAATATATGATAATTGTAAAATATTAGAAGACACCTAAACAAAAAGCAGCTGTAACCTCAACCTTGTCAAACAGTTTGTTCATAGCAACACAGGTTCAAGGAAAACCTAAAACAAATCGATCGATTTTAAGTTGAGAAAATATTTTAATAGCTTAGAAAAGAGTGAAAGACTTCATAATGTATGGCTCTCACCAAGGGCCACTAGTGTGAATATCAGATTCTAAATCTTGATATCCACTGGTATGACATGGCAACAGTGGTAAACAAAAGTTGTTCCCTACTGTTGCTACATGACAAATAAATTGGAGGCTACTCTGATGAGGCTCTCTTCGAGCCTACCACTCTAAGGCTATTCTCTACTCTGATGAAGAGGAGAAGGCATAGCTTGGACAAGGGAGCCAAAGGAAAAGCATAGAGGGTGGCGGAGGGGGGAATTAGCAGCGACGTTTTAAGGCAGTGGCAAAGTGGGCTCAGGCCCAGGTCCCCAGCCGTTCAGGGGACCTCTGAAAGAGCTAGTTCTGATCTGCGTAGAGTCTTGCCCTGATAACCTTAACATTTCTTAAACAGATTTTTTAATTGCCATTTTCCTTTATTTTTTTTAATGTGGGTCATATCTGAGAGTCTATTACAGACATTTTGCAGAGAAACGTGTTTATGTTTCATGCAACATCCAAAAAAAAGGTTTTTTTAGAGATCAAAACAGAACTTCACCTATGAGAAATGGGAGGGTGTCACAGAGAATATTTGCAATAATGTTAGTGAGCTGCTGCCGTGTTACAATATTGAAAACACAAGTCACCAGTGTCCTGTGCATGGTCAGTGCCCTGGCTAAAGAGGGCATGAAAAAGCGGAAATTGGATAATAAATTCAAAGCTGTACAAAACAGGTGCCACAAAAAACAATTGGCCCCGGGCCGCCAAATTCGATGGGGCAGATTTACAAGCTCCTTGTGCCACCAGTGCATCACTATACGTGACACACCGGCAGCGCATTTCACTGCCCCATATTTACAAGGACAGGAAAAACCACCCTGGGTGACTTTTCCTGTCCTTGTAAATACAGCTCCTTTACACGCAACACTTTGCGTGAACGGGGATTCCATGGGTGTTGCTGTGGGTGTTCCCATGCATCACCCATGGAACCTGACACTTTTCCAGATTTACAAGGAATCGTAAACCTAGAAATGCGTCAGAATGCGTAGCAAGGCGCAACAAGGATAAATGTTATCATTTCTCCTCGTTTTTTCCTCTTTCAATGCTTGCTGCATTCTACAGCACGCATTGAAAGAGGAAAATGCCTGTAGTCACTGTTTTTGTGTAGGAAGGTGCTCCTTCCTGCACAAAAACAATCTCCTCATGACGCAGGCACCCTTGCACCATGGTGCAAGGGTGCCTGCACCGGCGCATGGCAGCTGTTTCTGCGCCAGCGCAGGGGATAACACAGGAATGCGACATATTATTGTAAATATGTGCTTTAAAAGTGACGCAGCGTGGTCCAGCCAAAGGGCTTGCAGTGCCGTGCTGCAGAACATTCTTGTAAATCTGCCCCTTAAGTTGTACCTGGACAGTAGTAGACATTTTCTTTTACATTTGAAACAGAACGAGAGGCCATTTTATGTTTTCGTCCCCCCTTTACTCCCCTTCCCTGTGTCATAGCTGAACTTAGGGACAGACGATTTGGGGTGGGGGGATACATAAAGTTTCATTTTAGATCGTAAAAAGTGAATCACCAGGATGATTACCAAATCTGTATTCTAAGTTTCATTACAGACGTCTCAAGATTCAACATTCCTGTTATTCATTTTAATACAGAAGTAATTAATACATTATTAGCGTGTCTCTTCTCTTCTGATGCAAAACGATGTTCAACATAAATAAATGTGCTATCTTTTCTGTGCTTCATAACCTAACAGACAGTGAATGGACATGTATTTCTTTGTAATCAGCAGTAGGGAGCAGCATTGAACCATTTATGAAATTCATATCGAATAGCACTGCAAGCTCAAATACTCCAATGAGCAATCTAAAGTTCTAATCTAAAGTGAAATAAAGTACAGTGATTTGTCCATGGAAATGGTCTGAAACTCGTTATGTGTAAATTATAGAACTTGCAATGCAGAAATAGGCACAGGCACACATGTAAAACTCTTCAATGACTTTCGAGTTCTGGGTATAATAAATTACTCGGCAAACTTCCTTGAACTTGCTTAGTGAGGAAATATATTTGTGATTAAGTGTAATAAGCTCAGGGTGGAGAGTTGGTGTTGCAAATTGAATTTCAGTAGGACAGTGTTATCATATCACACTAAAATAATGTAAAAGACATGTGGCAGTGAGATCCCTACTTCATCTTAATATTCAACAGCTGCCGATGAGCCAGGTGCAATGTGGTCCCTCTCAAAATACAGAAGTTAATATTGTTTTTTTTATAGATTACAACATATATTGCACAAATGAAACATAGCCAATGAAAGCCAGTTGCTCGGTGAAACAGTAGGAGTTTCTAACCATTTATCCAATCATTAATCAGAATAAGCTCCTTAGTAATATATTGGCATTCATTTATGAAATCAGCAACAGCTTGTCACATACAGGGCCGGACTCTCCGTAGCGGGCACCGGGCTTTTCCTCGGTGGGCCGCCACGGTGAGGGCCGGTTTTGGGCCCCTGGGGGGCCGTGTTAGTTACCTGGGCTGGCAGTATCAGCCCACTGTAACAAAATCGGCTGAAACTTGGCCTAGCAAAGAGCTCGACCGCACATACCCCCCCCACCGGGGTGCAGGACAAGCAGTTTGCCACCAGGGCCAGTTTCGGTTCCCAGTCGGGCCCTGGTCACACACACTTGTTACTTTGTCATTTCTCAAGGCCTTGCGGTTGCAGCAAAAGCTCAGACAGTTCAAGTTCACTCAAAGGCCAACGGCCTGTGCACCTTCTGCAGGCTTGCCCCTATTGAGTGTCACAAAATGTAACCTGAAATAAAATGGATTCCACAATGTCTGAAGGGTTCAGATGTTCAATGATATTCCCCTTGTTTTACATCTTTGCACATGTGGTTCATGAAGTGCGCTGTCTAAATATCGAGTTTTAAATATCGACCTACAGTAATATCGAGTTGTAAATATCATTGGGACAGAATATCGAAATCAAGAATATTGACAACCAGAATATCGACCTGAAGGTAAGAAATATTGTTTTTGTTAATATCTAAGTTAGTAATATCGATAGCAAAAATATTGGTGTTACTAATGACGATATTTATATTAGTGTTATGTATTTTATTATGTATTTTATATGTTTGTGTTTAAGTATTGTACTAGATTTTGAACATATGTATAAAATTTTTTGAAGTTAGTAATATTTTTTAAGTAAATAATGTGTTTTAGTACTGTAGCTGGTTGTGGGTTTATAGGGGAATAGGGTAGGAAGTAATTTAATTATAGTAAATTAATGCAAACATTTCAGGAATTAGTCATTATTTTTAAGTAACTTTTGCGTTTTAGTGCTGTAGCGGGTTGTGGGTTTATAGGGGAATAGAGTGGGAAGTAATTTAATTGTAATTAATTAATTATTTATTTTATTTATTGGTATTGATAATTAATGTACTGGTAAATAATTATTAATTGTTAATTCATTTTTATTAATAGATATTTTTTGTTTTGAAAGTTAATTCATTGTTCATTAATTAATTGGTAATTCATTTTATTCAATTATTATATATTGTATGTAGTAATACGTTATTGTTAATGAATTATTAATTGGGAAATACTTTTGAATAATTATTGTTTTTTGGGTATTGAAAATTAATTTATTGTTAATTAACTTTTATTCAGTAATTCATTTTTAATAATTATTATTTATTGGTATTGATTATTAATCTAATTGTTAATTAATTATTAATTGGTAATTATTTTTTTATTAATTATTTATTGGTTTTGCTAATTCATTTATTGGTAATTAATAATTAAAGCATTATTTATTTTTAAAAAACTATTTTAATAATGTTGACGTTATTTTTACCCCTACGCTATCCAACACTTTCCCTACTGTAGCACTCACTGGAGTGGGAATAATAATTTTTACCCCTACGCTATCCAACACCTTCCCTACTGTTGCACTCATTGGAGTGGGAATAGTAATTTTAACCCCTACGCTATCCAACATGTTTCCTACTGTTGCACTCTCTGGAGTTGGAATAGTAATTTTTACCCCTACGCTATCTAACACTAACCCTACTGTTGCACTCTCTGGGGTTGGATAAGTAATCTTTACCCCTACGCTATCCAACACTTTCCCTACTGTTGCACTCTCTGGAGTGGGAATAGTAATTTTTACCCCTACGCTATCCAACATTTTCCCTACTTTTGCACTCTCTGGAGTGGAAATAGTAATTTTCACCCATACGTTTTCAAACACTTTCCCTAATCTTGCACTTTCTGGAGTGGGAATAGTAATTTTTACCCCTTAGCTATCCAATATTTACTGTTTTAGTTAATGTAGTGTATAATTTATTTTATAAAACATTTTTTTATTTGTTATATATATTTTTTATATTCATATTATTGTTGTATGTGTATTTATGTATTTATAATTTATAAAACATTTTTTAACAATTAATATTTATAAATGCGATGCAGTGCGCACAACGAAATTCGTTTTATTTATGTATATGTTTACTTACCTGTAAAGCTCCGTAATCCATAGATTACTACCCCCCACCCTGCCCCCCCCACCGTCACCGCCCGGCAGGTACTCACACTACCGACCGCGGCTGTCCCCCTTAAATAAAAATCATCCACATTTCACAACGTTCTTGCCCCCGTCTGTTCCAGCTCTATATGGAAGCTATAGAAATGGGGTAATTCCGCAGGAGCTGGACCTAGCGACTATTTTCAGACTGTGGGTCCTACCACCCCATTTCCTTGATAAACGCAGAATTAAAACATATGCCAAAATCCTACCCACTAAGCTATAATCTGCCCCTCCCCTCTCTAATACACCCTGACTAATGTTGCTTTATGCCAAACTGCAGTACTAACCATTTCATAATGCGCTTGCAAGTCACTCTTGCTCATGTTGGGGAACTCTTTGGGGACGCAGCCTTGTTGCTTGTCGATTTCGATAAAGCTTTCAAAATGATTAACTGGGACTATCTTACAGTAGTGTTACACTGGATGGGCTTTGAGGTCTGCTTCCGTGCTGTAACTCTCTTCTCTACTCTTATCTGATGGCTCAGGTCAAGACTAACGGCGAGCTGTCCCGCCGATTTATAAAAGAGCGGGGCACCTGGAAGGGCTTTCCCCTATCCCTGTTACACTTTGCTCTGGCCATTGAACCCTTGGCAAATTTGATTCAGTGTGATGCTCAGCTCAGGGGTTGGTGGTGGGCAGGGGCCTCTGAAGACAGAATCATGCTGTAGGCAGAAGATGCCCTCCTATATCTTGTCGACCCAGCGGCCTCATCTCTTTGAGGAGGCCTCAGGCCTGCACCTCAGCAAAGAGAAACCACTCCTCATTTCTCTGAAGGGAGACGGCGCATTGAGTGATTAGATAAAGATGATGATGTTACCCCGCTTCTTATAAATACTCTAGAACTTCCCACTCCACATTCCAAACACCTGGTTTCCAGTAGTGACTGCACTATTTTGCTCCTTCGTCTGACATGGCCATCTTCCCCATATTACCCAAGAAACATGCCGCCGTTCGGTTTAAGAGGGGGTTTTGGGGCAGTGGACTGTTGCCTGTATTGTTTGGTATTCCATCTTTTGATTACAAATGATTGGTTGACAGGTGGTTGGGATGATCCAGCGTACCAGCTGGAACCATGCGACATTGGTCTTGATGGAGTGATGCACTATTTGTATTCCACTCCCCTTTCTATTCTGTAAATGACTGGATTAGTCTTTTTGATATGGATGGGGCTCTCCACTTTATGGGCTCGAATAGTCGCCTTACTAGAAAGACCCCCTGTGGAGTGATCACTGGTTAGAACATCTGACGCATCTTAAGGGGTTGAATCATTGGGATTTAATCGGAATCACTACGTTGGCTGATGCATGGCACGGATCCACCATGTATTCTTTTGCTGATCTTCAAAAGTTCTCTCTCTCTCATACTCAATTTCAATAATATATATCAGTGTGCCATGCACTTAGGTCCTTCCGTGATAATCTAAGTGAACTCCAAAACCTTAACCCCAGGAGGACTGATTAATGACGGCGCAGCTGACTAAAGGTGGTATCTCCCAACTATATTGAGGTAATGCACCAGTGACACTGGAGTCACTTCAGCAGAAGTGGGAGATATGGATTGAGGTTCTGGAGGAGGTTGAGTGGCGTGAGGCTTGTATGACTTCCAGAGAGTTAGCAATCTCAGCCCGGCTGTAGTTGATCCAACTGCATTACCTTCACCTAGCCTATATGAGTCCCCATAGATATGGCTATCCGAAAATCCTTACTGACCCCAGATGTGCCCGCTGCCAGTCCCCGGTGACTGATTTATTTCACACGGTATGGTAATGCCTACCAATTGCCCCCTAATGGCCCCAGGTTGGAGCTACACTCTTGGCTGTCATGTAAACCTCTATACAACTGAATCCAAAGGTGACACTACTGAGTATAATGGACGAGTTGGGGGAATCTAGAGGAGATAGAGCCATAATTGGACTGGCGACCCTGGTGGCCAAGAAGGGCATAGCCCAATCTCAGAAACAACCGTCTTTGCCAAAACCGAAGCAATGGTGGGCTGGTATGGACTGGTGTGCAAAATGGGAGGGGCCGATCTATATTGCTCAGGGATGTCCTGCTAAATTTTCCAAAATTTTGGATAAATCGTGGGAGTAGCATGGTTTGTCTTCAACGTTAGATTCCTTGTCAAATTAAGTGGTTTGATTTATGATGGGTGATGGGAAGGGGTAGGAGAGAGACTGGCACTGAATATAACTTTATTACTGTTTTTGTTGCTTTACCTTATTCGTTCTTTTTCAATCAAAACATAATAAAATGTATTTATCAAAAAAAGTAACTGCACATTTTCCTAATGGTGAAATGGAACATGGAGGAAGGAAATTGTAGTTCCTGGGAAATGTCCCGAAGCTCACATTCATAATAATGCATTCTGAAAAGGTACATGAATGGGGATCTGGAGGTAAGTTACTATGGTCCTCGTTACCACATATTGGCTAAATGGCATTCCTGAGCCCAGACACAGCAATATTGGAGGGATCAAAACTAGTGAAAACACACTCTTTAAATATTGCATTTTCTTGTTGTGTTGTGCATCATTTATTTCCTGATACCACAAGTATGTGTGAGGGTCGCTATCACCTCCAATTACATTTTAACACAAGAACATATTCTGCACTACATTACATTGCTTATCCATTGATACACTGCATTGCACCACATGTGTTCCATTGCATCATCTTTGTACATTGTTTTTAGCATCCTCTGTACAGTATTGCAATTGCGTTTTAGGAATTGCTGAAAAATATCAATAATTTGATATTTACAATTCAATGTTAACTAATAAAGTAAAATATATCTGGAAACCGAAAGCACCAAATGTAGTATCTATCTTGCAATGAATAAAAAAACTTGCCGGACATTGAAGAAATATATCAGTTTAATCGAAGTGGGCGTTCTCTGTTAAAACAACCCAGGTGGTAATGAGGATAAGACAATGTATTCATCAAAAACGTCTTTTGTGTAACGCTAGATCTACAGGGAACGTGCGCACTGCATAGTAATGCGTCAGCATGGCCCGCAGAGGTGACTGAACTTTGAACTTTCATTTTGGGAAATGAACATCAGATGATGATGTACATTGATAGCTTATGAGTCTGTCTACATATAATACTGATGCGGCATGGGAAAGCATAAGAAATAACAATTTTTGGCTGTACTTTATAGGAATTTAAATGTGATATATAGTAATTTATAAACAGTAAAAACAATGAAAGCATGAAGAGAAAAAAAACAATTACGATGTATTTTCGGTATTCTACAGAACTGTGAAGGCTTACCCTGCAAATCATAAATCAAGGCAAAACTATGAGAAGTATCTTAAGAATTACTCAAGTACGCAGGGTGGGTAGACAGTGTCCATTCACACTGTGGGCACTTACCATGGATGAAAACTCATATAAATTATGCCGTGTGTAATCTATGCCATTGGCCTACATTGCAGACGTAACATTAAAAAACAAGTAAACATCTTTCTCTGAGCTCCCAAGATATTTTTCCACAACACATCTCTCTTCCACCTACGAGGGGAAAAATGAGTCTATTGCACGTCCTTAACACATGGTTATCCACGCCTGCTTCATTAATGTTCACTCTTAGCTGAGCACTAGATAAGGTGACCAGATACGTGTTAGAAACAGTTGTGACTTTCTTATCCTTTAAGAGCGTGTGGATGAGTCTCAGGATTCAAACAACACCAACTATCCCCATCACTTAACCATAACCGAAGTTATCTCCTTTTCATGAATAATGGGAATTTACATTTAAAGTGCTTCTCCGTTGCCGACCCCTCTCATTATTATGCCTCGTGTGTATCTGACAAAACAGGATCAATAATGTTTTGCTGCCTATCTACTACATGCTTTTATAAAATAAAAGTCTATAGAGTCAGTAATATGAACACTCAAGCGAATTTTAAATAAGCATGCATAGGCATGCAGAAGATGCCTACCGCCTCTTTAACTGTGAAGCACATTCGGATGCATGTGGCACTATAAAAAGTAACCCATAAATAAATTAGAGATTGCTCTGTATTTTTTAGCTTTGTCAATTGCTGCAGATTAAGGTAGTACTAGTGTGTTAGCGTGTGACCTTTACGTCTTTTTAGGTTTTAATCTGAAGTCAAATTTAAGGTGTTCATCAATCTCCACTATCATTCGCAGATTTTTTTCTGGGAACCTTTCCTATAGCAAAATGTGCTGAATGGAATTGGAATAAACTTGGGATAAATGTACAACTTTACTGAGAACAGGCCCTTTATACACTGTTTGAGATATGTGTGTTACAATAGGAGTTTGGAGGGGTTTTGAAGGTTAATATTTTGTATTTTTTGATTGTAAGATTGGGAAGAGGAAGATTTAAGAACCGTTTGATATGAGATACGATTTTGAATTTCAAAACAAATCTAATTGAGCTAGGTGATTTCTCCATGAGTAGCTGTCAATGGTTGTTTAAGTCACCTTTATGTAGTGTGAGAGATTGCCTGACACCCAACTCTCGTGGGCATAGCGCATACCCCAAACCTGCTCAGCTAGTTCTGAGATCATGGAGCTGGGGTGCAGGGCATAGTTGAAGAACAAGCCCCTTTCAGTCACTTGAACTATGTCGGAGAATACCAAGGTAGGAAAAGATGGTTGCTGAAAAGTGTTCATTTTCCGTTGTTATAGTTGGAAAAAATGTTTCAGAGATTTTGTATGGTGAGATATTTGAATATACAAAAATGTGATAAATAGAACTTTCCTTGTAAGAGAGTGTTGGTGCACGGCAAGCAAAGACGAATGATTATACAGGCTAGTCCTCAAAATCAACATTGTTAGTTAAAAAACACCTACGAGGAAATGCATTTTTTCTATAGATAATTTTTCCTTGAGCCATATTCCACATTGAATATTGTCAGAAACGAAGGTGCAGTTAATTTCCATTAACAATTTGTTGTTCACACTTTACCTTCAGAACACGTTAGGAACGAGTTAATGTAGTCGTCATCGAAGATCGATTGCCTGCCATTAGGAGAAATAGTTAATGGTGGGCCTTGTCAGAATCTTTTCTCGCTCTGACGGTCTGCCTGCAATCCGCCTCATCAAGTATGAAACCTAATGAGCCCTTTTATTTCCCTTAAGGGTCTTTCCTATTGTGTCTTTGCGCACTTTGCCCCAGACCCTCGAGTCGTATTAACCGGAGCCTAAAGTAAATCACTAATACTGCAAATCAGATCCAAAACAAGTCAATCGTAGCCGATTCAATTACAAGGAAAACGGTGACGTAGGCGACTCGAGCCAAAGAACTCCCTCCAAGTCATTGTTGTTGATTAAGCCTCAGATTGGAACAACATTTCAACATTTTCCAAACAAAGTCCTGGGAATTGTTGAGTCACATGTGCCTCTCCTTTTGCTCTAGCAGAGACCAGGTCATGCACTCCCCTGTTTATCTAATCCCTCTTTTAGAAGAGCAGCTCACGATATACGTCTGGTTCTGGAGGGTCAAATGTATGCATAATATTTTCGCCAATTAGGGAATCGTCAAAACTGATGGACAAAAAAAGCAGTGACTGAACTAAACAAGCATTGCTTAGCGGATAAGTTTGACTTTGTATGGTCTGGACTACAACATTATATTGCGCTAGGGTTTCCGCACTCTTCACGTGTCAACCCAGTGAAGACACAAATTTACATGGTGAACAATACTATTCGCTGCAAACCCTTACATAGAACTTAAGGGCATATTCTTAATGCAAGTTCGCCGCGTTAGCAGCACTTTTTTTGCTGCTAAAGCGGCGATAATTTTATCGCCGTATTCCTAAGCTGTCGCTAACAGATGTTAGTGACAGTTTTCAGACGAAAACGTCAGTTTAAATGAATGTCACTTCTGTTAGCAACAATTATATGCAAGAGAGGCGTTCCCGTGCAAAACAGTCTGCAAACACCACTACTCCATATTCACAAGGTGATCGTTGGACTTCTGAACACCCAAAAAACTGGCTGCAACTGCAGTTAGAGCTAGTTATTAAGACCAGAAAATAGATGGTCTTAGAAATGGGGATAACACTTGGGCCCAAATCACTGAAGGTTTTAGTGCTGGACAGTGCTGCAAGCAATGTTGCAGCTCTGCCCTGCAACAAAACTACAGTGCAGGAATGCGTACCGTCAATGAGATAGTGCGCATTCCTGGGCCCCAGTCATGAAAAGTGTTGCAGCACTGCGACAAGACAGCGTTGCAACGTTTCTCACTACGCCCTTCTTGCGACAGCATGGATGCGCTGTATTCACTGGAAAGTGCTCCATGATGCAAATACTGAGAGATACGTCAGAAATCCTGAAGTATCTGTCTGCTCAAAAGTCACGCTTTGCTGCAGTCGTGTCACAACCATGACGCAACTCTATCGATGCATCCCTGTGGCAGTGTGTCACCCTCACATCTGCCATTAGGCAGTCGGAAGGTACTGACGCAGAGCCGTTCATTAGGGGTGCCCGAATGACTGCGCTGTTGGAGATCGATCAGTGCCGATTGGGCGCGGCGGTGACATCGTTTGGAAGCAGTGGCAGAGTGTTTGTGCGAAGAGAGTTGACGAGACATCCTGCAATGGCCTTGATCCAGCAGCGAGGGGTTGCGATGATGGAGTTGGCATCCGGTGTGCAAGATGAAGACGTAATGCATCCAATGATGGTCGGTCCAGGAGAGTCCGGTGTTGTGGCTGAAGTTGAAGCTCCCGCTGGTGGCGGTGCCGTGCTTGGCCGTGTGTCCTGCTATGTGGCCTGTTGAGGTGAGTTGCTGCTTGCTTCTGATGTTGGGGTCCTTGCCCAGAAGGCGGTGGTGTCCTGGTCACTGGGGTTGTCCAGGTGGAACTTGAGATCTCCTAGTAGCATGTCGTTGATGGATGGGAGACCCTGGGCTGCAATGAGGTCAACAATGGTATTTGAGAATGGGTGTCCAAGGTCCGGTGGGCCTGCACATGAGGGTGCTTCAGTGGATGTGCTTGGGCTTGGTCCGGATCTGGGATTTGAGGTGGTCCAGAGGCTTTAAGATCAAAATGAAGAGCTTGTGAAAAAACAACCAGACTACTATGTATCCCCATGAACTCTAATCTGGTTCATAAAGTTTATCTGACGACACTGTCATCTGACATTTGTCACGGCTAAGGAAATAGGACTGTATTTAGCAACTGTGTATTTTTGTATTAGGAGGTGCAGGTTAAGGCACTGTTCCAATGTACCCAATCCGGGGCTACATTCATACAGCACATGGGAGATTAGATGGTTGTCTGTCACCCAAGATAATATTCTGTTAAGGATAACTATGACTTTTGCAGTGGAGTCTACAGGAAGGTAGACCTGTAACAATTGGGAACCATACAATTTCCTTTTTTAAAGACAGGGACTATAATGACTGAATGCCAAGACAATGGAAGGTCAGTTTTGAAAGCTAATTTGGCATCGTTTTAATTACCAGAGCTCATATATCCACCTCGAGGTGATAGAGGTTCATGAGCAACCCAACCTGATCTGGGCATTACTGCAGGGCTGGCACAAATAGCTTCAGTTACCTCTTCCAAAGAAAATTCAACATTGAGGGAGAATGTTGGCACAGACAACTATATAGCATCATTGTATGTAGCAGGCAAGCAATACATTTATTTAAATGGGCCACCAAGTGATTTGGACTGATATCAGCAAACATACAATGTTTACAGATATAAGTAGTTTATAATCATTACCAGTGTGCCAAAACAGACCATTGCGTCTTGTCTTGCAGGAGATGCCCAATTTATTCCAGGTCACATTCCTCGAATCCAGTTTTACTTTTACATATTGCCCATGGGAAACAACCATCACAACGCAGTCATTACAATGCACTACCTTTACAACGTGGCTGTTACAACGTGATTGCATTTACATCGCATGCCATTACAACATAGACATTACAACGCACGTCCCTACAATGCATGCCATTACAACACATACCATTACAATGCATGCCATTACAACACATTATTAGCTAAGTAATGGAGGTTTTTTGGTATAGGGTGGGTGTGGGTTTGGAGGTACATGGGAATAGTAATATTTAACCCTACACTATCCAACACTTATCCTACTGTTGCACTCACTGGAGTGGGAATAGTAATTTTTACCCCTACACTATCCAACACTAGCCCTAATGTTGCACTCACTGGAGTGGGAATAGTAATTTTTACCCCTACACTATCCAACACTTACCCCACTGTTACCATAAAAGTGCTATGCGTTGTAATTGTGTGCGTTGTAATGGTATGCCTTGTATTGGAATGTGTTGTAAAGGTAGTTTCTAAAAATGTGTTGTAATGACAAGCGCTGTAAAATCATGCATTGTAGTGGTAGCTGCGATGTAAAACGCACATTGTAAAGGCATGCATTGTAATTGTTTGCATTGTAATGTCATATATTCATTGCCCACTTATATTCCCTTCTACATATTACAAATGTCTTGTTATCCCTAGGCTTGTCAAGCAGAAGTCTGTGTAGGCATTCAGTGGCTTGCCAAATAATAGAATATTCCCACTTGACCTGTATTTCTTCTAATATATCCCACAAATGCTGTTGGTTCTCTTCCCCAAATAAATTTGTGCTACACATTCAGATTATTTTTACTAATAGTATTTATTATTTCTCCTATTTTTTTACACAACTACTTCACAAGTCTACATGTACATTTCAACATTTCATTCCATGTACTGTGACAAGATACTCCCTATCATACATTACATTCACACTGTGACCCAGCATTCTAAACATACACTAAATAAACAACACGGTCAACACACGTTTTGGTGTGGACCAACGACCTTCTTCAGGACCACACAACAATACTTCTCTATTGCATTAAGATGTCTGTACTGCGAACGGCCACATCGGCCATCAGAAAGTCCCACTTATGTCTGATATTGCTGGGGTGCACCATACTATATCACCATCATATCTGTGCCAAGTGTGGTGTAGTATTAATTTTAGTTTGGCCAGGTGTATTATTTTGTATCTTATTATTTTCAACTGTAGTCAAAACCTGTTCTAACTTGAACTTCTAATGTACATATAGTTAAATCAGTGACATTCCAGAAACGATATGTCTTCCTAAATTGTGAAGAAAATGAGCATCTTTTTACAGTATGTGGCTAATGTGCTCGTTGGGTCTTGCTTTCTCACTGCATAATACTATGCTATCTTGTTCTGTCCATTTTCTAACCCTGCTTTTCGACTAGGGGCTGAAGCAGCCTTTCAACTCACTGTAGTTGCTCTCCTTGCCATTGCTAATTCCAGGTTTATGCATTAATTTCTCATCTTTTTCATTTTGGAATGTGTAAATTGACATATATGGCATGCTTCTGATATGCACAGCCCTTCTCTCCCAGATGATTCCCTGTCTGCTCTGTAACCTCCTCCCAGTACATCCTTAGGGCCATGCATATCTAGACCATATATTAAACTCCTGTCTCTTTCTGAGAGCATCTGGAACATTTCAAGGACATGGGATTTGAGATTAGATTAAGCTGTCTGGGAGTAATATATGTTCATTGCATGTAAATGAATTGTGTGTGTTTGATGCATGCTGTTAGAATTGGGGGTCTCTGGTTGGCGCAAGTATGCACTTGTGACAAGCAGGGACCCTCTCCTCTACGTCAGGGCAAAGGATGACCCCTCAGAATTACCCTTGCTCACCCTCTAGGTGCGTGGCGTGAGCAGCCAAGGCTATTCTTCAGGCGTTATTCAGTTAAGCATTTGTAATCACACACACAGTAAAATGTACCAATCCCCCCACAAATGGACACCAGGCTGTGAATATATAAAAATGCGCTTCTTTATGTAAAAAATATATATCTCTCAGATCAGACTTATCACAAGATCAAATAACGTCTTTGTATGCCAACAGGTTGTAAATAGGCAAGCTTTCTTTCAGTTGCAGTTTAAAATGTACTCTTAGTCTTTGTAAAATGGCTTTCTCCTGCAGTGTACCTTTCAGAACAGTTCTCTTAGTTCCTGGGGAGTATTTGGATCACACTGCTCCTCTTTATCTTCCCTCAGCCGGCCCAGGGGCTCCTTGACGCTTTCTGCCCGTTCCGGGCCGAGATCTGGGCCCGACCGGCCAAAGCTCACGCTTCCCGCGTGGGTCGCGTCCGGCCCAGCCGAGTCTAGTGGTGCGCACGGCCCCCACTGGTCTGCGGGACTCAGGTGGGGGTTAGCGCCGACCTCGGAGCTGCCCAAGGAGGGCAAGGGCCAAAGAACCTGGAGCAGCCCCCATCACTCTGGCCGGGGCGCGGAGTGCAGCCTGCAGCTTCCCCTTCCCGTCTCTTCGGCAAATTCCGACGGGAGGGGCTGGAGCGCTCTCGCAGAGCGGAGCTGCGCTGCAGGCAGGCACACAGAGCGGTGCGAGTCAGCTGAGGAAGGCGGCTCGCACCACAGCGGACTCTCGAACCTGGATTACTTGTAGGCAGGGCGGCTGGGGTCAACAAGAGGAAGGAGGAAAACAAACGTTGCGGGCCCCGAGCCCGATGAAGGTCTCGGTGGCAGCTTTCCTCCGCCGGCAGATGCGAGGTGCCCAGCGGCTCTCTGGCAGAGCGAGGCTGGCACCCGAGGCGTCCGGACAGCGGAGATCTGTCCTCTGGGTCTGGGAACGTCCAGTGGGGATTTCTGGCGGGAGCGTGGGGGACCAACAGCGAGCCTCCGTGGGCGGTGGGTTCAGTGGTTTCCCTCTGCGGAGGGGGAGCGGCTCAGCAGAGCGGGGCTCTCCCTCGGCAGGGATGGGGAAACCTGGCGATCACGGCCTCAAGGAGGGGCTGGGGGGGCACCACGACAGCGAGCCCTCCAAGGTGGGGTGACACAGCGATCTCCTCAGCGGGGAGACACGGTCGGTCACGGCCTCAGGAAGGGGCTGGGGGGCACCAGGGTCACAGCTCCGGCAGTTGTAGAAATCCTTGATAAATACCGGCAGACGAGCAGAGGGCAGGTTGAGCCAGATGGTCCTGTGGCTCAGGTCAGGGGGCAAGCTCAGTCAAGCCCTTGGAGAATGTTTAAGCACAAAGCAGCAAAGTCTTTTCTCATCAAGTCTTTTCCTCTCCTTTCTCAGCAAGGCAAGCAGCAGGCCAGTCCTCCCAGCGTCTCGTCTCCTTCTAGTTGGGCAGAGGTCCTTCGTGGTAAAACAGGATTCTAATTTACAAGGAGCAGGGCTCCTACTTTTATACCCAGTTTCTTTTGTTCTTACAGGCCAGGGGGGCCTTTGCATAACTGCTCCCAGCCTCTGAGCACTTGTGGTGGGTACTTCTGGCTTCTGCATTCAGTGTGAGGACAGGCACATCAGCCGCTCCCCAGGGGGGCGGAGCCAGCATTGTGTGGACAGGGGCAGCCAGGAGCACTTTGTTGACAAGCTTCAGTCCTTCCTGGGCCAGGTGCAGGCTGAGTCATCAGTCGCTCCCCAGGGGGGCGGAGCCAGCATTGTGGTGGCAGAGCACAGCCTGATGCATAGCTCAGGGAAACTCCCACCTCCCACTAAGGTGTCATCCTGCCATTCACCACCTGTCACCTCCCAGCCCTGTCACTCACACAACTCAGACAGTCAGATACACACAAAAGCAGAGGCGGGCTGAAATGGTTAGGCAAGCAAATGCTAGCTTTCTAAAGGTAGCATTTGCAAACACAGGATATTAAAATAAACTTTACTAAAAGAAGTATTTTATTATTCTGAGTTCAGGCATACTAAACATTAATTTCTACCATGTTCCCTGAGCCTGCTGGGATTATAGAGTGTAATAATTCCAGCAGCCCATCTGGCCTAAAGGGAACAGGTAGCCTTACAATAGTGAAAAACGAATTTGGCAGTAATTCACTATTAGGACATGCCACACACATTAGAGCATGTCCTACCTTACACTTACAATGCACCCTGCCCTCAGGCCTACCATAGGGGTGACTAATATGGAGTTAAGGGAAGGTTTAGAGGCTGGTAAGTGTGTGCACTTGCCCAGCCAGCATGACAGTACCAGACTGCACGCAGGTTCTGCAATGGCAGACCCTAGACACTTTTTAAGGCTGCTTCTGTGGGTGGCGCAACCAGCGCTGCAGGCCCACTAGCAGTATTGGCATTCCCAAGCCCTGGCACTCCTGTTGCACTTTACTAGGGACTGACAGTAAACCCAATGAACCAATCATGGACATCAATCACAGATACACTTTTCACAGGGAGAGCATATGCACTTTAGCACTGGTCAGCAGTGGTAAAAGTGCCCAGAGTCATTAAACCAACAAAAACAGGTCAGAGAGAGTATTGGAGGAAGGCAAAAAGTTCAGGGCTGACCCTGCCAAGAAGGCCAGGTCCAACACAACCCCCTTCCAGCCAAAACGCAGGGTAGACCAATCACCACTGTGATGGGCTTCCCTGCTTTTGGCGATAGAACCTGGACCTGGCCCGCAACAGCAGGGGCACATTCCAGTTCTACGCCAATCTGAACCTATTTCAAATCCTCTGTCCATACTCTCAGAGTCCACCCAGCTACTCCATGGGGCACCCTTCTCTTCCTCTGTGGACATCACCTGTGCAGCCTCTAACCTTAACTTGCTCACAGGTGTGTCCCAACAGACAGTCATCAAATCCCAGTGGCCACTGACAGTAGTCAGGGCTGAGACCCAGGCCTTATGCCTTTCAGGGCTTTCAAACCTCTGTGGCCTCAGAGAGCGGGAGGCAGTAGCCCCAAGTGCTTGGCACCCTCTGTCCACTCTCCCTCCTGTCAGGTCAGGTATGTCATCCTGGCACTGACCCACCAGCCCCAGGCCTGTACCTGGCGGCTGGACCAAACACTGGGGTGGCCTCTCCCACACCCGGTCCTCCTCCTTGGGGCTCTGTACCCTCCCACCTGGAGTGGTACCCCCTTCCAGAATTGTCAGGGCACCTGTGGCAGGTGACCGGCACAATTCGCCCACCAGTTCAGGGGTGCTATCCTGTAACTGGGGCACCAGGTCAGGGGGGACACCCTGCACCTGGCCCTCTACCCTAGGGTCTAAACCCTCAAACTGCACCGGGGTCAGAGGCAAGGACTCCCTCCCTCTGCACCCCCTTCCAGGGTCCGGCCCACTCCCAACTGGAGTGGTACCCCTAGAAGTGACATGGGTCAGGACACTGATTACAGTGGTCCCACCCTCCAGGTCAGACAACACCTGAACCTGGCTCTCCAACTCAGGGACCCAACCCTGCAGTTGAACAATTGCCTGGCGCACCCGGACTTCCCGGGGAGCACGCATGCCCCCCTGAGGGTGGCACATAGCTCCTGTGCCGTGCGACAGTCTGCCTGGTGCAGATCTCCCAGCCTCTGTCCCTCTGACAGTGTGGGAAGATCCCCCAGGACAGAAGTGGTGTCCCCATGGTCATTCACTGGGGACGCAGCCCTGCTGGCTGGCCCCTGACCCACTGGTTCCTCCACTGGGGACTCCTTCCCCCTCTCGCCCCTCCATCTGGACCTCTGCACCCTCCCAACTGGAGCGGTACTGCCAGATACCAGAACTACTGGACCTCTGTTTACAGAGCCTCCATGTTCTCTAGCCACTGGGGGATCCCCCTCAGAGGGTGACTCCTCCGGACAGCCTAGGCTCCCCACCTGGTGTTCCCTTAAAGAACCATCCAGGCTCTGAGACTGAGGTTGGGTACTACCGGGACAAAACCCATTCTCACTCCTTCCCCTTAAGGACAGGACGTGAGGCCCTACACCCCTCTCACTACTACAGGACCTAGCTGGGCTACTCTGCGCCACTTCCACCACTCTGGGCTGGAAGATACCTGAGCCACTCCCCACAGGATCACACCCCAATGCCTCTCCAGACCCTCCGGTATCCACCACAAGGTCTGCCTCCAACGTGAGCTCCCTGGGGTCAGAGAACTCACTCTCAAACAGGTGTTGGCATAGCTCTGGAAAACTGGGACTTAAAATATGCTCTCCCACAGTTGGATTACACAGCCCCCTAGCAGGGTTAACCAAACTATCCTTCACCTCACCATCCAGTGCCTCACACACATACTCCACACCATTTTTCTGAGACTGGCCAGACAGTAGCGGACTGTCTCTGTCGCACAACCCACACTCTTCTGGGCGGTCCTTACACTCACCCACCAGGACCTCAACCATGGGGGAATCCCTCCTACCACTAGGACCATGAACTCCTACGCCAGCCACCCTATTCCCTTCAGGGACGCTGCGCACTACTGGAGCTACCTCATGCCCTCGAACCTCCTGGTGTAAGTTAACCCCCTCCAAGTCAAGTGCCATATCTCTAGGTGCGCGCGCTATGCTGTCAGCACTAGATACCTGAATGTTGCTGCCACCAGCTGAGCTGGACTCCACCTCCAACTCAGCAAAGCTCAATCTGCGAGCTACACAAATCTCTGGATGTTGGGCTGAGGCCCTCCTGGCTTCAAGCTCCAAATCAAGTTCTTTCATCCTCAAGTAGTGATCTCTTTGGCGTTTTAGCGCCTCCATGGCTAATTTTTGGCTTTCCATTGCCAATTTGTGCTTGTCCATTTCCATTTGTCCTTTTAATTTCGCCATCTCTTTTTCATGTGCCCTGGTTGCTGCCCTGTCTGCCAACTCCTCTGGCGACAGGCATCTGATTGCTGCCTTTTCCATCCTCACTGAACCAGGCATGACGTTTCACAAGCACATGGAGATCTCCCAGCAAAATTATAGAAATGGAAACCTGTGGCTGCGTTATAGGTCTGCTCTCACTATGTGGTGATCAGTAATTCACTGTATGTAAACTACAAATGCAAATTCGCAAATCCTCTCGCTGCTGCCAATGTTAGAATTGGGGGTCTCTGGTTGGCGCAAGTATGCACTTGTGACAAGCAGGGACCCTCTCCTCTACGTCAGGGCAAAGGATGACCTCTCAGAATTACCCTTGCTCACCCTCTAGGTGCGTGGCGTGAGCAGCCAAGGCTATTCTTCAGGCGTTATTCAGTTAAGCATTTGTAATCACACACACAGTAAAATGTACCAATCCCCCCACGAATGGACACCAGGCTGTGAATATATAAAAATGCGCTTCTTTATGTAAAAAATATATATCTCTCAGATCAGACTTATCACAAGATCAAATAACGTCTTTGTATGCCAACAGGTTGTAAATAGGCAAGCTTTCTTTCAGTTGCAGTTTAAAATGTACTCTTAGTCTTTGTAAAATGGCTTTCTCCTGCAGTGTACCTTTCAGAACAGTTCTCTTAGTTCCTGGGGAGTATTTGGATCACACTGCTCCTCTTTATCTTCCCTCAGCCGGCCCAGGGGCTCCTTGACGCTTTCTGCCCGTTCCGGGCCGAGATCTGGGCCCGACCGGCCAAAGCTCACGCTTCCCGCGTGGGACGCGTCCGGCCCAGCCGAGTCTAGTGGTGCGCACGGCCCCCACTGGTCTGCGGGACTCAGGTGGGGGTTAGCGCCGACCTCGGAGCTGCCCAAGGAGGGCAAGGGCCAAAGAACCTGGAGCAGCCCCCGTCACTCTGGCCGGGGCGCGGAGTGCAGCCTGCAGCTTCCCCTTCCCGTCTCTTCGGCAAATTCCGACGGGAGGGGCTGGAGCGCTCTCGCAGAGCGGAGCTGCGCTGCAGGCAGGCACACAGAGCGGTGCGAGTCAGCTGAGGAAGGCGGCTCGCACCACAGCGGACTCTCGAACCTGGATTACTTGTAGGCAGGGCGGCTGGGGTCAACAAGAGGAAGGAGGAAAACAAACGTTGCGGGCCCCGAGCCCGATGAAGGTCTCGGTGGCAGCTTTCCTCCGCCGGCAGATGCGAGGTGCCCAGCGGCTCTCTGGCAGAGCGAGGCTGGCACCCGAGGCGTCCGGACAGCGGAGATCTGTCCTCTGGGTCTGGGAACGTCCAGTGGGGATTTCTGGCGGGAGCGTGGGGGACCAACAGCGAGCCTCCGTGGGCGGTGGGTTCAGTGGTTTCCCTCTGCGGAGGGGGAGCGGCTCAGCAGAGCGGGGCTCTCCCTCGGCAGGGATGGGGAAACCTGGCGATCACGGCCTCAAGGAGGGGCTGGGGGGGCACCACGACAGCGAGCCCTCCAAGGTGGGGTGACACAGCGATCTCCTCAGCGGGGAGACACGGTCGGTCACGGCCTCAGGAAGGGGCTGGGGGGCACCAGGGTCACAGCTCCGGCAGTTGTAGAAATCCTTGATAAATACCGGCAGACGAGCAGAGGGCAGGTTGAGCCAGATGGTCCTGTGGCTCAGGTCAGGGGGCAAGCTCAGTCAAGCCCTTGGAGAATGTTTAAGCACAAAGCAGCAAAGTCTTTTCTCATCAAGTCTTTTCCTCTCCTTTCTCAGCAAGGCAAGCAGCAGGCCAGTCCTCCCAGCGTCTCTTCTCCTTCTAGTTGGGCAGAGGTCCTTCGTGGTAAAACAGGATTCTAATTAACAAGGAGCAGGGCTCCTACTTTTATACCCAGTTTCTTTTGTTCTTACAGGCCAGGGGGGCCTTTGCATAACTGCTCCCAGCCTCTGAGCACTTGTGGTGGGTACTTCTGGCTTCTGCATTCAGTGTGAGGACAGGCACATCAGCCGCTCCCCAGGGGGGCGGAGCCAGCATTGTGTGGACAGGGGCAGCCAGGAGCACTTTGTTGACAAGCTTCAGTCCTTCCTGGGCCAGGTGCAGGCTGAGTCATCAGTCGCTCCCCAGGGGGGCGGAGCCAGCATTGTGGTGGCAGAGCACAGCCTGATGCATAGCTCAGGGAAACTCCCACCTCCCACTAAGGTGTCATCCTGCCATTCACCACCTGTCACCTCCCAGTCCTGTCACTCACACAACTCAGACAGTCAGATACACACAAAAGCAGAGGCGGGCTGAAATGGTTAGGCAAGCAAATGCTAGCTTTCTAAAAGTAGCATTTGCAAACACAGGATATTAAAATAAACTTTACTAAAAGAAGTATTTTATTATTCTGAGTTCAGGCATACTAAACATTAATTTCTACCATGTTCCCTGAGCCTGCTGGGATTATAGAGTGTAATAATTCCAGCAGCCCATCTGGCCTAAAGGGAACAGGTAGCCTTACAATAGTGAAAAACGAATTTGGCAGTAATTCACTATTAGGACATGCCACACACATCAGAGCATGTCCTACCTTACACTTACAATGCACCCTGCCCTCAGGCCTACCATAGGGGTGACTAATATGGAGTTAAGGGAAGGTTTAGAGGCTGGTAAGTGTGTGCACTTGCCCAGCCAGCATGACAGTACCAGACTGCACGCAGGTTCTGCAATGGCAGACCCTAGACACTTTTTAAGGCTGCTTCTGTGGGTGGCGCAACCAGCGCTGCAGGCCCACTAGCAGTATTGGCATTCCCAAGCCCTGGCACTCGTGGTGCACTTTACTAGGGACTGACAGTAAACCCAATGAACCAATCATGGACATCAATCACAGATACACTTTTCACAGGGAGAGCATATGCACTTTAGCACTGGTCAGCAGTGGTAAAAGTGCCCAGAGTCATTAAACCAACAAAAACAGGTCAGAGAGAGTTTTGGAGGAAGGCAAAAAGTTCAGGGCTGACCCTTCCAAGAAGGCCAGGTCCAACACAACCCCCTTCCAGCCAAAACGCAGGGTAGACCAATCACCACTGTGATGGGCTTCCCTGCTTTTGGCGATAGAACCTGGACCTGGCCCGCAACAGCAGGGGCACATTCCAGTTCTACGCCAATCTGAACCTATTTCAAATCCTCTGTCCATACTCTCAGAGTCCACCCAGCTACTCCATGGGGCACCCTTCTCTTCCTCTGTGGACACCACCTGTGCAGCCTCTAACCTTAACTTGCTCACAGGTGTGTCCCAACAGACAGTCATCAAATCCCAGTGGCCACTGACAGTAGTCAGGGCTGAGACCCAGGCCTTATGCCTTTCAGGGCTTTCAAACCTCTGTGGCCTCAGAGAGCGGGAGGCAGTAGCCCCAAGTGCTTGGCACCCTCTGTCCACTCTCCCTTCTGTCAGGTCAGGTATGTCATCCTGGCACTGACCCACCAGCCCCAGGCCTGTACCTGGCGGCTGGACCAAACACTGGGGTGGCTCTCCCACACCCGGTCCTCCTCCTTGTGGCTCTGTACCCTCCCACCTGGAGTGGTACCCCCTTCCAGAATTGTCAGGGCACCTGTGGCAGGTGACCGGCACAATTCGCCCACCAGTTCAGGGGTGCTATCCTGTAACTGGGGCACCAGGTCAGGGGGGAAACCCTGCACCTGGCCCTCTACCCTAGGGTCTAAACCCTCAAACTGCACCGGGGTCAGAGGCAAGGACTCCCTCCCTCTGCACCCCCTTCCAGGGTCCGGCCCACTCCCAACTGGAGTGGTACCCCTAGAAGTGACATGGGTCAGGACACTGATTACAGTGGTCCCACCCTCCAGGTCAGACAACACCTGAACCTGGCTCTCCAACTCAGGGACCCAACCCTGCAGTTGAACAATTGCCTGGCGCACCCGGACTTCCCGGGGAGCACGCATGCCCCCCTGAGGGTGGCACATAGCTCCTGTGCCGTGCGACAGTCTGCCTGGTGCAGATCTCCCAGCCTCTGTCCCTCTGACAGTGTGGGAAGATCCCCCAGGACAGAAGTGGTGTCCCCATGGTCATTCACTGGGGACGCAGCCCTGCTGGCTGGCCCCTGACCCACTGGTTCCTCCACTGGGGACTCCTTCCCCCTCTCGCCCCTCCATCTGGACCTCTGCACCCTCCCAACTGGAGCGGTACTGCCAGATACCAGAACTACTGGACCTCTGTTTACAGAGCCTCCATGTTCTCTAGCCACTGGGGGATCCCCCTCAGAGGGTGACTCCTCCGGACAGCCTAGGCTCCCCACCTGGTGTTCCCTTAAAGAACCATCCAGGCTCTGAGACTGAGGTTGGGCACTACCGGGACAAAACCCATTCTCACTCCTTCCCCTTAAGGACAGGACGTGAGGCCCTACACCCCTCTCACTACTACAGGACCTAGCTGGGCTACTCTGCGCCACTTCCACCACTCTGGGCTGGAAGATACCTGAGCCACTCCCCACAGGATCACACCCCAATGCCTCTCCAGACCCTCCGGTATCCACCACAAGGTCTGCCTCCAACGTGAGCTCCCTGGGGTCAGAGAACTCACTCTCAAACAGGTGTTGGCATAGCTCTGGAAAACTGGGACTTAAAATATGCTCTCCCACAGTTGGATTACACAGCCCCCTAGCAGGGTTAACCAAACTATCCTTCACCTCACCATCCAGTGCCTCACACACATACTCCACACCATTTTTCTGAGACTGGCCAGACAGTAGCGGACTGTCTCTGTCGCACAACCCACACTCTTCTGGGCGGTCCTTACACTCACCCACCAGGACCTCAACCATGGGGGAATCCCTCCTACCACTAGGACCATGAACTCCTACGCCAGCCACCCTATTCCCTTCAGGGACGCTGCGCACTACTGGAGCTACCTCATGCCCTTGAACCTCCTGGTGTAAGTTAACCCCCTCCAAGTCAGGTGCCATATCTCTAGGTGCGAGCGCTATGCTGTCAGCACTAGATACCTGAATGTTGCTGCCACCAGCTGAGCTGGACTCCACCTCCAACTCAGCAAAGCTCAATCTGCGAGCTACACAAATCTCTGGATGTTGGGCTGAGGCCCTCCTGGCTTCAAGCTCCAAATCAAGTTCTTTCATCCTCAAGTAGTGATCTCTTTGGCGTTTTAGCGCCTCCATGGCTAATTTTTGGCTTTCCATTGCCAATTTGTGCTTGTCCATTTCCATTTGTCCTTTTAATTTCGCCATCTCTTTTTCATGCACCCTGGTTGCTGCCCTGTCTGCCAACTCCTCTGGCGACAGGCATCTGGTTGCTGCCTTTTCCATCCTCACTGAACCAGGCATGACGTTTCACAAGCACATGGAGATCTCCCAGCAAAATTATAGAAATGGAAACCTGTGGCTGCGTTATAGGTCTGCTCTCACTATGTGGTGATCAGTAATTCACTGTATGTAAACTACAAATGCAAATTCGCAAATCCTCTCGCTGCTGCCAATGTTAGAATTGGGGGTCTCTGGTTGGCGCAAGTATGCACTTGTGACAAGCAGGGACCCTCTCCTCTACGTCAGGGCAAAGGATGACCCCTCAGAATTACCCTTGCTCACCCTCTAGGTGCGTGGCGTGAGCAGCCAAGGCTATTCTTCAGGCGTTATTCAGTTAAGCATTTGTAATCACACACACAGTAAAATGTACCAATCCCCCCACAAATGGACACCAGGCTGTGAATATATAAAAATACGCTTCTTTATGTAAAAAATATATATCTCTCAGATCAGACTTATCACAAGATCAAATAACGTCTTTGTATGCCAACAGGTTGTAAATAGGCAAGCTTTCTTTTAGTTGCAGTTTAAAATGTACTCTTAGTCTTTGTAAAATGGCTTTCTCCTGCAGTGTACCTTTCAGAACAGTTCTCTTAGTTCCTGGGGAGTATTTGGATCACACTGCTCCTCTTTATCTTCCCTCAGCCGGCCCAGGGGCTCATTGACGCTTTCTGCCCGTTCCGGGGCGAGATCTGGGCCCGACCGGCCAAAGCTCACGCTTCCCACGTGGGACGCGTCCGGCCCAGCCGAGTCTAGTGGTGCGCACGGCCCCCACTGGTCTGTGGGACTCAGGTGGGGGTTAGCGCCGACCTCGGAGCTGCCCAAGGAGGGCAAGGGCCAAAGAACCTAGAGCAGCCCCCGTCACTCTGGCCGGGGCGCGGAGTGCAGCCTGCGGCTTCCCCTTCCCGTCTCTTCGGCAAATTCCGACGGGAGGGGCTGGAGCGCTCTCGCAGAGCGGAGCGGCGCTGCAGGCAAGCACACAGAGCGGTGCGAGTCAGCTGAGGAAGGCGGCTCGCACCACAGCGGACTCTCGAACCTGGATTACTTGTAGGCAGGGCGGCTGGGGTCAACAAGAGGAAGGAGGAAAACAAACGTTGCGGGCCCCGAGCCCGATGAAGGTCTCGGTGGCATCTTTCCTCCGCCGGCAGATGCGAGGTGCCCAGCGGCTTTCTGGCAGAGCGAGGCTGGCACCCGAGGCGTCCGGACAGCGGAGATCTGTCCTCTGGGTCTGGGAACGTCCGGTGGGGATTTCTGGCGGGAGCGTGGGGGCACAACAGCGAGCCTCCGTGGGCGGTGGGTTCAGTGGTTTCCCTCGGCGGAGGGGGAGCGGCTCAGCAGAGCGGGGCTCTCCCTCGGCAGGGATGGGGAAACCTGGCGATCACGGCCTCTAGGAGGGGCTGGGGGGGCACCACGACAGCGAGCCCTCCAAGGTGGGGTGACACAGCGATCTCCTCAGCGGGGAGACACGGTCGGTCACGGCCTCAGGAAGGGGCTGGGGGGCACCAGGGTCACAGCTCCGGCAGTTGTAGAAATCCTTGATAAATACCGGCAGACGAGCAGAGGGCAGGTTGAGCCAGATGGTCCTGTGGCTCAGGTCAGGGGGCAAGCTCAGTCAAGCCCTTGGAGAATGTTTAAGCACAAAGCAGCAAAGTCTTTTCTCATCAAGTCTTTTCCTCTCCTTTCTCAGCAAGGCAAGCAGCAGGCCAGTCCTCCCAGCGTCTCTTCTCCTTCTAGTCGGGCAGAGGTCCTTCGTGGTAAAACAGGATTCTAATTTACAAGGAGCAGGGCTCCTACTTTTATACCCAGTTTCTTGTGTTCTTACAGGCCAGGGGGGCCTTTGCACTTGTGGTGGGTACTTCTGGCTTCTGCATTCAGTGTGAGGACAGGCACATCAGCCGCTCCCCAGGGGGGCGGAGCCAGCATTGTGTAGACAGGGGCAGCCAGGAGCACTTTGTTGACAAGCTTCGGTCCTTCCTGGGCCAGGTGCAGGCTGAGTCATCAGTCGCTCCCCAGGGGGGCGGAGCCAGCATTGTGGTGGCAGAGCACAGCCTGATGCATAGCTCAGGGAAACTCCCACCTCCCACTAAGGTGTCATCCTGCCATTCACCACCTGTCACCTCCCAGCCCTGTCACTCACACAACTCAGACAGTCAGATACACACAAAAGCAGAGGCGGGCTGAAATGGTTAGGCAAGCAAATGCTAGCTTTCTAAAAGTAGCATTTGCAAACACAGGATATTAAAATAAACTTTACTAAAAGAAGTATTTTATTATTCTGAGTTCAGGCATACTAAACATTAATTTCTACCATGTTCCCTGAGCCTGCTGGGATTATAGAGTGTAATAATTCCAGCAGCCCATCTGGCCTAAAGGGAACAGGTAGCCTTACAATAGTGAAAAACGAATTTGACAGTAATTCACTATTAGGACATGCCACACACATCAGAGCATGTCCTACCTTACACTTACAATGCACCCTGCCCTCACGCCTACCATAGGGGTGACTAATATGGAGTTAAGGGAAGGTTTAGAGGCTGGTAAGTGTGTGCACTTGCCCAGCCAGCATGACAGTACCAGACTGCACGCAGGTTCTGCAATGGCAGACCCTAGACACTTTTTAAGGCTGCTTCTGTGGGTGGCGCAACCAGCGCTGCAGGCCCACTAGCAGTATTGGCATTCCCAAGCCCTGGCACTCCTGGTGCACTTTACTAGGGACTGACAGTAAACCCAATGAACCAATCATGGACATCAATCACAGATACACTTTTCACAGGGAGAGCATATGCACTTTAGCACTGGTCAGCAGTGGTAAAAGTGCCCAGAGTCATTAAACCAACAAAAACAGGTCAGAGAGAGTATTGGAGGAAGGCAAAAAGTTCAGGGCTGACCCTGCCAAGAAGGCCAGGTCCAACACATGCATTACATATAACCTTGCCTGTGTTCCCCAGGGCTCAGCTCTGCTCAGTATCAAAATCAGCATTCTATATCTATGCCTGTCTCCTATGAGAGCTTCAGGTTACTCAATGTTGTTTTTATCATAGTTCTGGTTGCTCGGTAGAACCATGTTATACGATGTCTTCCACATCCCAGTGGGTATATTCACAGAGGAAACTTAAGGGGTTTTTGGTTCCATTTTAGTGACTCCTGTAAATTCTTGAAAGTGCCCTTTAATGTGTTATATTGTAGGAATTGTCCATGTGGCACCTGTCATTGTCAGTCAACTTGTTCAATGTCTTAAGTTTGCCATTTTCATAACAGTCCCCAGCTACAACCCAGCCTGGTCTCAACCAATCTCATTTTTGCCTGCCTGTGATGTACCCCTGATGTTTGAGGAGTCCTACTGATGGGCTGACTTTGCATATCTTGGTACTGTCCTCGTTTTAGTCAGGGCTCATCTCCAGCATCTCACTACCATCTCTAACAGTTTGATTTGCTTCTTATTTACGGAGCGTTTACCTATGAGTATATAATCTGCATTTAATCCTGCTGTTGGTAGTCCCGTTTCAGCTAGCTTTATGTCTTCTGTCCATTTCCCTATTTACTCCAGCTTTGCTGTCAAATAGTATGCCTCAAAATACCCTTCCCCATGCCACCTTTGTTGAGTTTAATTTGATCAATGATAAGCAGTGTCTGATGTTGCAGCAGATTAAGTCTGCTAGCATTTTAACAAGGTTATTGAAAAATAATTTAGGAATCCATATTGGGAGAGCTCAAAATTGCTATAGCAGGTGAGGAAATACAGTAATGTTTTGCTTTAAAAAAATCACCTATTACTGGAACGTGCGCCTGCAGCATTCAAGATGGACACTGTTAGACCTGTCTGCCTTTGGGTAGTCCCTCCTAATTAATTATTTATTTTGTCCCCTTTTTGCCCCTCAAACCCTTTTTATCTTTTTGTGTTCACTGACTTTTTTTAGGTGTTGACAGGGGTTAGGTGCTCTTTGCCCTCATAGTTTTTTGAGGCCTAGGCGCCTTCCTGACAGGATTTTTTCTGACATACAAAATGGTGGCTATTAACTGCCACAACTGCCACCACTGGGACTGGGTCCATGGGGCACAATAGGATTCTTCTAGAACCTTCCGGTCCCTTCTGGACCTTTTGAGGTCAGCCTATAAAAAGGCTGGTGTGTGGGCGGCCATTTTGTGATGACCATAGAACCCGAGGAGTGAGGCTGTGACCTGGGGAGGGTGGCGCACAATTAGTAATTAGTTACCTTTAAGGCTGACACTTTCCACTTGAGGACGCTCCCCCCTGAGTCCCTTTGACTGAGCCCCGGTGTGGTTCATTACCCCTGAGGGAAGTGGCCCTTCAAGCTCCTGCTGGCCCCCCTCAGGTCCTTCCTGAACATTCATCTAACCCCCCTTGATAAGGCTCCAAAAGACTGACTTACCAGCCTTGTGAGTAGCGCAGCGCGAATCCACGAGGGGCCCTGAGGAGCTATATTCGTGGAGGAGCCCCTGGGACCCCGTGCGGGTCTGAAGAGGTACATCGCCCCTGGAGAAGTGTTGTGAATAGCGCCAGCTGAGGTGGGAGACACCGCTCTCTTGCGCATGCCTCGAGGCGCGGAGATCGTGAATAGGCGGCGCCGGGCGGAGACACTGCTCCTTCGCGCCTGTTCTCTAGCGCGGCTGCCCAAGGAGTGAGGTGGGAAGCGCAGGAGAAAGCGTGTGCAGCGGCGCCCAGCGGAGACACTGCTCCGTGGCGCCTGTGTGGAGGCCCGGCTACCAAGAGGTGAGGTGGGCGGCGTAGGAGGCAGCGAGGGAGGCGGCGCCCGCGGGGACACCGCCCATCGTGCCTAAGAAGCGCGACCACTCGTGTGGAGAGAGTGGACGCGAGTGGCAATTCCAGGCCACTGGTGCCTCGAGGAGGCCTTCCTTAGTTGTGGGGCTGCTGGGCATGTGGCCTGGCCTATGAAGGAGGCATCGACTTGAAGAGTGAAGCCCTGGCTGCTGTGGTTACCGCTTCTGGTCCCAAGTAAGGTGGAGAAGGGAAGGGCTGTTAATTCACTGGGCAATCCCCGTGTATCACCAAGGAGGGGTGGTGCTCCATAGTCAGCCAGTATTTGGTTAACTGAGAAACTGAAGGAGAGGAGACTGAGACTAAGGTCTATTGACCCTGCAAAGTGAGGAAACAGTGTGAATAAAGAGGGCAACTGCCCAGTGACGTTTACTTTAACCCCTGTGTGCCGCCAAGAGTGGGAATTATGCTAAAGATCTGTATTCTCTTTCAGAGGCAGGAGGGGGGAAAGAAGCTCTGGGCTTGCTTGACCAAAAGTATTTAGGCTGTACAAATAAGCTGTGTTGTGCACTGAACATGTCCATTGGAACCCTAAAATAGTCACCTGTTCTAAGGGAGGGAGTGTCACCCTTTGGGTGCCAAGGTGCCAATTTAAGTGTATAAGCCTGAAGATTTTCAACTGAAGTGAATGTTTAATGTAACATCAAAAGTACAGTAATAAGCTAAGTAAGGAGGAGAGGAAGAGCTTACATGATAAAGAAGTGTGACCCTTAATTTGTATTGTAAAAGTGATTTTGAAACAACAAATGAACCTAAGAAAATAAGTAACTGACAACAAGAGAAAATATAAAGCTTTTTCTACTTTTATAAAAATTAAGGTGTAGTGTCATTTTTGAGTGGAATTGCATTGAGTTACCGCTGGGTGGTGTGCAACCTTTACACATGTGCCTCTATTTAGTGACTGTCTTACCCTAGGCCAGGCTACCCTATGTAACCAGGCTATCCTAGGTCCAACATATTGGTGTCTAGCGGTGGGATGAGAACTATGGTTGCAACTACTCTGCAGTAACTAAGCGTAATCCACTGACCTACACCAGGAGTTTTCTCCTGGCGGCCTTCCTAATTTTTTACTTTTGCTTTTTCCAAATGTATTCCTGGTGGTGGGGTGGAGGTAGCTTCAGGTTGCCCTTGTAACTCCATTCTTTTTGTGTGCCTGTCCCTGATTTGCCTTTAGCAAAATGGAATTTGCGTTGGAAGAACTGGACACTTATTCTGTGGCCCAGCTTAGGGACTTTTGTCAACAGATGGGAGTGTTCTTTAAGCGGGGTGCCAAGAAGGGGGAGCTCCAGACCAGCTTGAGGGCCTGGGTGGCAGCACATGGAGAAGGGAAGGAGGAGGAAGAGGGGACGGACCGGGACACAGTCATAGAGGTAGAGGGATTGTTCCATCCTGAGATGGGAAACCTACTTCCAGGACCAATGACCTACTCAAGGGGGGGCAGTAGTGTCTCCGGAGGAAGCTTGACCGAAGCTGAACTAACAGACAGGAGGGGAAAAAGGAAGCTGAAGTGGGAGTTAGCCAGGTTAGAACAGGGGAGGGAGGAACAGAGGATGACTCATGAGCTTAGACTAAAAGAGCTAGAACTCAAGGCTCTACAGTTAGGACTCGCCAACTCTCCAAATGGTGGTAGCGAAACCAGAGAACCAACCAGGGAGTCCAGACCCTACCTGCCTAAGGATATAGTTGCCAGCTATAGTCAGGGGGATGACATAGCTAAGTGGCTGGCTGCCTATGAGGTCTCCTTAAGAGCCCATGGGATCCAGGAAAAGCACTGGGGGGGGTGGGTTGTATAAGTACATGCCTCCTACTGGTCGGGACACCTTGTTAGCCTTAGAACCGAAGGAGCAGACCAACTACCCCACCATGAAGTTAGCATTGATTAGAAAGTTTGGGCTAACCCCGGAAAAGTATCGCCAAAAGATCAGGGGGAGCCACAAGTTAAGCACACAGAACTGGGTGGATTTCCTGGATTATGCGAGGAAGGCATTGGAGGGCTGGGTACAGGGCGGTGAGGTGAAGGACTATGAGGGTTTGTATGACCTTTTTCTTAAAGAGCATCTACTCGAGAAATGTTTTCCCGAGCTGCGCCAGCACCTGGTGGACAGCAAGCTGACCAACCCCCGGAAGCTTGCAGAGGAGGCGGACATCTGGGCAAGTACCCGGGTGTCCTCAAAGGGGACTGGAGGGGATTCCCAAAAGGCCGGACAGTGCGCCCCTCAGAAGAAGGAGGGGGGAGATAAAAAGCGGGAGTTCTCTAAAGGTCCCCAAATCAGTTTCCAGGGAAAGGGAACAGGTTTCACCCCTAAGGCTAACCCGCCCAGAAACCCTCATCCTGGCCAAAGCCAGCAGCCAAGGGTTGTCCACTGCTTCGAGTGTGGTGGTGTTGGACATTATAAGGGAGATGTCAGATGCCCAAAGAGACCACCCCCTCCCACCGGAGGCAAAGCCCCGGGAGTAGCTAGTGTAGCGCTCGGGGAGGAGTTGCCCTTAGATAAGGGGGGTGAGTGGGCGGGTGTCACCTTAGTGTCCCTGGGAGAACGGGAGATGGTTCCTAAGATTCAGGTGCCCCCAAATACTACTAAGTATGGGCAATGGATCACCATCAATGGCCAGAGAGGGGAGGCTCTGAGAGATACAGGAGCCAGTATGACTATGGTGAGAAGTCAACTGGTGTCTCCAGAGCAGGTGATTCCCAATGTACTCCACCCCGCCGCGATGGCTGACGGCAGAATGGGCCACTACCCCGTGGCCGAGGTTCCCTTTGAGTGGGAAGGGGTTGCAGGTTCACTTCGAGTTGCCGTAAGCCCTGCCGTGCCAGTTGATTGTCTGCTGGGGAATGACATGGAGCACAATGCTTGGAGAGAGTTGGAATACCGGACGCATTCAGAGATGCTAGGTACACCTGACTGGGCCTGTGCGAGCACAAGGTCTGCGACTGCCCGGAGAGGGAGTTCGCCTGGGTTGGAGCCTGGAACAATGGCCAAACCCGCTGCCAAAAAGGGACAGACCCGAAGACAGGAGAAGCCTGCTTCGGCTTCCACACCCCATGTGACAGATCGGCCAACTGCGGTGGTGGACCAGGAATCCGTCGAGGGGGAAGTAGTTTCTATGGAGGACCTGCCCATCCCTGCTGAGTGTATTATAATACAGGGTTAGACCCAGAAGTCAAAGGGACCTGGGTAGTTAATTGTTATGAACAGAGGGGTCCCCCACTTATATGGAGTTGGTACGAAAAAAGGGGAAATCAACACATAATTCAAAAAGGTTCAGAAAGAAAGGTTAATCAAAAAGCGTTCTGGAAATGCATTGTTTTATTCACTATGCATCCATATCGTCACAGTCACGTAATTCATTTGTAAATATCAGAGTACACACTCATTTTATCATACGTTTATGTGCCCATAGGGAGAAGGAAAAGGGAAAGGAAGGTAGTAAAGTTAGCATAGAATTGTGACTCACTATACATTTAATAGAAACAAAATTACATTGAAATTCATGTAAAAGTTCAAAAATGATCCCTATCCACAACAGGGTCATATACAATGTCCGCACTGTCAGGTGCTTGTTCAGAAAGTTCAAGCTCCTATAAAGCCGTGTATATCATGCTGGTACTAGGAGTTGAAGAAGGGTAGAGGAACAGTCTACGTTTCGACCCAGGATTCGATGTAGGATAGTTGGTCCTTACAGATAGGGTCTTCTTCAGGACATACGGGGTGGGGGGATGGGCAAGCCTCCTAGGGTAAAAGGAGAGCAGAGTCAGACTTTACTTAATGTAGGGCAACAGTGTCCCTAAGATAACCGTAGCGGGGAAATGACAGGCCGCCCGGGAACAGCGTTAAAAACATACTGAGGACTATAGAGGTTGTCTGTGAGGACTGTTACCTGCTGTGTATTGCAAGTAAGCGTGTGACCAGCACGGTCATAAACAAATCGTAGGGTTACGGATTGCGGAAATCTAAATTTCAATCGGTGTGATCCAAATCTAAAGAGGAACATAAAAATTTTTTAAAAAATATTGATCACCACTCAGAGCAAAACAAGCTGCTATTCACTCTGAGATCCGGTCATACCTTAGTTGGAGATATCAAGTAGTGCAGAGAGGAACTATCTTTGTGTGTCAGAAAAGGCTCAACTGATTTCTGAGTCCATATCTAAAGTAAAGAGAACAAGTGGAGACTGATTTGGTAAATGAGCTGCCCCACCGTAAATACTGGCAAATGTCCAAAAAGAGGGGGGGTGTTAGGTCTTACCCATGAGAGCCGGTCCTTCAGCGTGGGACGGGTGTCTCAGAGGAGCGGCTCCGAATTGCTACTGCCTGGAGGGGGCGGGGATTGGGGCGAGCATGAATGGCTTCGCCGTCGTATCTGAGTTAAAAGAGTGAATCGGCGATTAATAATGAAGTAAACAAGATTTTGTGGGGGAGAGCGTAATAGTTGTAACGCATTTACCTCTCAATGCGTCTTCGAGATGTTCGAGCCCGGAGGGCGGGGGTGGGGCGGTCTCGTGTGACTTCGCCGTGATATCTGAATCAATAAAGTGAATCCGAGGTTAGATTGCATTAGATTAACCAAGGGGCTCCTCAAAGAAGCGTGATTGTTAAGGGCATTTACCTCTTGCTATAATTCTCTCTGAAGTGACCGGGAATCCTCGCGGGCAAACAAAGCTCCATAACCAGGAAGTGTCCTGGCGGGGGCGTGGCAACTCAATATATATGGAGTTAACAAGATAAAGGAAGGACTAAAATTAAGTAACCTGGCAACCGTCTGGGAATAAACAAATATAAACGGAGTCAGCAAGTTAAGGGAAGGGCTCGAAGTCAGTAACCTAGCAACCGTCTTAGTGTGAACAAATGGCGGACCCGTTCACTGAACATTATGTGAATGTTGATAATGTATGTGAATGATACCTATAAGAACGAAGTTCATGGTTTAACAAAAGTATTGACATCAGACACCACGTGTATTCATAATGTGCATTGTGTTCGCTAAAACGAATAGGACATATAGCTCAATTATCCCATATTGGCATGGACCTGCCGACAAGGCGGTCAAAATGCATGATCAAAGGTTGGGTCACGACAATATGTTCGATTTGGTGGTTAAAGTCACATACATATGCTAACACAATGATAGCTAATATCTAAGATACTGCATAGGAAATTCCGATAGTGTTGAATTCAGATAATTAGCATGAAACTGCCAACATGAGTAAGGTTGGTTGATGGGCACGTACCTACCAACATGGTGGTAAAGGTGCACATAACTAACCAAAATTCTTAAGGGTATCATAAATTGGCCAGTTGGGCAAAAGTATTTTCAGATTCATTTAACCCATTGTTCACTGAGTTGAAAAAAGTAATCCATTTCAATTCCCTGACATTCAGGATCGGGGCTATACTGCCTCCCCTAGGACCCAGTTTGACCTGTTCTAGGATGACCCATCTCAAGCTTTCTGGTAAATGGTTCTTCGCAATGCAGTGTTCTACCATCGGGGCCCCCTGTACCTTGCATTTGATCCTGCTGCAGTGTTGGAGAAACCTCACTTTTGCACGTTGTTGTGTCTGTCCAACGTAGGGTAAATCGCATGGACATATAATGCAGTATATCACATTGGTTGTGTTACAGTTGGTATGAGATTTGAGAGTTACTCGTAGTTGTTTGTGAATGAATTCTTTGGTTTGAATGGTCGCGGGGCATGCTTTACAGGAACCACATCTGAAGTGTCCCATGATTGGAGGGAGATTCCACATTGCGGTGATTGTGGGTTCCGAAACAGTGTCCAGAAGTGAACAGACCACGTGGTCACGAATGTTCTTCGCCTTCTTAAAGGAATGTAATGGTAGATCTTTACTGCCAAGGTCCTCCGAAATCAAATTCCAATGATTGTTAATCACCTTCTTTATGGAATTACTCTGGGTGGAGAAAGTTGTCACACAAATTAAGCGGTCCTCTGTGTTGCTTTTATGCTCCTTAGGCTGTAACAGGATGTCTCGGTGATTGAACCATGCTCTTTTCCTGGCCTTTGTGGTTAAGCGTTTTGGATAGCCACGTTCTATTAGCCGCGCCTTTAGGACTCCCGATTGTTCCATGTAGTCCTCTTGCTTGCTGCAATTTCGGCGTATTCGCAAGAATTGCCCGAATGGCAGATTGTCCCTCAGACCTCTGGGGTGGTGGCTGGAGTATTGGAGCAGCGAGTTCCTTTCCGTCGGCTTCCGGAACAGAGTCGTATGCAGTACATCATCCTCAGCGATGATGGTGATGTCCAAGAAATTCACAGATGTTTTATCATATTGTATGGTGAACTGAATATCCTGAGATCTTCTATTTAGCCAATTGTAGAAGTCTTGAATTCCTATCTCAGTACCTGTCCAGATTAGGAGAATATCGTCGATATATCTAATCCACATACGTATGTTCGATCTGTATGGATTGATGTCGTTCAACACAGGCAGTAGCAATTCGGAGCCGCTCCTCTGAGACACCCGTCCCACGCTGAAGGACCGGCTCTCATGGGTAAGACCTAACACCCCCCCTCTTTTTGGACATTTGCCAGTATTTACGGTGGGGCAGCTCATTTACCAAATCAGTCTCCACTTGTTCTCTTTACTTTAGATATGGACTCAGAAATCAGTTGAGCCTTTTCTGACACACAAAGATAGTTCCTCTCTGCACTACTTGATATCTCCAACTAAGGTATGACCGGATCTCAGAGTGAATAGCAGCTTGTTTTGCTCTGAGTGGTGATCAATATTTTTTAAAAAATTTTTATGTTCCTCTTTAGATTTGGATCACACCGATTGAAATTTAGATTTCCGCAATCCGTAACCCTACGATTTGTTTATGACCGTGCTGGTCACACGCTTACTTGCAATACACAGCAGGTAACAGTCCTCACAGACAACCTCTATAGTCCTCAGTATGTTTTTAACGCTGTTCCCGGGCGGCCTGTCATTTCCCCGCTACGGTTATCTTAGGGACACTGTTGCCCTACATTAAGTAAAGTCTGACTCTGCTCTCCTTTTACCCTAGGAGGCTTGCCCATCCCCCCACCCCGTATGTCCTGAAGAAGACCCTATCTGTAAGGACCAACTATCCTACATCGAATCCTGGGTCGAAACGTAGACTGTTCCTCTACCCTTCTTCAACTCCTAGTACCAGCATGATATACACGGCTTTATAGGAGCTTGAACTTTCTGAACAAGCACCTGACAGTGCGGACATTGTATATGACCCTGTTGTGGATAGGGATCATTTTTGAACTTTTACATGAATTTCAATGTAATTTTGTTTCTATTAAATGTATAGTGAGTCACAATTCTATGCTAACTTTACTACCTTCCTTTCCCTTTTCCTTCTCCCTATGGGCACATAAACGTATGATAAAATGAGTGTGTACTCTGATATTTACAAATGAATTACGTGACTGTGACGATATGGATGCATAGTGAATAAAACAATGCATTTCCAGAACGCTTTTTGATTAACCTTTCTTTCTGAACCTTTTTGAATTATGTGTTGATTTCCCCTTTTTTCGTACCAACTCCTCATCCCTGCTGAGTGGCATGTGGAGGTAGGGCCTACCAGAGAAGAGTTCTGTAAGGGCCAGAAGGAGTGCCCTACCCTTGAGGGACTGAGGCGACAGGCTGAAGCCCAGGCAGCAGGGGACGTTGCGGGACACTACCACATTTACTGGGAGGATGGACTCCTTTACAGTGAACCCAAGGTACCCTTACCTGGTTCATCAAGGGCCTTGGTAGTCCCGCAACGGTACCGAGCCTTTCTGCTGGAATTGGCTCATGCAATACCCTTGGAAGGACACTTAGGTCAGGACAAGACCTTTGCTCAGCTTGTCCCCCACTTTTACTGGCCTCAAATGAAAGTGGCGTCTAACACCTACTGTCGGACATGTGTATCCTGCCAAGCCAGTGGGAAAACAGGGGTGAAGCTGAAAGCTCCCCTGGAACCACTTCCTGTCGTTAGCACCCCCTTTGAAAGGGTGGGCATCGACATTGTAGGGCCATTGGATCCACCAACAACAGCTGGTCACAGGTTTATCCTGGTTCTGGTGGATCATGCCACACGGTACCCAGAGGCAATTCCTCTGAGGACTGTCACTGCACCTGTGGTGGCCAGGGCCCTAATGGGGATCTTTACCCGAGTGGGTTTCCCCAAAGAAGTTGTGTCCGACAGGGGGACCAACTTTATGTCAGCGTACAAGCGGGCAATGTGGAAGGAGTGTGGAGTGACCTACCGGTTCACCACTCCCTATCACCCCCAGTCCAATGGAATGGTAGAAAGGTTCAACAAGACCTTGAAGGGCATGATCAGAAGTCTGCCTGAAAGCCTGCGGAGGAAATGGGACGTCCTCCTACCCTGTTTGTTATTCTCCTACAGGGAAGTGCCGCAGAAGGGAGTGGGCTTCAGCCCCTTTGAGCTACTGTATGGGCACCCTGTACGCGGACCTCTCAGCCTGGTGAAGGATGGATGGGAAAAATCTCCCAGAAAACCTCCTCAGGATGTGGTGAGCTACATGCTGGCCTTCAGGAGCCAAATGGCGAAGTTGTGGAAGCAAGCTTCTGACAACTTGGAAGCCAGCCAGGCAGTAATGAAAGAGTGGTATGACCACAACGCTCACCTGGTGGAGTTGGAGCCTGGCCAGAAAGTGTGGGTGATGGAGCCTGGAGAGCTAAGTGCCCTCCAGGATCGCTGGACAGGCCCCTTTGAGGTGTTAGAGAAGAAGGGTAAGGCCACCTACTTGGTGGATCTAAAGACCCCTCGACAGCCCCTGCGGGTGCTGCATGCTAACCGCCTCAAACCCCACCACGAGAGGCCCCAGGTCATCTTGATGACGGTGACTGATGGAGGTGAGGAAGCGGAAAGCGAACCTCTCCCTGACTTGTTTTCGTCTCAAGAGAGGGATGGGTCGGTGGAGGGAGTGATTCTCTCCCCATCCCTTACTCCTGAACAGCGGGAGGACTGCCGCCAGGTCCTGGAGCAGTACTCCTCGCTGTTCTCCCTTGTTCCGGGAAGGACCCACCTGTGTACCCATGATGTGGAGACAGGAGACAGCCCACCAGTGAAGTTGAAGACCTACCGGCTGTCAGACAAGGTGAAGGCCAGCATCCACGATGAGGTCATCAAGATGCTGTAGCTAGGAGTTATTGAACCTTCCAGTAGCCCCTGGTCCAGTCCGGTGGTGTTAGTCCCAAAAGCTGCTCCACCGGGCACCACTCCAGAACTGAGGTTCTGTGTGGATTACCGGGGACTGAATATAGTGACAAGGACTGATGCCCATATGATCCCTAGGGCGGATGAATTAATTGACCGGCTGGGAGCTGCCCAATATTTGAGTACCTTTGACCTTACTTCTGGGTACTGGCAGATCTCCCTTACAGATGGAGCAAAAGAAAGGTCAGCTTTCTCCACGCCTGAGGGACACTTCCAGTTCTGCGTAATGCCCTTTGGGCTCAAGAACGCCCCTGCCACTTTTCAGCGGCTAGTGAACCAGGTCCTCTCCGGAATGGAGGCTTTCTCCGCTGCTTACCTGGATGACATTGCCGTCTTCAGTAGCAGTTGGGAGGACCATTTGCGGCACTTGCAAGCTGTTCTCCAGGCCCTGAAACAGGCTGGCCTGACAATCAAGGCCAGTAAATGTCAGATTGGGCAGGGGTCGGTTGTGTACCTAGGCCACTTGGTGGTTAGGGGAGCAGTGCAGCCCCTCCAGGCAAAGATTGAGGCCATCATGGCCTGGGAACCCCCCAAGACACAGACTGAGGTCCGAGCCTTCCTGGGCCTCACAGGTTACTACCGTCGCTTTGTGAAGGGGTATGGCACTATTGTAGTGCCCCTCACAGAGCTCACCTCTAAGAAACAACCTCGACGGGTAGTCTGAACTGAGGCTTGTCAGCAAGCCTTTGAGAAATTGAAGCAGGCAATGTGTGCAGCACCGGTCCTGAGGGCCCCAGACTTCTCCAAGGAGTTCATTGTCCAGACAGACGCATCAGAACATGGCATTGGGGCAGTGTTATCGCAACTCAATGAAGAGGGTCTGGATCAGCCTGTAGTCTTCCTGTCCAGGAGACTGCTTCCCCGGGAACAGAAGTGGAGTGCAATTGAGCGGGAGGCTTTTGCGGTGGTGTGGGCTCTGAAGAAGTTGCGGCCATACCTGTTTGGCTCGCACTTCCTGGTTCAGACTGACCACCGGCCCCTTCGTTGGCTGATGCAAATGAAGGGGGAAAATCCCAAGTTGTTGAGATGGTCCATCTCCCTACAGGGAATGGACTTCCGGGTGGAACATCGGCCTGGAGTGGACCACACCAACGCAGACGGTCTCTCTAGGTATTTCCGCCTTAGTGATGAGGACTCCCAAGGGGTTGGGTAGCTCTCCCCACTTTCGGCTGGGGGGGACGCGTGTTAGACCTGTCTGCCTTTGGGTAGTCCCTCCTAATTACTTATTTATTTTGTCCCCTTTTTGCCCTTCAAACCCTTTTTATCTTTTTGTGTTCACTGACTTTTTTTTAGGTGTTGACAGGGGTTAGGTGCTCTTTGCCCTCATAGTTTTTTGAGGCCTAGGCGCCTTCCTGACAAAATGGTGGCTATTAACTGCCACAACTGCCACCACTGGGACTGGGTCCATAGGGCACAATAGGATTCTTCTAGAACCTTCCGGTCCCTTCTGGACCTTTTGAGGTCAGCCTATAAAAAGGCTGGTGTGTGGGCGCCATTTTGTGATGACCATAGAACCCGAGGAGTGAGGCTGTGACCTGGGGAGGGTGGCGCACAATTAGTAATTAGTTACCTTTAAGGCTGACACTTTCCACTTGAGGACGCTCCCCCCTGAGTCCCTTTGACTGAGCCCCGGTGTGGTTCATTACCCCTGAGGGAAGTGGCCCTTCAAGCTCCTGCTGGCCCCCCTCAGGTCCTTCCTGAACATTCATCTAACCCCCCTTTATAAGGCTCCAAAAGACTGACTTACCAGCCTTGTGAGTAGCGCAGCGTGAATCCACGAGGGGCCCTGAGGAGCTGTAGTCGAGGAGGAGCCCCTGGGACCCCGTGCGGGTCTGAAGAGGTACATCGCCCCTGGAGAAGTGTTGTGAATAGCGCCAGCTGAGGCGGGAGACACCGCTCTCTCGCGCATGTCCCGAGGCGCGGAGATCGTGAATAGGCGGCGCCGGGCGGAGACACTGCTCCTTCGAGCCTGTTCTCTAGCGCGGCTGCCCAAGGAGTGAGGTGGGAAGCGCAGGAGAAAGCGTGTGCAGCGGCGCCCAGCGGAGACACTGCTCCGTGGCGCCTGTGTGGAGGCGCGGCTACCAAGAGGTGAGGTGGGCGGCGTAGGAGGCAGCGAGGGAGGCGGCGCCCGCGGGGACACCGCCCATCGCGCCTGAGAAGAAGCGCGAGCACTCGTGTGGAGAGAGTGGACGCGAGTGGCAATTCCAGGCCACTGGTGCCTCGAGGAGGCCTTCCTTAGTTGTGGGGCTGCTGGGCATGTGGCCTGGCCTATGAAGGAGGCATCGACTTGAAGAGTGAAGCCCTGGCTGCTGTGTTTACCACTTCTGGTCCCAAGTAAGGTGGAGAAGGGAGGGGCTGTTAATTCACTGGGCAACCCCCGTGTGTCACCAAGGAGGGGTGGTGCTCCATAGTCAGCCAGTATTTGGTTAACTGAGAAACTGAAGGAGAGGAGACTGGGACTAAGGTCTATTGACCCTGCAAAGTGAGGAAACAGTGTGAATAAAGAGGGCAACTGCCCAGTGACGTTTACTTTAACCCCTGTGTGCCGCCAAGAGTGGGAATTATGCTAAAGATCTGTATTCTCTTTCAGAGGCGGGAGGGGGAAAAGAAGCTCTGGGCTTGCTTGACCAAAAGTATTTAGGCTGTACAAATAAGCTGTGTTGTGCACTGAACCTGTCCATTGGAACCCTAAAATAGTCACCTGTTCTAAGGGAGGGAGTGTCACCCTTTGGGTGCCAAGGTGCCAATTTAAGTGTATAAGCCTGAAGATTTTCAACTGAAGTGAATGTTTAATGTAACATCAAAAGTACAGTAATAAGCTAAGTAAGGAGGAGAGGAAGAGTTTACATGATAAAGAAGTGTGACCCTTAATTTGTATTGTAAAAGTGATTTTGAAACAACAAATGAACCTAAGAAAATAAGTAACTGACAACAAGAGAAAATATAAAGCTTTTTCTACTTTTATAAAAATTAAGGTGTAGTGTCATTTTTGAGTGGAATTGCATTGAGTTACCGCTGGGTGGTGTGCAACCTTTACACATGTGCCTCTATTTAGTGACTGTCTTACCCTAGGCCAGGCTACCCTATGTAACCAGGCTATCCTAGGTCCAACAGACACCCACTGACTTTCTTCTGCAGGAGCCAAGGAATCTGCATTGTTGGGTGGTTTTTACCATCAATTAACATGCCAGTGGCAAAAATAGCCGCCGGAAATTGCAGGGAGCAGTACGGTAAGCGTTTAGGCTTATAAATTGTCCATTTCCAGAAGCTTTGTCATCTTCTTTTCACTTTGCCTGCCGTTCCTGTCCCGTCAGGACTTTTGCCGCCATTTTGCTTTTGACGGTCCTTCAGCCTGCCTTATTATTCATATTGGCATGTTTTTTGCCTATAGAGACTCCCTTTTCTCTTTGCTAAATAGCATATATGGCCACTATTACCATATTTTTTCCCCTTTTTCACCCTTGTTTTTCTCTGTTTTTCCCTGAGAGATATCCCAACCTCCTATTCTCTGTGAATCTTTGACTGCCTGCCATTATTTTCGGTCACCTCCAGTGCTGGTTACTTATCGTTACTCGACCCACCAATCCTCGCTGGACTAATCTACACCACCGAACTTCATTATGGATACTGCACATTCTTCCAAATCTGTGGCTTCTTCTGTTTCCGGCGCTCCCAAGAAGTCTGGAGGTTGTGCAAATAAAAGAGTAAAGAAGGATCCCTTTTCACCTATAACATCTCTATTACCCTTTACTGTGGAGGATATTATGAATGATTTAAAAAGTATGAAATCTTTCATGGGGAGACAAGTGCCATGGTTTGAAGATAATTGGTCCATTCTTAATTCAAGACTCACTGAGGTGGAACCATGGGTTAGTGAAGCTCAAGCTGTCACGGCCAAGGTTAATATTTAACCAAGGAGGTTACACAGCTTAAAAGACTGGCTGAGGATTTGGAGAATTGTACCCATTGCAATAAGCTACAAATTCATGGTATCTCGGAGGGATCAGAAGGTTCAGATATGATAACATTTCTCAAGTTGCATATCCCCAAAATTGTGGGGCTATAATCTTCTGCGGAATTAAACATTTAAAGAGTTCACAGTAGTGGTCCTTGTCCTTCTGCATCCTCTAATAGGCTTAGAGGGATTATTGCTCTTCTTTTTTACAATACTCTGATCTTACAGAAGTACTCATGATGGCCAAACAACGTAAGCAGATGCTCTGTTCGGAGCACCAAGTATTTTTCAGTCAGAATGTAGCCATGGTTATAGCAGCAAGGAGAAAGAAGTTTTTGGTACAGGCTTCTTCTCCTATGTTTTTTCAAAGTCACCTACATAAGGGCAGGACAATCACATTTGAAGACCCTAAGGATCTCAAACTCTTCATCCATGAGCACAAAGGAGAAGAAATAGAACTGAGTTAAACTAGATTTGTGCACCTTCTTTTCCAGTTATTTTTATTGTCTCTTTGTGTTGTTTTGTACAGGTTCTACTTTCCTCTGGTCTGGTAGATTATGCTGTGATGTTTGTTGTCCTCATCCTGCTTTCAGTCTTCATGTTTTTGTGTATACTATATCAAGCTTCTAATCACATGGCAGGCCTGTCCGGTGTTAACCTGTCTATTTTTTTGTTATATTCTATCCTTCATCAGACCTGCATTAAGTCTCCATTATTGACTTCATATATATTGTTTCTTAATTCCCTTGTGGCTCCCTTTAGGGTTGGACTTCTTGTCTCGACCCCTCGCTCCCAACTAGTATCCTTTTGTTTCACATTCTTGTGGATGATATGACTGAAATCCTTCTGCTTTTTGTCATCTTTTCCCTTTTCTATGCTCAGGGGAGTTAATTTCCTCACTCCCCACTGTTCTACGTTTCCTTTCCATTTCTATCTCATTTTCTCAAAGTTTTTCTTGCTTTTTAATATGTATGACCCTACATGTGTAGATTTACATTTTTGAAAGTGATTCTCTTCTATTCTATCCCAATATTCTTCAGAAAATTTTATATTGGGGGAGATTGCAACCAATTAATGGATCCCATTATAGATCAGCATTCTCAAGTTAGATGTGTCCCCAATAAAATGCAAACATGCGTCCGAAGGGTCATTTCATCTTGAGGCATAATTGATGCCTAGTGAACTGTTCACCCTGACCTGTTGTAATTTATGTATTTTTCTCTTGCACATGACTCACAATCCAGAATAGATTATTTGCTTGTTACACAAATTGTTCTCCAATCAATTTTAAATGTTGAAATTGGCTCCATTCTGATTTCAGATTACGCCCCTTTTATTTTAGACCTAAATATCCCCAACAACAATTCACAGCCTAATAAGTGGAGATTTAATAACAAATTATTGCAAGATAAACAGTTTACTGATGCATTTGCGGATTTTACAACCAATATTTTGTTTTAAATATTCCTGTTGATTCACAGATGAATTACATATGAGATGTATATAATGCGACTGTCAGGGGTTTTATTATTGATAATTTCACAGGGAAGAAGAGGAAATCACTTAGGGAGTCTTCACAATTACTTTAATAAATCAAAACGTTGGAGCGTGAATATTTTACCTTTAAAAAGGTAGAAACTTTTTGTCTAATTTAATCCAAGCCAAATTACAATACAACAAACAATCTTGTATTGATGCAAGTGGTAATTTTCCTCAAAAGAATGCAAAAATGTTTGGAGGCCGTAATAAAGCAGGGAAAGTGTTGGGCAATTATTTGAAAATTAAAAAACACAAATCTAAAATACAAGTCATTACAGACAAAGATGCACTGACTCACAGTAATGACAAAAAAGTTCTAGACTGTTTTCTACAGTATTACACTAATATATCCAGCGGATATTTCTCCCACCTATGACCAATTGAACTCTTTTTTATAATCTGTCCCCAAATCAACAGTCAACGCATTAGATCTCTCTGGCTTCGATGCTGACATAACTGGGGCGGATCTAAAATATGCTGTTCTTCAACTTCCTAAAGATAAGGCTCCTGGTCCTGATGGTTTTACTGTTCAATTTTACTACCATTTCGCTACCATTTCGCTTACTACTTGTTTTAATTTACTATTTTGTCACTCAGGAATGCACACAAGGAACCTTTTCACAGCGATGTTTTGCCTACTGCCGAAGAGGGATAAGTACTTATCCAAGCATGGGAATTATAGGTCTAGCTCTCTTATTAACACATACTGCAAAATATTCAGTAAGGCCCTTGCAATACGTACTAAGCAGATCATTCCAGATTTAATAGACATCCATCAATCAGGATTTGTGACAAGATGTTTTATCTCAGAAAACTCTCATACTTTCCTCAATATAATCCATAAGGCCTCTACATCTGAAATACCTTATGCTGCCATACCCTTAGACGCTGAAAAAGCCTTTGATCAGGCTATTTGGGATTTTATGTTAGGTGCATTAAAATATCATGGTTTTAGTCCCCATTTTCTTGTATATATTTATCTTCTATATTATCAGCCTTCTACTTCAATTTTTGTTAATGGCACTCAATCTTCATATTTCCCTCTTTTCTGAGGCACTACACAAGGTTGCCCTCTGTCACCTCTTCTTTTTATTTTTTCGTATATCACCAGCTTTTTCTGGATTTAAATATAAGCAACTGGAGATTACATCACAGCTTATGCAGATGATTTGTTACTATATGTGTCTAATTCAGTAAATACGCTTCCTGCTTCTTACGATTATTAAATGAATATTCTTTGGTATCCGGATACAAACTCAATATAGAAAAATCAGAGGTACTGCTAATAAATAAAAATTGTCTCCTGGATATGTTGAAGGACACTGGTTTTACACGGACTTCTAAACCCATTAAATGTTTAAGCATTCTATACTCTAACACCATTAAAAAACTATTCAAATAAATTTAGAGCAGATAAAGTTAAAGATTTCTAACATGTCGTTCACTTGGTCCCCTCTTTTCTTATCTTGGTGCGGGAGATTAGCTTTGATTGAAATGATGATGTTACCGATAATTCATGTTTTATTTGTCCATGCTTCCTGCCAAACTCCCTTCAAGTCAGTTAATCATCTACTTTTATCTTTTTATAAAGCAAGCGTAAATAGAGAAAATCTTTATTCAGGCTTCAACAGGCTAGGAATAATGGAGGGGTCAATTTTCCTGTGATCAGTCGTTACCACTCCACTTTTGCTTTCAAGCAAATCTGGTCCTCTCTTTCAGTTCCTTCTCTGGATGAATGTTCAGTCTGGAGCCAACTGGCCAACTGGAGATGGCCTACATATCCCAAACTCCTAGGACTTTCCTTTCGCCCTTACTTATACATTCTCTCCCAGTTGTCAAACCTTTACTACTTAAAAACGAATTCTCCACTGGAGAGTCTATTACAAACTCCGATTTGGTATAACAAGCAAATCAAATTAAATAATCAGGCCCTCTATTGGAAGGAATGGATAGATAAAGGAATATTAGTTTTTGGTCATATAATTTGTGATGATGCAGTGTTAGAATTTAGAGACATCAAACTTAAATATGATCTTTCATCCTTTTATGCAGTTCAATATGATTGTATTAGATCCACCCTTCTTAAGCTTTTTTCTCAAACCCCCTCTTCATCAAATCTTCCATTGTCTCCTTTTCCTCCCATAGATTTTTCTTGAAAGGTTAAAGCTTCTTATATATATAGGTTTTTATGTCATCTGCCTAAAAACAGACCTAAATCAAAAATTGAATTACGTTGGGAACTGGACTTCAATCAAGAATTTTCTCAATACACTTGGGAAATAATTTGTGCTAAGATACACACTACTTCCTGCTCTGGCGCCGCAACCCAAACTTCATTATCTTTCTATAATACATTGTATTACACTCCCACTCACTTACATCAGTTTCATTTAACTAATGACACCAAGGGGTCGATTACGAATCGGGAAAAAAAACGTCCGTACGATTGGTATCCGGAGCCCTCTCCGTACAAATCTTACCCGTCCGTCCGAGTCGCGTAGTACGATCCGTATTCCGTGAATCCGTCCGAATCGTCGTGATCCGTACGTATTGCAAGGCTGAAACCGTGAACCGTACGACTCGTACACATGCCGTACGACTCGTACATATGCCGTACGACCCGACGAGTACGATCCGGACCGGGGTATGAGGACGCGATTCGTGCGGTCCACGTCAGGTAAGGGCGAGTTGTACGGAAAAGCACACAAACACATACACACCATACGGTCCGTACACCCCATGATCGCAGGGGTACGGTGCGTACCCCTGCGATCTTGGGGTGTACGCACTGTACCCCATGTACGATGGGTGAACGCACCATACCCCATGTACGCTGGGTGTACGCACCGTACCCCATGTACGATGGTTGTACGCACCGTACCCCATGTACGATGCGTACACCCAGCGTACATGGGGTACGGTGCGTACACCCTCGTACATGGGGTACGATGCGTACACCCAGCATACATGGGGTACGATGCGTACACCCAGCGTACATGGGGTACGGTGCGTACCCCTGCGATCATGGGAGGTACGCACCGTACCCGGGGGGCGTTCCGTACCTGTTTCGGTGCGAACTCTTCTTTTACGGCTGTTTTCAGCTCCCGTAGAAAAAGGGTTGTACGGTGCGTACCCGACACGTATCGTACTTGCTGGCTTGTAAAAACCAGCCGCGAACCGTACAGATGTCGCATACAGCGGGTTCCGAGGGAGAATCGTACGGAGATTAGAGTCGTATGGTCTCTGTACGACTCGTACGGAGTACGGCTCCTGGTCTGAATCGTACTTCGTCGTACGTACAGGGGACGTTGCAGGGTACGATTCGTATGGGAAAAACGCTCCAAACGGCTATTCGGATCGGTTTTTCCCGAATCGGAATCGGCCCCCAAATGTTGGTCTTGTGCACAAGAATACTGCGAGTTCATGCATGTTTTTTGATTGTCCCCGAGTTTGTAGTTTTTGGTTGGTAATATGTGGCAAGCATAATAACATATGGTCTACGGATTATATGTTTAACACAGTTCATTTGTTTTTGCGTAGTGTGTCTCCTCTATGGCTTACTCGCAAGACAATTGGGAAATTCATTGATTTGATGACAGACTTGGCTTTTCAAATTATCACATCCAAATGGAAAGACACTAAAAAATCACCTTTATTGCCTGGTGCATTTTTAACTATGTTATTTTAACCTTGTGCTTATATTCTTCTTTCTTCCTCCTCGCTTTATTCTTCTTTTCTCTTTCTCGCCTTTCTTCTCTCATCTCCTTTGTTACATTATTTTAGAAAATGCTACAGTTTTATATTAGTGTTGTTCTTTCTACTCTATGCATTATGTTTCATATCGATATTTATATCTTAGTTGTTATCCCTTTTATAGACATAATATTTCATTGTTGTACATGTTATGCTTAAATAATGCTTGAGTTGATGTATCTTATTTTGCTATGTATTATTTTACAAATTCATTCAATAAAGCATTTCTAGAGGAACATGGCGGCAGCAGGCTAGCTGCCGCGATACCCCGCTCTAAGCTGTAGCAGAGCGTTTGGGTTTTTTCATGCGCGAATGAGGGCTGCAAGCGAGAATCAACATTGCCAGCATTTTTCTTTGTTACTCTAATATCTTCCTCTGCCTAATACATCTCCTTACTGAAGATTCCTGCAGTTACCGGGCCGTTTGATCCGGTCTCCTTTCACTCTCCATGCGGGGGCATGGGGGCGTGTTTTGCTCAGATTCGGCGTTTGCTCTACCGAGCGTCTCCCTGTCATCGCAGGCTCTGCTCCTGCACCAGTCGCGGACTTGGTTTTCGCTGCTGTCGGCGGTGCCGTGGAAGTGGCACCGGGCCGCCCTGGAGCTCCGTCGTGGGAGACAGGTCCGCTCCCTTTCTAGAGACCTCTTTCCAGTGTCCGCTGGCGGGGAGGCACGCGAGGCTGCATCAGAGGGCACGACCCTGACCAGTTTGGAGCCGGCTTCTCCAATTCGACCAGTGGCAGCAGTGGAGCCTAAAAAACTCGGGCTGACAGCGGACAAGGTGAAGGGGTGCCAGGGGGAGGGGGGAGCACTGGATAAACATTTCTTGACGGCACAAGACGAGCCGAGTGTGAAGGGGCTCGAAAGGGGTTCTGCTGGCCTGGAAGATGAGTCATTACTTGGTGCAGGGTCTTTAGAGTTGAGACCCAGGTTGGCTAACAATCCCTATTCCCTTAGAAGCCTTACCTTACCCCGGTATGCCTCTTCTATAAAATTGACTTCAGCAACAACTAATAAGGGGCGTAGAGAGAAAAAGGCAGCCAAAACTAGGAGTCAATACCACTACCGAGGAGGGAAATCTAATCGGGGTAAATCAAACCTGTTTGCCACTTCAGCTCTGGAACCCACACAGGAGATAGGGGGGGTGATCGAGACGATAGAGTAGCACGACCTAATTTAGATAATCTAACTAGCGCAATACCTCTCAGTAATAGCGTTAGTGTTACTAGTACCAACAGAACGCCATCTAAATCCTCCTCTTACCTCTCTTCAGAGGTTAAGCCTAAACGAGCCAAAAAAGCCAAGGCGCTTAAATCAGTTCTGGACTCTGGTTCCAAGATAACTCCTTCTCTGCGGTCTTATTTCAAGGCCATACCTCAGGTTTTGAACCTCCAACAGAGTGGCTCCCCCCTCACAGGAGTGCCTTCGGAAACAACTCCCAGCCCTGCTACATCTAGTTGTATGGCCTTTTGTTCACAAACTATGGAAGGGGTGCTGCATAACGAGAGTCAGTCTAATGAAAGGGGGGGTCTCCCCACTGTAAACATTGCAACAGCAGACATAGCTCCGACTCTAGAGGTGCCAGCAGAACAGTGTATCAGTGTCAGCAGCAGCCCTAGTAGCTCATTGAGTCCCAAAAAGGCAGACTTGACTCTGGCTACACCTACAAGTAACACAGAAGAGGCATATTCTAGCATCCCTGGTAAACGCTCCAGTCTGGAAACAGACACAAATCTTGAGTCACTAGCTCTAGAGTGGGACAATCAACATCACCCAATTTTGGAGGGCCCCTTTAATGAGGATCGGAACACCCTAAATATTCAACAGCAACTGCCTCTCGACCATTCCCATAGTCCGGCAACACAAATTACAGCAGATGCCACTGCCTTAGCCTCCCCTTTTGATCTCTCAGTCCTAACCATGATCACTAATCTGTCGGTCGATATCAAGCGAGGCTTTCAGGAGTCATCCAAAATCCAAAAAGAGATTAGAACCTACTGTGAATCATTGGATAATAAAATCGACGGGCTTTTTTCAAGAACTGGGGCGCTGGAAGAGACAACTGCGGCAATGTCCCTAGAATTAGACAATGCAAAAGAAGAAATAGTGAAACTTAAAAAAGAGGACATTCTACTAGCTGACAGAATGGAGACCTTGGAAAACAATGCGAGGCGCTGCAACATTCGCATCTTGAATGTACCAGAGGGAAGTGAAGGAACCAACATTAAAACATATATTATTCAACTCCTCATAAAATCTTTAAACTTAACACGTACAGAGGAGGAACTCGACTTAGACATTCAAAGGGTTCACAGGGATCCTTTTAGACGCAATTTGCAGCGGACAAAGCCCCGCAAGATTCTCGTGAACTTCCACACTTTTCTTTTGAAGGATCACATCCTTAACCCCGCCCTTAAACAAAAATCCCTGTCTGGAGAGGGCTTCTCTTTTCAGGTACGATCTGACCTGTCAAGGGTGACCCTCGAGAGGCAGTGGGAGCTGGGTAGGAGAATGGAGGCATTTAGGAATCTAGGGGCCTCAGTGCAGCTTAGTTTCCCTGCAGCACTGAAGATCATGTTTAACAATAAAATGTTTAATGTCCGCACAGTTCAGGCTGCAGATGAGCTACTCATGAGCATCGGTACTTCTAAAAATTGATCGTAGATTAATCTGAAACCAATAATCCCGAGGGTTTTCTTCATAATCTTTCGCAGTATTGCCGTTCGAGTCTTGACATAAACCTCTCTAGCGGAAGTGAACTAGAGTAGAAAATAAGTTATCCTACACCAACAAGAATAAATAAATGAGAAAAAGGAGGAAAACAATGAAAGGAAAATGAAAGGAATAATCATAATAAATAAAAAAAAAAAAAAAAAATAATGATAAGGTAGAACAAAAAAAAGGGAGAGAAGGAAAGGGAAAAGAAAAAAAACGTAAGAGAAAAAAGAGGGGAAAAAAAAACCCTGGGAAAATAAGATTAGAACAAATATATATAAAAACAGCAAAAAAAATAAAATAAGATAAATCATTAAAAGTATAACACAGGGTGCACGAAATTATACACCTACCTCTAAAAACCCCCTTAGAGTTATAGCTAAAGTAACTCAACTTAACCCAGATTATGTCTATAATTGGCTTAATCGTCATTAGATTTATTTAGCCCTTAAACATCATTTTCACCAACGCTTTGCTTAAGCTTAGATTGGGTAAGGGGTATCACAAACTGGTCCTGTTCCGGTTGATTAATCAAGGGTTCCTCAGGGGAGGGGGGGGGGGGGTTTGTGGGCAAGGGTTTGGGTAATAAAAAATAAAAAGTTTCTCATCTCTAAACAGGGGGCCGACAACTGGATAAATGAAAAGTGGCCGAATCATGCATCTCTAAGTAGTATTAAGGTGTGTAAGTCAGCAGGGCCCAGCATCATTGGTTATATCAAATATGAGTACCATTAAACTCCTCTCCTGGAATGTTAATGGCCTGCGCACCAAACCTAGATCTAATACAATTTTACAATACATTCGTGACTTTGATGCGCAGGTCGTCATACTCCAGGAGACACACTTAGTAGAAACTGAACTATCAGACTTGGTAAAAAAAAACAGGTGGATAGACTTTATTGTTGCCACCTCTCAAACAACCAACACCAGAGGGGTAGCCATCTTATTTAAAAAACTATTACATCAAGACTCTTGAAACAGAAGGTTGACCCCTTGGGTAGATGGGCAATTGTGGCTGTTATGTTAGGCGGTACACGTGTTACGTTGGTTGGGTATTACTGGCCTAATCGGGATGACCCTTCCGCCCTGGTCTCGCTGTTCTCTGAGCTCTTGCACTTTCCAGAACCAATGATAATAGCGGGAGATTTTAATATCGTGCTTGACCCTTCGCTTGACAAGTCCACTTCTGCCCGACAACTTGCTCTCTCAAAATCCAGAGAGTTTTTGCTAAAATCTATGCATCAGTATGGATTTATTGATATCTGGAGAGCAAGATCAGGTCAGAAAATTGGCTTCTCATTCCGAAACTATAAGTATCACCACAGATCAAGGATAGATTTTTTCCTAGTAAACAGAGCTTTGGATAAATCAGTTAGGAGCATAAATTATTTACCATCTCATCTGTCGGATCACTCGGCGGTACTCCTAGACCTTGAGCTGCACATCCAACCCATGATCAGGTCATGGTCAATTGATAGGTCTCTCCTCACATCTCCCGATGACTTGGAATATATTAGAGTGGAGACACAAGAGTTCTTTAAAGTAAATATTGGTTCCGCTTGCTCTAGTACAGTATGGGACGCCTTCAAATGTTCTTTGAGAGGTGCCATCAAGAACAAACTTCGTTCGTAAAAAACAGTACACCCAAGGGGTCGCGCTGATAGAGGCTAATATATCGATTGCCCAAACAGAGTTAGATAGTCTCAACAATGCTCCTGAACATGTCATTTTGACTAAACGGGAGGATTTGACAAAGCTTAAAGGGCGTTTAGCTTCTCTACTAAACCAACGTATCCTGCAAAGGTGAGAAGCTAGCAAGCTAGCTAATTTTGAATTTGGCGAAGGGGCGGGCAAACTTTTAGCCTGGAAGTCAAGAACTGATCAGACCCGTAACAATATCGAGTCGATAACTACTGGCTTGGGAACAGTATCATCTGACTCAGAGATTAGGTCAGCTTTTAAAGACTTTTTCCAAGCCATTTACCATGAGGATAACAACATTTCCTTTGATAAAGTAAGAAATTGGCTTAATAAAATCTCACTCCCCTCGCTATCTACTGAACAAGCGGCTTTTTGAGACCAGCCTATAACTGTAGAAGAGGTATCAGCGGCCATACTCAAAAGCAAGAACGGGAAGGCGGCAGGGCCTGACGGTCTCCCCGCAGAAATTTATAAACACCTTGCAGCTGATATTGCCCCTTTTCTTACCAGGTTATTTAATCAAGTTCTGATAGATGGCGATTTACCACCTACAACGTGGAATAAAGCATCAATTACGCTAATTTTGAAACCAGGAAAGGCATCCACCGCCTGCGGTTCGTATCGCCCCATCTCAACACTTAACGCAGACTATAAGATCTTCGCGTCTCTTTTAGCTAAAAGGTTGGGCCAGGTCGCCCCTTCAGTTCTACATTCAAATCAAAAGGGCTTCGTCAAAGGCCGCCAGCTTTTTGAACTGACTTATGACCTAATAGGAGCGATCGACATGGCAACCAGTTCATCGTTGCCTTTGGCTATTCTCACGTTGGACGCAGCCAAGGCCTTTGACAGGGTCAATTGGGTATACCTGTCGGGGGCCTTGGAAAAATTCGGCGTGGGTCGGGCCTTTCGTAGAGCGGTGGAATTGCTGTACCATAGCCCATCGGCCTCAGTTCTGGTTAATGGCGGTCTGTCGGAACCATTTACCATCACAAGGGGCACCCGGCAGGGGTGCCCGCTTTCACCCCTGCTTTTCGTTCTCTATATTGAGCCATTTGCTCAAAAAATCCGGGAGGATACTAAAATCACACCTTTTACATATAGAGATTGGACAAAAAAAGTATCCCTGTGTGCTGATGATATCATGATCATAACCTCTGATACCAATACTGCGTTTCCGAGAGCCATAAAATTAGCACAACAATTTGGTAACATCTCTGGCTATGAAGTTAATGCCACTAAGACTGAGGTCATGGTGTGGAATGGCATAGCAACGGGGCTTCCTGTGCAACCCTGTGACAATATGAGATATCTTGGCATAAAGATCATAAAGGATATCAAGTTAATCGCCTCTACAAATTTTACTTTAGTGGCTAAGGAATGCAGGAAACTAATGAGCTCCTGGGCACATCTTCCTTTATCGCTCCTGGGTCGGTCAAACTTAGTTAAGATGTCTATCCTACCTAGGTTGACTTTTATTTTAAATAGTTTGCCACTTTACTAGTACTTTAATACTACTTTGATAGCAAAGATGCAGAGTGACATCACTTCATTTGTCTGGAGGAATAAGAGTGCCAGAATTGCTTGGACCAAACTGAGACGACGTAGGGATAAGGGTGGTTTGGCCGGACCTGACCTCCAGATTTATGCCTGGGCCTTTCAGTTGACACATGCCCAAATGTTACTCAAAACTCCAGCAGATCATGGCATCGGGCTAATGTTCACAGCATTACTGCAGTGTGAGGGTCTAAACCAGTTAGGTTTTTTATTTAAGTTCGGAGACCCCAAATTCTTTAAGAAGATCAAACTGAAGGTATTGCAGGACCTTGCAAAAACTTGGTATAACCTTCGAGTTGCTACCAAAATAGGCTACCATTCTAATAGATCTCCTATATGGGATCTTCCTGCTCCCCCGACCTGGACCAAAGACACATTGATAAGCCCACTAAAAGACGCTGGTATATCAACATGGGGGATCTCTTTTTTGAAAGGATATGTTCTCCTGGGAACATCTAGTCAGCATGGTAGGCCCCAATCTCTCTAGATTAAAATTCTTACAAATTTCAAGCTGGGCACAGGCACAAAAAACAGGGCCACCTCGTCGCCAACAACCACCTCTAGGAGGAAGCAGCCAACTGGAATCTTCACTACTCGATAGGCCACCAGCACCCAAGGAGGTCTCCTACTTTTATAATCTAATCTTAGACGAGATCGACGGAGAATTCCATCTTCCAGAGCAGCTCTGGGGCTCCCTATTCCCCACAATAAACTTGCACGAACTTTGGTTAACCTCCTGCAATGTTCTATGGGATATCGTTAAACCTGCCTGGCTTCGTAGAAACCACCTTTTTACCCTTCACAGGGCCTATTATTCGCCTCAGAGGTTGTCCAAATTTTCACCTGACATACCAGTGGCCTGTCCCCGTTGTGGCCAAGTGGCAGCCTCGGATGCGCACATGTTTTACGATTGCCCACGTTTAACATCTTATTGGCAATCAATAGGCACCAGATTAACATCCTCAACAGGTTCCACCGTGAGTTTAGATCTCCGCCTGGTAATTTTTGGAGTAGTGGACACAAAACGTAATGCCAATAACAATCTTTTGTTTTACTCAATGCTGGCGGCGCGACGAGAGATTTGCAGGCGCTGGAAAGAGGCTTCTCCCCCGACCTTCTACGACTGGTGTTCCTCCATGCTACAAATATCTAAAATGGATCTTTCCAGGGCTGGAAAACCGGATAACAGAGCTTTTTGGTCAAAACTTGATTGGTCCCAATAACTCGAGCTGGTTTTTTTTTTTTTTTTTTACCCCAGTTCCTATGATTATGAAGCCATGACACACTCTCCTCGCTATATCACTGTTATCCTTGTTTTTGGGACGAACCAGTGGTAACGGCAATAGTGGAATCTGGTTAATGGCATTCACCTGTCGATTGGTGCTCAGGGCCAGAGATTGGGTGAGAAAATGACATAGCTGTAGGGTCTTGTCGGATTCGCATTTCGATCGCACCCCAACCAGTCCTGCACTGAGACAGCATGTCTACTTTCCACATCTCTCTTTTCTCCCTGTCCACGGTTCTGACGGGTTGCCATGGTTGAGATGAGGAACAAAAAAAAAAGAGAAAGGGAAAAAAATAAAAAATAAAGCATTTCTAACTTTTAAAATATCACCCATTACTGACAGTATTTTTTCAGAATCAAATGCATTGCTTCAGACCTGGTAATTTCTCCCCTAGGATTATGTCTCATGTCCGCATCAGCATGAAACATCTGCACAACCAGATGTCAAATTTTGTGAGGTTCCAATTGTATTTGATTCTCTACCAGCTTGTTAGCCACTTCTGATCCGCCCAGTTACATTAGGAGTGTGAAGGCTTTACTCTAATTCATGTGCAGCCTGGACACATTTCCAAATCTGGTAAATGCCTGTGTGGCACTATTCTGTACAATTGGATGTTGCGTTTCCGACTGGGTGGGAAGGCTGGGTGGGGGGTGGCGGGATGGGAATTGTTTAATTTGCATTGCACAAAGTAAACATTTTTTATGGCTGTTGGCACATTAGCGGAGTACGGACCTAGACTGTTTTTCCTCTTTGAGATTACCATGCAGTTATGGCACACGTAGGACACACTCTTGGCCCATCCACTATTACCCTGGCCACATGGAATGTTAGAGGCTTAAATGATACCCGGAAGAGACGGCAGGTCCTGCATTATCTAAACCGGCATTCTATAGACATTGCACTAATACAAGACACTCACCTCCCCCTAACAGACTGTTCCCGGTTTGCAGCCGCCTGGGGCCCCAATTGCTACTTCGCGAACTATAGTAATTATGCCAGAGGTACCGCTGTCTTAATCCACAAGCGAATCCCCTTCAAATGTCACTCAGTCACGCAGGACAACTCTGGTAGATTTGTGTTGGTGGTGGGCACTCTTTACTATTACAAGGTCGCGATAGGTTGTGTATACGGCCCCAACACCGACTGGCCAGATTTTTTTCATGACTTGTATGCGAACATTTTGCAGCTGGGCCCCGTTCCCCTGCTGTTTGGAGGGGATTTTAATGTCACATTTGAACCTCGCCTTGATAGCACTTCCACTGCCCCTGACCCGAAGCCCAGAGCACGTAAGGCCCTACATTCCCTATGCAACCGCCTTTCCCTGCTAGATCTGGGGCGAACACGGGTCCCAAGCCACGTAACATACGCACACTACACAGGTGCTAGCAATACCTGGACAAGGATTGATTATTGGCTAGTCTCCCCTGAGTTCTCCAGCTGGTTCTACAATATACATACACTGCCTAGATCCTATTCCGATCACTCTCCAGTACTGCTACGGCTCCATATCTCCCGCCCTGAAGGTTATGAACAACAGTGGAGGTTCCCGTCACGAGCACTAGATGATGAACACTTTAGAGAGGAACTGCATATGGCTATTGAAACTTATTTTGAGATAAACACGGGCTCGGTAGACTCAGAGGCAGTTTTATGGGAGGGCTTTAAAGCATATATGAGAGGCGTATGCATCTCAAAGAGCGCTGGATCGCTTAGGGACCTACGGCATACCATGGCCCAACTGGAAATAGCCCTGGCCACGTTGGATACCTCACAACAAACGATTACTGACCCCGGGTATGATGCCAAGAGGGCAACATTTCTACTGCAGTATAGGGAAGCGGTCCGACAAGGAAATTTTATACATGGGTAAATACCACAAAGCTAGAGTATATGGAGAGGGGGAACGTCCTGGCAGAGTTTTGGCCCAGATGCTTAGGCCGCCATCCCCCAAATCGTACATTACAGAACTACGCTCTGAGGCAGGGCTTACACTTACGGACCCAATGCAGATACAGGAGGAATTCTTATTCTATTTTAAATCATTATACATTACCAGGCTGGTATCTGACCCTTCTGAAAATGAAGAATATCTTTCAGAAATAGCCTTAGTTTTCTTGGAAATATTCATGCAAGATTTTTTGGCAATCGAAGCACTGAACACGTCCACTGCCCCGGGACTAGATGGCTATACGCCCGAATTCTATAAGGCATACAAAGACCTATTGATCCCACATTTACTGGATATGTACGCAGAGGCCTTGGAATCTCAACAACTCCCGCCCACTCTGAGAGAGGCCGTAATAATACTGCTACCGAAACCTGGCAAAGACCCCCTTCATTGTAGCTCCTATAGGCCACTCTCATTGCTAAACTCAGACTATAACATTTTAGCGAAAGCGTTGGCGTGCCGTTTATCCCTGCTCGTAGAATCCATAATTTCCCCGGCTCAGTCGGGCTTTGTGCCACACCCATCCACTGTCTATAACCTCCGTACCTTGTTTAATACAATACACAGACTGCCCCCAGAAACTCCCGCAGCGGCGATTTTACTGGACACGGAGAAAGCTTTTTATTCTCTGGAATGGCCTTTTTTTCTTTCCGTAATGCAACGTATGGGTATGCCTCAGGGATTCATTGCAACCACAACCTTGCTTTATACAAGACCTACTGCTAGGCTGCGTCTAAATGGGACGCTATCTGCCCCCTTTGCTTTATTGCGTGGAACACGCCAGGGCTTCCCCCTTTCCCCCTTACTATTTATTTTGGCTATGGACCCGTTGATTAGACACTTCCAAGAAAAACATCTCCATGGAGGCTTGGTATTCCGGACAGGCCCCTTGTTGGTCTCGCTATATGCTGACGACACGATTCTGTACGTCTAATACCCCCAAATTAACCTCGATCCGTTACTCAGGGAGGTCCTGCGTTTTGGCACATTTTCAGGCCTAAAAATTAATTGGTGTAAATCAATCATCTTCCCACTCACTGAGGGTCTGAATCGATGGACCACAGAATTTCCATTAGAATGGAGTACCGACTCAGTGAAATATTTAGGAATCCACGTCCATCGAGATACCGAGCAAATAGTGCGCCGGAACTATGGTACGGCAATTTCTCAATTAGAGACGCAAATCGATTCCTGGCTTAAACTTCCACTCTCTATAGCAGGTCGCGTAGCCCTCATAAAAATGATAGTCCTCCCCAGATTTTTGTATCTATTTCAGAACATTCCGATTTCCCTAAACAATACATTTTTTAATACCCTGCGGTCTTTACTGATTAAGTTGGTTTGGGGAAACAAGACGCCCAGAGTGCGGTGGCAAATCATGACCCTTCCTTATGATCGGGGCGGATATGGCGTACCTGATCTACGTTTATACTATTTAACTGCGCAAGCCAGTTTTGCGCACTCTTGGTATCACCCGGACGCCAGAATTACTTATCTCCGCCCTGAATCAGACGTGGTTTTTCCTGATTTGTTGGCCTCAGTTCTACCCACGGGTGTCCCCCGAGAGCCCAAAATCATACAGCCTGTTTACACTACAAACAGGGCATGGCAGGCACTCAGTAAGATTACGCAGATGAGCACTTTGTACTCCTCCTCCCTTCCTATAGTGAATGCCCCCTTTCTACCCATTACCTCTCTGAAAAGTTAGTTCAACGGACTTGTGCTAAGTTCGATTTCCACACCATGGGAGATCTCTTCCCTGATGGTCATATCTTTGATCCGAAAGACATGCCCGCGCTTTCGGAGGCCTCGTTCATGGACAGATTTATATTAGCCAGGTTGCGAGCAGCTCTACGCGCTAAATTCCCTGATTATCCATTGGAACCGCCCTCCTTCCCCCCACTGACACTGGTGATAACCAGCGATAAGGGACTGCACCTCATATCACAGCTTTACAAGGCCTGCTCTGAGCTGATGCCATTAGATGATTCAAGAGTCCGCTCCGCGTGGGAATCTGATTTGGGAATATCCATCACAGATGAGCAGTGGTTGGCATGTTGCAAGGTCACCGGGACGGTTTCATTGAATAGCAGATATAGATTATTACACTTCACATTTCTCCGTAGACTATGTGCTACACCTGCCAGATCACACAGGATAGACCCCTCCAGACCACACACATGTCAGCGTTGTCTAGCGCCACACGCAGACTTTGCTCATTTGGCCTGGAGCTGCCCACAAATCCACGACTACTGGGCAGAAGTGCACAGACACCTTAGTATAATGATCCAAATTCCGCTGGAACCCCTCCAAGAGATTGCTCTACTGGGGTACTTGATCCAACTTCCATTGAATGTTCGCAGGTTCGCTGCCATTGCCTTGCTCTTAGCTAAAAGAGAGGTAGCGATAGCCTGGGGCAGCAGGAGAACACCGACGAAGAAGGGATGGATACAAAGTATGGCAACTTGTACAACACATAGTGATATGTATGCCACCACTTGTCCTGTGTCTTCCAGACCCAGAGATATTTGAGGACCTCTTCGTAACTACCTGACCTCGCAGCAGCAACCCCCCCACACACAACTAGGTCAGGGCAAAGAACCTGCGGGGATAGGCTGATAGGGGCGGCATCTTCCTAATCATATTCCTACATGCACGAGCTACTTTGTTATGAATGATTATGAACTTAATTGATAATTGTTGACACGCTGGAGAGGGTGGTAGCAATATCTTTGATCGCAAACTGATTGTGTTTAGTACCAGTTGCTCTGATGTACCGAGAATGTGTTGAAATAATCTGTAATGGAGGGTTTATTGGCTTATCAATGTCGAGATGTCTCTGCTATGTGCCACTATTGAGTTTTGTGCTTTGCTTTCTACTCTAAAAACTGCAAAATGAAGTTATAAAAAAAAAAAAATGCTTGTGTGGCACCTGCGTAGCTAGGAGGGGGGGGGGGGGGGGGCGGTCCGCCCCAGGCAGCACCATTTTTGAGGCGGCCGCGGTCGCGCGGCACTGGAGGCCCGTTTCGGTCGCGGCGGCCTTTATAATTTATTTGAGATTCTTGGGGGAACGACAAGGTGCACAGTGTCCCACATAAATTATTAAGGCGGCCGCAACGGGCCTCCAGTGCCGCGGCCGCCGCCCGCATTTGCACTGTGCCTGCTGCAGTGTTAAAAAAAACTTACAAGCAGGTCAGGGGTGTGCAGGCTGCAGCGCAGGCGCGGCCTAAGTCCCGCGCCGCGTTAGTGACGTCCTCGTCAGCCCTCCGGCTCCGACCGTTGTGGTTGTTGCCCCCCTCCCCTCAGCCCAGCCTCACTCAGAGTCCTCCAGACCAGAGGGGCGTCAATCATTCAGTTCTCGGCGCAGCGGCCATCCCGGTGCCGGACATCCAGTACAAGGTGAGGCTGAATTGTACGTCCAGAGCCCCCAGTGGGCGCCCAACCAAGTAAGTGGCAAACTTCGTCGGACTCCATGACTCCGTGGCAAACTTCGTCGGACTTCCCAGTGTATTCTTGTGGTTGGAGTGTTTGCCATTTATTTTTTGCAGTATTATCCTTGTACCTGTGTTTGATTCTCTTTTGTAACATGCACACGTCACTTTTCTCTTGTAACACACTGTTTGCTACCTTTCACATTTTGTTGGCTTTTGATACATGCACAAGTGCCACCATTGCCTACGTATAATACACCTATAAAATGAGAAATAAAGTTTAAAAAGAACAACCATGGGAGAAAAGGGGGGGTAGTATGTCTAGACAAGTTGAACAAGTGTCTAGTAGCAACGTTAAACACATTGTTCTGTGGGTAGAAGAGATGCCGGGATGGCTCAAAATCAGGCTGTTTCATTAGCGCATTTTATTAAGTACCACTGAATTATTGCTTTAGTGCAATAGAATTAGGAGACATGAGTGCATTTTTCTAATGTTCATTACGTGATAGCGTACAGCTGTTTTGCTTAAAGTAATAAGTCATTCCACGTGCATCAAAGGGTTTATAAAATACACCAGGATTTCTGTTTGAAGAGATGGGGAGTGGATAGAACTATGTGAAGTGCAGGTTGCAGAAGAGGAGAGAATTGTGTCTAATGTGCAAGAGGCAATTTAAAGTAGAGAATAAGCGAGGTAGAGGGAGATCATGCGCCAGTGGATGGAGAGAATGTTCAAATAGGTCTTCAGTGTTAGGTATTCAAGGTTTATCTGGAGAATTAATAATATTGGTAATAACATAATTTTGAAAGCATTATGTAATACTAAGTAGTGGTATTGTAGGTAGGTTATCGGAGTGTGTAGCAAATGAGCAGGTTGTTAGCTTAGAACAGGCAGCACACTCAAAAATAAATAGCATGGTACATACTGTGGTTTGTCGAGACTTTGAATAGGAGCCCTCAATATAGCATGATTGAAGTATCTGGTAAAGCGCTCATAACGTCCGAGGCACTATACCATTTTGGAATAAAACATATTATGTAGAATGACTAGCTCCCTTGTCCAGTCTCAACAGGAGTAAACAGGGAATGTGCCATTTTTCCTTCGGCCTTCATTGGGCACCCTGGCAAAGACCTCTTGAGGAGGGCAGATATGAATAAGTGATGGGGGAGCAAGGACTGTACATCCTGATATTGTTGGGCATGAGATGTGGAGCGGGGCCTAGCCTTGAGAGGGCCTCCTGCTTTGGACAATGTCTGCCTAGTATTAAACAAGCTGTGAGCGGCAGGACAGTGGAATACAATGTGGGCAGTGAGGGAACTGGAGCTTGGTAGATTTTCTCAGTTCCTATTAGTGTCATTATACCTGCTTGAAAAGACTCTTTTGTAACATGCACACGCCACTTTTCTCTTGTAACACACTGTTTGCTACCTCTCCCATTTTGTTGGCTTTTGATACTTGCACAAGTGCCACCATTGCCTATGTAACGTTTGTTCTTGTGCCTGAGTGTCTGCCATATATTGCAGTATTATACCTCTAATTGTACTTTGTTTTCTCTTGTAACCTGCATACTTGTCACTTTTTCCTCCTGTAATGCACCGTTTTCTACTATTTGTATTTTGTTTGCTCACAATTGTCACTTTTGCCTCATGTAACTTAACGTCTGCTTTTGTAATTTGTTCACTTGTAATTTTCTCCTCATGTATCAGTACTGTTCCTATTGTGAAGCGCTCTGACGCCTTCGGGTAAAGTCTGCGCTATATAAAATGCATACATAAATAAAAATAGGAGCGGCGGTGTGACGCAGCTGACCACCCCATGCAGAATGTCAGGAGTGGCCCATATTCTCCAGTTGCTCACAGATATTCGTTCATTGGCCTGGGGTTGAATAGGGACCCCACTCAAGGGTTGTGAGGCCCCTGTATGTTCGCCCCCAGGTGATATTGTCATGCTGTTAATGCAGGGTTCTGGAACCAGTGTGCGGGGGTTCTTGATGCTGTCCATGTGCAGCCCACAGCTGTGTGGGGTTGCCTTAAAGTGCTTCAAGGTCTTCTCTGCGTTGTTTAGGGAGCTCTTGGTTGCAGTCTTAATTACCAAAGTTGCTTCCTCTAAGAATGCATATTGTCAGTGCACACCTTGGTGCTGTCCTGCCCAGCACTGTAACAATCAGAACACCCCATTCACTGTTCCCTCTGCGAAACTGCATTTGGAGAGCATTGCACACACAGAATGACACCATTCTCATTATTTCCTGTATTGCAGGGTCACCAGCTTTATTCCACCTGTTTCAGGTGATGCATTCAGAGCTTGAAATGCTGCGTTTTCTTCAATCCATTTATTGCCCGCGCATTTTAGGCTTGACACTCGTTTAAAAAGCTATTTCCTTTACAAAGAATGTCTCTGGCTGTACAATCTTGTTCACTGACTTTTTTCATAACTGTGTTCTATTGACTGTCGACAACTGTCGACAACTGTGGCATACTAGTGCTTGAGGCCTGACCTGCTCCATAATCCTAGACAAGTGATCCAAGGAAGCTAGGACTCGCATGCATATCAATAAACTTACATGCATTTATTACGTTATCCCATTCATCATAATTATCTAATTAATCGATTGTCAGTTAGAAATGATGTCACTGTCTAAAGGCAACGTTGTGAAAACTGCAAAAAATTAATACATTCTGAGGTAGAAATACCACCATAGAGGCTGAAGAAGGGCTATTAAGCAGCTGAGACAGGTGGGGGGTGATTATGAGATTTATTTGCGAACTTGTTGCAGCAGTAAACAAGCTAAAAGCTGATGCAAATCATTTGATTGATTCTACAAAAAAGATGTGAATAAAAGGTTTTGCTTTTGACAGTTAACGGGCTATTGGGCTGTGCGGTGGGAATTATTTCAAGTGCCCACCATCCTTTTTCCCCAGCACCTCCCCCCCCCTAAGGGGCGGCAATCTGAGGGATAGCCCCGGGCGCCACAAGCTCTAGCTACGCCCTGCTGTGTGGTTACTGCTGCTCCTGTACATTTATCTCTAAGGAACCGTTGCAGGTCCTCTGTGTACATTGGTATGGTGTGAGTCGTACCCCACAGGTTAAATCCCCCTGTGAGATCTAGCTGTCTCAGTGTTGCAGCTAGCCCCTCCATCACTAATGCAAACAGCATTGCTGACAGGGGGCATTCCTGATGCTGTCCTCTCTATATCTTCAAGGATGTCATACATGTCTCTCGCTTCTCACTCTTTCTGTTGGGTTAGAGTAGAGTAATTTAATTCACTGATCTATTCAGTCTATAATCTCCACATTATGTAATGCCACCATCAAAAACGGCCACTCCAAGGTGTCAGAGGTTTTCTCTATATCTACAAAAAGTACTGAGTGTTTTAGCTATGGGAGCAAGGTTAGTCTATTATTCATATCAATTGCCTAATATATTAATAATGTGTTCCTGCCTGATGTCAACCCATTTTGGTCTATGTGCACCAGTCTTTTGGAGAGCCTTTTACTGAGGATTTTATAATCAGTGACAAAGACAGCAGCCTATAAAATGTTGTCCATTTGGTCACATCTGTGTTAGATAAGCCATACTATCAATGCTGAGCTGGTATTCAGAGGGAGGCTCACATTCTTTAGTGACATTGGGGCCGATTAGGATGGCGGACGGACTTGCGTCCGTCCGCCATCCCAGAGGTGGAGGGACCGTCCGCATGGGCTGCGGCGGTCCCTCCGTGCAAATTAGGATGTGACCGCCACCCTGACGGTCACATCCTGGATATTTAACATTGCGGCGGGTGCTGCTTCAAGCAGCACCCGCCGCAATGTTAAAAGTGCATGTTTAACATTTACATGCACAAAGCGGCAGGCACCGCGCGGTGCCTGCCACTTTGTGCATGTAAATACTGGGGGGTACCATAGGTACCCCCCATGTGCACCCCCCACCCGCCTACAACCTGGGGGCCCGCAACGGGCCCCCAAAATCAAAAGTACACATGCTTTTCCACGGCGGAAAAACCGCCGCGGAAAAGCATGTTTACAAATGCATCCTAATTTGGCTGGCGGTGTCTGATAGACACTGCCAGCCAAATGAGAGCTTTTCCGCCGCGGTTGTAATCCGATCTCGGTGGAAAAGCGGCGGACAGAAACCAAGACCCACCAGCCATCGTAATGTGGCGGTGGGTCTTTGGTGACTCCGCAGAGGATTTTCCGCCTCCTCCGGGCCGGAGGTGGCTTCCGCCGGCCCGGAGGAGGCAGAAAATCCTCCATCCTAATCGGCCCCTTAGTATGCATTTGAATAAGGTGAGGTACTCGAAGGGTAGCATGTGATGCATGCAATAACATTATTTTTCCAAGACACATTTGACAAAAATTGATTTTAATAAAAAATTTTAATAACATTGTTTCCCCATTGCACCGTAGACTATATGAACCATTGCATTACATAGCAAATAAAAGTATTAGCATAAAATATGTTTTTGTAATTTTTCAACACTTTTAAAAAACGTAAACGTAATTATCTTTCATGTAAGAACATTTTGCACCTAATTTAAAATATATTATATCAATTTTTGGAATGGCAAATAGAAATGTAATGATAGATAAAATAAAAAGGTGTTAGAATACTTTTTAATAAAGGAGTAAATAGATTAGATAGATAGATAGATAGATAGATAGATAGATAGATAGATAGATAGATAGATAGATAGATAGATAGATAGATAGATAGATAGATAGATAGACAGATAGATAGACAGACAGATAGAAAACATTGATCTATGGAGAGAGATATGAGGGAATGCGCAAATAAAACTTATAACAAATGGGACTTAGGGGGTTTGAGGCATATAACGATATTTAAGTCACCAACAAGTATCATGAGTATATAGAGAATCGAGATCAAATGCCAGCTCGTTTATTAGGTTGTGGAACTCTGAAAATTAAGCAAACTGAAAAGCAAGTGGATAGTTCTTGGAAAATATATTGGAATACGTTTAAAATAAAGTAGATTTGTTTTTTAAACAGCAGCTCTTGATGTCTAAAAACTCTCAGATATTCTAACTTTCTTATAATTTCTGAGAACATGCAATAATAAACATGTTGCCATAAATATTTATTTTATGATTATCACTGTTCATCTAAAAAACAGAGTAGAAGAAAGAAAAAACAGGTTTCATTTTTGTTTTAAACTGCTGCTTTACATCTGCGCTGTGTCCTGCTTTTTCTCTTGACTGCTGGTTATCTCAGCAAACATTGGGATATCAGAACCCAACAGTAATATGGTATTATTATGGATACGGTCATTGATAGTAATGAAGTGTGTATTTACTATTCTAACTTGACGCCCATTTTGATAGCAGTAGGGTAGATTATTAAGCAGACTGAGTCAAATGTAAAGACACTTTTCATTTTTTGATAAACTTTCTTAAAAGTACCTAATCCCACTACGTGGACCAGAACTCCTAATTGCACCGTTACTCACAAAGATAGTGTTTGTCAGGTTCTGTCAGGGTTTACCCACCCCATGCGAACCAATCTGGCCCTCACAGCATGGGTTATACTTCCCCACAAGGGTAAGACACACATAACACAGATAAAAGAAAACATTGGAATACATGTGTATAAATTTCTATGTGAATAAATATAAATAGCGATAAATAGAAACAGATACACGTACAAAAAAAAAGAAGTTAAGGGGAGGTTGGAATTTATAAGAAGATATTTTGGTTAAAATAATACCCTACATAGAAAATGGAGCCATTAGAATATCTGTGAAAAGCAAATAAAAGAAAATGAACAACCTATAACAGTCATATGTATGTCATTCGCATGAAATGGGCTTTAAATGGGCAGTGTCCAGCCAGTTCTCAACACCGGCAGTTCTAAAACGCAGGTGCTGAGACGAGCCCCATCGGGTTCTCAATTTTTGTCCTCACCCTCAGGTTTCTTAATATAAAAATCTGACAGTGCCCTTCTGAAGGTCTGCCGGCTGCCTCTCGGTATTGACATGAAAAGAGAGAACAGGTAGCGCTCCAAAATACGTGCTGATATAGTGACCATAGACATATTTCATTTTCAACAACTGGGAACTCATTTGTGCAAATAGTGAATTGACTAGGCGATACATAATTATACACATTTCAATGACGTGTAAAATGACATTTTTACAAAGATGCAACATGGTTGTTTCAACTAGAAAGACAATGCCCTACAAAATCGTTTTTGCTCGTGGAAATCCTGAAATGCCAGTTTGTATATGGTTAGAGAAGGGAAGGGAGCAAAGCGTGGTACAAACAAATAAACTAATGACTAGTAACAGACTGAGAAATATATTTGAATATTTGTGACCATCAATATTGAAGAATAGAAATGGATACAAAAGACAATGCATGAAAATGATAATGTTCATTTAACATCGTGTTCATGATATTTAAAAAAAAGAAGCATTTGGTAAATAATATTACACCTCAAGGCAACTTTTCATGGTGAATCTCCAAGTGGTATTTCGGGCACAATCTCCTGATGGACTGTGGCATGGTATTCATTTATTTTGAACATTTAAAAATACACAGAGCTTTTATTCTGGGCATTTAAAAGATATACAGCTTGTTGTCCAATGGCCACTTTAAGAATGAGAATTTCAATGTTACTTGTTAGTATTTGGCTGCAATGACAGAAGCAGCAACATAACAGTCAGGTGGCACACTGCTAATCACAGATTTTTAGCTTATGTGTTTTTAAGCCAAGCCCTTGATTAGATCGGCCAAGCCCCTTTGAGAGACCCACCCAATTTTTTCATCCCACTGAAAGCCCTGCTTATGGTAACAATTTTGTATGTTTTCCCTAAGTGACTAACAAGGATTCAGTCTTCCAGCATTTGGCTCTGCATCACCCATAAAAGGACTGTAGGGTATTTCCCCCATAGTAACACTATGTGCCAGTGGTTATGATCACATACATACAGTATTCTGATTAAGTGAGTAGATGCTGTGTACCCCTTTAACATACTATGCTTTCTAGTTTCACCTGTAGGTTATCCACTGGGGAAGAGAATGATATTCTTTAGCTTATAGACATGTCTGCCTCCACAACCCCCTCAGACCCCACTGCATGATCAAATCACCAAATAATTTTGAGGCCCTTACAAGGTAAGCTCCAAGGAGTGAGTACCAACCTCCTTCTATGTTGTAAACAATGTTAAAGTCCCCACCCAAAATGAACACTGCTTAATAAAATGCCACCCATTTAACTGACACTCTGCCCAACAATTATGACTGGTGTGCATTTGGCACACAAATGCACACATGTACTATTCCCTACCCATCTAGATCTAGATGACCGATGTTCAATGCACGTCTGTCCTCTTTATCTATAAATGTGGCTAACATTTTTAAGGGTATCATGTTGTATCCAAATCAGTGTGCCCCTCACGTAAGATGGATATCCTATTGTTATCAACTGACCCCTCCATCTGTGTTGTAACTAAGGTATTTCCTGGTGCCTCAGGTGGATGTCCTGTAAGAAGGCTATATATTTTTTTTTACATTGCAAATAGGTCAGGATATTACAACATTTTGTGCCCCTGTGCGTGTCTCTAATGTTTCAAATGATTAGTTTGTATGCAGAGAGATTAGCCATGACATTAACATTGATTTCTATTTTCTCCCTTTTTCCCGTTCATCAGCTGACCCACCTCTCCCTCTGTCTTCTCGTTCAAATAATTAATAGCATTTGTCACACTACACAATTTCTCCATTAATCTCAAAGTCCAAAATAACTTTTTAGGTCGACCCTGGGCAGCGCATGCACTGGTCTGCGAGGTATGCTGTATTGGAGTATGGACTTGAAGCGCCGCCCATTCTCCACCCTTATTTTTCATTGGCTTGTGTTATTGTCCTTTGTAAATACTGGCTTCTGATTCGTTAATAGGCGTGTTAGTTCCTCCTTAGTACTGCCTGACTCTTTTACTTCTGTTATTACACTATTTGTCTTATTTAGCTGTAGGCACTATTTTCTTTATTGAGTTTATCCTACTGCCGGCACGACATGCTTTCCTGCAGCATTCACCTGCCAAGCGTGCTTTCCTTTTCGAAGCCGCATGGTGCAATGGCGGCCGCTTCTTTGAAATGGAATAGGTCTCGCAATCACAAGACTTTGAGCTATTGGCATTGTAAATGACAATGCCTTTTGTTTATGCCTTAATTATCAAAACAGATAAATAAAAGGCACTGTCATTTACAATGCCAATAGCTTAAACTCTTGCAAATGTGAAACCTATTGCTTTGCAAATGCTTGGTTCGAACTACCATTCCCAATGCAACAGTGAAACATCATTCCACCCAACAACCAAACTGTTGTTTACCAAAAATCTTTCCTATCTAAGAGAGTGAGGTTTGGTACATTACATCTGGTCACCCCCTCTCTGTGCTTTTGTCTGCTGCCACCTGTACTCCAGGGAAAACAGGTTTTGTTCCATTAATGTATGCTGTGCAACTAGAACCCATTTTCCACTTATATTTTCAGCACCACTGAAAGTCCCTGGCTCCTCAAAAGAAATCTGCATTTTCTAGGTGTGATGATTAGCAAGATTTACACACTGATTGGTTCTTTCCTTATCTTCGGTAGGTCGTGATCTGGTCACTCTGGTGCTGTGCTGCAGGATTTTCAGTGAACATGTTTTTGCCGCTGTTATCACTGCTTCTCTTTCCATCTCTGCTTGGTTCCTTAGAAGACGAGGTATTTCTCTATTCCTTTGTGTGCCTCATGTCATTGTCTACTCTTGACGCATCGGCTACGGTCTGGTTTCCTATCCTATCCAACATCATATTGGTCAATCCATTGCCATATTTCATCTGGGCTTATGAAGAACAGTGCTTTGTCTTTTGCCAATATTTTCAATCTTAGTGGAAGGAAGAGCATGCCAAGGAGCCCCGCTGTTACTGTACTGCTGCTATACAGTCCGGGAAGTATATGCGCTATATTCTGTTATCCACTTCTAGTAAACAGACCTAGACAGCTTTTTGGATAATTATATCTCTGTCCCTAAAAAGTAACAGGTAGCCACATTTTTATCTGGCCGTCAATTGGGGTGGGGGTCTTTTAGCTGGTACTCTGGTATATGTTCCAGTGTGTAGAACCCGGTAAACTATTGGGTGCCACCATTTCCTCAAGGCAATGCTCCACAAAAAGTTCATCATGCTGCTTCCTTCTGCTCCTCGTGGTAATCCCACCATTCCTATTATTTGTTCCGCAAGTGCCCTCAGTGTACTTTCATTTGCCATGCCTTCCCGGAGTCACACTCAGTCTGTCAGGTTGGGAACTGCGTGTTTCAGCCCCATAGCTGTATGTTACAACAATACTGTTTCTATTTGTCTCTTTTTGCTAGTTTTAGATGGTCATTATGCAATAGCCCTTCTATGTCTATGATGCCCCAATCTTTTTTTAGCTCCTATTACTCTCTAGATGACGGTATGGCCTTGAGGATTATGGCAATTTTGTCTCGCTGTATATCCTTCTGTGTGGAAGTGAGCATTTCTATCAGTATTCTATGTTAAGTTGCCACTTCTTTGCAATCTCTGCACACTGGATGCTTAGGGGCCCATTACGATGTCGGGCGGATTGCCCCCGCCAGGCTGGCGGTAGACACCGCCGGCCTGGCGGGGGCAATCTGCCCGACAGCCACTCCTGAATGCCCCCCTGCCAGATTAGTATGGCGGGGGGACCGCGGCGGATGGAAAGACCGTCCGCCGCTTTTCCGCCCCGGTCGCCTTGAGGCCGGGGCGGAAAAAGGTTAATATGGTGGCGGTGTCTCATAGACACCGCCAGCCATATTAGTATGGGCCAAATCAGAAAGGCATGCGGTCTTCACTCTGGGGGCCCCCTGCAGGCCCACAGAGTGAAGGATGGGTGGGTGGTGCACACGGGGGGTACCTGTGGTAACCCCCAGCATTTGCATAAACAAAGCCGCAGGCTCCGCGCAGTGCCTGCCGCTTTATTTATGCAAATGCGCGCATTCATTTTTAACATTCTGGGGGGCGGTGCAGTGAGCACCGCCCGCCACAATGTTAAAAATGGAGGATGCGCCTGCCACTGTGGCAGGCGCATCCTAATGCAGACATCGGGACCCCCGCCCTTAAGGCGGGCGGTCCCGTTTTCCGCAAGGGTGGCCCACCCGCCATCCTAATGGGGCCCTTAGTCTCAGCATCGTCTCTTGAATTTCTTTTACTCCTCATTTTCGTGACTAATGAAATCAGTGCATTTGTTCTGTCTGGCTATTTTCTGTGGTGACCGGGTGTTTCTGCTATTCTTGTATGGGTTTACTGCCTCACAATCCCCAAGTGAGTCAGCTCACCTATGACCTTGGAGTGCTCGTTAGAAAAGTTAGTAATCTATTTTCAAAGAGAACAGTTCTCAGCTCTAATAGCTGGGGGCACAGGTACTAATGTCACCATTAATGGCAACCCAGGGCGTTTGAAAATGGACTCTGCAGTGCAGCGCCCCTGCTGTTCTGCCTTGCCTGTCCTGCCTCACACTACGTAATGAACAGGGGTTCTGCCCAAGTTACCCTCCCATACCTGGGCAAGGAAAATCACATGGATGAAAAAGTAGAACGAAAGGTACTGAGGGACAAATAAAGCAAAAGCTACTTCAAAACAGGAAACAATTTATTAACCTGTTTTCTTCAATCTTTTTATCAACAATGAATGATAGGATTTTTACGAAGGACAAAGTATTGAATCACAAAAAGGGAGGTGACCAGACTATATACAGTAATCAAGACTTGTAATTACAATATATACAAAATATACAACTATGTACCCTAAACAAAAAGAAAAACAGGGGGGGTAAAGAAAACACAATTAATTATTTGTCGACGCAGTCGCGGTCGCGTTTCCACCAGTAGTATCTTGTGCCTTCGTCAGGACAAGGGTACTGAGAAATGAAGTACAAGTGGCCCCCCCGGGGAATGCGGGGGCACCACCCTGAGGGATACAAACGACCTCCTCCTATGGGCCAATCAGTTCAATCTCTCCTTCAAAATTATCAATTCTGGGTGAAAGGGGTAGATTATTTCATAGGTGTGTATTTTAACGCACACCTGGGCTTGTCACACACCCTCAATGAGGTCACCAGGAACTACCTCTGTGACTACAGCTCCCCAGATTACACGCAATTTAGAAAAACATTCAGCGTTCGTTAAGCCGATCCGCCGTCCGAGAGTCAAACAACAGTGTCCTGCCTCACAGGCACCATACCCTAAAGACCTAGGTGTGGGGTACTTCAATCAGAAGTCACTTCTAGCTAGAGACCTTAGTATCTGTGCTTATTAGATTTTGCATGCATTTCACTTTCACTCTCTGGGCGTTTTTCTAATCGCCTCTGCGTTGCTCTCAAGCTGTGGCATGCCTCAGCTCTGAGCTCACACACCATTGGGATCAGGTGCCTCCCCTCCTTAGGTTTATGCCAGGATCAGCATGAGAACACAACTAAATAACACAAATGCTCAGTCTCATTTTTAGGCACCTAACTAGAGTATTTTGCCTTATTTAAATGTGTTTCCCACTGTTGTCTTGCTCATATCATGAGCATCTTGGATGTGCACGGATGAGTTTGCCCGGTGGGCATTCTGGCGCAAACCACAGTGCTTGTGACACTTTCTATCTACTGTCTCCTCCTAGTCAGCATTGCTGAGTCTGTCCAGTGATTTCAGCAGCGTTTTTTTCAGTATTGCATGACTATTTAGGGCTTCAGGCCCCACAGCCCAGGTGTTATGCACCTGTGTCCATGCTCAGCTTGGCCAAGATCATTTCCTTCCCTAGAATTATCACCTGACTAAAACAAAGTGCACTCTGGATGCCCATCCCAGCCTTGGGTTGTATACCATAATATTGAGGTTATTAATTTAATCCTGCAAGAAGTTTGCATCCAGAATATCAACTATCACTATAACGTAAAGGTAAGAATAGACAGAGAAGTCTAGATTTCCGATTCAACAGTCCACAGCTACCTACTTTGAAGATATATTGTCAAGATGCATGGATGTGGAGTTAGCAGTCATAAACCTATTCTTACCCACGTATACCTACCATCGCAATGTGATATTGAATATCCTTGTAGGACAATACTTAAAACTTGACAAGAGTACTGCTGATCACTATCCTTGTCTCAATGATCGCTTCATGTCCCAATTGCAAGATGACTAGCAAATACAGGAGGATATACCAGACCTGAAGTTATAGGGGATTATTTGCATAGGTAAACTTACAAATAAGTAATTCTACACATGTAGCTGTCTTCTTACATTTAGTTATACACCTTTTAAGAGTGCACATTTACTACAGATTGTAGAATTATATGTCTCCACCCCCTGAAATCAGAGTTTGGAGCTTAATTTATGAGTGCAAAACTACTACTAGTAATTTTTCAGAAAATGGCGGACAACTCCACCACTGGGACAGAGACATACCTATGGTACAATACGTGGTAAAAGTAAAAATGTTTATTATACTTATAAAAAAGTAAAATAGTTTCATGATGACTCTTTAAGTAATTTATTTATTTTTATTTATTTTAAATATAGAACAAAATATAAAATGTTACAGCACTATCAGTCTTGTATTAAGGAACTCATAACCCCGGGAGTAGATTGCATAGTTGCGCTACGCATAGGTAAGCAAAGTGCACTTCGCACCACGCAAGCTACGCGAACTGCGTAGTGCGGGAGAGAAAATGCTGTTCGCACTGATTGCACAGTGCCCGATGCTTGTCCGCACTGTGCAATAATTGCAAATGGCATCTTGCACAGTGCAAGCGGTTGTTTTCTGCCGCTCGAGTAGATTAGTACTCGAGCGGCAGGTTTCTCAACACGGACTGGTAGTTACTCATTGCGAGCGGTCGCGAGCATACGCGACCACTCGCAATGAGAAACCTGACCTCCCAGCGTTGAGATTCTCACCTGGAGGTTTATTTTCCACGCTCGTGATTGGCAACTTGATATTGCTGATCGTGAACGATGAAAAAGTCTTGCCGGAATGTTGATCTTGCTCGGTCGCGGTTGCCAACTTGACGTTGAGGACTGCAAGCAAGCAAAAAATACCTGCTATGCTATGCGTTTTTGCACTGTGCTACGCGAGCGTAGCTTAGTCCTATGCCCAGGGTTAGTTCTGATGGTGTGGGACATCAGCCTGCCCGCCAACGTAACGGTGATCGGACCGACCACAAGATGCGTGGTGGTCCCACCGGCCCCATTAGGATGTGCCCACCATACTGGCGGGCGCATCCTGGCCTTTTACCATTGCGGACGGTGCTGCTGGCTACACAGCATTTCCCTCCACCACGTGGCAGGCACCACGCGCTGCCTGCTACTTGGTGCAGGGCACTGCAGGTGGGCACCATGGGTACCACCCAAGTGCAGCCCCCACCTCCCACCCCCCTTGGGCCTGCAATGGGCTCCCAAATCTGATAGCTGCCAGCATTTTCAGCCGCATCATAAAATCGTAACGATTGCTGACCGGTGTAAAAGCGATACCCACCGCCATCGTAATTGATGTGTGTATTTCACGTTACAATGGCGTAACGGTCGCCACCGCCGGCTCGACTGTGGCAATCGTTACGCCATCGTAATGGGCCCCTGTCTTTAATTAATGTAAATATATAAAATTGCATTGCAACAATTTTTCTAAGGACTTATCAAAAAATATACCACACCTAAAGAAAACTTGTTATATTTATTTATTATGTAATAAAAGCTACCCAAAGTTATGTATACAATTATTTTAAGCTAATGAAAGAATATTTTTTTTAATCAAGGTACATTTATTTTGAACTTAGAAACAGGTAATCAAAATATTTCCCCCAAAATTTGTATTTACTATTGATATATTATTTGTTAGCATTGCAAAAATGTTATATATATTTAAAAAAAAGTCAGAGTATATGCATTCCTTTTAGCATTGTTCCTATTGGGTTCAATTTTAAATCTCTCCCTCCATTATTTTCCTATACAAGGTCTTGAAGTATGAGTGGTTGGCCATGCGTGGTGCTGAATTCTAGATGTGATCCTGAGTACATTACTACTGTTTTAGGGCCGTTTTGGCTGTAGTAAATATGAAAGTACAGTTTGTGAATAGCAATTGTGTTATATTTATATGTTATATGGTTCATCACTTTATGATTACTCACATGTTTCTCTCATTAGAATGTTGCATCCTTATGATGCCTTAGATGGTTCTAAAATGATGTCATGCCTGTGACATCAGTGAGCAGTTGATCCAGCTGTGTCTGGCATGAAGATGTTCAGGTCTTCCTTTGAAGAATAAATCCACTTGGAAATATTACCAGATCTACTTGAGTTATATATCATAACAAATTTGGCGATGAGGATGGCTTACACTTTTGTGGTTAGCTGCATATTGCACCCTCAACTCATTCTTAACCTCTTGCATGCTCATGACAAGCTCAGCTCGTCATGAAGCACAGTGGTGCTGTGTTCATGATGAGCTGAGCTCGCCATGACCTCTGCGGAACGCCCATGCAGGGATAATTCCCCTGCTGTGCTGGGCATTCCATTGAAGCGGACGTGGTCATGACGAGCTGAGCTCGTCATGAGCACAGCACCTCCTTGCTCGTTACGAGCACTGTGGCCCCGAGCGCGTCCCCCCTCCCCCCAGCACTGCGGGGGATTTAGCCCCACGGTGAAGAGGTTAATTCTCCTTAAACTCCATTTCACTCCTCACTTAACCCTTACAGTTTTGTAGTAAGTATTCCCCATCCCATTCTCCAGCCACTCTCCCATATTAAGTTGAAAGAACATAGGCCTTCATTTATGAAGATTTCCTTGGTTCGGGATGATCTCAATGCACAAAAAGACAGAAGAGGCTGAGACAGAGACCTCCACTCATATGTTTACAAATAGAATTTTGTAGTATGTGTATTTGTGGTATGTGAGTAGCACTATTGCAGTACTGGTAAACGTATTATAAAATGCAGTTTATGAACAGACCCCATTGTTTTGTTATGTTGTCATGTATCTCCAACTTGGTGAGCAGCCATCATGAAATCTCAACCGAAATGTTGAATATCACCCTGGAACTACTGAGTTCAGTATTGCATGCTCTTTTTGAACCAACATACATTTTCCACCTCTTTTTAGCAATAGGGACATGCCATCTTCAAGCTGCCATTGAATGGCAGGGACTGCAAAATGTGCAGTGATCTGGGACTTCATCACAACAAAATTTTTTCTTTCTTATGCCAGTGTAGGCAGCTTATGCAAAAACGATGATTCACATCCACATCTGGATGGATTAAAAACATTTCACCATCAAATACTTGCTTCCTACCAAACAAATGTTTTATTTTTCTTCTGTCTTCTCAGAAATGTATTTAAACATTTCAGCAGAGACTTGAAAAATTGAATGTAATTAATGTGACTAGTGAGTGTGATGCATTAATATTGAGGATTTAACACCCACCTACAAAAATAGGAACTCCACAAAATTGATTAGTACTCTATGATCGAAATCATTATATGAGTAAGTATAGATGAACTATTCTTACTGCAAAATATCGGACTACAAAAATGTCGACAGTCAGAATATTGTTGTGGGGATTATCGAGTTGAAGGAAAGTAATGTTGTTTTTTAAAATATCGAAGTAATTAATATCGCTAGCAAAAATATTATTCTTTGATTTAGTGTTATGTATTTTAGTGTGCATTTTAAATGTATGTGTTCTATTTTTTGTGCAAGTAATGCATTTGTTTTTTATTATATGTGTAAAATATTTAGAAGTTATTAATTTTTTTAAAGTAAATTTTGCGTTTTAGTTCCGTAGCGGGTTGTGGGTTTATAGGGGAATAGGGTGGGAAGTAATTTAATTGTAATAAATGTAATAATAATTTTTACAAGTTATTATATTTTTAAATTATATTTTGCGTTTTTGTTCCATAGCGGGATATGGGTTTATAGCGGAACAGGGCGGGTCATAATTTAATTATATTTAATTATTTAAAAAATATGAATTAATATTTATATATTTAATATTTTATATCGCTAAGTGTGGTAATTAATTTATTATTATTTTAGTATTTGATTGGTTGTTAATAATTAATAATTATTTGATAATTCTCTTAATTGTGTTAATAGTTAATTAATTATTTGTTACTTAGTTTTTATTATTTTGCTTGAGTGGGAATGGTAAGAAGAATAGGGTGGGAATTAATGTAATTATAATTAATTAATTAATATTTTTTATTAATTAATAATTAAGTATTTATGATTTTATATTGTTAATTGTGGTAATGACGTTTTTAATTAGTTAATAAGTGGTTGGTAATTAACAATACTTATTTGGTAAATATCTTAATTGTGTTATTTTTTAGAAGCAGGTTGTGGGTTTATAAGGGAATAGGGTGGGTAGTAATTTAATTATAATTAATTAACATTTTGAATTCATTAATAATTATGTTTTATGCTTTTATATTTTAATTATGGTAAATAATTTATTGTTCAATATGTATTAATTGGTTATTAATAATTATTAATTAATCATGTAATTTGTGTCATTTCTTTAAGAGCGTGGTCTGGGTTGATAGGGCCTAGGCTGGAAAGTCATTTAATTTTAATATATTTAAAATATATATATATATAATAACATTCATTGTAAGTTGTTTTATAGTGTTAATTGTGTGAATTAATTTATTATTGATAGTTTTGTAATTGCTTGTTAATTTGTATTAATTTATTAATTAATTAGTAAGTAATTATGTTATTGTGTTATGTTTTACAACATTGGTGGTGTAATTTATAGGGGATTATTGTGGGAGGTAATTTTTTTAATTAATTAATTATTTGTTACTTAGGGTCAGATGTAGGTAGCCCAATACCAGTTGGTAACGGCTGAAATTACCAAGTTTTGGCCGTTACCAACCGGTATTAGGCTATTGAGATGCAGGTGGCTACATTTTAGATTCGGTAATTTACCGAATCAGTAATTTAAGGAATCGGTAAATTACCGATTCCTTAAATTACCGAATCGGTAAATTACTGAACCTGAAATGTAGGGAGCACTCAAATGAGTGCATTGCATGGTTAAGGATTCGGTATTTACCACCAAATAAAAGTTGGTGGTAAATATCAAAAATCTTTGAAAAAGCAAATTTGTTCCTTTTTCAAAAGTGCCATGTGTCAGACATACATGCCCTTAGGGCATGTATGTGTGCCACATGTGCACCCATGCACTATTCAGGGGTGCAACAGGGTGTCAATGTGACACCCTGCCACCCTTGAATGTGTTCCCCCATTACCGAATCGGTAAATACCGATTCTGTAATTCCCATTCATTCCTATGGGCCTCTAGGCCCATAGGAATGAATGGGAATTACTGATTCGGTATTTACTGAATCGGTAATTACCGAATATTACCGATTCGGTAGAGTTTACTGAATACTTACCTACATACCCTTTACTGATTCTAAAATACCGAATCGGTAAAATTCGGTATTTTAGAATCGGTAAATGGAACTTACCTACATCTGGCCCTTAGTTTTTATTATTTTGCTTGAGTGGGAATAGTAAATTATTCCCCAATGCAATCCAACACTTTCCCTACTGTTGCACTCTCCAGAGTGGGAATAGAAACTTATTCCTCTCCACTATCCAATACTTTCCCTTATGTTGCACTTGCTGGAGTGGGAATAGTAATGTTTACCCCTCCGCTATCCAACACTTTCCCTACTTTTGTACTCGCTGGAGTGGGAATAGTAAATTATTCCCCTCCACTATCCCAAACATTTACTACTGTTGTACTTGCTGGGGTGGGATTAGTAATTGTTACCCCTCCGCTATCCAACACTTTCCATACTATTGCACTCCCCGGAGTGGGAATAGCAAATTATTCCCTTCCACTATCCAACACTTTCCATACTGTTCTACTTCCTGGAGGGTGAATAGTAAATTATTCCCCTCCACTATCCAACACTTTCCCTACTTTTGTACTTGCTGGAGTGGGAATAGTAAATTATTCTCCTCCGATATCCAACACTTTCCATACTGTTGTACTTGCTGCATGGGGAATAGTAAATTATTCCTCTTCGCTATCCGACACTTTCCCTACTGTAGCACTTGCTGGAGTGGGAATACAAATGTTATCCCCTCTGCTATCCAACACTTCCCCTACTGTTGCACTCTCTGGAGTGGGAATAGTATTTTTTTACCTCTCCACTATCCAACACTTTCCCTACTGTTGCACTCTCTGGGGTGGGAATAGTAAATTTTATCCCCCCTGCTATCCAACACTTTCCCTACTGTCGAACTCCCTGGAGTGGGAATAGTAAATGATTCCTCTGTTATCCAAAACTTTCTCTACTGTTTTAGTCGCTGGAGAAGGAATAGTAATTGTTACCCCTCTGCTATCCAAAACCTTTGATACTGTTACACTCTCTGGAGTGGGAATAGTAAATTATTCCTCTCCGCTATTCAACACTTTTCCTACTGTTCTACCTGCTGGAGTGGGAATAGTAAATTATTCCCCTTCGCTATCCAACACTTTCCCTACTGTTGCACTTGCTGGAGTGGGAATAGTAATTGTATCCACTCTGCTATTCAACACTTTCCCTACTGTTCTACCTGCTGTACTGGGAATAGCAAATTATTCCTCTCCGCTATCCAATATTTTCCGTACTGTTGGGCTTGCCGGAGTTGGAACAGTACATTTTTCCCCTTCGCTATCCAAAACTTTCCGTACTGTTACACTTGCTGTAGTGGGAATAGTAATTCTATCCACTAAGCTATTCAACACTTTCCCTATGGTTGCAGTCCCTGGATTGGGAATAGTAAATTATTCCCCTACGCTATCCATCACTTTCCCTACTGTTGTACTTGCTGGAGTGGGAATAGTAAATTATCCTCCTCCGCTATTCAACACTTTCCCTACTGTTGCACTCCCTGGAGTGGGAAAAGTAAATTATTACCCTCTGCTATCTAACACTTTCCCTACTGTTGCACTCCCTGGAGTGGGAATAGTACTTGTATCCCCTCCGCAATCTAACATTTTCCCTACAGTTGCTGTTAATGTAGTGTCAAATGTAATTGGAAAAGAATAAAAATGTTTTAATATTTAAATTTATTATATGTACATTTTATTTTATTGTTATTTTACTGGTGTGTATATATATATATATATATATATATATATATATATATATATATATATATATATATATATATATATATATATATGTATATCAAATCAAAACAGAGTTGCCTCCTGTGGAAGAGCCGCTTCAGGTAGGTAAATTACTTCTTTAATGTGCACGAGGGCTGCATACAGGAGAAAAGCGATGTCATCAGAAATAAAGCGCTTAACTGCCAGACGCGTTACAAGTCAAGGAGACCCTTCTTCAATGGCATCAGCTGCATTAGTAACACAAAACTGGTCCGGTGCAACTGCTTTAAAGTTAATGTTAATTTCATACCGCCCCAGTGGGCGTGGCCGCTTCATTGGCCTTCTGGTCTCTGTAGTTTGCAGTAACACCCAATGTTCTCGAGTGAGTCCGTTTTGTGAGACTTACTTCTTGCAATAATTCCCAAGTGGGGTGATGTGCACCTTCAATTCTGCCTGCTGCATGCTCATTCCTTCGTGGAGAAACGCTACCTCCCACGCAGCCGATGTCACCTGACTTCACCTTGAGAACGCTGCACTCGCAGCGGGGCTCTTCCGCGGCAGGCCGCTATACATCAAATCAAAACAGAGTTGCCTCCTGTGGAAGAGCCGCTTCAGGTAGGTAAATTACTTCTTTAATGTGCACGAGGGCTGCATACAGGAGAAAAGCGATGTCATCAGAAATAAAGCGCTTAACTGCCAGACGCGTTTCAAGTCAAGGAGACCCTACTTCAATGGCATCAGCTGCATTAGTAACACAAAACAGGTCCGGTGCAACTGCTTTAAAGTTAATGTTAATTTCATACCGCCCCAGTGGGCGTGGCTGCTTCATTGGCCTTCTGGTCTCTGTAGTTTGCAGTAACACCCAATGTTCTCGAGTGAGTCCGTTTTGTGAGACTTACTTCTTGCAATAATTCCCAAGTGGGTGATGTGCACCTTCAATTCTGCCTGCTGCATACTCATTCCTTCGTGGAGAAACGCTACCTGCCACGCAGGCGATGTCACCTGACTTCACCTTGAGAACGCTGCACTCGCAGCGGGGCTCTTCCGCGGCCGAGGCAGGCCGCTGTACATCAAATCAAAACAGAGTTGCCTCCTGTGGAAGAGCCGCTTCAGGTAGGTAAATTACTTCTTTAATGTGCACGAGGGCTGCATACAGGAGAAAAGCGATGTCATCAGAAATAAAGTGCTTAACTGCCAGATGCGTTTCAAGTCAAGGAGACCCTTCTTCAATGGCATCAGCTGCATTAGTAACACAAAACTGGTCCGGTGCAACTGCTTTAAAGTTAATGTTAATTTCATACCGCCCCAGTGGGCGTGGCCGCTCCATTGGCCTTCTGGTCTCTGTAGTTTGCAGTAACACCCAATGTTCTCGAGTGAGTCCGTTTTGTGAGACTTACTTCTTGCAATAATTCCCAAGTGGGGTGATGTGCACCTTCAATTCTGCCTGCTGCATGCTCATTCCTTCGTGGAGAAACGCTACCTCCCACGCAGGCGATGTCACCTGACTTCACCTTGAGAACGCTGCACTCGCAGCGGGGCTCTTCCGCGGCCGAGGCAGGCCGCTATACATCAAATCAAAACAGAGTTGCCTCCTGTGGAAGAGCCGCTTCAGGTAGGTAAATTACTTCTTTAATGTGCACGAGGGCTGCATACAGGAGAAAAGCGATGTCATCAGAAATAAAGCGCTTAACTGCCAGACGCGTTTCAAGTCAAGGAGACCTTCTTCAATGGCGTCAGCTGCATTAGTAACACAAAACTGGTCTGGTGCAACTGCTTTAAAGTTAATGTTAATTTCATACCGCCACAGTGGGCGTGGCCGCTTCATTGGCCTTCTGGTCTCTGTAGTTTGCAGTAACACCCAATGTTCTCGAGTGAGTCCGTTTTGTGAGACTTACTTCTTGCAATAATTCCCAAGTGGGGTGATGTGCACCTTCAATTCTGCCTGCTGCATGCTCATTCCTTCGTGGAGAAACGCTACCTCCCACGCAGGCGATGTCACCTGACTTCACCTTGAGAACGCTGCACTCGCAGCCGGGCTCTTCCGCGGCCGAGGCAGGCCGCTATACATCAAATCAAAACAGAGTTGCCTCCTGTGGAAGAGCCGCTTCAGGTAGGTAAATTACTTCTTTAATGTGCACGAGGGCTGCATACAGGAGAAAAGCGATGTCATCAGAAATAAAGCGCTTAACTGCCAGACGCGTTTCAAGTCAAGGAGACCCTTCTTCAATGGCATCAGCTGCATTAGTAACACAAAACTGGTCCGGTGCAACTGCTTTAAAGTTAACGTTAATTTCATACCGCCCCAGTGGGCGTGGCCGCTTCATTGGCCTTCTGGTCTCTGTAGTTTGCAGTAACACCCAATGTTCTCGAGTGAGTCCGTTTTGTGAGACTTACTTCTTGCAATAATTCCCAAGTGGGGTGATGTGCACCTTCAATTCTGCCTGCTGCATGCTCATTCCTTCGTGGAGAAACGCTACCTCCCACGCAGGCGATGTCACCTGACTTCACCTTGAGAACGCTGCACTCGCAGCGGGGCTCTTCCGCGGCCGAGGCACAGAGACCAGAAGGCCAATGATGCGGCCACGCCCACTGGGGCGGTATGAAATTAACATTAACTTTAAAGCAGTTGCACCGGACCAGTTTTGTGTTACTAATGCAGCTGATGCCATTGAAGAAGGGTCTCCTTGACTTGAAACGCGTCTGGCAGTTAAGCGCTTTATTTCTGATGACATCGCTTTTCTCCTGTATGCAGCCCTCGTGCACATTAAAGAAGTAATTTACCTACCTGAAGCGCTCTTCCACAGGAGGCAACTCTGTTTTGATTTGATGTATAGCTGCCTGCCTCGGCCGCGGAAGAGCCCCGCTGCGAGTGCAGCGTTCTCAAGGTGAAGTCAGGTGACATCGCCTGCGTGGGAGGTAGCGTTTCTCCACGAAGGAATGAGCATGCAGCAGGCAGAATTGAAGGTGCACATCACCCCACTTGGGAATTATTGCAAGGAGTAAGTCTCACAAAACGGACTCACTCGAGAACATTGGTTGTTACTGCAAACTACAGAGACCAGAAGGCCAATGAAGCGGCCACGCCCACTGGGGCGGTATGAAATTAACATTAACTTTAAAGCAGTTGCACCGGACCAGTTTTGTGTTACTAATGCAGCTGATGCCATTGAAGAAGGGTCTCCTTGACTTGAAACGCGTCTGGCAGTTAAGCGCTTTATTTCTGATGACATCGCTTTTCTCCTGTATGCAGCCCTCGTGCACATTAAAGAAGTAATTTACTTACCTGAAGCGGCTCTTCCACAGGAGGCAACTCTGTTTTGATTTGATGTATAGCGGCCTGCCTCGGCCGCGGAAGAGCCCCGCTGCGAGTGCAGCGTTCTCAAGGTGAAGTCAGGTGACATCGCCTGCGTGGGAGGTAGCGTTTCTCCACGAAGGAATGAGCATGCAGCAGGCAGAATTGAAGGTGCACATCACCCCACTTGGGAATTATTGCAAGAAGTAAGTCTCACAAAACGGACTCACTCGAGAACATTGGGTGTTACTGCAAACTACAAAGACCAGAAGGCCAATGAAGCGGCCACGCCCACTGGGGCGGTATGAAATTAACATTAACTTTAAAGCAGTTGCACCGGACCAGTTTTGTGTTACTAATGCAGCTGATGTCATTAAAGAAGGGTCCCCTTGACTTGAAACGCGTCTGGCAGTTAAGCGCTTTATTTCTGATGACATCGCTTTTCTCCTGTATGCAGCCCTCGTGCACATTAAAGAAGTAATTTACCTACCTGAAGCGGCTCTTCCACAGGAGGCAACTCTGTTTTGATTTGATATATATATATATATATATATATATATATATATATATATATATATATATATATATATATATATATATATATATATATATATATATATATATATTACCTACTGGCGGTCGCCAGTAGGTATATATAGTTAGGATTTTTTCTCTATGGGATTTTTGAAAATTCTATGTCTAATAACTTTGGCGTTTGTGGACGGAATTGGCTGAATTTTTCAGGAAAATGGCACATTTTGTTTCTGAGCAGCCCCTGAAAATTGGGGGGGGGGTTCGTCCAGGGGGAGTCGAGAAAAAAGGGGGGTCCCAAAACGTGTTTTTAACATTGAGTTTTCCATAGGGCGGTTGGCCTCACTTTTAGCCCGAACGGCTGAATGGATTTGCACGAAACTTGGCAAAATTGTAGGGACTGGTAGCCCGATGTGCCTTTTGTAGGTCTCAATATATGTGCTACAGTGGATTTTGAGAAATTAACGTTTAAAAAAAGATATATATCTGTAACAGCGGACCGGGCAGCGCTCCAGTACGCGTACTTTTCGCGCAACGGAGCTTTGTGAAGCGAAGCTGATTGGTTCTCCGGCGTCTGTAAACATTCCAAACAGTCCGTAGCGGCCGCCATCTTGTCTCTCGGTAGGATCGAGAGACAAGAGGAGGCCAAAGCGAAGGGGCAAATGACCATAAGGGGGCATAGTAGATCCTCGCTGACCCCCTAGGTTTGATGTGGAGGTTTTAAAAGGGCCCCGCGGGGCAAAAAATAATAATAATAATAATAATCGAACGGCTGAATGGATTTGCACGAAACTTGGTAAAATATTAGGGACTGGTAGCCCGATGTGCCTTTGCTAGGTCTCAATATGTGTGCTCCAGTGAATTTTGAGAAATTAACGTTCAAAAAAAGATATATATCTGTAACAGCGCTCCGCTTCGCGTACTTTTCGCGTTACGGAGCTTTGCGAAGCTGATTGGTTCTCCGGCGTCTGTCAACATTCCAAACAGTCCGTAGCGGCCGCCATCTTGTCTCTCGGTAGGATTGAGAGACAAGAGGAGGCCAAAGCGAAGGGGGAAATGACCATAAGGGGGCATAGTAGATCCTTCCTGACCTCTTAGGTTTGATGTACCATTTTGCCAAGTTTGGTGTAATTCCGTTCAGCCATTCAGGCTGTAGACGTATGTAAATGTCCTATGGAAAATTGCATGGGGAAAACACATTTGAAAGTGTTGAAATTTAGAACCAATTAAAATGTTACTTTGGTTTTGTATTTGTGTGTGATGAAAGTTAATTGGTTATGTATATATGTCAAATGAGAGGAAACCACAGCCATTTTGTGATACTACTGTCTGAGGTACATTTGTGAGGAATTTTTGGTGGTGAATTTCTGGTGTTTGATTTACACAGTACTAACACTTCTCCTACTTTTAAAAAGGTGAGTTGTTAATTTGTAAGGGGGACTATGTTGTACACTTGAAGATAATTTGAAAAATGTTTTCTGTTATTTATTTGCAGTCCTTCTGTTATACTAAATACTTGATAAAGTTAGTTTTATATTATGTATTACTAAAAACGATAAATGAAAGTGATTATTTTTTTCTGCAATTTACAGCAAGCAATTTCAAAATAAAATGGCTCACAATGAAGAGACCGTGGCAATTTCTTTTGAATTGTCCACTACATTGATTGAAATTGAGAGCACCAATAATGAAATATTGTCACAAGGAGGAGATGACTTGTATGATTCCATTAGATTGATTGAAATGGACAGCACCAATAATGAAATATTGTCACAAGGAGATGACTTGAATGATTCCACTACATTGATTGAAATTGAGAGCACCAATAATGAAATATTGTCACAAGGAGGAGATGGCTTGTATGATTCCATTAGATTGATTGAAATGGACAGCACCAATAATGAAATATTGTCACAAGGAGGAGATGACTTGAATGATTCCACTACATTGATTGAAATTGAGAGCACCAATAATGAAATATTGTCACGAGGAGATGACTTGAATGATTCCACTACATTGATTGAAATTGACAGCACCAATAATGAAATATTGTCACAAGGAGGAGATGACTTGAATGATTTTTTTGATCAATCTGTTGATGGCGAATTTATCGAATGTTTGGAGACCATAGAGTTACAAGAATCATCATTGCAGACTTTTCATGAGGAAATTGCTGATGAGGACATGTTACTAGTTCTTTCAAATTTAGAAAATTCTGAAGAATAAATTTATATTTAGAAATCAAAAATTGTTTGAGACATTATTCATTTTTATTTTTAATTTATGAGGTTGTAGCGAAGTGATTGTAGTATAAAATGAGACTTATAGTATAGAGTGCAACATTTTTATGTTACATGGTAAGTTTACTCATATTTACTTCCCTTCTGCCACTATATTATCTCCAATGTGTATTTGACATCTCTTCTTCATCTCCGGCCTCCTTTCTCTCACTGTGTGTCTCCGATGCATCTTATCGCTGCTATTTTGTGTAATTACAGAAGAGAGTAAAATAAAATAGTTCGGAACGTGAAAAGGGGGCAAAGTAGAGTACCCCTCACCCCCTAGGCCTTTTTAGGCGGTCCCAAAAGGATCAGTTTCTGCTTTCCTGAGAGATTATGGTATGAGTTCCATATACCACAATAATTTGCATTACAACATGCAAGATATCTATCTCCTATTACCAACTTTGAGATATTCGCGCTAAGCGCGAATATCTCCAAAAAGTAACACCTGCCCTGAGCAGTTCTTAGCCATGTTATCCAATGGGAGGTGGATAACATGGCTAAGAGCATTAGCTCGGTAATGCATGAATATCGCGGACTTTTTAGCGATATTCATGCATTGCGGCCGTTTATTATCGCATTTGCGATAAACCTTGATAATAGCAAGGTTTATCTTCGATAATATCTGACGATGCTTAGCGGTAAAAAATTCGTTGCTAAGCATCGTTAGGGATAAATATCGCTTAACTTTGGTAATATGCACCAACGTCTGTTAACGTTCGATTCGAAGGAAATGAGGAAGTGTTGAAAAACATTGTCTGCGCCATCTTGCCTTTTTTGAAATGCCACACTTTTGTCGTGCACGGCAGCCATTTTAGATGCCTTGACCAGACCCACTCTCTGCACGCTGTCGATTCGTAGCATGGCTCCCCACCCTCGCAAGCATCTTCCCCAGGCACTGGTCACCCCCGCTCTCTGTCTTATGCATCGGCAATAAACCTCCCCCCATCTGCGCTGCTCTTCCCTGAAAATCACACTCTGTGCCCGCCCGACACCTCCCTTTCGCCCTATTCACTACCTCACCCTCTGACACTCCTCTTCCTCTGTGTCCGATTGTCCAGGCTATCACCTAGCCCTGCAGATGTAGTTTATGGCCCCAGCTGTAAAGAATCACCCCTCTTCAAAGGAGTTATAGTAGATCAAGGCCCACACCCGATGAGATCCGTCACACCACACGTGTTCCTACTATCTGAAAACCATCCTGTATTGTGATTGGGGAGGGGACCGAGCCTGAAGCGGAAGATTCCAGGAATGACTCTTTGTACATCAAAGTTTTTACAATTATGTGTCACATTAAAAATATATAGCACTCCAACAAAGTAGTAGGAATATAAAACTTTAATAACATATAAATATATACAACAAAACAAAAACAGTAAAAACATTTAAACAACGACGAGACCGTGGCAATTTCTTTTGAATTCCTGATGAGGACATGTTACTAGTTCTTTCAAATTATGAAAATTCAGAAGATGTTGCCTGGGGGTGGGTCGTCAGTAGCAGTCTGTTGTGCGAATAGTTCCAAGGCAGCAGAACGCGCTGAAATCTAGATGGCACGAAAGTGATGTCTAGTAAGTTGCCGCCCAGCAAATAATGGCGTGGGGCGCCGCGGGGGTGAGTGAGTCCAGTAGGCACCACAGCTATTCTTACCGGCATTGCAGAATTACTGCTGGGGACAATGCCTGTGCTGTAGCAGGGTCACAGCAGAAACAAAAAGGATTCTGTTGAAGATGTTGTTGGTTTTCAATTTGAATACAGTTCTGGTGTCAACTGCTATGCTAATGTAGTGGTTAATGTTTTGTTTTCTCTAGAAAATGTAAAAGAGGGGGAGGCAGTCCAAAGTTCCGTTAAAAGGGCAAAGGAAAGGATCGGTGGTTTGAACTATCAGTCAAAAAGGGGAGGGGGTGCAACAATTTTTCCTACCGGGTCACACTGTGCTTTCACCGGAACTGAGGTCTGCAGGATTCTAGTAATTCAAAGTGAGGCTGGCGCCAGCATGGGAGCGCCGACGTCCCGCGGATACAGTTTCGTCACTCCACGGGCGATCATGGCAGTCATTCCCCATCGGGGGTCGGAGACTCCCGCGGCTCCTCTAGAATCTTCAAGGTCGTGGAGGACTACGGTGGTGGAGTCAACCAGTGACCGGGCCATTTCTTTATGCTGGGCCCGCTCTTGCCAGGTCGACCGCCATTTTGAGAGTTCGGTAGCTACTGGCGATCGCGGGGTCAAATGAGCGGACGGGCTCCACCCTGCCGGGCGAGACGTTGCAGCATGGCCACAGTAGAAGAACCCTTTTCCGGGCGCCTGGAGCGCTGAGGGTGCAGCTGGGAAGCCTCCACCTGGGGAGGCGGGAGAGGCCTGTTCGCACCGTCTCTCCCTCCCAGTGCACCCCACGGCGTCTCGCTTGAGATTTGTTATGGCCGGACCAGGCGATGAGGACGGGGGGGGGGGTCGGAGGCATGTGCAAGACATCCCCCCCCAGTGTTGTCGCAGCCATTATTCAAGAAAGAAGAAGTGTCCCGTCTGTCTTCGGGCCGGGCTTCCGGTAGATGTCGGCCGGACGCCCCTGGCTCTGGCCCCATGAACGGGTTTCTTGGTTTATCGGCTGCAGCCGGATCCCGTCGGCCTCGGCCCCCCGACCGTTGGTGGCCGGACCGGAAGAGCATGTGGCGGGACTACCTGAAACTGTCAAGGGCCACCGCGGCCGGACTGGGAGAGAGAGGGGAGGGTCGAGGAGACATTCCCCCCCCCCTGCAACTGTTCAGCGTTGTAAAGGCAATCCCCTGGCCGGGTCCCGCTGGCCTCGGCCTCTCCTCCGGCTACACCCTACGTTAGGATCTCCTGGCCGAGGCGTGGCAGCAGGACCCGCCTTATATGGGCTGCTCCCGGCTGGGCGTAGCCGCAACCCTGCCCCACCTTGGAAGTTTCCAGAGTGGGGGCGGATGTTCTACTGACTTGCATTTTCCCTAGTCTATCGATTTTTTTGGCGTGGCAGGTGGTGGGACAGCGAGGGGTGATTTGGTTTCTCTTACTGTTTTTCTGGTCTCTCACCACTGGCATATTTTAACGTTTTCTTGTTTCTAGGACATTAATAGGTTTTATCATTACGTTATGTTATCGTTTCTTTGTTCGTTGTTTAATAAAAGTTCATGTTCATCAGTGGCCTACTGATTTTCGTTTTCCTATTCTTTTCTTTCCAGGTTGTTTCATGCTAAAGTTTCTGTTAACAGGATACAGTGATCACTTCGTTATTATTGCATATGTCCTTTTCACTAGGGGTGCTCTCTGGTCGGGCCAGATGACGTATCTCTAGTAAATGGTCCGGGTGAAACAGGTGCATCAATCAGTGGGGAGTAGATAGGCATGACAGATTACAACGGGGGAGAAAGGTCCGCATTACGTACCCTTTCACTATTTGCAAAGATTTTCCTACGTATATTTGCAAACAGGGAATACCTCCAAAAAGAACCAATTCCCAAACAGTCAACGTTTGGGGAAACAATCAATCAATGAGGAACGAAATAGGCACGACGTGTTAAAGGTTTGCGTTACCTACCCTTCACTATCTGCAAAGGGAGAGAGAATATTCCTATTCTTCCTCGTTTGCAGGCAGAGAAGATTCTTAAGAGAACCAACTTCGAACAATTCAATGGTCGATTCAAACAATCAACAAGGGGTACTGTGAACACAAATGAACGCCGCTTATGTACATACACATTGGTATTATCAACAGGTTGTTCCTAATGTTTCTATTTTAGGGAGGTCAAAAAGAGATCCCATTAGTGGCCTACTGATTTTGCTCGATTCCTTTTGTTTTTTTACACGATTTTTCGCTATCTGCAAAGACTAAACAGAGTATTGCGACTCTGTGCTTGTTTGTAAATAGAGAATGAACCAAAGAGAACAATCAATCAAATGGAGAGAGAAGCAGGCACGACGGATTACAACGGGGGCAAAGGCCTGCGTTAACTACCCTTCACTATCTGCAAAGAGAGAGTACTCCTAATAGAAATGAGGGGTGGGGGGCAGCATTCAAAGCAGATCAGTGTGCATAAACACGAAAATGTTTTTACTTACCACGTACTTGACATTCGTGAGCTTATGATATTTGCTATTAAAAAACCATTGAAATTCACTGAAAAAACCATAGGTTATAGACCATATATAGTTAGGAATTAGCATTTACAAAACCTTGAAAATTCACTGAAAAAACCATAGGTTATAGACCATATATAGTTAGGAATTAGCATTTAAAAAACCTTATTTTACTCACACAAAACCATTGAAATTCCATATATAGTTAGTTGCACTAACTATATATCGCGCACCCGCAATCCACTGCTGATCATGTCACATATTACATCATTCATGACATGGTCAGTGACATCACTGATGACATCACTGATGACATCTCAAATGACATCACTGATGACATCACTGATGACGTCTCATTTGACATCATTCTTGTGCTAATACGATAAACCTCTTCAGACTCTAATATAACCTTAGATACACTCAGTGTTTACAGACACTCACACACTGCCACTCATCCATGGAGTTACTCACACACCCAGTCAGTCATGCAAAGAAACAATCTCACCTCCATTTCTTCAACTATACAGTTATACACACCTTACTTATTGAAACATATACTAACACATATTTACTCTCTTATACAATCCCTGATACAAGTTCACAATGATCGATACAACCACTCACTCATTCAGTGGCTCTCATGCACAGTTATTTATATATGCCAACTCTCACATGTACTGTGTTTTACATATGTACTTACTATGACATGTAGCATTGAGATATCCATTCACTCATCAATACACTCATGCACACAGTCAACTGCCCATGTAGCTGTTTCCACATGCACTCTTGAACTCATACACCTAGTGAATAAACTGCTCACACATCTATGCACAGAGTCACACACCTTCCAGCCACCCCCACACAAACTCAATCTCCCATAGAAATACTTGGGCAACCAATTAATAACACATATAGCCTCTCGTATAGCTAATGATCAACACATGCAGCAGTTTACATCACAACAGACCTAATGATGCACAAATTAAGACAGTTTAGTCACTAACCCATGCATTCAGTGAGACACATTTAATCACTCACTCATACAGTCAGTCACGCACCTACTAAATCCTTCATCCAGACACTTATACATCCACTCATTCTTCAATATGTAAGACATATTTTAACTTTACAGAAACATACAGTCACTGGATGTTGTCATCAGTGATGTCATCAGTGATGTCATTTGAGATGTCATCAGTGATGTCATCAGTGATGTCACTGCGATTTTACGCCGTAGAGGCGCGTCCCGGTACGCGAACCGGGCAGCTCACCGGGCAGCTAACCGGGCAGCTAACCGGCAGCGTAGCTGTCAACATTGTAAACAGTCCGGAGCGGCCGCCATCTTGTCTCTCGGTAGGTTCGAGAGACAAGATGTGGTGAAAAAAGAAGGGGGAAATGAAGGAAAGGGGGCAAGGTAAACCCCTCCTGACCCCCTAGGATTGATGAGAGGGATATTAAAGTCCCCCGCGATTTTTCGCGGTAGAGGCGCTTCCCGGTACGCGAACCGGGCAGCTAACCGGCAGCGTAACGGGAGTCCGCCATCTTGTGTTTTTGGAGCGTCCGGTTTGCGTACCGGGTAGCGTCCCGGTAAGCGTAACAAGGGGAAAACCAAGAGAAACAGTAAAAAAAAAATTAAGGGAATAGATTTCCAGCAAACTTGGCAAAATTGTAGGGACTGTTTGTTTGATGTGCCTTTGCAAGGCCTCAAGATATGTGCACGTGTGGATTTTGTCTAATTAAGGTTAAAAAAAATATATATATCTGTAAGCGTGCTCCGGCACGCTTACGTTACGGGTTTTGTTTGCGCTGCAGAGCCGATACATCACGGTTATGCGACGCGTCATGAGGCGTCTCACGTGGCTACGTGATACGTCACGTAATAAAGAATATATTTTACAGCTATAGATATTAGCTTTTAAAAAACCAATGAAATTCACTGAAAAAACCATAGGTTATAGACCATATATAGTTAGGAATTTGCATTTACAAAACCTTGAAAATTCATTGAAAAAACCATAGGTTAGAGACCATATATAGTTAGCTGGACATTTTATTGACATAAAACCAATGAAATTCCATATATAGTTAGTTGCACTAACTATATATCGCGCACCCGCAATCCACTGCTGATGATGTCACATATTACATCATTCATGACATGGTCAGTGACATCACTGATGACATCACTGATGACATCACTGATGACATCTCAAATGACATCACTGATGACATCATGACACACCAATACCAGTTACTACATACGCACTCACTGATTCCTACGTCTACACACACATTCACTCATTCACCCATACAATCACTCATACATACAGTCACTCATTATTACAACACTATCATATGCACTCATACACCTATGCAGACACTCACACACTGCCACTCATCCATGGAGTTACTCACACACCTAGTCAGTCCTGTAAAGAATCAATCACACTTCCATTTCCTCATCTATACAGTTAAACACAGAACACCATACTTCAGTGACATCACTGATGACATCACTGATGACATCTCAAATGACATCACTGATGACATCTCAAATGACATCACTGATGACATCATGACACATCAATACCAGTTACTACATACGCACTCACTGATTCCTACGTCTACACACACATTCACTCATTCACCCATACAATCACTCATACATACAGTCACTCATTATTACAACACTATCATATGCACTCATACACCTAGTCAGTCCTGTGAAGAATCAATCACACTTCGATTTCCTCATCTATACAGTTAAACACAGAACACCATACTTTTCACACATATACTAACACATACTTACTCTCTTATACAATCACTGATACAAGTACACATTGATATGCACAGAGTCACACACCTCCCAGCCAGCCACACACACACTCAGTCTTCCATACATCCACTCATTCTTCAATATGTAAAACATATTTAAACTTTACAAAAACACACAGACACTAGATGATGTCATCAGTGATGTCATTTGAGATGTCATCAGTGATGTCATTTGAGATGTCATCAGTGATGTCATCAGTGATGTCACTGACCATGTCATGAATGATGTAATATGTGACATCATCAGCAGTGGATTGCGGGTGCGCGATATATAGTTAGTGCAACTAACTATATATGGAATTTCATTGGTTTTATGTCAATAAAATGTCCAGCTAACTATATATGGTCTCTAACCTATGGTTTTTTCAGTGAATTTTCAAGGTTTTGTAAATGCAAATTCCTAACTATATATGGTCTATAACCTATGGTTTTTTCAGTGAATATATATATATATATATATATATATATATATATATATATATATATATATATATCCGGTAAAATCCCTTCAAGAAGAAAAGATCAGAGGCCACCAGGGGAAAACAGTGCAGGAACCCTTTATTTCAAACATCCCAGCAGCGGCAGATGCATTTCGGCACACTCGCCTTCTTCAGTGCCCTGTGCTGTTATGAATACAACCCAATGGTTCTCCCCCTGTTTCAAATACTCGCTGGTAACTGTGTCCCCGCCCCCTAATGATGTCATCACACCAATAGGGGCTCAATCCTTGTCCAATGAACTCCAAGTCTCAGCAGGCACTGTCCCGGCGCTGCAAAGTTGGTGGCGTGGGGGAGTGGGGATAACTGTAAGTTAGAACCAGCTCCAGGTTAGTTGGGTCGACCGTATATCAGTGAAACAGCGGGAACCTCCCTGAGTCCCCCATAACCGCAGCAGCCCATCCCTTCAGGCAAATTCGCGTGTGGGGGCAGTCAAATGCGAGACTGCACGCCCCCTCGAGATCAAATACCTCAGTCCACATACGATGTCCTGTCGTTCGTGGCAGTCAATATAGATATATATATCTGTATTTATGATTTTTAATATGTTTCTAACTTTTTATAATTCATTGAGATAAATATTTATTAATGTTATTAAGTAAATTTATATATTATATTTTATATATGTATGTTTATTCTTTTTTACATCATATTACTGCATTACTGTGTCAAGGGCTCTTAGCGCTTCCGCCTTGTAAATCTTTTGTCGCCGCCACTCCTGGTCATTTACCGCCCCGCCCCCTGACCCAGCCCACTCCCGCCTCCACCTTTACTCCCGCCCACCTCCTCTACATAATAGCGACCTAAGGCAAGCCCGTCTGTTTTCCCCTTCTGCAACCCAACCACGACCGGCGCCAGGAACCATAGTTCTCCTGGTCCCCACTGCTAGGACTCAGCCACCCTCCACGCTCACACTCCGGGGGCCACGCCAAATGTGTAAGAGCCTCGCCCAACATGACTCATGGGCAGTTTATGTGTGGACACTGCCATAGATCTTTCACCTTCGACAAGATGCCCACTGCCACCGGAGGACCGCCGACTGAACAACCCACTGAAACCCTGACTTGCATCCTTCTCAATGTGAGCTTCCTACACCCACACGCGTAAAAATCTGGGACCTGATTGACACCCTCTCGCCCGTCGTCGCATTCTTCACAGAAACTTAGAACAACGCCGCCTCTGCCCCCAACATCGCCACAGCAATCCCTGACGGCTACAAGATCCAGAGAAAGGACCACCTGGGAGGAGGACTCTCCATCGCACACAAGACCCCCCTCTAACTCTCCACATCCAGCACAGGTGACTCCCACTCCAACACGGAACACCCCCACTTCCAGATCCAGACCAACCCCAGGACCACACTACGCGGCACCCTCATCTACAGACCGCCCGGTCTCCGTGCCCAGCCTGCAACCACCATCGCCGAGCTCGCTGCACCCCATGCCATCACCTCCATGGACTACATCCTGCTCAGGGACCTGAACTTCCACGTTGAAAACAGCAAGGACCCCGACTCCTCCACACTCCTCGAGAACCTCGCCATCCTAGGACTAAAACAGCTCATCAGTACCCCATCCACAGAGCCGGCCACACCCTTGACCCCATCTTCGCAGGAGGATCCAATATCTTCTTCAGCCACACCACCAAGCCCCTCTGAACAGACATCCATTGCATCCATTTCACTTTCAATACCACTACCGCACCCAAGACCGCCCCACACATGCTGTGACGGAACTGGAGTAAGGTCACCGAGGAGCACCAGAACTCTGCCCTCTTCCAAGACCTTCTCAAGACCACGACCAACACCAACTCCGCAGCCAGGGAATTCAACCGCTGGGTCTCATGCTGCACCGACAAGCTGTTACCTCTCCGCCGCACTGGTAATCAATGCTGAGGGCCACCTGGTTTACCACTGCACTCCAAGAATCCAGATGCTCCTGCAGACGCTTGGAGAAAACCTGGAGGAACCAGAAGACCACAGAAGCATGGAACAACCACAAGAGCACTCTCAAGGACTACCACCAATGTATAAGAGACACCAAAAGGACCTTCATCAGAGACAAAGTCAAGACCAACGTATCCAACGTCAAGGAACTGTCCAACGTCATCCAGCAGTTCGCAAAACCCACCTGCGATTCCTCTGACATCACACCCTCCCAGGAACTCTGCAACAAACTCAGCTCCTACTTCCACCTGAAGATCAAGGCCCTCTACGACAATTTCAGCAATCCAGCAGGAAACAGCACCACGCCACCCACCACCGCTGAGAAGCCAACCATCACCTCCTGGGCCCCCCATCCGTCGAGCTCATCTCCTCAACCATGAAGAAGACGCACTCAGGAGCCCCAATGAACCCCTGCCTCCCTCACATCTTCCACAGGGCCGCCACTGTCATCACACCCAAACTAGGATGGACTCCTCCCTCATATCCGGCATCTGCCCAGATGATTGGAAGCATGCAGAAGTGAAACCCCTCTTCAAGAAATCAACAGCTGACCCAACCGCCCTGGAGAACTACAGGCCCATCTCTCTCTTCCCCTTCGCACCCAAAGTCACCAAAAGACTTGTGAACACCCAGCTGACGCCTTCCTCAAAGAAAACTGCATCCTAGATGCTTCCCAGTCTGGCTTTTGCAGCAACCACAGCACTGAGACCGCCCTCCTCGCAGCCAACTCATCCTCCATCTCTCAACAAAGAACCCAGAAATCACCAGACTCAGTTTCCAGGAAGGAATGAGAAATGTAGCAGCCTGGATGAAGGACAGCTGCCTAAAGCTCAACACCGAGAAGACCGAGGTCCTCATCCTCAGGCCCTGCAACTCCGCCTGGGACAAAACCTGGTGGGCCTCCTCCCTCGGGAGCCCACCCACCCAGACTGACAACGCTCGGAACCTCAGCATAATCCTCGACTCCTCCCTCTCCATGAACCGCCAGATTAACGCCGTCACCTCCACCAGATTCAACTGCCTCCGCATCCCTCGTAAACCTTCAAATGGACCCCCCCCCGATAATTCTATCTTTTTAAACGATATTTTTAACAACAATATTTTTAAGGTTTGAAAAAGACTTTATTAAGAAAATTGGGTGTCACTATAAATTACAATGTTAGAAATAACAATCAACAAATCAGCAATATATCCCAGTACAAACGTGATAAATAAAAGCAAGGATCAGCGAACATTGTCATGAGTAAAACAATGTAAAAAACAAAAAAAATGATTTATGTAAAGAGATATATAAAAAATGTAAATACGTTAAGGAGGTTTGAGGACTTCCTGTTGGGAGGGTTGCAATAAGGAGTGTGATTTAGCACATTTATCAAAAACCAAAGTTGAATCCTCTTTGCAATCATAGGTGTAGGTAAATTGGGGAATGTATCCATTCTATGATTGACAGATATCATACCACCAAGCTTTATATGAAATGTTAGTAGAATTCTTCCAATTCCTCGTTATTTGCTGAAAAGCAACCGCTATTAATAAATCAACAATTTTAAAGTTAGTTATGCCATCCCATGCTGGTGAAAGACTACCTAAAAATATATTAGTTGTGGAGAATGGGATATGTGTGTTAAAAATTTAATTAATTTGAGACCAAACACGTGTCCAGAAACTGCTTACTAGGGGACAAAGAAATAACATATGAAATAAGTCAGCGTCAGGAGAGGCACAAGACCAGCAGGTAATAGGTGTATCAGGAAAAGTCTGTGTGAGACTCGCTGCTCTCGAGGATTTGCAAATTTTTGTCCATATGGCCTTCCATAATAGTAAGGACAAATTAACACCAAAATCCTTCTACCAACTTTCTTCGACCGGTGATTTATGTCTGGATGTGGAAGTGGATTGGAAAAAGGTATATAAAGTTGATGCTTTGGGTTGAAGGCCTAAAAGTGAGGACAGATAGGTAAATGAGTGCATGGGTTGGGATGGTTGAGCAATAGTGGAGAAGAGTGTCTATGCATCTAAAATGGTAGTTCGGAGAACAGTATATTTGTTGAGAAATGAATTGGGCAAATTATATAACTGACTAAGCAAAGGAAAAGAGAGAAATTCTCCGTTTGAAAAGAGGTGGAAAACCCACAATAAGCCACGCTGTCTCCACGTTTTCGAAGGGTTTATTTCGTATCAATAGACCTTTGTTATGCCATATTGTGGAGGTTAGAAAGGAGGCTAGAGTATTAGGAACTAAAGGGTACAGAGGGCTAACCAGTTTGGTGAACTTGAAAAGTGGAGTGGAGATTACTTGGGGTTTACGAGAGAAAGAAAGATACTCTTGAAACGAGAAAGGAGAGATAAAGGAAAGTTCAACCGAAGCCCATAAAGGAGAATCATCAACAGAATCAAGCAACCAATATGTAGCCTGTCGTAATTGAAAGGCCTTGTGGTAGACCAAGAAAAGAGGAAAGCTAACTCCTCCTTCCTCTTTGGGATGAGCTAATTTGAAGATAGATATACGTGGTGTCTTCTTATTCCATAAAAAGGAAGATAAAACTGAATTAACAGCTTTAAAAAGTTTAGCGGAAATTGGAACTGGAATATTGGATATGGTGTATAAGACAATGGGCGTGATCATCTTTTTGATGGTATCTAAATGACCCCACCAGGACAAATCTAGAGGGTCCCATTTAGTTGTGAATGCAGTTATTTAGACATAAAGTGACTGTCCCTTTGATTGTTGGTGCAAAGTGTAGACCCAGATATTTAATGGAGAAGATTTCCAGGTAAAGTTAGTGGACTTAAAATCATCCTTAAAGGTGTATTTAGTTAAAGGTAAAATCTCGCATTTATCGTTATTTAACTTATAACCCGAGATCAAAGAAAAAGTGTTGACTTCCTCAAGGAAGGCAGAGATCGAATCAGTTGGGTTTGAAATAAAAAGCAAGATATCATCGGCATGCGCCGCAAGTTTAACATGAGTAGCAGGGGTGTGAAATCCTGATATTTTTGGATTTTGTCGGATTTTTGAGAGGAAAGGTTCAAGGGCCAGGTTAAATAGAAAAGGGGAAAGGGGACAACCCTGACATACTCCTCTGCCAAGATCGAAAAGAGGTGATATGAGACCGTTGGCACAAACAGCAGCCCGAGGATTAGAATATAAAAGGGACACTAAGGAAATAAAATTGGGACCAAAGCCAAATCATTTAAGAGTATTAAATAAATAGCACCATTCCACTCTATTGAATGCTTTTTCAGCATCTAGTGCTATGGCTGCTAAAGAATGATTTAAGTGGGGAGCTTTAGAGAGAATATCAAAGAAGAGTCTAGTTTTGTCCTGTATGACTCGTCCTATCACAAAGCCAGAATGTTCTTTGCCCAATACTCGTGGATGGTAAAGATCTAAACGGAGAGCTAACGCTTTTGAAAAGATTTTATAGTGTATATTAACAAGGGACAAGGGCCTAAAATTCTTGCAATACTTATGATCTTTTTTCTCTTTGGAAATCAGGCAAATGTGAGCATCTGAGAAAGAGACCCCGGGTTTCCCCAGAGAATAGAAAGAATCGATTAGAAGGTGTATTTTGGGCTTTAATAAATCGGAAAAGTGAAGAAATAGATTCCACTGTGAACCCATCCGACCCAGGTGCTTTATCTTTTTTGAGGTGATGTAATGCATTTAAGAGTTATGATTGCGTAACTTCGTTTTCTAAGGTTGAGAATCGTCTCTTAATGTCTTGAAGCAGCAAATATGTGTGATTACTGGCAGTGTTGCACTTTCTTGACACATATATTATAATGAAGTCCCTCGCAGAAGCTTTAAACGCATCCCAAATAACAGAAAATGGTAATGACTCAGTGTGATTAATTAGAAAAATACTTGTTACAAAAAGTTTTGAAGGAATTGGAGAAGACCGGATCAAGCAGAAGTGAGTTATTAACCCCGTGGGCGCGGCCGCGATTCCGCGCCTGTATGGCACAATCCAATTGCCGGTGCGGTCATGATGGCCGGGAGCCGTCATCAGCACACAAACACTGTGTGCCATGACGGCTCCCGGCCGTCATCAGCATAGAAGGGGTTAAAGCGCCATCTTCTTAGAGCGTTGGTTTTGGGTAGAATATCTAAATCACTGGAAATAGGGGCATGATCTGATAGGAGTATGGGTCCTATATCTTCAGTTATGAGCAATTGTGAAATACTATGTGAAATGAAAAAATAATCAAGCTGCGACTGAGAATGATGAACTGGGGAGTAAAAGGTGTATTCTCTGGTAGTCGGGTTGGATAGCCTCCAATCATCAAGAAGTTTGTGTTGTGTTATTATATGGATAAAAGATTTGTGGGTCTTGTTGGGGATGAATGAAACTTTAGAATTACGATCTATAAATGGATCAGAAACCTGATTACAATCCCCCGCTAATATGAAGTTATCTTCCATGTGAAGATTGATCTGCCTAGCCAGTAAAGACCAAAATGATGAGTCACCTACAGTTGGGGCATAGACATTAAAAAAGGAGACTGGAACATCCTTCAACATTAGCTTAACGTTATGCCATCGTCCCTCCATATCTGAATCTTGAGAAATCAATTGATAACGTAAAGACTTACGACATAGCATCATGACTCCATTACTATTACCATCACCACTGGAATAAAAGACTTCACCCACCCAACCTTTTTGTAACTTTAAAGATTCATTCTCTGTAAGATGAGTTTCCTGCAGGAAAACTATATCTGCATTTAATTTAGCTAAATGGGATAGAACTATCTGTCTTTTGATGGGAGGGTTTAGCCCTCTAACATTCCATGAGATTAATCTTAACTGCATAATAAGTCAGGAAGAACAAGGGGAAGAGGGTAGAGTGAACAATGGTAACGCAAACGGAGCAAACAACTCAGGGAAGTACGAAGAATGAAGGATGGCACATTTACAGTATCCACGAGTAAAAAAAAGAAAAGGAAAAAGACCTTTTGAGGAGGGAGACAGGAGAAAATACTCGATAAGCAAAAACAATAACAGTAAGGAATATAAAGTTTAAAACATGATACAGAAATGGAAGAGAAGTAGGAGATTGTAACTTTTCTGAAGAAGTTAAGAATTTAAACTGGGAAATAGCAACAACAAGGATGTAATGAAGCAGGAAGATTAAAATTGTGTAATGAAAAGGATTATGAAGGAAAAGATTAACAATGACACCTAAAAAGTATGAAAGAAACATACCTGGGAACGGAGAAAAGAAAGGATTGATGACAAAAGAAAAATTAAGATACAATAGAAAAACATACCTACATAGGGAAGAAAGCAGGAAGAGACGAAGGAGGGGGTGGAACCACATAGGACAGACGGCAAATCCGATATCGGCTGAGCGGAAACCAGGAAGACAACAGAGATCTGGGATGAGAAACCTGTGAAGATGTAGGAGATAAGAACAAGTTAGGACATTAAATCAGAACAAACAAAGACAACAACCATAGCAAACAGAAACCACAAATAACAAATAAATTAAGTTACAGAACTGTAAGCAAAAAAGGCAAACTGAAGAAACTAATCTCCAGAACAATTGCAATCAAAAAGATAAAATATCAAACACCATCAAGGTAGAAATTGCGACCATGGTTCAACCATGGAATGAGGATGCGGCACCAGAAGTATCCATAGTAGGTGCTTTACAAGAGTTAATGAAACTCTGCAAACGAATTGGATCTTCATATGTGGTCGTCTTGTTGTTGTAAGTAACCTTGAATAAACAGGGATGAAAAAGAAGATCTGCTCTCATATTTAGGAAGGCTTTACGGTGGGCTGCAGTAGCTTTAGCATATTCTTTGACAAAAAATAAAGACGAGCCCGACCAAGTGATCTTTGGAGAGGACTTAACTGCGACCAAAAACTTCAGTAAGTCAGTGTATGCTAGAAAATACAGAATAACTCATCTAGGCCGTTGTGATGTTGATGCTGGAAAAGGTAAACGGCCAAGCCTGTGCGCTCGCTGGATGTTCAAAAACGTTCCCTCAGGCACGTGAAGAAGGTTTGGAATAAAGGATTTGAAAAAAGTAAGAGAGTCAGATCCTTCAATCCACTCTGCCCGTTTGTAGATGCGAAGATTATTCCGTCTGTTACGATTTTCCAAATCTTCAATCTGCTGCTAAAGCACCGTAACTTGTGAACGAAGATTGGCTACATGAGCACAGGTCTCTTTGAAGGAAGTAATGTTCTGTTCAACTGAGGAGCCCCGTGTCTCCAATTGGGACCAATTGTCTGTCAAAATTCGTAATTTAGCTTTAGTTTCTTCCATGAAGGGTCAAAGGGCCCTGATCTCCTCCAGTATTAAATCCATAGAGGCTAATGATGATGATTTAGGAGGGGATGGCGGGTCCTTTTTCAGCCACTTGGTTTCGGATTTCCCGGATGTAGCCTCGGAGGATTCCATCATTGCGTCAGAACTGTGCGAAGAAGAGGTGAGAGAGACTTCAAGCCTAGAAAACTCAGAAAAAATCTTGGAGTTTTTAATAAAAATGTGCTTTGGTGTAGTGGCCGAAGAAGATGTTGACTTCAATCTTCCCATAACTTCAAATAGCACCTCCTTCTCAATAAGAAGAGGGTACCCCGCAATGTAAATCTTGCAGGAAAGAAAAAACTTATGAGACGAGATGCAATATAGACGAAGCAAAGGGAGATATGAAATAAGTCAAGTGGCCTGAGGCAGTTATCCACAAAAAGAGCAAAACACCATAAAAAAAGGCTGAGCGCAGCAGGTAGCGAAAGGCGTCAAAATAGTATCAATACAGGCTGAGAAGCAAAAACAGGTATTATGCAACTCCCCACAGCAACAGTGAATGCCAGCTTAGTTGGCAGAGTGTGGAGATATAAATAAACAGCAGACCTGTCATTGAAGAAGAGTATCCATGAAGATGCAGCAAATGTATGTTAAAGAGAGAGGAAAAAAAAAAACTCAGAGTAAAGTGTGAGGCTCCTAAAATGGCTGCGAGGTCCAAGAGCTAGCGCTGAAAAAGAGAGCCTGGCACGTAATTCTGACGATGTGGTGTTGCAATCATGTTGTCAGATAAAGTTCTTGCAAAAAAAGTGAGTTTGCAGAGGCAGAGGATGGCATTCCGGCATCAGGACGCCGGGAAGCGAGATAATTGAGGTAGTGCGCGTCTTCGCGCAAAATGCTCAAAATGGCGGCCGTGATGCGAGTGGAACCGCTGCAAACTTACTGTGAGAAAAACAAAGATGGTCCGGGGGCGTGGCTTGGATGGCAATGTGGACGGGTGCCTAGGTCCGCTGCCTTCATAACCCAGAGGCACAAAATGGCTATTTTCACATAGCAAAACGAGTTCGATCCAGGAAACAAGGACAGCCTAGAGCGTCGGAACAGCTGGGGCACAAGCGAAACCCAAGGGAAGCCCCACATCTGCATGCAGCACGCGCTTACCGGCCGATCTGCCCTACCGGAGTTCGAGGTGATGAAGCTACACAAAATGGCGATCGTGGCAGACGGGAGAACAAGATAAAGGAGGTTAGTGCTGCAGAAGGGGCTCTCCACCACATAGACCCTGACAACACCGACCCTGCCAACACTGGCCCAGCACCAAAACCACTCACCGGTTCTTTAAAGGGGCCTCTGGGAGACAAAAGGAAAATTTCTGTAAACCCGAGTGGGCAGCAGTACCATAAGGAGGAAGCAAAAGTGCTACCGAGCGCGACCATCTTGACGGCCACACCCATATCTCGCCAAGCCCCGACCGAGTATCGGTAAATCTAAAAGGGAGCCAGACACAAGTAGCGGTACCTCCAGAAGCCTTCAGGATCTCCAACGGAACCCTACGCCACCATTCACCATCAAATGCCTACCACGTGAGAATCAGCATGACACCGCGCCCAGACACCAAGGGCAGGAAACCAAAACTGGAAGCACAACTGGGAGCGGCCATCTTGCGTACACCAGCTCCCCCCCTCCAAGGGATAGAGTGCAAGCCACAATTACCGTTACGGTGGTGGGGCTCCCAAAACGCAAGCTAGTGCCACCTTTAGTCAGCCAGCCAAACCAAGCGCATCTGCTTGCCCTGCAACTGCCGGCGCGCGCGTGCAGACAAAGCACTAACAGGAACTTAAACAGGAGAGAACAACCACGGAAGCAGGGGGCCACAAGCGGGCCGACGTGGGGGAGAAACGAGAATCAGCACACTCAGTCCTTACATACTCTACAGTGCGACACGCCGAGGAGAGGGAAGACCAAACGACGACCAGATGGGAACTAGCGGCCCCCGGCCGGACCATAACAAAAGCTGAGCACAAGCGAGGGGAGGAGAGAAAGGTCTGCAACCGCAGGCGGCAAGCACAAGCCAAGTACAAGGAACAACTTCAGGACAAACCAAATCGCGGTACAACAAGAGACAGCAACCATCCACGCAGGGAACACTACAGTGCAGGCTTGACACGGGGGATCCCAGCTAACCGGCCTCAAATTCGACAGACAATTCAAAATCGAAAAGGCCTTCAGAGTGCCGGCAACGAAACCACTGCAGGGTAAGGGGCCTCGACCAATAATATGCAGTCTGCTAAGATCAAACCACACCGAGGCGATCTTTGCGCTAGCTCGCAAGAACCCGAACCTGAGATGGGAAAGCAACAAAATAATCATCACACAGGATTTCTCGAGACAAACGGTGGAGACCAGGAAGGGATTCCTGGCACTAAGGGACACGCTACGTAGGAACAACTTCACCTTCAGCTTTGCAGGCCCGGCAAGGTTCAGAATAACGGACAAAGGCGGGCACTGATCTTTGATGACCCAAGCGACTTAAGAAGGTACATCCAAGGCCCGCCAGCGGAGGACATGGAGGCCCAGAATCTAGGAGCGGCTAAACGAAGGGCATCCCGGACAACGCGGAGAAGTCTGAGTGAATGTAAAACAGGGACTACCCAACTCAGAATGTAACAAACCGATCTACCTCATAACAGACCTACCTCATATTTTTCTACCTCTAGATGCAAAGACTACCTCAAAAAACATAATCCTGCGTGCCAATCCTACGTAACCGACCAATATACCCCACAACGGATCTACCTCATACTTTAGCTGCCGCTAGATGCAGCGACAACCGCACGACACGGACACCTGGGTGAACACCCCAAGGAGAACTGACAAGGTCACATATATATCCTTTATGTTATGTCAAGCCGACAACAGGGTGACGATCTAAGGAACATGGGAAGAACTCATCACCTTTCCTTGGGGGAAGGGAACTTTGCTGTCACACAGGGTGACGATCTAAGGAACATGGGAAGAACTCATCACCTTTCCTTGGGGGAAGGGAACTTTGCTGTCGCACACCCACTCAGCAAGCAGCGGGGGCGGGGGGAGGTGTGGGAGGAGGGTGTGGGGGGGCTGGGGGGATGCCGAGTACAGCTATATGGGCTTCCCATATCTATCTATTCTTCACTTTCCTTCTCTTCATCCTCTCCCCTCTACTCAGGGTCGAACACATACGATCACTAGAAAGTTCGGGTGGACCTCACGTGGACAGACATAAAAGAACACGAGACACCACGGATAGGCCCCGCAACTACAAGGACGGGGGGTAGCAAGACCAACCCGGGCATGGGCCCTAGCAATAACACAAACCAACACACACAGAAGAGCCTTAACTAAGAGTGACACACAACACACAGAATGACACACACACACAACAAGGCCAACTCCTTGCTAACATTAAAGTTGTCTCCTTCAATGTTAAAGGGCTCAACTACCCCGTCAAAAGAAGGAAAGTTATAGAGTACCTAACCAAGCTAAAAAGTGACGTGTGCATCCTCCAAGAGACAAAACTGTCTGCCGTTGACGAAAAAACGACTAAAGGCAAAATGGATCGATCAACCAATCTGCTCAACGGCATGTCACAAAAAGAGAGGGGTTATCACACTGATAAACAAAAAGGCCAAACTGACATTACAAGAGTCCTACGCTGATGAGGAAGGTAGAATCCTAATAACTAGCCTGATCAGGAGGGAGGAAACAATACACATCGCAAACATTTACAGACCCAACACAGAAGACAGGGCATTCTGGAGCAAAGTCGAGGACAAACTAAGCAAACTTCCACAGGAAGACCTCCTAATAGTCGCAGGAGACCTAAACCAAGTGCTGGACCAGAGCATAGACAGACTAGGTCTAGCCACAGCTCGCATGGAGAGAACATCCTTAAAAACATGTGCACCAAGCTCGGACTTAGGGACCCATGTAGACTCCAAAACCCAGATGCCAGGGACTACACTTTCTACTCCCACCCCCATAACTCCTATAGTCGGATCGACTACATTCTAATCTCGGAATCACACACACACCTCATAGACCAAACAGAAATAGCAGCCAGATCAATTTCGGACCACTCACACATCAGTCTAACGCTAGCGGGGAGGCATAATGAACACATCATGCGCAGATGGAGGCTCAACAACGACCGCCTTAGAAATAAAAACAACATGGCAGAGATAGAAGGTGCCATAAAAGACTACCTAGAGTTCAATGATAACGGATAAGGGTACCCTCTGGGACGCCTTGAAAGCCACTATCAGAGGGAATCTATTCTCCATTAAAGCAAGAATGAACAGAGAGAGAAACAAAAAGGTCATAGATCTCGAGAAACAGACCAAGGAACCAGAGGAAGGCCACATAGCTAAACTAGAGGACAGGAATACTCTCACAACCCTAACGAAAAAGAAGTACGAGCTAAACGAAATCCTGAGCGAGAGAGCAGGCACCTGGCTAAATAAATACAAAGCAATTAACTTGTGCACAGCTAACAAAGCCGGGAAAGCGCTAGCCTCATACCTAAAGAGCAAAGGCAGCATGCTGTAGCCACAGTGACAGACTCCAAAAACAAATCCCAAACTTCAAACAAAGAGATCCTCAGGGTGTTCAAAGAATTGTATGAGGAACTCTACAGGGAGGACCAGAACCTCAGTGAAGATGGAGGAGCCAAGCTCCTAGACAGGATTCCCCTGCCCGCACTGACAGGAAAACAGAGGGAGACACTAGAACAGGACATTACTGGTGATGAAATAGAACAGGCGGTAGCGAGCCTTAAAGACAACAAAGCCCCGGGCCCAGATGGGTACACGGCAAGGTTTTACAAGCAATTCCTCCACCTAATCAAACCCACATTGGTGGAGGTCTTTTCAAACTGCATCCAAAAAGGGAGAATGACCCCATCAATGGTGGAAGCCAATATTATAGTCATACCAAAGGAGGGTAAGGACCCACAACACCCAAAAAACTACCGCCCAATCTCCCTAATTAACGTGGATTGCAAGATCTACGCGAAGATCTTAGCAACAAGACTAAAATTGCATTTGCCCAACCTCATACACTGCTCTCAAGTAGGCTATCTCAAAAACAGACTGTCCCATGATAACACGAGACTCCTGTGCCACCTAATAAACTATATCTCCACCAGCACCAGCCCAGCAGTCATGATTGCCCTTGACGCCGAAAAAGCTTTCGACAGAGTGTCATGGCCTTTACTGGATCGTTGCATGCTAAAGTTCGGGCTGGGGGTTAACTATAGAAGGATGGTGCTAGTGCTCTATAACGAGCCAAAAGCCTGCGTGGTAGTGAATGGTGGCGCGTCCGAGCCACTCACTCTGGAGAGAGGCACAAGATAAGGCTGTCCACTCTCCCCAGCCCTCTTTCCACTAGCCCTGGAACCAATCCTGGCCATGATTAGAAATAACGAAGACATAAGGGGACTCCAAATCGGGGGCGACACAGTTAAGCTAGCGGCATATGCAGACGACATCCTCATCACCACTGAAAAACCAGGCCCGTCGATAGCCGCACTAATGTCCACCATAGAGGAGTACCCACAGGCCTCAGGATACAAACTCAATAAAGACAAATCTGAATGCAAACCGCTGAATGTGCACGCGACCAGGGCTTTACTAGGGTACTCAGGGCTGGCTTGGCAGAAGAAATTCCTGAAATACCTAGGCCTATTCTTTTGGGGTGAACTCAAGACCATGCTTGACCACAACGAGGTGACACTATTGAACAAACTGAAAGGGAAACTAGAGGCGTGGTCACCGAGATTCATCAGCTGGTGGGGTAGAGTGGAAACAATTAAAATGATGCTAACACCCATGGTTAACTACATGCTCAACATGCTTCCACTAATCAACACAGAGGACTTCCACAAACGCCTAGACAAAATCACAAACAAATTCCTATGGAGAGGTAAAAGACCCAGAATAAGTCTACAGAAACTCAGGCTAAACCTAACCAACTTTAAAACATTTCAAACGGCATGCAGCACTTAACAAGGACTATACTGGCTCATCCCAGAGCAAGAGTACACGCCAGTATGGCTTTCACTAGAGTGTAGTGTAGTTCCTATTTTCCCAATAGGCTCTGCGCATTGGAATAATACCTACAGCAGTAAAGGCCTAGACCAGACGTTAACTAGGTCTACTACTGTCGATACTAGACTTAAGTTTTGGGTTTGCCAGCGTAGCTCAGAGTTCGCTAGAAACTTTCTCGAATGTTCAAGGAAGAATTAACTTCCCTGATTAGACAAGAAGGGATTTAGTTTCTGACAACCATAGAACATGACAACTTTGCTCTCCCCTAATCAAGAGTCAATCTCGAGAGTCGTGTGAGCACAAGGCAATTATTTTACTCAGTCAGTACGTGCATTCTTAGTCTCATCAGATTGTAGAGAAAAGGAAGAGACGGGCGTGTTCAATAAAAAGGTGTTATTTATTGATCAGTCTCTTTTCTCGTACAAGAGAAATGGATCGATATTATTGCAATACTTATAGTTAAGTAAAGTGCATACATTAAAAGCAATAGTATAAAATAATACTGTAAAAACATTGATATGGTTTCTGAGCCATATGATGTTTAAAATGATTAAAATATATTTACATACACACATATACATTTGACTAAACGTACTCAACTGGTGTTTCTAAATACGCCTACCCCGTGTACCTGACCTAAGTCTAATGCTTGGGCGGGAATAGAAAGTTACAGTTTAAGTTAAGTGAAGATGTGTGTGGTTTTAGGACCAAGTTGATGTTCTGGCTTGCTGTGTCCATTTTAGCATATTTTCCCTCAATGAAGCGTCCCAAAGTAAATACCATGATGAGCCAAAGTATGAGGATAAATGCACCAAAACCCACCCAAAATTCAATCCATGGAGAAATCAGATATGTTTCTTTCAGTTGGTTCAAAAGTTCCTTAGCTTTGTCTTTAAAGGATTTTGATGATGGCTGTGTCTTTGATTCACTGAAGCCTTCAGAGGAATCATCGAAGTTGATGAAGTACCCGGATGCAGTTCTGTCAATTGTTCCAATTGCTTCAGGATTTTTGTTTCTTGCATTGTCATTTGGTACTTCATTGTAGATTGGTGTGTCTCTGCTAAATGTTTTTATTTGGGTTGTCAGAGGTCTGAGTTCTATTGCATTGTTGCATAGTCCTTCTTGTTCTTCTGTAGGCGTGTCGAATGTGATGAGCCTCTTTGTTAGGACCTCTGTACTGGTAGCAAACCTTGGTGTTCTGCTACTTATTGGGAGTCCACTTGGCCTACTGTTTGTTATCGGCCACATGTTGTGGTTTTACCAGGTCGATGGATACAACTCTGTTCTCCTTTTTACCAGCAAGTGGCGGTAGTACAACTGATCTTGTCCCGTTGACAGACAAGACAGGAACTGCTTTTCTGTAAGAAGGCCCAAATTCCTTCTTTACCGCGATCTTCTCCCTGACTAGATCCCCGACTTTTGGAATCCAGACAGGTCTTGCTGGGACAGGTGGTGGTTCTTCAGTGGTTGTTGGCTGTTGTTTCAACTGTATGTTGCTCAGGTCTTTTCTTGTTTTGTTTAAGTCCTGCAAAATAGCCAAACGGTCTTTGACATCAAAGCTTTTTTCTTTAACCACTGAAGTCTGACTATCAAGGTCAGAGATTATCATTCTAGTTCCAAATAATAATTCGTACGGACTGAATCCCTTCAGAGAATTTCTTGGCAAGTTATTTAGACTACGTTGGACACTTATTAGATGTTTTACCCACCCAGCTCCCGAACCTAATACCTTTGCCGTTATAGATTGCTTTATGTCACGGTTTTTTCTTTCAACAATTCCGTTCCCCTCAGGGTGAAATGGACAAGAGTACCGCAATTGCATGCCCATGCTGACCATGGCCTCCTTATAAGCCCGAGAGCTAAAAGCAGGACCATTGTCCGAATGCAGCATGCCAATTGCGTATGTGCCGATAAAGACTCGCAAATCTTTTATAACAGTTCTGGCGTCAGCCGTTCGCTGGGGCCACATCCATATGAATCTCGTGCATGAATCCACTGCGACCAAGATATATTTATAGTTACCATCCCTTTGTAAGGGACCGCAGTGGTCTAGATAAACACAGGCTAATGGTTTATCCGAGATTAGAAGGGGCGTCTGCGCTGGACGTCTCACCGTTGATACTTTCATTTTTTGACATATTTCACATGCTAGAACATAGTTCCTCATTTGTCTTCTCATTTGTGGCCACCAGTATCTCTGTTTTAATAATGATACTGTGGCTGAGACGCCAGCATGAATAGAAGCAAGCCCTTCGTGTGCCGCTATTATTAGTCCTAACCTATGTTCCATGTTTGGAATTGCCCTATCCCCCACTCCAGGGATTCGAGCAAAAGGAACATTGTTTGCATCAGATATGTATGAGTATTTTACTGGAAAGCCTTTAGGGAGTGGTTCTATCGAATCCTTTTCTGAAGCGCTGACAGCTTGTAATATTTCGCTGTCTATTTTTGTTTTTGACCGGGTGACGGCAGCTACGGAAGCCGTTTGCACAGCTGCCTTCGCGGCCTCATCAGCCAATGAATTCCCTGCAACGTGAACGCCATCACGTTGATGACTCAGTGTATGTATCACGTGAGTCTTTGGTAGTTCTTTTTGTAAAAGAGCTACTTGTTCCCAGAGCATTTTATGCTTGATTGTGCCACCTTTCGCATCCTTGAAACCGTTCTGAAGCCAGAGCTGCAAGTATTCATTGCAAGACTGAACGCAATAATACGAATCACACACTATGAGTGTGGGGAATTCTCGATCGGTATTTTCAAGCGCCATCTTGAATGCTAGTAGTTCAGCTCGCTGAGCTGTACAATCTCCCAGGGATTGTGTTTTAGTGAGGGTTGGTTTAAATTTCCCTTCGTGCCAACGACCTTTAACAATCGCGCACGCAGCACTGTAAGCTTGTTTACCCCCTACTGCGGGTTGTGCTGATCCGTCTGTATATATTATACAGCCGTAGTGATCTAGAGGCAGAATTTCGGTTGGCGGAGGACATTCAAATTCATATTGGAGAAATTCTTGTGTTTTTAAGTAAGGATCAAATTCGTACACCACGTCTGTTGCAGCAAGAGAGTTAGCCCATTGTATCCATCTTGGATGGAGTGCTTTAGCATTTGGAATGCTTGCCTTTGTTACCGCCTCTAAGGCTGGTATTGGTGTTACGATTACTATTCGTTTACCTTGTGCCAGGGCTCGTTCTTTTGCTATAGCTGTCTGTGTTGCTGTAAGAATTTTTTCCGTTGGGCTAAATTTCATTTCAGCCTTAGTGTACAAGTGTGATTTGAATGCAATTGGTACCTTTTCTCCTTCATTAGAAGTCAGGTATGTGAATCCGCATCTCCCTGGGATGACTCGAATCACAAGATTGTGTGTGTTATCACGTGTTTCTAATTTTGTTTTAATTAGCATGTCTGTTTGTAAGGATCTCAAAATTTCTGTGTGTGTTTGAGTCCAATTGGATCTTTTAAAGTCTGGTTTAATTAGATCATAAAGGGGTTTGACCCTTTCTGCGTAATTTGCAATGTATGTTCTTCCGAAATTTAGGAAGCCTAGAATTGACTGTAGGTTTTTTAGTGTTTTAGGAGCTTGGATTACGGCACATTTCTCTAGGAAATTGTCTGCCAGGCTTTTACCTTCACTTGATAACTCATATCCTAAGAATAGGACTGTCAGATGGGCAATTCTGGACTTTTTAAAGTTGAATTTGTAACCCTCTGCTGCGAACCCAAGTATTATGGTGTTCACTCTTTTCAAGTGAGTATCCAAGTCATCATCTGTTAAGTAAATGTCATCGACATAAGATAATGCTTCATTATCATATAGCTGTAGTAATTCTGTTACTCTCGCTGAGAATACCCCCGGGCTGTTCTTGTACCCCTGGGCTAACCGACAGAATTGTTTTTGAGTGCCATTTACTGAGAATGCAGTTAAATATCTGCTCTCTGGTGCTATGTTTTGACAAAAGAATCCATTGGAGATGTCCAAGGTTGTTTTGTATTTTTTGCGCACTATGTTATTCATTAGTGCAGCACTGTGTGAGTTTTGCACTGCAAAGGTTTTGCAACATGTGTTAAGGTGTCGGTAATCCAAAACTAGACGATATGAATTGTCTGGTTTGGAGACCGGAAACAAAGGGTTGTTCATTTGTGAGGTGCAAGTTTCAATCACCCCCTGGTATTCTAGCTGATCTAGTATTTCATTTACTTGTTTTTTAGCTTCTTGCTTAATTGGGTACTGCCTTTGTGCAGTAGGTTGTGATTTTAATTGGATTTCGTGAGGAGGAGAATCCTCATCCCATCCTACATGATTTTTATATAAAGCAGGTGCTAAGGCCACTGCCCACTTTCTAGCAAGTGTGTATTTTTTATGAATCGGGATTTGATTCGAGAAGGCAGGCATAATTACTTCTTCGCCATGAGGGCACTCCCTGACAAACTCTGGTGGCCAGTCTTTTTCAGCTACGTGCTCTTCTCTTTGTTCTGATCGTCCTCTTCTTTCCGATTTCTGCGAGGAAGTCTGAAAAGATTGAGAGGGACGTGTATCAATGTCTTGATATCTATCAGGTTTTTTAATATTATCCCTATTTCTAAGGTTATATCTATTCCCAGAGGGGTCACTCTGCGGTGACCTTTGTCTTCGGTTTGGAGATTTCTCCCTTCGCCTAGGAGACCTTCCTCGGGACTGGAATTTCTTTTCTTTTGGATTGGATTGTTTGTTTCCATCCCAGTTCTTTTTTGGTGAATTATTATTAAAAAATATTTTTTCTGGACTTTCAGTCAGTTGCGGTTTTACTGGTATTCCACCTAAACTATCTCTACCTAGTTCCTCATAGGATTTTTCTATGATTCTGGCAATTTCAGCTGGTTGGTCTGCTATATCTGTCTCTTTTAACCTCTGGCGGATTGCCACGTTTGCTGCTTCACCTTTTATGTTGGCTAATAATATAGCCGAGACCTGCTTGAAGTCTTTCAGTAATTTCATACCAAGAGTTAAAGCTGGTTCTGGACCGTATTCATCTTGAATTTGTTTTAGCACATCTGGTATCACCGAAATGGATGGAACACCGTGCGTTTTTGTGTAGATGGAAGCAAAGACTGTACCCCAAGTGTCACAGTCCTCTATGTGTGGTGCGATTCCCATTGGGAGACATATAGTCAGAATCCTGTGTTTTTCTATCGAGGTGGTGTCAGGAAACACCGCCTCTATTTGGGTGATTTTCTGTGCCAACCAGAATGGTATCTGTTCCCGTTTAGCCGGAACTTTACCTAGGCAGGATTGGATGTTCTGTGGTGTAATTTTATTTGTGTTCCCCTGGTGAGGGGTCAGCTGTGGAAGTTTAATCGCTGGCTGAATTGTTGAAGTCCGCATTACATACTGAACTAATTGTCTATGAATTTTTAGTAATTGTTTTAGCTGTATTAACAGCTCTCCTGTAGACATTCCTTCGATGTCTGGGTGTGGTGTGTATCCGGCCAAGACCGGCCACGTTGCTCCTGGTCTACCTAAAGGACCGAGCCTTGTAATGTGATTGTTATGTTTTAGGGCGCCATCAAATAAGAGCAAATGCTCTTGGAATTTGAGTGGTACTTCCACCTCCTCGAAAGGAGTGTACTCATTAGGAGGTTCCTCTATTTTGTAATAGTGGAAGTACTTTGTTACAGCATTTGCTGCTGGAAAATGTATCCATGAATAGTATACCTCTGTCTGCCGATATTCGTGTGCCTCAATTACGAATATGACTGTGCCACCTCTAGGTGTCAGTCCATTTTCTATAAGTTTTAGAGTTATAGATTTTCTTTTGATGACCGGAATGAGTATTATATCCGCGTCTGCTGCTTGCATGGTAGCATCAGCATCTGCGATTTCAGTTGCTAATCTAACTGCCTCTCTTTCTTCATCACTTTCTGACATTTTACTGTTAGAAAGGTTATTTTGTTTATTTGCAGATCAGGTTTCTCAATGGAATAAAGATTAGTTGCACAATATTTTGGAACAGTGTATCCTTCAACGTTGACTAAACCAAGAACCTTACATAGGAGTTCCCTCCTGCGAGGTTTTGGAGGATATTACCTTTCACCCACTCCAGACGTCTTTGGAGTATTTGGGAAAAGGGGTCTGAGTGAGTAAGCACGAATGAGTTACTCTAAATGTCTTACGTTAGTTTTATCGCCCTTTCCAAACGCGTTGGGCGCCATGTAGTGTAGTTCCTATTTTCCCAATAGGCTCTGCGCATTGGAATAATACCTACAGCAGTAAAGGCCTAGACCAGACGTTAACTAGGTCTACTACTGTCGATACTAGACTTAAGTTTTGGGTTTGCCAGCGTAGCTCAGAGTTCGCTAGAAACTTTCTCGAATGTTCAAGGAAGAATTAACTTCCCTGATTAGACAAGAAGGGATTTAGTTTCTGACAACCATAGAACATGACAACTTTGCTCTCCCCTAATCAAGAGTCAATCTCGAGAGTCGTGTGAGCACAAGGCAATTATTTTACTCAGTCAGTACGTGCATTCTTAGTCTCATCAGATTGTAGAGAAAAGGAAGAGACGGGCGTGTTCAATAAAAAGGTGTTATTTATTGATCAGTCTCTTTTCTCGTACAAGAGAAATGGATCGATATTATTGCAATACTTATAGTTAAGTAAAGTGCATACATTAAAAGCAATAGTATAAAATAATACTGTAAAAACATTGATATGGTTTCTGAGCCATATGATGTTTAAAATGATTAAAATATATTTACATACACATATACATTTGACTAAACGTACTCAACTGGTGTTTCTAAATACGCCTACCCCGTGTACCTGACCTAAGTCTAATGCGTGGGCGGGAATAGAAAGTTACAGTTTAAGTTAAGTTTGTTTTTGCCAAGTGAATAACTAAAGAATTCTCTGTGAGGGGTTATTCAGTTCTGTACCTGGAGTTTAGGATGAATGAGGAATGGTATCTCTTTCTCTGCTCTCGATATTCCAGGCTGCCTGCGAGGGCTGCCCAGAAGCGCCGGTGCTGGGTCTCTCGGCTTGAGATAGCAGCGCGTCTCTCAGCGCGTCAGGAAGGCGGGGCTGCTGCCAGCGGGGTCTGCTCCTGCTCTCGGCTTCGGCAAGTGTGGCTGCTCCGTCTCGTCACCACGCGTGTGTTTGCATAGGGCAAGATCGGCAATATTTATACCTTAAAGGTGCCGAGATTGACGTAAGGATGGACATAGATACGTCAATAAAGATGTCATACGACTTGCTCGTTAGCACATTCTTTACTAAAGTTCTCTGTGAAATCAAAACAATGGCCGCACGGATTTTCCAGGTTGTCATAGGTTTGATTTGTTATGAGAACGTCGTATGCCTTATCAGGGGCTGGAGGAATGTCGCTTGTCTAATTAGATCTCAAGCGTTATGACCTAATCAGATAACACGTTCCTGTGCCGTAGTGTGACTGCGTCAGATAACGGTATCTGCATCATGGGGGCTTTTCTTGCCTCATGGGCTGACTGTTAGTTAACTTGATAGTTAGTTTAACCAGAATAGGGTCAGGAATAGGGGGATCGATTCAGAACCTATAGGAATACATGACAAGAGAAGAGAATTTTAAACGGCCTCGACCCCCTAGCCCTCCTCACGGCGAGCAAACATCCCGAGATCACCAATAACACCATACTGAAGAACACCAGGAACACCCTCCTCAAAGTGGCCAAAAAATGGAGGTTAGCATTAAAAACACTAGGTGGGAATCAATCTGGTGTAACCCTAAAATAAAATACCACGACAAAATGCTCAACATGGACTCCTGGTACAAACATGGCATCTCCACCCCCAACCAACTAGGTAGCCAAGACACACCCCTCACCTTCGACACCATAAAAAACGCACACAATCTATCTGACATTGAGCTCTACAACTTCCTCAAAATAAAGGTGGCGATCACAAGAGCAGAACTTAGCAAGATGACCCCCCCTATCCGACAATACGCAGCAAACTTAAATAAGGTCGGACACCAGACGTCACACCTCTACAAGCTCCTAAGCCCAACGACAACTAAACTCAACAACAAAACATTAGAATACTGAGATTCACTCCACCATAGGCGACTCAGCGAGAGGGAGAAATCTAACCTCTGGTCGTCAGCGTCACATAACAAAGTCACCACTACTCTGGCACAAACTAAATACTGGCTACTCCACAAAAAATACTAGACCCCTTCCCGCCTAGCGACAATAGGGATATGCGACAACGATGTGTGCTGGAACTGCCATAAACAAAAAGGGTACCTGGCACACCTAATCTTCTATTGCCCTAAGGTCAAAACATTCTGGACTAGAATAAGTGACTTTATAAATAACACTCTAGGTCTCTCACTACAGCTAGACTTCCACGGGTTAGCCACCGCCTTCATGGCACCGGTAATCCAATCCAAAGAAAACAGAGATCTGATCGACCTCCTACTCACAGCAGCGGTAAAGACGGTCCTAACTAACTGGAAAGATACAGGGAAAGCATCCTTCAGGAGCTGGTTCAACTGGATCACCTTCCTACGGGGGGCGGATAACATAACCTCAAACCAAACACCAAACACCAGCATAAGAGGGGAACTGTGGCTTTCCCTGAATGAATACCTGTCCACACACAAGCCCCCATAGACAATCACCCAAAGGGGCACTGCACCACCCGCAGACTAGGTAGGCGAACTGAAAAGTCTAGCGGCGGCAACTCGGCCTATCAAACTGCCACTCAATCCACGTGGTCCTACCTCACTATCCATTCTGCCCCTCTTTCTTTCTTTTTTCCTACTTTCCTTTCCTCTCCCTACCACCTGTGGGTACAAATACACGCCGCTCATAACGCCACACACCAAGTATATGACTGCCGCATACATGCTCCAAGAGATGCCATATGTAACCCAACCGGCATGCAAAGTGATCGAGTTTTGCCCTCAGGCGACCTATACTGTACTCCTGTATGCTGTACTCTGTATATAAAACTCTTTTCTCAATAAAAGCATTTGAAATAAAAAATAAATAAATAAATAAAAAAAAGATGGTTCACTTGCACCCAGACGGCCGCCAAATGGTTCAAAGTTGTCTCTGCATCCTCCAATGACCTGTGGTGTCCTCCGCACAAGGTATGGAGTGTGGGAAGCGGTGTGTCTTTGAGGCAAGCCTCAGAGCCTCAGTCGCCTGCCGCCATGACTGTCGGGCGCCAAGCCACGCCCCCCCAACAACAATACTTTTAACAACAATATTTTTTTTCAATATTTTGGTACTTACCATTTTGAAGGTAGGGCTTTGATATTTTGGACAACAATATTTTTGTCCCAATATGTTTGTAGCTCGACATTTTTGTTGTTGATATTCTGTCAGTGATCCCTCCTGCATGTACTAAGCTTGGAAATAGTGTTGGTCGATGTTGTTGAAGTTAATATTTATGCAGACCATTCTTTTTCAAAACTCAATTCTGACATATAGCCTCCTGGATGGCAATTAAGAGCTGCTGAATTTTGAAAAGGATGACATTTAGGTGTATCAGTGGACTAGTTCTGAAACTCAGATACATCTGGACTTTATCTTGTCTCCTGCAATACTTTCGTATCTGAAAGGGATTCTGTTTTTTCTTTCATCACTCCCAATCAAAACTGCATATGCAAAATTAGAAAGTGGACAGACTAGACTCCAATGTTGAACCCTTTTTTTTTGGTTGATCTCTCATTTAGCCAATCATAAAACTTCCTAGAATTCGAGCCCCACACACTTTGCATAGTCTGTTAGAATTAGGCATATGAATTCTGTAAATGTAATCAATATAGACAATCCAAAAAAGTCTCCCCTTGACAGACACAGGGAATAAAAACTCCTTGGTATTGTCTGCTCAGCGACAGCCCTGTTAAGATAGAATCAATAATGGCAGCCTGACTGGGACTTTGGTATGGTAAAATGGGTGAAGTTTATTATATACACAAAATCACCCCTTAGTAGAAGCGGAGGAACATTTCACTGACACTGTTGAGGACACCACATGCCAGAATTCCAGCCCAGTCGAATCTTGTTTACCTCCTGAGAAGGATGATGCTCATCTCTACACTAAGACAGACCCCCCAATGAAACATACTCATAGGTAACTGGAGAGTTAGATCACTTTAAGGGATTCTGGCAGATTCTCCCACCCTAGACACACTAGGATAGGGAGCGCTAGGTAGGAGCATGAATATACTTCTATGCAAGCATATAGGGCCACGTGCATCAAAGTCGTTGGCCAACAGAAGCACGCAACGGGTTAAGGAATCGCTTCCCACTTTTTCCTATGGGCCTAGAGGCCCATTGGAATGAATGGGAATTGCATGCGCAATTCGTGAGTACCAAATAGGTACCCGCAAATTGCGCATGCCAAAAGGACATTTGGAATTGCATCATTCATTGCATTTAGGGAATCACAAATTGCGTTCCCTAAATCCATTCACAATTTAGGTAATCACAAATTACAATATAAAAACAGAGATCTGCAGTGACTCCATTCACCAATCTAGTTTTCATAGCCTAAAAGAATGCACCTGCCACTGATTAGTTTGACATTCATTCTTCAATTAACCTGTGTGCTTCATATTTTGAAAGTATCTGCCTGAAGCTGATAGGTAACAAAACAGTTGCAGGATATTTCGTTCATTTTTAGTCTGTCTCTGACCCCACTGATATTACACTCAAGATAAGAGTTTCAACTGTTTTTTATGCACTTCAAATACTTTGGAAATACTTCAAGGCTGTCAATGAGACTCCATCTCTAGCGCAGTCCGGCACACATCAGTTAAAGATATGTGTGTGCCCTGGAAGCTGCAAGGGGGGCTGAAGCTCTTATAGTGCTATTGGAATTGCACCCCTGCCTCAGCCACATAGGTATTGTGGAATGTATATTCATAATGGGGTTGGTAATATGGGTGGGCGGAACTTGCGAGTTTTACTCTGCGGAATACAGCAGTTACATAAAAACTCAGCACAATTCCGTGGAGTTCCGCCCACCCCAATCCTGAAGGAATCCGGAACAGCCAGCTCTGCCTTCTGTCCTTTCCGTTTGAGTAAACTGAGTGCCACTAGTATAGTAACAAGAGTTGTCTGTGGTGCCTGGAAGCTGCAGCAGTACAGTATGAATGCTACATAAAAGACAAGCTATTGTTATTATTTTCAACATGGTTGCTAATTTGCCTCAATTCCAATCTTACGTTTTTAAAGTTCAGCGTAAACTCTATGCATCCATTCAATTGATAGCTCTAAAATGCTGTTGGCTTATTCAGCTGAACTTTTTAAATCTCTTGCTAAAATACTACAGGCCAGCTGATTGTCAGAGGCATACTTGGATGGAGGATATCTTGTTTGTCAGGCTCCGGACTATTTGGCTCCTCTTACAGAAGCATCCTATTACATTAAAGGCTTGCAAAAATATTTTGTTTCCAAAGGTAATACCCGGCATATAATGAAAGATATCTATTTTCTAAAAATACTGCTCAGCCATCAATGTATACAAGTTTTTTTATCAAAGTTTAGATTGTATCACTCATGTTTACGTGCTGGTTAGATTGTGGACAATAAAGTGAATCACAGATCAAAGGTGTGCCTGCCTACCTTCTGACAGCTACATTATGACTTTATTTCTGATAGTTCAGCCAAAAGCAAACAACTCAAAGCAATTAATCAATTACACAAATGATACATTTTTCTTCTGGAATAATGATTGCTGGACCTGGCTCATTTAGCTGGTTTATCCCCAAACTGTTTGCCCTTTGCCTTCTATTTTGTCTGAGCTCTTTTGTTGGATTTAAGACTCTGGACACTTAACCACTGCTGATCAGTGCTAAAGTGCATATGCTCTCTGTGTAAATTGTGATTAGGATTGGTTATTCAAGATTGACATATTTGATTTACTGGTAAGTCCCTAGTAAAGTGCACTATGTGTGCCCAGGGCCTGTAAACCAAATGTTACTAGTGGGCCTGCAGCACTGGTGGTGCCACCCATGAGTTGTCCTATAAAACCTGTCTCAGGCCTGTCATTGCAGTGTCTGTGACGGTGGTTTGAAACTGCCATGTCGAACTGGCAAGTGCACCCACTTGCCATGCCCTAACCTTCCTTTTTAGTACATATAAGGCACCCCTAAGGTAGGCCCAAGGTACCCCCATGGGCAGGGTGCAATGCATGTGAAAGGAAGGACGTGTATTGGTGTGTTTTGCATGTCCTGATAATGAGATATTGCCAATTTCTTTTTTCACTATTGTAAAGTTTAGCTCTCCCATAAGCTATAATTGGAGCTGCCTTGTTACATTTTTAAAGTGTAACTGCCAATTGGGAACAGGTAGAGATTTGGAGTTTTGACTCCCTGAGCTCAGAATTTAATAACACATCTTTTAGTAAAGGTGGTTTTTAAATTATTTGCTTGAAAATTCTACTTTTGGAAAGTGGCCATGTTCTTGTTGAACCATCCTGTGTCTCCAACTGCCTGTGGAATTAACATCTGATTTAGACTGACAGAGGCTTGTTTGTGCATTCACTACAGACACTCACACAAAGAAAGCTGGTGTGTACCCTGTGTATGCTGATGATTCTTTCTGGGTTACAGTGGTGGAAGGAGTTGTCAATAACAACTGAATAGGCTGTGGCTGCCTTTCACAATGCTGTCTTTACCTTCCATAATGTCGCTGGACCAGAGAGGACATAACTGGTTTTACTGTGCAAGAGAGACTTTGTTACAAAGACTTCGAAAGACAAAACGGGTATAGGTATTATAACTAAAACCCCAGAGATGTAGATTTATTCTAGACTAAGAGGACCCTGCCAAGAAGAGGAGCTGCCAAGAGAAGTACCGCCCCTTTTCAGTGTGTTGGTTTGCTGGGTTGGCCTGCAGTTGCTGCTTATGTCTATGAGCAGTGTAAAGGACTGAATGTTTGCCTTGCTGTGGTATCCTGCTTAATGAAGATTCTCCAAGGGCTTGAAGTAGATCTTGCCTCCTGTTAAGAAGTCTCAGGGACACAAAGACATCACCTGAAGCTTCCTGGAACTCCACTACTGGGTGTTCTGACCTGTATTGTGGTGCCAAACCCAGTTCTGGGCCCTAGGAGGTTGTTCCTGCAGCAAAGAGCTACAAAGAACTGAAGAAATCTACAAAATTGATGCTTCACCTTTCTTGCGGCTGTATTTTCTGACCCAGCACCGCCACGCAGGAGAAAATTCCGATGCATAGACCTATGCGGCCGAAGAAACTAACGCAGCGCCTGTCAGCGTCCCGAAGAACCATCACATGCCGAGTTAGGCACACTGGTATCTGAAGTCCGAGACCACCACACTGACTCCAAGGCAGGCCCTGTTATGTGGTTAAAAGAAGGGATGCATCATTCGACCACGGCTGAAGAAATTGCTGCCGCCGCATAGACCTCCAGCTTATCCGGATTTTCAGGCATTACACCTGTGTGTCTCACATCTCCGACGCAGCACTCACTTAGCCTGAACCATCTAGGACTTGATGCATCACTGTGTTTTCCAAAGCTTCCCTCTGCAGCTGTTTTGCCTTGTGGAGTTTTCCACATTTGAGGTACTTTCTGTAAAAATCACTCATCCATAGTTTTCTCTGAACATCATTGCTTGAAACTTTTAAAAAGTCATATTATGAGTTGTGTATGTTAGATTTCTGTCTTCTTGGTCTCGTTTGGTTTATATAAAGATAATTTCTTTGTCTAAACTGGTGGGGTGTCGCGGTGGCCAAGCCAAGGATCATGTCGGACGCGTGAGCTGGGAGCTCCGTGCCAGCCCATATTCAATCCTCTTGATATAGGCAGTTGGAGGCAATTGTGAGGCTCCCAACAGCCCCTCAGCGGCCTGTGTGCCATGGGGTACATCAGGGAGACTCCGGGGATCTGGCGACTGCAGCAGCCTGGCAAAAGAGTCCGGCTACGCATGGCCTGTGATGGAGGCCGGGCTAATGGCGGCCATGAACGACGACGAGGTGCCCGAGTGATCCTGTGGGCTTGAAGCCAGGATTTGGACGGGCGATCGCCGCCACCCCTGGGATCCGGAGCGCATGCTGGGCGATGGCAGCGGAGGTCCCTGAAATCGCGACAGACGCAGGGGCCTCGGGTTGAGACCCAAACGCTAGTGTTGCACCATAGGCAGGTCCTTGGTGCAACACCTGCCGGCTGGAGGTGAGAGGCAGCCTGGGAGCTTCTTGCAAGCCTTGGTGCAGGGACACATCCAGTCCCATACAATCACCTCAAGGGATGGACACAACAGCTGCGCAACCCTGGGAGAGTAGGGCCCCCACTGGAGGCGGCACGCCGGTGCTCGGATGCTCCACATGGGCTCAATGGCACGGGGCTGGCCGGAGAACCCTGAGAGATGAGCCCCACAGCAACATCCATTACTTGAGTGGCACCCCACCCTAGAATACAGCTATCGCCGATCGCAGCTGAGGGAGACCAGGTGCGTGGAGCAGAGACAGCAGGAGCAGCTACATTGAGACCCGCAGTGGGACCGCAGAGGCGGGCAGCATCGAACCAACCTGGGAGGCCTGGGGTGCAGTCTTGGCCAATGTGCTGCTCTATATCTGCTGGGCGTAGGCAGCTAAGTCCTTGAGGCGCAACCGTCTACCAATGGAACATCGCAGGCGGATTCCACCCTTGCGGGTCTTCTGGTTGGTGAGTGAGCTTGCTGGTGTGCGGCCTGGCTAGGCCCTGATGCTGGGGGGCCCCCTCCATCAATGACAGCCCCCTGATCCCTGGATTGTGACTGAGCACCCTCGAAGCCTGGGGCCCTGGCTGGAGACTGCTCATCGGCGCCTGGGACCCCGCATGAAAACATAGGGGTGAGCTGGCTGGTAGAGTTTCTAGGGTCCGACTTGGAGGTGGACCTTGGAGTCGTGTTGGCCCCCCAGGCCCAGACTGTGGGTGCTGCAGTATGTGGAGACAGACGTGGGGGGAAGTTGGAAGCAACCTGTTTGAACGGTGCCAGTGGGCCTGCAGGTTCTGGTGCTTAGTCTTTGGCCAGAAACAAACTGGTCCCTGCCAGGGGCATGGGCTTTATTAGGCGACTGGGGCAGAGCACCAACAGGGACACCACTGGGTGCGACGCTGGAGAGAGGTAGGTGCTGGGCCTTACTTGGGGACTTGAAAGATGAGCTACCCGGGACTGTCGATTAGTGGGCTCTTTGGATCACGACTGCAACAGACAAAGGGAAATCTAGTGGGACCTGAGTGGAGCAGCTCGCCCTGGGGAGGAGCAGTGGACAGGGCCCACCGTACACAGTTCAGCTAATCGGCCCAACGAGGTAAGTGTCAGACGGGCCTGCCTAGGCAAGCGGTGGCGTGGCCCTGCCCGAGACAGAGGATCCCTTCCCATTGCTGGAAACAGGCTTTAGAGTACCTTAACCTCCTTACACAATCGCCTGCGGTGGGCATTGATTTGCCGATGACACGATGGGCATATTCAGGGGAAGGAGTGCACTCATACTTGATGTCTGGCTTTTGCATATGATCGCCCTTTCTGAGTTTGCACCCCGCAAATGGAATAAAGTCTGAGCAATTTGAACATCAATGAAATGAGATTATCACATCGTAGTCGGACAAATACATGGAGGGGAGTTAAAATAACATCATCAAACATTTTGAGAACAATTCAAGTTAATTTATGGAATCTGAGCTTGGAGTTTTTTTCGTAATTTACACATTATTTACACTTGATTTTAGTGAATATTTAGTTATTATTTGTAATTTTGTGAAATATGTTTTTTCACATTGATGTATAGCACACACCTTTTCAATTATCACTTTTGATTTGGTTTAGGATAAATAGGAGTGTGGGAATAGTTTATCTCGAGTTTGGGTAGGCATGAACACGGAGGAGTTGTTTTTGGTGAATGGATCAGGGAGGGCAAGGTGCATTGTGGTAGTTGTAGGTTTTGTTTTGGTCAGAGGATCTTCAGAGGACAGTTTGCATGGGAATTAGTCACCGGGTATAGGTGTATTTAAGGTTGGAGGGAGGACACATGGGTGGAGTCTAAGCAAGTTGGAGAACAGCAGTAACTGATGTCGACGGCACAGAGAAGGAATTGGTTTCAACTATGAGTGAAGGATACAGTGAGAAAAGGTGGGTGAGAGTGGATTTAAGGTATTCAGTGGACGGCCAGAGCACTGTCAGTGCAGGAATTGGACATGGGGATGCAAGCACTCAAGCTTAGAGGAAGTATTTGTTTGAAGGCATGGAAGTGATAACAAGTACACAGAGAGAAAAGGCGGGGGAGAGTGATGTCAGGATTAGCTAGATAAAAACAGGAGAGTTTAGGTTTATACATGGCACGATTAGTTAAACTGTAACTGGTTTGGGGGATTTTGGTTTCAAGTGTTGCAGTAGGGGTTAGAGGTTTAGAGGTTATCTTTGTGTAGGAATAGGGGTAATATTTGAACATGAAACTTTGCACAGGAGTACATTGAGGGTTTTTGAAAAGGTGGATGGGCATTGTGGGTTGGGATCATGTGAGTTATATTGCTTTTTATTTAATTTTTTTGTCATTTTTATGTTGATGCAAATTGAGTTGTCTCTTTCATTTATTTATAGAAACCCCTGACGAAGAGCCCAAATGGCTCAAAATGCATTGGGTCCACAAATATTGTATTCACTCCATAATTGATTCACCTGTGAAAAACGTACCATTGTACAAAGCCAAATACAGGCATACAGCTGGTGTTTAAAAGTTGAATAAAAATATGCAGGTGTAACCACACCGTCTCCGTAGTGATGATATGAAGAAGGTTGAACAAAATAAATTGGATTAACATATGGGGTCATTTGTTTACTGAAGAGCAGTTGGATAAGTTGGTTACTTATGGGAAATGTCCCTCTTTCTGCAGTGTGACAGTATAGAGCACAAACAGCGTGCTCTGTTTTGCTTAATGTTTTCACATTTTCTGTGGTAATGGGCGATCCATGGCTCCTTATCGCGCGCACTCACTAAAGAAGTTTAAGCAATGTTTCTTATCAAGGGAAGGAGTGCACTCATTCTTGATGAATGGATTTTGCATATTCAGGGGCTGACAGACGGGGCCCCTCAGGCCCTGCAGGACAGTGCCCAGGGACAGCAGCAGCTTACCCCTGGGGATCCAGTGCAGCAAGAACTCAGTAAAATCTTAGAGGCCATACCCGACACAAAGGCCACCCTTCACCAGGACAATAGTACGGTTGTGGTGGGGCTTAGCCTAGTGCAGGTAGAACATAAGAAGCTGTCTGAGAGGGTTAAAGAAACTGAGTCTAATGTTGCAGAACTGGTCCCAGCTCAGAAGTCTTTAGTGCACCAGATGGGGGCCCTTACAGACAGAGTGTGCCTGCTGAAGCGAAGGGCTGAGGACGCCGAAGGGTGCAATTGGAGTGACAACATCAGGATCCTGGGATTGCCGGAAGGGTCGGAGGGTGGTGACATGGTGGCTTTCTTGGAGAACTGGCTCAGAACTGTGGTGGCACCCAAGGGCCTGTCCACTTTTTATACGCTTGAAAGAGCATGTTACTTTAGAAACGCCCGAAGAAAAACAACGTCACAGGGGGACCTCGAAGAAATCTTCCTCATCACAGGCGGTAGCGGAGGTCATGCAGAGCTGGAGTCTTACCTCGGGAGCAGGGGCAGGCTCCTCGAGAGAGAGAGACTGAGGACAATGACTCTGACACTTCCCAGAGTGATAATGTTAAGCTGCCAGTAGTGACCCCTAACACTGCGGACGCGATTATTTGATGTAGCTGGTAAGGTACGGTGTATGTGACACATAGGAGACTGCTGTAATACAGTTGCCTGTCCTATTTCCCCTGCTGCCTCACCACTTTGAGGGCTGGTGCGCTCTGCCCGCTGGGAGTGTCCAGGTTGATGTTTTAGCGGCTTACTCCCATTGAGTAGGTTGGGGCCTCATTTAGGACTAACTGTTTCACATGATGTTTGGACTGCCGGCTGTTGCTGGACTGCCCTGGGGTCGGGGTGCTGACCACCACTTGGGTCCTTTTGTTTGTTTTTTGTGTTTGGAAGTTTGCAGAGGGGGGGAGGGTGCAGGATTGAGGGGGGAGATGGGGATGCCGCCTGCCTATAATGGCGGACACTCATAGCCTTATAAGGATCCTTACATGGAACATTAGGAAAATGGGGTCTATAGCAAAACGCCATAATATCTATTCCTACCGGAGGCGTAGAGACATACACATGTGGAGAAGTGTGGCTCACTGGTTAGAGGAGGCAGACCCTGATGCAGAGGTCAGACCCGGGACCAGGGTTCAATTCCCGACGCGGCAGGGTCTTGAGCTCAAAATGTCCACGGACTCGATAATTCTCGCCTCGGTGCCTACTCGAATCATGGGTTCACACTCTGCAACTCTGGGCAATAGCTTGTTTAATCTCCACCATGGCCCCACTGCGATGGGATGCCTGGTCTTCACCTTGGGGATGCCCAGTAGGGGATATCTCGCAGGGAAAGCCAGGACGGGTTCCCAAAGCAAGTGCTAAGAGACCTGTCGGTGATTTGGCGCTATATAAATCGAAATTAACTTTACATAACATTGCGCTGCTTCAGGAAACCCACTTGAACAGGGAGTAGGCAGGGAAACTGAAGCGACAATGGCAGGGTCAGGTCCACATGACCACTTCCTCAGCATTTGCCAGAGGGGTCCTAATATGGGTTAAGCCGGGGGTCCCTTTTGCCCTTGAGCGCTCATGGTTAGACGCAGAAGGCCGGTACGTGCTGGTCACGGGGAGGTTAGCGGGGCAGGAGGTTACCCTTGGCAACATATATGCACCCAACCAGGACCAGATAGGCTTTCTGGAATTCTTTTTGGCTGTCCTAGTTGATAAGCTAAGCGGTAGGTTGATAGTTGGAGGGGAATTTAATTGTGTTGCAGATGTTGTTATTGACCGCTCCCACCCTCCTTTGCTGGGGTCACAGTCACATCGCACAGCTCTGGGGTTCCGTAACTGAATCTTACACTGGAGCCTTGAAGATACTTGGAGGTTACATCACACTCAAGATAGGGAATTCTCCATCTATTCACCGGTCCACCAGGTGCATACACCGCTCGACATGTTCCACAGTTCCCCTGCATTCAGTCGCTCTGTTACTCACACTGAATACTTCGGGTGCACACTGTCGGATCACAGCCCCCTACTAATGACACACCAGCCCATGGGATGCCGCCCCCGATACCCACCTTGAAACTGAATCCTGCTTTGCTGGAGGATGCCCCTTTCCATGCTTCTTTACATGCACTCCTAGACACGTACTTTCCCATCATAGTAAACACTGCATCCTCACCTCAAGTAGAGTGGGAGGCTTTTAAGGCCATTGCATGGGGCAGGCGACAGGAGCACATAGAGAACTCCGACAGGAAATCTTAGACTTGGAGGGAAGCATCTGCAGACTAGACAATGTTCAGGGCATGGACAAAGTATTCTGGGCGACTCTATTGTCGGTGCAGGCAAAGTATAATAATGCGTTGGGGCGGCTGGGATGTTATAACCATAAGGCCTATTTGGATAAAGTGCAGAGGGAGGAGGGGAGGGTGGGCTGACTCTTAGCAAGGCTGATCAGACCTGAGCTGGGGGGCACCCCAATCACTCAAATTAGCTTAGACACTAGGGAAGTGGTGTATGACCCGGATGCGATCAACAATTCCTTTTTCACATACTACGAACAGGTGTATTCAACCCCAGCCTCCCGGCTGCACATTCGAGAGATCTTGGAGCCTCTTCCTCTCCATGTGTTGAGGGAGGAGGCCCGGGTAGAACTGGGGGAACCGATAAACATGCAGGATGTAAGAGGTGCTATTAGTGCATTAGCCCCTGGCAAAACGCCAGGGCCAGACGGCCTCTCTGCAGAGTTTTACCAATGCTTTACAGATTTATTAGCACCGCCTCTGGTTAGGGTGTACGCGGCTGCGTATGAGTCTGGGTAGTAGCCTGGCTCCACGCAGTCATCCCTGGTGATCTCTATCCCCAAATCCAAACAGGCTGGTGCAGGTGTCAAGGATCATAGGCCTCTCTCCATGATCAACATGGACTTTAAAATTCTAAGCAAAGTGCTGCCCGGGAGATTACTCCCTAACACGAAGTCATTAATACACCCTGACCAGAATGGTTTTATTCCTGCCCGCAACACCTCATACAACCTTCTCAGGTTTACTCTATATTATATCATGCTGAGGGGCCAACCAAAATCCAGGCAGCAGTGTTTTCCGTTGATCTCGAAAAAGCCTTCAACACCGTGAGGTGGGAGTATTTGTTTGAGGTGATGCTGTGTATGGGACTGGGAGAGGAATGGGTGCAGTGGGTGTGGATCTTGTATGCTTTCCTACGTTGTATGCTTTCCTACGTTGAGGGTTAAAACCGGGAAGACAATCTCCAGGCAGTATAGGATATCCTGTGGAACTAGACAGGGATGCCCCCTTTAGCCCCTCCTGTGAGCTCTGGCAATCGAACCCCTGGCCGAGAGTTTCCCTGGGGTGGGGATAGGATCAGGTTGACTGTTGATGAGAGGTTACACCATAACTCCCTTTATGCTGATGACTTGCTGATTTACCTGTCAAGGGAAGTGGCAGTCACCCCAGCGGCCTTGCGAATCCTAGATAAGTTTGCTTGCCTCTCGGGTTCCGGGTCAATAAAACAAATACTTACCTGTTCCCTATAGCTGGCCCCACACACCGGCCAGAGGCATTGAGTACTGATATACCATGGGCCAAGCATACTTTCAAATACTTGGGCATACACATTTTTCACTCCTTAGAGGACCTCAAGGAAGGAAATTTAGGTAGAGCTCTGCATTCACTGCCTTCCAGTGTGCACTTTTGGTGGACTCTGCAACTGCCCATCATGGCCAGGGTTTCCCTCTCAAAAATGGTCATGTTACCACGCTTATTATATTTCATCCTCCCAGTCTTCATGCCCAGTAGTTGGTTCCACCCCTTGAAAGCCATACTGATCTGGTGTTGGAAAATGGTGTCTCTCAAAACGCTAGAGCGCCCCGCGTCTGAGGGGGGGGGGGGTTGGGGGTGCTGAAATTCGAGCTATATATGCTGGCTGTGCATTTGCAGTGGATGGCACAATGAGTGGAGGGAGTAAACGAGGAAGGCACATGTCTATCAATTCCGGAATCCTGCCCCAACCTCGTGCTGGCGAAATTATTAATTCTGGCAACGCCAACCCATTACAGCTTGCTGCTGCAGTGCACATGCTTCCAAGCCTGGAGGAGGTAGCAGTGCAATGGGCGGCGTGCCGCCAAATACACCCCTACGCTACCTCTTGTAGGACTGCCGCATGGGAACCCCCAAACCTTATTCACGAGTGAACAATTAGCCCGGTGGACTGAGGCAGTCTTGTATACCATCGGGGACTGTTTCTTGGATAAATCTCTGCTTCCTTTCAAGAAGATGGTGGAGGGCTGCGGACTTCACTCGGTCAGTTCCATACATTCGCGCAGTTATGGAATAAAGGGAGGGACGAGCCGGAGGCATACCCGGTGTGACATGCTCTGTTCACGCTTGGGATGGCGGGACACCTTGTTAAATTGTTTTACATTCCATTGCAATCAGTATATGTGGCGCCTTTAAGTGGATTGCAGGCTAAGTGGGATAAACTTGGGGGCAAAGAGATTACTGACACGGAGTGGCGTAGGGTCCTGCATTACCCTAAAATGGTTTCCAGCAACACATGTCTGAAATATATACGTTCAACTATACCCACATGGTTCACATGACACCACACTGCCTTAATGTGACGTATGGGGGAGAAGTTCACCCATGCCCTAGATGTGTGCACCTAGATGCGGACTTTGGCCATATAACCTGGAACTGTCCCGGCTTGGGTCCTTTCTGGGAGGCTGGGCTGGGTAAGCTCAAGGAGGTGCTGGGTAGGGAGCTTCCTCCCACAATAGTTACGTGCTTGCTAGGTCTTTTTCCCACAAGGTTTGGAACAGACTCATAGACCTTGCATTGGGCCTGGCTAAACGTAGGATAGCGATAGAGTGGAAGTCCCCAAGAGGGCCGCAGTATGAGGCCTGGAACAGAGATGTCATTATGTGGCCTGGGGTAGATGGGAGAGCGCTTTGTTGGGAAGAGTCTAAGGGCCTGCTGAAGCACGCAATAGCTGGTCAATGGAGGAAAGGGTTGGCAGTTTGGGTAGTGCCTGAGGACGCTACGTCCGAGGCAACTGTGTCAGACCCTAGCCGGGGGACCCGCCCTAGAAGTGTGAAGGGGGCAGATGTTAGTGGACCCCAGGAGACACCTGAACGCAGACCCGACTGATAGCCTTATGGGAAATTATTGGGCTTAGAGTGGCGGTACAGGCATAGTAGCTCTGACATTAGTTGGGAGCCTCATCCCCCCTGCTCTTTCACTTTAATGAGTGGTTCACTTATGCTGCAAATCCCCACTATACAAACTATACTGTATGTGATCTATAGTCCCCCTCTGCCACGGTTTATTTACTTCTTTATTTTCCTGTCATTTTGGTAACTCCTTTCATTATAAGGATGATGTTGTTATATTTTGGAGTCTTACCTCGGGAGCAGGGGCAGGCTCCTCGAGAGAGAGAGACTGAGGACAATGACTCTGACACTTCCCAGAGTGATAATGTTAAGCTGCCAGTAGTGACCCCTAACACTGCGGACGCGATTATTTGATGTAGCTGGTAAGGTACGGTGTATGTGACACATAGGAGACTGCTGTAATACAGTTGCCTGTCCTATTTCCCCTGCTGCCTCACCACTTTGAGGGCTGGTGCGCTCTGCCCGCTGGGAGTGTCCAGGTTGATGTTTTAGCGGCTTACTCCCATTGAGTAGGTTGGGGCCTCATTTAGGACTAACTGTTTCACATGATGTTTGGACTGCCGGCTGTTGCTGGACTGCCCTGGGGTCGGGGTGCTGACCACCACTTGGGTCCTTTTGTTTGTTTTTTGTGTTTGGAAGTTTGCAGAGGGGGGGAGGGTGCAGGATTGAGGGGGGAGATGGGGATGCCGCCTGCCTATAATGGCGGACACTCATAGCCTTATAAGGATCCTTACATGGAACATTAGGAAAATGGGGTCTATAGCAAAACGCCATAATATCTATTCCTACCGGAGGCGTAGAGACATACACATGTGGAGAAGTGTGGCTCACTGGTTAGAGGAGGCAGACCCTGATGCAGAGGTCAGACCCGGGACCAGGGTTCAATTCCCGACGCGGCAGGGTCTTGAGCTCAAAATGGCCACGGACTCGATAATTCTCGCCTCGGTGCCTACTCGAATCATGGGTTCACACTCTGCAACTCTGGGCAATAGCTTGTTTAATCTCCACCATGGCCCCACTGCGATGGGATGCCTGGTCTTCACCTTGGGGATGCCCAGTAGGGGATATCTCGCAGGGAAAGCCAGGACGGGTTCCCAAAGCAAGTGCTAAGAGACCTGTCGGTGATTTGGCGCTATATAAATCGAAATTAACTTTACATAACATTGCGCTGCTTCAGGAAACCCACTTGAACAGGGAGTAGGCAGGGAAACTGAAGCGACAATGGCAGGGTCAGGTCCACATGACCACTTCCTCAGCATTTGCCAGAGGGGTCCTAATATGGGTTAAGCCGGGGGTCCCTTTTGCCCTTGAGCGCTCATGGTTAGACACAGAAGGCCGGTACGTGCTGGTCACGGGGAGGTTAGCGGGGCAGGAGGTTACCCTTGGCAACATATATGCACCCAACCAGGACCAGATAGGCTTTCTGGAATTCTTTTTGGCTGTCCTAGTTGATAAGCTAAGCGGTAGGTTGATAGTTGGAGGGGAATTTAATTGTGTTGCAGATGTTGTTATTGACCGCTCCCACCCTCCTTTGCTGGGGTCACAGTCACATCGCACAGCTCTGGGGTTCCGTAACTGAATCTTACACTGGAGCCTTGAAGATACTTGGAGGTTACATCACACTCAAGATAGGGAATTCTCCATCTATTCACCGGTCCACCAGGTGCATACACCGCTCGACATGTTCCACAGTTCCCCTGCATTCAGTCGCTCTGTTACTCACACTGAATACTTCGGGTGCACACTGTCGGATCACAGCCCCCTACTAATAACACACCAGCCCATGGGATGCCGCCCCCGATACCCACCTGGAAACTGAATCCTGCATTGCTGGAGGATGCCCCTTTCCATGCTTCTTTACATGCACTCCTAGACACGTACTTTCCCATCATAGTAAACACTGCATCCTCACCTCAAGTAGAGTGGGAGGCTTTTAAGGCCATTGCATGGGGCAGGCGACAGGAGCACATAGAGAACTCCGACAGGAAATCTTAGACTTGGAGGGAAGCATCTGCAGACTAGACAATGTTCAGGGCATGGACAAAGTATTCTGGGCGACTCTATTGTCGGTGCAGGCAAAGTATAATAATGCGTTGGGGCGGCTGGGATGTTATAACCATAAGGCCTATTTGGATAAAGTGCAGAGGGAGGAGGGGAGGGTGGGCTGACTCTTAGCAAGGCTGATCAGACCTGAGCTGGGGGGCACCCCAATCACTCAAATTAGCTTAGACACTAGGGAAGTGGTGTATGACCCGGATGCGATCAACAATTCCTTTTTCACATACTACGAACAGGTGTATTCAACCCCAGCCTCCCGGCTGCACATTCGAGAGATCTTGGAGCCTCTTCCTCTCCATGTGTTGAGGGAGGAGGCCCGGGTAGAACTGGGGGAACCGATAAACATGCAGGATGTAAGAGGTGCTATTAGTGCATTAGCCCCTGGCAAAACGCCAGGGCCAGACGGCCTCTCTGCAGAGTTTTACCAATGCTTTACAGATTTATTAGCACCGCCTCTGGTTAGGGTGTACGCGGCTGCGTATGAGTCTGGGTAGTAGCCTGGCTCCACGCAGTCATCCCTGGTGATCTCTATCCCCAAATCCAAACAGGCTGGTGCAGGTGTCAAGGATCATAGGCCTCTCTCCATGATCAACATGGACTTTAAAATTCTAAGCAAAGTGCTGCCCGGGAGATTACTCCCTAACACGAAGTCATTAATACACCCTGACCAGAATGGTTTTATTCCTGCCCGCAACACCTCATACAACCTTCTCAGGTTTACTCTATATTATATCATGCCGAGGGGCCAACCAAAATCCAGGCAGCAGTGTTTTCCGTTGATCTCGAAAAAGCCTTCAACACCGTGAGGTGGGAGTATTTGTTTGAGGTGATGCTGTGTATGGGACTGGGAGAGGAATGGGTGCAGTGGGTGTGGATCTTGTATGCTTTCCTATGTTGTATGCTTTCCTACGTTGAGGGTTAAAACCGGGAAGACAATCTCCAGGCAGTATAGGATATCCTGTGGAACTAGACAGGGATGCCCCCTTTAGCCCCTCCTGTGAGCTCTGGCAATCGAACCCCTGGCCGAGAGTTTCCCTGGGGTGGGGATAGGATCAGGTTGACTGTTGATGAGAGGTTACACCATAACTCCCTTTATGCTGATGACTTGCTGATTTACCTGTCAAGGGAAGTGGCAGTCACCCCAGCGGCCTTGCGAATCCTAGATAAGTTTGCTTGCCTCTCGGGTTCCGGGTCAATAAAACAAATACTTACCTGTTCCCTATAGCTGGCCCCACACACCGGCCAGAGGCATTGAGTACTGATATACCATGGGCCAAGCATACTTTCAAATACTTGGGCATACACATTTTTCACTCCTTAGAGGACCTCAAGGAAGGAAATTTAGGTAGAGCTCTGCGTTCACTGCGTTCCAGTGTGCACTTTTGGTGGACTCTGCAACTGCCCATCATGGCCAGGGTTTCCCTCTCAAAAATGGTCATGTTACCACGCTTATTATATTTCATCCTCCCGGTCTTCATGCCCAGTAGTTGGTTCCACCCCTTGAAAGCCATACTGATCTGGTGTTGGAAAATGGTGTCTCTCAAAACGCTAGAGCGCCCCGCGTCTGAGGGGGGGGGTTGGGGGTGCTGAAATTCGAGCTATATATGCTGGCTGTGCATTTGCAGTGGATGGCACAATGAGTGGAGGGAGTAAACGAGGAAGGCACATGTCTATCAATTCCGGAATCCTGCCCCAACCTCGTGCTGGCGAAATTATTAATTCTGGCAACGCCAACCCATTACAGCTTGCTGCTGCAGTGCACATGCTTCCAAGCCTGGAGGAGGTAGCAGTGCAATGGGCGGCGTGCCGCCAAATACACCCCTACGCTACCTCTTGTAGGACTGCCGCATGGGAACCCCCAAACCTTATTCACGAGTGAACAATTAGCCCGGTGGACTGAGGCAGTCTTGTATACCATCGGGGACTGTTTCTTGGATAAATCTCTGCTTCCTTTCAAGAAGATGGTGGAGGGCTGCGGACTTCACTCGGTCAGTTCCATACATTCGCGCAGTTATGGAATAAAGGGAGGGACGAGCCGGAGGCATACCCGGTGCTACATGCTCTGTTCACGCTTGGGATGGCGGGACACCTTGTTAAATTGTTTTACATTCCATTGCAATCAGTATATGTGGCGCCTTTAAGTGGATTGCAGGCTAAGTGGGATAAACTTGGGGGCAAAGAGATTACTGACACGGAGTGGCGTAGGGTCCTGCATTACCCTAAAATGGTTTCCAGCAACACATGTCTGAAATATATACGTTCAACTATACCCACATGGTTCACATGACACCACACTGCCTTAATGTGACGTATGGGGGAGAAGTTCACCCATGCCCTAGATGTGTGCACCTAGATGCGGACTTTGGCCATATAACCTGGAACTGTCCCGGCTTGGGTCCTTTCTGGGAGGCTGGGCTGGGTAAGCTCAAGGAGGTGCTGGGTAGGGAGCTTCCTCCCACAATAGTTACGTGCTTGCTAGGTCTTTTTCCCACAAGGTTTGGAACAGACTCATAGACCTTGCATTGGGCCTGGCTAAACGTAGGATAGCGATAGAGTGGAAGTCCCCAAGAGGGCCGCAGTATGAGGCCTGGAACAGAGATGTCATTATGTGGCCTGGGGTAGATGGGAGAGCGCTTTGTTGGGAAGAGTCTAAGGGCCTGCTGAAGCACGCAATAGCTGGTCAATGGAGGAAAGGGTTGGCAGTTTGGGTAGTGCCTGAGGACGCTACGTCCGAGGCAACTGTGTCAGACCCTAGCCGGGGGACCCGCCCTAGAAGTGTGAAGGGGGCAGATGTTAGTGGACCCCAGGAGACACCTGAACGCAGACCCGACTGATAGCCTTATGGGAAATTATTGGGCTTAGAGTGGCGGTACAGGCATAGTAGCTCTGACATTAGTTGGGAGCCTCATCCCCCCTGCTCTTTCACTTTAATGAGTGGTTCACTTATGCTGCAAATCCCCACTATACAAACTATACTGTATGTGATCTATAGTCCCCCTCTGCCACGGTTTATTTACTTCTTTATTTTCCTGTCATTTTGGTAACTCCTTTCATTATAAGGATGATGTTGTTATATTTTTTGTCCTATTTAGCCAATAGAAGCAGCGTCTTGATTTGTATAATGGCTATGCTTGTATCTTAGATCATTGATAGACATCCCCATGGTCAAGCTATTGTGCTCATGTGTTAGTGGGAAAGGTACTAGGAACTGTAGTCACTGCCACAGGGTGGTGACGATGTAATGATGCCTTTATTTGAGGAGTGTTACTGTATATTAAGTTGGTACAAGAAGCAGCTGGATCCAGGTCTGGACTTCACTATTGTAGATATAGGCCTGCATCTTTGAGCCGTGATGTAATCACCACCTGTCACTTAGTTATATATATGAATTAATGTATGTTATTAAATGCTCATTGAAATACTGCAAAATCCCAATAAAAATACTTTCAAAAAAATAAATAGCGGGGTGACCATGTGCAGTGTTTTGTACACATTTCCCCTGAGATAAACCTGTCTCGCTAAGGCCTCCCCTGAAGGGGGCCTCGTTGGCTGGTGCCATAACGGATGCCAAAGGCTGGCAAGGAACTGGTTTTAGCCATCTGGAAGTGCCCCGAAGCAGAGGAAGTGCTTCCTTCAAGCCAAACGTGCACCAGAGAGGCACCAGGTCACCTAGCCAATGGGGGGGGGCAGGTGATTTTTGAACCCCCCAATCATGGAATAACCAGTGCTTTATATGGGCCGTACTCGCCGGTACTGAGTACCGGCACTTCCAAAAATTTTTGCCGTCAGTACCGGCACTTCTCTGGAGCCAGGCAGAGTACCGGTACCCTGATCGACAGCACAGCAGGCTCAGGTCAGGTTTATCCTCCAGGGCAGAGGCCACTCTACTTCCGAGGAGCTGGTAATTAACACGGCTGAAGCAGCCTTTTGCAGATTTGCTGGGAAATATTCCAGCAGCTCCCATTTGAATGGGCCACACTGCAGGGGGTTGAGAGGGCTTGTGTCATGCTGTGTTAACAGGACAGGGTCTCTAGACAGACCCTGCACTGTGAATCAGGTGCGAGCAACCATTCGGGTGAAAGTGCCATCATGACTTTCATCTTTTGTAAGGAGTTAATCTGTTTCTTTTTATTTTTTACAGAAACACACTTCTGTGTTTTAATATGTGCTGCAACTGGTACAGAAGTAATTATGTATGATCATATTTTGCCCTTAGCCCCGCCCCTATCCCGCCCCTAGCCCCGCCCACTGGCCACACCTCTATTTTAATGAGTACCTGCACTTATTGTTACCCATTTAAAGCACTGGGAATAACCCCAGTAGTGGCAGGATCAACCAGTGGAGTTGGGGGATTTGTCACTGCAGATCAGTGTAGAGAGGACGTACGCAGCCATTCGAAGCCGGGGGTCGGCCTGCAACCAGGAAGAGGCAGAAGGCTCCAGCAAAAGCGCCAAGGAAGCCTCCTGCCAAGAGAGGGTCCAAGCAGGACGACCTGCCGCCTGTAGCTATCCCGGCAATGGCAGGGCAGAGCAACGATAACAACACAACAAACAGTGAGCATATTGACGCGATAGTGCAAGAATGCTTGAAGTCTTTGGCTCCTTTGCATTTTAAGGGTCTGGGGGCACAGGGGCAGGGGGCTGCAGACACACCACTTCAGGGGGTGTGTTATAGGACTACCATGGCACCTAATAGACCCAGGCAGCTGGCGGCAAGAACGTTTGTGGGGCCAGCCATTAAGGCCAATCGCCAACAGCCCATAGGCGCAAGAGGCAAAGGGAGGTGGCATCCTCATAGAAGCATGGGGAGGCGCAAACAGAGCAACTGTCCAAGGTAGAGCGGGCCTACCCCCTGATGCAAACACAAGGCCATCACCAGGTCCAACGTCACATACCACGAGGGCCACAGGGTTAGCTTGCCTCATGTAAGAAAAGGGGTATGCAGTTTCTAGAAGTGAGGGAGAATTCAGGTCTTTCTAAAAAGTGCCCTCCCACACCCCAAAGGAGGTCATGCTTCATCATTGGGCCTTCTCCTTGTTGGGCCAGCACTGCAATGCCCGATGGGCACCAGAGAAGGGGCTCTTTGGCAGAGATCTTTTGTTGATGAAGCCATATGATGTGTGCAGGTGTGTGGGCTGGATAATGTGGTGAGTTTGTGAGCAAATTAAAATAGGTCTAAGGCAACCCTTTTATTCTTAGGGGGCACTAGCCTAACTAACAGAAAATAGCCCTGATTGGATGTAATGTTCCTACAGGGCCTGTGTGGTGCATATGGTCGACATGTTTCATGCCAATGGTAGCCCCTAGCGGGACTGGTGGCACTTCATCAGGACTGAGTTTGAATTATTTTTGTTTTAGCTCTAGCACTACTGCAATGCTGGTTCGAAGTTTTGTGTGAAGTAATGGTAACCAGCGTTGCAGAGGAGAACCAGGTCCAATTTGGACCAGGGATCTGAGACCTGAAAAAAAAGGGGGGAGTTGGAGATAAAAACAAGAACAGCAGTGGACCTCGATTAGGAGATTCTTTAACAACGTCATCATGATGTAATTACATCCTAATTGTCTGGGTGTGTGTTTCGCAGAGAGTGAGCTAGACAAAGAACACCTGGTTGTACGGTGTCTATGATACATGGACATTCACCAGCATTCATACCATGCCTGGGTTAACGCCTTAACCGCGGTGGTTTTTCCACCGCAGTGCGGGCGTTCTCAAGGGTGGGCGGGGCTGCGTCGGCTGTTGGTCGTCCGCAGCACTGGGGAGGGAGTGCTTGCGACGGCCAGTGGCCAACGGCAGCAGGGAAAGGGCCAATGACTAGCAATTCGTCATATAGAGGATTCATTTGTTCATGTTTATTAAACCAATGGGGAATCCCATGTCGTATGACTGCAAGGGTGCTGTGGACATCTGGTGTTGTCATAGAGAAGTGGTCCACTCAGAAGTAGGTGGACTATCACTTGCGTGAAATCTGCCCTTTATTAATGGCATTGTGTCGGGATTGTGATTGGGATCGTGCTGGCAACAAACAGACGTTACAAACAAACAACATATAATGTCCATATAAAGTTCATTGCACATCGCCCAGAATTGAGATTTCATCTGTGTGTGATGTGCAATAAATAAATCCATAGGTTATTCCTATAAGGGTACACACATAGAGAAGCCCGACTAAGGGCATGATGATAAATACATTCATTGTGGTGATCACAACAAAAAGTGGACAGAAGCGCGTATTCATGACCTGAGACAGCACATAGTACCGATTGAAAAACTCACCAGAGAAGTGGGTCTAAGGTGATGGGGGCATGTGACAGAGCACTGTGTTGCTCACACCTGTAACAAAATGAATACACCGAGCGTATGATCAGTAATCGCGGCACAGCATTTTTCTTAACGGCATAGTAGATTGCGGGGAGGCAGTGATAAAGGGCTGAAAAGGCAGGTATACTCACAAAGGGAGGCGCTGCAACTATCTCTGATCCTACCGTAGCTCTGGTTCCCATAGAAAGTGCTTCCAGGGACGTGGTATTTGTTGTATTGCTTGCTATGACGTTCATGCGTGCTGGTGCTAGACCTTCAACTGCGTCGGCCATCTGGGGAGGAAATTTTATTGAGACTCTCAAAGTGGACAAAGCTGGTGTACGGAAATATACCTACAGATGTGGTTGCGTTATGATGGTAAGGTCAGTTAACTTGAGCCTTACCCCCAAAGGCATGCTCCTGCGTAGAACAATGTGAAAAGTTTGCAGAAAGAGCATAGTGATTGTGCATGTGAGGTTCTGGAACTGACGCATGGGAGTTGCGCAGCTGTCTTTTTGCCTCAGTGGAGCCAAGTGTACTCTGGACATATAATTAGCCGAAAATGGAAGGTATCATTATGTCATGGGCCACTCGTCCCACTCATTGTGTGTGATTATTTCTCTCCTCTGCAGTGGGAGGATAGTGTCTAGGTGACATGCCAAATATGAGTGAGCACGTGATGTACGTGCAGTACAACTAGGGATGTTCATTAGGCTAAAGCATTGGTACTGTAGGTGAAATGTCAGTATAAGCAAGCACATGATGTACTTGCAGTACAACTAGAGGTATTAATTGGGCCAAGACATTAATGCTGCAGGTGACAATGGCCTCTTTTTTTTGCATTGCAATTACACTGACGCGCAGAATACGTTAGGAGGAAGTAGGTACTTATACCGACGGGGAGCATTCTATCTTTACGTGTGCTTGTGGGGTTATAGATGCCCCATCCACACTTCGTTGATCATTTGGCTATCAACAGTCCCGACCCCCAGCTTGATACTTCACAACGGTGGTTCTGGCTGAGTACTTTACTCTTCTCAAACAGACCCTTTACTCAAGCTATCCATGCCCATCAGGAATGTGATTATTCCTGCCGCCGCTTGATGTGAAGTAACTACCTTAATCTACGTTACCAGCCACTAGATATAAAACCCATTGGTTATCTTGGAGACTTCCTCCTTATGGAATCTTTTTGACTACTTTAAGGGACTCCACCTATAAACACTTTTGCCCTGACGGAGTTCCCAATGGGAACGAAACGCGCTGGCTGAGGCCTTTTAAAGAGTTGGATCAATAAAGGAACTTTTTTCAAAAATTATAATTTGCTTGGACTCCTACTTTTGGTGCACCATCCTTATCCATAAGGACATGTCAATGTGAACAGGCACGTGTTGTGTGAGCGGTACAACTAGGGTTATTCATTAAGCTGGAGCGTTGGTACTGCAGGTATAGCTTATATCATAAATTGACATCAAAGCAGCAACAGGACCCATTGTAGATATGTATATGATGGTTATCCTGGTTGGTTCAGTTCTGGCCATGGTATATCATCATTTAGACCCCTGGTATGTGTGGAAAGTTTAAAGACCCAGTTTTGTTCCTTCCTGAATAGGGCCTCGTTTGATATTTGGGGGTGGGATTCAAGTATGGTCCAGTGTAGAGCATTAGTCGTGTAATTGTGTTCAAAGAAATGAACATACATTTTTGTGTTCATCTTCTTGCATCTTATATTGCTCCTATGATCGGTGTTCCTGGTTTTTCGGGACGGGTGGTCATGTCCACATATTGAAGATGGCATGGGCAAGTGATAAGGTATATGCAATTCCTTGTGTTACAGTTGGTGTGTTTCTTTTGTGTCCAAATTAGGGTATTGGTTAGAGTAACTGCTTTGTCGCACTAGTTAGTGGACAAACTACACAGTGTCCACAAGGAAAGTAGCCGGTAACAGGCGGTAAATTTCACAATGGGTTTTGTGGTGGGGGTATCTTTTTACTAGGCCTAGTGCTGATCAGCAAGTCTTTTAGATTGGCAGTTCTTTTGAATGCAAATCTTTGAGGGCTTAGGGCGGCATTGTCACCAATATGGAGAATTTTCTAATTTTTTTTATGACCAGTCTAATCATATTTGACTCGGTGTAAAGGTGGTTACACATGTCATATGTTCTGTTTTTGCTTTTGGTTGTGTGTCGAGGAGTGCTTCTCTATTGGTATTGCAGGCTCTTTTCTGAGTTATTTTTATTTTGCTAACTGGGTAATTCCTTTTAACCAAGTGGTTGGTTAGTTCAGATGCCTGTGATTTAAAGTCCTCCAGATTGCTAGAGTTACATCTAATCTACAGGAATTGCCCATAGGGTATGTTTTCCCTTAGGGGTTTTGGATGGCAGTTGCTGAATAGAAAGGACTTACCCCAGCCTCAGCACCCCCACTGCTCTGCCACAGGTACATGCCGCCAGGCGTTCTCAATCGGCTGCTCCACTCCGCTCAAGGTACTGAGCGCCCAAGGGGAGGCAGGAACAGGCTTTCCCCAACCTCGGCACCCCCACTACGCCGTCACAGGCACAGGCAGGCAGGCGAGGCGAGGCGAGATGAGGCGAATCAATAGGTAGCACTGCTGCACCTAAGTGTCTTTTCCACTTGCCTGCCTACTGCTGGCGTTTGGGTTCAACTGCAAAAGCTGCTCTCGGTGTCTGCAGGAACGCCTCTCCTCTCCGGCCGAAGGCTCGTAGACAGCAAATACAAATAGAAAGTTGCGGTGCCAAAGATCACCAAGAAGCCGGACAAGGAGCAACGATGCAAGTAATCTGCTGTATAAAACAGACTTTTCGCGACTTCCCACTGCGGCTGGCAGCACCGGCAGCACCTGCACCCCCTGCCGCGTTAATCACGCCATGACCGGGACGGGCAGCACCACTGCGCCACAGAGAGTCCGGAAGCCTCAGGTGAGGATGAACCGGATGGGGGCTTCCCGGCGGCCCCTCCAATAGTTGCGGCGGCATTTTTTGGAGCGCTCACAGCTGATGCAGAGCCCGCTTGCCCACTCTGCGCCTCGTTCCTCGCTCTGCTCCTCGCTTGACCGGCAAAAGCGTGGCAAGGCGTGGACTGGATTCTTGCAAGGACCTGTAGAAGACTAGTAAGCCTGGGACGACTCCTGGTGGCCCCCCGCCCTGGGCAGCGCACCCAAACCAACGGACCACGCACGCAACCTGGGCTTCATCCTGGACTCCTCCCTCTCGATGACCAGACAAGTCAACGCCGTCTCCTCATCATGCTTTCACACCCTTCGCATGCTCCGCAAGATCTTCCGATGGATCCCGACTGAAACAAGGAAGGCGGTCACCCAGGCACTCGTCACCAGCCGACTGGACTACGGAAACACCCTCTACGCCGGAACCACAGCCAAGCTACAGAAAAGACTCCAACGCATTCAGAACTCCTCCACCGACTCATTCTGGACATCCCCTGATGCAGCCACATCTCCGGCCACCTGAGGGACCTGCACTGGCTCCCCGTCAACAAGAGGATCACGTTCAGGCTCCTCACCCACGCACACAAGTCTCTCCACGACCTGGGCCCCAAGTACCTCAATGACCGCCTGACATTCTACACGCCCACCCGCCAGCTACGATCCACTAGCCTTGCCCTCGCTGCCGTGCCACGCATCCGAAGAGCCACCGCCGGAGGCAGATCCTTCTCCTACCTGGCGGCCAAGACCTGGAACTCCCTTCCCACCCACCTTCGGCTGACCCAGGACCATCTCGCCTTCAGGAGACAACTCAAGACCTGGCTGTTCGAGCAGTAACGGACCCCCTCCCCCAAGCGCCTTGAGACCCTTCCGGGTGAGTAGTGCGCTATACAGGGATGAAAAATGAAAGACATTCTCTGTTAAGGCAATAGTAGCACACTCCATAATGAAGCTTATGGGTGTATTTATTTATTTATTTATTTGATTTATATAGCGCACTATAACCCAGAGGTCTCTAAGCGCTTTAACAGGGTCCACAGGGAATTCAGGGGCTACAGCAGATTTTATCATTTAGGAACAACCCCATGCTTGCTGAAACAGCAGTGTTTTTAATTTCTTTCTGAAAGACATTAACTTAATGTCCTTTCGCAGATCCAGAGGCAGTTTATTCCATAGCGCTGGTAGGGTGTGTGAGAATGCACGACCTCCCACCGTAGCCAGCCTACAACGCGGCTGGACAAGTAGGGCTGCTTCAGCCGATCTAAGCTCCCTAGCTGGTCTATAGGAAAACAAACGTGCCTTCACGTAATGGGGTGCCCTTCCATACAGAGCCTTATGAACAATGCAAAGCCCCTTGAACATTAGCCTCTGCTTGACCGGCAGCCAATGTAGTTCACGCAAAAGGGGGGAGGCATGTGTATGCCTTGGTTTTTTAAATATGAGTCTCGCAGCATCGTTCATAACAATCTGCATTCTTTTTAATAGTTTTTGTGGTAGTCCTATATACAGCGAGTTGCCATAGTCCAGCCTGGCTAAAATCATAGCGGAGACCGCACTCCTCAAAGAAGAAAAAGATAGCACAGATGAAACCTTCCTCAGTTGTCGGAGGAGGCCAACGCAGGTGCCTGTCACAGCTGTGACCTGTTTTTTCATGGACAGTTTATCGTCCACACGGATGCCCAGGCTTTTGACCACTGTCGCGGGTTCCGGGGGAGTGCCCAGCTCCCTGGGCCAGAATTGATCACTCCGTGGGTTGTCAACTAAGGTGATTGGCAACACCTCGGTTTTGTCCGGGTTGATTTTCAGGGAGTTCTCGGATATCCAATTAGCCGTGCTTCTCAAGATGTTGTGTAATCTTGCAGCGGCATTCTGGCTATCATCCAATTGGATGATGAGTTGGGTGTCATCGGCATAGTTGTACACCTGGCAGTCCAATTGGTTAAGCATCCGAATCAGGGGCTGTAGATATATGTTGAACATGAGAGGTGACAGAGCAGACCCTTGCGGTACTCCGCAGGTGATCAATGTTGCGGTGGAAAGCAGGTCACCTAATTGCACTCTCTGCCTCCTCCCTTCAAGAAAGGATGCGAACCAGGCAAGTGCTGTGCCCTGAATGCCGGACTCTCTCATCCGCGACAATAGTTGTTCATGACAGACGGTATCAAATGCCGCGGAGAGGTCCAACAGCACCAGGGCCCCTGGAGTTTTCTTGTCTGCTCTGTTCCTTAACTCATCCACAATTGACAGCATAACCAGCTCCGTGCTGTGATTCGCACGAAAGCCCGCCTGATTCGGCTCTAGCCATAAATTGGACTCCAGGTGTTCCGATAGAGTAGTCAGAACATGTTGCTCCAGAACCTTCGCGAAGAACGGAAGCTGGGAAATTGGTCTGAAATTTTTCAGACATTTCACATCCGCCCCCGCCTTTTTTAGCAAGGGGATAAGTCGAGCCTCCTTAAAGGAGGCGGGTACTTGTCCTACCTGTAGTGACAGATTTAGGAGATTCAGCACATCCTCCTCTATGCCAGGAAGTGCTAGTTTAAGCACTTCAGGTGGACACGGATCCAGACTAGAACCCGACTTAACCCGCCCTGTGAGAATAGACAGCCTCTCCTTAGTAATCAAGGGGAGGGTAGATAGTGGAAGTGTCACTGTCAGTGTAGCTGGCACAGCTTGACATGGACAGTCTATCTTAGGAGTCGCCCTAATTTCAGTGACCAAATCAGTGATTTTATTGGTGAAGAAGTCTTGAAATTTTTGGCAGTCTTCCAGGGTAAAGTCAGGAGTCTGTTCCTTATTTTTCCTCAGCTCTGTAAGAACTTGGAAAACCTCTTTCTGGGGATTCGTAGTAGTTGTTATTCTTTCCTCAAAGAACTCGGACTTCCTAGCTATGATTGCTTGTTTATAGCAGGTAAGTGCCTGCATATAACTGCGCCTAGAGTCCGGATTATAGTCCTTACGCCAGGCTCTCTCTAATTTGCGAAGCCCGCGTTTCTTATCTCGGAGTGACTCGTTATACCACCTAGCCCTTCGTCCTCTATCCACTATGTTCATTCTGCGGATGGGTGCCACTCGATACACAACCTTTGAGACTTTATCCATGAGTTCCTTACATAGGATCTCTGGATTATCTGTATGATTATTAGGGGGAAGGTTGGCCCGGAGAAGATTGACCATTTTGTCCCCATCAATATTTTTCCATTTCCTGACTTCCCTCCACCCTCCACCAATCGTTGAGGTTTGTTTGTCCACTAGAAGGCCACCCCTCACCAAATGATGGTCTGACCATACATATGGCTGGGCTGTTGTCCCTCCCTGCACTGGGACTGTCGTCCATATCAAATCCAACGTATGTCCCTTCACATGAGTCGGGCCAGTCACTTGTTGGGCCAGATCTAATGAGGCTAACGCCTCCTCGATCTGTGCTGCTTGACCATCTCTTGGTACCTTTTCCCAGTGATAGTTAAAATCGCCCATTATGACTACTTTGTCATACCTTGAGCGGATGTCATAGACCAGTCCCGTGAATAAATCGGGAAACTCCTGCGAGGTCCCCGGGGGGCGATATACCACTAGGATGACCAAGCAGTCTGTCCCCAGCTTCAACTTGACCCCCATAACTTCTGCGCCAGCCAGGTTTTCGGTCAAAAACCTTTCACCCGATATGCACGAGCTATACAAAAGGGCCACGCCTCCCCCTCTCCTATCTTCCACTCGGTTGTAGAAGAGTGCCGAGAAATCAGCTGGCAAGGAGGCTACTAAATCCGGCATTGAGGAGTCTTCAAGCCATGTTTCTGTAATTCCGAGTATATCCAGATCTCCTTCTTCTAGCAGAGTAAATACTTCTAGATGATGGCATTGAAGGGAGCGTGTATTGAGTAGGCCATACCGCAGGCCTTGTGCCTTCACAACTATTTGCTTACCTCGGTAAGTACTGGGAGCTGTCAGCAGTCTTTCCTGCCTGAGTCTATCAGCGCAGCCCTGACTGATGACGCCCTTGCCTGTGTTAAGGGCCAACAGTTCTGCACCGGTATACATACAGTGCGGACCAGGGGTCGTGGCCCCAGGCCCCAGATGGTCCCGGATGGGCACAGATGGGCTCGCCTCTGGCGAGCCTCCGGCGTGCCCACGGTGTAGGTGTTGTCCAGGTGGTAGCTCTAAGGGTCTCCCCTACAACCTCATGCGTCATTAGTTGAGCGATGTTTGTGTAGAGGGCTTCAATGTCTAGGGTGACTAAGACGTCAGGTTGAATGCCCTTCTTGTGTCTTGGAGGAATGTTGGAGTTTCTTTGACCACTGGTCGAAAGAAATAGATTGCAAAATTGCGATAATGATTCTAGAATTGAACCTATTCCTGGTACAATAGGCCTTCCGGGTGGTGGTCGTGTCCCTTTGTGTACCTACAGCAAGGTGTGGAAGTAGGGGAGTCTTGGGTTGTCAGTGATAAGTTATTCAGCCTCGTTCTTTGTTATTCATCTCTGGTTAAACTCGAATGTCAGAAGAGACTTTATCTGTGTGATTGTGTCCTCCGGAAGGGGGGTGTAATACCTTCCATTTTTGAGTTCACGTACGCATTCCATTCTGTAGTCAGTAGTTGACATAATAACAATTGCACCCCCCTTGTCAGCCTCTTTCATGGTAATGGAGTTGTCATTTGCCAAGTTATGTATGGCCTCATTTTCCTGTTGTGAAATGCTTCATTAGTACGTTTTTCTGAGATTTCTTTTAAGACTGCCTTCTCAAACGTAAGAATCTCTGGTGGTACCATACTGGCATTAGGACTGAAGGTGGAAGGTCCATGCAGGCCTGAGTCCACTGGAAGTAACTCTATTTGGTTGGTGATAAAGGCTTTTAGCCATACTTTTCTGGAAAAAATGTGGAGTTCACAATTAGTTCTAAAATTGTCAATTCTGGGGGTGGGGGCAAAGCCCAATTCTCTTTTCAAGACTGTCTTTTTCACATCGTTGAGATGTCTCTTGGAGAGGTTAACGATTAACTTCTCTTCTTCATGTGGCTCCTCAGTTCCATGTGCTGTTGCTGGGGTTGGTCCTTCCAATGCACCTGCTTCCGCTGGTTGAAGCCACCTCTTCTTTTCTCTGCCTCTCCCTCTGCCCCAACCTCTGCCTAAAAAAGGTGGTGGTTGAAAGGAGGCAAAGGTGACTGTTGACCCTGTGGAAAACCTGGGTATTGCCACATTGGTGGTCCTTGGTGGGGGGCATTCCATATCCGAACATTGGATTTGCAGGTCCTCTTTGATGTTGCTGTCCGCCCCAACTGTCAGTGCTTGAGTTTCTGCTGCTTGAGAAGTTATTTCTATGGGAGGACTAGCTGTCGTCCGAGAAGTTGTCATCCAATGTTTGGCAGTAGTTCTCTTTGAGGTAGAGGTGGATCTTCTCTTTGCTGAACTTTGCCTCATCCCATTAGCAGTTAAGGAGAGGATATGGAGAAAAGAGTTTATAGATATTTTCTCCCTGTTAGATATACAACTGTAGGGGCTGGAACTAACAGTATGTGATAAGAAGGATGAGGATAGGAGAGAGAGGAGAAAGGAGAGGAAAGAAAGGAATTTCGACAACTGGCTGGATGCCTTTGTAATCATGGCTTGCATTATTGTGGAGAAATTCCCTCAGAAGGCAGCAGACCTATGGCTGTATGAAACCAAAATTAACAGGGCACACAGGCAGTTCCCAGGGGATGCATGGTTAGAGTACAATAAGGGCTTCACTTTAAAAATACAGACACATCCCTAGATGGAATGGAATGAGGAGGACGTATCCATTTTCATACATAAAATTATGGTTGCAAAGGAGGTCAAAGCATGGGTGGGTAAGTGCAAGCAGCCCTTTCGGGGCTCCTTTCACAAAGGCAAGGGCAGGTCATTTCACAGCCCCAAAATGTATAATAATTGGAAACCCCCTCCCACTGGCCGTCCTTTGCTGGAAGTACATGGCCAATGAATGCACTTGGGGAGCCTCTTGTAAGTTTTAACACATATGTTCCACCTACGGGGGGACAACGAGCAGCAGGGTGCAGACTCAGGAAGGACCAGCGAGGGGACAAAAATAGTGAAAAGAAGAAGCAATATCATTGACACAGGAGAGGAAGGGCGACTAGAAGAACTGAGCAGTTTTTAGCTATCCGCATCCCCCATTAACATGACTCAGCTAAGGCGGCTAGCTAACAACTACCATAACAAAGAGTGTCCAAGTATGTTAGTGAAAGGTTTTGAGGAATGTTTTGTAATTCCATGTGAAGGCCCCCTACCCACGGGCATCCCCAGCAATCTAAAATCAGCGCTGCAGCACCCAGAGATAGTGCTTCAAAAGATAGAGAAAAATAAATCCCTAGGAAGGATTAAAGGCCGGCTGACCCTCCCAGTACCAAAGGGATTAGTTATCTTTCCATTGGGGTGGTACCCAAGAAGGAAGTAGGTCAGTCCAGACTCATCCACCACCTTTCCTTCAATGAAGGTGAGTCGGTTAACGATGGCATTAACTCAGAGGTATGTTCAGTAGGCTCTGCGTCGGTGGACGATACCATTTACCTAGTAAGGGCAGTGATTCAGGGTGCCCTCATGGCGAAAGCGGACATTGAGTCTGCATTTCGCCTCCTCCCGGTGCACCCGGCTAGCTTTCACCTGTTAGGTTTCCAGTGGGAAGGGGCAACCTATTTTGACAAAGCAATGCCAATTGGATAGTCAGTGTCCTGCGCATATTTTGAGCAGTTTAGGACCTTTTTGGAATGGGCTTTGCATGACCGGCACCCCGCGGGTGCAAGGTGCACTACCTTGATGATTTTTTATTTGTAGGTCCTGCCAAGTCAGAGGACTGTGGTGAGACCCTTTCAGCATTCCAGGACCTAGCAAGGGAGCTGGGTGTGCCACAAGTAGCAGGCAAAACAGTAGGTCACTCTACATGGCTCAAATATTTAGGGATTGAGCTTGGCTCAGTTGCAGGAATGTCCAGGCTCCCAGATGCTAAAGTAAGGGAATTTAGGGACAACATACGTATTTTATGTGGTAGAGAGAAGGCAACCCTACGCGAGTTACAAAAACTAATTGGAAAGCTCAACTTTACAGCCAGGATCATCCCTGGCGGCAGGGTCTTTGCCAGATGCCTAACTCAGTTAACTGCCGGGTTTACGCACAGGCACTGCCATGTCAGGTTTGGGGCGGGGGTCAAGCATGACCTTATTACGTGAGACTCATTCCTGGCTGAGTTTAATGGCCTGTTAATTTGGAGAGAGGGATGGGTAACGGCCAGGCAGCTCGCCTTGTTCACAGGTGCTTCAGGTAGCACTGGTGACAAGTGGTGAGCTGGTTGCTGGCTAGACAGCTGGCATAGACGGGGTGTCACCAGCAACATCACAGTTCTAGAGTTGATCCCATTATAGTGGCACTAGCAGTCTGGAAGTGGGGTTTGAGGAACATGAAGCTGACTCTCTGGTCCGATAACAAAGAGGTAGTGCAGGCGATCAATGCATTGCTTGGTTCACTTAAAAGTGGATGGGAACATACAAGTGAGAAGCGCTACATGTACCTGGAGTGGAGAAAGCAGTAGCGGATGCCCTCTCCCGTGCACAGGTGAACAGATTCAGGGAACTGGCACCAAGGGTGGAGAGGAACATGACTCCCTTCCCAGAGGACTTATGGTCCCTAGCGGGACCGACTTGTTGATCCTAGTGAACCAGGCTCTCACTACCTCACCAGTCGCTACAAGAAATATGCAGAGACAGCAATGTGGATAGGTAACATCCAGACACTGGGCAACACAGGCGAGACACAAGGGGCAGTGGAACAGTTCATTCAGTGGGCATTCATGAACAGAAGGTCAAGGTCCTAGCCCAGGCCGACCTGTCGGCAGTAACGCATTTTTCCAAGTTAATCACGGTACAGGATCCCGAAGCTTCCTACTACATCAAGGCAGGGATGAAGGGTTGGAGGCGATCTGAAGGGATAAAAGCAGATAAACGGAGACTCATAGACATGAGTCTTTTGGCTTTACCCATTTACACCCTGGGGTAAATAGCAATGGACACATACGAGCTGACCTGTTCAAAGCAGCCTTCGCAACCGCATTCTTTGGCGCATTTAGGGTCAGCGTGTTTGTAGCCCCTGCCAGGACAGGCCCCACGGGGCCCTGCCTGCAAGCAGCCGACATCAGGCCCGGAGAGGCGGCAGTGGAACTGCAGCTGAGAAGGTCAAAAACCGACCAGGTGGGCAATGGGACAGTAGTAAGGCTGGAATGCATAGCAGACCCTAAATACTGTGCAGTATGCTGCCTGTTGACCTACTTCGCAATAGGTCCAGTAGGGGAGGGTCCCCTGTTCCAGCATAGAGATGGGAACTGCTGTGATACTCCAGGCCATGGGTAGGGCATACCTCATGCCGGCCCCCTTTGGCTCTCATTCATTTAGGATTGGAGGAGCGACCACTGCTGCCCAGCACAGGACGTCCGAGGCTCACAAAGACAAGAGGAAGGACCACGAGGGGTACATGCACACAGGAGTATGGGGTTGCCTGACTTACGTCTGACATTGGGAATTTTGTCTCAGCAGGATGCTGGCGCCCCCGGCTGGTTTGGCTGGTGGGTCACTCATTTCATTCCTGGATGAAGTTGTGGTGGCAGCATGGAGGCCACAGGCAGAGAGGCGGGCTGGTCAACACATGCATCTGATGGTGGGGTTGCCCGTGTATGAGATGGGACCAACCTCCAGTGCTGCTCACGGAGCTACAGGAAGATGCAGCCTGGCACTCAGACGTGCTCATCATCCATCTGGGTGGGAACGACTTAGCCCAGTTGGGGAGAAAAGAGCTACTCCTCGCCATCCAGGCGGATCTAACAGAGGTGGCACAGTGCTTTGGGAGCACCATTATCATTTGGCCTGAGCTGATTATCAGGCTGGTGTGGGAGGGGCAGAGTCGCATAAAGCAGCTAAGAACTTGAAAAGGAAACTGAATGTCGCTCAAAGCAAATTTTGCAGTACCAATGGCTTGGAGAGCATTAGGCATGGCCTCTTCTACCCGGGCCACCTGGAGCTCTACGGGCAGGACGGGGTGCACCTGTCACAGGAAGGGATGTGTGTATTCTGGAGCAACCAATGGGGTGCAATGTTTTTAGCAGGCTGCACCTAGCAAAAGATGAGGATAAAAATAGACAGCACAGGGTGAGCCGCAAGAAGAAGTGAGCCTCCCTGGGGGTGTGGCAGATAAGACGGGTACATTTGGTTGGTTATGGAGGCACACCGGTAGGTCGGTGTGTAAAAGAACGGCCGCTCACTTTGGGATGCCTTACGGCAGGGTGAGTACGCCTGACAAAAGGAGGTAGCAAATGGAGATGGTGCTCGCAGCTTAGACCCAGCCAGACAGCAGGGCACAAAAAGAGACTAGCAAGGTAGCGAGTCGGGCCTAACTCCGGGAAGAGGCTACCCCACACACATTTGCAAGGAAGGTGATATGCCTGCCAAACAGCAGCATGACGAACTGTCAGGGTGATTTATGACCCTATGATATGCAAATGAGTTATGACAAACAAGTGATTTATTACCAACGAATGATTTATGACACAAATGATTTACGAATGGTTTATGGCACATGATTTATAATGATCAACTAAATGATTTATGATACCCCATTGCATGATAATTTGTGATAATGATTTATGACCCTGGCCATAGAATGTATGTCCAGGGGATTGAAAAATGAGTATGTATATAAGGGTAATAAAACTGCGGTCAACAATGACAACAAACTACAATGAGTGTTGGTTGTCCTTTGGTCATTCACATATAAGAAAATTTGCATGCAGTCCTGGAATGGGCATAGTGGGAGTGTTATCACAGGGGTTGCCCCTGAAGGGGTCTTTGAGAGACGGTGCCACTATGGACACCAGAGCCTGGCAAGGAGCCGGGTTTCTTTGCCTGGAAGCACTCCGAGGCAGAAAGGGGGCTTCCTTTGTGCCAAACGTGCACCAGAGTGGTGCCTAATCACCTGGCCCATGAGGGGGACAGGTGATTTTGGAACCCCCAATCATGGAATAACCCCAGTAGCGCCAGGAACATTGGGGGGGGGTATAAGGCACTGCTCCCCACATTTCAGCTCACTATTACATTGTGGAGCTGGGGAGCGGCACCAAAGGTTTTCAAGAATGAATGAATCAATGAGGGCATTTATAGAGCACAGCTTAAACTCCCAAAGAAGCATCTTGGCGCTATCTGGCAGGTATATGACTGTCAAGGAGAATGGTCTCTGTTTAAACCATAATCAGATGAGGGATAGAGCTAGGCTATCTGGGACTGCGAAGATCCAAGTTTTAAGTCTTTTCTTAAAGATAGCTTCTGACTGTTTGAGTCTCAGAAGACTGGACAAGTGGTTCCATGCTTTTGTTCCCAGAACCGCCATTGACTTTCCTCCTCTGGAGGTCAGGTGGAAACGAGGAGGTCTGTAACTTTTTTAGAGTGATCTTCTTCATTCCTCCGTAAAGACTGTTGCAGTAGTCCAAACGCGGCAATGATTAATGCTACTGCCACAGTCTTTCCTGCTATCACTGGAAGGAGTTCAAATATTTTTTTTAACGTTTTGATCAGAGGTGTGGCGCCGCAGCCAGGGCGACTGACGCTGGAATCTGGGGATCAGGGTTCGATCCCCGGCTCCAGCGGCAGGTTAGCCCAGCACCATGTGACTCTGGGCAATAGCTCGCTTAATCTTCCCGACGGCCCCCAGCGCCTAGAGACCCTAACGGGTGATTGTGCGCTTTACAAATGTGGATTATTATTATTATTATCCAGTGAAAGGTCAACCTGCCACTGACAGCACCTGCTGATGAAAGGACAATGAGGTGTTGAATCTAATCTAAGTTCTTGACGGTGTCCACTGTATTTGGGGGAGGGGTTGTGTCATTCGTCCACCACCGTTTGGGCATAAAGCTATTGTGTTTTCCTAGCAGCATAATCTCCGTCTTTTGGCTATTGCACTTAAGGTGATTAGATTTAATCCAATCAAAGACAGCAGTGAGGCAATGTTGGAAATTTTCTTCTGCTGCCGTAGACTCTTTATCCAAGGTAAGAAAAAGCTGTGTATCATCAGTATAGGATACAGTCTCGAAGCCAAAAGATGACACTAGGTCTAATAGGGGCACCATGTATATGTTAAAGAGTATTGGGCTCAAGGCTGAGCCCTGGGGGACCCCTGAAGGTAGTTGTTTTTCTGAAGATGTTTAGTTACCTAGGGATACTGTTTGTCGCATGTTCTCAAGAAATGATGCCAGTGAGGCCAGCGCTTTTTGCGAGATGCCAGTTCTTTCTAACTGTTCTCCCAAGATGGTATGGGAGACCAACAGAATCAGCATTGCCACCTTTCCCTGATCTAATATGAATTTTAGTGTCTCCGAGATGTGTAGCAGTGCCATCTCTGTTGAATGCCCTGTTCTGAAGCCAGATTGCCTGGAGTGCAGCCTATCTGTTTGAAGAAGAAAATTATCCAATCGACTATTTACTAGTTTCTCAGTTATTTTGCTTAGGCAAAGCAATAGCGAGCTAGGTCTAAGATTTGATAGGGTGATGAGGTCAGACCCACCCACCCACACCTACACAGCAGCAGTGTCGCAGTGCTGGCGGATAAGAGGATTACATTTGGTTGGTGGTTATGAAGGCACACTGACATAACGGTGTGTAGAGGGACGGCCGCTCACCTTGAGATGCCTTACGGCAGTGTATGTACGCCTGACAAAAGGGGGTAGCAAACGGAGTTGGAGCTCACAACCAGGATCCTGCTAGACAACAGGGCACAAAAAGAGACTAGCAAGGTAGAGAGTTGAGGCCTAACTCCGGTTAGAGGCTACCCCCCCCACACGCTTGCAAGGAAGGAGGCATGTCTGCCAACGGCAGAATGACGCACTGTCAGGGTGAATTGTGGCTCTATGATATGCAAATGAGTTATGACAAACAAGTGATCTATGACACAAATTATTCAGGATGCCCAAATGATTTATGACACGTTATTTATGATGTGCAACTAAATGATTTATGACACCCCATTGCATGATAATTTGTGATAATGATTTATGACCCTGGCCATAGAATGTATGTCCAATGGATTGAAAAATTAGTATGGATATAGGGGTAATATAACTAAGGGTGGGCGTCCGAATCGGCTACGCCCACGGAGTAGGCGTAGTGTTGCCTTCTACGCATTTTGCGTAGACAGCGTAGCCGGCAACACTACGCCCACTCCGTGAGCGTAGCCGAGTCGGCCGCCACCCGCCTCCCTCCCGCCCTCCACTAGATACTTTATTTAAACATTTGCACGGATAAAAACAAGTTAAAAGCACTTACCTTGTCCGGGGCTCGTCCGGGTCTTCATCTTTGAATAGCGTCCTTTGCCTGGATACCAATGCGCATGCGCGGGCGGCCGCGCATGCGCATTTCTCGGGAGAAATGCGCATGCGCGGCCGCCCGCGCATGCGCATTGGTATCCAGGCAAAGGACGCTATTCAAAGATGAAGACCCGGACGAGCCCCGGACAAGGTAAGTGCTTTTAACTTGTTTTAATCCGTGTAAATGCTTAAATAAAGTATGTAGGGGAGAGCGGGAGGGAGGTGCGTAGTGGGGCTACGCGGAGTGCGGGAGTGGGCGTAGCTTCTCGCCCTCTCCGCGTAGCTCCGCGGAGCCCCACTACACCCCACTACGCCCAGGGTTAAATATAACTGCGGCCAACAATGACCACCAACTACAACAAGTGTTGGCTGTCCTTTGGTTATTCACATATGAGAACGTTTGCATGCTGTCCTGGAATGGGCGCAGTGCAGATGTTATGCTCGTGCAAATCTACCAAAGGGGTGAGACAGAGTTATCTGGGTGTGTAACACCCTTATACTGACTAGAAGGAAGGGTCCCTACTAGAGACCACAATTTCTAACAATGAATTAAAGTTTTAAAATCACCTAACACAGACACACTGCAACATTTACCGGGCCAATGTATTATGGGGCATGGTCTGCTACCACAGTATGTACACGCTATACTGGTATATTCGATGCTTTGCTAAAATAAAGGTTAGCTCCTGAACTGCTGCTGCTGGCTCCTGCTGTCCAGCCGCCACTGCTTGTTCTCCTCTTTGTCCTGGGCATGTTTGGTGCACCGTGCCGTCGTCTGACAAAGATCATTTGATATATTAATACTTTCTACAAAACTGGCTCTCGGGTATGGGATTCAAGTCCACTAATGGTAGAGGAGAGTGAATAGGAATGGTTGTACAGCAACAGGACCAGGAGAAGCCAATGAGAGAATGTGAATGAAAAGATGCATCTTACCTCTCAAAAAGCAAACTTGACACCATTGTTTATCTTACCTCGAAAGACACCTCTAGTTAATCTATCAGCATATTTCATGCATTTCTGGGGCCAGAAGGAGTAGACATTAGGCCCGCAGGAGGCACATCTCCTACTGGTGGAACCCCGGTGAAATGAGCTGTAAACATCCCGCTCAGAGAAGCTGCCATGTACTATCTATAAATTCAGTGAAAAACCACAGGTTTCAGGGACGTTATAGTAGGAGATTTCACTCATACAAAAGCAGTGAAATTCGTCCGTTATACTTAGTTCAGCTAACTATAACTTGTGCCCCCGCAATGCACTGCTGATGACGTCACATATTATATCATTCATGACATGGTCAGTGACATCACTGATAACATCACTGATGACATCTCAAATGACATCCCTGGTGACATCACTGATGACATGATCCAGTGACTGTGTTTCTATAAAGTTTAAAATAGGTTTTATATATATGCCATGGTGTACTGAAGAATGAGTGGGTGTTTAAGTGTCTGGATGGAGGATTTAGTAGGTGCGTGACTGACTGTATAAGTGAGTGATTAAGTGTGTCTTACTGAATGCATGGGTTAGTGACTAAACGGTGTGAATGTCTGTATCAGTCTGTCTGTTGTTGTGTAAGCTGCTGCATGGGTTGGTGAGTAGCCACATGAGTGTCTATATGGGTCATTGAATGGTTGCCTGAGTGTCTGTGTGGGTGGGTGGGGGGTGTGTGACTTTGTGCATTGATCTGTAAGTGGGTAATTCACTGGGTGTATGTCTGTGAAAGGCTGGATGGGTGAGTGAGTGTGCGTATGGCTGCATTGATGAGTGAATGGTTGTCACAGTGGCATATGTGTGAGTAACTACATAAGTAAAAGGCAGTATATGTGAGTGCTGGAGTGTATAAATGACTATATGTGAGTGATTGTGAGAGTGGCTGTATGAATGAGTGTGTGCTTGTGTCAGTGATTGTATAAGAGAGTAAATATGTGTTAGTATCTGTATGAATAGGTGATGTGGTGCGTGTATAACAGTATAGGTGAGTAAATGGGAGTGTGATTGATTCTTTACATGACTGACTAGGTGTGTGCGTAACTCTATGGGTGAGTGGCGGTGTGTGAGTGTCTGTATAGGTGTATGAGTGCATATAATAGTGCTGTATTGATGAGTGACTGCTTGTGTGAGTGATTGTATGGGTGAATGAGTGGATGTGTGTGTAGACTTAGGAATCAGTGGGTGAGTATGCAGTAACTGATGCTGGTGTGTCTATGGTTTTGAAAATGGTAGTCTGTATTTTAGAGTGGGTGTATCAAAGTTTATATTAGTGTGCGAGGAGGTGCATAAGATTATCACTTGGATGATGTCATTAGTGATGTCATTTGAAATGTCATCAGTGATGTCATTCATGTCATAAATGATTTAATATGTGACGTCATCAGCAGTGCATTGCGGGGGTGTGAGTTATTGTTAGCTGATAATGGCCAAATTTCACTGGTTTTGTACGAGTAAAATGTCCAACTAACTATAACGTCCCTGAAACCTGTGTTTTTTTCAGTGAATTTCCAAGGTTTTTTAAATGTTAATATCTAACTATAGCATGCCTGAAACATATTTGTTTTCCAGTGAATTTCAAATGTTTTTTTAATGCTAATTTGTAAGTATAACATCCCTGAAACTTATGTTTTTTTTCAGTGAATTTCAAAGGTTTTTTAAATGCTAATTTCTAACTATGTCTACAGTGGTAGGACATGTGAAAAAAGAGAAACAAAGGCACAGAAAGAAGCAAGAGAAATGCAGAAAGAGGCAACAGGAGTCCAGAAAGATGAAGAAAAGTGCAGGAAGAAGCAAGAGATATGCAGGAAGAACCGACAGAGGTGCAGAAAGAGGCCTTGTTGCAAAGACATCCTGTGCCCCCAACATTTTGCTGATAGGGACTGGTGGTAACTGACTCTGACTAACCAGGTCTAGAGCCACTGCTACGCTAAAAGACACTTAGAATACACTGAAAACACCTACATACACTAGAGAACACTATGCGTTGGGGTTCCCCTGTGATTGGCATGTCCTGCACTGAAAGGTCCTAGTGCATAAAAGGGCAGGAGGATTAAAACTACCTCTAAGTCAGAGGTGCAGAAAAATGCTTCTTTAAGAAGTAGTCATGTTTGCAGAGTGGTTGTGAAAGGGTGCTGGGCCTCTGACCAGCGCTCAGGAATACTGCTGCATAGAACTTACAGGAGGTACTAGGAGGGCTTCATGGCCCCCAAACTCCCTCAGGAGTAAATTGGACTTCATCCCCCATCACGTAGTCAGCCACGAGGCACGTTTCCAGAGTGGTGGAGAAAGGAGGGCATGGCCTACGAAGAAGTCTTAGCAATCCCACTGTGTGGGGCTTAATGGAGGTAACAAGTAGTGTAGTTGACCCCCAAGGACATCCGCGGATGCCAACTACCCCTCCTATTACCTTCATTAAGTCCCACACAGCAGCATTGGTAAATACTCGTAGCAGACCACGCCCCCTTTGCCCACCACTTTCCAAACTCGCTCCCTGGTATGCTCTTGGATGGGGATTCATGACCTTTTCGTAGCTGGGGGTCCTTTAGGGGTCAACTAGCCTACCTATTACCTTCAGAAAGCCCCACACAGTGGGATTGCTGAGAGGTAGAGAAAGGCTACGCCCCCTTTCTCCACCACTCTGCAAATGCAGCCCCTGGCGCATTGTTAGTTGGAGAATTAATTCCCCTTGAATACTGTGGGACCCTGGGGCTAACTAGCCCACCAGGTAGCTCCAGTAAGCGCCACACAGCTGTATTGCAGAGAGGTGGTCGGAGGCCATGCCCCTTTTTACACCACGCTGAAAATACGGCTTCTGGCGCACTGCTGTTCGGAGGATGAAGTCCACTTGTGTCTTGAGGTCCTCAGGAGACAAGAGGACCTCATCGCCCCAACAACAGTGCACTGGAAGCTGCGTTTGCAGTGAGGTGTAAAAAGGGGCGTGGCCTCGAACCACCTCTCTGCAACACAGCTCAGTGGCGCTTACTGGATGTACTTGGTGGGCTAGTTGGCCCCCAGGGACACTCAGGATTGAAGGTGACTTAATCCCCCAATTTACAACATGCCAGGGGGCGTGTTTGCACACTTGTTATATCAGGCCCCACCCCCTCCCTGCACCACTGTGCAAACCTGCCCACTGGAACATTGTAACTTGTGAAATTAAGTCGACTTGAATCCTGAGGGTCCCTGGGGCCAACTAGCCCACCAGGTACCTCCAGTAAGCACCGCAGAGCTGTGTTGCAGAGAGGTGGTATAAGCCCCGCCCCTTTTTACACCATCCTGCAAACATGGATTCTGGCGCAGTGCTACTTGGAGGATGTAGTCTACTTGTGTCCTGAGGTCCTCAGAACACAAGAGGATCTCATCGTCCAACCAGCAGTGCACCAGAAGCCGCGTTTGAAGAGTGGTGTAAAAAGGGGCGTGGCCTCGGACCACCTCTCGGCAACGCAGCTCTGTGGTGCTTACTGGAGGTACCTGATGGGCTAGTTGGCCCCCAGGGACCCTCAGGATTGAAGGGGACTTAATCCCCCAATTTACAATGCTCCAGGGGGCATGTTTGCACACTTGTTATATCAGGTCCTGCCCCCTCCCTGCACCACTGTGCAAACATGACCCGTGGTGCGTTGTTAGTTGGGGGATTATGTCCCCTTGAATCCTGAGGGTCCTGGGGGGCCAACAAACTCACCAGGTACCTCCAGTAAGCGTCACAGAGCTATGTTGCAGAAAGGTGTAAAAAGGGGCATGGCCTCAAACCACCTCTCTGCAAGGCAGCTCTACGGTGCTTACTGGATGTACCTGATGGGCTAGTTGGCCCCCAGGGACTCTCAGGATTGAAGGAGACATAATCCCCCAATTTACAACACGCCAGGGGGCACGTTTGCACAGTGGTGCAAGGAGGGGGTGGGGCCCCCGGCGAGTTGTCGGTTACTTTATTATTTTTTATTTTACGGGAGGGGGGCTGCATGTCCCCCCTTCCCTGGGATGCTTTTGGCCTGGGGGACCCATTCCCCGGGGCCTGGCAGCCTAGTTTAAAAAAAAAAATTTGGGGGGGAGGGGGTCCACATTGCCCCCCTTCAGAGGTCAATTATGGCCCTGGGGACAACATCCCCCGGGGCCTGGCCAACCTTCTTTTATTTTTTATTTTATTGGAGGGGGCCACGTGGCCCCCCTCCTTAGGACAATTATGGCCCCGGGGATACCATTCCCCGGTGTTGGCCTTTCAGTTTTAATAATATATATGTATATATATATATCTATATATATATATATATATATATTACCTACTGGCGGTCGCCAGTAGGTATATATAGTTAGGATTTTTTCTCTATGGGTTTTTTGAAAATTCTATGTCTAATAACTTTGGCGTTTGTGGACGGAATTGGCTGAAATTTTCAGGAAAATGGCACATTTTGTTTCTGAGCAGCCCCTGAAAATTGGGGGGGGTTCGTCCAGGGGGGGTCGAGAAAAAAGGGGGGTCCCAAAACGTGTTTTTAACATTGAGTTTTCCATAGGGCGGTTGGCCTCACTTTTAGCCCGAACGGCTGAATGGATTTGCACGAAACTTGGCAAAATTGTAGGGACTGGTAGCCTGATGTGCCTTTTGTAGGTCTCAATATATGTGCTACAGTGGATTTTGAGAAATTAACGTTTAAAAAAAGATATATATCTGTAACAGCGGACCGGGCAGCGCTCCAGGACGCGTACTTTTCGCGCAACGGAGCTTTGTGAAGCGAAGCTGATTGGTTCTCCGGCGTCTGTCAACATTCCAAACAGTCCGTAGCGGCCGCCATCTTGTCTCTTGGTAGGATCGAGAGACAAGAGGAGGCCAAAGCGAAGGGGCAAATGACCATAAGGGGGAATAGTAGATCCTCGCTGACCCCCTAGGTTTGATGTGGAGGTTTTAAAAGGGCCCCGCGGGGCAAAAAAAAAAAATAATAATAATAATTGAACGGCTGAATGGATTTGCACGAAACTTGGCAAAATTGTAGGGACTGGTAGCCCGATGTGCCTTTGCTAGGTCTCAATATATGTGCTTCAGTGGATTTTGAGAAATTAACGTTCAAAAAAAGATATATATCTGTAACAGCGCACCGCTTCGCGTACTTTTCGCGTTACGGAGCTTTGCGAAGCGAAGCTGATTGGCTCTCCGGTGTCTGTAAACATTCCAAACAGTACGTAGCGGCCGCCATCTTGTCTCTCGGTAGGATCGAGAGACAAGAGGAGGCCAAAGCGAAGGGGCAAATGACCATAAGGGGGCATAGTAGATCCTCGCTGACCCCCTAGGTTTGATGTGGAGGTTTTAAAAGGGCCCCGCGGGGCAAAAAAAAAAAATAATAATAATAATCGAACGGCTGAATGGATTTGCACGAAACTTGGTAAAATATTAGGGACTGGTAGCCCGATGTGCCTTTGCTAGGTCTCAATATATGTGCTTCAGTGCATTTTGAGAAATTAACGTTCAAAAACAAGATATATATCTGTAACAGCGCTCCGCTTCGCGGAGATAAAATTATATCTGTATTACCTAGCTGTTGCTAACACCAGTTAGCGACGGCTAGTAGGAGATAGCGATCATCTTGGGCCCCACTTTGCATGTGAGTGATATTTATCACTAATGACATGCAAAGTGGGCATGCCAAGATGTTAGCGACTGGAAACAGTCGCTAACATCGCTATCTCCTATTATCAACTTTTGGAAATATTCGAGATAAGCGCGAATATCTCCAAAAAGTAACAGCTGCCCTGAGCAGTTCTTAGCCATGTTATCCAATGGGAGGTGGATAACATGGCTAAGAGCATTACCTCGGTAATGCATGAATATCGCTGAGTTTTCAGCGATATTAATGCATTGCGGTCGTTTTTTATCATATTTGCGATAAACCTTGATAATAGCAAGGTTTATCTGCGATAATTCCTGACAGTAAAAAAATCTTTGCAATGCATCGTTAGGGATAAATATCGCTTAACTTTGGTAATATGCCCCAACGTCTGTTAACGTTCGATTCGAAGGAAATCAGGAAGTGTTGAAAAACATTGTCTGCGCCATCTTGTCTTTTTTCAAATGCCACACTTTTGTCGTGCACGGCAGCCATTTTAGATGCCTTGACCAGACCCACTCTGTGCACGCTGTCGATCCTTAGCATGGCTCCCCACCCTCGCAAGCATCTCACCCAGGCAGTGGTCACCCCCGCTCTCTGTCTTATGCATGGGTAATAAACCTCCCCCCATCTGCGCTGCTCTTCCCTGAGAATCACACCCTGTGCCCGCCCGACACCTCCCTTTCGCCCTATTCACTACCGCACCCTCTGACACTCCTTTTCCTCTGTGTCCGATTGTCCAGGCCGGTCCTAGGCTATCAGCTAGCCCTGCAGATGTAGTTTATGGCCACAGCTGTAAAGAATCACCCCTCTTCAAAGGAGTTATAGTAGATCAAGGCCCACACTCGATGAGATCCGTCACAGCAGAAGCGTTGCTATTATCTGAAAACCATCCTGTATTGTGATTGGGGAGGGGACCGAGCGTGAAGCGGAAGATTCCAGGGATGACTCTTTGTACATCAAAGTTTTTACAATTATGTGTCACATTAAAAATATATAGCACTCCGACAAAGTAGTAAGATTATAAAACTTTAATAATTTATAAATATATACAAGAAAACAAAAATAGTAATAACATATAAACATTTTTAGGGAAAAACAACGAAGTAGCGGTCGGCTGTGCGAATAGTCCCAACGCAGCACAACGTCCATATTTCCGGCGTGGGGCGTCGCGGGGGGTGGGTCATCAGTAGCAAACTGTTGTGCGAATAGTTCCAAGGCAGCAGAATGCGCCGAAATCTAGATGACACGAAAGTGATGTCTAGTAAGTTGCCACCCAGCAAATAACGGCGTGGGGCGTCGCGGGGGGTGGGTCATCAGTAGCAAACTGTTGTGCGAATAGTTCCAAGGCAGCAGAACGATGGCACCAAGGTGATGTCCAGTAAGTTGCCGCACTGGTTTTGGTATCCTACAATGCTGCTCCGAATAACGGCGTGGGGCGCCCCGGGGGAGGCGGCGTGAACGGGCCTCTCCAGGTGGAGTGTCATCTGTTGTAGTGGGGCGCCCCTTTACCGTTTCAGTTGCCATTCCGTCCGTTTTTGGTCCACTGTGTCAAAAGCCGCAATTCAGCTGAGTTGCGCCCACTCTTGCGGTGCAGCGATAGGCGGCTGTCACAGGACTCTCAAAATGGCGGCAGGCTCTTTCCTTTTTGGGCCTGGTCCACTGAAATGGCCCTGGGACACCTTGGAAATCGGACGCTTGTCTGCTAGGTCTTGGACCCCATTCTCGAAAGCGTCCCCTCCGCCTTGAGAATTCATCAAAAGTTTTGGGGGCCCCGACTCCTGCAGGCTTCTGGTGGGGAGCGGCTGCCATGATTGCTCGCGGAATGACCACGACGGAGCTACGAGATGGTGGTGCTCTCATGCTGACGCCAGTTTAGTCTGAAACATCCAGAAACAAGGTGGGGCTTTCATCGTTTGGGGAAAAAAAAAAAGTTTTCATCCAATGAAAAGTGTTGTTTTTAGGTCATATGATCAAGCCTTCCATCATTAGGAAACCAAAAGTAAAATGAACCAATGAAAAGTTTTATAAACAAGTCACATGACCTGTTATGCGGCATAGGGTATAAAATGCGGAGAAAATACGTTGGCACGTGAGGCGGCGTCAGTAGCGGACCGATGTGCGAATAGGCCGAAGGCAATACAACGCGCCAAGATCCGGATGGCACCGAGGTGGTGTCCAGCAAGTTGCAGCACTGGTGTGGCCATCCTACAATGCTGAAAGTCGGCGTGGGGCGCCTCGTTGGCCTGTGAGTTTGCGTCAGTAGCGGACCGATGTGCGAATAGGCCGAAGGCAGCACAACGCGCCAAGATCCGGATGGCACCGAGGTGGTGTCTAGTAAGTTGCCGCACTGGTGTGGCCATCCAACAATGCTGAAAGTCGGCGTGGGGCGCCCCGTTGGCCTGTGAGATGGCGTCAGTAGCGGACCGATGTGCGAATAGGCCGAAGGCAGCACAACGCGCCAAGATCCGGATGGCACCGAGGTGGTGTCTAGTAAGTTGTCGCACTTCTGTGGCCATCCTACAATGTTGAAAGTCGGCGTGGGGCGCCCCGTTGGCCTGTGAGATGGCGTCAGTAGCGGACCGATGTGCGAATGGGGCCAAAGGCAGCGCAACAATATTTTCTGACTGACACCACAAGGCGCTGAGATGCCAAGATCCGGATGGCACCGAGGTGTTGTCTAAGTTGCGGACTGATGTGCGAATGGGGCCAAAGGCAGCGTAACAATATTTTTTGTATGGAAGATACCACTAGGCGTTGAGATGCCAAGATTCGGATGGCACCGAGGTGATGTCTAGCAAGTTGCTGTACTGGTGTGGTCATCCTACAATGCTGAAACTCGGCGTGGGTCGCCCCATTAGCCTGTGAGATGGCGTCAGTAGCGGACCGATGTGCGAATAGGCCGAAGGCAGCACAACGCGCCAAGATCCGGATGTCACCGTGGTGGTTTCATAGTTGAGAGGCACTTCATCTGCAGTGGGGCGCCGAGATCCGGATGGCACCGAGGTGATGTCTAGCAAGTTGCTGTACTGGTGTGGTCATTCTACAATGCTGAAAGTCGGCGTGGGGCGCCCCATTAGCCTGTGAGATGGCGTCAGTAGCGGACTGATGTGCGAATGGGGCCAAAGGCAGCGCAACAATATTTTCTGAAGAGAAGACACCAAAAGGTGCTGACATTCCAAGATCCGGATGGCACCGAGGTGGTGTCTAGCAAGCTATGCAGTTGAGTTGTGTGCGCACTTGCGGCGAATAGGTCGAAGGCAGCATAACAATGTTTTTTGAATAGAAGACACCACAAGGCGTTGAGATTCGGTTACCACCGAGGTGATGTCTAGCAAGTTGCCGCACTGGTGTGGCCATCCTACAATACTGCTCCGAATAACGGCGTGGGGTGCCCGAAGGGGGGGGGGAGCCGGCGTGAATGGGCCTTCCTAGGTGGAGGCTCGTCTGCTGTAGTGGGGCGCCCCTTTACCGTTTCAGTTGCCATTCAGCTGAGTTTCGGCTGCTCTTGATGCTACAGCGACAGGCGGCTGCAAGAGGACTCTCAAAATGGCGGCCTGTTCTTTGGATTTGGGCCTGGTCCACTAAAATCGCCCTGGGACACCTTAGAACTCGGACGCTCGATTTTTTTTTCCTTTCCTGTACATGCAAAAAAAGGTAAATGCCCGGTACGTTACACGCTTCATCTGCCACGATGAAGTCTCCAGAGGAACCGAAAAAAAATATAGTTGTGGTAACTATACCATGCATCGTCATATGGAGAGGTGGCACCAATTAATTATAGTGCTGCATAAAAGAGAGATTTGGAGGAGAACCCCTGACCTGCTAGTACATTCATCAAAGAAGTGGCACTGAGAGCTTCAGAGGCAAGGGAAACGGTCCCAAATATTTAGAAGAACTTTGGAAAGATTAAAATGACATGTTTAGATTGTGGCAAATTAATTTCATGTGGACAGATGAGTGTTACTCTAATAAATACAGCATATGAACATCATCATAGTCGATGGTTGGTAGAGACATTTTGACTATATCCTGGACCTGCCCGTCCTCGCCCAAAATGGCGCCGGAATAAATGGGACTCGTAACTCCTTGTTGTGTACTGGTTGCAGAACCTTGAAATCACGAGATACGTATGCAGTTTTGAAGCACATGGCGGGCGGGGACGAGAATTGATTGACTATTTCGACATCCCTATTGATATTAAGTTCTGATGTGTTATTGATTACTGTACTGTTGAAAGTTCGAATTAACGTCACCCATGGTACTTGCCCGCAAATGTATATCTAGATAATTTTATTGTAACTGGCCCTGTCGTATTTTAATTATAAAATGTACGTCCACCGATTCCGTAACTGTTAGACACCTTAGTTCTTGCAACCTAATGGCCCGCCCGTTACGTTCCTCTACAGTGTAAATGTCTATTCATCATATACGATTACAGTTTGCTCTGTGGCAGGCCCACGTGATTATAGGCTCGTATTTGTATAATGAAATTTTCACAATAAAGGTTTTTAAAAGAAAACATGGTAGTAGTATATACATTGGTAAAGTTTTTAATAATAGTGACTGTTTTAGAATCATTAAAAGGCAAGTGAAATAAAGCAGACCAATTACATGAAGGGTAAAAGGTATAATACGAAGGAACGCAGTAAATATAAATGGTCAAGGGCTGTTGTGTTTTCTATTCCTGCAACATAAAGTGATCGATAAGAATCTCATATTCAGGCGTATCGGCGACTAAGACAGCAGGTCGACCCTCTTTTGCTCAACGGCTCCGTCATGGGACGAAGAAACGCTCTTTTTCTCGAAAAAAGAATATATTTTACTTGCAGGACAGTTGTAAAATTTCCGGGAAAGTACATTAGCCTGGAACATTATAACATATATTTAAGAAAAAATAATGTTCGGAAGTAATGAAAAGCGTAATTTTTAGGTCATATGACCAAGCCTTTCATCATTACAATAAGAAAAGTAAAATGAACCAATGAAAAGTTTTATTAACAAGTCACATGACTTGTTATGCTTACGTTACGCGCTGCGCGCCCCGGATGACTTCCGGATGCGCTAACGCGGCGCGTCATATGACGCATTACGCGACAACGCAGGTACAGAATATAGTCAAAATGTCTCCACCAACCAGCGGTCGGAACACAACCCCTTTCAGCAGGCTAAATAGTTCTGTTAAATGACAACAGAAGGGACAGGCAACAAGAACCATCAGTCAAAGAGGGGAGGGCTAGTTCTTCTCTACCGGGTTACATTGGGGCGCTACCGGAACTGATCGAATTGGTAGTCTACAGTGTTTCTGGATGTTTCAGACTGAAGCTGGGGTTAGCATGAGAGCAGCACCATTTCATAGCTCCGTCATGGTCATTCCGCAACCAATCATGGCAGCCGTTCTTTATCGTTATTTTGGGCGGGGTGGGTGGCGGAGCCGAGCTGTTTTGCAGCCATCATTGTGTGGAGTTCAGTTCATCTCACTAGTTTTGTATTTGTCATGAGGGGTTGTTCCTAATGTTTCTATTTTAGCGAGGTCAAAAAGAGATCCCATTAGTGGCCTACTGATTTTGCTCGATTCCTTTTCTTTTTTTTTACACGATTTTTCGTTATCTGCAAAGACTAAACAGAGTATTGCGACTCTGTGTTTGTTTGTAAATAGAGAATGAACCAAAGAGAACTAATTCTAAAACAGTAAATACTTGGATAACAATCAATCAAATGGAGAGAGAAGCAGGCACGACGGATTACAACGGGGGCAAAGGCCTGCGTTAACTACCTTTCACTATCTGCAAAGAGAGAGTACTCCTAATAGAAATGAGGGGGGGGGGGGCACCATTCAAAGCAGATCAGTGTGCATAAACACGAAAATGTTTTCACTTACCACGTACTTGACATTCGACAGCTTATGATATTTGCTATTAAAAAACCATTGAAATTCACTGAAAAAACCATAGGTTATAGACCATATATAGTTAGGAATTAGCATTTACAAAACCTTGAAAATTCACTGAAAAAACCATAGGTTATAGACCATATATAGTTAGGAATTAGCATTTAAAAAACCTTATTTTACTCACACAAAACCATTGAAATTCCATATATAGTTAGTTGCACTAACTATATATCGCGCACCCGCAATCCACTGCTGATCATGTCACATATTACATCATTCATGACATGGTCAGTGACATCACTGATGACATCACTGATGACATCTCAAATGACATCACTGATGACATCACTGATGACATCTCATTTGACATCATTCTTGTGCTAATACGATAAACCTCTTCAGACTCTAATATAACCTTAGATACACTCAGTGTATACAGACACTCACACACTGCCACTCATCCATGGAGTTACTCACACACCCAGTCAGTCATGCAAAGAAACAATCTCACCTCCATTTCTTCAACTATACAGTTAAACACACCTTACTTATTGAAACATATACTAACACATATTTACTCTCTTATACAATCCCTGATACAAGTTCACAATGATCGATACAACCACTCACTCATTCAGTGGCTCTCATGCACAGTTATTTATATATGCCAACTCTCACATGTACTGTGTTTTACATATGTACTTACTGTTGGACAGGCCGCATGTTCGAGCTGTCCCCCCTCCCCGCAATGGGACCAGGACCCTGGCTCTCCCTGCATCCCCAGCCAGAGTCCACAAACGACCACCCGAAGTACCCTGCAATCCCTCCACTACAAGACACCAGCTCCGGACCCAGGTGGCCCGGGTCACCATCTACCCCACGACATCGACCCGGCCGCCATCTTGGGGCACTGCAGCACGAGGCCGCGTGGCCTCAACTCGACCCTAACCCCGGGCCCGGCCGGCCCCGACATCGAGGCCCCACCATCCTCCCAGGAGGCAGAGTGACCACTTGGCGAGTCAATGGGAGAAGGAATCGTCAACGGCTCTCCTCCGCCAGGTGTCGATCACCCCAGGCCGCCTGGGCGCTGGCTCCACCCCCCTGCTGGGTGTCTGGACTCCCTCATCCCGGACCTCCCGGCCCCCAGGCGCGAGGGTCCGGACATCAAAGGGGACCAGACCTATAACTGGGGCAGGGCCAGACCAGGAAGGCAGTTGTATCCTGGAGTCGAGAGACCCGAGAAGAACTCATCCGTGACTTGGCCTGCTGGCGCTGCCGCGGCCCTCTGCCTCGTGAAACCATCGTCTTGGCCTGCTGGCGATGCCGCGGCCCTCTGCCCCGTGAAACCATCGACTTGGCCTGCTGGCGCTGCCGCGGCCCTCTGCCTCGTGAAACCATCGTCTTGGCCTGCTGGCGCTGCCGCGGCCCTCTGCCTCGTGAAACCATCGTCTTGGCCTGCTGGCGCTGCCGCGGCCCTCTGCCTCGTGAAACCATCGTCTTGGCCTGCTGGCGCTGCCGCGGCCCTCTGCTTTATGAGACTATCACCTTGGCCTGCTGGCGCTGCCGCGGCCCGATCCACAGACACTCCAGCTCGAGGATTGTGAGCTCGCCTTTTTACCACTACCTGTACCGATCCGGTACCAAGACTGTCCCGCTACCCCCTTTCCCTACAGAGACTAGAAGTGAGAGGACCCCCGGGTCCAAGATATCCTGTATCGCTGATATCCTTGCCTTAAGAACCTTATATAAAGCCTTGAACTCGACTTGGTGTGGTGCCTGTTTGTGGGGAGGGAGGTAACTTGTCTGTACGATCGCCGGAGACGGTCCCCCTCGGGGATCTCTCCCTCGGTATCCGGCCGACCCTCAGGGTCCCCGTCTAACATTGGTGGCCAGCGTCGGGATCCGAACCTACGCATAATCGTACAGAAGGTCACTCGCCCCACCACACACAACAACCATGTCAATAGAGAGCGGAACAACGGAAAAATTTCAGATGGAAAAATTGGAAGACTACAACCACCGGGAACTGAAGCAATATTGCATAGAACTTGGACTTCCAACCACAGGTCTTAGCACAAAGGAAGACTTCAAACGAGCCCTAGAAGCTTGGGCAGAAACGGGTACGGCCGTACCCCGAACACAAACAACCGAAACGAGCCCCGCACCAACTAAAGAAAGAGCGGATCTCTCCCTGGAAGAGATCCGAGAAAGAGAAAAAACCAGACTCCACGAATTAGAACTTGCCCGACTTCGCTTGGATGGGGAACTCAAGCTGGCAGAACAAAAAATAACCCTGGAACACTTACGGCTCAGGGAAGAGCGGGAAGACAAGCAAAGACAGAGGGAGCTAGAGGAAAAGAGACTAGAGTACGAACATGAGCGCAATCTCAAAGCACTGGAGATCCAGAAACAGAATAAAGACCTCGGGCTCCCCGAACGACCGACCCCGTCTGCCTCGACCGAACCCAAGGTTCACATCCCCAAAGATGTCATCCGGGAATACCACAAGAACGATGATATCCAGCAGTGGTTTAAAGCCTATGAGGTGGCAATGACCTCCCACCGGATTCCCCGAAGCGATTGGGGAGCCGGATTATGGGGGAGGTTTGTCAACGAAGGGCGGGACGCCCTGCTGCAACTCCCGAACCAGCTGATGACCTCCTACGACCACATGAAGGCCGCCCTCCTCACTCGATACGGGCTCACACCTGAGATGTACCGCCAACGGTTCCGCGACTGCAAACGGATTCCGGGTACAACTTGGGTGGAGTACGTGAACTTTTTTAGCCGAGCCTTCGAGGGGTGGATCAAGGGCAACAAAGTAACCACCTACGAACAACTCTTTGACCTTATCGTATGGGAACACCTGTCGAACAACTGCTTCGTGGAGCTCCGGCAACACCTCCTGGACAGCAAGCTAACCGACCCTCGACAACTCGCCGCCGAAGCCGACCGGTGGGAAAGCACCCGAGTTGGCCGGAGCGCACCCAGCGAAGTATCCAGATCGTATCGCCCCCGAGGGGGAGGAGGAAGTCAGGGTCGGGGGAGAGACCCCGGCCCCTCGTCACCCCCCAGAAACCCCTCGACCCCGGTTGGCCGGGGAAGCCCTGCCATCCGGGCCGGTTTCCGGGCCAACATTACGTGCCACAGGTGCCAGCGACCCGGCCACTACGCCAGTGATCCCAACTGCCCAAAGAATCCGAACACTACTCCCCGCCAAGTTGCAGCGGCGGCCCTAGGGGAAGAAATAATCCCGGAAGACCAAGAGGAGTACGAGACCGATCCCTCTGAATGGGCACCCGCCGCCATGGCACTGGTCTGCTTAGGGGAGAGAGACATGATTCCGCGGGCCCCCCTTCCCGCCAACACACAGAAGTACGGTCAATGGGTCAACATCAATGGCCGCCGGGCGGAAGCCCTCCGCGACACCGGGGCCAGTGTAACGGCGGTCCGCCGCCACCTCGTCACTCCAGACCAAATCTTGCCGAACATTCTTTGCCCTGTTCGATCAGCCGACAACTCCGAAAGCCTATGCCACATGGCCTGCGTCCCCTTCGAGTGGGGAGGAGTAACAGGGATGTTAAAAGTAACTGTCCGCGATGATGCCCCCGTGGACTGCCTCCTAGGAAACGACCTTGAAAGCTCTCCCTGGGCAGCGGTCGAACGGAGGGAGCACCTGGGGATGCTTGGCCTCCCCGAATGGGTCTGCGTCACGACCCGGTCCATGACCGCCCGCGCGGTCCCCAGCCCAGAAGAGCCCGAGTGGCCAGAACCTCCTCCCGCGCTCATCCCAGAGGAGGCCGCCCCAGAAGCCATTCCCTTGACCCAAACCGAAGAAGGACCCGACCAGCTTCGGGACGTCCCTGACCTGGCACAATGGCGGCAGGAGGGAGGCCCCACGCAGGAACAATTCCGGGCCGAGCAAAAAACCTGTCCTTCTCTCGAAGGACTCCGGCAGCAAGCCCTGGCCCAGAGCACCGGGGATACCTCGGGGGCCCACTGGATCTACTGGGACCAAGACCTGCTCTACAGCGAGCAGAAAATTGCAGAACTAGGGGCCAGTCGGGTGCTGGTGGTGCCCCTTCGCTTCCGAGACTTCCTCCTGAACTTAGCCCACGATGTCCCCCTTGCCGGACACCTGGGGCAGGATAAAACCTACGACCGCCTGGTGACCCATTTTTTCTGGCCCCACATGCGGAAGGATGTCACCAACCACTGCAAGGCCTGCCCCACCTGCCAGGCCAGCGGAAAAAGTGGCTGAAAAATCAAAGCACCATTACAACCCTTTCCTGTCGTCACCACCCCGTTTGAACGAGTGGGAATAGACATTGTGGGGCCCCTCGACCCTCGAACAGCCCAAGGACACCGGTTCATCCTGGTCCTTGTAGACCACGCCACCCGCTATCCCGAGGCCATCCCTCTTCGGACTGTGACGGCCCCCGTGGTGGGCCGGGCCCTGATGGGGATCTTCTCCCGGGTGGGGTTCCCCCGGGAGGTCGTCAGTGACAGGGGCACGAACTTTATCTCCAGATATATGAAGTCCCTCTGGCAGCAATGCGGGGTCACCTACAAATTCACGACCCCCTATCACCCGCAAGGAAACGGACTGGTCGAGAGATTCAACCGCACCCTCAAGGGGATGATTATGGGTCTAGAAGAACCCCTTCGACGCCAGTGGGACGTACTGCTGCCATGCCTCCTGTTTGCCTATCGGGAGGTCCCGCAGAAGTCCCTCGGCTTCAGCCCCTTTGAACTACTGTACGGGCACCCCGTCCGGGGCCCCCTCAGCCTAGTCAAGGAAGGTTGGGAGCAGCCTCCCCAGAAAACTCCCCCGGACATCTACCGGTATCTCCTGGCTCTCCGCAACCAGACCCGGCGGTTCCGAGACACCGCCAAAGCCAACCTCGAGGCCAGTCAGGAGGACATGAAGAGGTGGTACGATCAGCACACGTCCTCCATTGAGTTCGAACCTGGACAACAGGTCTGGGTGATGTCCCCGGTTGAGCCCTGTGCCCTCCAAGACAGATGGTCCGGGCCCTTCAAGGTAATCGAACGCAAGGGGCCCGTCACCTATTTAATCGACATGGAGACTGCCCGGAACCCCCTACGGGTCCTCCATGCCAACAGGCTCAAACCCCATTTTGTGCGATCCGAACTCAGCCTCCTGATGGCTACCGATACTGGGACAGAAGAAGACTCCGAACCCCTTCCGGACTTACTGAGGGCCCTCGAGCAGGATGGCTCAGTGGAAGGGGTCCAGCTCTCCGAGGCCCTGTCCCCGGAGCAACGCCAAGACTGCCAAACGCTCCTGAGGCAGTTCGCCTCCCTGTTCTCCCTCACCCCCGGAGTCACCCCCTGGTGCCTCCACGATGTGGACACCGGGGACAGCCCTCCTATTCGACACCGAGCATACCGCGTACCAGACCGGGTACGAGCCTGCATCCAGACCGAGGTGTCCAAGATGCTGACCCTAGGAGTGATCGAACCCTCAGACAGTCCCTGGGCGAGCCCAGTCGTCCTGGTTCCCAAGGCAGCTGCCCCGGGCGTTGCCCCTGAGCTCCGGTTCTGCGTGGACTATTGAGGGCTGAATGCAGTTACCCGGACCGACGCTCATCCCATCCCCCGGGCAGACGAGCTAATTGACCGGATGGGGGCCGCCCGCTACCTGAGCATCTTCGACCTAACAGCGGGCTACTGGCAGATCGGCCTCACCCCTAGGGCCCAAGAACGATCCGCCTTCTCTACCCCAGACGGGCACTACCACTTTAAAGTCATGCCCTTCGGCATGAAAAACGCCCCGGCAACGTTCCAACGGCTGGTAAACCAGGTACTGGCGGGCCTGGAAGACTTCAGCGCCGCCTACCTGGACGACATTGCTGTGTACAGCCACCAGTGGACCGACCACCTCCGCCACCTGCGGGAGGTTCTACACGCCCTCCAGCAAGCCGGGCTCACCATCAAGGCCAGCAAGTGCCAAGTTGGCCAAGGGTCCGTGACCTACCTGGGACACCAAGTGGGAAGCGGGCTGGTGGCCCCTCTCCAACTCAAGATTGCTGCCATCCAGGCCTGGCAACCCCCTACGAGCCAAACGGAGGTCCGGGCCTTCCTGGGGCTCACCGGATACTACCGGCGGTTCGTGAAGGACTATGGCAGCATCGTGGGGCCCCTCACAGAGCTCACCTCCAAAAAGAGCCCCAAAACCGTCAACTGGACCCCGGACTGCCAATCAGCCTTCGAGAAGCTAAAGACCGCCATGTGCACGGCCCCCGTGCTCCAGGCTCCCGACTACAGCCGGGAATTCATTGTGCAGACGGACGCCTCCGATCATGGTGTGGGGGCCGTCCTCTCCCAACTCAACGCCGAAGGGGTCGACCATCCGGTGGTCTTCATCAGCAGACGCCTCTTGCCCCGAGAACAGCGCTGGAGCACCATTGAGAGGGAGGCCTTCGCCGTAGTCTGGGCACTCAAGAAGCTCCGGCCATACCTCTTCGGCACCCACTTCCGGGTGCAAACAGACCACCGACCCCTGCAATGGCTGATGCAAATGCGGGGGGAGAACCCGAAGCTGTTGCGCTGGTCCATCTCCCTGCAGGGGATGGACTTCACGGTGGAACATCGTCCAGGCCAGGACCACGCCAACGCCGACGGCCTGTCACGCTTTTTCCGCCTCAGCGAGGAGAGTCCCCAGGAAGATGGCTGACTCTCCCCGCCTTCAGCTGGGGGGGACGCATGTTGGACAGGCCGCATGTTCGAGCTGTCCCCCCTCCCCGCAATGGGACCAGGACCCTGGCTCTCCCTGCATCCCCAGCCAGAGTCCACAAACGACCACCCGAAGTACCCTGCAATCCCTCCACTACAAGACACCAGCTCCGGACCCAGCTGGCCCGGGTCACCATCTACCCCACGACATCGACCCGGCCGCCATCTTGGGGCACTGCAGCACGAGGCCGCGTGGCCTCAACTCGACCCTAACCCCGGGCCCGGCCGGCCCCGACATCGAGGCCCCACCATCCTCCCAGGAGGCAGAGTGACCACTTGGCGAGTCAATGGGAGAAGGAATCGTCAACGGCTCTCCTCCGCCAGGTGTCGATCACCCCAGGCCGCCTGGGCGCTGGCTCCACCCCCCTGCTGGGTGTCTGGACTCCCTCATCCCGGACCTCCCGGCCCCCAGGCGCGAGGGTCCGGACATCAAAGGGGACCAGACCTATAACTGGGGCAGGGCCAGACCAGGAAGGCAGTTGTATCCTGGAGTCGAGAGACCCGAGAAGAACTCATCCGTGACTTGGCCTGCTGGCGCTGCCGCGGCCCTCTGCCTCGTGAAACCATCGTCTTGGCCTGCTGGCGCTGCCGCGGCCCTCTGCCCCGTGAAACCATCGACTTGGCCTGCTGGCGCTGCCGCGGCCCTCTGCCTCGTGAAACCATCGTCTTGGCCTGCTGGCGCTGCCGCGGCCCTCTGCCTCGTGAAACCATCGTCTTGGCCTGCTGGCGCTGCCGCGGCCCTCTGCCTCGTGAAACCATCGTCTTGGCCTGCTGGCGCTGCCGCGGCCCTCTGCTTTATGAGACTATCACCTTGGCCTGCTGGCGCTGCCGCGGCCCGATCCACAGACACTCCAGCTCGAGGATTGTGAGCTCGCCTTTTTACCACTACCTGTACCGATCCGGTACCAAGACTGTCCCGCTACCCCCTTTCCCTACAGAGACTAGAAGTGAGAGGACCCCCGGGTCCAAGATATCCTGTATCGCTGATATCCTTGCCTTAAGAACCTTATATAAAGCCTTGAACTCGACTTGGTGTGGTGCCTGTTTGTGGGGAGGGAGGTAACTTGTCTGTACGATCGCCGGAGACGGTCCCCCTCGGGGATCTCTCCCTCGGTATCCGGCCGACCCTCAGGGTCCCCGTCTAACACTTACTATGACATGTAGCATTGAGATATCCATTCACTCATCAATACACTCATGCACACAGTCAACTGCCCATGTAGCTGTTTCCACATGCACTCTTGAACTCATACACCTAGTGAATAAACTGCTCACACATCTATGCATAGAGTCACACACCTTCCAGCCACCCCCACACAAACTCAATCTCCCATAGAAATACTTGGGCAACCAATTAATAACACATATAGCCTCTCGTATAGCTAATGATCAACACATGCAGCAGTTTACAGAACAACAGACATAATGATGCACAAATTAAGACAGTTTAGTCACTAACCCATGCATTCAGTGAGACACATTTAATCACTCACTCATACAGTCAGTCACGCACCTACTAAATCCTTCATCCAGACACTTATACATCCACTCATTCTTCAATATGTAAGACATATTTTAACTTTACAGAAACATACAGTCACTGGATGTTGTCATCAGTGATGTCATCAGTCATGTCATTTGAGATGTCATCAGTGATGTCATCAGTGATGTCACTGACCATGTCATGAATGATGTAATATGTGACATGATCAGCAGTGGATTGCGGGTGCGCGATATATAGTTAGTGCAACTAACTATATATGGAATTTCAATGGTTTTGTGTGAGTAAAATAAGGTTTTTTAAATGCTAATTCCTAACTATATATGGTCTATAACCTATGGTTTTTTCAGTGAATATATATATAGTTAGGATTTTTTCTCTATGGGATTTTTGAAAATTCTATGTCTAATAACTTTGGCGTTTGAGGACGGAATTGGCTGAAATGTTCAGGAAAATGGCACGTTTTGTTTCTGAGCAGCCCCTGAAAATTTGGGGGGGTTTTGTCAAGGAGGGGCCGAGAAAAAAGGGGGGTCCCAAAACGCGTTTTTCCCATTCATTTTTTCATAGGGCGGTTGGACTCACTTTTAGCTCGAACGGCTGAATGGATTTCCACGAAACTTGGCAAAATTGTAGATATTGTTTGCCCGATGTGCCTTTGCTAGGTCTCAATATATGTGCTCCAGTGGATTTTGATAAATTAACGTTAAAAAATATATATATATCTGTAAGCGCGCCCCGGTTAGCGCCCCGGTTCGCGTACTTGACGCGTAACGGAACTTTGCGAAGCGAAGCTGATTGGCTCTCCGGTGTCTGTCAACATTCTAAACAGTCCGGAGCGGCCACCATCTTGTCTCTCGGTAGGATCGAGAGACAAGAGGAGGCCAAAACAAAGGGGGAAATGACCATAAGGGGGCATAGTAGATCCTCCCTGACCCCCTAGGTTTGATGTGGAGGCTTTAAAAGGGCCCCGCGGGGCAAAAAAAAAAATTCGTTTTTTTTGCGTGGGGAGCGCCCGGTACGCGCACCGGGAAGCGGTCCGGCGATCGTACTATGAGGAAAAAAGAATGATAGACTTTTCAAATATTGTATGTTTATTGATTGTTCGTTTTGTTGTTTTTTTTTAATTTTTTTTAATTTTTGTGATTGTTTTTCAAAATTTAATAGAACGTCTAACATTTGACTGTCCGAAATGTCGTCATTTTCAGTGAACATAACTTCCAACATTTGAGTGTCCGAAATGTCCTTATTTTGAGTGAACATAACTTGCAACATTTGAGTGTCTGAAATGTCCTCATTTTGAAGGAGGAAATCTACAGATTGTACACATTGTAGTAGTTCATGGTCCTGTGATTCATCCATGAATTCAATGTCATTTGGTTCAATGTTTTCTTGATTGGTCTCTTCAAGGACAATTTCAAATGACACTTTTTGTTCTCCTTCCATTTTGCCTGAAATTTGCATTAAAAATATATATATATATATATCAGTAGAGATAGGGCACTGTTGGGATTAATTTAACAGTGAATTTATCTTTGGGCAGTGTATGGTATCAGACTGGTAGTAGAAATATAAAAATGTGTATGTGATGAAACCTTAGTAAATTCATAATTATACAAGACAAGCCTAAATCCATCCATAACTATAACAGAGAAGTCTATCTAAATCTATAACTATTACAGAGGGATAGTATATAACTATCAGAATTTTTTTTCCATATTAACTTAAAGTGCACAATATACTTCAGTTTTCAAAATAACATCTTACCTTTTAAAAACAAGTTTAAGTTGTCAGTGAAAATGCTCTTGCAATGTACTTCAGGAAGTAGTAGTCAAAATGGCTGTGTTTCTCTCTCTTTCTTTATATATATTCAGGTACATAACCAATCAAATGTCAGGTAAAAAAAGTAGAAAATGAAAGTAACATTTTAATTGGTTGTCAATTCCAACACTTCAGATGTGTTTTGTGAAGTAATTTACCTCAGGGTATTTAGAGAGGTCTACAGGCTAAATGGCTAAATGGAATTCCAATCAAATTTGTGAAAATGGTAGGGATTGGTATGTAGTATGAGCTAATCTATATTTGGTGAAAGTGTCTCCAGTGGTTTTTCTGTGAATTACTTTCCCACCTTTTTTAAGCGAGCGCTTCCCGGTGCGCGCCCCGGTACGCGAACCGTCAGCGTTACGGGAGTCCTCCATTTTGTGTTTCGGTAGAATTGAGATACAAGATGGAGGGCAAATAATGTTCAGAATGGGTAGAAGGGGGCACGGTAGACGTATCCTGACCCCCTAGGTTTTCTGAGGGTGGCTGAGGAGGCCCATATGTGCGAAAAAACCACATTTTTTTTCAAATTTTTGCGCGGTTAGCGTCCGGTGCGCGTACCGAGTAGCGCTCCGGAAAGCTTAAATCGTGAAAATTAGTAAAAAAAAAGTTACATTTAAAATTTGTTTAGAGTGATCATAGTTAGGGTAGCTCTGAGAAGAGCTTTTGGGTATGTGGTAGATTTAGGTACTTATAAGTAGGTACCAATACATAGTCTTAAATTCAGGATGAAAACTCTGTTCCCCTCATCTGAGAAGTGAACTCCATCTCCTCTGTAGATATCTTGCATGTAGTAACGCAAGTTATTGTTGTAGATGGAGCCCATTCCATGGTCTCTCATGTAAGCTGAAACAGACTTATTTACATGCTTCCTCGATTTCTCAATTTGTGGACAAAATTGGTTGGACCACTTCCATTTCTGTCTTTGGCATATATTTGAATATACCAAGGCAGTTTGAGGAAAAAGTGCCATCAATTGCTCAAAGGTGTCCTTTAAAAGCATTTCTAGACCTACCCCAGTCAAAGTACCCAAGTCATTTCCTCCACAGTGCACAATTAACAGGTCAGGGTTTGGCAAATGCAAAAAGGTTTTCACCAATGGTATCAATTGGTGACATCTTAATCCTCTGTGACCAATCCAGTTGATTTCCACATTTTGTAAATTGAGGTTGTGTAAATTTCTGTTATCAGCATACCTTTGAGCCCAGTGGATGTAACTATGTCCAACAATCCAGACAGAAAACATGGTGAGAGGAGGTTCTGCTGCAGTCAGATGAAGTGTGGGAATGAAATAGCAGTTGAAACAGTAGGAGTATGTAATGAAAAAAAGTGTGGAGTTTCTGTGCTAATGATTCAGTAGCAGTGATTGGTGGATTTTGATTGCTGAAAACAGAAAGTTAGGGTGCATGGATGAGTTCTTTGAAAGATGTAATTTGAATGGTCAAGAAAAAATCATTTTATGAAAGATTGCACTGGATACGCAGGTGTAATGAGAGTTCAGAGTTCAATTGAAACATTGTTGTGTGAACTTGTAAACATGACAGGTCTTTCAGGAGGTGGTTGCTATGGAAAAAAGGCAGAAAGGGCAGAGGGGGGAAGGGTGTTGATTTGAAAAAAGTGAGGGAAGAGTTTTGATTGGGTGACATGAGAGATATGTGTTATGAATTACAGCATTTCTGTGCCATTGATGGTTGCAGCCTCTGGAGTGCATACATGTTGCTCTGCTAAAGAAAAATTGGTGTGTGTCTGAGACTGTTTTGAAACTCAAAAAGTATTTGCTAAGGTGAGAAAAGATTCATTTAATTTAGATAGAGAATATTATGCTTTAGGGATAAATTTATGAAGAAAGTTGTGTATTTAAAATGTTGCTTTGTGTCAAGTGTTTTACAAATAGATTTAGTTTTTTTGAGTTTCATAGCCATGTTAAAAGTGACGCAAAAGTGGTGGAAGGGCCTTAAAAATACGCTTTCATGTGTGTTAGGGCATTTTAAATCACTTCCCCATGAATGTGGGTAAATAAGTGATTTACTTGATGTGTTTAAAAACGTTTTTTGAAATCAATTAGGTTTCTTGATATTTACTGCTAGAGTTTCATAGGCTGCTTGAAGCATATTTACAAGGCCTTTGAGTCACTTTGATGTTATTTTCCCTATTTTAATTGAAGACATTTCCCCGTGGTGCAAAGTCTTTGTAAATACGCCGCCATGTGTGCTTGGCAAATTTAGACTTTGTTTCTTTGAGTTACATAGCCATGTTAAAAGTGACGCAAAAGTGGTGGAAGGGCCTTAAAAATACGCTTTCATGTGTGTTAGGGTATTTTAAGTCACTTCCTCATGAATGTGGGAAAATAATTTGTTTTTTTGATGTGTTTAAAAACGTTTTTGAAATCAATTAGGTTTCTTGATATGTACTGCTAGAGTTTCATAGGCTGCTTGAGGCATATTTACAAGGCCTTTTAGTCACTTTGATGTTATTTTCCACATTTTAATTTAAGACATTTCCCCGTGGTGCAAAGCCCTTGTAAATACACCCTCATGTGTGCTTGGCAAATTTAGACTTTGTTTCTTTGAGTTACATAGCCATGTTAAAAGTGACGCAAAAATGGTGCAAGGGCCTTAAAAATACGCTTTCATGTGTGTTAGGGCATTTTAAGTCACTTCCCCATGAATGTGGGTGAAGAAATAGTTTACTTCATGTGTTTAAAAACATTTCTTGAAGTCAATTAGGTTTCTTGAAATGTACTGCTAGAGTTTCATAGGCTGCTTGGGGCATATTTACAAGGCCTTTGAGTCACTTTGACGTTATTTTCCCCATTTTAATTTAAGTCATTTCCCCGTGGTGCAAAGTCCTTGTAAATACGCCCCCATGTGTGCTTGGCAAATTTAAGTACTGACAGGGTGTGCTTCTACATAGGAGCTGTGTTGTGTTTTCAAATTATGACCAGAAAATCGTTTTTTTAAAAAAAGAAATGCTTTATTGTGAGTAATGTACATTGCTCTGTTGCATACAGTCCTCATCTTCTGCGTACTCTTGGATATGCTAGACTACATCTGCACAATGAGATACCTAAGCTGAGGAAACACAGGTGATGTGATTGTGAATTGAGCATAAATATTTGCACGTTTTTCAATTACATCACCTGTGTTTTCTAACATTACGAATCACATTGTGCAGATGAGGTTTAGGTCTGTCCAGGGAGACAGAGGAGGTCTGGCCTTTGTTAAAGAGTGCAGTGGATATGACTCACTTCATTGGTAGGCCTGCACATGTATTATCTCCTCTGTACTCTTCAACAAGCCTAAATTTCATCTGCAACCCTGAGTAGGCCTCACCTCAAACAAACCTCTGGATAGGCCACACCTTATCGTCATCCTGAATCAATCATTTAAAATGTTAGGGGCAAATTTAAGATGGCCGTGCGCCTCTTTTGCGCCGCTGTTGCGTCACTTTTGTGACGCAGCAGTGGTGCAAAAGATGCACCATGTTGCAAGATAGGCCTCACTTCATCTGCAACAAGATACCGTCACTTTAAACTGTATACATTTAGGACTGTGTAGGGGGCATGGAGAAGCTGAATCTTCTGTAAGTCTAAAAATTGTTGCATACAGTGCTCACCTTCTGCGTACTCTTTGATATGCTAGACTACATCTGCACAATGAGATACCTAAGCAAAGGAAACACAAGTGATGTGATTGTGAAATGAGCAAAAGAAATTGCACGTTTTTCAATTACATCACCTGTGTTTCCTAACATTACGAATCACATAGTGCAGATCAGGTTTAGGCCTGTCCAGGGAGACAGAGGAGGTCTGGCCTTTGTTAAAGAGTGCAGTGGACATGAGTCACTTCATTGGTAGGCATGCACATGTATTATCTCCTCTGTACTCTTCAACAAGCCTAAATTTCATCTGTAACCCTGAGTAGGCCTCACGTCAAACAAACCCCTGGATAGGACTCACCTTATCGGCATCCTGAACCAATCATTTAAAATGTTAGGGGCAGATTTATGATGGCCGTGTACACTTCTTGAAGTCAATTAGGTTTCTTGATATGTACTGCTAGAGTTTCATAGGCTGCTTGGTGCATATTTACAAGGCCTTTGAGCCACTTTGATGTTATTTTCCCCATTTTAATTTAAGTCATTTCCCCGTGGTGCAAGGTCCTTGTAAATACGCACCCATGTGTGCTTGGCAAATTTAAGTACTGACAGGGTGTGCTTCTACATAGGAGCTGTGTTGTGTTTTCAAATTATGAGCAGAAAATCGTTTTTTAAAAAAAAGAAATGCTTTATTGTGAGTAATGTACATTGGTCTGCTGCATACAGTCCTCATCTTCTGCGTACTCTTGGATATGCTAGACTACATCTGCACAATGAGATACCTAAGCTGAGGAAACACAGGTGATGTGATTGTGAATTGAGCATAAATATTTGCACGTTTTTCAATTACATCACCTGTGTTTTCTAACATTACGAATCACTTTGTGCAGATGAGGTTTAGGTCTGTCCAGGGAGACAGAGGAGGTCTGGCCTCTGTTCAAGAGTGCAGTGGACATGACTCACTTCATTGGTAGGCCTGCACATGTATTATCTCCTCTGTACTCTTCAACAAGCCTAAATGTCATCTGCAACCCTGAGTAGGCCTCACCTCAAACAAACCTCTGGATAGGCCACACCTTATCGGCATCCTGAATCAATCATTTAAAATGTTAGGGGCAAATTTATGATGGCCGTGCGCCTCTTTTGCGCCGCTGTTGCGTCACTTTTGTGATGCAGCAGTGGTGCAAAAGATGCACCATGTTGCAAGATAGGCCTCACTTCATCTGCAACAAGATACCGTCACTTTAAACTGTATACATTTAGGACTGTGTAGGGGGCATGGAGAAGCTGAATCTTCTGTAAGTGTCAAAATTGTTGCATACAGTGCTCACCTTCTGCGTACTCTTTGATATGCTAGACTACATCTGCACAATGAGATACCTAAGCAAAGGAAACACAAGTGATGTGATTGTGAAACGAGCAAAAAAAATTGCACGTTTTTCAATTACATCATCCTTTGTTTCCTAACATTATGAATCACATTGTGGAGATCAGGTTTAGGCCTGTCCAGGGAGACAGAGGAGGTCTGGCCTTTGTTAAAGAATGCAGTAGACATGACTCACTACTTTGCTAGGCATGCACATGTATTATCTCCTCTGTACTCTTCAAGAAACATACATTTCATCTGTAACCCTTAGTAGGCCTCACGTCAAGCAAACCCCTGGATACGACACACCTTATCGGCATCCTGAACCAATCATTTAAAATGTTATGTGCAGATTTATGATGGCTGTGTGCCTCTTTTGCGCCGCTATTGCATCATTTTTGTGACGCAGCGGCGGCGTAAAAGATGCGCTATGTTGAGACATATTTACAACTTGATGCATCTAGGCAGATGTGTCACGGTGTAAAGTCCTGTGCCACATGAAACCTGTGTCAGATTTCATGTGGGCGTTTTGTTGCAGGGTGGGCATTCATTTGCATGAAAGCCCTGTAAAACTAACACGGTGAAATTTAGAACATTTCACTGAGTCAGCTTTATGGCATTGCTGAATCAAATCCTTACGCCTGTTTGAAACAGGCATAAGGAGTGACGCACCATGCAATGTGTGGCTTGCCCCTGTGCATTGTAGTAGACATGTCGCGCTTATGACGTGATTCCTGCAATGTGCCGCTTTTGCGGCACAGATGCGTGACGCATCTGTGCTATTTTTGTTCAATGGTGCTCCACATTGTAAATGCGGCACATCATGGGTGGCAGAGGAGCAGCGCACGTTAAGTGTTGCATCCCTGGGGATGCGCCAGTTAACATAAATCTGCCCCTTTACATTTAAGTATGAGCAGGGGACACAGAGTTGGTGAGGCTTATCCAAGGTTAAGAAGAGATGAGTCCTGTTCACTGAAAACTTGGACATAGGCCTCACCTCCTCAGCATCGCTGGACATGGCTAAATAATATCTGCAAAATGTTACTCTTGTTAAACAATTTTACTATTATAGTCTCTGAGATTTGTCTCTTACTCTGCAACATCTCATTGTTGTTCTCTTTTTTTAAAGATAACGACAACATCAAGCATGAGTGATAATGAGCAAACTGTTGATCTCGATATTATCATTGAACTTGTCATTGAAACATCAGTGGAAGTAGATCCATTGGATGATTTAAATCCTGAGGATGATGAAGAACATGATGAGGATGCCGATTTGTCAGAATTGTATGACATAGGGTGGGAAGCTGACCTGCTCGAGCCTATGGAACTATAAAGAGTTATTTTGAAAAGTTACTGGAAATGAAAAGTAACCATGTTAACCGTTTCATTTAAAATTAAACACAACTTCAAAAACAGCTTGTGTGAAGTGTCTTTAATAAAATAGTGAAATATGCTAATAAAATTAGTTCAGATTCACATATAAAAGAGCACAGGTCAAATGTAGAAGCATTCTATTTCTTTGCTACTATTTGTGAGTTCTAAATTTGCCAATGCACTAAAAATTATTGTATGTAGAATTGACAAGTACTCTGTTAATTTTTTGACGACTGTTATTGATTTACTGTTTGGTAACAGTGGTTAATAACATTTTCTATTATATTTTACCACAGATTCAACTGCAGATCATTTCAAAACTACAGTATGCCATCGAAGCAAAGAAGCAGAAAGGCTATAAAACGTCAAAGACAGCAGCTTACTACATGCTTGCAGCAGTCCTCTACAATAAAAACTCGTCAAGTCACCAAGAAACCTCCGGGTAAGACAACGAAATCATTCATAAGAAACATTTGCAGAAAAAAAAATATCAGTACAGAACATGTTTTAGTCCAGAAAAAGAGAGCCAATTTAAACGGAAAGGAAAGGCCAATCAAAAATGTTACTGCTAGAGCAGGAGATAACTCTGTGCATGGTAGTAGAAAGAAAAATCAGTTTAGGGACATTCGTAGACGAATGTTCCGCAACAGGATAATTGGCAATTTGTTAAAAAATATTAGGAAAGGTCAACAGACAGTGGCTTTTTATAAAAGAAAGAAAAATATTGAGAAAATTATTGATCAGGCATTCGAAATTAAGCGAAAGTTATTTATTTTGATAATCAATAGAATTAGGAAACTAAACAAGGCAATTTATGATTTCAAATCAAATAGTAGATGGAAGAGAACAGTTAATCGTAGTAATTTTTGTGAAGTTTTTTCAGGAGAATGGATGCATAGTTCAAGTTGTGAGGCATTTTTTAATGAGGAGAGTTACTTCCAGGATAATGATTTGGTGCATGCAGGTGACACCAGTGGTCGAGCTTATGAGGTGAAAGATGGTTGTCCGGTTGAAAAAGAAAAACTTGTGACAACAGAGGCAGAAGAGATGTTAGGTAATGAGGTTTTAGGAAAACGTCCTAAGGGACCAGTGTATACCTGGAAGTGTAGTAGTATTTGCAGTGTGCGACAGGATTCCATCAATTTGCTTTGTGATTTTGTACGGACATTTAATAGGAAAAGTTTGAAACAGAAAATGAAGTTGTTGCAAGAATTAGATCCTTGCAGAGTGAGAGAAGTGACAGGTTTGCATGGTCATTCATTGGCTTGTCTTTCCAGGAGAGTATGCCAGAGTATTTTTCATCATTTCAGGATGCTAGCAGTGCATCATAATAAAGTGAGGAAATTAGTTAGAATGTTGTATTATGCTAAGAGTCCAGCAATTATGCTTAAACAATTATGCACTGCTCTTTTGCATGGTTCAGAAGTAGATGTGAAGAATATTTGTGCAGAAATTGAGTTTTGTTACTTTGCAAGTAAAGAGGAGAATGTTGAAATTAACCCAGAAGAAGAAGGTAATGTGGAAGAGAGTGTACAGGTTTCCAGTACAGATAATTTTCAGAAGGAAATTGCCACGTTTCAGGTGAAATCAAGTGAGAGGCCTAATTTCACTTGTGTGTGTTGTCGACACACTTATTATAAGAATCAGACTAAGTTAGTGGATTTATATGCAAAAAGTGAAAGGGAAAATAATAGTGAATGGAAGGATTTCGCAACATACTTGATGGTAGAAAATTGTTTTGATTTGGGATCGGATCAACGTGTGTGTACTTATTGTTGTAACAAATTAAATCAAAACCAGATGCCTGCTAGAGCGGTTCATAATAATCTGGAATTGGTTGACATTCCTTCTGAATTGAAGGATTTAAATACTTATGAATCTCTTTTGATTCAAAGTGTCCATCCCTTTCAGGCTATTGTACGAATGGAGCCAAAGACTGGGAAATTGCCTCCATCAGATTTACAGAGAGGATTAAAGGGAAGAGTTGTTTATTTGCCTCTAGATTTGAAGAAAAACATTAATACAATTGGAGTAGAGAAAGTGGAAGAGGAACCTCTGGTAATCTTAGTTAATGGGGTTCCGACAAAGAGTAAGAAAATCTGGCAAGATTTAGTGGATGTTAGGAAAGTCAAAAAGGCAACATTGTATTTGAAGAAAAAAAATAAGTACTACAAGAATGTATATGTTGCAGAAGAGGAAGTAAGTGAAGAAGAGGATAGCGATTTGTGTGCTGGTCAAATTGAGAAAGTAGAAGCCTCTAAAAATGAAGAAATATATGAACATTATAGTGTTCATCCTTTGCATTCCAAGGAAGTCATGGGGAATGCTATTGAGTTGTTTCAAATGAAACAAGCCAAAGGGAGTCCCATTAGTGTTTGGGAGGAAAGTTTGGAAGCTCGGTGTTTCCCACAACTATTTCCAACAGGTCAAGGAGGAAGATATGATGAGCGACCTGATCAAATTCCTGCTTCTGAATACCGGACTTTACGATTGTATGCAGAAGATCCTAGGTTTCGTCAATGCATTCCCTATTTGTTTCATCTACTGTTTGAAAGCGATCTGTCTGGACTGTCATATGCAATGAACCACATCTTGAAAAGTGGTGCACAGATGCAAAATATCTCGGCAAGGGACTTTATGGATAAAGTCAATGTGCAAGACAGTATTTTGGATTCTCACCTGATTAATCTCATGGCGTGTCAGCGTGGTACTAATGAGTACTGGTACCGTCGTCATGGTGATTTAAAATGTATGCTGAGGAACTTAGGAACTCCCACATGGTTCCTCACTCTCAGCTGTGCCGAGTATGGCTCGGAAGACTTACTTGAATTTCTACGAGAGGCAAATGGAAACATTGAAAATATCGAATTCAAGACACCCGGAGAACTGTGCTCTTTGGATCCAGTGAATGTATGCAGGTACTTCAATCATAGATTTGAAGCTGTGATGTCTTTCATCATGAACAAGAAAAATCCACCTCTTGGTGAGGTGTTGGATTTCTTCTGGAGAAAGGAGTACCAAGCAAGAGGTTCTCCTCATATACATATGCTGCTATAGATCAAAGATGCACCCAAATTTGGAACAGATCCGGATGACTTAGTGATGAGTTTCATAGAACAGTATTCTACATGTGCTGTTCCAAAGACAAAGGAAGACAAAAGCCTAAGAGAACAAGTTTTACGCTTCCAAAGCCATCGTTGTGGAAAGTACTGTCGTCGTAAATTCAGAAACAAGGACAAGTTCTACACAAAATGTCGTTTCGCCTTTCCACGACCGGTGATTTCCAAAGGAAGAGTGAACAGTTTGATGTCTTCGCTGCGACATAATGTGATGAGGAAATCACCCAAAAATACATACAATTTGAAAAGGAACGAAGAGTCCAAGTACATCAACGAATACAACCCAGTGAATTTGTCCATGTGGAATGCTAACATGGATATACAGTTTGTGGCTGATAACTGTATGGCTGTGGCTCGGTATGTGACATCTCACATCACCAAAAAAGAAAAGACAGAATTGAAGGATATGTGGGAGGACATTTCCCATGAAAAGAGCCTCAGTAAGAAGTTGTACAGTTTCAGTCTGAAGATGTTGTCGCATCGAGAAATCGGAGCTTACGAATGTTCTGGCCGGTTGTCTTCAGCAAGTCTCTATGCCAAATCTAGGAGTATCATTTGGGCGAGTCTTGGTCTTGCTGCAACGCGTAATCGAGTTCTGAAACCTGTGCGGGAAATTGAGTATTTGGCGGAAAAGGAGCCAAACAGTACCGATATTTTGAAGACCAACATGTTGGATACATATTATCCAAATAGAAGCAGTCACCTCGAGAATGTTTGTCTGTATGAGGTTCTACAAAATTACATATTCAAGAGGAACATCAAAGAAGATATTGATAAAGGAGTGTATGCTGTAATTGGAAGTGAGGGATGTCTGGTCAAGCAAAGAAAATGCCACTTGGTAAACCATCGAAAATTGAGTGGCGAATCTCCTGAAAGAAAAGAGTTTTTCTATTTAGCACTTTTGCAACTTTTCAAGCCTTGGCGTGCAGAAGAGGAACTGCTTGGAGATTTCCTCTGTTACGAAGATTCTTTCAATGCCGCCAAGGAGACCATAGAATGTCCTGTTTTTCCCAAATATCTAGAAATGTTGAATGCGGAAATCGAGCAGGAAGCAACGATTGCAGCCGAGATTGCTAGAGACAGTTCTCAGGACAGTCAGAGTTCTGTTTCATTGAGTCAGGATCCACTAGGAGAACCAGTTATCGAAACTGAAGCTGCCACTGCCATGATTGAAGTGGAAAGAGCCATGGCACATGCTCAGGAGGATGCGGTTAACTTAGAAGACTTGGAAAGACAACTCAACGTTGAGCAGAGGAAAATATATGACGAAGTTACCAACCAAATTGATCATGGATTAAGTCATGAGAAGAAAGAGTGCTCATGTACGTCGTTGAAGCCTGTCCGACTGTACGTGAGTGGAGAAGCGGGAACTGGAAAAAGTTTCCTCATTAAAGCAATTTCATGTTATTTGCAGAAAAGGACTGAGTCATCGCTGTTTTGTGTTGTCACCGCTCCAACTGGACTGGCAGCACATAACATTAAAGGTATTACTTTGCATCGTCTACTGATGCTGCCAGTGGAGCATGATAACAAATTACAATACCACAAGCTATCTGGAGATGCTTGTTGTGAAGTTTCCAGAGTCTTGAGGAAAATGAAACTTCTTATCATTGACGAAGTAAGCATGGTTTCCAATGTCATGCTTGCCTTTGTGCATTTGAGAATGCAAAAAGTTCTCAAAACAGAGTATGATGTGTTATATGGTGGCAAACACATCATTGTTTTCGGTGATCTTCTGCAGCTGACACCAGTGAAAGGACAACCTGTGTTCAAAATGCTCACGCATGAAGATACCAGGAAGTGCCTAGGGAGCATTGGCAACGTCAATATATGGTTAAACTTCAATTATGCTGAACTGCGTGAAAATATGCGTCAAGCGAAAGATGAAGATTATAAGAATATTCTACAAGATGTTAGAATCGGAAAAGTGACCGAGCATGGGAAAGAAGCTTTACATGCACGATTACTGTCAAATTTGTATCCAGAAGAAGACGTTGTGCCTGAGAATATTTTTCGGAAAATTACTGAGAAGAAATCTGGAATATGTTTGATGCCAACTCTTGCAGAATGTGCCATCTTCAACAACAAAATGTTGAATTTAGAAAACCAAGAGATTGTGAAACTGGAAGCTATTGACAGAATAGAGCATATGAAAGCAACAATTATTTTGTCTGAGAATTTGAAATCAAAATTGGATTCATTAGAGAAGACTATATCTAAAACTGCTGGTTTTGAAAAGAGTCTGAATGTGTGCTTAAATCGCCGTATAATTTTAAGAAGGAATTTACATGTTGAAAGAGGTCTGGTAAATGGATCAATGGGTAATGTTGTTGATTTTGAGAAATACGGAAATAGAGATGGAATTGAATTTTTAAAAATTACATTTGATGGCATTGAGGAAGTACAGCTAATTGGTTGTTGCTCTGCTAGATTTTTGCTTGTAAAAGATTTATATGTTCGCCGTAAGCAGTTTCCTGTTTGCTTGGCATATGCGGTGACAATCCATAAATCGCAAGGTTTAAGTGTAGACAGTGCATTGGTGAATATTGGCAGTTCTGTGTTCAAGGAGGGTATGGCATATGTGGCATTGTCACGAGTCAGAACTTTATCGGGATTGTACTTGATTGAGTGTGATGTCACAAACATTTGTGCGGATCTAGATTGTGTTAAGGAATACAATAGGTTAAGAAGAGAGTATGCGCCACATTTGCCTCAATATCCTTTGTTTGAGAAACGTGTGGTAGGCCGGAAACGAAGACATGTGACCAATAGTAGGGAGGTTGTAGCAAAAAGACGAAAAGTCGATGAACCCAAAATTATAAGCAGAAAAAAAATGGATTCTGTTGAAGATGTTGTTGGTTTTCAATTTGAAAATAGTTCTGGTGTCAACTGCTATGCTAATGTAGTGGTTAATGTTGTCTTTTCTCTAGAAACTTTAAAAGAAGAGATTGTGGTCAATTCGGATCAAAGATTTTGCAGTTTGTTAAATTCTGTGTTAGAGAAATGTAGCACTGATAGAACAAAAATAGAAAGTGTGTCTGAAGTTCGAAATCTGTTAGACAAATATTCAGGTCAAACGCAATTCTCTCAAAATATTCAGCAAGATTGTCAGGAGTTTTTAATGTATATGCTTGATGTATTGCAAGATGAAGGTGTAGATGTAGATCATCTGTTTGGCCTTTCTTATCAATGGCAGCATGGCTGCGAGAACTGTAGGGTATCAAGTACTACTAGTGTAGACTCAGAAAGATTTATATATTTAAGTTTGCCAGACAGTAAATCAGTGTCCTTTAATAAGCTAGTAAAAGCAGCCGATCACAACATGGAGTGTAGCCAATGTAAGTCTGCAATGTTGTCCACATTATTTATACAAACATATGGCCAGTATGTCATTTTAATGTTCCAACGATGTAGGCCTGATGGAACAAAATTGACAACTTTAATTAAACATTTTGTGGCTTCGCAGTTGTCAATATCAGGAAGGACTTTTGTAACTGCAGCAATTATATATCATGACGGTCCTTCAACAACATCAGGACATTACACAGCTTATTTGAAGTCTAGAAACAGCTGGTCATTCTGCAATGATTCTGTTTTAACTTTTAAAAAAAATTGCCTTTTGACCTTAAAAATTCTTACCTGGTGTTTTTACAACCAAAACATTAGGGAAAGAATCTCGGGATTTGCTCTGAGGAATTTCAAGAGGTTCTAATGACTCGTACACTATTTGGCCTTGAGGATAAGTGTAGTACAGAGTAAAAAGTTATTTTTGCGTTTTAAGTAGTTCCTGAAAAAAAAGAAGGGTTTCTTACAGAAAGTGGTGGGCACGGATTAGTTAAAGGACAACAGAGTATTTCCCAAAGCAAACGGTGTTCTTACCATAACACTTGACGTCATGGAAAAATAACTGCACTTTGAATGAGTTCAGAAAAACTGTTTCTTTTAATAAGCTAATTCAAGCAGCCAATCAAAACATGGAGTAGAGGTAATGTAAGTCTGCAATGCTGTCCACATTTTTTGAACAAACTTTTGGTTATAATGTCATTTTAAAATTCCAACTATATAAACCTGATGAAAGTAAGTTTTCAACTTTAATTACAAATGTTGTGGCTACACAGTTGTTGATTTTAGGAAGAACATTTCTAACTGCAGCTATTATATGACATGATGGTCCTTTGACAACATCCGCTTATTACACAGCTTATTGAAAATGTAAAAAAAGCTGATGTTTCGGAAATGCTTCACATTTGATTATGAAACAATGTTGCCTTTTGACTTAAAAATATTCTTACTTTCTGTTTTCAGAAGAATGAATTTAGGGTAGGTAACTGGCCTATAATGATTCTAGGAGTTGATATAATTTTATGTACTGTTTTAAATTGCTTTGTGATTAAGAGTGATGTAGAGAATTGAATAATTGTAGTAGTCATAGAGGTAGTGTAAGTCTGCTTTATAGTAAGCAGTATCAGTGTCATAGGAAATGTGGAACATGAGTGAGCAAGAAGGGTGAGATATTACTAGTACAGGATTGTGAAAGTGATCTTGAACGTTTTCTTTCTGAAAGTTGCGGAATTTTTTTTTTACGGGATTTGCTTAGAAGAATTCCAAGAGTTATAAATGGCTCTTACACGATTTGGCCTTGAGGAGAAGTGCGGTAGAGAGCGAGAAGTCATTTATTGTATGTAACATATTTGTCAAAACGATTGAGCTTTTCTTTCAGAAAGTGGCGGGTTGAAAATAATAACAGCACAACAGAGTATAAGCTGTTCATAGGACATCCTTCAACGTCATGGAAAGTAAGTTACTTTTGAGGAGTTCTGATTTCTGATTGGTTATGTTATATGGGTTTTCCCCGCTGTTATGTGATGAATACCTTCAAGTCACTGTTTTTAGTGAAATTTGATATATTCTGAGAACAGCAAAAATAAACCATTTAACATGTATAATTAATTCTGTACTTTTTGTATTTATGATATACATTTAGAACTGTGTAGGAGGCATGGAGAAACTGAGGCTTCTGTAAGTGTCAAGGGAGGTGAGTGATGTACATTGCTCTGTTGCATACAGTCCTCACCTTCTGCGTACTCTTGGATATGCTAGACTACATCTGTACAATGAGATACCTAAGCTGAGGAAATACAGGTGATTTGATTGTTAAATGAGCAAAAATATTTGCACGTTTTTCAATTATATCACCTGTGTTTCCTAACATTACGAATCACATTGTGCAGATGAGGTTTAGGCCTGTCCAGGGAGACAGAGGAGGTCTGGCCTTTGTTCAAGAGTGCAGTGGACATGACTCACTTCGTTGGTAGGCTTGCACATGTATTATCTCCTCTGTACTCTTCAACAGGCCTAAATTTAATCTGTAACTCTGAGTAGGCCTCACCTCAAACAAATCTCTGGATAGGCCACACCTTATCGGCATCCTGAAACAATCATTTAAAATGTTAGGGGCAGTTTTATGATGCCCGTGCGCCTCTTTTGCGCTGCCCTTGCGTCACTTTTGTGACACAGCTGCAGTGCAAAAGATGCACCATGTTGCAAGATAGGCCTCACTTCATCTGCAACAAGATACTGTTATTTTAAAATGTATATATTTAGGACTGTGTAGGGGGCATGGAGAAGCAAAGGCTTCTGTAAGTGTCAAAGTTGTTGCATACAGTGGTCACCTTCTGCGTAGTCTTTCATATGCTAGACTACATCTGCACAATGAGATACCTAAGCAAAGGAAACACAAGTGATGTGATTGTGGAATGAGCAAAAAAAATTGAAAGTTTTTCAATTACATTACCTGTGTTTCCTAACATTATGAATCACATTGTGTAGATGCCTCACTCAGTCTGTATCTGACACTGTTTCCTTCACTTCCTCTGTCTCCTCTCTCCCTCACTCTCTTTTCCTTATTCACCCTTTCCTTATATAGTTTACCTTACTCACTTTCTTTTAGTAGCTTACACAACTTCAATTTAGTTTTCTCTTCTATCCTTCTTTTCTGTCACTGAAAGTATCTTCTTTTTTTTTCTCTTAGTAATTTACTCTATTTCAATTTCTTTTTGTCTCTGACTGTCTATCACCGTTTCTTTCTCTTTTTTTCTGCATGTTTATCTCTAATTTTATTTCTTTGTAAAATTGGATGATTGTCAATCTTTTCCCTTGTCTTTTCTAATTTTTAAATACATGTTTTAATATTTTTCAAATTTTTGTTCTTTCTTTCACAGATTGAAAGTATAAAAATAACAAGTGACTAAGTTAACGACAATTATAAGGTAAATGTTTTGTACTCTTTTCGTTACATTTCTATCCCATTTAACTTCTATTAGTTCCACTGCTTCATTTCTTTAACCCTCAGTTTCCTGCCTTTGCTACTTCCCTCATTCCTTTCTCTATTACTTAGTTACTCTACTCCTTCCACTCCTTTTCTCAGTCCCTCTGTTCTCATAGTTCCTCACTCCTGTTCACTCACTTCGTCTCTATTACTCTCACTGTCTCTGACTGATCACTCTTTCACTACTTGTTCATTATGCTTTCTCCCTGTAGTTCAAGCACACTAAGGGGCATATTATCAAAACAGGCGATAAAATTATCGCTGCTTTTATCGGCAGAAAACTGCCGCAAAAGCGGCTTTAGCGGCAGTTTTCTGCCGCAAAAGCGGCTTTAGCGGCAGATTTCTGCCGATAAAAGCAGCGATAATTTTATCGCCTGTGTTGATAATATGCCCCTATGTTATTTACATTTCTTTGCTGTTTCAATCATTCCTTTTCTGTCACTTCTTCTTTTCTGCTTTCTGTTTTTTCTCTCTGTTATTCCACATGTTTTAACCTTAGTCACTATCATACATCTTGTTTTATTCCTATTTACTTTTGCTCACTGTTTTCTTAACACTTTCCCTCAGGATTGTTCTTTTAGTCCGGTTCTATCCCTACCTCTCATTCCACATCCTTTACTATTTTTCTTCTTATTTTGAACATTCACTCACATTCTCTAAGAAACTCTTGTTTATTATTCTTCTACTCTCCTTTTTTTCTATCACTTCCTTATCTATTTTGTTTTTCACAATTATACCCTCTTCCATCTTTTCTTCGGTAAATAGATCTATTAAGCAGTATCTCTGTGTTACTCCCTCAAGCTGTCTTTCTTTTAACATTACTCTCTGTTTCCTTCCCTTATACTTACTCTTCTTTTTTTTGAAATTTTTTTTTTTGGTTCGCTTCCGGTTCGCGTACCGGCGCGCGTACCGGGAAGCGAATCAAAAGAAATAGAGGTTGCCAGAGTGCTAAACATTCTAGCAATTTTTTATAAAGGGGAGGTAGTTCTGAAAAGAACTTTTTTAAAAATTATTTTTGTTGTTTTATATTTTTGTAATTATTTTTCTGAACATTTTTTTACTTTTTTTGTATTTTTTGAACGATTTTACATTTTTTTGTTTTTTTTTGGGGGGGGAGAAACGAAAATGATTCATTATAAAGGGCTCGACAGAAGCAACAAAAAAAAAGATAATTTATTTTCTAGGGCGTTTTGGACAATCATGATTGTCGATAGCTCTGTTGATTAGAGTGATGCTACTTTCCATGTAGCAAATCAATTGGCCGCAATAAACGCAGACTTGTTTGACACTCCCAAACTTCATCTGTATATTTGGGACCGTCTCCCTCGCCTCTGGTCCCGTCACTGCCTCTACATTTGATGTTCTGGCCACAGGAGGGGGGTTATCCTGCAGGTCACGTACTTGCGCAGCACTATAATTATTAGGGTGCCACCTCTGCATATGGCGATGCATGGTGTAATTGCCATAGCTATATTTCTTATCTGTCCCTCTGGACAGATCTTTCTTGCAGATAAGGCAAGTAACATAGCGGGCATTCACTTTCTTTTGGCCCTGGGGAAATGAATAAAATTGCCATATGAAATCTTCCTTTATATGGGAAATTCTTGGCTCCTCAGGCAAAAACTGCCTCCCCCCTTGCGTCTCTTCCTCTTCTTCCTCTTCTTCCTCCTCTTGCTGAATGATAATCTGAGGAGGTGGTCCTCTCTTCCTAGGAGGTGGTGGTGGTGGTGGGGGTGCACCAGCTGCAGCTACAAGACTTGCCATTTCTAAGTAATCAAAAAAGGTCTTCCTCTCACAAAGTTGAAAGTCAGAGTGAGGAAACAAGGAGGGTTTTCATCATTTGGGAAAAAAATAGTTCTAAACCAATGAAAAGTGTTATTTTTAGGTCACATGACCTAGCCTTACATCATTAGGAAGCCAAAAGTGAAATGAACCAATGAAAAGTTTTGATAACAAGTTACATGACCTGTTACGCTTACGTTACGCGCCGCGCCCCGGATCGCTTCCGGGGCGCTGCGCTTCGCGCCTCGGTTCGCGCTCCGGAGCACTTCCGGGTGCGCTAACGCGGCGCGTCATAAGACTCATTACGCGAGAACGCCATACGTCGCGATTACGCGACGCGTCACGATGTTGTTTTCTAACGCGGCAGTTGCGCAAACGGAATGTTTACCGGTTCGCGGACCGGGTCGCGGCACCAAATTGAGCTAACGGGAAGCTACCCGGTTCGCGGACCGGGAGCGAAACAAAAAAAAATTATGAAAAAAAAATACATAAAAAAATTGTATTAAAAACATATAAAATATATTTTTCGAATTAAAGAAGAATATATTTTAAAGCTTTTGATATTTGCTATTAAAAAACCATTGAAATTTACTGAAAAAACCGTAGGTTATAGACCATATATAGTTAGGAATTAGCATTTACAAAACCTTGAAAATTCACTGAAAAAACCATAGGTTATAGACCATATATAGTTAGGAATTAGCATTTACAAAACCTTATTTTACTCACACAAAACCATTGAAATTCCATATATAGTTAGTTGCACTAACTATATATCGCGCACCCGCAATCCACTGCTGATCATGTCACATATTACATCATTCATGACATGGTCAGTGACATCACTGATGACATCACTGATGACATCTCAAATGACATCACTGATGACATCACTGATGACATCTCAAATGACATCACTGATGACATCACTGATGACATCTCATTTGACATTACTGATCACATCACTGATGACATCATTCATTTGATAATACGATGAACCTCTTCAGACTCTAATATAACCTTAGATACACTCAGTGTAAACAGACACTCACAGACTGTCACTCATCCATGGAGTTACTCACACACCTAGTCAGTCATGCAAAGAATCAATCACACCTCCATTTCCTCAACTATACAGTTATACACACCTTACTTATTCAAACATATACTAACACATATTTACTCTCTTATACAATCCCTGATACAAGTTCACAATGATCCATACAGCCACTCACACATTCACTGGCTCTTATGCACAGTTATTTATATATGTCAACTCTCACATGTACTGTGTTTTACATATGTACTTACTTTGACATGTAGCAATGAGATATCCATTCACTCACCAATACACTCATGCACACAGTCAACCGCCCATACAGCTGTTTCCACATGCACTTTTGAACCCATACATCTAGTGAATCAACTGCTCACACATCTATGCACAGAGTCATACACCTCCCAGCCACCCACACACACACTCAGTCTCCCATACAAATACTTGGGCAACCAATCAATAACCCATATAGTTACTCATATAGCTACTGATCAACACATGCAGCAGTTTACAGAACAACAGACATAATGATGCACAAATTAAGACAGTTTAGTCTCTAACCCATGCACTCAGTGAGACACATTTAATCACTCACTCATACAGTCAGTCATGCACCTACTAAATCCTTCATCCAGACACTTATACATCCACTCATTCTTCAATATGTAAGACATATTTTAACTTTACAGAAACATACAGTCACTGGATGTTGTCATCAGTGATGTCATCAGTGATGTCATTTGAGATGTCATCAGTGATGTCATCAGTGATGTCACTGACCATGTCATGAATGATGTAATATGTGACATAATCAGCAGTGGATTGCGGGTGCGCGATATATAGTTAGTGCAACTAACTATATATGCGAATTTCAATGGTTTTGTGTGAGTAAAATAAGGTTTTGTAAATGCTAATTCCTAACTATATATGGTCTATAACCTATGGTTTTTTCAGTGAATTTTCAAGGTTTTGTAAATGCTAATTCCTAACTATATATGGTCTATAACCTATGGTTTTTTCAATGAATATATATATATATATATATATATATATATATATATATATATATATATATATATATATATATATATATATATATATTACCTACTGGCGGTCGCCAGTAGGTATATATAGTTAGGATTTTTTCTCTATGGGATTTGTGAAAATTCTATGTCTAATAACTTTGGCGTTTGTGGACGGAATTGGCTGAAATTTTCAGGAAAATGGAACATTTTGTTTCTGAGCAGCCCCTGAAAATTTGGGGGGGTTCGTCAAGGGGGGCCGAGAAAAAAGGGGGGTCCCAAAACGCGTTTTCCCATGTTAATTTCCATAGGGCGGTTGGCCTCACTTTTAGCCCGAACGGCTGAATGGATTTGCATGAAACTTGGCAAAATTGTAGGGACTGTTAGCCCGATGTGCCTTTGCTGGGTCTCAATATATGTGCTCCAGTGGATTTTGATAAATTAACGTTCCAAAAAATATATATATCTGTAACAGCGCTCCGGGTAGCGCTTCGGTTCGCGTACTTGACGCGTAACGGAACTTCGCGAAGCAAAGCTGATTGGCTCTCCGGTGTCTGTCAACATTCTAAACAGTCCGGAGCGGCCGCCATCTTGTCTCTCGGTAGGATCGAGAGACAAGAGGAGGCCAAACCAAAGGGGGAAATGACCATAAGGGGGCATAGTAGATCCTCCCTCACCCTCTAGGTTTGATGTGGAGGCTTTAAAAGGGCCCCGCGGGGCAACAAAAAAAAAATCGTTTTTTTTGCGTGGGGAGCGCCCGGTACGCTTTTGTGCAATGGGCGGTGGTAATCTAAATGATGAGGGGGGGGGGTTCAAAGCACATCAGCATGCATAAACACGAAAATGTTTTGATCTACCACGTACTTGACTTATCTCTAGCTTTATTAATACAATAAACAATAATGAAAAATCGACATCAATAGGGTTGTCCGTATTCCCAGTCAGTACCCTTCCCCACCCGCCATGTGCACAAAGACCGCATACATCCCCCATAACGTCAAGGCTAAGTAACTAGAACGTCATAAGGAGTTGCAAGTCGTTCCCATACTGGCGCCATTTTGGTCGAGGCCAGGCAGGTCCAGACTATAGTTCAATGTCTCCAATAAGTAGCGGCAGGAGCAGAATCCCTTTCGGCAGTTCTGGCTTCGTCATTACGAGCACTAGAAAACAAGACATTCTGGGCAATACCACCCTTGACGCAGCCCTTTATTCTACAAGATGGTGTCTTTCAAAAGCCAGGGGTATAGGAGTATGTAACAAGCGAGCCATTTAATTGAAAAAACTAAACGTGACAAACGGTTGCAGAATCAGTGAAGGTTGATTTTTTAATTGAAAGTATAACAGGATCAGTTACAATAAAATCGTCCATACGCACACCATGGGCGAGTATCATGGGTAACATTACTTCGAAGCTTTATTAATACAATAATCAATAATGAAAAATCGACATCAATAGGGTTGTCCGTATTCCCAGTCAGTACCCTTCCCCGCCCGCCATGTGCACAAAGACCGCATACATCCCCCATAACGTCAAGGATAAGTAACTAGAACGTCATAAGGAGTTGCAAGTCGCTCCCATACTGGCGCCATTTTGGTCGAGGCCAGGCAGGTCCAGAGTATAGTTCAATGTCTCCAATAAGTAGCGGCAGGACCAGAATCCCTTTCGGCAGTTCTGGCTTCGTCATTACGAGCACTAGAAAACAAGACATTCTGGGCAATACCACCCTTGACGCAGCCCTTTATGCTACAAGATGGTGTCTTCCATTCAGAAAATATTGTTGGCAGCATTTTGAAAGGAAAGATAAATGGCCGTTCTCCTAGTGAGTCTCACATTGTTACATTTATGAAGAATGTTGAAGAGTAGTATGTTGAAAATCTGAAGCCATCGTTCTACAAACTCTCAACCAGCCTTGGATGGAAAAATCCTGAAGAATGTACAAACTGAAAACCAGTTTTTGTCTGCATAGCATCAGCAGCAACACTTGAGTCAGCTTTGTGTGAAGCCGCCATCTTGATCCAATCAATACTGTCCACCTGCACACATTCAGGGACCAGGCCGCATTGCGAGGGCACCGCAAGACGTGTCTTCAGGTCAAACGGATTGTGGGACAAGGTCCAGAATGAAGAGTCACCAAAAGGCAAAAAGTTCCGCCGGACCCCGGGAGGCGGCAGCCTATGTCGGGGCCGATCTCAGGCCACACCAGGGCAACAAGACTTGGGGAGGGGGCAGGAGCCAAGCACCCCCTCCCAGTCCGCGTCCCCACACCGCCCCTCGGGGGCCTCCGTCAATCGGTTCAGGGAGGCACCGCAGGCAGCGGTTCTTCAGATCAGTGGCTCTCACCGGCAAGGCTCCCCTCCGTCAGCAGCGATCGTTGGCGTGTGGTTGCGGCCGGAGGCCCCGCCTAGTCAACGCTCCGGCCTCTCCATGTCGTAGGCCGCAAGAGTGGGCGCAACTCAGCTGGATGGCGGGTGAGACGCTGTAGCCGCAAGAGTAGGCGAAACTCAACCGGCCGAGTGAGGCACTGTGCCGCAAGAGCGGGCGGAACTCAGCTGGACGAGCGAGGCACTGTGCCGCAAGAGTGGGCGGAACTCAGCTGGTCGAGTGAGGCACTGTGCCGCAAGAGCGGGTGGAACTCAGCTGGCCGAGCGAGGCACTGTACCGCAAGAGTGGGCGTAACTCAGCTGGCCGAGCGAGGCACTGTGCCGCAACAGTGGGCGGAACTCAGCTGGCCGAGCGAGGCACTGTGCCGCAAGAGCGGGCGTAACTCAGGTGGCCGAGCGAGGCACTGTAGGTCTTCCTCTCACAAAGATGAAAGTCAGAGTGAGGAAACAAGGAGGGGTTTTCATCATTTGGGATAAAAAAATAGTTCTAAACCAATGAAAAGTGTAATTTTTAGGTCACATGACCTAGCCTTACATCATTAGGAAACCAAAAGTGAAATGAACCAATGAAAATTTTTATTAACAAGTCACATGACCTGTTATACTTACGTTACGTGCTCCGCGCCACGCCCCGGATCGCTTCCGGGAAGCTGCGCTTCGCGCCTCGCTTCGCGCATCGGGTGCGCTAACGCGGCGCGTCATATGACGCATAACGCGACAACGTGATACTACAGTGTTTCTGGATGTTTCAGACTGAAGCTGGCGTCAGCATGAGAGCACCCCGTGGCTACGTCGTGACCGTTCCGCGAGCAATCATGGCAGTTGCTCCCCACCGGAAGTCTGCGGGAGTCGGGGGCCCCGGTGACTCTTGTAGAATCTTCAAGGCTGAGGGGACGCTTTTGGGAATGGGGCCCATGCCCTAGCAGTCAAGCGTCTGAGTTCCAGGGTTGCCCAGAGCCATTCTTGCAGGCCAGGCCCAAGTCTGTGGAGCCGACCGCCATTTCGTGAGCTCCGTGGCAGCCGCCTGTCGCTGTACCGCAAGAGTGGATGCAATTCAGCCGGATGGCGGCTGAGACGCTGTAATAGCAAGAGCATACGCAACTCAGCTGGCCGAGAGAGGCACTGTGCCGCAAGAGTGGGCGTAACTCAGCTGCCGAGTGAAGCGCTGGGGTGCAGCTGAGAAACCTCCACCTGGGGAGGTGGGGGAGGCTCGTTCGCGCCGCCTCTCCCTTCCGGTGCACCGCACGCCGTCTCGTGGCGCAGGTAGGCACTGTGCCGGAAGAGTGGGCGTAACTCAGATGCCGAGTTAAGCGCTGGGGTGCAGCTGAGAAACCTCCACCTGGGGAGGTGGGGGAGGCTCGTTCGCGCCGCCTCTTCCTTCCAGTGCACCCCACGCCGTCTCCTGGCGCAGGTATATTTGATGGTCGGACCAGGGCACCGCAGGACGTGTCTTCAGGTCAAACGGATTGTGGGACAAGGTCCAGAATGGAAGAGTCACCAAAAGACAAAAAGTTCCGCCGGACCCCGGGAACCGGCCGCCTATGTCGGGGGCGATCTCAAGCCACAGCAGGGCAACAAGACTTGGGGAGGGGGCAGGAGCCAAGCGCCCCTTCCGAGTCCGTGCCACCACACCGCCCCTCGGGGGCCTCCGTCAAGCGGCTCAGGGAGGCACCGCAGGCAGCGGTTCTTCAGATCATAGGTCTCACCGGCAAGGCTCCCCTCCGTCAGCAGCGATCATTGGCGCTGTGGTTGCGGCCGGAGACCCCGCATAGTCAACGCCCCGGCCTCTCCATCTCGTAGGCCGCAGAGTAGTCGGGGAGAAATCCCGGGAACGGCAGCATGTATTTGGATCGATGTTGCAGCAGGCTGCCATGTAAATAGTTATTTAATAAAACGTTTTACCCTGTTACTTTGCTGGTGTGTTGTATACATTTATAATATTTGCATAGGGTTTGTCGTTATTTTGGGCGGGGTGGGCGGCGGAGCCGAGCTGTCTTGCAGCCATCATGGCGCCGAGCTCGGTTCCTCTCACTAGTTTCATATTTCTCATGAGGGGTTGTTCCTAATGTTTCTATTTTAGCGAGGTCAAAAAGAGATCCCATTAGTGGGCTACTGATTTTGCTTGATTCCTTTTGTTTTTTCTAACGATTTTTCACTATCTGCAAAGACTAAACAGAGTATTGCGACTATGTGCTTGTTTGTAAATAGAGAATGAACCAAAGAGAAGCAATTCCAAAACAGTAAATGCTTGGATAACAATCAATCAAATGGAGAGGGAAGCAGGCACGACGGATTACAACGGGGGCAAAGGCCTGCGTTACCGACCCTTCACTATCTGCAAAGAGAGAATACTCCTAAAAGAAAAGAGGGGTGGGGGGGGCAGCGTTCAAAGCACATCAGCGTGCATAAACACGAAAATGTTTTTACCTACCACGTACTTGACATTTTAAAGCTTTTGATATTTGCTAATAAAAAAACATTAAAATTCACTGAAAAAACCATAGGTTATAGACCATATATAGTTAGGAATTAGCATTTACAAAACCTTGAAAATTCACTGAAAAAGCCATGGGTTATAGACCATATATAGTTAGGAATTAGCATTTACAAAACCTTATTTTACTCACACAAAACCATTGAAATTCCATATATAGTTAGTTGCACTAACTATATATCGCGCACCCCCAATCCACTGCTGATGATGTCACATATTACATCATTCATGACATGGTCAGTGACATCACTGATGACATCACTGATGACATCTCAAATGACATCACTGATGACATCACTGATGACATCTCAAATGACATCACTGATGACATCACTGATGACATCTCATTTGACATTACTGATCACATCACTGATGACATCATTCATGTGATGATACGATGAACCACTTCAGACTCTAATATAACCTTAGATACACTCAGTGTAAACAGACACTCACAGACTGTCACTCATCCATGGAGTTACTCACACACCTAGTCAGTCTTGCAAAGAATCAATCACACCTCCATTTCCTCAACTATATAGTTATACACACCTTACTTATTGAAACATATACTAACACATATTTACTCTCTTATACAATCCCTGATACAAGTTCACAATGATCCATACAGCCACTCACACATTCACTGGCTCTTATGCACAGTTATTTATATATGTCAACTCTCACATGTACTGTGTTTTACATATGTACTTACATTGACATGTAGCACTGAGATATCCATTCAATCACCAATACACTCATGCACACAGTCAACCGCCCATACAGCTGTTTCCACGTGCACTTTTGAACCCATACATCTAGTGAATCAACTGCTCACACATCTATGCACAGAGTCATACACCTCCCAGCCACCCACACACACACTCAGTCTCCCATACAAATGCACAAATTAAAACAGTTTAGTCACTAACCCATGCACTCAGTGAGACACATTTAATCACTCACTCATACAGTCAGTCATGCACCTACTAAATCCTTCATCCAGACACTTATACATACACTCATTCTTCAATATGGAAGACATATTTTAACTTTACAGAAACATACAGTCACTGGATGTTGTCATCAGTGATGTCATCAGTGATGTCATTTGAGATGTCATCAGTGAAGTCATCAGTGATGTCACTGACCATGTCATGAATGATGTAATATGTGACATCATCAGCAGTGGATTGCGGGTGCGCGATATATAGTCAGTGCAACTAACTATATATGGAATTTCAATGGTTTTGTGTGAGTAAAATAAGGTTTTGTAAATGCTAATTCCTAACTATATATGGTCTATAACCCATGGTTTTTTCAGTGAATTTTCAAGGTTTTGTAAATGCTAATTCCTAACTATATATGGTCTATAACCTACGTTTTTTTCAGTGAATATATATATATATATATATATCCCCCTCCAAATACCTCGAAGATTTACGAAGCAGGCCAGGACACACAGGATTCGTTTGCAGGTTTATTTAGCAGGTGAAAAAGTGCGACGCGTTTCGCCGATAAGGCTTGCTCACGCTCGTCAGAAAAATAGTAACCACCATTTTTAAAAGTGCTTAACACACACCCCCAGTGAATCATGTGTTTAAACAAGTGTTCATTGCGGCCATTTTGTACATATGCTTACAGCGTTATATGTATTCAATAAACATCGTGAAACATGTCCAATAACAATGTACAATCACAAATAGGGAAACCATATTAATGGGACACAATTGTGCAAAAGCAAATACAATGTTTCAAAATTCGAGTACACATTACATTCAGCTTGTAAACTTATTTCAGTAAACAAGAAATTAATGTTACTTCAAGCCTGTTCGACAATACCCTACAACAATCGCGATGTAAGCATAAATATTGCTCAACCAAATGTCCATCCAATTACATGGACATTTGGTTGAGCAATATTTATGCTTACATCGCGATTGTTGTCCAGAGGTTAGCCCACATGGGCATGTAAAATATGGATGTATTTATTTTCGTCGTTGTGTGGTTGTTAATACAATTGAAACAACTTTATTGATAACCCGACACGCACTAAGATGAGGATGTATCCCTTGGCAACGCGAACCAATCAGACCGTACCTAGCGTATAATGGTTAAACCTGTCAACCAATGTCTATCGAGGTACTATATGAAAACACTAATGGTAAAAAAAAATTGTGTTTAAATAGAGAACGCTCGCAAATATAGGGTATTGTCGAACAGGCTTGAAGTAACATTAATTTCTTGTTTACTGAAATAAGTTTACAAGCTGAATGTAATGTGTACTCGAATTTTGAAACATTGTATTTGCTTTTGCACAATTGTGTCCCATTAATATGGTTTCCCTATTTGTGATTGTACATTGTTATTGGACATGTTTCACGATGTTTATTGAATACATATAACGCTGTAAGCATATGTACAAAATGGCCGCAATGAACACTTGTTTAAACACATGATTCACTGGGGGTGTGTGTTAAGTACTTTTAAAAATGGTGGTTACTATTTTTCTGACGAGCGTGAGCAAGCCTTATCGGCGAAACGCGTCGCACTTTTTCACCTGCTAAATAAACCTGCAAACGAATCCTGTGTGTCCTGGCCTGCTTCGTAAATCTTCGAGGTATTTGGAGGGGGTTATTCGAGGCCTGTCGGTGGCCTGTCCAGGACCGCGCAACGACAGCCTGTGTGCACTAACCGGCATTGGAGGAGTGAAGACTACATGTAAGGTGCACTGGCTGACCTTCGGTGCACAAACACCGTGTTTGGAACCTGCTGGCGAAACACCAGTGTGGGGGACTGTTCCAGATATTGCAAAAACTCACAAAACGTGTGTGCCCAGACGGTGATTTGCTTTAAATCGCATTGTGGAAAGCTGAGGATCCGGAGAGGCAAGCCAGCGGAGAGCTCGGGGTGGGAACGCCCTGATACTTTCACGTGGGCTCGCGCAGTACGGATACCAGCCTACCTACGCTATTGTACTGAAGTTTTGCGAACGTGTTCGAAGCTGACAAGCAATCACAAGCTTCGTGACACGTACAGGAATAGTTTGCTTTATTTTGATCACCATGGCAGGTGAATTGGACTCTCGTCGTAAACAGACGGCGGACAAATTATTCTTCAATGTGGCAGGCACGAGTACAGAGCCAGCACAGATCTCAATAAACATTGGCCATGAAATAACCTTGCAGGCTAAACTCAGCCAGTTGGAGAAATTATATAAGAGAGAACTCTCCAAGTGGTGGGAGGCGGAGTCACTATCTAGGTATATCGAAGTAAAACGCGTCCCACGAGGTCTGAGGATTTTCACCATTCCTACTTTTGAGGACCCAGACCCAGAAATGATAAATGAATGGTCAGACAACACCTCTGCCTGTTCGGTAATAATGTTGAGAATCCTTGTGAAATATGCCTTAAAAGACCGTGCAAAGCTCTTATTGAACATAGAGAGCCTCCTAGCGGAAATTGAACCTCTGATGACAAAAGAGGCACTGGAAGAACATATAAAGAAACTAAATGGGAGAATGGAAAAGTTGGAGGAAGAGATCACGGCTAAGAAACAACGGAAATTTATCAGGGACTACAACGACTACCAATCTGGACGCACCCTAACATTTCAAAAGAAGTATGACCACCTTTTTGATAAAAACACAGGGATGGCAATTATTAACAAACAGAAACCTGGATCAAGTACTGAAGTAGTAGAAAGTGATATCTCCGATGGCAATCTGTTGGATGCGTCTAATTCGGGTACAGTGAAGGAACCTGCTGCCGTTGCCAACAAAAGGGTGAATTTTTTAGCCCAATTCCAGATGATGAGCCAGAACAGGACAGACACTTTTCAGGGGGAGAAGGGGAATGGGAGGGGTCGAGGACGAGGAAGCAGAGGAGGAACAGGCGGAACAAGAAAGCCAAAAACAGGAGGAACAAACACCACAAAGGCTCCAATGGGAATGGAAACAAGGAGCAGAAACACGAAATGAACATGACGGTGGTGAATCTGTCACGCCATGTGCTAACGGAAGGTGAGCGTGAGATCTTGGCACTTGGCCTTTCCTTCTGTCCTTCTCAGAATATGAACTTTACCCAGACCCGCATTGATTTGTTTCTATTTGCCAGAAAACTGAAATTGAAGAAATGGTTTTGTACCAAAGTTAAGGATAGACCTGCTGTACTGACTAGTAATATCCAGAGTAATCTTGATGTTGAGGACATTTTCTTACTTGAAGAAATTATTGGAGACGATGAAAACACTAGTGTTGAACCAAATTGGGAGAGTTGGGGCCTTGATTTGGATACCAATCCAGGGTCAAAATTCAAACCCAAGAGTGTGTTTTTACCAGCAGTTCAATGTGATGCTATCGATGTGTTTGAGAGGGGGGTACTAAAAGATCTAGGGAAACTAAGATTTAAAAGAATACCCCAGAACAACAAGAATCTAACAAGTGCACAATTGTTGTCTATTGAGTCCCTTAGAGCTGATCAAGAAATCGTGATACGACAATCCGATAAAGGAGGTAATGTTGTGGTTTTGGATAAACAGACATACCTCAAAGAAGGACTTAGACAATTACAAGATCCATTGTGTTATTGCAGATGTGGGAAGGAAGATGAGTTAAGAGCCACAGGGACTTTTAGAGATCACCTGTTGGAGTGGAGGGACAAAGGACTCCTAGAAATAGAGGAATATCAGTACCTGTATTGTGCCCACCCGAAAGTACCAATATTGTACCTCCTTCCTAAACTCCACAAAGACCCGGACAATCCGCCGGGTCATCCTATTGTGTCATCAATTGGCTCTTTGTTGGAGCATACCTCCAAATATATCGACCATTATCTCAGAAATTTTGTGGTGGCATTGCCATCCTATGTGAAGGACACCACTCAATTCTTGAGTATGATTAATGGAATTCATTGGGACAAAAACTACACACTGGTCACACTAGACGTCAGCAGCCTCTATACCTGCATCCAGCACAAGGACGGGTTGGAGGCTGTTAAACACTATTTAAATTCAAGATCTATCTCTTTGTTGCTACATTCCCAAATGTTGCTATCCATGATAGACTTCTGCCTAAGGAACAATTTTTTTTATTTCAATGACGTCATGTACCGCCAGTCACAGGGCACGGCCATGGGAACCTGCTTCGCCCCCAGCTACGCGAATTTATTCATGGGCTGGTGGGAGGAGCGGGTGGTCATGGAGATGGCAGAATTCAACAATGTGTCCCTGTGGCTGCGTTACATCGACGATATTTTTTTCATTTGGAATGGTGATGAGAACTCGGTCAAACAGTTTATTAATAAGCTGAATATCAACAGCCTGAATTTGATCCTTACTGAACATATCAGTAAATCCAGAATGGAATTTCTGGATGTTGAGATTGAGGTGGTTGATAATACTCTGACCACAAAATTGTTCAGGAAAAACACCTCAGGCAACAGTCTTTTACGAGCTTCAAGTTGCCATCCCAAGAATCTTGTGTACAGCATCCCTTATGGGGAATTATTGCGTGCCAGGCGCAATTGCAGCACACAGGAAGGATACAAGAAGGAGGAAATGGTTATGTGCCAGAGATTTAGACAGAGAGGCTACGGGAACAAGGTCATTGCTAAGGCGGTAGAACGTAGCAACAGTAAAACAAGAGACGAATTACTAGCTCCAAAATTACCCCAGCCAGAGTCTGAAACAATCAGATTTATAACCACGTTTTCAGGCCAAGCACAGGATGTAAGAAAGGTATTCAAGAAACACTGGCATGTGTTAAACACTGATGAACATCTCTCTAAATACCTGGGAGATAATCCTCAGATTACGTTCAGAAAAGGTAGATCCCTACGAGATGAGATAAGTAATAACTATGTAACTGAAGTAGGTCGACTGACACATGCCACCAACACTGGGTTTGCGTGCTGTAAGAAATGCAAGGCATGCAAACACAGCAGAGATTGCAAGACTCTGATGATACCTGGTACATCCAGAGAATTTATCATTAAAAAACGACTAACTTGCAATACCCCATACAGTGTATATGTTTTGATCTGTCCGTGCAACAAACTGTATGTGGGTAGCACAAAACATGAGGCCAAGAAGAGAGTGTTGGAACACCTAAGAGCGATACGGAATCATAACAAACAATATCCGGTCGCCAGGCACTTCTTTGATTTTCACATGCAAGATGAGACGAAACTTCGCATGGTGGTTATTGATTGTGTCGATCTGGGAATACGGGGGGGCAATTATGAACTCTCCATGAGAAAACTGGAATCTAAGTACATAATTGACTTCCAATGTTTGACACCTATGGGGCTGAACACCAGTGAGGAATTATCAGTACATTTGTATGAAGAATAATGACATTGAGGAATTGAATTGAATATATGCCGTCTGTATTTTTAATTTAAATTTTAATAGACTTATATCACATTTGTGTGTTTTTCCAGGAACTTTGTGGCACTATTGGAGACATTGGAGTGTGGGAAGCAGAACATATACTGTATGGGACACTTTTTGTTTCAAATTCAATTTGATGTGATGAGGAGATATATATGCCCACTGGGGCAGAATGGATCAACACCCGTTGAAGAGTTTAAAATCTACCCGATAGCCCACATGGGCAGATACATGTAATTGGATGGACATTTGGTTGAGCAATATTTATGCTTACATCGCGATTGTTGTCCAGAGGTTAGCCCACATGGGCATGTAAAATATGGATGTATTTATTTTCGTCGTTGTGTGGTTGTTAATACAATTGAAACAACTTTATTGATAACCCGACACGCACTAAGATGAGGATGTATCCCTTGGCAACGCGAACCAATCAGACCGTACCTAGCGTATAATGGTTAAACCTGTCAACCAATGTCTATCGAGGTACTATATGAAAACACTAATGGTAAAAAAAATTGTGTTTAAATAGAGAACGCTCGCAAATATAGGGTATTGTCGAACAGGCTTGAAGTAACATTAATTTCTTGTTTACTGAAATAAGTTTACAAGCTGAATGTAATGTGTACTCGAATTTTGAAACATTGTATTTGCTTTTGCACAATTGTGTCCCATTAATATGGTTTCCCTATTTGTGATTGTACATTGTTATTGGACATGTTTCACGATGTTTATTGAATACATATAACGCTGTAAGCATATGTACAAAATGGCCGCAATGAACACTTGTTTAAACACATGATTCACTGGGGGTGTGTGTTAAGCACTTTTAAAAATGGTGGTTACTATTTTTCTGACGAGCGTGAGCAAGCCTTATCGGCGAAACGCGTCGCACTTTTTCACCTGCTAAATAAACCTGCAAACGAATCCTGTGTGTCCTGGCCTGCTTCGTAAATCTTCGAGGTATTTGGAGGGGGTTATTCGAGGCCTGTCGGTGGCCTGTCCAGGACCGCGCAACGACAGCCTGTGTGCACTAACCGGCATTGGAGGAGTGAAAAATATATATATATATATATATAATTGCAAGGGAGGGCGGGCCGCTTGGCCCTCCTCCCAGGCAACTTCTGGCCCTGGGGACCCCATCCCCCAGGGCCTGGCATCTTCTTTGGGGACCATGGGGTGAGCCCCAATGCCCCCCCCCGGTCCCGCTGGCTCCCCGCCTCCGCGTGAGCCGGCATTGCTTTTGCATAAGGGGATCTGCTGACATGCAGCTCCCCTTGTGCAAAAGCAATTCCGTATTTGAGTTTTGAAAGCGAGAGCTTCCAAAAACCAAAGTAGAGTTTGCTATGACAGGATGGGAGCCGCACGGCTCCTGCCCTGCCATAGCAAATGGCAACGTCCCGGGGGTGGGCACCCCGGGACATTGCAGGAGGCGGCCCTGGGGTTGGCGGTCCCCAGGGCCAACAAGGGCTCCTGGAGGGAGGCCGCACGCCCTCCATCCCAACAAGTACAAAGCCCCGGGGAGGTGGTGGTCCCCAAAGCTTGGGGAGGCCTATGAGCTCCCCCACCTTTAATTATTCAAAGCCCCAGGGAGGTGGTGGTCCCGGGGCTAGGGGACCTGCAAGGCCCCGAAAATATTAAAGAAAGCCCCGGGGAGGTGGTGGTCCCCGGGCTTGGGGGGGCCTGTGAGGAACCCCGCACTTAATTAGGTATGCCCCGGGGAAGTGGTGGAACCCGGGGTAGCGTGGACGGCCGGAGCCCCCCGCACTTTTTTAAAAACAAAGTCCTGGGGAGGTGGCGGTCCTCGGGCTGCGGAGGGGGGTGCGAGCCCCCCCCGCATTCAATAAACTAAGTCCCGGTGAAGTGGCGGTCCCTGGTGCTGCGGGGGGCCCCCGTTTGCCACCGCTAATTAAATAGGCATTGCCCCCAGGACCTGGCCCACCTCGGGGCTTAAGAATAACAAAGCACCTCTAGCCAGTAACACTTGTTACTGGCCCAAACGAGATTACACACAAACTCGTAATTGTGCCCTGCGTGGTCTGTGGAGCAAATATCTCTCCTTTTTTAGTTGCATTTAACAGAAAGCGCCGACAATCGTGATCCTACCTAAACATGTAGTGAATGTTATACATTTGAAGAAACTCAATTCAGCCCTTCCGTGAGCCCTATAGAGCACTGCTGCTGATAGCTTTGTAAAGGTACACTGATGAACAGTCTGCCTTCAGCGCACAGTAAATATAATTTTGTGGGGAGACCTACAAAATGCTACTTTCGGGGATCTCTCTAAGTTACAGGTGCACGCGGAATACTCCGAATGGTAGAAAAGAAATTGTGGCCCTCAGGGGGTTTATTTTTTGCCTAAAATCGGAAATGGGTGAAATATTAGTTTTACCTATCCCCACATTTCGACGAAGTGCAAATCGTTTCCATATTTTTCCCATAGAAGGTTTGCTCTAAGAAGCAATGCAAACGAGTGCCTTTGTTAAATAAAAAAAACGAAAAGATATGTGAAAAAGCGAATTAATATCCGCTGATGCGCAGTGTGGTTAAGTGGTAGATTTCTTTTTGCATTGGAGCTCGCTGGGACACCACTTACCTGCGCTGGACCTGCCGCTCACCCTAGGGGGCCACTGTAACCTACCATTAGACTCCCCCGCTGCTGCTAGTACCAACACGTGACCGCCGAGGGAGGAGACTACAGTCCCCAGGTCACTCCGCTGCGTGACCCCGCCCTCTCCCGCCGACTTCCGCGCCCAGAGGCGCTTAAAGGCGAGGCTCTACTTCGGTGGAGCGGGGGCATTTCTTTTTGTATTGGAGCTCGCTGGGACACCACTTACCTGCGCTGGACCTGCCGCTCGACCTAGGGGGCCACTGTAACCTGCCATTAGTCTCCCCCGCTGCCGCTAGTACCAACACGCGGCTGCCGAGGGGGGCGACTAGAGTCCCCAGGTCTCTCCGCTGTGTGACCCCACCCTCTCCCGTCCACTTCTGTGCCCAGAGGGGCTTAAAGGCTAGGCTCTACTTCGGTGGAGCGGGGGCATTTCTTTTTGCATTGGAGCTCGCTGGGACACCACTTACCTGCGCTGGACCTGCCGCTCGACCTAGGGGGCCACTGTAACCTGCCATTAGTCTCCCCCGCTGCCGCTAGTACCAACACGCGGCTGCCGAGGGGGGCGACTAGAGTCCCCAGGTCTCTCCGCTGTGTGACCCCGCCCTCTCCCGCCCACTTCCGCGCCCAGAGGCACTTAAAGGCGAGGCTCTACTTCGGTGGAGCGGGGGCATTTCTTTTTGCATTGGAGCTCGCTGGGACACCACTTACCTGCGCTGGACATGCCGCTCGACCTAGGGGGCCACTGTAACCTGCCATTAGTCTCCCCCGCTGCCGCTAGTACCAACACGCGGCTGCCGAGGGGGGCGACTAGAGTCCCCAGGTCTCTCTGCTGTGTGACCCCGCCCTCTCCCGCCCACTTCCGCGCCCGGAGGCGCTTAAAGGCGAGGCTCTACTTCGGTGGAACGGGGGCATTTCTTTTTGCATTGGAGCTCGCTGGGACACCACTTACCTGCGCTGGACCTGCCGCTTGACCTAGGGGGCCACTGTAACCAGCCATTAGTCTCCCCCGCTGCCGCTAGTACCAACACGCGGCTGCCGAGGGGGGCGACTAGAGTCCCCAGGTCTCTTCGCTGTGTGACCCAGCCCTCTCCCGCCCACTTCCGCGCCCGGAGGCGCTTAAAGGCGAGGCTCTACTTCGGTGGAGCGGGGGCATTTCTTTTTGCATTGGAGCTCGCTGGGACACCACTTACCTGCGCTGGACCTGCCGCTCGACCTAGGGGGCCACTGTAACCTGCCATTAGTCTCCCCCGCTGCCACTAGTACCAACACGCGGCTGCCGAGTGGGGCAACTAGAGTCCCCAGGTCTCTCCGCTGTGTGACCCCGCCCTCTCCCGCCCACTTCCGCGCCCGGAGGCGCTTAAAGGCGAGGCTCTACTTCGGTGGAGCGGGGGCATTTCTTTTTGCATTGGAGCTCGCTGGGACACCACTTACCTGCGCTGGACCTGCCGCTTGACCTAGGGGGCCACTGTAACCAGCCATTAGTCTCCCCCGGTGCCGCTAGTACAAACACGCGGCTGCCGAGGGGGGAGACTACAGTCCCCAGGTCTCTCCGCTGCATGACCCCGCCCTCTCCCGCCCACTTCCGTGCCCAGAGGGGCTTAAAGGCTAGGCTCTACTTCGGTGGAGCGGGGCATTTCTTTTTGCATTGGAGCTCGCTGGGACACCACTTACCTGCGCTGGAACTGCCGCTCGACCTAGGGGGCCACTGTAACCTGCCATTAGTCTCCCCCGCTGCCGCTAGTACCAACACGCGGCCGCCGAGGGGGGAGACTACAGTCCCCAGGTCTCTCCGCTGCGTGACCCCGCCCTCTCCCGCCCACTTCCGCGCCCGGAGGCGCTTAAAGGCGAGGCTCTACTCCTGTGTCGCGGGACGCGCGCGGGCCAGCCGGGCTAAGCCCAGGCAAAGGGCGGGCCGTCTGTGGCCATCAGAGGACGGAAGAGGACGGGACGGGCCACCTCCCTTTGCTCCCCGGGATCGGGATTCCACTGGACCACCGATGGGAGTGCTATAAATTGGAGAGAAGTAGGAGCAGAAGGCTCACCGCTTCGTACATTGGACCAACAAAAACAGTAAGCCATAACATGAAAGACTAAGGGGGCTTTACCATTGTGAGTATAGGGACTATTATCCGGGACTTGGAGCAGCTGTTACATCGGACTTTCTAGTTGGTTAGCATGGCACCCAAAGTTAATACTTGCACCACGAAATTGAAATCAATTATGCCTTTGACCCCCAAGGTAATTGTACAAGACATTAATACATTGCCCCCTCTTAACATACAGCCCACTGCAATAGATTTAATGCTGAGGAAAGTTAACAATGAAATAGAGCGCATGGAAAGAAGGCTTTCGATAACTCCATTAATTGACTGCCCCACTCAACCACAGGTCATCATTGATGAGTCAATAGTTATCTCTCCACATACTGGTATAGAGCTCCTTACCCAGGACATACCTTGCGCACAGCTAGCCACTAGCACACTTGAGGGGGTAGTCAAGTCAGACGAGAAAAAATCTACTAGCAAGAAGAGAAGATCTTGCCAGAAGAACCAAGGCCCCCAAGAAATCTAAATACCGGTCAATAATCTCACAAAAGAGACTCACTGAGGAAGAGGATACTGAGGTCCCAGCGATCCATCAGATAGGTCTTCCATCTTGGATGGCCGAGGAGGTTACAAATCTACAAAACTCCCTAGAACTTTTCATAATGAGCCAGATTAAACCCTTAGTTTGTAGGCTGGACAAAATCATAAATGAGCTAAATAAGAGAGGCAAGACACAGGTTAATCCTGTGAACGCTGGCATCAACGGTAGTACTTCTATAACAGCTTCTAGCCCAGTCATCCAGCCTGCCACTTTAACTGATCACAATGCTAGTAATCAACACACTGCAGTGCATGAGATAATACCTACTGATCACACCACGCTTATGAATGTTGCATCAACCCAGGATAGAGGGCCCAGCGTTATGGAAAGGGGGCCGAGCACGTTAACAGGGTTAAAAGGGTAAATTGGTACAACACACAACTCGTGAAACTAACTCAAGAGTAGTAGACCCTCTACCTAGCATAGACCTACCACCTGAGGCATGCCCCTATGTAGTGGTACTCGGGGGGGGTCCAGAACTAAAATCTGAGCAGAAAGAGTCCTACCCCGAGCTTAAAAATAAGACAATAGCGTGGTTGAATAAAAACAGACCGGTGGCAGGGAATAAAAGTGGAGAAATTATGAACGTGAGAAGGGTGAACTGGATTGGCAGGAAAAGTAAAGACCTGGTGGGCAACTGTATAATCGTGAATTTCCGAGACAGGAGACTTGCGGAACATATATTGTCCAGTGGTTCTCCTTGTTCAACAAGTAACATAAAAACGTTGCCACTGGTATATTTCTATCCCATGCAACATGCACCTTATGATTCTAGACACCATCTGGGGAGAGTAGGCATGGGCCAACTTGTCAATGGGATGGGCAGGTTTGCCAGAAATGTTATGAAGGTGCAAGAATCAGACGTTGCCATTTGGGAGAATAGATTTAGCCCCCTTCTGAGCCTAGAAGACAACGATTGACCACGAATAACCCAGGACCAAGTTGCGGAGTCTATTAATAGGGAGGGTGACGTAATAAGATCATTGAATGGAGAAGGCGGGGGTAGTAGGTTGACGTATAATAATGCTCCGTCACCTAAACTACCAGCCAGTTGAACACATTCCCCAATGATAAGCTCTATTAGGGAGAATATCGAGGAGGCTGATAATTGTCATAGTCCCCAAACATATATCATACAGGAAGCAAACCGGAGGGTGGCATTAGCTCAGCCCCGATACAGAATCTTGGGGTTCATATTACTTCTTTTAGGAGTGAGGAAGGGCCGACTTCTGATGGCCAGAATAAGAGAAATCTAGCAAGGGACGCTGAGGGGGAGTTGAAGATTTTATCTTGGAACATTGCGGGCCTCGCTGGAAAATTCCATAATAAACATTGGAGAGAGTACATTGGGGGGTTTCAGATAATTAGTTTACAAGAAACTTGGGCACTTGATAGCAACCCCTTTCATATGGCTGGATACAAATGTTTCTTTGTGCCAGCACAAAAAGCTAGCTCAAGTAGAGCCATTGGAGGTCTAGTGGTATATGTAGATTTGAACCTGAAAGGAGTATGGACGAGCCCACCGTGGTCAGCACATAATATTCAGGCGCTACGGTTTGTAAAACCAGGGCTCGGATTAACATTGTTTAACCTATACAATGCAGGGACCACTAAGGAAATTAACCCCACATTACAGGAACTAGACCTTAGACTCCAACAGGAGCTAGACCATAGAAAAGGGGTAACGGAAAAATCTTTGCTAGTGTTTGGGTGATCTTAATTGTCATCTGTGCCCAACTCTGTTTCCCCTGAATGAAGACTGGTCTTGATGTTCTAGAGAGAAGGACCCACATTTTGAACACTCCACAGAAGGTTTAGCCCTTAGTAATCTATTAAAGAACTACGAATTGGAACACACAATAGATTTGGTTAGCTTAGTAGAGGATGGGTCCCTGATTCCTACCTTTAAAGGTAGAGGATGTTCCTCCTATATAGATTATATTCTAGTGTCTAGGCATGCCAAAAAATCAATCAGTGTGGTGGGGATTGAGTGGAGCGCATTTAGTGATCATAACCCCCTAATTTTAACATTTAGACAGTGGGGTCGCTCCAAGCCTAGCCTCCCAATGGACAGTGTGATGAAAGCAACTGATCAGGGAAGGAGGCATAGATGGGCAAAAATTGACGGGGAAACTTTCTATAAAGATTTAATGTTACAAGGGAAGGCACAGATTGAGGATTGTTTAGATCCCATGATAGAGGGGAGCAATCTGCTTGGGGCATTTAGCTCAGTGACCAAGATGGTAGACGATCTATTAAAAACAAAAGCCCCCAAGAGGAATAATGGGCAGCCGAGGTGGTTTGATAGCAAGTGTTCACGAGCCCTGAGAGATTTAAAATCTAGCTTAAAATCTAAGCCCAGGGACTCTTACAGAATAGTTCAGTGCAGACGCACGTACAAAAATGCACTGAAACTAAGAAAGACCACCTTACAGACGGAAGCCTGGGCAGATCTGAGAGAGGCGGGTGAAAGAAGGGACATGTCCCAATTCTGGAGGATTATTAACAACTCATGCTTTCAGGACAACAACACCCCAGAGATCGGGACGAGTATTCTACCAGAGCAATGGGTTGCACACTTTGAGGGACTGTATAATTACAAACAGAATTCAGAAATGAATTGGGGGGGTTGTTCAACAGGGTCCAGGTATTGAATTTACCCTTGCAGAAATAACAGCAGGGAATCAAGGCCTTACACGTAATAAGGCGCCGGGTCCTGATGGCTCTCCGCCTGACCTATATTTGAGTAAGGTAGATCTTTGGGCCCCCATCCTCACCAGAGTGTTAAACACGGCCGTTCAGCTGGGCTTGGTCCACAGCGGTCATTGTCCCCATCTTTAAGAAGGGTAATAGGGACAACCTGCAATGTTATAGACCAATCTCCCTGATTGATGTCTCAGCTAAAATTTTGGGGCGGGTAATCCTGCAAAGGCTTATGGACTGGACTGAAGAACACCATCTAATTACGGATATTCAGTACGGTTTTAGAACTGGAAGGTCCACAAGCGATCAATGCCTCAATCTATATTTGCTGGTTGCTAAATATACTAAAGCCAGCAATGAGGCTATGTACCTGGGCTTCATGGATTTAGCTGCAGCCTTCGACCATGTCAATAGGACTAAGTTATGGTGCCTGATGAGGGACATGGGAATTGACCTTGGTCTGATTAACATCTTGAGTGAGCTGCACCAGGAGACAACAGCTAGGGTACGTTATAACACTGAGGGAGGGAACACGGATTCATTTCCCTGTACAAGTGGAGTGCGACAGGGTTGCATTTTAGCACCCTTTTTGTTCTCGCTCTACATCAACAACCTAGAGCAGGCGTTGCTGGCTCTTAACTCGGACTGCCCAAGAGTAGGATCGCGTCATATCCCGGTACTTTTATATGTAGATGACGCGGTCCTGCTCGCTCGCACCCCGAGGGGTCTGCAATGCTTAATCAATGGTTTTGTGAAGTTTATGGGGACCTTGGACCTCTCGGTAAACTTGAGTAAGTCTTTTGTGATGTTAGCGGGTACCAAACCGTGTAAAAGGTTCGCATATAAGATAGGGAACCACACATTAGAAAAGGTGAAGTCTTTTTCCTATCTAGGGTTACTGTTTGATGGGACACTCCAATTTAGATCTTTGGTGGAGGACCGTTGTTCAAAACTAATTTCCACAAATGGTGTCATAGCAAACTACGGACGTAGGTTGAGCCGTTGGTCCCCTGAACAGGTTCTGAACCTCTATAGATTGATAGGTTGTGCGAGAGTAACGTATGGGTCAGAAGTGTGGGGCTATGTGAACGTGGACCAATTGCAAGTTGAGGAAAATAAATGCATGCGAAGGATTTTAAAAGTTCCTCAGTGCACCTCAGCTGTAATTGTACACAGCGAATTGGGGAGTCCGTTTATCAAGGACCAGATTAAGTTAAGACCCATAATGGCATGGTTGAAAATCTGGTCGAATCCCGAGGCAGTCTTAAGTAGACAAATCATGGAAGACTGCTTGCACAGGGATAAAGGGTTACAGATCCCTTGGTTAAATTATGTCAAGACTACCCTGGAGGCTATCGACCGGAAGGATCTGTTTATTAACCCCAACTCCATTTTATCTTCGGATAAACCAAAAATTAAAAGATTGTTATCCAATCATTTTGAGAAGTGTAGATCAGTAGGGGAATCAACTAAACAATCTGTAGCTGCCCTTATCCTCATAAAAAATGAGGGCATGGAGCCATACCTGTATCTGGTACACAACACACAAGACAGATTCCTAATGACCCACCTTAGGTTTAACCTACCACCACACTTATTGGCAGTTCCTGCAGGTTTTACACTAACAATTGCTCAGAAGGGTGCCTGTGACTGCGACAATAGATCTCCGCAGGACACCCTTCATTTTGTACTTTTGTGCCCCTTTTTTAAGTTCCCCCGGTGTAAATATCTGGTAAAATTTTTTAAAAAAGAAAAATTTAGGCACGCTAAAACAGCATTACTCTATCTGCAAAGAGCTAATGACCCATGGACTCTCTTTTGTATTATAAACTTTTTGAGGCTCGCTGTGAGGTTAAGAAACACAAGAGGAGTCAGTTAATCATGTGTTTTTTTTAGTATGTATTTTTTCATCTGCTTGTATTGGTAATTCGAGATGATTTCCAGATGTATTTAATTCCATTTTAACCTTGTAAATATATTTGTACTTTTATGATGTTTTTTGAATCATCGAATAAAGAATTACTGAACTGAACTGAAGTGGTGGATTTTACCATTTTGAGGCAGATTAGCATTTCATTTCAGTTAAAAAATACCCACAACCTCGGTAGAGATACCTGGGATTTTCTCTCGCTTCTCTGGATTTGATATTTGAAGAGATTCTCAAACAGCCTTTCCACGTACACTCTATATTTGAAAGCCTTCCACTGGCATGCCAAAGTGCCTCGATGTGGCTTTCATGTCACCAGTGATTACGCGAGAGTAAAAAGCCGTCCGCACCACAACCACTCAAGGGAGGCATATTTAGACCTAGTGGTATATTTCGACTTATCACGTACACACTATGCTGTAAAAAATCGCACTTCTAAAATTCTCAGAGGAAAGGATCTATCAGTCCGACAATTGTACATTTTTCTATATGAGAGGTGATCAGGTTATCAAGACCTGCATTTTAAGCCTATGTGAAGATTTATAGCCCTACAATTGGTGAAGGCATATGAGCATTGTTTAAGAAGTTTATTTCTAAAAAAACAAAACATGGATTTTGCTGCAGAAAGGCACTCCAAATAACAATCTTGCAGACTTTTTTGTGCAGAAATCAAATGTGTATTCACGTATATTTGTACAAATAACCTGGTAACCTTAACTTTTGTAGCAGAATGATCTTCTTTGCAGAATAAAGTCTTTGTTGACTGCTCAACGATAAAGAAGGCCAACACTGCATTGGTGATGTGTAAAAAACGCAAACTTAGTCCAATTCTGTGACAAGGACAACACCTTATCCACCACTATATTTTCTTTTCCAGTCAAGTACTTTTAGCACTACAGTGGGAAAAGTAGAAGCACATGCACCAGATCGCCGTGTTAAAACTTTTACCTGATGAATCATGGCTCATTCTAGACAGGGGACAACTTGAAATCTCAAAAAAGGATGCACACGTTATATAGGCTCAACTTTAGTAATTCACAATGTAAGGAGCTGTGCGGCAAATAAAGTAAATTATCTTGACAAAAATATAACTCATTTCATTTAATTGAACATTCTGTATGATATTCGACAAGACATAGACTTCTGCATCCTTTCGTCAAGTGATTTTACCGCAGAATCGATATACAATCCGACGTTGGGGATATGTGCAACTCATATTCTTGGTGCAAGGTTTTCAATCAAAAGCTCAGAATAATGCCATAATATGGAAGTATTGCCAGTCATAAGGTGACTAATTCTAAGTAGAGATTGCTCTCAAATATTTTCTACAATCAATGGAGATGTTTCCCCATTTAGGTCACTGACATATATGTCTTGTGTGATGTGTTTGCCATAGGTAACTCCTCAGGCCTCATGCTCCAACGAATTTACTTTCACAAAGTCCGCGTGACAGACTTTGAAAATACAAATCTAAATTGTCGATGCACAAAAATGCTTTGCAACGCGTAAAACTGGCACTAGGGATCAATGAAAGAACAGTCCTTTGCAAATTGCATGGAAGAACGGTCAGCCAACGGGTGGTCCTCCTTCCTTGTGATTTCCGATGTAATGTACAAATGCTTTTAGACCATTTTTATATGTCCAAGCATGGACTGATTAGTGTGTCACTCATTTTTGTTTAATTGTTTAATTGTGACTCGTCTCTCTAGCTCTTTCACTGCTGAGGGTTTTGTTCAGCACTGTGATGAATTTTTTTTTTCCCCAGAAAAAACACTCTTATGTTGTTTAAACACTTGTTCCTCTTTGGCCCCTTGTGAGCCCATTCAAACTATGGAACTAATATAGAATTTGGCAGATGATGCTAAAGTCAGTCCGAATGACAGAGAACATTGCCTCCACCACTGTGATAGACTATCATCCGTCAGATCTAGAAACGTCCGTCGGCCCAACTGGTGTTTTTTTCATGTACTAAAGGTTTGGTGGACAGCTGCCATCGGTTTTGAAGGCCATCCATCGAACGTTTGATTTTTTTTGTTTTTGGAGAAAAAAAACTCTCAAAGCTGTAGTTTGTTACAAAAAAACTAATGCCCCCACACTCTGAAATGTTTTTCCTGTCCCTCACTGTGAGTTTTGTCAGGATAGTGACAGGAAAAAACGACATTACACTGTCCAGCCTCAGTTTGGCAAGTGGTGTAATGTCCTTCCACCAACAGTCCCTAATCCGTAGAACTGTCTGAATACCTTTTTGATCAATGGAGACAACGGCGCACCGTTGACAGAAAGCTTAAGGTCCGCTCTTGAATAATACGCACAATGTTAAGCAACTGCTTGAATCCGTAAGCAAATCATTAGAGGATACAGGTAAAAATGTTTTAGTGGAAAAGGGCCTAAGGGTGTTATTTGCAAATCTAGCCTTCTGCCCATTTCCCAAGATAAGGTGCACCACCCACTGACATTTTAAATGGTAGGATTTTTTTTCAAGATGTTCCTACCTAGTTTTGAGAAGAGAAAGTGTATTTTTGGCAAACAATGATTCTATCTAGGTGTAGTGTTGCCTCAATGTGAACGGGAGGGAGAAGGAGAGATCAAGAAAGGAGGCGTGGTCGAAATTGTAAGGATCATTTGAGATTATGTGATATTGTCCTTCCTGGTTAACCTGTCAAGTCCTCAACCTTAAGGGCTTCCCTCATTCTTGGAAAAAAAGCACAAATGAAATAAAAACATGCTACTGAGGGGCAATTTGGCAAGAAAGACCAGGAGACCAAAGTAACACGTTTGGGGAATGGGAGAAGGAAAAGCAAGGAATACACAACTGTGATAAATGAGGGTGTTGGATGTAAAAACAATATAAGTATTAGGAAAAATAGGAACACCAAAAACACCAAAGACCCTAGGGGGAGATTTTCTCCCAATTTGGTTGGTCGGATGTGCTGAGTCTGCAAAAAGAAAATCTTTACAAGGTCCGATAAGGTTGCCTTAGGTCATGTTGATGGCTATTGTAAGCAGAGGAGACCTCCGATACTATCCCTAAAGGTGCAATCTAGAATGAACAGAAGGCAGACAGTTAGCCAGCCCCTCAATAGGTCTAAAGTGCTAAATGTATTTGTCAACATTAAAAGATTAAGGAATATCTCTACAAAGTATTTGGCATTGGTGGGCTTTTAGGAGATCGCTGGGAAGAGATAACCAGGGTTGTGTTTACCTCGAAGGAGACAAGGAACTTAGTCAAATCTGCTGGTCCAGCCATGGTGTCAAACAGCATTAGTCTGTGTGAAGAAAATGAGGAAATGCAGTTAGCTCCATTTTTATGTGAACACAGTGGGTTAAAATATAACCAGGTCTATTTTGCTGAACCTCTAAGTGTAAAACAGAGCTTAGATTTAGGGAGGATTTGGTGGGAACAAAAGAATAGTTTCTATAATGTCCTCCAATGATAGAGCTATGGGTTTAAGGAATCAAAAGATGACCCACCGCTTGTAGTTTGCGGAGTCAAAGAGGGAAAATGACCATGGTATTAGGGGGTTTGTCTCCCTGAGAAAAGAAAATGATTCCTTAAAAAATTCTCAGGATCGTTATTCCACTGTGGAGGGGTTGTGGGGCAGATGAGATTGATTGGCAGGAGATAGGGCATCCTCAGCTGGTTCGTGTCCTGGTGTGGACCATTCATGGATTCAAAACATTTACAGAAATGGAAATCAAAGAGAGATCTTGAAAAATTATTTCATTTTGTTCCTCCAGGAAACCGGGCTGTTGGAGTGCCACATAGTGGAGGGGTTTGTTACCATAGTTCAAAATGCTAAGGCACTGCTAAGAGGAAGATCCGTGGGTGGATTGTTAACACTGGTCTCAGGCTGATGTAGGAGGAAAGTAACAAGGATCCAAATCATTTGCATATGTACTTGACTATATAATTGACATGTACATTAATATGGAGCGGTTGAAGCAAATTATATGCCTAAATGTGTATATACCACCAATTCCAGTCGCGGCTGGCATGACTCGCGGGTGGGGGGGGAGGGAGTCGCGCGTGGATGGGGGTTAATTAAAAAAATTATATATATTTAAACTTACCTTTGCCTCCGGTCCCGCGTTGCGTCTCCTCTCTCTTCTCCTCACTGGAAGCATGCACCCTTCCTCTCCTCCCCTAAGCCAATCATAACAAAGCAATGGCAGTGTTGTGATTGGCTGGGATGCCGACCCAATAGGTGTCTAAGGGGAGGCCATTTTCTCTATGTAGGCTGCATGGAGCCTAGATAGAAAAAATGCAGAATGTGCAAAATTATCCAAATATATTTTTCAATTAACACATAAATAATAATGATTAACTAATGTTTAATTTATTTAAACTACATTACCTTCCACCCTCTACGCCAATAAACACCAAAACACACACTTAATTTCTTTTACACAATTTCCATTACTAAGTTTTTTACATTAATACATTTATAACAACATCAAATTATAAATTAACATAAAAAAATACTTCTGAAAATGTACAACTATAAACCCCACAGCTCAGACATTAATATGAATCCAAAAATTATCATATTTAATTTGTATTATTGAATTAGCATTATTTACCAAAAAATTAATGAAATAATTAATTAATTATAAACAATTTACCTCCCCTATAAATCACACCACCAATGTTGAAAAAATGACACAATTAACATAATTAATTAACAATTAATTAATTAATAACAATTAACAAGCTAAATATAATAGTAATAAAAAATTAATCCACACAATAAACAATATAAAATAACGTTAACCACATTTTATATTAAAAATATCAAAAAATGTATTCAAATTAAATTACTTCCCACCCTACTCCCTTATAAACCCACCAATCGCTCCGAAAAAAAATGACACAATAAACATATTTACCAATTAGTTAATAATAATTAACAACCAATTAATGCATAATTAATAATAAATTAATTACCACAATTAACAATGATACATTTTAAATGCATAAATATTAATTAATAAAAATATGAAATAAGACATAATTAAATTAAATCCCACCATACTCCCCTATCAACCCACAACCCGCTCCTAAAAAAATTACAAAATTAACATAATTACCAAATAATTAATAATAGTTAACAACTAATTGATAACAATTTAATAATAAATTAATTATCATAATTAATAATACAACATATTGAATACATAAATATTAATTAATACAAATATTAATTCATTCATTATAATTAAATTACTTCCCACCCTAATCTCCTATCAACCCACACTCTTCTCCTAAAAAAATGACACAATTAACATAATTACAAATTAATTAATAATAATTAACAACCGATTAATACATAATTATTAAAGTATTTACCACAATTAACAATATTAAAATACATACATATTAATTAATAAAACATATGAATTCATAAATTATAATAAAATTACGTCCCACCCAACTCCCCTATCAACCTACAACCTGATCCTAAAAAAAGGACACAATTAACCTAATTACAAATCGATTAATAATAATTAACAACCAATTCATACATATTTAATAACAAATTAATTACCACAATTAATAATACAATATATTAAATACATAAATATAAATTAATGAAAAACATTAATCAATGATTTATGATTAAATTACTTCCCACCTTATTCCCCTATGAACCCACAACCCTCTACGGAACAAAAATGCAACATTTACTAAAAATAAAATGAATAACATCTAAAAATTTAATACATATATTAATAAACAAATGCATACTAAGACAAAAAAATAGAACACATACATTTAAAATACATACTAAAATACATAACACTAACTAAAAAAACGATTTTTATAACAACTATGGGGTGGCAGTGCTGGGATCTCCAGCCAGTGGTGCGGCAGAACCGCTGTAAGCAGCACCCACCACAATGCAATATATGCATGCTGTGCATTGGCATGCACAATGTGACCAGCACTACGCGGTCCCCCAACGGGCCCCCAAAGAATACTCTGCATGCCTTTCCATGGCGGAGTCTCCGCCATAGAAAGGCATTGAAAATGCCACATCATAATACGGATGAAGGCACCGCCACAATTTTATGTTTTTTTTCCACCCGGTAGGCAATCGGGACGATTGCCTACCAGCGGAAAAGCAGCGGACGGTCTTTCCGTCCACCACGGTACCCCCGCCACACTAATGTGGCAGGGGGTAAAAGGCGACCCGGCGGTGTGATTTGTCGGGCGGATCGCCACAGCCAGCAGGGCGGTGGCGATCGGCCCACCATCCTAATCGACCTCTACATTTTTTTTAATGATATTCATAACTTCGATAATGTTAAAAACAATATTACTTACCTTAGACTCAATATTTTTTACAATGACATTCTGACAGTCGATATTTTTGTATACCGATATTCTGCACTCGATATTAGTGCAAGTCAAAATGAAGGACTCGATTTTCTGTCTATTTACCGGTGCAAGCCTATAATAAAATGAGGCTGGGTCAGATGCGTCATTACCAGAAACAGAAAAATAGTCAAACTTTTGTACAAACTTTTTTTGTAGAGCTAAATGCTTCACATGGAGTACTAGCCTTGTGTGAAAAATTATGACTATAATGTTGATAACAGGACATCTCATCGAAATTGGCTGTACCATCATAATACTCATCAAGAGAGAACATAGTTGAATGTTCTGGATCTTCTAACATTTCATAAACTGAAACACGTGTCTAGGGATACGCGAGAGAAGAATAATGGCACTGGCCTTGAACTTTATGAATTTTGAATTGATCGAATAATAATAATGAACTACATTTACCAAGATGCAATAGAGGTAATTCAGCTGGGATATGTCCGCGGTGCTCCCTCCCCCATGTCTTTATGTAAAATGGCTCCCGTGAGCCGCAAGCTGACGAGCTCAGGGAGTGCCTGCATGCCTTGGAGTGGTGATGGTCCTGAGAAGATTGTAGCAGCATGTCCGGCGACCGAATGATATTTTCCCTACTGATGATGGCAGAAGCCTGAAACACGTGTCTAGGGATACGCGAGAGAAGAATAATGGCACAGGCCTTGAACTTTATGAATTTTGAATTGATCGAATAATAATAATGAACTACATTTACCAAGATGCAATAGAGGTAATTCAGCTGGGATATGTCCGCGGTGCTCCCTCCCCCATGTCTTTATGTAAAATGGCTCCCGTGAGCCGCAAGCTGACGAGCTCAGGGAGTGCCTGCATGCCTTGGAGTGGTGATGGTCCTGAGAAGATTGTGGCAGCAAGTCCGGCGACCGAATGATATTTTCCCTACTGATGATGGCAGAAGCCTGAAACACGTGTCTAGGGATACGCGAGAGAAAAATAATGGCACTGGCCTTGAACTTTATGAATTTTGAATTGATCGAATAATAATAATGAACTACATTTACCAAGATGCAATAGAGGTAATTCAGCTGGGATATGTCCGCGGTGCTCCCTCCCCCATGTCTTTATGTAAAATGGCTCCCGTGAGCCGCAAGCTGACGAGCTCAGGGAGTGCCTGCATGCCTTGGAGTGGTGATGGTCCTGAGAAGATTGTGGCAGCATGTCCGGCGACCGAATGATATTTTCCCTACTGATGATGGCAGAAGCCTGAAACACGTGTCTAGGGATACGCGAGAGAAGAATAATGGCACTGGCCTTGAACTTTATGAATTTTGAATTGATCGAATAATAATAATGAACTACATTTACCAAGATGCAATAGAGGTAATTCAGCTGGGATATGTCCGCAGTGCTCCCTCCCCCATGTCTTTATGTAAAATGGCTCCCGTGAGCCGCAAGCTGACGAGCTCAGGGAGTGCCTGCATGCCTTGGAGTGGTGATGGTCCTCAGAAGATTGTGGCAGCATGTCCGGCAACCGAATGATATTTTCCCTACTGATGATGGCAGAAGCCTGAAACACGTGTCTGGGGATACGCGAGAGAAGAATAATGGCACTGGCCTTGAACTTTATGAATTTTGAATTGATCGAATAATAATAATGAACTACATTTACCAAGATGCAATAGAGGTAATTCAGCTGGGATATGTCCGCGGTGCTCCCTCCCCCATGTCTTTATGTAAAATGGCTCCTGTGAGCCGCAAGCTGACGAGCTCAGGGAGTGCCTGCATGCCTTGGAGTGGTGATGGTCCTGAGAAGATTGTGGCAGCATGTCCGGCGACCGAATGATATTTTCCCTACTGATGATGGCAGAAGCCTGAAACACGTGTCTAGGGATACGCGAGAGAAGAATAATGGCACTGGCCTTGAACTTTATGAATTTTGAATTGATCGAATAATAATAATGAACTACATTTACCAAGATACAATAGAGGTAATTCAGCTGGGATATGTCCGCGGTGCTCCCTCCCCCATGTCTTTATGTAAAATGGCTCCCGTGAGCCGCAAGCTGACGAGCTCAGGGAGTGCCTGCATGCCTTGGAGTGAAGATGGTCCTGAGAAGATTGTGGCAGCATGTCCGACGACCGAATGATATTTTCCCTACTGATGATGGCAGAAGCCTGAAACACGTGTCTAGGGATACGCGAGAGAAGAATAATGGCACTGGCCTTGAACTTTATGAATTTTGAATTGATCGAATAATAATAATGAACTACATTTACCAAGATGCAATAGAGGTAATTCAGCTGGGATATGTCCGCGGTGCTCCCTCCCCCATGTCTTTATGTAAAATGGCTCCCGTGAGCCGCAAGCTGACGAGCTCAGGGAGTGCCTGCATGCTTTGGAGTGGTGATGGTACTGAGAAGATTGTGGCAGCATGTCCGGCGACCGAATGATATTTTCCCTACTGATGATGGCAGAAGCCTGAAACACGTGTCTAGGGATACGCGAGAGAAGAATAATGGCACTGGCCTTGAACTTTATGAATTTTGAATTGATCGAATAATAATAATGAACTACATTTACCAAGATGCAATAGAGGTAATTCAGCTGGGATTTGTCCGCGGTGCTCCCTCCCCCATGTCTTTATGTAAAATGGCTCCCGTGAGCCGCAAGCTGACGAGCTCAGGGAGTGCCTGCATGCCTTGGAGTGGTGATGGTCCTGAGAAGATTGTGGCAGCATGTCCGGCGACCGAATGATATTTTCCCTAATGATGATGGCAGAAGCCTGAAACACGTGTCTAGGGATACGCGAGAGAAGAATAATGGCACTGGCATTGAACTTTATGAATTTTGAATTGATCGAATAATAATAATGAACTATATTTACCAAGATGCAATAGAGGTAATTCAGCTGGGATATGTCCGCGGTGCTCCCTCCCCCATGTCTTTATGTAAAATGGCTCCCGTGAGCCGCAAGCTGACGAGCTCAGGGAGTGCCTGCATGCCTTGGAGTGGTGATGGTCCTGAGAAGATTGTGGCAGCATGTCCGGCGACCGAATGATATTTTCCCTACTAATGATGGCAGAAGCCTGAAACACGTGTCTAGGGATACGCGAGAGAAGAATAATGGCACTGGCCTTGAACTTTATGAATTTTTAATTGATCGAATAATAATAATGAACTACATTTACCAAGATGCAATAGAGGTAATTCAGCTGGGATATGTCCGCGGTGCTCCCTCCCCCATGTCTTTATGTAAAATGGCTCCCGTGAGCCGCAAGCTGACGAGCTCAGGGAGTGCCTGCATGCCTTGGAGTGGTGATGGTTCTGAGAAGAATGTGGCAGCATGTCCGGCGACCGAATGATATTTTCCCTACTGATGATGGCAGAAGCCTGAAACACGTGTCTAGGGATACGCGAGAGAAGAATAATGGCACTGGCCTTGAACTTTATGAATTTTGAATTGATCGAAAATTAATAATGAACTACATTTACCAAGATGCAATAGAGGTAATTCAGCTGGGATATGTCCGCGGTGCTCCCTCCCCCATGTCTTTATGTAAAATGGCTCCCGTGAGCCGCAAGCTGACGAGCTCAGGGAGTGCCTGCATGCCTTGGAGTGGTGATGGTCCTGAGAAGATTGTGGCAGCATGTCCGGCGACCGAATGATATTTTCCCTACTGATGATGGCAGAAGCCTGAAACACGTGTCTAGGGATACGCGAGAGAAGAATAATGGCACTGGCCTTGAACTTTATGAATTTTGAATTGATCGAATAATAATAATGAACTACATTTACCAAGATGCAATAGAGGTAATTCAGCTGGGATATGTCCGCGGTGCTCCCTCCCCCATGTCTTTATGTAAAATGGCTCCCGTGAGCCGCAAGCTGACGAGCTCAGGGAGTGCCTGCATGCCTTGGAGTGGTGATGGTCCTGAGAAGATTGTGGCAGCATGTCCGGCGACCGAATGATATTTTCCCTACTGATGATGGCAGAAGCCTGAAACACGTGTCTAGGGATACGCGAGAGAAGAATAATGGCACTGGCCTTGAACTTTATGAATTTTGAATTGATCGAATAATCATAATGAACTACATTTACCAAGATGCAATAGAGGTAATTCAGCTGGGATATGTCCGCGCTGCTCCCTCCCCCATGTCTTTATGTAAAATGGCTCCCGTGAGCCGCAAGCTGACGAGCTCAGGGAGTGCCTGCATGCCTTGGAGTGGTGATGGTCCTGAGAAGATTGTGGCAGCATGTCCGGCGACCGAATGATATTTTCCCTACTGATGATGGCAGAAGCCTGAAACACGTGTCTAGGGATACGCGAGAGAAGAATAATGGCACTGGCCTTGAACTTTATGAATTTTGAATTGATCGAATAATAATAATGAACTACATTTACCAAGATGCAATAGAGGTAATTCAGCTTGGATATGTCCGCGGTGCTCCCTCCCCCATGTCTTTATGTAAAATGGCTCCCGTGAGCCGCAAGCTGACGAGCTCAGGGAGTGCCTGCATGCCTTGGAGTGGTGATGGTCCTGAGAAGATTGTGGCAGCATGTCCGGCGACCAAATGATATTTTCCCTACTGATGATGGCAGAAGCCTGAAACACGTGTCTAGGGATACGCGAGAGAAGAATAATGGCACTGGCCTTGAACTTTATGAATTTTGAATTGATCGAATAATAATAATGAACTACATTTACCAAGATGCAATAGAGGTAATTCAGCTGGGATATGTCCGCGGTGCTCCCTCCCCCATGTCTTTATGTAAAATGGCTCCCGTGAGCCGCAAGCTGACGAGCTCAGGGAGTGCCTGCATGCTTTGGAGTGGTGATGGTCCTGAGAAGATTGTGGCAGCATGTCCGGCGACCGAATGATATTTTCCCTACTGATGATGGCAGAAGCCTGAAACACGTGTCTAGGGATACGCTAGAGAAGAATAATGGCACTGGCCTTGAACTTTATGAATTTTGAATTGATCGAATAATAATAATGAACTACATTTACCAAGATGCAATAGAGGTAATTCAGCTGGGATATGTCCGCGGTGCTCCCTCCCCCATGTTTTCATAAACTGTATCAATATCCCAATCATCAGAAATAGTACTGGGGGTGATAATGTCATTCAAGGAAATTTGAAACAAGTAGATAATTTGTAAAAGTACAGTGGGACCATACACATCAAATGATATCTTATAAAATACAATCCCATTCAGAAACTGAAACAGCTGAAATGATCACCAGGGGCAAGTCTCTTTGCTCACGGTATGATAATGCATGTGGCAGCGCCACTGTAATTTTAGATACCAAGACCTATCAAGAAGAATGCTTCAGATAACTGGGCTACACCAAGTATTACAAACCTATGCAAAAAGATCTACCACCTAGATTACAAAAAGGAACATAGCCCTAGTAGATAGAGGCAAAGAATCAGGATGGATCACGAAAAGCAAAGCGGAATTCCTTGTTAACACCCATCCAAGAATTCCTGCATTTTATGTTTTACCGAAGATCCACAAACAACAAACACCTCCACCAGGTAGACCCATTGTCTCTGGCATTATGTCTCTTTTAGATCCTCTTACACAAATCATGGATTGGTTCCTAAGGCCACTATTAACTGATATGCAATCGTACTTACAGGACACAAACATATTTTATCCTTTCTCGTCACAGTTCAATTTTATCCAGAGTTAAATGTTTTAGTGTAATATGTTGTTGAAGTATTATATACAAATATACCACAAGATGACACTTTGCACACAGTTAAACTTCTGTTGGACTAACGCACCAGAGAGGATTTTATTCCGACTTAATTTGTGATGAATGTGCCTCTATCGCTATGAAAGGGAATTTCTTCTCCTTTCAAAACCAAGTATACTGACAAGTCAAAGGTACAGGAATACACACAAGGGGCTTGGAGGAGATTTAAGGACATGCGTGGGCAACCTCTCCACTCGGAATAACTATCACAAAAGGAGCCCACTGGTCCAGGGCAGAAGTCTGTGATGTTAGTGGACTTCGTCAACCATGTGCTTAAGAGGGATCCCTTTTAAGGATGGTTACCCTCACACACCAGAGGTGTCATGCTTCATTATAGTGATGCCTCCTTGCTAAAGAACCTGGTCTCAATGAGAGATAAAACCTCCTCCCTGCAAGGGAGGAGCACGGGGATGTTTTAAATCGGGAAGGAGGGTTATTCTAGAAACCTATGTCAGCGTGCTGTGCTCAGTGTGGAGTGCAGTGCTAAAGTGAAAGTGGTTAAAACTAGCTTTAAGGTTAGCTATGTGGCAAGCTTTATTCAGCTACCTTGTGAGAAAATTTAAAACAAATAGCTGGTAATGCAGATGCTGTCATTAGAGATAACTGTATCAGTGTATGATCAACATGTTTCAGCCATTGGACCTGTCAAAGTGTTGTGGCCTTCATCAGGATCGACATACAGCTACTACAACAAGTGAAATACATGGACGTATGGAAAAGTGTGCAAAATAACAACAGAGTAATATACGGAACCAGTGGTCCTGAGGTTCAGTAGGTCCACCGTTGAAACCTGTGATAAAACAAAAAGATAACGTTGTGCACTATATACAAAGACCAACAAGAACGAAAAACACATCGCTGAACCACAAAACAACAGATAGTAACTATAGACATGATACTGGACCTAGTGAGAACGCTATATCCACATGATATGTGAAAACCGGATGCAAGACTCACCCACAGAGGTTAGAGAATTTGCAGTATTTGTCCTGGCCTATTAGCCAAAGGTACATACGCCAATCCATCCTAGAGTTTGTGACAAAACCAATTCACCCAAAGTGCTCAATTCACATAGATGAAGAAGACCAGGGTGATCAGTTCATGTGCGCTAAATCTAGAGAGGTCAGTTCACATGAATGAGCTAACCCTGTGGTATGGAAAGAGCACAGGGGTGGTTGAAGCCTCCAATAATTGACCCAAGGATTGACGATCCAAAGGTTGGGATGGCATGGGTGACCTCATGACACAGGAGCTGCCAGGTCCACCAAGCGCGCTCTGTGAAGAGGGGGCAGTGGCCGTCATGTGCGGCATTGCCTTTCATCTTGTTCGGGGATGGGTAGGATTGTGAACAGGCTGGCCCACATAAGGGTATCAGACCTGATGTAGCGGAGATCAAGCTCCCGGAAGGTAATGTCCCTCACTCGCAGGATCCACAGGGCGTGGAATGTCCTACCTTAAGAATGTCTCTCGGTAACCAAAACAATGGGTCTGCGAGGCTGGAAGGGGGCAGAAAGCTGAGTAGGTTCAGTGGTCTACGTTGGCGGCCGGCATACCATTAGGCGCGCTGGAGCACCGCCTCGCTGGCAAGTGCCGAGAGTGGAGCCGCATGGAAAAAGTTGGTTCAAGGCGGCATGCAGTCCCCTAGAGTCGGGACAAGTGAGCATGTGAAAGGGTGAAAGTGAGAGGGCGGGGATCACTTACAGCTCAAATGTATCATGGGGTCCACAGCTGTATGTTCTTGTGACAAGGACGGAGCTATTCCCGTTCGGCGCTTTAAATAAGACTGGGACCGCAGCTGCCTAAAGGAAACTGAGAGGATGATGGGAAGTGTAGTGCACTTCCTGGTAGGTACGCTGGGACATGGAGTCTGAGGCACTGTTTCCTGTACAAACTGCAAGGAAAGATGGGGGTTGTAGTAAGGGTGGCAGCCGGCAACCTCTGACACAAGGGGTGGATGGATGAACACTTGCAGTGGTAGAGCAACAAGGGGTGTGTTCTAGAGCACATAAAACATACAATAGACATGTCTGACCGTGAACCTGATGTAATGATTGGATAAATTACTCAAGTGCAGTCTGGATGAGCTGGTTAGATGTGTAAGGTGATCACGGTGAAAAGTGTCACTCACCTCACCCCACTGACTCTAGGGTGACAACACTCCAAGGATGGGCGTGAGTAAGCCCTCAGTCTCAATGTTCAAGCGATGACGTGGGAGCCTAAGGGGGCCGGAAAGAATGACACAGGTGGTGATGTCACTGTGCTGGAACCACTCAGTCTAAAAGAGCTGGTTGGAGGAAAAGTGAACACGGAGGGATGTGTCACTCAGCTCACACCATTGAGTCTAGGGTGACAATACTCCAAGGGAGTATTGTGTGTGCCAGTAGTCTCACCTGTTCTAGGAACAACCTGGAACAACCTGGGTGAGCCTAAGGATGCAGGAAACTGAAGCACTGTGCTAACGGTGTGGGGAGTGTGCTCAGAGGCTCAAGTGAGCGCCAACCAAGGAATATTGTCACTGAGTCCCTCACTGGAGGTGTTCAATCTGAACACCCATCGCTGCTCAATCCGCAGAAGTTTCATAGTTAGACCTGGTGTTGGTGAACTAAGGTTAGGAACAGTCCAGGTTAGTGTGTTTGCCTGGTGACTCATTTCTAGAAAATTATTTGTGAGATAATGGATGGATCACATCCAGGGAAGCTGAGTTCCTCTGCACCTAAGAACCAATGACTCCTTACTTTTACGTCCTACCAAAGATACATAAGCCACAAAGATCACCTCCAGGGAGACCGATTATCTCTGGCATCGGCTCTGCACTCAAAGCCTTTGTCACAGTTCATCAACTTTTTCCTACCACCATTGGTCCGAATGATGCCCACATACTTACAAGTCACTAAGGATGTACTTCGCCTTCTAAGAGGGATTGAATTCAACCCAGACATGGACTATCTTGTCTCCTTCGATGTTGAGTCACCTGCATCCCCCAGTACCAGACCCTAGTCAAAATTGAACACCTTCTGACCTTGCACCCACCTGATACCATCACACCGGTCTCGTTCATCATGAGGTTTGCCACCATGGCCATGAAAGAAAATTTCTTACAATTTGAAACTCAGCTCTATCTCCAGGTGTCTGGTACTTCCATGAGGAGTACCTTTGCCCCTAGCTTGGTGAACCTCTTCATGCACATTTTTGAGAAGGATGTTGTCCTTTCAAGCAACAATCCATACCTCACCCATTAACTGCTCTGGGAGAGGTATATTGACGGCTAGGGGCCTGCATGCCGCCCTGAGGCAACTTTTTCCATGCAGCACCCCTCTCGGCACTTGCCAGCGAGGCAGTGCTCTAGCATGCCTAATGGTATGCCGGCTGCTAACGTAGATCACTGCATATACTCATCTTTCTGTCCCCTTCACGTTGCACGGTCCCATTGTTTTGGCAATCGAGAGGCGTTCTTAAGGCAGGACGTTCCACACCCTGTGGATCCCGTGAGTGTGGGACATTACCCTCTGTGAGCTTCATCTCTGCTACGTCAGGTTAGATCCCCCTAAGTGGGACCGCCTGTTCACAATCCTACCCATCCCCATACAAAACTGAGGACAATGCAGCACATGATGGCCACTGCCCCCTTCACAAAGCGTGCTTTGTGGCTCTGGCAGCTCCTGTGGCATGAGGTCACCCATGCCCAACACAACCTCCTGACCACCAAGCCTTGGGTCAATTATTGGAGGATTCAATCACCTCTATGCTCTTTCCATACCACAGGGTTAGCTCATTCATGTTAACTGACCTCTCTAGATTCACTGCACGTGAACTGATCACCCTGGTCTTCTTCACCTACTTGAATTGACCACTTGGGGTGACCTTTTTTGTCACACACTCTCCACAGTGCACAATAGTTATGCAGATCAGTTGTGCATATAAGTTCTTCTACCAACTGAGGTCCTTTTATCCTGCTCTTCCTCTCTCGTGGGGCCTCAAATTTGACCTTGAACTATCCCTTTGGCTTCTTAGTCTCTCTAACACCATCGCCTTTTTCTGTTTGGTTGGATTGGCGTATGTACCTTTGGCTAATTGACCTGGACAGGTGCGGCGAATTCTCTAACCTCTGTGGGTGAGTCTCCCATCCTTTTCTCACATATCATGTGGATATAGTGTTCTTAGCAGGACCAGTGTTATGACTATAGTGACTATCTGTTGTGTTGTGGTTCAACCATGTGTTTTTCATTCTTGTTGTTCATTTTAAATAGTGCACAGCATTGTCTTTTTGTTTTATCACAGGTTTCAACGGTCGACCTACTGAACTTAAGGACTGCTGGTTCAGTATATTACACCGTCATTATTTTGCACACTTTTCCATAGGTGCATGTATTTCACTCGTTGCAGTAGCTGTATGTCGATCCTGATGAAGGCCACAACACTTTGACAGGTCCAAAGGCCGAAACATGTTGATCATACACTGATACAGTTATCTCTAATGACGGCAGCTGCATTACCAGCTATTTCTTTTTAATCCTGTCATAAATGCTGAATAAAGCTTGCCACATAGCTAACCTTGTAGCCAATTTTCACCACTTTCACTTTAGCACTGCACTCCACACTGAGCGCACCACGCTCACATAGGGTTCTAGACTAACCCTCTCTCCCAATTAAAAAAATTCCTGTGCTCCTCCCTTGCAGCGAGGGGGTTGTAGCCTGCGTTGAGACCAGGTACTTTACGCAAGGAGGCACCCCATTGATGTAGCATGACAGCTCTGGTGTGTGAAGGGAACCGTCCTTAAAAGGGATCCCCTTAAGCACATGGTTGACGAAGTCCACTAACACTCCAGACTTCTGCCCTGGAGATGTGGGCTCTTTTTGTGATAAGTAACAGGGACAGAACCTGTGCTCCAAGGATGGTGAATCTGTACATGCGTTGGTTCAAAACGGCATATATCTATCTCACAAATAATCCCTTCCAGATGAACCTAAAGATGTGGAAAAGATACATCAATGACATTTTGGTCATCTGGGAGGGTGACTGGGTATCATTGAATACTTTTTCCGACTGACTTAATAATCTGATTACAAATTAAGATTCCCTTGTGAGTTCAGTAAAACCAAACTTCCCTTCTTGAATTCACGTCTTTATCCCAAAGAGGGGTATCTATACAGAACTGTACCAGAAACCTATGGCTCGCAACTCGTTACTCTGTTACATGAGATTTTGTCCATGAGCTCTACTAGACAACCTGCTGATCGGACAGTTTCTGAGACTCAAAAGAAACTGCACTGAGGTGGAAAAATATAAAAAACACCCTGGAAACTTGAGGAGAATACTTACGGAGAACCAATACCCCAGAGCCCTGATTTTCAGAGCTTCTAAACAGGCTCTTAACAACAATAGAGTGGCCCTTCTATAGACTTATCCAAAACCGAAGACAAAGAGACTGATATGTCTTAACACATACAGTCATCTTACAGACACAGTAAAAAAAGGGATTAACAAGAACTGGCATATACTGAATATAGTAGGCAAATCCAGGGAGAATCCTATTGTTGCCCTTAAAAGTAGTAGTAACATCAGAGATATGTTGGTCCATACAAGACCGCACATCAGTAAGCAGAATGAAACACAACAAGGACTATGGACAAGTACACCTATGGAGGAACACTTCCTGTGTGGAATGTGTTCCGTCTGTGCTTTAACTCAACTCACAACATAGATTGATATAGGATTTAAGACACCAAGGATGATACACAAAACATACAAACTGTAACTCATGTTTTGTCATCTGCCTTATTATATTTCCATGCAAACTATCATATGTAGGGATGACTACAGGAAAAGTGAGAGCCAGAATAGTGGAACATATGGTGTAATATTAGGTGCAAAAAATCCATCACTATATTGAACAGACACTTTCTGCGAAAAGGTCATATGGAGAATCATATCAAGTGAATTGTACTAGACAAACTCTACTATACCACACCAATGGACGAGGTGAACACATTGTTGTTCCACAGAGACCAACATTGGATTTGTAGACTTAAAAGCCATCTAAGAGGTCTAAACGATGATATGCCTTGGCCTACCCTCTAATAAACGCCTGACAATATAGTGTACAGTGACATACGTTCTCTGATGGACAACTTGTAAATGACCTACACCCCTCAGCATCTGAACTATCAGAACACTAAGATTAGGTGCTATATAAGATGACTGATAAGTAATCCCATTTTCAGTGTTGGAGAGAGGGGCAGGACCACAAGCCCTGGCATCCATTGTAGCTGTCGTCGCCACCACACACCTGCTGCTTTCGCCCAGAGGAGCGTATATCTGCCCATCGGGCCCCCGCTGTGCGGGAGACTGTTTTCAGTGTTGGAGAGAGGAGCAGGACCAAAAGCCTGGCATCCATTGCATACAACGCACCCTTCACATGCCTGCTGCTTGCACCCAGAGGCGTGTATATCTGCCGATTGGGACCCCTTTGTGTGGGACGAGCGTGAGATGCGCCCAGGGGAAGTCCAGGCCAAGAGCGGGCCCGTCTGCAGAAGTCAGAGACCGGAATAGGATGGGCCTAACCTCTTGGTCCTTCCCTGTTACATCATCTGCTTAATCGCATGGACTTCAGGGACCAACTGCATTATTGGAGGATCACAGTGAACGCGAGGAGTCCTGGACCCAGTTCAGTATAACACCCGAGGTACAGGTAGTGAAGAACAGTGTTCCTTCATGCTACTTCCTTTTTTGGGGTTTCTTCGTGACCTGGTGTTCTTACTTTGACCTCCTGGTAGTGCTGTGTGTGCTTCTGCCCGCACCTCGGTCCACCGTGGGTTCTCCCGTTTGCTGTGGAGGGTGCAGGCGGTTTCCTTACTCCTTTTCTGGCTGGACGAGTGGCGGAGACAGGCGGTCAGTGCTCTAGTGTGTGAAAACTATTTAAAGAGCATGCCCTGTACATCGCGCAGCAGACACATGTAGGCAAATTAGCTCACGCAGAGACAAGTCTTTGCTGGGGGCATATTGTACTGCTAAATTCTTTTTAAAATACTTTTAATCAAGTGTGGTGCTAAATATTTTAATATTGATTTTTCGAGCATTCTTTGCACAATTGGATTTTAATTTCACTGTTCTTACTTTTCCAGCTGGAGGGGGGTGGAGACAGGCAGACAGCGCTCTAGTATGCCAAAACTATTTAAAGAGCATGCTCTGTACGTCGCGCAGCGGACGCGTACAATAGGTGTACCGCTGGTGCGCTGAAGGCGTGACAAAGGCAAGCCCGTCTGCGCCCATCCGCGCCAATTCAGTGCCTTGCGCCAGGGATGCTGGTAGTTTTTTGCCAGCCTCAAAGGTAGAGATTACGTACTCTAGGAAAGAACTCCTGGATCTCTGTAAGCCTGATATTTCATGTTACCATACTCTGGATCCGGAAAGCCTTGTCAGCAAAGGATCTCTGGTCTGCACCCTCTGTGGTTATGGTCTGACAGGGTTAGTGGGGATGTGATGTGTGCGGTCACTAATAAGGACATTATCATCCCGCCCCCTTCGGAGGAATTGATTCCTGGCTACCTTATTAATGTGAGATCAATAATTAAAAATAAAGTGGCCTTTACGGAAGCCGGACTGGTTGTTTTTAACAGAAACATGGGCCAATGATTGTTCAGGCCCAGATATAGTAGAGGCAATCCCCGCTGGCTATACTTTAGCAAGATTTGATAGGGTAGGATGATGGGGTGGGGGTTTGAGCATTCTGCACAAGAACACTCTCACCTGACGATCAGAACCCCTCACTTCTTCCCTTGAACAGTACCAGGCATTATATTTTTCTATAAATATCCACCCCAGAAAGTTTTTATGGCGTTCTTTGCTACCGCCAATCTGGCCCCAGGACCTCTTTCAGTCAAGATTTTGGTAATCTTCTGGAGCCCTATTTAGCTAGAGCCAATCTTACACTTCTCGACGATTTTAATTTTCACTTGGATAATATTTTAAATCATGACACACAAATGTTGTTGGAAAGTATGAAATCTTGAAAGTTTACCCTGCTGGCTGTGTCCCCCACACATGTGGCGGGCCACATCCTAGATGGGATTTTCACAAATGATAATAGAATTAAGGTACTAGAGCCTCTTCCCCTCGACTGCTCAGACCACTTTGCCATTCCTTTTAATTTAAGGATTTCGGCCTCTTCCCAGGTTGTATTAGAAAATAGGAAAATGGCAGAAAGGCGGAATCTTAGTCATTAGCAAAGACGCTGTTGTGAACCTCCTCACAAATTTCCAGCTCCAGGAGCACTTAGATGCTAGCCTGAATGCAGCAGAATTATCCAAAAACCTGTTAACAGTTATGGACACCTTAGCACCTGTAAAAAGACATTATACAGCAAGAAAAAGGCCCTCCTCTCCCTGGTTCTCTGATTGACTTCGAAAACTGAGACAGGGGTGCAGGAAACAGGAGAGGGCATGGCGCATTGGTCTAGCACCTGCAGGCAGAGAGAGGCATAAACAATGCTTGAAAGAATATAAGGCAGCTATAATGGAGGAAATGGGAAGATATTACTCTAAAATAACAGAGTCGATTAAACCTCCAAAGAACTTTTCAATAATATTAACTCTTGGTTTAGGAGTAATTCATAGATGAATATGGCTGTTTTTAGGTGCTGCTGAAAGAATAACCTAAAGACTTGGCGTTTTTGTGAGTAATCTTTGTGAATTTTGAGCTGCTCCACCTTTTCTCACTGGGGATGTGAAATATGGTGGAGGTTTTATGTTTTATGTATAAGTGCTTCCCATAAGATGGTGATAGGTTTACACTGGTGGTGTGGAGTCCATGAGCTTCGGCATATGGTGACTTTATATAGAGGTGGCACTTGATTTGTTAATGGAGGTATAGGCAGATGATACATATTGGAACTCAAGATTTTCTATAGAATATGTCTTCTGAATATTGTATATATTTTACTACTAGATTCACTGTGCAACATATGTCCTGAGAATGGTCTAGTGCATGGGTACTCACAAACTTTCTCTCGGGGGCCAAATTTACAGTTTGGTTTGTGTCCGAGGGCCGCATCGGTGGGGGGCGGGGTCAGTGGGGGAGGGGGCTTTGCTAGAGCAACAACATAAAACTGACCATGAGGTTGATCACAGGTCCCTGCAGCAGACACCTTCGTCCACTGAGCCGTCCCACCATACACACATCTCTCTCTCTCTGTCTCCCTCCCTCTCTCTAGCTCTCTCTCCCGCTCTCTAGCTCTCTCTCCCTCTCTCCCTCCCTCTCTCCTGTCTTCCTCTGTCTCACTCTGACTGTCTCACTCCCTCTCACTCACTCCCTCTCTCACTCCCTCTCTCTCCCCCTCCCTCTCTATCCCTCCTCTCTCTCTCCCTCCCTTTCCCTCCTTCTCACTCACTCTCCGTCTCACTCCCTTTCACTCCCTTTCACTCCCTCTCCCTCCATTTCCCTTCCTTTCCCTCCCTTTCCCTCCCTCTCCCTCCCTCTCACTCCCTCTCCGTCTCCCTCCCTTTCCCTCCCTCTCCCTCCCTCTCACTCCTTCTCCGTCTCCCTCCCTTTCACTCCCTCACCGTCCCTTTCCCTCCCTCTCACTCCCCCTCCCTCTCCCTCCATTTCCCTCCCTCTCTCTCCATTTCCCTCCCTTTCCCTCCATCTCACTCCCCATCAGTCTCCCTCCCTTTCCCTCCATGTCATTCCCCATCAGTCTCCCTCCCTTTCCCTCCCTTTCCCTCCATCTCACTCCCTATCAGTCTCCCTTCCTTTCCGTCTCCCTCCCTCTCCTTCCCTTTCCCTCCCTCTCCGTCTCCCTCCCTATCCCTCCCTCTCTGTCTCCGTCTAACTCCCTCTCCCTCCCTGTCCGTCTCACTCCCTCTCCGTCTCACTCACTCCCTCTCTCTCCCACTCACTCCCTCTCCCACTCACTCCTACTCACTCACTCCCTCTCACTCACTCACTCAATCTCACACACTCCCTCTCACTCACTCACTCACTCTCACACACTCCCTCTCACTCACTCACTTACTCCCTCTCACTCACTCACTCACTCACTCCCTATCACTCCCTCACTCCCTCACTCACCCCCTCTCACTCTGTCACTCCCACTTACTCACTCACTCACTCCCTCTCACTCCCTCTCTCTCACTCCCTCCCTCTCACTCCCTCCCTCCCTCTCACTCACTCACTCCCTCTCACTCCCTCCCTCTCACTCACTCCCTCTCACTCACTCCTTCCCACTCACTCCCTCCCTCTCTCCCACTCACTCCCTCCCTCCCTTCCACTCACTCCCTCCCCCCCACTCACTCCCTCCCCCCACTCACTCCCTCCCTCCCACTCACTCCATCCCTCTCACTCACTCCATCCCTCTCACTCACTCCATCCCTCTCACTCACTCACTCCCACTCACTCACTCCCTCACTCACTCCCTCTCACTCTGTCACTCCCAATTACTCACTCACTCACTCACTCTCACTCCCTCCCTCTCACTCACTCCCTCTCACTCACTCCCTCTCACTCACTCCCTCCCTCCCACTCACTCCCTCCCACTCACTCACTCACTCCATCCCTCTCACTCACTCCCTCCCTCTCACTCACTCCCTCCCTCTCACTCACTCCCTCCCTCTCACTCACTCCCTCCCTCTCACTCACTCCCTCCCACTCACTCACTCCCTCCCACTCACTCACTCCCATTCCCACTAACTCACTCCCTCCCTCTCACTCACTCACTCCCTCCCTCTCACTCACTCACTCACTCACTCCCTCTCACTCACTCACTCACACACTGCCTCTCACTCACTCACTCCCTCCCACTCACTCCCTCTCACTCCCACTCACTCACTCCCTCCCACTCACTCACTCCATCCCACTCCCACTCACTCACTCACTCCCTCCCACTCCCTCCCTCTCATTCACTCACTCACTCTCTCACTCACTCCCTCTCACTCACTCCCTCACTCATTCCCTCTCACTCACTCACTCCCTCTCACTCACTCCCTCTCACTCACTCACTCCCACTCACTCACTCCCACTCACTCACTCCCACTCACTCCATCCCTCTCACTCACTCCCTCCATCTCACTCACTCACTCCCTCTCACTCACTCACTCACTCCCTCTCACTCACTCACTCACTCACTCACTCACTCACTCACACACTGCCTCTCACTCACTCACTCCCTCCCACTCACTCCCTCTCACTCCCACTCACTCACTCCCTCCCACTCACTCCCTCCCTCCCACTCCCACTCACTCACTCACTCCCTCCCACTCCCTCCCTCTCATTCACTCACTCACTCTCTCACTCACTCCCTCTCACTCACTCCCTCACTCATTCCCTCTCACTCACTCACTCCCTCTCACTCACTCCCTCTCACTCACTCACTTCTACTCACTCACTCCCACTCACTCACTCCCACTCACTCACTCACTCCCTCCCTCCCACTCACTCACTCCCTCTCACTCCCTCCCTCCCGCTCACTCCATCCCTCTCACTCACTCCATCCCTCTCACTCACTCCATCCCTCTCACTCACTCCATCCCTCTCACTCACTCACTCTCACTCCCTCGCAGTCACTCCCTCTCTCCCACTCACTCACTCCATCTCTCTCACTCACTTCCTCTCACTCACTCACTACCTCTCACTCCCTCCCTCTCACTCCTTCCCTCTCACTCCTTCCCTCTCACTCCCTCTCTCACCCTCTCTCACTCCCTCTCACCCTCTCTCACTCCCTCCCTCTCACTCACTCACTCCCTCTCACTCACTCACTCCCTCCCTCCCTGTCACTATCTCGCACTCCCTCTCTGTCCCCCTCCCCTCCCCCTCCCTTTCCCTTTCCCTCCCACTCCCTCTGTCATCTCACCCTGCCTGTGTGCCAGCCGGGGCACACACACACACACTCACAGCCGCACCCCGAGCACTTCACAGGTCATTAAAGGCCATTTGCATGTTAATGAGGCCTTTGTATTTCACCTCTTCTTAGGCCCCTGCAGTTTTACTCTGGCCATTGCCGACCGGCAGCCCCCACAGAGCAGCAGAGTCTCTGGCGCTGCTGCAGACACTTAAAAAAACCTCGTAAAACACAGGTATGATGTCTCGGGGGTCCGCGGGCCGCCAGGGAAGGCTTGCCGGGCCGCCCCTGGCCCGCGGGCCGTACTATGAGTACCCCTGGTCTAGTGGATTTGACGAACCGTATGTGAGACTGAAATGTCGACGCCACAACACTTCTTTTGTATATACTCTTATCAATGGATGGTTTATCTAATTGAACGGAAAATGATAAACTGATTATAATATATGGCTGATCTGTATACAGACCATATTTCTTTACAAAAGGTGTTGTAGACCACTGTATATATGAGAGGAAATTAAACAGTGGTAATTTTGTTGCCCTGCATGATAAGATTTAAGAATATTGTTCTATGTTCTTTGGAGAAATGTTTTGATTGTGATAATTGATTGACTCTATCACATTAAGAATTAGATTTTGATGAAAATCCTTTGGGTTCTGTCAAACTGTGTTCACTGCTGTGACAATTTAAGTATTAATCAAAAGTTAAATGATTCCTCAAGGATCAATGATGGGCCATACTACATCCGAGGGACTTATCCTTGCTGACCCACTAATAAAACATAGGGAGCAGCTACCACTACCTCCAAAGCCTGGAACTGGACTATTACGCTCATCTTCGGCCAATGTGGTTAAGGTGCCCAAATTCAGAAAGATAACATCAGGTGGAAGAGCTTTCAGCATTGCGGCAGCAAAGCTTTGGAATACGCTCCCCACCAGTATCAGACAGTTAGAGGATCTGATGCCATGTAGGAAAAAAGTCAAAACTTGTCTCTTTCCCAGAGAATGAACCTCTCATAATCGTCTCATTTTGATTAGTCTGCTCAGGGCCGTCTGTCCATCTACGGCTGACTTGAGCACGTGTTTAATAGCGCCAGGATACCCTTTGGGCGACAGTGCGCTTTACAAGTGCTTAATACAGTACAATACAATACTGTCCCCAGTATCCTTGGCCTTTGCCCCCTGCACAGAACCAGATGGGCCGATGCACAAAACAATTAAATCCCAGGAACTTTAATTCGGGACCAACACCAAATGGCAGAGAGGAGAGCTCTAACCAGAACCTAGTTAACACACACCTCCTGCCGGAATCAATGCTATATGTTGTGGTTTTGCAGAATGTGCCTATCCTTACTCCAGGTGTTAATGAAGACTGTTTTCAATTTCAAAGTCATGCACTGGTTGTCCCAGAATACTACTTTGGGTCTATGGGTGGGAAAAATATATAAATATGGTGTACTGGGTTAATTCGGTAGGGGGGGACTAGAAAGTCCTACAAATGAGACTGCGTTATAATCAATTTTAACAAATTACTTGTTGCTGAAAGGATCTTGGCTTCATCTCCTTTAATTGATACCAGCCCTGGCCCTCTGTTGACCATTCCGGTCCTCCCGCTTGTTTTTTTCTACCAACCGTAGCACTTAGGCAGGAATGCTATGATCCCAATAGAAAGGTTCTGTTTGGAAGGCAGATGCAGTTCCCCCTTCACTTGAGCCATTTCAGCATCTTCTGGCCCAGTAATAATTTGACTTAGGTGCAGAGATAAAATATCGATGTAAAAAGATTGATCTACAGAAATATTGAAGTAAAAATATTGTGGGTAAGAAATAGCGACAGAAAAATTAATGTGGTCAAGAATATCGATTTTAGGTAAGTAATCTAATAATAAAGTGTTAAATACCGTTTGTAAAAATATAGTTGTCAAAAATATTGATTTTTTATTAATGTTTTGTATTTTAGTTTATATTTTATATGTATGTGGTGTTTGTTTTTTTGTAGAAGAATTGTTTGTATTTTGAGGCAAGATGGTGGCTGCATCCCCAGATGTGTAAGCTGACTCTTCCCCTGAGCCGAACCCCCCACCTGCCTGCCCTGATAGATGAACTACTGGGTACTACCCTCTGAAATGCTCTGGAGACTTAGCGTGTGCCGCCACGAGCTACAAGCGTCACCGTGCACCTGGCTGTTTGCTGCTGGCGTGAGGCTGCTGCTCTCCTGGCCGCGGCCGAGCATCCCTGCGGCTCCAATGCCGCCGAAGCCTGCTAGAGGCGCTAAGAGGCCGGGAACTACCAACAGTGAAGGGAGCTACAGCAGAGGCTGGATCGGGAGCAGGATCACTTCAGGCGGCTGGAGCAGGATCTCTTGACACCGGAGAAACGCTAAAGACTGGTCTCACAACCCGGGGCCGGAAAACACCACTGCATTCTTCAAGACTCAGACTGAGATGGTAAAGGTAAAGAAGATGCAAGCAGCCGAGGTGGAGAAAGAAATACAGCCAGCGGGAGACCTCAGTTGAAGGGAGAGGTGTCATGTAAGCCCATTACTCCTGAAGCACTCTGTGGCATAGAGGTGAGCAAGGGTAATGGGAAATCTCTGATTATGGATTTGGGGGGCCACCGCTGAATATGGTGGATCCCGAGACCGTGGCAGGGGATGCTCACCTGGTGGGGGTGGGCGGGAAGCTGTGTCGGCAAACCCCTGAACGGAGAATGAGGGTCTGGCAGTGACCAAAGGTGGAAAAAAGCCTCTTAGAGAACCCCTAGAGGGAAAAATGCTAAAGAAAAAGGAGTAGTAGAAAGTCATACCCTGATACCGGAGAACCATTTCTGCAATAGTGATAAGTAGGGCATCCCTAAAGAGGCTGATTCCGGTGATAAGCCCTTTTCAATGTCAGACCCCTCAAACTTGTCAAGTGATGAGAGCCTGGGTGGTTTAAAATTAGGACTGGTGAAGAATTTACCCAGAGCGATGGAAGTGATGCAAGTAACATGCACCCCGAGGGGGAGGTACCGGCTCTGCAGGAGGGGGGCCCTTAACTAACCCTTTAACTGTGTGAAAGCAGACAGAGGGTGGAAAGGCACTCATGACAGAATCTAAAGGGGATACAGGCTCATTGGTATGGGATTACTCCGTTTTGCCTAACCTTGGGGTTGATGGAAATGTAGTCATAGGGAATGGAGGGGCTGGAGGATTGGAAAATACAGAGGAAATTTAACTCTCTATTATCTATGAAAGTATTATTGCACATAGGGAGGAGACCAGGTCAGAGAGTCTAAAAACTCAAGGCGCATACCAAAAGCTGCAGAACTACATTGGAAGAGTGGCTAAGTCCTGTACATACTTTGCAGCTAGGATTGGGGAAGCCGAGACTTGGATCTCCATGTGGAAGGACAAACTTGTCACTCAAAGAACTCTTACGGACACTTTGAAATTGCAGAAAGAAGATACCATGGGGAAGCTAGCAGACATGGAAAATCGTTTAAGAGGAAACAATTTGAGAGTCTTGGGCATCCCTGAGGGGGGCGGGGGGGGGGGGAGGGGAACGGTTGTGCGGAAATTTATTGTAGATCTTTTTTCAGAGGCATTCCCAGAGCTCACACAGTGGAACTGGAACTTAGAGGTTCAAAGGGCGCATAGGTTTCCCTTCAAGCAGCAAATAAGATTAGGGCAGCTCGTATCTAAACAAAGAGCCATTTTAATTGTTTTGAATAATTTTTTGGCTCAGGAAGCTATTTATGATTTATCACGGCCAAATAGGGAAAGGGCAGGAAAGGGGATTGAATTCTTCATCAGGCCCGATTTCAGTCATGCGACAGTAGAAGAGAGGTGGCAGCTGCAGCAATTGATATCCATGTTTCAGGCCAAGGCAACAGAGGTTTTCTTGCTCAACCCGACCAAATTGAAAGTCATTTGTGAAGGTCAAACACATTTTTTTACTTCTGAAATCCAGGCCAAGGAATACTTGCAATCAATTTAGAATGGTCAGAATGGAATATATATGGATATGGATTGTCCTTTTTGGTTTGGTAGATATCTATGTTGTTTAATGTTAGGTGGTTATTTTTTGATGTAATGTGGGGGGGCGGCAAGAGGCGGGTTTAGTTAGCTTCCCATCACAAGGGACATTGGGCCCTTATGCCTCAATTGAGAGGGGGAATGGGAGGGGGAGGGTATTGAGGGCAGAGGGGCAGAGGGGTGGGGAAGGGGGAGTGTGGAGAGATGTGGGGGCACAGGGTGGGGGGTCTGGTTGGATTTGGAGAGAAAAGACAACAGAGGTCATGGTCGAGGTTGGAGGAGCAATGTCTACTTAAAAATACTGTGATAAATCAGGAGAAGTATGAAGTACATTGCGAGAAGATGTAGGATAGAATGATGACAGTTACGGGTATGTACCTTCAATGATTCAGGCTTAAACGACAGGGGCAAGAGGGAGCGAGTGGTGAGGGAACTGAGAAGCTTATATCCTGATGTGGTGTGCCTTCAGGAAAAACGTATTCCATAGGAGAATCGTGGGGTTTTGGCTGAATTGGGATATATGGTGTTAGTGTGCACGCAACACAGTGCATCAGCTAGGGGGATGACTATATTGGTCAAATATTGTATAAGGGTGGTGGGAAGGATTCTTGCAGACAAATATGTCCGGTGGGCCATTGCTGAATGTGCTGCAGAGGAATGGAAATGTGTTATATACTAGGTCTATGGGTCAAATATGGATGAACACAGATTTCAGATTTTAATATTGAGTTGACATCATTGAAAAACCCTTTAATACTGTGTGGAGATTTTAATATACATCTAGCTTACAGCAGCTGGTATCGGAGTATGGGTTAGAAGATTTATGGTATACAAATAGATATCCTGATCCAGGATTCACATACTTTTCCTGTCCCAACAAAAAGTGGGTGAGACTAGATTACATTTTTGTCTCCAGAGTGCCTGCTTCTGTGGCTAGAATTCAATTATTCCCCAGACTCACTTCCGACCCCAACCCTGTAGTCATAAATGTATTTATTCAAAGTCTATTTAGGCCACCAAGATGATTTACTGTTGACAGGAAATTACTGCCCGACGAAGCATTTGTGATCCATATGAAGAACTGGATCACATACTTTTTGGATATGAATAGGAACACGGCCTCCCTTGCTGTGGTATGGGATACTCTGAAGGCAGGTCTCAGGGGGGAAATCTTGAGCTTTTGTATACATAAGCAAAAACAGCATAACATCTTGCTCCAGGGTCTCTATCATGATCTCAGGTGGGCTGAATACGGCTTGATACAATGTGTAATGGATAAAATATCAAGCTCTTTGGCACAAGCTTCTGTCTTCCGCTGTAAGGCTAAGATTAAACTGCTATTGTCTAAATATATTGCCTCCAGATATCTAACTTATAGGAGAGAATTTTAAGGATTTTAAGAGACTGCTGGTAGATGCTTAGCTAAACGAATCAGGGAGACTGAGCGGGACATTGTACAAATAGAAGATTCTGCTGGGAAATTAGTGAGTAAACCTTCTGGGATTTTAGCAGTGTTAAGATCCTTCAACCAGGATCTGTATACAGGGGAATATAGAACAGATGAGAACCCAGTCCTATGTCTACCACAAACTATGTTTAACCAGACTTTCAGTAGTGAAGATGCGGCAGAGTCAGAAGAGTCTATAACCCAGGAGGAGATTGAGAGTGCTATTAATTCACTAACAGTGGGTAAAGCAGCCAGCCCTGACACTTTCCACTGGAATTTTATAAGATCTTTTTTTCTGAACTTAAGACAGAAATGTTGACAGTCTTTCACGCTGCTCAACAAGGACAGGCACCAGTATCATGTGATATAGCTAATATTATTATTTTTATGAAAAGGGATAAACCATCAACTCTTCCAGACTCATATAGACCCATTTTGCTTTCAATTGTGATAGCAAGATCTATGCCAAAATTCTGGTAGCACGACTATCTAGGGTAATAACCCTGCTTGTTTCAATATGTCAGCATGGTTTTATTCCAGGAAGAGGCACGGTCTACCATATTAATCGAACGGTGACTATGATTGATATAGCCAAAGTTTACCAGGCTCCACTGTGATTGATACTCCTTGATGCCGAAAAGGCATTTCACTGTGCCTCTTGGGAGATTTTATGGATAGTTATGGTCCACATAGGGTTTGGATGTGGTTTTATTAATGCAATTTTAACTTAGTATAGGTTACCCTTGACTCAAATTTGTGTGATAGGATTGGAATATGATCCTATCTTTAAAACCAGGGGAACGCGGCAGGGCTGTCCATGCTCACCTTTTTATTTTGCGCTCTACATCAATCCTTTGCTGGTCCAAATAGAACACAGTTTGGTCATACAACCTGTACAGATTCTTTTTTTTAAAATTTCTTTTTATTAAACAGTTGACGATTGACAATAACATGAGCATATATATAGGCTGGCATTTCCAATACAGAGGCAAAATCACTATAGCAAAATAAAAGAGCAATGTTACATTCAACTGATCTGGGGGTTTCGGAAGATTTCATGTCACCCTGTCTTCTCTGTGGGGACAGATGTCACCACTATATTCATTTCACGCTCCCCAGATCTTACTCCACTTCCCCGGGCAACCCCGTGCAATGAAGACTGCCTTCTCCCTGAACATACACCAATCTAGATCATCTTTCCACTACTCCACCTGGGGCGGTTGACTAGCGCCCCACAACTGTGCAATGTTCCGCTTCGTTATCATAAATGCAAGTGTCGCCCACTGCTTGGTGTATGTGTTAAGATCCGTGGACTCCCAGATATTCAGTATACACCTGCGAGCTTCTGGCCTCAGACTTACCCCCAATACAGCCCGCAATTCTTCATGAATATCTCCCCAGTACTGTTGTATCTGCCTGAAGCTCCAAAATATATGCATGAACGTCCCAATGTCCCCACAACCCCGTCTGCATTGGGCGCTCTCCACCCGACCCATGGCCATCAGGCCCAGACACGTGACATAAACTCTATACAGGATTTTATACTGCACCAGCTGGAGTCTGGCCGGGACGGCCACCACTCGTGGAGAGGAAACCGCCACCAGTCAATCCTCATCATCTAACTCCAGCCCTTCGCCTTCCTACTTCCCCCGCGATCCCTGTGATCCCCGCAGCGGGTCTTCCAAATTATTCACCAGCTTCTTAAATAAGAGAGATGGTTTTCTCTGGCAAATATCCATCAAGCACCCTATCCTCGATGGTGGTGGCTTCAGGGAGAGACGTGCCCTCGGTACCTGAGTTGCCAGCACTTGTCGGATTTGCAGGTAGCGAAAAAGTTCATTGTTGGCTAATTGGTATTGCTTTTGCAATTCCGTAAATGAATATATCCTACCCTCACCCCATAAATCTTTGATCCTAGAAATCCCAATGATGTCCCATTTGTCGAACACCTTTGTCTTCCAAGGGCTCCCCAACCTCTCGGAGTTCCACAGCGGCGTGGCCAGCGTCAACCTGCCCTCCCACTGCAGGTGTCTGGTCGCTGCGTGCCACACTTGCACCGCATGTGCCGCAGGACCAGTCAAATGGAATCTGCGTGGCTTCGCATATAGCGCTCTAAAATAATCCCCCCCGGGGAGCAGCCATCTGTCCATTGCGTACTCTGGATCATCCGGTCGCCCATAGACCCTGTGGTTAGTCGCTGTCAGCTGAGAAGCCCAGTAATACTTCTGTATATCTGGTAAACTAATTCCACCATCATACCAATTTACCGTGAGTTTGGTGAACGCAATACGCTGCCTTCCGTCCCACAGCAGCTGTCTCTGTAGACCCTCGACATCCTTGAAGTAGGAGGCAGGCACCGGGTCCATCGTGTTTTGGAGCACATAGAGGAAGCACGGGAGTGCCATCATCTTGAACAGGGCTGCCCTTCCCAACATCGACAGAGGGAGCGCCCGCCAATGCGCAACATCACTCCTGAGCCTCTGCAAAGGTGGGACCAGACTCCTCGCATACCCGAGAGCAGGATCACGTGTTATATATATCCCGAGGTAACGGAACCTCTCTACAGCCACCCCACTCACCAAAAACACAACTGACTTAAGCCAGTTCACAGTGAATCCTGAATATTTCCAAGAGGTTGCTAATATGTCCAAGAGACAGATCAATGATCCCCTAGGGTTTGTAAGATACAACAGTACATCGTCCGCATACATAGGCACCTTATCTTCCCAGCCCGGACCCCGCCTCATACCCTGGATAGACAGATCCTGTTGTATCCAAGGAGCCGGTGGCTCCACTGCCAGGGCAATCAACAGCGGGGACAACGGGCACCCCTGGCGGGTGCCCCTACTGAGGGAGAAGTCATGGGACCTGCGGTTGTTAACTACTACTCGTGCCATCGGATCTGAGTACAAAAGACAGATCCACCCACAATATTCTGCCCCAAAACCAAACTTGGCTAAAACTGCGAATAAGTACGGCCATTCCACCCTATAGAAAGCCATTGTAGTATCCAACGACACTAGTACTGCGGTTCCATTATTGTGGAAGCTCTCCCCAGCACCCCATGAAGACGCCACAGATTAAGAGCAGTATTCCGGTGGGGCATGAACCCCGACTGGTCGGGGTGAATCAGAGATGCAATCACTTTAACATGTGTTGTCGCCAATAGCTTAGCGAGAACCTTGTACTCCACTTTTAACAATGATATGGGCCGGTATGCCGCACAGCTCGTCTTGGGATTACCTTCTTTATGTATCACCACTATGTTCGCCACTCGTTGGTCATACAGCAACTGCCTCTTCTCCCTGCTTTCCATCAACATGGACAGGAAATGGGGGGCCAACTTGTTGGGGCTTAGTTTGTATAACTCGATAGGGATCCCATTAGGTCCTGCTGTCTTCCCGAGTTAACACCCCGTATCGCCTGCGCCACCTCGTCATCCGTGATGGGGGAATCCAAGTATGCTTTATTCTCACCCAAGAGGGTGGAGAGTTGTATATCTTTGAGCATCACCGTGTTTTCAAGCTCAGTATATTTGGCCTCTGTGGTGTATACGGAGTAAAAATGACCCGCAAAGGCATCAGCAATGGCTTGTGGGTCTGTGACCAGAGCCAAATCTGGCCCCTCTATTACAGGTACCACCCGGGACGCCTGTTCGTGGCTATCAAGCCATGCTATCAACCGTCCGCCTTATCTCCAAGCTCATAGATCCTGCCCCGAACCTTCCTACTCTGGGGTCTTGCCCTGTCTCTCGCAATACTCTGAAACTCATCCTGTTTGAGCCGAACCATATGGAGCCCTTCTGGGGTGAGCTCCCTAGCCAGATACTCCTCCGCCCGCACTACTTCTCCCTCTGCCTTTTCGAGATCGGCCACCATCTCCTTCTTTTTCCCAGCTATCTCGGACAATGCCTCCCCCCGGATCACCGACTTGTAGGCTTCCCACAATTTCTGGGCCAACGCCACTGTACCGACATTCTCTTGAAAGTAAAGATCAGGGACTCTGATCAACTTGCTTCACGACTGGGGGTCTTTAAGATACCATGGGTTAATAGGAGCCACCCTACAGACGTTAGCATAATCCCATTCCATGTGGACCCACACCGGAGAGTGATCCAAGATCCCACGCCCTAGATGGCGGACGTCCAGTATCAAGTGAGCTAGCGCCTCCGGGACCAGGATATAGTCAATTCTGGACATACTGTGGTGGGCTCCTGATATGTGTGTGTACTGCGATTTCCCAGGGTGATGCTGCCGCCACCCATCCACCAGTCCCAAAGTTTCCGCAAATTCAGGGAGCCATCTCAAGGCTGGCCGAAGTGCTCGTGGAGGGTGTCAACTTCTTCCCCCGACATAACAGAGTTAAAGTCTTCTCCCCACACCAGAGAGCCCACCGGTAGGGTGAGAAACACAGTGCCAAGATCCTTGAACGTGTCCATCTGCAGGCCAGGAGGGACATATATAGAGAAGAATGTAGCCACCCTACCCTCCCAGACACAGGAGACTCCAACATACCTCCCACTTCTGTCTGCCCATGTGTTTTGGATCATGAAGCTAAAATAATTTGTTATTAAGAAAACCGACCCCCCTGGAACCAGTCATAAAACATGTGTGAGCCACCAATTTAAAATCACCCCTGTGAAGTGCCATACATCTATTTCCCACCAGATGGGTCTCCTGCCAAAGAATCACATCGGGGGCATGCCTCCTAATGTATTGGCTGACCATCCCCTGCTCCAGTTTTTCCCCCAGTCTGTTCACATTCCATCTGAGCACCTTCACCCCTGATCTCTTCTGATTAAGTGACATCCCGCCCCCGCACAAGAGTGACCAGCCCTGCAGCAATATTCCACTTGGTCGAAGAAAACAAACATAAAAAACGTACTACAAAACAAAAATGAACCCATGCCCCATTCCCCCACCCTGCACCCCTGCACACGGCGTTCACCCATACCAACTAGCAGAGCGCCTGTCGCCCTACACACAACTACTATATCAACAAAGCTACTGAAGGTAGTAAAGAGGGTAGGGTTCGGCAACCCCTCTCCACAGAAAACGTCCGAGTCCCATTGTCCTGTTACACATCCAGTCTTCCGGAGAGATATGCAACTACCCAGTGGCTTCAATGTCTCCAATACCTGACAAGCCTAGCTCAGCCCGCTCAGACCAGAAGAGCGAAAGTCGGCTCTATTCCGGTTCCGCCGTCGCCTGCTCCTACGATTGATCCAGAGGTCCTGGGCCATCACGAGGGATACTGTCCATCCAGTAGCCACAGTTTCTGGATTGTCAAAAAAACAGCCCCTACCGTTAGCCTCGACTCTCAAACGCGCTGGGAACATCATGGCATATTTCAACCCCCTGTCCCTCGGCTTCTTCTTGACAGCCAAAAAGTTCAGTCGCTGCTTCTGGACCGCCTGCATAAAATCTGGGAAAAAGGAAAGGGCAGCGTTCTCATACTGAATGGGGCCCCCGACCTTGCCGCCGGGAGGATTACATCTCTATCCCGAAAATTCAGGACCCTGGCGATCATGGGATGCGGCGGGGCCCCAGGTCTCGGTCTCTCCCGTGGGACCATGTGGGCGCATTCAATAGTGAAGAAGTTGCTTAGGCTTTTAGGATGGAGATGTTTAAGGATTAGGTCCTCCATAAACAAGTCCGGGGCAGGGCCCTCCGACTTCTCAGGTACCCCCAAAATACGGACGTTATTTCACCGGGTCCTGCCTTCATATTTGTCCAGCCTGCGTTCCGCCAGTTCGTGCGAGGATTTGAGCTTATGCATGTCATGCTGCAGTTGGGCCCCATCCAACAGACTGGCAGTCTTGATCCCCATCGACTTGACCTTTCATTAACCTTGGTGAGGTCAGCTCTTATTAAATTTACTTCAATGGACACTGTGTCCAGCTTTGTGTCCATCGTCAAAATTTGCTGTCCCAGAGAGAATTTAACACCATTTTTGGCTGCCATAACGTCTTGCAGCATGATTTCAGCCCCGGGGTCAGGGGACCCCCAGTGGAAAACGCAGAGGACCCCGCGCCCGAAGGTGAGCCCCTCGGCAACGTGTAAAGGTCCAGTTTGTTCGACTGTACAGGCTTTGGGGCCCTCTGACCCCTGAGGGGATGCCTCTCTCCATCTTGTTTGGACGCCTTCTCATGCACTGCTCCCCTCCTGGTCCGACCCCCAATCCGGCAACTCAACGCAGGGAGTTTCCGCACCTCAGGCTCCTTGGCACAACTATTCCTTCATGAGAGTCATCAAGCTAGTGACCCGCCAAGGGGGTCCCCACGTTGACCAACACACCAGCCCCGGTTGGCCTGTTCAGGCTCCAAGTCAGTCAATGCTACCAGCATAGCCCTCTAGGGCCACAGTACCACACAGCACCAGGTTTGCCCCCACTTTTCAAGCAGCACGTTGGGCGAGGAGCGTTCTCTCCCCGGTCACTGCACCTCCACCAAGCTCATTCCTACTCGTGGGCCCAGAGGCGGGCGTTCCGGAGTTCACTGGGGCAGGCTATTCGTCTCGCCAGGCCCTCTTTTGCCGTTAAATAACACCAATTCACTCAGGACAAAATGGGGGGGCACCGCACTAACACGACCCCCACTCACCCTTCACCCAGGCCAATGAGTCTCCCACCCGCCTCCAGCAGTCTCAGCCGGCCCGGAGGACCCAGGGCTCCCTCAGCGCCACAATCCATCGTGTGGAGTGGGGAAAGGGGGTGCTCGCCGCGAGCACCCCCCGGCTCTGTCAAAGCCAATTGCGGCCCCCGCCGCTCCGAAAAACGTCCCCTTGAAGGGACCCGACTGGCAGCTTACGGTTGGGGTCCACAATGTTGTTAAACTCGGGGGTGGCCGATGCACCAACTTCAGCCCCCAGCTCCAACTCAGCGTAGGCCGAGGATCAGTGAGGGCTTTTCTCCGGTTCCTGGTCGTGTGGGAAATCCGGAGTTGGCACCACACGCTTCGCCAGGTCTCCGGTAGCGATTTCAGTGGGCAGGATAGTGATCAGGATGATGGGGCCAGTAGACGGACTCGGCAGAGCCAAGAGCTCACGCGGCCATCTTTGTCTGTGCGTAGCTCCCCCCCTAAACTGTACAGATTCAACATGAAAAATATAAAGCATTGGCCTATGACGATGATGTAGTGATTGTCAACACAACACCCGCTATAGCGATGCCTGAAATAGAACGCTTGGCTGTCTCATGTGGATTAATGTCAGGGTACAAATTGAACATTGCCAAAGCACAGATTGTCTGTACAAATCAGGCCAATTTTAGTGACGTGAGAGTTGTACAGGAGCTTATCTACCTAGGTATCAAAATCAGAGCTTCACTAGGTGATTTAGTCATTGCAAACTGGGACCCGCTGTTGTCTGGAATCGAGAGAGAGCTGGGAAGGATAGAGTGTTTACACCTCTCACTCGTAGGGTGCTGTTACGTGCTGAAAATGAAAATCTTGTCTAAGGTGCTGTATTTCTTTAGGTCCCTTAGAGCTCAGCAGAATACAGTTAAAAAATTTGCAATCTATTTGTGGAAAGTTCATGTGGGGTCAGAATCAAGCTCGGAGAGCAATGAAAAATATGACTCTACGTAGAACTCGGGGGGCTGGGCAGTCTCTAAATTTGAGCTTTATTATTATGCCTCCCTTCGCAGACTTGAGCATTTTAATAACTGGAGTAATAATTCAGCCGATTCGCCTTCTATTTACCATAGGCTGCTTGGCGCAGAAGCAGAGATATTTCTTTAAAGGTAATTGAACCAAACTATTAAAAAAAGACTCAGTTTAAGGTATTAGTGGCAGCTTTTAAAGTGTGGAAACAAGTTTGTAAGAACTTGAAAATTGGGAGAATCAATTATTACACTCTTATTCACTCAACATGGCTACTTCCCCCCATTTTTTGGGATACGATTATGGGCAGGTGGAAATTGAAGGGATCTCAATCATTGTAGATTTTTATGATAATGGCAACCTCTGCACTTTTGCGCAACTGAGGGAAATGTATGGATTGTTAAATGTAGATTTTTTCAAGAATCTACAGATACAGGATCACTTAGGTAAAAAGAAATTACAGCTGGGGGATATGGAGAGAAAGGATATGATGGAAGCCATTAAGGGCCTGATTCTGATGCGGTTAGGAAAGCATTCCCACCTAGGGCCTGATTCTGATGCGGTTAGGAAGGCCTCCTAATGGCATTTGCTCCTTCCAAATCAGATCGGGAACATGTCTTCCTGACCAAGGGCCCAATTATGATGCGGTTAGGAACATTTTCTTCCATTGAAGTCAATGGGAGTCCAACCAAATAGTATCGGGAAGTATCCAGATACATAGTACTACGTTGGTCGGACTCTCCAGATCCGAGTGGGTCGGAAACCATTTCCAAACCAAATGGGTTGCGAAGCTTTCCAACCCGCATCAAAATCGGGCCCCAAGTGTAGGCTGAAAATAGGATGCCTTTACAGGAGCCTTCTGGAAATGTATGTAGGAGGATAATCTGGAAGAGCTGGATAAGAATTGGAATGACAGACTGGGGCATGGTGAGGGGCATTAACAGAGATCGATTGACTTGGCAGAGAAAATTTAGATCTCCACAAGCCTCAAGGCCAGGCACTATGGGCCCGATTCACAGAACTAACTTAAGACAAAATCCTAAACTTACTACTTTTGGTATTCACAGAAGTTAGGATTTTGTCTTAAGTTTGTCTTAAGACAGACTTAAGACAGACTTAAGTTAGGATTTTGTCTTAAGTCTGTCTTAAGACAAACTTAAGACAAAATCCTAACTTCTGTGAATACCAAAAGTAGTAAGTTTAGGATTTTGTCTTAAGTTAGTTCTGTGAATCGGGCCCTATAAAACCATCAATAATCTGTATCACACTCCTTTGAAGATGCTGAAAGGGGGGCGGGCAATATTGGTAAATGCTTCCGGTGCAGAGCAGAGGCAGCAGACAGTCTGCATATTTTTTTTGCCTGTACAAAATTACAGCAACTCTTATTGGGGATAGAACATTTCTTAAACTCTGTGACAGGGGTAGAAATTACGCTTACCCCGACAGCCATGCTGTTCGGCTTGGCAGAGGAATCATTGGCCAGACATGGTACACCAAAGTTGGATGCATTACATTTATGGCCACCGCCGTAGCACAGCTCTGTATTTCCTCAGCATGGCTGCAGAAAGAATCTCAATCTTTTGAAATATGGAAAGCCAGGTTTTTAGCTTTCTTTAGTTTAGAACACAACCTACATTCTCTCTAGGGCCCTCGTAGCAGGAATTTGGGTTTAAAAGTTTGGGGACCCATAATAGATCATGTGAATGATGAAAGATGAATAATGAATTTTAAACCAACTGTGGGGTTTTTTTTGGCACCCTTTTTTTATTCTGTTCAGACTGCCAGTTTCTGAATGTATTATAATCCCCTATCGTTTTTTTTTATTAAGCATTGATGCTGTAGCTGTTTTAATTTGAAATATGAAATGTGAATATTATGTATGTAAATAATGAATTCCCGCATTTATACTCTGACACAAGGCATATTGTAATATTGTAATTATATACTAACTATTGCTCCATGTTGATATCATGACCTAATAAATATAATGAAAAAAATTAAGAAAAAAATTGTTTGTATTTTTATTATATGTGTTAAAATTTTAGTAGTTAATATATTTTTTTTAATTGAATTTAGCATTTTTAGCTCCGTAGCAGGTTGTGGGTTTATAGGGGAATAGGGTGGGAAGTAATTTACTTATATTCATTTTATTGATTATTTATAGCAGTTATACATTTAAAAAAAAAAGTTTTTTGCATTATGTGTTCCGTAGCGGGTTGTGGGTTTATTTGACAATTGGGTGGAAACAATTTAATTTTATATATTTTATTGATTTTTTATATTAGTTATTATTTGTTTTTTAAATTCAATGTTGTGTTTTTTGTTCTATAGTGGGTTGTGTGTTTATAGGGAAATAGGGTGGGACGTAATTTAATTATATAAAATGTATTGAATCATTTTTTTAAATTAGTATTTGTATAATTGTGATGTTGTAGTGTTAAATTTGTAAATTCATTTATTAATAATCGTTTGATAAATAGATGTTAATTAATTAAAATTAATTAATTAGTAGTTAATTATGGTAATAGTGTAATTAATTGTAGGTGTGTGTTGTGGTGTTTATTGGTGGGAAGGGTGGGAAGTAATTTAACTTTTATTGGTGAATTATTAATTAATTGTTAATTAATTTACATTACTTAATTGATAATTAACTATGGTAATTGTGTAATTATTTTAGGTGTATGTTGTGGTGGGTATAGGTGTAAATGGTAGGAAATAAAATAAATACATTTGTTTTTCAATTATTTTGTTTGTGAATATTTGTATCTTTTCAAAAAATATTGTTTATAAATCTATTTATCATTTTTTTAACATCATATTTGTAGGTTTTTATTATATGTAATCAACATTATAAATTGTGTTGTTTTTATATGTTTAATACATTTATTGGTATATTTTTTAAATATTGTTTATTTATTTTTAAGAAAAAAACATTTTTTTTAATTGATTCAATTGTTATTAGTAAATTTAGTTTTTCTGCTAGCAAGTACTTTTCCTACTATTGCACTCACTGGAGTGGGAACAGTAATTTTTACCCCTCTGCTATCCAACACTTTCCCTACTGTTGCAGTCACTGGAGTGGGAAAAGTAATTTTTACCCTTCCGCTATCCAGCACTTTCCCTACTGTTTCACTCACTGGAGTGGGAATAGTAATTTTAACCCCTCCGCAATCCAACACTTTCCCTACTGTTGCACTCACTGGGGTGGGAATACTATTGTTTCACCCCCGCTATCCAATACTTTTCCTACTGCTGCACTCACTGGAATGGGAAAAGTAATGTTTACCCTTACGCTAGCTAGCACTTGCCCTTCTGTTGCACTCACTGGGATGTGGGAATAGTAATGTTTACCCCTCTGCTATCCAACACTTTCCCTACTGTTGCACGCTGAGAATTTTGCCCAACAGCTGGCTGACATCTCCGTGACGGGTGTCCAGTTTGTGACCAAGACTGGTTTCTATATTCTTTCCCCTCTGCTATCCAATACTTTCCCTACTGTTGCATTAACTGGAGTGAGAATATTAATTTTACCCCTCTGCTATCCAATATTTTTCCTACTGTTGCAGTCATTGGAGTGGGAATGGTAATTTTTACCCCTCTGCTATCCATCACTTACCCTGTTGTTGCACTCACTGGAATGGGAATAGTAATTTTTACCCCTCCACTATCCAATACTTTCCCTACTGTTGCACGCTGAGAATTTTGCCCAGCAGTTGGCTGACATCTCCGTGATCTGTGTCCAAATTGTGACCAAGACGGGTTTCTATATTCTTACCCACCAGGTAACAGAGTTGGACCATCCAGTAGAGGATTTATTGGCAGAACATACATTGCACCCTTGACATATATGTTAGAGTTTGCATAGCAGGAGTATGCTAGTTTGTTATATTGTTGCATATGCTTGCATATACACATTGGGGTCGATTCCGATCCGGTAAAAAGCGCTCCGAATTGCTGTTCGGAGCGTTTTTCCACGTACGAATCGCACCTGTAGGCGTCCCCGTACGATTCAGCAAGTACGATCACAAATTAAAGCGTCACTCCGTACGACTCGTAAAAAAGACCGTACAAATCGGAAATCCATATGAATTGCAGTCGGCTGACGCACCACGCAGTGTCCGTACGTAAATAGACCGCGCCTTCTGAACCAGGAAGTACGATCCGTGTTGAACACACTCCGTACGGCTCTTTTGCTACGAGAGCTCTAAACTACCGTAAACCCACACTCCGGCAAAACCGGCACCCGGTACACGACAAGCAGGACATGAACGCCATCGTCCGTCTCATCCCTATCCTGTACGCCCACCACCTCGTACTTAGAAACCGACGATGGCGCAGAAGGTGAGTACAACGAACTCCAACATACCTGTACGTGTTGCCACACGGGCACATCTCCATTGCACGACTGTCATGTCTGGGTACGTTGCACCACACACTCCCGCACTTCACCAGTGTAATACGGAGACGTACCGCACCTACGTCATCGACTTCGGGGTACGGTACGTCACCGCACAACACCAGTGTAATACGGAGACGTACCGCACCTACGTCATCGACTTCGGGGTACGGTACGTCACCGCACTCCACCAGTGTTATACGTGCCGCATGTACATCATCCAGCTCGGGGTACGGTACGTCACCGCACTCCACCAGTGTAATACGGAGACGTACCGCACCTACGTCATCGACTTCGGGGTACGGTACGTCACCGCACTCCACCAGTGTTATACGTGCCGCATGTACGTCATCCAGCTCGGGGTACGGTACGTCACCGCACTCCACCAGTGTAATACGGAGACGTACCGCACCTACGTCATCGACTTCGGGGTACGGTACATCACCGCACAACACCAGTGTAATACGGAGACGTACCGCACCTACGTCATCGACTTCGGGGTACGGTACGTCACCGCACTCCACCAGTGTTATACGTGCCGCATGTACGTCATCCAGCTCGGGGTACGGTACGTCACCGCACTCCACCAGTGTAATATGGAGACGTACCGCACCTACGTCATCGACTTCGGGGTACGGTACGTCACCGCACTCCACCAGTGTTATACGTGCCGCATGTACGTCATCCAGCTCGGGGTACGGTACGTCACCGCACAACACCAGTGTAATACGGAGACGTACCGCACCTACGTCATCGACCTCGGGGTATGGTACGTCACCGCACAACACCAGTGTAATACGGAGACGTACCGCACCTACGTCATCGACTTCGGGGTACGGTACGTCACCGCACTCCACCAGTGTTATACGTGCCGCATGTACGTCATCCAGCTCGGGGTACGGTACGTCACCGCACAACACCAGTGTAATACGGAGACGTACCGCACCTACGTCATCGACCTCGGGGTACGGTACGTCACCGCACAACACCAGTGTAATGCGGAGACGTACCGCACCTACGTCATCAACCTCGGGGTACGGTACGTCACCGCACAACACCAGTGTAATACGGAGACGTACCGCACCTACGTCATCGACCACGGGGTACGGAACGTCACCGCACATCAGTAGAGCAATACGGTGACATGGCGAACCTACGTCATCGACCACGGGGTATGGTAAGTCACTGCACATCACCAGTGCAATAGACGTATGGGACATACGACTGCTATATCAACGTTTGTCTAACTGGTGTAAAGTAAACACTCCACCACTTCCCACCACTGCCCAGCATCAGAGTGCCCACCACTGGCCAGCATCAGAGTGCCCACCACTGGCCAGCATCAGAGTGCCCACCACTGCCCAGCATCAGAGTGCCCACCACTGCCCAGCATCAGAGTGCCCACCACTTCCCACCACTGCCCAGCATCAGAGTGCCCACCACTGCCCAGCATCAGAGTGCCCACCACTTCCCAGCATCAGAGTGCCCACCACTGCCCAGCATCAGAGTGCCCACCACTTCCCAGCACTGCCCAGCATCAGAGTGCCCACCACTTCCCAGCATCAGAGTGCCCACCACTGCCCAGCATCAGAGTGCCCACCACTGCCCAGCATCAGAGTGCCCACCACTTCCCACCACTGCCCAGCATCAGAGTGCCCACCACTTCCCAGCATCAGAGTGCCCACCACTTCCCAGCATCAGAGTGCCCACCACTGCCCAGCATCAGAGTGCCCACCACTGCACACCATCAGAGTGCCCACCACTTCCCACCACTGCCCAGCATCTGAGTGCCCACCACTTCCCACCACTGCCCAGCATCAGAGTGCCCACCACTGCCCAGCATCAGAGTGCCCACCACTGCCCAGCATCAGAGTGCCCACCACTGCCCAGCATCAGAGTGCCCACCACTTCCCAGCATCAGAGTGCCCACCACTGCCCAGCATCAGAGTGCCCACCACTTCCCAGCGTCAGAGTGCCCACCACTTCCCACCACTGCCCAGCATCAGAGTGCCCACCACTGCCCAGCATCAGAGTGCCCACCACTGCCCAGCATCAGAGTGCCCACCACTTCCCAGCATCAGAGTGCCCACCACTGCCCAGCATCAGAGTGCCCACCACTGCCCAGCATCAGAGTGCCCACCACTTCCCACCACTGCCCAGCATCAGAGTGCCCACCACTTCCCACCACTGCCCAGCATCAGAGTGCCCACCACTGCCCAGCATCAGAGTGCCCACCACTTCCCACCACTGCCCAGCATCAGAGTGCCCACCACTGCCCAGCATCAGAGTGCCCACCACTTCCCAGCATCAGAGTGCCCACCACTGCCCAGCATCAGAGTGCCCACCACTGCCAGCATCAGAGTGCCCACCACTGCCCAGCATCAGAGTGCCCACCACTTCCCAGCATCAGAGTGCCCACCACTGCCCAGCATCAGAGTGCCCACCACTTCCCACCACTGCCCAGCATCAGAGTGCCCACCACTGCCCAGCATCAGAGTGCCCACCACTTCCCAGCATCAGAGTGCCCACCACTTCCCAGCATCAGAGTGCCCACCACTGCCCAGCTCGTACATCAAAAACATACCATTGTCAACCTCATTACCCTCAGGAGATAGACACATTTTAGCAGACCTAAATGTGAACATCACACCAGCTCCCAGGCACCCAGCAGTCACAGACATCATCACACAAACTACAAATCTGAAAAGGAAAAAATTACCTTTATTCAGCGGAATCACAAAAGAAAAGCAAATGAGAGTCCTCGCTCATTAAAGGCCAATGGCCAGTCCAATAGAGTCTCTGCAACAGTTTGTGCCTCCATGGGTGTCATCTCACCCAAACCTGCCTGCACATGGCGTTTAATCAGCTGTGCTGACTGCGGGGGCACCATCTGTGGAATCCTCCGGCACCGCATGGACAGGAGAGGGAAGGACAGGTGGAGTGGGTGCAGGTGTAGTGGATTCATCCACACTGGTTGGGGCATTGCCGAAAGTAGATTCAAAAACCTGGCTGCACACCTCAGCCAGGGCGGAAAAACTACCACCTGAACCCGGGGACACATTGGGGGTGGAGGTACAGGGCTGTGAGTCTGTCCTACTGGGTGTGTGGATGCATGTGTGAGGTGTCTCCCCTCTCCCTGTGGGTGTGCCTACTTGCATTTGAGACTGTGTGCGTGGAGCTTTGAGCTTCATATGCTGTGTGTGTGCGCTGGGTGTGTCTGACCTGTGGCGTGTGCGTGTATGCTGTGTAGGTATGTGAGGGGCAGAGGTGGATGGCTCTGAAGGAGGGGGGGGACAGATGCTGCTGGGTGTAGAGAGGTGCCGTCAGTGTTGATTCAATGGCAGCCATACTCCGACGCAGATCAGACATGGCTGATGACATGCCCTCCATGAACGACACCACCTGTGTCATCAGTTGTGTATGTCCATGGAGGACAGACAGCATGGATGTCTGACCTACTGCAATCTGCCGGAGTAGGTCCACAGTCTCAGCACTGAGGGCAGCAGGGGACACAGGGGCAGGGGCTGCGGTGCCGGGAACAAAGGAGACACGGGGGCTAGCACGGACCCTAGGCACACCAAGGACTGGGAGGTTGGAGATGGGACTGGAGGAGGGGAGGGCAGCCAAAGATGAATGAGTGGCCATTGCTGCATATTCCCCCCCCTCCTGAGAGTCGGTCTCGGATTCGTCGGCATGGTAAGATGTGTCAGTCACATGTCGTCCGGCCTGCAGACTCTCCTCACACTCTGTGCCACTGCCTCCCTCTGACACCTCAAAGCAGGTGGCACTGTCGGTGTGTCCCTCCGCCTGGTCCGCGCCTGTGTCTCCTCCAGATTCAGATGATGATGCTGTGAGCAAGGAGAAGAATGAAAACATATCAGTCACCTGTACACATCAGACATATCAGCTGCAAATCATTTGGCCTCATTCCTCAACATGGCATGCATCATGAGTCACATGACACAGAACTCTGCATAATGACAATTCTACTTGTGGACAAATGTCAGAGACACAACGCTCAATGTAAGGTAGGAGACAAGGTATAGGCAAGGAAAATACTTGTATGAGAGACACAATCATGATCCACTGCCTGACAACAGGATAGCTGATGATGCATAACAGTTCATTAGCCAACCCTGCCACCCAAATCAAGACCTGGTCATGTTTGATTCGCTTTGACTCTGTGCCACATTAGAAAAGTCCTGGGCGAACTGCCATGTGATGCCATCCTGGGACCTGAAACAAGTCTTCCATCACCTCACACTGCCATCACAGCTTTGTACATCCAAAGTCACATTGTGTGGCAGACCATCAATACTATGTACAAAGAACATGCAACAGATGTTGAGAATATGCACACACGCACTGCCCAGTGTGAGTATGCAGGAGCCCAAAATATAGCACATGTACATTGTGCACCTGTAGCTAACACAAGATAATTAGAAAGTGTACCATGGACAAAGGCCACTGAGGCTGACTTGTGCATAAAACACTTGTTGAGACTCAAGAACAGTGCCACAATATGAAGAAGGGCAGACATAGTGCACATGTGGTGCTACATTTAAGTTACGAACAGGTGTCACATACCCCCCTACAACATGATGATGTGCAAAGGAAGATGCAATCTGAGACACTGCACCATAGGAGTATATGTCAAAAACAAGCATTAGCCAAAGCAAACCTCTAATGTGGAGTAGGGCAAGGCATGTAAAGAAGCAGCTGCTGACAGAGGGACAATCAAATTCCAATGCATGAACTGCCTGTCTGACCACACCACTCAAACTATGGTAGTGTGACCATGCCTTTGAGCTCTTCAGGTACCATTTCACACACACATGACTACAAACAGACATGTACCTACCCCCTTCGTGCTGCTGTCCCTCCTGCAACTGCCTATGGAGGTCTGGGAACACCACTTCCAGGACCCGGAGCATGTTGGGGGTGAGGTGGCGGCTGCCGCCATGCCGGCGTGGAGCTTCCAGCTTCAGCTGGACTCGGGCGATGCGGCGGCTCCAGCACCGGATGTCCTGCCACCTCTTCTTTATGTTTCGAAGCCTCCTGCGAGCCCCCCCCTCTCTCCGGACAGCCCTGGCGATGTCCACCCAGATTTCACCCTTCTCATAGGCAGATACCTGTCACAAATGTAAAGTTACAGAACATCAGTATACCTGGTGCATGTTCCCAAGACACCCATATGTGCACAAAATACATGAGGACAACAGGGCATCGTATGCCACACACATTTGCATCATTGTCCAGGAGTATGTGGCCTGTGTGCAAACACAACTGCTTTGCATGACATTGAAATTCTACAGATGACATGAGGGCTGCAAAACACTCTTTGAGCATGGCACTCACTGAACAATATATGCTATATCTGGGTGCAATGCAGCACGTGACATGCTGTCACACACCACACTACAACAAATAACTCTCTTGTAACAACACTGTGCACCCTGGCACTCACTCACAACAACATTGCATCTATCCACTATTACTACACAGTGGCTATGATGTCACACACACAACAGGTGCACACTCCAAGGTATTGCACACATCACTCACCTGATCCTCTGGTCTCCCATACAGCTTGCTGAAGTTTGGCAGGAGGGCATCCAGCAGGGCCTTGTTCTCACCATCAGTGAATGCAGGTGCCCTCTCCATGTTCAGCTAATCAGGGTCCAGAGGATTCAGAGACAGCAGCTGTGGTTAGCACACCAATGTTGTGCAGGCAAGTGCCCTCCCACAGCCACATGCTGCCTTATATCTGTGCTGCAGAGGGTCTGTGAGTCCAAGGAGTAGTATGTGATAGGCCACCATAATTTGCATCCTATGTTCCATCCAATCACATCACACTTAAGCCCATGACACACATATGCATGGTTTGAAAATAGAGCCAGAGCTGAACAACAACTTTCGCAACATTGTATACTTTTTCCTAACTGATTCTTCCAGGACACCTGTAGGAGTTTAAAAAAACTCCGTATCCATGACAACCTGGTTGTATTTTGAACAGTACACTGTTCCCCTAGTTGTTCCCTATGCATTTTTTAAAATTCACACCCAAGTACGGTGACATTGCCATTGCCAATGCTACACATTGAATGGTGTAACGATGCGTACACACGCACGTACCATTGTGGTACGCTTAGCTCGCGTAGAGCCGAAATGCGATAGGGAAACAAGGCCGACACATGCACGTACCATTGGGGTACGCTTAGCTCGCGTAGAGCCCAAATGCGATAGGGAAACGATGCGTACACACGCACGTACCATTGTGGTACGCTTAGGTCGCGTAGAGCCGAAATGCGATAGGGAAACGATGGTACACACGCACGTACCATTGGGGTACGCTTAGCTCGCGTAGAGCCGAAATGCGATAGGGAAACGATGCGTACACACGCACGTACCATTGTGGTACGCTTAGGTCGCGTAGAGCCGAAATGCGATAGGGAAAGGATGGTACACACGCACGTACCATTGGGGTACGCTTAGCTCGCGTAGAGCCGAAATGCGATAGGGAAACGATGCGTACACACGCACGTACCATTGTGGTACGCTTAGGTCGCGTAGAGCCGAAATGCGATAGGAAAATGATGGTACACACGCACGTACCATTGGGGTACGCTTAGCTCGCGTAGAGCCGAAATGCGATAGGGAAACGATGCGTACACAAGCACGTACCATTGTGGTACGCTTAGGTCGCGTAGAGCCGAAATGCGATAGGGAAACGATGCGTACACACGCACGTACCATTGTGGTACGCTTAGGTCGCGTAGAGCCGAAATGCGATAGGGAAACGAGGCCGACACATGCACGTACCCTTGGGGTACGCTTAGCTCGCGTAGAGCCGAAATGCGATAGGGAAACGATGAGTACACACGCACGTACCATTGGGGTACATTGCGTCAGACATGGTCAAGTGAACGATTGTGTAGGCTGCGTCCCTGTCCACCTTCATGTCACCATTGGGAGAGTTACACCAGGAAATCACACAGCAGGGATGTAGTCTACACTCATGTCAACGATGTGGATGCATACATCAGCATGGCACACATACATCAGTATGTGCCAGGTGTGGCAGACATTGAAGAAGCACAGGGATTGTGACCCTGTGCCTCAGTTGATGTGAGAATAGCTTGCACAACATGTCATGAATCATGATGCACATGTGCATCACATGCATTCAACAATTTCAACCCGATTAACGTCAGCAACATGTAGCGAGGCACATGAACACTCGAATGGCCCACAATTCAGTACAGGGAACTGGCACATGATGACAGGAACATGCCCACTGTCACAGAGGTATCATAGCCGCACAGCATGACCCTGTGTGACCACGTCATGTGTGTGCCATGTGCTACATTGTGCATGCTGTTAGCATATGCCATGAACAGGTCAGTAACGTATTACTCACCTCAGAATATCCCCACATGTCATCCTGGACATGGCAATTTCCGTAATACCGTAAACTTGTGTGTTGGTGTGTAAATCCTCTGGCTCTGCAAGTATCCTTTGCGTTGTGTGCGCCCTGATGACGTTATCGGAGTAGTCATATGTCACCTCTGCGTGCACACGTCAGGTCCTCTGTTTGTTTCTCAACACCAGCGCAGGTCCGGTCTAAGTTAAAGCTTACACATTTTGTACCCTAAATCATTGTACTAACACTTCTGAGCATTTACCTTTTATTGTCATACTCAAGACCGTGCCAATAGGGATGTCACTTACAAAGCCTGTGAGGAATGAAAAAGCCTCATGTTGGTGAGTGACCCTCACCGTCTGTGTCTCCACGGTTTTCACGTCAGGCACAACAACAAGAGCTGCTCCAATTGCGGGGACCAGACATATGAATCCAGGTGTGATTTGTCCCACAAGCCACTCAGACTCCAGCAGTTGGCACAGCACCACAATAGCTCATGGTTGGGATGTAGGACGAGTGCATGTGTGTGGGTGTGGAGACATGTGAGCCCCTTATTAGTACATCATTCCCCAGGCCAAACTCGTCAGGTAAACAAAAGAAGTCAGAGATGTGTAATTGCATTAACAAATAACCATGATGCAAGTGCAATGTTGCATGGGATTAGGGTGACAGCGACCACACGGCTCCATCAGAATTGCAGCCGTCGTAGCCAGCACCACGACCTACGGTCCCAGCCCTGCATGTGACACAGGAGGAGTAAGTGCACTTCCTCATGTCCATGATGTCCCTCACCCCGCCCACTGATTCAGCGTCAGCTTCTGGCCCACCGTACCCGTCTGGGGGCAGTAGCGCCTCTGTTGATATGCCCCTGATGCCATCACTCGCTGAGTGACGGACGCAGGCGGTGCATACGTCCCAGAACCGCTGTGACACACATGATCGGAATGTTCATCCTGGTCCCCGCTGGTTCAACTCACAACCTCACTGCCAGATCTCCCCCAGGTGTCAGCCGTGGTGCCATTCTGGGGGTGGTGCTGGCCCCGATACCACACACTGTACGGCTCCGCTGTGGTAACTGTGTGGCAGAACACCGCTCTTAATGCTGCATGGGAATGTAAACATCAATGAGCTGGCCACACCTCATTATAATTGGCGCTAATGAGTATTGGGAGGGTCATGAAGACCCACTGGCACGTGAGTGTCAGTCCCAAGACCACAGGACAGGTGGACTGGGGGATGCGAGTGTTGTGGACACCTAGCCAGACACTGGTGATGTCTCAACTCAAAAGATGTATTTGGATGATTGGGCAACGTACAGTGTAGTGTTTATGTGGGCGGTTGGAACCATGGCCCTTCATCTCCCTGTTGCTGCGGTGAGGACCAACTTGTCACTCAGGTCCGCTACGCTGAGCCTCTGCAGGCCTATCTTGATGAAAGTACTGTATGTATATTGGCAAGCATGTACAGCCACACAGCATGTTTGTCTGTAGATAGGCACGTTGTCAGACCCCCACTGCCCTACCCGGACTGACCATGTTCCTGTCCTACCACCCCATCCCAGGAAGCATCTGCATCCAGGCCTCAAAACCACAGAACACATTCACGTTAGCTACGCTGTAGAGGGTATCCAAGAGGTACAGGCACTACGCAAAGATGTCATCATCCTCCCTGACTCTGGGAGTGATGTTTAGCTACTTGACATCCATCTTTGCCTGCTACCCACACTCTCTGTGGGATATGTTTGTGTAACAGCTGCCAGTGTATGCGTTGTAGGTACGGGCAAAACGTGGCCACGCCCTTGTCGGATGCCAATCTACAACACTGGTTTTGTTCCGGTGTGGCCTGGATAGCCACCACTCACTGGTCAGATCGATGGCACCCAGGGAGGCTAATTAGTCCTAAGCTATGTATGTATTTAAATATGACACGTTGCTACTGCCTACTGTTCCTTACAGATATTGGTTTACAAAAGGTAAGTAACTAGTCCTTGAAAGTTCTGTGCATCTGCTGTAGGAGCATCTATGTTGTGTCCTTGCTGTGATGGCAGGGTGACTAATGTACACACACCATGCCACGTGTGTTAATGACCCGTTCACATGTGTGATGGCATCACAGACCATCAGTGACAAATGTAATTATCATGCTGTATGATGATGGTCATGTAATTGTAACTGAAAGTACACACCGCAACATGACTAAGGCTGAACAGTGCAAATTATGGCACATGTGGTGTGTGTGTGTATTGCAGTCAGCCGTCTGGATGTGCAGACAACCTCCTACTGACATTGACATGACGTGTCTCACTGACATGATACATTGTCATGCTCACTAAGACCTTTCCATCTGATCGTTTGTATGCATGTCACATCCATTCCACACACTACAGGTATTTTCCTTCTCCACGGAGGAGTGTGTGGGAGCTGGCATCAGTGTGTATCCCACGCCACACTCCAAATTGTCTACATTATTTGAAGCAGTGTTGCTTGTGCCATGTACATTGTTATAGTCTTAGTCAGACAGTTGAAGACATTTCCTTAAAATTGTGTCTTTCAGGGCACCCCCTCTGGAAAGGCCGTTGCCTGACTTGGAAGCCATGAGGGAGCGCAACTGCATCCGTCGATATCGGTTCGGCAGACAGTTGATCAAGGACCTGACAGGCAGGCTTGAGGCTCACCTACAACCACGCCACAGGTATCCAACTGCACTGACACCCAAGGTAAAGGTGATGGCAGCCCTCCATTTCTTTGCCACAGGTACGTTCCAATTTACCATAGCTGATGTGGGAGGGATGTCTCAGACCATGTTTAGCCGGGTATTGGGTGATGTTTTGGGAGCAATGTTGCTCCACCTTGATGAATTCATTACATTCCCTACTCCAGAAGAGTTGACAGATGTCAAGGGGGAATTCTATGCCCTGGGCCGCATGCCACATGTAATTGGTGCAATTGATGGTACACATGTTACTCTTGTCCCACCACAGGCTCAGGAGCAAGCGTATCGCAACAGGAAACACTACCACTCAATAAATGCCCTGGTGGTGTGTATTGCCAACATGATTATCTCACATGTTTGTGCACGTTATCCAGGATCGTGCCACGATGCTTTCATCATGAGGCGTAGCAGGGTACCACAGATGATGCTGCAGCTGCACAACCACCGGGCATGTCTAGTTGGTGAGTATACACTGTGAGCTCTGTATGTCAGTATGTCACAACTTCATGATCTGCATCATATGATTCACTCTTGTACATGATGTCAAATTGCAGGAGACGCTGGATATCCAAACATGCCGTGGCTAATGACTCCGCTAAGCAACCCCAGGACAGCTGCAGACCAGCGTTACAACAATGCTCATGTGAAGACCAGGCAGGTGATCGAACGGACCTTTGGACTCCTGAAGAGCCGGTTCAGGTGCCTGGACAAGACAGGCGGAGCCCTCCAAAACAGCCCACGCAAGGTGTATGACATCTTCACCGTGTGCTGCATGCTACACAAAATGGCAGTGGAGAAGGCTGTGCCACTCTACCTGGATCCTGATGAGCTGGAACATCCGCCCGTTGAGGATGAAGGCCTTGGCCAGGATGCCAGTGACGAGGAGGGTGAAGATGATATCCGCGGTCACCTCATCCGCAACTTCTTTTCATGATGGTGAGTCATTTCATCTTTTATGTAAAAGATGGACTATAGAGTTGCATGGGTAGCATGCTGTGTATGCAACAGACTGTAAGCAAGATCACTTGGATGTGTGTTGTGCTGTGTCACATGTTCAGTTGTAATGCTACACACATACGTGCTATGTGTGCACTTGGAATGTACAGGTGTCATACTACATCTGGCTATTCAACAGACATTGACAAAATGACATTATACAGAACTTGACCCCTTGTGTGCCACTCTCATCCACAGCTCGCCCTGCCTGTTGTCCGTTGGGGTACATCGTGGTCATCCTGCTACTGCTCATTATGATTGCAATGTCAGCCACATCAACGGAGCATGCTTGGACATGTGGAGAAGTCAATTTGGGTAAGGACTCATATGAGGCTGTTTAGCGTTGGTATGTGTAGAAACGTGTGGTACATGTTCATGTGCATGTAGTGTCACCTTGCATACATGCTACTCCATTATGTACCTTATGACATGTATGGCCACTCCCATGACAGGATAGTCACCCCTTCTGTCATCTGTTGTACTTTGATACTCTGGTGAATGCATCAATGTGTGTAGATATTGCCACAGCAACATTGCACATACCATGGCATGACATTGTGTCAGAGGTCACAACCACAGACTCTGTGGGGGATTGCAGCCTCACTGTGTGCATTAGAATGTGACTGGATCCTCACCTCCAGGTTGTGGGCCAGTCCAGTGTGATTACCATGAAACCATGTGGCTTCGGTGTTGCCCAGTGTATGTTCCACATCTTAAGACAACTGTCCTGTGAATCAGTTAACATGGATGCATTGCCCCTTGCAGCAGTATATCATGTCACTGTCATGTTGTTACCTCAGTGCAGGTTGAGAATACTGCTACGCCAGCCTTCACAGTGAGTAGCAGTGATGTTTAGATGCACATGATGCCATATATGTTTAGCATGACTAAGTAAAAAGTGTGAAAGATGCATATGTGAATTTTTGTGTTGCACCAGTGGAGTGCGGTCATTCACATGAATCTCTGGTCGCCGGCACCATTACTGTGCTATGGTAGAGTCTGATTATGTAGCTTGGATGGACATCACTTGCACTTAATATTTATTGTACATGCATATCATGTTTAGCATTGTGATGCATACTTGACACACCAAAAGACTGGCTACAGAGTGCCTTCATTGCATGTCGATCATTAGCTTCCTCATCATATGTGATACTAACAGCTGTAGTGGATTTGCTCAAGTTAGCCTACATGGCCCTTATGGCTAACCAATATCAGATACAGACTTTAGAGTTAGCGGTAGTTGGATTTCCATATGTTTCCATTTGTTACTGAGGTCCACCTCATCTGTGCCTGGGAATGTGTTTATACTACATAGATCTTTTTGCATGGGTGCTCACTTGTGAGCGTTACACGTGACTCTAATGGATGACAGACTGTCCCAGTTTTTATGTGTCTGTGTCACAGCATCGTATCTCATGTGATGGCATGATTAATCATCATTATTTTTCACCAGTCAGTACACTTCACAGGTGTGACTGGTACAGTGTAGCTAATGAGGTTTTTGAAGTGTCTGTGACATGAGAATGTTGTCCTAATGCTTATTTGCCTCTATTTCAGGTCTCCCTCCCAGCAGTTCCCATCCTCTCCTTCCCTCGCCTGATCACCCTTTTGTGTCTGTTGTTTGTACTCAGACCAATGGGCTATTTGGAGGTGGAACCCTTAGAGCATCACACCACTCTGATGAAGAAAGGTACGGCCAGTCGTTGACAGCCTTGTAGGTATTCGTAATGCGGCATTACAGGTGACATCATGATTAGTGTAAATTGGACTTATTGACAATGCACATGTATGTTTGTGAAAGCTCCATGGGCTCACAATGTAAATTATCATGTTGTGCATTACGTCTGACTCCTACAGAATATAGTGCCTGCTTGGGGCTCAACACACATGTCCGTCTAATGTGCACATATACTATTTTGAACGTAGTTACCTCATGCTTGTTATGTGTGTAACTGTATATTGACCACACGCATGGGGTGGGTGAAAGCTAGAATACTATGTTGTGTGTGAGGTAGATGTATTTGTTGGTGCAGTTTGAATTTGAACACACTAGCTCTTGTATACACCTGCTGACGCTGTGTGTCTTGTGCCCCACTTGACCGTAAGGGCCCTGATCCAGTGACTGTGATGTGTGGTGATTACTGTGCCATTTTGTTGTCAGTGATCCTGAGTGAGGCAGACACTCCTGCCTTCACATCCACATGTCACTTTGTGCATTGCGGGTGCCCTTGTGTTATGTGTTTGTTTAGCAATTAGTCACACCCCTCCTGCCGTCATGTCTTCACTCATTGCTGTAGCTGCATACACAGCCACCATGCAGCGCACACTATCCAGGAACACAGACACCTACAGGATGATCCTCCTTCCATCCATTAATAGAGCATGCTCCTGCCACCCTACACACAGACAACACCAGACATTCACCCTCGTGCTATAAAAATGCTTTGTACTCAGCCATAGCTGCTGCTATGCGTGTGTGTGCAACACATACTGGCACGACTATGCAGATTCACATGACATTGGGTCTACGTACCACCAGGTCATGTGCCGTGTCCAACACACACACACACCTTACATAGGCACAATATTGTACAGTGTTAGCTTGTCAACACCACTAGATCAGAAAACTGTTAGCTTACAGTCACGTGCCAGAACACAACAGCTCACACCACTTCAACATTGCTGTCACAGTCAGTCAAGTTGGCACATGGGACACACACCATGACCCTGTCTCTTGGGTGTGGTGTGATTTGGCCGTTCAGGGGTAGGTATTTGTCTGATGTGTGTCGTTGTTCTGTATGCGTTGCTCCCATTACAGTAGTATAGTACTTGTAGCTCCATAGGGGTAGGTCACCTAATCAGGTGTGCTTGTCTAGAGTGCTCCAGCCCATTGCCCACAGTCTGTCCTGCCACCGTTATCCTGTGCGGCATTAATCACATACACAGTAATGCATCATGCTGATGGTAGCTCACATACCTGAGGACACAGTTGTAGGTACTCCCTACATGGACTACTACTTTTGTGACACTGACATGTACTCCTCAAAGTGACTCTCCTGGGCCTGCCTGTGCTAGCAGTATTGGGATTCAATCCCCCCTCCAGCATTGACTGTCCCACACAGGTGTGTCTTACCATCCATGTATGTAGTTTGTGGAAATTTCTGACCAATGTGTGTCCTCACTCAGATTCTGATCCAAGTGTGTGGATGACTGCTGTTTGTTGTATACCTTGCATTTTTGACATTTGCAGACACATATACATGTATGCTGTTTCAAAGATTACTCACCAAATGCGTATGATGTTTAGATTATTTATTGGGTGATCTTGTGCATGAAACGTGAATAGGTGCTGTACAGAAAGGGGTGGAATCCAAAATTCACAGCTGGAGATGAGATGCCTTACAGTTTCAGTCAACAGAGTCCAGGCTACAGTGCCTGACATCATTGGGCAGACTGTGACCAGCAAGTCCATGTGGGAGAGTCTCATACGGGATGCTGTTGCACCCAGGGGCAATATGCCAGGTCCAGTGTCCTGGGAGAAGTCCATGGGCCACAGGCCCTCAACGTCTTCGCCGTGGACGACCCACCTTCCTTGGGGGACCCTCATGTGCAGGCATGGACGGTGCATGGGACGCTACGTCAGAGGGTTCCTCCTCCTCCTCCCTCTCCTCCCTCCCTGTGGCTGGTGTTGCACTTTGCCGTGATGTTGCTGGCCTTGTGACACAGGGAGGGGGCTGCATGTTGGCAGCCATATGACGTAGCACATGGAAAATGTCCCTATGCACCATCAAGAGCTGAGCCTGGTGTGCCTCCACCCGTCCATAATGCAGGTCTTGCCTGGCTATTTGCTCTGCCTGCTGTTCTCTGAGCTGGTTGAGGGTCTCCGCAAGCTGGCTTACCTCCATGGTGTCCCGCCGGTATGCCTCAAGGATGTTAGTGAGTTCAGCCATACCGGTCCCTGCAGCTGACTGGCCAGATTCTCGCCTCCGCCTTGCGCCACTCCCACCACCCTGACCCACATGAGCACGGCCTGCGCTTGTGGGCACATCCGATCGACGGGCCCCCCGAGTGCTGGGAGGGTGGAGGTTGTCACCAACCTCAGGGGCGCCCGACAAAGGGTGTCTCTCATTTTCAGACTGGCTCTCTTGTGAATCATGGGCAGGGCTCTGACCTGTCTGCTGGGATGTGGTGGGAATAGGTCCGGTGGTTGGCAGAGATGTAGCTGGTACAGTTGCTGCAGGGGTTTGGGATCCAGAGGAGCCAGGTTGGTTGGGGTCATCCACAGTGCGTTGAGGGACGGCGCTGCCGGTGGGGTCTGGGTCCTGCAGAGCCTGGGACTGGGATCCTTGGCCCCCCTGGCTGGGGGGAGATCCGCACGTTGCCCTGTATGTGGGAGAGACAGACACTGTGAAGGCAATATCAAGTGACATGTGGTTTGGTTATCCATTATCAGCATCACTGTTCCACAAGCTATACATTCTTGACATTGTACAGTTGTGTATTTAGTGGTAGAAAAAACAATTGTATGATGGGGTATTTACATTCTTCCAATGTCTTGTGTTGCCGGCACCACACGTGTAAAGCATTGGTAAGTTTCACGCAACATCCTGGATACGGTGAACATTTTTATGTGTGCGTCAAGCATGCACAGAGTTTAGATGCAGCATGTTGATGTAAGAGACAGAGCATCATTATTTAGCATGTCAGCTACTACTTTGGATGTCTTTTGCTGTTCCATGCTGGCCAAACAATGCCAACACCGCTGGACCTGTACACCCACTTCTAGATCATGGCTTTAGAACTTGGCACTTCTCTAAGACGCATCACCTTGTCAATACCCATGTCCATGTTGGTACTTATGTGCATCCACAAAGGTAATGAGATGGGGCACGTGCTTTTTTAGAGAGGCACAATGGACTGGAGCTTCTGTTATGTGCATGTATGAGTTGTATGCATATTCATATGAGTACGTGTTTTGTTGTGGTACATGGCAATTGGGACAGTGTTGCAAAACAACGCCTGTCCCCCGGGGATGAGTTTCTGTAAGGGGTGTGTACAACAGGCCATGCTATTACTTTGTTTGTGAATTGCAAGTGTCCATTGTTCATGATTTGGCTGTCCCCTCATGTGGCATGCTGCCATAATCGTGGATTTGTGTTGGTGCACAGGATGTGTGACCTTGTCCTGGTGTTTGTGTTTGCAATGAGCACAGGAGGGACTTGTGCTGCCTACACCTGTGCCCATTGTGTACTACAGAGCTTTCTGAGATGTGTGTCCTGACACAGTACAGTGTTGACAGCAAATGGTGGGTGTCTTACAGGCACATAGCAGATGTTTGCTGGTACTTGTGAGACATCCCTTAACATTCTGCTCTATGGAGTTTGTGAGGCCTGTGCAGTGCTTGTGTGCAACTGTGTGTGTGCTCCAGGGATGTGCGTTGAGGTGACAGAGGCACGAACACTGACTGATGGAGACAGAGGGAGAGGGAGAGGGAGACAGAGGGAGACAGAGGGCAACCGAGGGAGAGGGCGACAGAGACAGAGGGCGACAGAGGGAGACAGAGACAGAGACAGAGGCCGACAGAGGGAGAGGGAGACAGAGACAGAGGGAGACAGAGGGAGAGGGCAACCGAGGGAGAGGGCAACAGAGACAGAGGGAGACAGAGGGAGAGGGCGACAGAGACAGAGGGAGACAGAGAAAGAGGCCGACAGAGGGAGAGGGAGACAGAGACAGAAGGAGACAGAGACAGAGGCCGACAGAGGGAGAGGGAGACAGAGACAGAGGGAGACAGAGGGAGAGGGCGACAGAGGGAGAGGGCGACAGAGACAGAGGGAGACAGAGACAGAGGCCGCCAGAGGGAGAGGGAGACAGAGACAGAGGGAGACAGAGGGAGAGGGCGACAGAGGGAGAGGGCGACAGAGACAGAGGGAGACAGAGACAGAGGCCAACAGAGGGAGAGGGAGACAGAGACAGAGGGAGACAGAGGGAGAGGGCAACCGAGGGAGAGGGCGACAGAGACAGAGGGAGACAGAGACAGAGGCCGACAGAGGGAGAGGGCGACTGAGGGAGAGGGAGACAGAGACAGAGGGAGACAGAGGGAGAGGGCAACCGAGGGAGAGGGAGACAGAGGGAGACAGAGGGAGAGGGAGACAGAGGGAGACAGAGGGAGAGGGCGACTGAGGGAGAGGGAGACAGAGACAGAGGGAGACAGAGGGAGAGGGAGACAGAGGGAGAGGGCGAGACAGGGATAGAGACAGGTAGATAGTGCTTGCTCTCTTGCTACACTGCCTTACTTTGTCACAAAATGATGCATCTCTGTAAGGTGTGTCAGCAAATAGTAAATATTTAGAAGCTGTGGTGTAGTATCTTGTGTGATATTTACCTATCGCATTCACTCAGTCTCTTACATCACCAGGGAGAGGGAGACAGAGACAGAGGGAGACAGAGGGAGAGGGCAACCGAGGGAGAGGGCGACAGAGACAGAGGGAGACAGAGACAGAGGCCGACAGAGGGAGAGGGCGACTGAGGGAGAGGGAGACAGAGACAGAGGGAGACAGAGGGAGAGGGCAACCGAGGGAGAGGGAGACAGGGGGAGACAGAGGGAGAGGGAGACAGAGGGAGAGGGCGACTGAGGGAGAGGGAGACAGAGACAGAGGGAGACAGAGGGAGAGGGAGACATAGGGAGAGGGCGAGACAGGGATGGAGACAGGTAGATAGTGCTTGCTCTCTTGCTACACTGCCTTACTTTGTCACAAAATGATGCATCTCTGTAAGGTGTGTCAGCAAATAGTAAATATTTAGAAGCTGTGGTGTAGTATCTTGTGTGATATTTACCTATCCCTGTGCATTGGTCATTATGCTTGTGTGTGTCCCTGGGACATATGGCATGAGAGCAGCCTCTTACCCTACACATTGCACCCTATGTGCCTCCCCCTTGCAACTACCACCATTTGGTAGTGTACTGCTTGGAGTCATGGCCACCCACCCCATGCTGCTGGGCACTGTTGTTAGTCTACCCATGTAACTTGTGTTTTTTGTACACTCACCAGACTCAATGGCTCCTTCTATTCCATGTACTCCCACCGCTGGCAGTAGGACCATGACCTTCTTCTCCCAGGGCTGGTATACAGGAGGTCTGCGGGGACCACTGCCTCCAGTGTGGTGTGCATTGGCGTAATCCTGTGCCATCTTCTTCTTCACCATCCTCCGCAGATCGTACCACCTGGCCTGGCATTCATCCCTGGTGCGCCTGATGGGTGCAACAGCATTGACCCGGTCTACGATCCTCTCCCACAGGCGTGTTCTTTCTGCCAGGCTGGTCTGTCTGACCAATGTGCCAAACAGCTGCGGCTCGACTCTGATGACTTCATCTGTAAGTATCTCCATCTCCGGGTTAGTGAATTTTGGATTCTTGTGTGTGGTCATGGTGTGTAGTGTATGTGATTGAGGGGTTGATGGTGTGTATGAATGAGGGTGTTTGGGTCAGAATGTGAAGGGGGTGGTGTGGGTGTAGATGAGATAGGGTGTATGTGTGAAGGTATGTGTCTGCAATAGTTTTTGTGCTCTCAGTTTCCTCGCAAGAATGGGTATGTTGCAAAGGATGATGGGTTGTATGTGTGGTCCCTTTTATTAGTCAAATGGTGGGTGTGGCTTAATTTGAATTGTTGGGGTGGGTGTTATATGGGGTGGGTGTTGGTGTTGTCCTCTGTTTGGCTGTTTGGCTGTGACCAGGACATTGATTGTCAAAGGTGTGTACACAGGAGACATGTTCAGTGTGGTAGTGTGACTCGTTAGCAAGGTCCTTGTGGTCGTTTTGGTGTTGGCGTTATGTGTGCGTGCGGTACTTGTGCGTGCGTTTGAGTAGTACGGGCCGTTGGTGGGGGGGTTCGCGTAGGCTTGGCCGAGGGGTGTGCGTGTGGTACTTGTGCGTGCGTTTGAGTAGTACGGGCCGTTGGCGGGTGGGGGTGTTCGCGTACGCTTGTTAGGGGGGGTGCGTGTCGTACTTGTGCATGCGAGTGAGTAGTACGGGCCGTTGGCGGGTGGGGGGGTTGTCATAGGCTTGGCCGAGGGGTGTGCGTGTGGTACTTGTGCGTGCGTTTGAGTAGTACAGACCGTTGGCGGGTGGGGGTGTTCGCGTACGCTTGTTGGGGGGGTGCGTGTCGTACTTGTGCGTGCGAGTGAGAGGTACGGGCCGTTGGCGGGTGGGGGTGTTCACGTACGCTTGTTGGGGGGGTGCGTGTTGTACTTGTGCGTGCGAGTGAGTGGTACGGGCCGTTGGCGGGTGGGGGTGTTCGCGTACGGTTGTTGCGGGGGGGGGGTGCGTGTCGTACTTGTGCGTGCGAGTGAGTAGTACGGGCCGTTGGCGGGTGGGGGTGTTCGCGTACGCTTGTTGGGGGGGTGCGTGTCGTACTTGTGCGTGCGAGTGAGTAGTACGGGCCGTTGGCGGGTGGGGGTGTTCGCGTACGCTTGTTGGGGGGGTGCGTGTCGTACTTGTGCGTGCGAGTGAGTGGTACGGGCCGTTGGCGGGTGGGGGGGTTCGCGTAGGCTTGGCCGAGGGGTGTGCGTGTAGTATGTATTGGTGGAGCTTGCAGTGAGGCGAATGTCCCGTACGAATCAATGTTGAAGCGTGAATACTTTGGCCCGTACGTATCTCGCTCAGGCCTTTCGTTCCGAATCGGAATAGTGAGTTTGTACGGACTGATAACGAATCGTACGGTGGTCTGCACGAGGCTTATTCGTACGGGTAAACGAATGTCATTCGTACGGGTCGTAGCAAATCGTACGGAAATCAACGGAAACGGATCGGAATTTGCAGGTCGGACGGTAGTTTCCCATTCGTACGGAATCGGCTACGAATACGATTCGTACGGCGGATTATTTTACCGGATCGGAATCGACGCCATTGTCTCAGCAAGATGGTGGAACTCTTCATCCTGTTCACGGTTCTGACACTTATTATAACTTTTGTTTATTGAATATTGCACTACATATTACAAGAATAACTTTGGTTCAATAAACATTGAAAAATTCCCTTTGTTTATTTTTTGTATATTTCTGAGTGAACAAGAGCACAAGTGTCTTCCCGAAAGATTATAGGTCTGTCACCACAGTTCCTGTTCCAGTTCCAATTTTGATTGAGAGAGTTATCTCATTTGCTGAAATAAATCTATGGTTTGGATTTCAACAAGTTAGTCCTGTCATTTATTTCCCTTACCAATTGTTTGATTCCTAGCTGTGTTTGAAACAGACATGTGTATTACATATTTGTCTTTAACATGATGACAGGTTATCCAGCCTATATTCGTTGATTTCTACTTTCTTAGGTGCATACACTGGTTGCCATGGAAAGTAATGGTCATGTTTATTTGGGTGTAGGCATTCATCATAGTAATTGTAATATGCATGCACAAACAAATACATGTTTTAACTTGGTTTTATGATATTTTCATACAGGAGTGTTTGTTACCCATTGATTACTGATAAGTATGTGCACACATGCATTGCCCGAAGTGGACTAATGTGACACATTTATTTGTATGCAATATAGGACGTCCTCTAAACAAAGACAAATTTTGAGGTGCTGAATACGTAGGATGGTTAAGATTTGGGACTGCCATTGATTTTCCTGATAATTGCTGAGGTGAGGCTTCCAACTTGCCTAGGGCAAAATGTAGTTATGTTACACTTATCACAATGATGTGTTTGCCGTTTTAGTTTAACCCTATCAGTGCTGCCGTTGGCCGCTGAACGTTCGGAGCACTACCTAACTGGTGCTGCGAACGTTCAACGGCCGAAGCAGCCCCGCCCACTCCATAGAACACCCGCACTGCGCCAAAATAATGGCCGCAGTAAACGGGTTAATGTGCAATTTTACGTAATTTCTGTGAGCACACCTATGTAGTGACTTTTGGCCTTATAAATATTTCTTTTGAGCAAGTGCCAATTTACAGTCAGGCCGCTTGCCCAAAATTCAATCATACATTGTAGTCATAGAGTGTTACTTTACATGTCGTAAACGTACACATTACTGACATCGGCAAAACACACTCGTATGCTATGGCTTGTGTGTGATTTAAAAATGAACAACTTCTTTGCAAATGTGACCAACCAAGTCAGACGGTAACAGGTTATGGTGGTGCTACCTTCGGTACCAGTGAAGACGGTGTTGATTTTGTTCGTGTTGAAGCAGCAGCGGCATGACTCCTAGGATCGAGTCCATGATGGTAAAGGAAGTGTAAAGGTGAGTAAAGGTGAGTTTCGGCCTTGTATGCATTATTTTCGCACTCTAGTGTGGAGGTTTAACCACCACGATTGCTTTGGCGGGAAAGCACATCATGATTGGCGGGGTCGAGAAAGTGGCCGGGCTCCCACCATGTGTCATTTTCCCTGAGATCGCCATCAGGGTGGGTGAGTAAGACCGGTGGAGCTGATGGGCGCCGGCGGGAGCCAGGCAGTCTTTCAGCTGACAAACCACACACATCTAAATAGGGCCCACCTTCTAAGTGGGCAGGGAATCTGATGCAAACGCCACGGTGGGATCGTCACCGTCAAGATCATAATCAGGCCCTAAGGCTGTTTAAATGCTTTGCCCTGGTGAGGTTAAGCAAAGCTGTCCAATTTTGTCCTTTGGAAGGACTGCAAAATTTCACATCTCCCACTGTGTCTTCTCTCTAGTCGTGGTCCCATAGAATCTCTGGCTAAATGGTACTGTTTTTCATTCTGTTGCTCAGGACTTCTAGCGCTGACCTACACCAGGGAAAGACAATGACTATTTCCCTGCGATCAACATTCTGTTTGCTCCCCACCACTATAAGCCCAGTCTGGGACTTCTTAGAAAAGGTGAAAGACATGGCTGTTAGAATAAGGTAATTCACCATCTGTAGTGCGGATTGACACAAACCTGTACTGCAGCATGAACTTTCGCACTGCAATTCAGGGTAATTTTTTCAGCAGCTTCTTTTTCAAACAAATCCTTTACGAGTTTCACAACGCACAAAGCTGTAATTAGGCAAAATTGTGAACTGCCAAGCTTCAGAACTATGCACGTCATTCAGGCTTTATGCTCCCTCAGAGCATTGGACAAGTATAAGTGATGTATCCAGTTCCTCTGGCAAATATACCCCTTGATTCATACTGCAGGAGTTGATCAATAGGATGCTCAATGATATGCCATCCTGGGAAGAATTCCGATTTCTGAAAGTATTTGTCTCAATGCTCCCCAATCAAGGGATTGTTTTGCAAATGGGGAGGGAATGGTCTCATTCCTGTAAATTTAAGTGTAAAACGGTTAAGGGACTTCGGTGATATATCTCGAGGATGCTTCCCTCATGCTGGTGGGATTTTGTAAATAAAATTACTGACATTGTGACCTTGCCCACATGAGTGCATGGAAATCCACAATGATCTCACTGCTGCCACCCATGAAACTCACCATACATCCTTTCAATAGGGAAACAACCTTTACAACACAACTTTTACAACGCACTACCATTACAACGCAGTCATTACAACGCAACATCCCTTACACGCATGCCATTACAACGCAACCATTACCATGCATGACACTACAACGCATACAATTACAACTCATGTCATTACAACACAGTCATTACAACGCATACCATTACAACGCATAGTACCCTTACACTATCCAACACTTACCCTACTGTTGCACCCCCTGTAGTTAGAATAGTACATTTTACCCCTACACTATCCAACACTAACCCTACTGTTGCACCCCCTGGAGTTAGAATAGTACATTTTACCCCTACACTATCCAACACTAACCCTACTGTTGCACACCCTGGAGTTAGAATAGTACATTTTCCCCCTACACTATCCAACACTTACCCTACTGTTGCACCCCCTGGAGTTAGAATAGTAATTTTTACCCCTACACTATCCAATAATTACCATACATGCAATGTAATGGTATGCGATGCACTGGTATGCGTTGTAAAGGTAGTTTTTAAAAATGTGTTGTAATGGCATGCGTTGTAATGGAATGCGTTGTAGTGGATGTTGCGTTCTAAAAAATGCGTTGTAAAGGTATGCGTTGTAAAAGTATGTGTTGTACCATCATACACCCCTTTCAATGCCCCCTTGCTCTGAGCACAACTTTCTCTAAGTCACATTCACATTTGCCTCAATCTGTATTAATGTATTTTGAAAATCACTTTCAACTTATTTCAAACTTCACCACCTCTCCTTCCTTGGCAGTCATGCTCCTGCAACCTAACAATACCCAGATCTCTTCTAACGCATCTCTCAACCCAACTAAGCATCTCCATAAACCACCATTGTCCCACCATTGAACACAACCAACTCCTGTTAATTTAGTCTACCACAAATACATTGAAGTGAATGCATAGAATAGTTACCTTTACAGTGCAAGTCTAATGCCTATAGCCAGCAAAAAACAATGGCACCGGATTAACTGCTAGCCCTGGGTTCCAGAGCAGCGTGCTGCCCGGCGTCATGCATTGCACCCATTAAGGGTGGTAAGTGCTATATAAATGCAATTACAATTACAAAGAGTGGCCTAATGGAAGGCCCTCATCTGCTTTTCAGAAAAGAGATAATAGGCCAACAGGGAGGGGTCAGTGGAAAAGGTGAGTGAAAGAATGACCCTTCTGTTATTTACTCTAAAATTAGCCCATAACAATATAAAGACTACAGAATGAAGGCAGAGCAGCATGTAGAAAGTCTTGCATTTGTTTTTGCAACACTCATAAGCTGAAACACGACCTTTGGCCCAGACACCCACCTTTTTCTCACTTGCCTCTCTCTTCGAAGGTTAAGCAAAGAGATCAAAGAGATTTTGGAAATGGGCCTGCTGTACTCTTACAGGGAAGTATAGTGCTTAATATTCAACAAAGCAAGAGCATTTCTTTAGAAGGAAAAGAGACCCACACCCAATTCCCTCATTCCTTCCTTGTGTACTTAAAATGCACAACATCATGGTCTGAGAATGAGGGTCGAACAGAAGCACGTTTCTTCTTATACACTTTTACACAAACAAAAATCCTGGGGGCAGATTTATGAAGGCCTTGCGCCGCCGGTGCGTCACTTTTTCCCATGTTAAAAATGACGCACCGGCGGCGCAAGGCCTTCATAAATCTGCCCCCAGGAGCGGCCGTGCAGGTAAGAGTGATGGGGTGGTGGGGCCGGGTTGGGTGGGATTCGACACACGACAATGAGGCATTATTAAATAAATAATTAAATTTCCCTCGTCGAAACCCCACCGCCCCACTGCTCTTACCTGCATGGGCCGTTGCTGCAAAAATCATATCTTCCTCCGGATGCTCTCCCATGTTCCAACCGTGCTCATGTTAATGCTATATCTAACTTCTTCCTGCCAACCTACCCCATGGCAATTAGAGCAACCATCCCAAACACACATAAAAGAAATGCACTACACCAGCCGCCACCCCCTCTCACCCATGCCTTCTCCCCCTGACAGAAATAATCGCCAATCTTCAATTTCTGTGCTTTATTCGAGTCTTTGCAGCCCCATGAGAGACATGCGAAGTAGAAAAATAACACAACATCACTCACTATCTCCTAGTTCCCTCAGGTTTGTGGGGACTAAGGCCCAGATGCATGAAAGGAAAATCTGATCGCAAAGGGGCAGATTCTCAGAATCTGCCCCTTTGCGACCTGTATTTTTGCATTTGGGATGCATCATCCCAAATGCAAAATTCGCAATTTAAGGAATCTCTAAATTGAGATTCCTTAAATTGCGATTGCATTTACGTAATCCCAAATTGAGATTCCTTAAATGCAATGCAACAAAGTAAAAACATTTGCGATTTCGCTAATAGGGGGAGCAAATTACCATGAAGTTGACCTTCATGGTAATTTGCAAAAACTTTGAAAAATGCACTTTTGTGCATTTTTCAAAGTTTCATGTTGCGCACAAACATGCCCTCAGGGCATGTGTGTGCGCAACATATGTGCACAGATTGCACAGATTAATTTCAGGGGTGTAACAGGGTGTCCTTTGGACACCCCTGCACCCTTGAAATTGCATTCTCAATTTGCGATCCGCTAATTGCTAATCGCAAATTGAGAATGTCTTCCCATTCATTCCTATGGGCCTCTAGGCCCATAGGAATGAATGGGGAGGTATTCCTTAATTGCGACTCGCAATTTGCGACTCGCAATTAAGGAATATTAAGAAATCGCAATTTTTTTAGCGATTTCTTCATGCATAGTATTTTGTGATTCCTTACTATCAAATCCTTATTTTTCGCTAATAAGGAATCGCAAAATGGATGCTTGATGCATCTGGGGGTAAGTGCAAGGGAGGTAGATACAGCACTGCAGCACCCACATTCAATTAGTCGATACCTGAAAGCAGATGTCTGAGGAGAGACTGAGTTGCAAGACTCTCTTGCAGCACCACAATAGACAATTAATATATGTGTCAAATGCACTTATTTTATTTGATGGCTCCCCGTTGAAGCCATGTATGGGAAACATTATGCTCGTGCTCCACAGGCTTGTTTAATTGATTCTAGAATGGCAGTGAAATATAGCAAACTTCTGATTCATTTGTTAACCTCTGTTGGCCACATTTAAATAAAGTATGATGAACAGGAGACTTTCCTAAATGGTATTCACTGAGAAATAATTGATAAGGTCTGAGATGCATTGTGGTATATTTTCTAACATGTAGGTGGCTTGAGGTTTTCATAATTTATCTGCATAGATTTGTAGAGTCAAGAGTCATGAATATTTGAGAGCTATTAGCAACTGCTATGCAGTTCTATGCATGCATTATATCTTCTATTTTTTAATTAGCAGACTTGTCTGTGCCACTCCGGGTCTGCGGTGCAACAACAATAATGGCTTTAATTGCCTTTTCTTTTTTCTGACTTTTTATACACTACCACAGTGTTGCTTTCTAGGAATATCTTTTCTTGCCATTTAGAGCAACAGCATATATTCACGAGCCTTTCGGTAACAGAAACACAGAAATAGAATGGCATTGAATATTCTTGACCTCATGGTCTAATTCATCCTGTCCTATATAACTCCAATATGTCATTGTTTCCGACAGCATATGGGGCTTACAGCAATGAGAGATTCCTACTGTAGGTGAAAGACATTTTTTGTTGTAAGGTATGCAACAGAGAAGTAAAAAAAATAAAAATGTAAATTCAGTACTCGTATTGCGCATGAATCACACCCGAAGGGGTATCTCGCGCTGGGGTCCGTTGGGAACATCAAGCGAGCCCAGCGTCGCATAGTGCTGGGCAGACCCTGCCGCCGGAGCCGGGGATCGAACCGTGATCTTCAGCATCCAGCCTCAGTCGCCCTGGCCGTGGTGTCACACCTCTGAATCTAACCAGTACATAAAAATGGGAGGAACAGATTTCAGTGTAGACCATGTCCTCGTTGCATGTTATTGATATGAGATATGCACTTCAGAGCCATTTGTCTCCGTCTGGAAAAAACGTATTGTGCTGCAGAGCAAAGCATGGAATCAAAACACAGGAGCCAAATTTGCATTGACCCTTTGTTTTTTTCTACATATTTCTCTACAGGGGAGTGCAGGAAAGTGTCAGAAGACTATTGGCTCGCTTTAGAGTCTGGGGAGAGGGTACTTCATTGCAACAGTTACGGAGTACCCTCTCTGCCAAACTGAAGGTACCTCTGTCTCGTTTATAGTCAGACATACCTTAATGATGTTGAGGGTGGAGACAACTCCCTCTCCACTGCCGACATATTTCTCTGACAACCCGATGGAGTATGGGCAGGTGGAGATTTGACCAAATGTGCTCCCCAACCAATTTAGAGTGGGCGAACACATGGCCAGTTTTTATTGTCTGTCACTGTTTGTTTAAAAAATTTAAGACAAAATTCCACTTTGAAAAATAAAGGTATGTCTCTGTCATATTGACGGACCCTTCAGTCAAACGAAAAATGCATTGACAGGATCTGCCATGATGGCGGTTCCTGCCGATTCTAGAGATGTTCGCTAGGTCAATGGACATCTCAAAATTTAGCAAGTGGGGACTCCGTCAGGGCAACAGAGTACTTTATTCCACCTCTCATATGGAGTAAAACCCAGTCCACCAAACTCTAAAAAAGGTCAGCAAGCCTTTTGTTTTGTGTGCCTGTGAGGGTGTCAGGGCAGTGCCTGTTGCCGCAAAATGAATATGAAGGAAACAGATTAGATGTGGGCATGCAGGTAACTGCCTGAGTTTGTTTTGGTAGAAAATGTTTTGGTAGATTGAGTGGAAATTCATTGTGAAAGTGCTGAAAAGTATATCTGGTAGTTCTGCAGTGCTGGGCTAATATCCAGATCATAACGCTTGGGGGGGGAAGATGTTGAGGAGAAATGCTTGTTGAAGAACCTTAACATGGAGCTGTAGGACACAAGGAGGTCCAGTGGCAGAGTCGAGTAACAGTATTTATTTTATTATTTAGGAGTTTTACACATACCTGCACATGCTCTTGTGGCGCTATCTGGGTACTTTATGGAATTTGTTTCAGGTCATGTTGTAAGCAGTAGTAGATTTTGGGCATTTCCTCTATTCAGTATTTTTCACCCAACAAGTCTGTATTTTTCTTGAAGGCCAGCCAGACTACCTCATCTTAAAGAGTTACCGCAATCTAAGGCAGTTGGGTTCTTGTATCGGATGTACGTCGTTACAACGCATGCTTTTACAACGCATGCCTTTATGACGCAAGTTTTACAACGCAAGTTGTTACAACGACTTGCGTTGGGGGGCGCTGGATAGTGAATAGTTTAATTTACTATTCCAACTCCAGTCCCCGTGGATAGTAGGGAAGGTGTTGGATAGCAAATTAAAACTATTCCCTATCCTAGAGCGCCCTCCATCGCAAGTTGTTGTAAAAGTTGTGTTGTAATGGTTGCGTCGTAAAGGTACTTTGTTGTAAAAGTTGTGTTGTAAACGCTGTTCTCCCTTGTATCACATGAGAGTCAATGCTTAGCATAACTTTGGGCTCTAGATCTACCTCCATATTTTAATATTTTGAAGGTTTGTTGAGTAATTTGGTGTAATGCAGCTAAATAGAGACTCCTGGTTAGGATGTAGCTGGGGCAAGGTTTTTTGTGTGCTCCACGGTTGTCTCCCAGTATGCTTTGTGTTCAGTACATAGAATTTTGAATTTGATTCTCTCAGGTAGCCAGTATAATGATTGCATAGTTGGCCTTAACTGGTCCTTTTTTTTGAGAGAGAGAATAACGCATATAGCAGTTGTCTGAATCTGTAATTTAGGCATTACTGCTGTCGGTTACTTTGAAGGCCAGAATAAACCGCATACAATTGTCTAAATGTTTCTTTAAAGTTCTGATCCATTTGGTATTCTAAATGGAGTAAGCTGAATGTGTTGTAGAGAGAGGATAATTGCAAATTGATGCCTTTGACGCCTGCATTGCTCTGTGGTCAGCATGACTTGCTGACATCAAGCCTCACCACAGATTTATGGTCTTCATTGAAGTAGATGGAGCATATCCCAGGTTCTGTGGTCACTTAATATGGATGGACTTCTGGCAGGTTCTAGAGCATACAGCAATGGAATACAACTTTTCTTTGAGGATGGTAAACTTGTGTATGTGTAGTTTTGAAGCAAAATGTATTTTATTTGGCAGTAATCCATTCAATAGCAACATGAGGAAATTGGACAGGGTGCATACATGATATTTTTTCCATTTGCTATGGATCATACGAAAAGTTAAAACAAATTTGTGCGTGGCGGGACACGCAATACAAAGCTGAAATTCAATATGACTAGTTAGAATAACTAACTGAGTAATACGCGTTACCAAAGAGAAGCTAATCCAAACACATAGCTTTACTTTTTCATCCGAGGAGCTTTCATGACAACCGTCCCTTTCACAAGTTCTTGCATGTAAGCAGGAACTGATCTAAAAATAAGATTATTTCATTTATTGAGAGACCATGCAAAAATCTTGTTGAGCAAGGAAATAATGGGGCAATTTACAAGGGGATTGTGCTACAGGAGAGCCACTTTTTAGGATGCTCTAGTGGCGCAATCCCCTGCACCACATTTACAAAGCAGCGCAAAGCCACTTTGCATGCCTTAACGTCGATTTGTAGAGATTGTACCATTTCACGCAGGCATCTACATGAAAGGCATCTGCATGCAATGGGTGTTGCAGTGGGTGTTCCACAAAACACTGCTTGCTTTTTGAAGTTGCCCCAGGTTTACAAGGATGTGTAAATCTGTGGCAGCGCTGCAACATCCCTGCAACACAGATACCCTTGCAGCACGGTGCAAGAGCACCTGTATTGCAGGGATGATTTACTGCAATGCAGGCATCCTTGCACCATGGCACATGGGTGTCTGTGTTGGCACTAGGCAGCTTTTTTGAGCATCAGAGTAAGGGAAAACACAGGGGTGTGAAGCATTCTTACAAATATCATGCATCACTGCATTTTTTTAAATGATGCCGTGCAGTACTGCTTAATTTCTTGCAGCGCTGTGCCATGCTGTGCTATTTCTTTGTAAATATACCACTATATGTGCTTTTAAGTCTGAATGACAGGTTGGTCCATGCCTATTATAACCCCAAAATAACAAGCACTACCGCTAGTCCTACACTTTGGATATATGTCCTGTAAGAGGACTCCTGAAATGTGAACATTGTCTGGCTTGACTGTTTACAACAAAAGACCACAGCATTTGCTCCTGGAGGCCATACTATCAAATGGACACAGCTTTAACTGATGAGGGAACATCAATGAAATAGGGTTATTAGTTAAGGGTGGTAAAAGAGCCACTCAGGTAAGAACCACAATCCTGACAGGGTGAACCACAAACCGCACTAAATTAACCTGTGATTAACCCTCTGGTAGCTTGGTACAAAGCAGTCAGTCTCAACTTAGAGACAATATGCAAAGTATTTATGAAGCACACATACAGACAGTAATAAAGTGAAAACACAACACAAGAAAACTCCCAAATTAATTTTAAAAAATGTTCATTTTATTAAATAAACCAGAAAAGCAAAAAATTAATCACTCGAACCTGAGATATTCAATTGTAAATGCTTTAGTGAAAATGTCACTGAAAAACACAAAGGGCCACTCGCAGCTAGACCAGGACAGAGGGCCATATGTATCAACTAACTATTTTGCAATTCCTAAATAGCGATTTTTAAGGAATCGCTATTTAGGAATTGTAAATTGGTATGTATGAAAAAAATCGCTATTTTTTAGCGATTCCTTAATCTTCCTTATTTGCGAATTCGCATTTTGTGAATTCGCAATTAAGGAATAATTTCCAATGCATTCCTATGGGCCAGGAGGCCCATAGGAATGATTGCGAAATAATTCTCAAATTGCGAATTCGCAATTAGCTAATCGCAATTTGAAAATTATTTCAAGGGTGCAGGGGTGTCTCAAAGACACCCTGCTGCACCCCTGAAATGTACATGTGTGTGCATATGGCGCACATACATGCCCTATGGGCACGTGTGTGCATCACATGCTACCTTAAAAAATGCCAAAATATGCATTTTTTGAAGAATTCGCAAGTTACCATCAACTAAAAGTTGGTGGTAATTTGCGAATTCTTAGCCATAATTCGCTAGCCAAAAATGCTACATACATAGCATTTAAGGAATCGCAAAATTGCGATTCCCTAAATGCTATGGCAAAATAAGGAATCGCACAACTTTGCAATTCCTTATTTTGGGAATGTTTCGTACATCCCAAAACATGCAAAACGGCCGTTTGCGAGTCGCAAAGGCCGAAATTCTACGAATTTCGGCCTTTGCGATTCAAAAACGGCTTGATACATATGTCCCAGAGTCACAAAGCACAGGCTGACTGCAATGGACTGGTGGGACAAATGCAGGAAACAGGTTAGTACAGCTGAAAATGTACCTTCTAACTCTGGTGCCAAGAGATCCATTTGCAGGTCAAGGCTCCAACCTTTCTGGGATGAAAAAAATGCAGAGTATGCATGGTTTTAGGTTGCTTTGTGTGTATTGTAGGCAAAGCCCTATGATGCGTAAGTGTGGCTGGGTATAGCACCTCCAAAGTCATCCTGTCAGGACAACCCATCATGTCCACATATCATTCCCGTTTGCCTCACTGTCTTAAAGCAACACAAACAGGACTGGCTTTAGAGTGGTGCGACTGGTGCAGTCACACTGCGCGCTGACCTGGGAGAGGTGGCACTGCCCTCATGAAGGGCTCTGCGTTTAGCAATAACATACGATTTAAAAGCAGCTACTGCAGACTTCCTTGTGCATCCAGCTTTCAGGCAGCAATAAAAATGTCGATAACTATTGTGCTTAATGTTCCTGCTAGAGAGAGAGAGATCGGATTTTGATTCGCCTTAAAGTAGAGCAAAAGGTTAATATGCCTGCTGGAAAGAACATATCTGATTTTATGTGGCTAGCTGAGTGAAATAGTAAAGCCTACCTTTTCCAACACTCTAAAACAAATTAAATGTATTTGAAAGAAGGGCTATGGAGAGATGAGGAACACTTTTTCCCGGGTAGTAGTTAAGGTGGAGGTCATATCGAGGGTGAGGGCCAAAAAAGGTTGTTTCACTGGGCGCCACCATCGCTAAAGTTGGCTCTCAAAACCCAAACTCCAAAAGCAGAGCCATACAGAGTCATGTGACATAGGAATCTGACAGAAAGGCATAGTTGGAACAAGCACATGACAACTTTCTAAAAGTACTAAACAATCAAAAACTTCTAGCTGGCTATTTGATAGGCTGCCACTAGCTTAAGCAGGGTAAGACCAAACTACCTAACACGATGGTCAACGTCATTTATTAATTCATATTTGTTCATTATTCTTCATTTTTTTGTATATTCAAAAAGACAGAAATCAATTAACTTCACAAATTACATAACATCAAGCAATATTAGGTCCCCGAATAACACTTAGCAAACAGTTGTGAAAATGTTCCAGTCAAAAACAAACAACAAACAGTACAAAAAGTGACCCGTGACCACAATTTTAAAGGGGCAATCACGGGTTACCAACCAACGGGATAAATATTTCAAGCAGCAGAGGATATACATTTTCAGTACATTATTTTTCCCTGTCGCTGTATATGTTTCTATTGAAATTCGTCCCCTTATCCTTACAGGATAAGGGTTATTCCGTTATCCTGGTGCTTTTAGATCTGTCAGCGGCGTTTGACACTGTGTCACATGATATCATGACCTCCAGACTCATTAACATCGGGCTGGGTGGCAAGGCGTTGGCCTGGCTAAAGAGCTTTTTCATCAAGCGTACTCAGAGAGTCACACTGGGTCCGTACCAGTCAGAGGAGGTGGAGATCTCTAAGGGGGTGCCACAGGGCTCCTGCTTGAGCCCTACACTTTTTAACATCTACGTGGCACCCCTGGCTAACATCATGAGATCCCACGGATTTATTCCTGTATCGTATGCAGACGATACTCAACTCCTCTTCCCCTTTAAAATCATGACTCCTGAGGTACGCAGCTCCTTTGCCCAGGGGATGAAAGAGGTGGCGCAATGGATGGCAGCAAATTTCCTTCAGTGTAACGTCTCAAAGACTGAGGTAATGCTTTTTGGAGAGGCCAAAAGATTGTGGACTCCCGACTGGTGGCCTCAAGACCTTGGCCCAGTCCCCGTACCCAAAGAGGTGGTAAAAGATCTCGGGGTCAAACTGGATCAGGAGCTCGCTTTTAAACATCATACCAATCAAGTGGTAGGCTCCTGTTTCCATGTGATTGGTCTTCTCCGAAGGGTTTTCCCCCTGTTACCTGATTCCACCAGGAAAACGCTAGTTCAGTCGCTTGTGTTGAGCAGACTGGACTACTGTAACGGGCTGCTGTTAGCCGCCAATGAGGGCATTATTAACAAACTCCAAGTTGTGCAGAACACGGCAGCACGCTTGGTTTTGAATGCCCCAGCACGTACACCCTCGAAACCATTACTGAATCAACTACATTGGCTCACTGTGAAACAGAGAGTCTTGTTTAAAACGTGCTGCATCATCCATAAATGTCTCATTGGTAAAGGTCCTGACTATCTAACAAAAAAATTTGTCCCTTACATCCCTGCTAGAACTCTGAGATCTGGTAATCAAGAGCTGTTATGTGTCCCCAGGTTTTGTAAGACCAGACAAGGTGGAAGGGCTCTGTCTGTAGCTGGACCAAAGTGTTGGAACGATCTTCCTTATGACATTAGAACCTGTAAGGAACACTTTCCTTTTAGGAAAAAATTAAAAACTTTCTTGTTTCAACTATTAATCCCACTAAGTCTTCACTTAATATTGTTAGAGCAGGCCTTGGTCTCAGATGCTGCCAAAAAGGCGCGGAGATACTCCTCAGGGAGTCGATTCCCAGCGCGTTATAAGTATGCAAAATAAATAAATAAATAAAATAAATAAAATGGTAGTTTATGCCAAAACGTTTCAAATCCCATTTTATTACAAGGGATTCTCTTCACGGCTGAGACTGGACTATGCAAGTTAATAAACAGAAAAGGAAAACACATATTTTGTTTAGAAAGCATTTCTCCCTCCCTTTCATCTATCTATAACTACTCTTAAATGCAACCTGTTTATAGTGTACCTTATTATTAGGTTTCGGAATTCTTGTAGCAAGTTGTGAGCGTATTTCCCAGAAAAAAATCCAAAAAGCACTTAGTTACGATCTTCTAATCCTAAACAGTATGCATGTTTAGTGATTAGTATAATTAGGGAAAATTCAACTTACTTAAGGATGAGCTCTTTTAATCAATCCTATAGGAGGCTTCAATTGGCTTTGTTCATACCAACTGTCGGTGGACACATCAGCGTTGTTCTAAGTACGGAAGGGAAACTCAGGGGCATATTATCAAGGACGGGCGTTAGAATTATCGCCGCTTTAGCGGCAGAAAACTGCTGCTAAAGCAGCGATAATGGGTTTATCGCCGCTTTAGCGGTCGTTTTCTGCCGCTAAAGCAGCGATAATTTTAACGCCCGTCCTTGATAATATGCCCCTTAATTGTTTACCAAAGTTTCAGGCTTTAAACGATTGCAGGATTTTTATCAAGCTTAAAGTCAGACTTACTTCCTACAGATTATTTTGTTAACCAATGAGGGTTCACAAAACCATTTTGCAGCAAAAGGCCGCTTCATTGTTGTCAAGTGTAGCGGGCACTTCCACGTGAATTATCTGTAGACTTAAACAATGTCAAAATTATTAGCACAGCCGTGGCATCTCTGTGAGCTCTCAATTAGATACATTAGGGCAGATTTAGAAGCCCCTTGCGCCACTTCTCCCATGTTAAAAGAGAAGTAAAAGTGGCGCAAGGGGCTTGTAAATATGCCTCATTGTATCCATTTGCGGTGACTCACTCGTGTCTCAAATGCGTCCCCCGAGTATACATCCCTGACGCCATCTGATTTACGGAGCACTTTCAACATAGATGAAAGATGATCCCACCCGAGAAATACAGGAAGCCATCAAGCCCATTCTTACCCAGGGCCTTGAAACAGGAATATTGGGGAGAGGTATAGAAATATGGTAAGAAAAGTAGTGTAATCACACATAAAAAAAATAATAAAAAATGCTGGTTTTAGTAGGTGTTGGGGAGTCGCTAAACCGTCATGCACCATGCCAACACGTATTTCTGGAGTTGCACTGAAGACGCGACTCAGGTTTTATTTTTTAGAATAGTAAAACAAATATATAGACACTTTTAAGGTTCACTTTAAGGAAAGAGGTTCACCAATAATCTAAGGAAAAAAGTATAATTGGGAGAAAATTCTTTTTAAATGTTTTAATACGTTTTACGGAGTCGCGACAGAGGAGCAATGGAGCCACTTTGGCGTCACACATCACATCTGACACAGAAACAAATAGATTTGATAGTTGAAACACCTTTCTATCATGAATACAGGAAGGTCCCACCCCTTTCCAATATATTCTGAGAGTGGCTGTGAGTGTTCATACCTTTGCTTAGGCAGTCACCATTTTTAATTTTGATTTGGTGTTCCTTATGTGACTTCCCTGGTTTTGAAGATGATTTCTGGAGCAGAGCATGTAGAGGAGGAAGAAGACAACGTTGTGGAGGAGAGAAAAAGGAAAGCATTGTCTGGGAGTTTTGTACTATTCCATAGAGAGTGAAGAAAGGTAATACTGCTTGACCGACTCCAGGAGTGGTCAAAGGAACATGGAGTACTCTCAGACCTACAATACGGGTTCAGGGAAGGTCTGAGCACCGTGGATCAAGTTCTAAACTTAACATTATTAGCTGGTAAATATGTAACAGTAAAAAAATCTTGCCTACATATGGTTTATGTCGACCTTACTGCAGCATTCGACTGTGTGCAACATTCGAAACTCTGGTCAATAATGCTGCAAATGGGGATCGAATCACCAATAATCGACTTCCTGCGTGAACTATACACTGGAGCCAAGGGAAAGGTACGATTTGGGACAGCTGGTCAATTAACAAACAGCTTTCCAATACAGAAGGGGGTCAGACAAGGGTGCGTGCTGGCCCCTTTTTTATTCACGCTTTATACCAACGGTCTTGAAGCTGCAATGTTACAGGGCGTAAAAGATCTCCCAGAAGCTGGCCGTCGGCAGATTCCAGCATTATTATACGCCGACGATGCGGTAATTCTCGCACGAACTCCAATCCAGCTTCAACGGGCATTAAACAACTACTGTACCTTCATGACTAATCTAAACTTAAAAGTGAATATAAAGAAAACCTTCGTGATGCACGCTGGCATCAAGGGGAATAAAGTGAAGAAAATTTATGTGGACAGCCTGCCCCTTGAAAGAACTAAAACGTACCCTTACCTAGGTATCACCATCGACAAGGCGTTTAATTGGAAAGAAGCACTCACATCCCGAAAGTTATGCCTGATAAAAACAGTTGGCGCTCTAAAAGCTTTCTCTCTTCGATTGGGTAAAAAAAAACCAAGGAAATGATAAAAATCTACAATGCAAAATGCATTAGTACAGCCACCTTTGGAGCAGGAGTCTGGGGAACAACAAACGTTGACCAATTACAGATAGTTGAAAACTCTTTTCTAAAAATTTTATTGGCTGTCCCAAAGAGTACAACTACATTTGGATGCCATCTGGAACTTGGGGTGGACCATATCTCTGATATCATTAAGATCCAGCCTATCATGTTATGGCGCAGAATATGGGTTACGGACGAGTGTCAGCTCACAAGAGCTATAATCCAGGACTGCATGAAACTAGAGAACATGTCTAAGATAAGATGGCTGGGATATGTAAAATCCTTTCTTTCAGATATTGGTCTCCAAAGATTTTTTGATGAACCGCTGGCAGTAATAGACATAACAAAAAAAGAACTAAAAACTCTCTGTCTGTCGCATCTTTCCCAACTTCGGATGCTGAACGAAATAAGAAAGCCAACAGTTCAACACTGTCTATTAATACAGTTGGTCCCAACCATTCAACCGTACTTGCAATACGACCTGTCACAATTCAAAAAATTGCTTCTTACTCGTTTTAGGTTCAACCTCTATCACTATATGGTTTTATTCCCCATCCAGAACGTTTGGACACAAACTGCATCAGCATGTCCCTGTGATTCAACATCTTCACAGTCCACAATTCACGTTCTCTTTTTTTGTAAATTCTATGTCCCATTACGCAGGAGGTGGATATTACCTGTATTGAAAGTTATGAAAATTCGCAGATGCCGCCCTGCTTACTTGGCATTACAATTTCTGGAAAATAACTTAATGACAAAATCGGTGGCACAGTATCTTAAATTATGTCTTAAGCACCGTTCGAACTTACAAAATAACAACGATCTTAGCATCTAAAAATTATTCTTTCAGTAAAATGCTTCTTTTTTAAGTATGATTTTAGTATTGAATGAATTCAATGTTTTTTAAATGTTTACTGTATTTTGTACTTTTATGGTTCTCCGCAAAAGGAAACCGAATAAAGACGATTTGATTTGACTTCCCTGGTTTTGAAGATGATTTCTGGAGCAGAGCATGTAGAGGAGGAAGAAGACAACGTTGTGGAGGAGAGAAAAAGGAAAGCATTGTCTGGGAGTTTTGTACTATTCCAGAGAGAGTAAAGAAAGGTAAGGCATGCACAGTGACTTGCAGTATTTGCCAGAAAGTACATTTATGTGGCAGTGAGAAGAAATTTTCCAGTGGTACATCTAGTATGTAAAAATATTAAAGGACAATGCATGGTACTTGCTTGGCAAGAGCAGAGAGGGGGAGGGGGTAGGAATCAATGGGTTGTAAAAAAAAACACAAAGCTGTACAATAGATCACTACAAATAAGTGACACTATGCATTTCACTCACTACAATTCATTAATCAGTTGCTTTTTCCTGGAGTTACAACAGTAATCAAAACAAACCTATGTTAAAAATATTTCTTAAATTAGTATATATGTTACAATATTACAAACAAATATAAAGTAGTCTTTAATTTTGGAGATCTTTTTGAAAACATCACTCCTGGCATGCCAAATGATGTTTAAAATGCTGATAATCCATATAGACAAAATCCCATAGTGTTATTTTCCCATAATGCACCCAGATCCCCAACTCTTGAGACAAGTGAGTGATACTCAACACCAGTATAGAGATTTAGCAACCCAGGCAGCTAAAGGGCAGGCCCAAGTGACCCTACACAAACTTTATGATGTGGGCGATAAATCTGGAAAGCTCCTGGCATGGCTTAGTCGCAAAGATATTGAGGCCGGATTGGTAGACTGTCTTGTGGACCCACTAGGAACACCACAAGACTGAGCTGAGCAGATCCTGCGGAGTTTCGCGCATTACTACGTGGACTTCTATAAGGCCCGCCACCTACGGACCTACCAAGACATTGAGGCATATTTGCAAGAGATAGATACCCCCAAACTAGACGACGCGGAGAGAGAGGGGTTTGATTCTGAAATCACAATTGAGGAAATCAAAACAGCTATAGTCCACTTATGCTCCGGGAGGACACCAGGCCCAAATGGCATACCTGCGGAATTTTATAAAAAATGCATGAATCTGTTTGGTCCTCACCTCCTAACTCTTTTTAAAGATGCAGGTGAAGACGGGGTTCTTCGTTAGACTTACAAATGGCTACAATCATACCTATCCACAAGCCAGGGAAACCTAAGGATAAATGTGATTCCTATCGCCCGATATCCTTGCTAAATACAGAGGTAAAGATGTTGTCAACGATTTTGCCCACCAGACTGCGCCAAGTGATCACGACCCTGGTACACCAGGAACAATCAGGTTTCCTACCTGGCCGTGCGACCAGGCTGAACCTGTGACAGACACACAATTGGATAATGGACATGAAGGACCATGACACTCCACATCTTCTGTTATCTTTGGACGCAGAAAAAGCTTTTAAAGCAGTCTACTGGCCCTTTCTAGAGGCCACCCTGGTTAAATTTGGCCAAAGCCCTAGTTTCAGGAAATGGGTGGAATTAATGTACTAAGAGCCCAGGGCGAGAGTCCGAATAAACGGACGTACATCAGAGGATTTCCCCATAAGGCGTGGTACCAGACAGGGATGCCCACTATCCCCACTTCTCTTCTCCCTTAAGATAGAGATTCTAGCCTGCTTGGTGCGCCTGCACCCAGGAATGCAGGGATTTCTAATCACCCCAGAGGACGATACGTTTGAGAAGATCTCCTTGTATGCAGAAGATTTACTTCTCTATATTACACACCCAGACACAACAATACCCAACTTGTTCCACACTCTAGATTATTATGGACACAAATCGGGATACACAATTGGGATACATGATCAACTGGCATAAATCAGTAATTTAAAGCCCAGGTGCTCTGCACACATGGCCCACTCTCCCTGGAGCTCTCCAGATTGCAGATAATGGGTTTACCTATTTGGGAATTTACCTTACAACAGATAAAAACATCTGCTATCAGAGAAACATCAAACACATACACACACACTTTAAGAAGGGCATACAACGATGGAAACTCCTCCCACTCACAATTCAGGGCAGAGCATCCATGTTTAAGATGATCACACTACCACAAGTTTTATACGACCTACAGAACACATAGTTTCCCCTACCGCAAGCACTTTTCCAGGAGATTGCGACAGAAGTATGTTCCTTTCTATGGTTAGGGAACCAGCCCAGAATTGCACTCCATACCCTACAGCGCATCAGTACAATGGGGGAATTTCGCTGCCCAACATAGAACCCTATCTTTGGGCAGAGCGCCAAACCCAAATCAATGAGTGGATAGACGCACCAGGGGCACCCCCCCCACGTATAGGTTTGAGTGGGCCACCATGAGTGTACGTACATTTTTGCACTTTTTATATGGTGACAGAGGCAAGAGGAAGGCCACTCAGGTCACTATAGACTCCTTGGAAAGGGATAGGAAAGCAATTGAGTGGGAACGTAAACCAACCAAGGAGACACCCTTGTGGCACTGCACTTGTCCTAAGAAACTGCATAAATTGAAGGGCTTTGGCGGCTGGGATGCTATAGGTATCTCTAAGTTAGGTGATATTATTTATAATGGGAGGTAGGAATATGACCCAGTTTTGGGACTTGATAAAATGGGGAAATGGGCAAAGATCAATTATTCCAAATAATAATGTCGAACCACAGCAGTGGGTTGCCTTTTTCGAAACCCAATTCCAGAAGACTAATGCTAGCGAGGCACCAGCCCCTCCTTACACTCTGGACACACCCTTGATTTTTAGTACCAAAGAGGTGGAGGTAGTTCTAAAGACTATCCCGAGTGGCAAGGCTCCTGGGCCTGATTGCATCCCAGCACATTTATTTAGGCAGGACCCCGATCTGTGGATCCCCTATATTATGTACCGAATTAACGCGATATCAGGGGGAGCGCCAATTCCAGCATCTTGGTGCGGCACGGAAATCGTTTCGATTTATAAAAAGGGTGATTGTTCCGCGCTGGCCAACTACAGGCCTATAAGCCTTATCGATGCCATGCAGAAAATCGTAGCAAGAGTTATTCTGGGTAGGATCCAGTCTTGGATGCTAGAAGAGAATATTCTTACCCCGCTACAGGCAGGGTTTCGGGCCCATATGGGTACCCTTGATCAAGCCTTTAGATTTGTCATGCTTTATTGGAAGGAGGTACTGCTGGGCAAGGGTATGATATTCGCTGCATTCGTGGATTTAAAATCCGTGTTTGACCTTGTTCCAATATCTAAATTGTGAGATGCCCTGCTGGGATTGGGGATGCCCAAGGAACTGGTTTCCCTAGAGATAAGACTCCATTGTTCCAACTACGCCCAGGTCCGCTGGGGGAAACCAGGGGTGGTCACAGAGAAATTTGTAGTTGGGAAGGGTGTCCGCCAAGGGTGCGTGCAGGCCCCTACATGATTCTCACTATTTATAAATGGGGCTGTGCGGTATTTTGACAACTACCCCACTAATGCCCCGATGCTAGCGGGCCAAAGGGTGCCCCATCTCATGTTCGCAGACGATACGTTGATTTTATACAAGACGAGACAGGGGCTTCAGATGGCTCTGTCTCATTTTGAGGAGTTCTGCTGCGATCATGAACTGGTGGTCGACGTAGAGAAGACTAAGTATATGGTTCTTCATGGGGCTAGGCCCGTGACTTCAAGAATTTTCATGAGCGGGAAGCTCTTGGAGCAGACTAATGTCTTGACTTACCTGGGGGTCACCTTTGGCGATAAATTGAGTTGGTCGCTATCGTGCTGAAACATTCGCAGCTAGCGGGAGCCTTGATAAGGGAATATAGGCAGTCAAATACTAAGTCCATAGTCCCTGGTGTCAAAATGTACTCCACAAAAATAATCCCCGCAATCCTATATGGGGCATAGATTTGGGGAGCATCCAATTTGTACCATCTAGCTCTGGCTCAGAACAAATTTCTGAGATCAATTGTGGGCCTCCCCAAATCCACTCCGCATATCCCCCTCCTGTTGGATCTCGGTTGCCAGGCAATAGAGGATATAGCACGGTATAGGATGCTGGCCTTCTGGAGAAGGCTTTGGATTACCCCAGAATTGTACTTATTTGCTAGGGGCTTGACAGAAGTTAGGGGATTAGACAGTGCGAATAAAATCTCATGGTTATGTAGCATTAAATCTTTGCTTACTGATATGGGGATGAGGGACTTGTGGGATAGTCCAGAGACTGCGGAATTTCCCTCCAAAGCTTCCTATAGAGCAGTCTATTGGAATCTTATCAAAATTAGGAGGTTTTCCGCTATGACTAGTTCATCCCTGACTAGATATTTTTGTGAGCTTAAAGAAGAACCTAATATGGAAAGCTATTGGGATCTAATAACGAAGCCTAGAGATCGCAAGCTTTACCATCAGTTCCGAGTGGAGACACTCCCAAACAGAACGTTTTCACATGTAAATGGACATCAGGTACAGTAGATAAATGTCCGTTTTGTCCGGAGCACATCGAGGATATTAGCCATCTCCTTTATGTCTGTCCTGCCTACCAGCATCCTCGTAGTCTGTGGCTTAAACCCCTATGTAGATCTTTGGGAACCACCTCTGCATTGGTCGCTAATAGACTACTGAAAACTGGCTGCAATGACATCGCAGTGATAGGGGTAGCCAAGTTTTTGAGTTGGACTTGGGCTATTCGGGAGAAAAACAGGGGGGTTTATAGCTAATTACAGCTACTTTATTGTAGGCTGGTAGGGATCTTAATGTAATTGGCTTGTTCACACGGAAAGTCTTGTGTATGTGAAATATTTAATCCTGTATTAATGAATTGTTTTAAACGTGAATATAGGTATTTATATTTTTAATATGGAAAAGTACATTTGTATCGACAGTGTTAGGTGTACATAGATGTATTGTGTATTTTACTACATTCTCTGTCTTTTCATATGAATAATCGAAATAAAGACTTTTCTGAATTCTGGATTCTGGCTATAGGTATCTCTAAGTTAGGTGATATTATTTATAATGGGAAGTTGAAAAGCTTTGATACTCTCAAGGCTGAATACTCATTACACCCATCTCAGTTCCTGAAATACGCACATCTTAGGCACGCCTGGCTAGCGGAAAAAAGGGAAGACTCCCCGCTGCTGGAATATGCTCCATTAGAGGGGAGACTGCTCCAGGAACTTGTCACGATTAAAGCTGTCTCCTTAACATACAAGACCCTGAATAACAATGCTCTGGATAGACTGGGTAAGCTACAGTTGACTTGGAAAGGTAACCTGGGTACACGAGAAAATGTAGACTGGGAGGCAGCTCTAATGCACCCGAGTGAGGTGAACGATCAAATCATGACTTCGCCTCATATAATATAAAATACTGCATAGAATATACTATGACCGAGTTTGGCTGCATAAGATGGGGCGTGCAGAGGAACCTAGGTGCCAGAGATGTGGACATGGAAAAGACGACTTTTATCAAGGCATCTGGGAGTGTGTTAGGATACAGGCCTATTGGGAAAGGATCATGAGTAAACTAAGCAAAATACCATGGTGCCCCTAGACCCCAGACTTATACTATTGGGCATTTCAAATGATGTTGATCTAGGCAGACCTCAATTGATCTTTCTTTCACTAGCACTGGTAGTTGCTAAAAGATACGTGGCGAGGAAATAGGGAGCTGTGGATATACCGCTACTGCACGAATGGATGACAGCGATGGATATGTATATGGCGGCCAACACCTATAAGGCGATGGGCTGCCCAAAATTTTTGGAAAGTTATTGGGCAAATAGAGGAGGTACTATGGTCTTGACGCAATACTGGGGGATACCAAACTAGACCCTACGGGACAGGCCCCACCAGATACCTTAATAGCCCGAGAAACCCCGGGGACCTAGGGGAGGGAGTGATACCAAAAGAATTGTTTTTAATTGGTAGCCACCACATGTCTGACTCGCAAAAGAATGTGTAAGATCACAAAGGTCCACTGCTCTGTATACTGACTGATTACGTCAAAGGCTGGCTGACTGTAACCAACGTTATCTATGTTATGTTTGTTTTTGAAAATGACATTAAAAATATTTTAAAAAATAAAAAAATCTACAACTGGGCACAAAAAAAGAGTCATTTTTCACTGTAAATACTTGGTGTGTCCACGTTATGTTTTGGGCCATTTGCTGTCATGGGCACTAAGCCTAACCACACAAGTGAGGTACCATGCTTATAGAAAGACTTTAGGGAATGCGGGGTGAGTGGAATTTTGTGGACCCATGCGGATTCCAGAACTTTCCATCCCAGAAATGTGAGGAAAATGTGTTTTTGTTACAGACTTGGATGTTTGCAAGGGATTCTGGGTAACAGAACCCGGTGAGAGCCACTTCAGTCACCCCGTCCTGAATTCCTCTGCGTCTTTAATTTAAAAAAATGTATACGGTTGCTAGGTTTCTCTAGGTGCTAGGCACAGTGCAAAAAAGGGTCTGATTTCACTGTAAAAATGTGGTGTGTTGGGCTGTTTTCTGTAGCGGGCCCTAGGACTACTCACACAAGTGAGGCACAATTTTTATCAGGAGACTTAGGGGAACTCAGAATTGTAGACAAACTATTACCTATTGACTTTCTATGCATTTCTGCCTTCCTAATGTAAGACAATGTGTAAAAATTAAGTCACTTTGAAAAATGTCCTACAATTCACATGCTAGTATGGGTACCCACAATTTCAGAGATGTGCAAATAGCATCGTTTCTAAGCTCTATATTTTGTTACCATCTCAGAAATACATAGGTGTCTCTGATACCTATTTTTTACTCTTTATATTTTGCCAAATTAATTGCTATATACACGGTACACAATAAAAAACCACTGTAAGACGCTGCTCAGTTATTGGCTCTGAGTTCCACAGGTTCTTGGTAAACCTACAACTCCTATATATCCTCACAACCAGAGGGTCCAGCGGATGTAACGGTATATTGCTTTCAAACATCTATCATACTTAGAAGAAGTTACAGGTGAAAACTATGGCACACATGGCTGTTTTTTTTAACCTCATTTTCAATTTGTTTTATTTTTAACTGTTAGTTTCTATAAATAAAAACCTTGAAGGATCTACACAAATGACCCCTTGATGAATTCAAAATGTAGTATACTTTTCACAAATGTATAGCTTTTTGGGATTCATTATTGCTTTCACACCCATTTCGACCACTAACTGGAAGGAGAATGAAGCACAAAAAGTAGCAAAAATAGGCTATGTCTCAGTAAAATGCCAAAACTGTGTAAAAATGTTTGGTTTTATGACAAAAGTCTGCTTTTCCCTGAAAGCTGGGAAGATGATGATTTCAGCACCAAAAACCCTTTGTTGATACCATTTGCAGGGGAAAAATCAGATGCTTTCTTCTGCAGAACATTTCCCCCATTTTTCCCACAAAAAAAACATTTAGCAAAATTTTGGCTATTTCTGGGTCCCCTCCTGGGAAATCCACAAACCCTGGTACCTTTAAAATCCCCATGATTTTGGAAGAAAAGGGCGTAAATTTGGTGTGGATACCTTATGTGGACAAAACGTTACAGGTGCCTAAGCACAAACTACCCCAAAAAGCCAAAATCAGGCCCAAAAGGGGGGGGGGAGGCCTAGCAGCAAAACGGTTAAAGCTTAGCAAGCACTCTTAAAAGTCAATTTTGGCCTACCATTACAACTGCACACCACACAGGTTCTGCACAAGCAAGCCTGAGACATGTTTGAAGGGAAATTTGTCTATGTGGTTGACTTGTTAGTGTTAGTGCCTCAGTTTATATCTGCCCTATTTGGGTGTATATTTTTATATTTAACTAAGTATGTTCTTATTTGACTACCTCTATTAGTGATGCTCTGGCTCTCTAAATGTGTATCTAAGGGACTGCATGGGTTGTTTACTGGCTGTGTTAGTGGGTATTAGGGTATGCAACTGTGTTTATAGAACTATCTCCAGTTGGCCTAGATTCATATGATGAATCTATATATCTAAGTTAATGGTTAGGTGATATAGTGAGTGTGTTACTGGGTGTATTAGTGCATCTTTCCTTTTGTAGACAGGTATGTGACTAGCATTATAAACGTGAGGCAGGATGTAAAACTGGGCATACTGGTCTGTAAGTGCTGAAAGTTGAAAGTGTATGTCTTATGCTTGAAGCACATAGCTCCTTGCCTATGGCCTACCTTCTGGTTACCTTAGGAGTGAGTTACATAGGACAGAAGAGGAACTTAAGGCTTCACAAGCATTCTTAAATGTCAATTTATCCTACCACTAAAACTGCACTCACAGGTTCTACAGAAGCAGACCTGAGCCACGTTTGAAGGGCAACTTGTCTTCATGGGTGATTTGTTATTCTTAGTGCCTCGCTAGATATCTGAATGAGTGTCTCAGTCCCTATTACAGTGTGTCTTTGGATATTTAAGGAAGTATGTTGCTTTTTGACCACCCCTCTCAGTGACTATGCCTTTCTAAATGTATATCTAAAGAGCGGCATGGATTGCTTACTGGCTGGGTTAGAGAGTATTGGGGTATGCAACTGTACATGCACAGCTGTCTCCAGTAGGCCTAGATACATACGATGTAACTCTATAACTATAAATGGATAGGTGCAATTTTGAGAGTGTTATTTGGTGTATTGGTGGCTCTTTCCTTTTCTAGATAGGGATGTGAGTTGCAATGTGACTGTGAGATGATGTAAAACTGAACGTACAGGTGTGTAAGTGCAGATGTCAGTCATTGACAGTGAAAGTCTGTATCTTATGTTTTAAGCACATAGCTCACTGCTAATGGCCTACCTTAGGGTTGAGTTATATGTACCAGAAGAGGAGTAGAAGACTTGGCAAGCACTCCTAAATGTCACTTTGTTCTACCAGTAAAAGTGCACACACTGGTTCTACAGAAGCAGGGCTGAGACATGCTTGTAGGGCAACTTGTCTGCATGGATGAGTTGTTAGCGGCTCAGTGGATATCTGAAAGAGTGTCTCAGTCCCTATTTGAGTGTGTCTTTGGATATTTAAAGAAGTATATTGCTATTTGACTACCTGCCTTAGTGACTTGATTGCTCTCTAAATGTGTATCTAATGGGCTGCATGGATTCCTTACTGATTGGTGTTAGTGGGTATTGGGGTATACCTCCAGTAGGCCTGATACATAAGGTGTCAGGAAGTAGATCGGGGTTGTTGCCTACAGAATTGAATATCTGGAACTGCATTTTCCAGGTGAGCTTGGTGCACTAGAGTGGCGTTATAGAGCAGCTGACATAAGCATGAGTTGTGTGTTATTATTGTTTCCGGATTTGGTTTTCTCTCGTACGAGAGAGAGATGCTGCTGCTGGAAGTCGCTCCGTTGATTCTTCATGCTCACACTTGGCTAAGTGTGAATTTTTCCTTGGACTTTCTAGATGAGTTTCCTGTTGTAAAGTCTGAGTGAGTAGAACCAGGAGCCGGTTCTCCTACAGGATTATTTGTTGGCCTGTTATTATTCGAGGGTGTGCAGCGCCGAAGGCTTCCCGCTGTCATGTCATTTTCAGTTGGATTCTTTTTGGCTTTTGCCGATCTGGCGGGTGCAGAGTACATTTATGGCCAAAGCGGAATGCAGTGGTGAATCTAAAACAACGCATTACTGATTCGGCATACAGTGGCGGCTGGTGACATTTGAAAGCAGTGGGGTGTAAAGGTTGGGCATGACTTTTAAGCCGCAAGCAAAGTGAGCAAGCGAAGCTAACAAAAGTGGGTACAGGTTGAGTACCCCTCGAGCTATGCAAGCCCCCTGCATTTCCTCTGCAGTCATGCCTTCGTGTCACCTCCCCCCATCCCCCGGCTGCGCGAAGTGCTGCAGGGGCCCCAGTAAAGTGTATTAAAAAAATGCATTCGGAGCAAAATGTGCATTTCCTTCATAGGTATACCGTGCTAAGAGGCGATGACGCACATAGCTCACGGCAACAGGCCCCTGGAGAAAATGGCGACAGCCTAGTTGCACTCAAACATTGTACGTATGCCCTCGAAAATCCCAGCATGCAAAGCATAACTACCTGGCTAAGAAGATTGGATTTGCTTGTGGCGTGAAATGGGGCCCTTTGCACTTGGCAGCTATAAACTGCTCCCGACATAAAAGTGTCTAAATAATATTAAGTGCGCTTCCAACGAAGTAAATATTTATTTAAACACCAACCAACGCCGAAAGCACTCTGTGACTGCAAACAGTACCTCCCCACACAAGGCGGTTCACACAACGGCATCCGCGATGTTTAATTTTCACCTGCAGGAATATTTCTCACTGCCCACGCCTCTCGCGCACAAGTGACTCAGGGCAGGGCACGGGGCTGTGACCCCCCCGTCTGCTTCCTGGCACCCTGCGGGCATCTCCGTGGGGTGCTGCTGGACGGGCTGGCATCCTCCGGGCTTGGGGCCCTCACTGTGTGCGCTGTTGATGGTGTGCGATGCACATTGGACATGTCACACGCACCCTGTCTGTGACACTGATTAACATGTTGAGAACAAACATTATCACGTCTAAGGTTATTGGCCATTTAATGTTAGATGTATTAACAATGCCTGCAGCCTGAATGTATGAATGCGAAGCAACAGAGCTCCGGACACGGTGGGGCTACATAAATCTATGCAGTTACCGGCGGGTGAGGGGGGGACGGGAGTGTTGTGCGGGCCGGGGGACGGAGAGGGTAATAAAATAAAGAAAACTTACCTTCCTCAGTCCGGACCTCCGCTCCTTCTCCACACCCCGGATCGGATCACGCGCCATTGCCTCAGATGGTCCATCATTTTGACTTTGAAATGCACCAGGCTGCACGGTGGAGTCTCAGCCAATCCTGGCGCTGCATTAGCAGCACCACTGCGCCAGGATTGGCTAAGAGCAGGGTTAGTGCCTGCCCATATGAGACCCAGGGGGCCGGGGTCCCTCTCACTCTGAGTCGCTGTTGGGGAGGGAGGGGAATGTACTGTATCATGTGCGCATGCGCAGGCAAGTCCAAAAAATGAGTCGCCAAACATTGGCATGCGCACACTGCAGCTGCGCTGTTTCTGCAGCCTGCTGTGCTGTGCTGTCAATCACTGCCGCAGCCCCGCCCCCACACCATCTGCGATATCGGGCTTGTCCCGGTAAGCTGAGCTAGGGGTTGCCGCAGAGAGTTTGCTCAATCTCCGATTTAATAATATACATTTGTAATCCTTCCTCAGCAAGACGGTCGTCCATGGCTAGTGGGGCAACGCTCCAACGCCCCCAATGGACGCACCGCCACTGTCGGCATAATATAAGCCTGGAAATAATGTTTTCACTTGGGTGTCAGAGCGGAATGCAGTGGTGAATCTCAACCACACATTACCGATTCTGAGCGGGCAAGAAAGTATTGTGTATTCTTGGATGATTATTATTTTCCTTTGTTTGTATTTTATTCACATGATCTATAAAACAGTATCAACTAACCTGATTTCGGTTATGAACAGTGGTTGCTAACTGATCTTTCATCTAGTGGAATTAATTTCATGAAGGAGACTACCAGTTGTTTTTGTGTTGCTTCTGCCTTGGCTCTGGAGAACTATACAACTTGGGATCTGGGAATACTCCCCTTAATATCATTGAGGACATAAAACTATTGCACGATTGTCTATTTTCTTTTGCTTTCCATTGGACGTCTTCTCATTTCTAAAAGTGTATTAGTAACTGGTAAGTATGGGGTCTGCATGAAGACTTATTGTTTGAGGAGGCATTGTTGTTTTTGATGCCAATTAATCATTTTTTTTCTGTCTTGTAAACATTGGTATATGGAAACAGAGAGAGAGTTCCAGTTGCATATGAATGATAAGATGTTCTTCAGCAGAGCAAGGTATAGCTAAGGATTAGTGAGACTATACAGAGCAGGGGTCTCCAACCTTTCCTATAACGAGAGCTACTTCTGAGCAATGGAAACGGTCCTGAGCTACTAACAGCTTCGACTATTTCTGCAGCAGTAACCACATCAAATACAATTACTACAGTGACCACACCTTACAGAATTACTAGTAGTGGCCACCCACATGCATGTCACACTATCAAGTGATAAAATATTGTGTCATGTCAAAATATCAAACCCAGAAAATGACTAATACAATATCATGAAAGTATACATGAATACATAAGTATAGATTTACTATTTTTAACTCCACATCTACGTACCTTGAAGGCTCATATATGTGCAAGATAAATAGATGTGAAATTTAGAATGTAATTGAAATTAAACTCTTCTATAAATACTTACCTTCATGATATTGTGATAGCCAATATTCTGGCCGCAATATTTTTTCAGGATGATATTTAAAAGTCAATATTGTTGAAGCACACCAACCTCCCAACGTGTAAGAAACAGTGAAGAGTTGCTAACATCAATGTCAGGAAACTTTTTATCAATATAAAATGCTTCCACATGACTAATGAAATAACAGCCACAGGAGAAAATGCGCAATGGTATAAAGGGAATACGAACAGGTATAAACATCCCCAGCTTGGTTTGAATTATTATTCAAAGTGGAGCTATAAATATATTTAGTATTTTTAATCCTTTGTTTTCAAACATTAGCGTATTAGTTTTCCAAAATGTGTTTTGTATGAAATACGAACATTTCATATTGGGTAAATACACAGAAAGAATATCTTGCCTTTTGCAACAAAAAAACTCTCAATTTGAGGCTACAGAAATGTGTAGCGCAACCATCATTAAAACTGCTAGACTCTCGGAATTACTTACAATGCTGGGCTGCACTACAGGGAGCTACTTCCAGGGTACTGGCGAGCTACCAGTAGCGCCCGAGCTACCCGTTGGAGAACCCTGATACAGAGAGTAGCCTTTCATGTGTTTGTGTATTGATGGTATTCTTTGTATTTCAGGTTCCTTTTCCCCGCTGTTCCTTTCCTATCCTTTCACCTGATCGCCATAACACTCTGTGTATGTTCAGAGTTGGGGATGTCAGGAGGTGGACCCCTTATTGCTTCACCTGGATTCCACAGAGTTCTTATCTCAGCCAGAAGAGATATCTGACATAAGGTGTCTCTCTGTGAGAGAGATAGCTGAGGTGCTTCTGTGAATGTTTGACTGGGTGTGTGAGTGGTTGTATCCTTTTGTAGATAAATATGTGAATTCCACTGAGACTTTGAGACTGGTTGTATAATGAAACAAATGGCCCTGTAAGTGCACATGTGAGGCACTGAAACTTTAAGCTTTATGTCTTATGTTTTAAGCAAATGCCCCACTGCCTATGGCCTATCTACAATCCACCTCAGGGCTGACTTATATGTAGTGGAAAAGGACTATAAGACTTGGGAATCAATCAATCAATCAACCAATCTGGGAATTGTAAGTGTGCTATTCACCCGTGAGGCTCTCATGGTGCTGGGTGGGGGGGGGGCTGTAGATCTGTTTAGCCGAAGAGCCAGGTCTTGAGGGTATTCCTGAAGGTGTTCAGGGTGGGGGTGCATCTGATATCTGCCGGTAGCTCATTCCAAGTCTTGGCTGCAATATGAGAGAAGGGTCTTCCGCCTGCTCTGGCTCTGTGGATGCGCTGGGTTTTGGACAGTGCGAGGTTGGAAGATGGGAGGTTTCTTTTGTGTACGTGAAAGTTGATTCTGTCGTTGAGGTATTTGGGTCCGTTGTTGTGTAGGCATTCGTAGGCGTGAGTGAGGATTTTGAAAGTTACTGTTTTCTCCACGGGGACCCAGTGGAAACTTTGTAGGGGTTAGCTGATGTGTTCGTGTCGGGGAATGTCGAGTACGAGTCTGGCAGCGGTGTTCTGTATTGTCTGGAGTTTGCAGAGTAGGGACTTGTTGATGCCAGCGTAGAGTGTGTTTCCATAGACCAGTCCGCTGGTGATGAGTGCGTGGGTGACTGTCTTCCTTGCCTCAGGGAGGACCCACATGAAGGTCTTGCGGAGTATGCGAAGCAGTTGGAGGTGACGGCGTTGACTTGTTGGTTCATGGTGAGTGATGAGTTGAGTATGGTGCCGAGGTTCTTGGCATGGACCGAGGGCTAGTGTTGTAGTGTTTGTGTAGTGTACGGTCATGCTGGGGGTAGTATTTTAGGGTTTAGGGTAGTGGTGTATTGTTTGTGTAGTGTAGGGTCATGCAGGGGTAGTGTTTTAGGGTTTAGGATAGTGCTGCAGTGTTTGTGTAGTGTAGGGTCATGCAGGGGTAGTGTTTTAGGGTTTGAGGTAGTGTTGTAGTGTTTGTGTAGTGTAGGGTCATGCAGTGGGTAGTGTTTTAGGGTAGTGTTGTAGTGTTTGTGTAGTGTAGGGTCATGCGGGGGTAGTGTTTTAGGGTTTAGGGTAGTGTTGTAGTGTTTGTGTAGTGTAGGGTCATGCTGGGGGTAGTGTTTTAGGGTTTAGGGTAGTGTTGTAGTGTTTGTGTAGGGTCATGCAGGGGGTAGTGTTTTAGGGTTTAGGGGAGTGTTGTAGTGTTTGTGTAGTGTAGGGCCATGCAGGGGGTAGTGTTTTAGGGTTTAGGGTAGGGTTGTAGTGTTTGTGTAGTGTAGGGTCATGCTGGGGTAGTGTTTTAGGGTTTAGGGTAGTGGTGCAGGGTTTTTGTAGTGTAGGGTCATGCAGGGGGTAGTGTTTTAGGGTTTAGGGTAGTGTTGTAGTGTTTGTGTAGTGTAGGGTCATGCAGGGGGCAGTGTTTTAGGGTAGTGTTGTAGTGTTTGTGTAATGTAGGGTCATGCAGGGAGTAGTGTTGTAGTGTTTGTGTAGTGTAGGGTCATGCGAGGGGTAGTGTTTTAGGGTTTAGGGAAGTGTTGTAGTTTTTGTGTAGTGTAGGTAATGCTGGGGGTAGTGTTTTAGGGTTTAGGGTAGTGTTGTAATATTTGTGTAGTGTAGGGTCATGCTGGGGTTAGTGTTTTAGGGTTTAGGGTATTGGTGTAGTGTTTGTGTAGTGTAGGGTCATGCTGGGGGTAGTGTTTTAGGGTAGTGTTGTAGTGTTTGTGTAGTGTAGGGTCATGCTGGGGTAGTGTTTTAGGGTTTAGGGTAGTGGTGTAGTGTTTGCGTAGTGTAGGGTCATGCAGGGAGTAGTGTTTTAGGGTTTAGGGTAGTGGTGTAGTGTTTGTGTAGTGTAGGCTCATGCAGGGGTAGTGTTTTAGGGTTTAAGGTAAAGTTGTAGTGTTTGTGTAGGGTCATGCTGGGCGTAGTGTTTTAGGGTAGTGTTGTAGTGTTTGTGTAGTGTAGGGTAGTGTTTTAGGGTTTAGGTTAGTGTTTGTATAGTGTAGGGTAGTGATGTGGTGTTTGTGTAGTGTAGGATCGTGCAGGGGTAGTGTATTAAGGTAGTGTTGTAGTGTCTGTGTAGGGAAGAAAAGTGGCATATGGTAGTGTTGGGGGGTCGTGCTGGGTAGTGTAAATGTAGGAAAAGGACTGCGTTTCGAGGGTGGCGTGTGCAGGGGTACTACATTAGCATGTAGGGTAGGGTAGGATAGGTTAGGATACTCATACTTACCTTTAAAACTTTTACAATTAGTATTCCCGTTAACATGCATGCCTTTGCGTTGTAATGGCATGCGTGGTAAAGGCATATTCGTTGTAAAAGTTTGCGTTGTGTTTTTTTGCGGGGTGTTTGTCTTTGCGGAATTAAAATTGCGGAGTGATGGTATGCGGGATAATTGTTGGCGGAAAAACATCTCATATTCGTGGAAATACATATTCTAGCCACCGCCATGGCCAGAAATAGAAAGTATGGTTGAGCTCAATCTGCCCCCATACTACTGACCCTCAATAACATTTGCGCGGGTGTTAACTCTACTTTCACCTTCATGGAGAACCCTAAAAATGTCTCTATGTCTCTCTTCAAGGTTTCAAGTCGTGGACAAGTAGAGAACATATGGACCACATCTGCCACGGGGGTTTGACAGCGGGGAGCTGATTCCCACTGAGCCACCCCATTTTGTTATTTTAGCAGGCATGTGTTAAAGATCTAAAATTGTCTTGTAATGCTGAGTCTGCAACCCTGAGGAGCACAGTATTGTCTGGCCCATTTTCAGGGATGCGAGAAACCCCAATCCCTTTATACCAAGCCTGTGATCCTATTTATCCACCTGCCTCTTAAGGTCTTCTGATCGCAGGCTACTCAGCTCAATAGAAATCCAGCTAATTGTACAGATATCGTTGTCTCTCGCCATATCCATAATAACAGTTTTAACCATTGTTTTTGGGCCACCAGCTTTATTAACAAAAAAGCTACATATCTGTAAGTATTTTAAAAAATCTTTCGGACTCATCCCGTGACTGTCTTAGATCTCAGTAAATGACTTGGATCCGACTGCACTAAACAAATCCCTGACCATCTCCACACCTAAATCCCACCATCGTTTCATTTAGCTGTCATGAAGAACTTCCGGAAGTGATGGGTTCAAATAAAGTGGGGTATAATATATCATTCTTCCTGTCCCTATCTTTCTCTTTAGTGTCCCCCCACACCGAGAAGCCACCCAAAGGGTCTCAAACCTTACCTTCTTGTAATACCTGGGTTCACTAAACCTCAGAAGTAAGTTTTTGGCTGCTTTCCCTAACATTAGCTCATAGATATCAGGCAACCTCCCCTGGGTCCAGGGGTCCGAGGTGTTTCCCCCAACTAGCCTGCACATATATTGGAGGACTGCTGCCAGATGGTACTGAAGTCGGGGACGGCCTAGGTGGCTCTCTCCTTAGGGAGATTCATATATTTCGGGTCCCACCTTGCCTATTAACCATCCCCTCTAGCTTCTAAAACAAAGATTTCTCAGATACAAGGGGTATAGATCTAAATAGAAAGAGCACTTTGGGAAGAAAAATCTTTTTAACAATATTGCATTGTCCGAGTATTGACAGATGTAACGTATTCATCCTTTCAAAGTCTTGTGACCCTTTCAGTATAACAGGAGCTAGATTCAATTCTACAATCAAGTCTATATTGGGTGATATATTCATCCCTAAATAGGATGCTGATTGTACTACCCAGCGGGCAAACTAAATTCAGGTGCCCATTGATTACTATTTGGGTTGTATGCTGATTAAGGAGATACCCTGCTATCTTCCCAAAAGCCCTTGCTTCTTTCATAATTTCCGTCATTGCCACCTCTGGGAGTGGTGTGACAATAGCTACGTCACCTGCATAGCCCAGAATCTTAGTTTCAAACCCTTCAGAACATATGGGATTAATACCTGAATTCACCTCAATTTTCTGAATAAGTGGGTCAATATACCATGGGAACAGTAGGGAGAGCAAAAACAACCCTGCTTAGTCCCTCTTTTTATCTTGATTTCCTCAGCTTGCCCATGCACTATAATTAGTATTCTGGCCGTTGGTGCTACATCACCCACAGGGCATTGATGAAGCCTCTACCCACCCCAAGACATTCAAGAATGGCCCGCAAATAATCCCAGGAGACCCTATCAAATGCTTTTTTCCGCATCCAATAGTATAAAGTGCCATAGGGTCTCCAGCGATCGAGGTGGCATCATAGAGCGTAATGATCCTTCTGATATAGTATGTAGTACCCCAATCTGGCATAAAGCCGTGCTGCCGGGGCGAAATGACTTGCCCGATGACCGACTCAGTCTATTCTCTAAGACCTTGGAGTATATCTTAGCGTCACTATTCGTGACAGTGATTGGGTGATATGATCCTGGATCTGTAGCCAGCGTCTCTTTTTTCAAAAAGACCACAATTCTGGCCTGAGCCCCTGCACTGGGGGAGGCTCCCCCATATGAACCTGATTAAGGGGCTGATTACGATCTTGTTAGGAAACTCTTCCTACCTAATCGGTTTTGGAATCATTTCTAATCGAATCAGGTTCTGCAAGTCCAACCGAATGATTACAATCTTTCCCAACTTTGTTCAATCGGATTTCCATTGACTTCAATGGAAGCCTGTGTTCCAAACGAGAACACAGGCTCATATGGAAAAAAGGGTTTGTTGGGGAAAACCATGCGCCCTGTGACGGGCACCCCATGGTGGCGGCCAACTGTGCATGGTTTAACAGGGGGATCCCATGGCTACCCCCACGTGCCCCAACAGGAGACCTCAGGGTGAAGGGGGGCCTGTGTCAGGCCCCCGAAGTTAGATTCCAACAGCCATTTCGTGTAGGGCAAACCAAATCTGAATGGCCGATCAAATTGGTCATCGTAATCGCTTGTTCGGAAACAGTGTCCATAGAGCTGTACGAATTGACTCCGAATGACTCGGTCTGTCCGAATGCCATTCAGAACTGATTCGGATAGCCCAAATGGTTTCTGGAAAGGTGTCCAATTCGGCCGGAAACCTAGGTTCCGAATCAGATTTGCCAAATCCAAATCGAGCCGTTCCATTTGGCATCGGAAAGCTGACATCAATCTTCCCCAAGCCCTGGTCCTCCTCGATTTGTCCGCTGCGTTTGACACGGTTGATCATTCCATCCTTCTCGACCGTGTCAGCGCAGCGGGCGTTCGGGGCGCAGCCTTTTCTTGGATTGCGTCCTTTCTCCAAGGCAGGTCCCAAGCGGTTCACCTCTCAGGCTTTTCCGCTCCCCCTCGTTTGGTTACCTGTGGGGTCCCCCAAGGTTCTTCCCTCTCCCCCTCCTTTTCAATCTTTATATCCACCCCCTTATCATTTCTCTTCCCGAGCTGGGGGTCTCTGTGTATAACTACGCGGATGACCTCCAGCTCGTCTTTGACCTTTCGTCCCCCTCGCATTCTCTCCCTAAGCTCTGTTCTACTTTAGTTTTTATTTCTGAATGGATGAGCTTCAACCATTTGAAGCTCAATCCGGACAAGACGGAGCTTGTCCTCACGGGTGGCCCTTTAAATCCCTGGTCCACGGTTCACTGGCCCCCTACCTTTGGTTCCCCCCCCTCTCCGGTTTCCTCCGTTCGGACCCTGGGCATCAAGGTCAGTCATGACCTGTCTATGCACGACCAAGTTAGTTCCGTTGTATCTTCTTGTTTTTTGTCCCTTCGCCTCATTCTGAAGATTTCCTGGTATTTCTCTGCGGACGCCCTCAAACCCATAGTCATGGCGCTCATCACTTCCCGCCTTGACTATGGGAATGGCCTGTACGTGGGCATACCCGCTTATGAAACCAGACGTCTTCAGGCCATCCAAAATCAGGCGGCCCGCCTCATTCTTCGCCTCCCGAAATCTTCCCACATTACCCCCACTCTCAAGTCCCTTCATTGGCTCCCTGTGCACTTTAGATCTTTTTTCAAATTGGCCTGCCTGGCTTTTCGGGCGCACACCCACTCAGCTCCCCTCTTTATCAGTTCTATGATCACTCCCTATGTCCCTAGCCGCACTCTTCGTTCTTCTTCTCTTTCCCTCCTGCACGTCCCCCGCTTCCGCAAATCCAGAACGGGGGGCACCCGTTTTTCGGTTCTGGCCCCCCGGTTCTGGAACAGTCTTCCTCTCTTCATTCGTTCCATTCCCATCTATACCCATTTCCGTAAAGCCCTGAAAACATTCCTGTTTTCCCAGGCATTCCCTTGCTAGCTCCCTCGGACCCCGACGTTGAGTCAGGTCTAGTCCCCAGCGCCAGGAAGCCGCTTGGCCGCAGTGCGCTTTATTAAGTTTCTTTTTCATTTCATTTCATCGTAATCAAACCCTCTTTACTTCACTGATGTTTTTCCTCATGTAAACCACTGTATCACGACCATCATATTGGACACCAGGGTTGGAGGACAGTGAGGCACTTTCCCCCTCAGATCCATCAGTCAGTAAGTAAAATATATCCCATAACTCTGAAGAATCCTCTTGGCCTCTAAATCCCACAGCCCCATCTATTATATCCTTTATTTTCACATGTGCCCCTGCACAGGGTGGGGGACCCAACCCTATGAGCTAATCTTTTCTATGTTCCTCTACTGGGGTGGTGCTTTGCTCAGTCTGCAGGACCACCAGATTTAAAACTTCCAAGCGTGTAGCCTCTGGTAAAGCATGTCTCAACTACTTGACCCCGGGGTACCCCTCCTCCAAATGTACCAAATTATTGGGCATCAGGCCCTCCCCTTTACTTGGGGTGGGGGGCAGTGTGCAGTTAACCAGTCTCCCCTTCTCCTCCTACCTCATTGCTGGAGTCCAGCTGCAATCCTCCAGCCACAGCAACCATGAAGGGGAAGAATTCTGCGGTTCCTTGCTGTAGAGGTGGATTTACTTCTGATCTCATTACCTCCTTCTCTCAGCTTGAGGCATTCTTGCCAGGCATCCCCTCTGGAGCCTTCCTCTCCTTCGAGGCAGACTTACTTCCCCCATTTGATGCCAGCTTTAGCCCCTTAGTGCACTGGGGTAGGATAGGACCAGCAGCAGCAGCCCCCAGTCCAGTCCGCGCCACTTCAGTGCTCCGGTCTCAGGAAGATCGAGCTGGGTTGGGTGGCATTCTAGTTTTGGTGCAGTGTCAGGCCGTGTGCCTCCCGGGCCCGCCGGCATGCACAGCCAGCAATCCAGCAGCAGTGAGGAGTGAGAGCCTCACACAGGTAACCAGGAAGGCTCTCAACGCCGTCAGAGTCATGCGAACAGCAGCGATTGCTCGGGCAGCGGAATCAACTAAGCCAGTCCTAGATTCCAGGTAGGTGATCAACATATCGCCATCTTATACTGGGGTGCAGCCGAGTTTTCAAATCTTACTGCTTCTGATCCTCGGAGGAAGCCGAGCAGCAAGAGAGAGACCGGTGCGGTCTCTCACACAAGGGCCATCTTACCTCCACATGCGGATATCGCAGCACTTTCGAAAAGGAATATACCAGCTTCAGGTTTAACTGCAGCAGATGTGGTTGACCGCTGGAAAATGTAACATATCTGCAATAGAATAACTTTAACTTAGATTTATTTAGAGCCAATCACAGATCTACTTACTTTACCTAATAAATCACTGCCTACCTTTGTATTATTAACTTCACCCAATCAAATATGTCCTCGTCTTGACCCAGATCCACTCCTCCATTTTAACTGCCTTACATTCTACCAACTGTCACATTCAACTGCAGTCTCCTTTCCTGTATGCACCTTCCTAAAATATGGTTAGAGTGTGGATTGTGGGTCACAGCTATGTCTTTTAGGCTAGAGAGGCTGCTAGAAAGATTGACATTGACAGGGACGTAGATTTTGTTTAGTGTAGACATTACTTAGATTGGGCAGAGAGGGTGACATTTTCTGCAATTGCTTTCTTTGTTTGAGAGCATTGCAGAATGCCAACATCCAGACCTCTTAATTGAGCACTGTGGAGGCAATGACCTAGGCACTCTTACTGGGGTAGGATTGGAAATCGCAGTGACGGACATCTTTGGCCAAATAAAAACACTTTGGGTGAGTGAGTGGGTGTGTGAATGACTGGATCTCTGAGAGGGTCTCTGAATGGACATTTGAATGTCTGAGTGGATCTGAGTGGATGCATGGGACTGTAAGTGGGTTGGTGAGTGGGTACATGAGTCACTGAGTGGGTCTACTGGTGAGTGCATGAGTGTTTCTTTGACTCTCTGAGTGGGTGTGTGACTGTCTAAGTAAGTGAGAGAGTGGGTGCATGATTGTCTGAGTGGGTCTGTGAGTTGGTGCAAGACAATATATTAAACATTTAGGATTGTGCTTCTATAGGAGATGTGTTTTTGTGTTGCTAATAACTTTGGTGCCGTTTGATGAATCTCCACGAAACTTTCATAAAACAATGCTCTTCTTTACCTAGTTTGTGCATGGAAAGTTTCAGGGTGATCTGTTAAGTCGAGGCTGGGAAAGAAGAGGGTCCCAAAATGCAAAATCCCCATGCATTTTCCACACACTTCTTTAGGAAGTGCTACTACAAAAGCTGCTGAACAGAATTACACCAAAATTGTCAGCAAGCTAGATCTTGGGTGGCAGATTGTGCTTTTTTGATTTGGTGTTAAATGGTTCAGTAGTTTTAAGAACTTTGGGTTAAAAAATATTTGGATATCTGGACGTTTGTATCCGGGGAGGAGTCCCTAAAAGACAATTTTAAAAATGGAGCATTATGATTGGACCAGGGAGAATTTTTTTCCTCTGCCAGTTCACTTGCACGGACGCCAACTCCTACGGAAGTGAGCACTTTGGGTCACTACAAGCAACATGAGGAAAATGTTGCTGGTAGCCAATACAGGACTCTGGAATTTAGTCACATGTCCGGAATTTTTTTTTTTTAAGCGGATATACGGGGCAGGGTAGGGACATCCTGCCACTCTAGGCCGGATGGAGGGAGGGACCCAGTGCGACAACTGTGGGCAAAATAAAAAGAATATCAGCAATTTTTGCCACAATCCTATGGAAACTCCCATGGATTTTGGGGCAACAAAAAAAAAGAAAATGGTGTCTGCCATTAAAAAAAAATAAAGTATATGTGGAGGGGGCCCTCCTTGCCCGAGCCCATTTTGGGCCTTGGGGCCGCCATTCCCAGGGGTCGGGTTAGTGATTTCTTTAAATAAAGGAAGGGAGTGTGCGGCCATCCCCTCGAGCCTGGATGGACCGCATCCTGAGGGGTCAAAATTAATAATAAAGGGAGGGGGCTGTGTGGCCCCCTCCCTGTGCCTTTGAAAGCCCCAGGGGCAATATCCCCCAGGACTGGCTCAGCATGGAGACATGTGTTTGCTCCCATCTGTTGGGATCATTTTCAAATCTCCAGTGAAACAGGAGCAACCATGTAAATGTGCCCCTAGATGGCAGGAGATTTAAATATGCTCTTCCTGGTGGAAGATTTAAACTTGCTTCTGCTAGCTGGGAGCAGACTTGTGCTCTGTTTCCTGCCCACCTTCCTGCGGGCAGGGGAAACAAATCACATTTTGCTCCCACCGACAGGCTCCCTCACCATGCGGAGAGCCGGCTAGGGCTGCAGGTGCCCTGAGCTTCTTCACACAGCCCACCTACTTGTTACTTGGTGGGTGCCCCAAGGGGCACTGACCTATATTTAAAGCAGGCCCAAGAGATGGGGTCCAAGATGCCATATAGGATTGGGGAGGGAGCCCACACAGCTGTTCCCCCTTTGCAATAAAATGTGTCCTGGAATGGAGTCCCCAGGGCCTAATAAGGTTTGAGGAGGGGGGACATGCAGCTTCTTCCCTTTTTGCATTATATTTAGCCCTGGGGATGGGACCCCATAGCCTAATAAGGCTCAGTGAGGGGGACTGCATGGCCCCCCACCTTTTTTATTTAATTAGGGCCCCAGGAGATGCGGTCCCCGGGGCACAAAAAGGCTCAGAAAGGGGTGTTGCATGCTCCCTCACCTGTTTAATCGTATTTGGCCCCAAGGGATGACAGTCTCAGTGCCTTTTAAAGCTTGAGGAGGGGGGGCACGTGGCCTCCTTCCCTTTTTACAGCAGTTTGGCCCCTGGGAATGGGGATAACAGGGCTAATTAATGCTTGGGAATAAGGGCTGCATTCCCCACTGCCCATAGTATATATGTTTGGCACTGGGGGATGGCATAACCATGACCCAGAGACCAACACTACATTACATACACCTAAGGCTGTAAGTGGCATGAAGTTGGCCGTCTGCTGGGGAATTGGTCACAGATGGCAGACCAAGCTCTGTGGTCAACTCCCTACAGGTTAGCTGCCGGTGGGGATTTGGACACAGCCAGGCTGCAAGCTAGGCCGTGTTGCCTACCTGATGTGCAACATAAGGCCATGCATAGATTGGGGTTGGCTACCTCTAGGTGGCTGACTGCAGGGAGTTAGACAGAGGGCCTGACTGTGAGGCAGACCTTTTGGCCAACCATATGCCATGCACCTCTATAGGCCATGCACAGTGTGGAGTTGGCTGCGCCGGCGGCCAGGCACTGTGACCACCCCTGTATTGTATGCCTGTGGCCAATCTCGCAGCGCCGGGTTGGCTGCCTGCAGACAGGTTTGAAGCAGGGCCTTGCCACAGGCCAGGCCCTGTGTGTATGGGTGGCTTGTTTATGTATGATAATAACATATTACCTTAAGTTAAAAAACAGAGAAATTCACTGAAAAAGCCAAAGGTTAAATTAATTGTATAGTTATGTGAAATGTTCAGTTACAACATAAGGGTTTTAACTTAAATAAACCACAGACATTCACCGGTTATAGTAATACTTACCTCAAGTAACTACTTCTTGTGTCCTTGCCATGCACTGCTAATTACCCCACATATTACATCACCCTTGACATCTACTATGACATCATTTATTATATCACTGCAACAGTCCAAATGAAATTATTGAGGAGAACACTGTGCATGACTGTGTAATGACACAGGAGACGTACTGGGAGTTTTCTAGTGTTGGCAGCACACTGTAGAACTCATGCAGTCCTCCCACAATATAGAAAATAATTGATGATGTCCTTGCCCCTTCTTGAGACATCACCAAATACAAAGTATATGGAAAAGGCCCTCTCAGGGCAGTATGGGTCTCTCCATGAAGGAGCAGTGAATAATAAATGAGTGGCTGTGGCTTATTTATTATTTGCTTTTTCATTTATTTTACATTTTTACCTGGGTGTCCGATTCCACTGAGGGCCCCCACTGTTGTTCTTTTTTACGGGGGCTGTGGGGGGGAGCCCCAGGGCTCCTGTTGCCTAGCCAGCTCCCTGAAGCGGGCCTATGGAGCTGTGAAGGAGCTGTTTTTTTTTTCAAGAGGTACCCCAGACCATTATTATTTTGGGGGGCAAGGTAGGAGCTGAAGGGCCCCACCATGTCTCTGCTCCTTCAGGAGCTGGTACTTTCATTTTTAAAACTATTTTATAGGAGCATGCCCGAGTACCCAGCCAGGACACTCCACAACTAGTTCCCCATTGGGGTGCAGTGGGTAGGGCCAGGGGCCCGCAATCTTGCAGGCTGCAGGCTCCCTGTTCCTGCAGGAACAGGCATTAATTTGTTCTAAATGGCTTGCTCCCATGCCTACCCAGGGGATGACACAACTAGTCCCATTTTGTTTTTAAAAGTCAGGTGTTCCCGTGCCGGCCAGAGCACCTCATTGCGCATGACTCATTGGGGGCTGTGGGGGGAGACCTAGTCCCTCTGCACCAGATTTCCTGCTTGAAACCATTACAGGTGCAGCAGGTATTGCTCCAACCCAGTGGAAGCAGTTTTCTTTTGCTCCAACCGGGTTGGAGCCATCAAAACATTCCCCTGTGAGAGCGTGGGCATGGACATGTTTTGCTGCAGCCTGGGCTCTCGCCCGGTGGAACAACTTTGCATTTTCTCTGCCCATGCCTGGGGGCAGGGAAATAGATGGTGTCCTACGGTGGGGACCACCCAGGACACCGTCACTGAATTGGCCAAGGGGGATGGGGTCCCTGGGGTCATTGCATGGCTCAGGGTGGAAGGCCACACAGCCTCCTTCCCCTTTATTTTAAAACACAACAAAGGGGAATGGGATGACAGGGCCTCCTGGAGGACTAGGGAGGGGGTCACACTTCCCCTCCCACTAATATAAAACTCACACCTTCCCCCCGACCCTGGTCAAACCAGGGGGAGGTTTAAAAAAATGGATCCTACATGAATTTGCAGCAAAATAATTGTTTTTTTTTAAACAGTGGTTTGACCCAGGAGGAACCATCTCACCAGGCCAAGGGGTTCAGGGTATCTGTTCCCTGCCCCCAATGCTGTTCTTTGTGTTTTTTGCTTAGGACTCCAAACTGAGTCCTGAGTCCTAAGATGGCTGCCACCACTTCCTGGTTCAGGTAGCAGCAGCCAATCAGATCTCTGGATTTTGTATTGTATTTATAAAGTTATATATGGCGGGAACAAGACCCGTAAGTGAATCAGAGTGCAGAACAGATTATCACAAGAAGAGAGGTACAGAATGTGTCAGTTCACAAATTGAGGAGCGTTTCCTCCCTAGGACAAGCAAACTAGACAACATGTATGGTCCAACAATCGAGTAATAATCATGAGTGTAGATCATGAGTCAAAATGTGTGACCTAGAGCAGAAAATGTTTATAAGTAGTATTTTAACTTATTTTTCAAAAGATTCCTTTGAGAGGATCAGTCTAATTTCAGTTGGTAGGGGGATCCACATATTGGGGCAATACCAAAGAAGGCTCTGTTGCAAGTTTACTTTTTGTGGGAATTCTGTGCTTTCAAGCACCAAGGTGCTGGTGCTTCTAGAGGATATGTACCCACCAGATAATTCTAGTTTTTCTCCCAAGTACCTTGGGGTGCTGTAATGTAATGCTTTATGGGTCATGCAAGCAATGTTTAACTGTATACTTGCCTCACATGGGAGACAGTATAGGGATTTTAGATCCAAAGTGAAGATGAGCCTAGCAGCAACATTAAAAGAGGCCCATAGAGGCACCAACTTGGATCTAGGAAGTCCACAAAGGGTTGTGCTTCCATAGTCCAACCAGGGAATTACTAGAGCTTGGAGCTGCTGATTTGAAATCATCACGGGAGAGGAGGGGTCTTAATTTCCTTAAATTTTCATTTGGTAGTTTGCTCCTTTGATGGTGGTACTGATGTGCTCCTGCATGTTCAGGTTCTTGTCAATTGTTATTCCCAGAGATCTTGTGGAGTCATTAATGTATGGTGAGCAGTTAGATGGTATATCCATTATTCGATTTTAGGCGAGTGATTCAGTAGGACGATGAGATGAGGAGGAATTCTGTATTAACGGCATTTAGTTTGAAGTGGCTGCAGGTTATCCAGGTTTCTTTTTTGTAGAGTTGTGTTGTGTGACCTAATATCTTCTGGGGAAGAGTACAAATGGGTGTCATCAGCATACATGGGATAATGAGTGTTGGAGGAATTCAAGATTTCATTTAGAGGCTCCATGAATAGGTTAAAGAGAGTAGGTGAGAGAGAGGACCCGTGTGAGAAGCCTAACATGACAGGTGTGGCATTGGACTGGTTAACCATTATTCTTTGAGTTCAGTCGTGGACAAACAAGGTAAACCAATTTAGGATGGACCCTGAAAGCCCCATTATCTATTCAGATAAGTCTAGGAGACTGTCAAGTTTAATCGTATTGAACACAGGCAAGAAGGCTAGGAGGAATAGAAGGCAGGATTAGTTCTGATCCAGAATTTTTAGCACACCATCTACTATGTGCATGAGAGACGATTGAGTGTTGTGGCCTTGATGGAAGTCGCACTGGAATTGGTCTAGAAGTTGTAATTGTTCTATGTGGTAGCAAAGTTGGACCAGGACACATTTTTCGAGGAGCTTTGCCCAAGTTGGAATGTTAGGTGGAAGTTTTTTAGGTCCGATATTTCTGCATTGTGTCTTGTCAGGCTAGGGTTACCTGCCCGACTTTTAGGCAGTCCAGTCTAGTGCCTTGCCTAAGCGAGGCACTTACTATCTTGGTCCAAAGTGGGAGCATGGAATATTTGATCTCCATGAAGATATGCAATGGTAATCTGTTCCTGAAGTGGTTTGAGGGTTTCAGTGGTGTAAGGATGTTGTGAATGTAACTTTTGCAGAAGGTTTGGAAAGCATTCCAAGAAGCATTGTTTTGGGGGGTGCCCTATGAGACCAGGGGGCTCAGCTGTCAGTAAATGAGGGAGCCTGATATGCGGTATAACAGTAAGGAGCTCCTTTGCTGTCTGCAGATCATTTTTGATTATTTCTGTCTTTGCCAGGATGAAGGAGGCAAAATTATTGCAGTGTGGCTTCATTTACAGATGGGTTAGGTTGATTTTTGATTGTTGTCTGACAACTTTAAAACATTGTTTAGGTTGGTTTCTGGCTAGAACTAGTTGAATTCTAAAGAAATTCGCTTTTGAACTTCTGATACATCTATTATGGACTTTCCTCATGTTGGCCATCTTAGGCATTCAATTGATGGAGAGATTCTCCATTCTCATTCAGCTAGTCTCAGATTGCGTGTTTCTGCATTTAGGATGTCATTGAACCATGGTTTAGAATCTTTGAACAACATTTTATTTGTTGTAGGGGCACATTTGAGACAAGGATGTTCACAATAGAAGTACTGTAGTGATCTGTTAGGAATTGGACATTTACTGAGCCACCTGAGGGGGCAGGATGTTGTTGAGGGAAAGTCAGATCATTCAGGTTTATTTTCTGCATGCTTCTTTTCCATAGTTTAAGTTTGTTTGATTGAGCCTTTTTTGTACTCACAGCATCTGTGATGAGGAAGGTGATACAGTGATGATCTGATGATCTTTCCAGTCACCAAGGGCGATAGATTTGAAATTGATGTTGTCCACCTTCACAATGATTAGGCCCAAGGTTGCACCCTTGTTGTGTGTTGGCCTTTACAAATTTGGGTTGGATTGAGGTCGGCTAGAAAGGTTTTTAAGGTGTTCACTGCTGAGTTATTCCAAAAATCCATTGTAGGTTAAAGTCTCCAAGGAACATCTGGGTATCTTGATGTCCAATGTTGGTTGTGATGACTTCCATGATTTACTGAATGAATGGTAGGTAGCCATCCAGTGGATGGTAGATCATGTGAAGTTTGAAAATGGGTATGTTGTTACGTGCATTACCATTGCAAAGGTTTTCGCAGGAGGATAGAGCAATGCGTTGTGACTATTTCATTAAGAGATTGTTACGGTAGATGCAGGCCTGTTAGCTCTATCTAGTCTAATGATTTTGTGAGTGGGGGGCTATCAAGTTCAGTATAAGATCAGAGGCATCATTTAGCCATGTTTTTGGTGGGACTCTGAGGTCAAGCTCATGAGTTAGAATGAGGTCAGAGATATCTGGCTTGTGTCTAATGGCCGATCTGCAATTGAGTAGTATGCATTTCAGGTGAGTAACTTTGTCAGCTGAGGGAGTCTGGGTGATGGTAATATGCTTAATATTACCTTTGCTAATGGCTCTAGCGTTGTGACTTGGTTCTCTGTGTGGATTCGCAGGAATAGTTTGGATTTGGCCTGGAATGTCGGTCTTAACAGTCTTAGTATAATTATAAGTAAGGAGGGGGCTTGAATATCATTGTCAGCTAGTCGATTGTTCAGTCTAACGCGCCAGGAGGGGGAGTTAAGCAAGGGCATAGTTCTCAATCTCGGTAGAAGAGAGGCTGAGAGGTAGGAAGGCAGCCAAGAGCAGAGGATAGCAGCTTGGGTGTTGTTATGACTAAGGTTCATCAGCTACCTTGAAAACACGGAAAGATCCTCCAGCTCTTAAAAAACCCTCAGCTGATCCTTCGGTAGCCAGCAACTACAGACCGATATCACTGTTGCCTTACTTCTCCCAGGCTTTGGAGAAATATGTGAATGTTGTCATCACTGACTTCATAGAGGCAACCCACGTTTTACATCCAAGCCAGTCAGGGTTTAGAGCCAACTTTAGTACGGAGACGGCCTTACTGGAAGTCTCTGAGACAGTCAAAACTACTCTTGATAGAGGAGATACTATTGGACCTATACGCAGCTTTTGATACCGTACCCCACGTTCTACTTCTTCTCAGACTTCAGGACTGCGGCATTGGGGGCATGGTTCTTGGGTGGTTCTCCTCCTTCTTGGAAAACCGGCAGCAAACTGTTTGGTCCCACCCTTTTCAGCCCTCATTCCTCCATTGAATGTAGGAGTGCCACAGGGCTCTGTTTAAAGCCCAACCCTGTTTAACATTGATATGCCCCCCCTTGCAAACCTAGAATAACAGCATGGAGCAAAAGTTATATCTTACGCCGACGACACCCAGTTGTTGTTTACCTGCTAGAAAGATGAGGCGCTAACAGGAAACAAAATCAGCACGTGCTTGCTAAGTTGTTTGCCTGGCTCAAACACAATCAACTGCTATGCAACCCAGATAAGTCTGAAATGATCTTCTTTGGACACACTCCAGGTGACGAATGGTGCCAATGGTGGCCCCAGAATCTGTCCCCCCGTAAGCACAGTTACCACCATAAAAAGTCTCGGGGTGAAACTGGACGCGGATATGTCCATGAAGTCCTAGGTCCAATGTGTGGTTGGCACTTGCTTCCTATCTCACATAGGAAAACAGTGGTCCAAGCCTTGATTACGTCAAGGCTGGACTATGGCAACGCATTGTACCTGGGCCTCCCCGAATACCTAATTGGCCAAGTACAGGATCCAGGACACACATGACCCCGTGCCTAAAGTCCCTGCACAGGATCTCAGTGAAAAAAAGGGTTAATTTTAAAATCCTGGTGCTAGCCTTCAAGGCTTTCCACAACAATGGAACTCCCTACATCAGGAATACATTTCTGCCCTATACTCCATCAAGAACTCTGCCGTCTTTGACCCAGCACCTGACGATCCTGTCAAAGTTATTTCTGTCACGCAAGGGTGGATGCTCCTTTCAGGTAGCAGCCGCAAAGCTATGGAACAGCCTGCCTCCTTCCCCCGAGAAAGGGGCAGGATCTCCTTAGTTTTAGGCGACTTTTGATAACCTGGCTCTTCAAACAATAGAGGAGGCGCCTGCTGTTGTGTTTACACTGCTCTGTCAAGGGGTTGACACAGCTCTGGGAAACTCCCTGGAGTAGCCACACGCTCTACAAATATCCCATAACATACCATACCATAACATATTAGGCCACTGAGTGAACACGAGCTCCGTGGTGTTGCTTGTGAGGCTTTGTAATTCTGCCTTGACTTGTAGAAGGCTCAGAGAGAGCTCATCTAGTCTAGATTCGAGAGATGCATGGAAATGAGTGGTCACAGTGTGGGACAGGAGAACAGGTGATGAGGGGGTGCCTGGTGTTGTGGTTTATGAATTTAATTGGTCTGGGAGAACCAGCAGAGTGGAGGTCTGGGTGTGGATGGAGTTAGTTGTATAAGGATAATCCTATTGTTATATAGGGATATGGGCGCATCTGCTCTTCAGAAGGGTGAACGCACTACTGAGAGTCTCAGACCTTGTGGAGTTTTCTTTGAGGTAGTGATCAGGAGCATGGAGTGTAGGGCTTTCCTCCTTTGTGCTTGTCTTTTTCTGTAGAAGATAAGGTCACTAATTATAGCTTCTTTATTTGAACAAAAGTATGGGTCAGAGATTAGCATTTCCGGGTGAGATTTGAGGAGTCTGTGTTTTAAGCTCTTAGATGCCTTTTTAGTTATATTGGGGAGGTACTTCATTTTATAAGCATTAAGACTGACCAGCTCTAGTTTGATGTCAAGTGCTCTAGGGGAGCTGGGAACCATGTTTATGTGAGGCTCTAATGCCTGTATGGAAGAAAGGGTTAATTGAGGGAGGGGGGGGTACAAGATATGATTCATGCTGCTACCAGATGGAACTAGACCTATTCATACTGGGCACCTAATAGGTGGTCCAACACCAGTAGATATAGACAAAGTTAGTTCATTGACAAGGGAAGTAGAGATGGGGTTGTAGATCATACCCTGAAAAATTGGGGTGAGAAAGGGAGCATAGATGGGTGTAGTAAAAAATGAAAAATGACAGACGAGATCTGTCTGATCCGCAGAATGATATATATTATTATTTATCACTCGTTTTTTCCAAAACCACTAAACAGATTTACACTAATACACAAAAAGCAATCTTTCTAGATCAATATCTCGCTGTATGCCTAATTTGATGTTAATCCTTCAGCAATTTCGGCTGTAACTGTGTCTAAGGAAATAATCAATTGGGGAAACCCTGTATGGGACACACTTTTTTTGGGCCCCCTGAAAAGTACCATATGCAAACTAGTCAAAAAGTAGAACTTTTTTAGAAAGTTTTGTGTGTGTATAATATACATATATATATGTGTGTGTGTGTGTGTGTGTGTGTGCGTGTGTGCACGTGTGTGTGTGTGCATTGCCCAGTGTCGATCCCCACTGGGTAGTTATAGTTAGGTCAGAGTTTTCATAGGAAGTGCCTTTTTTGGTTTGCTGATTACTTTTGATAAATCTTGACAAAACTTTCCAAAAACAGTGTGCTTTCTATTTTTCTCTTTTCTGGATAATTTAGTATTAATCCATCAAGCAGTGGCCCAGAAAAGGGGGGGGGGGCAAAACGCAAAACTCCATATACTTTTTTGGAATGCGATATTGCAAAAAACCACAGAATGGAATTACCCCATATATGGCATGAAGCTAGATCATGGTCTGCTGTAAGTAGAAGTCACCAATGTTGGGGTGACTGGTAATCCATACCTGGGCATGCAGCACAACCATAGAAGCCATTTAAGACCCCAGTGCAACAAGCATCCTAGCCTACAGTCTCTTTTTCAAACAACATACCTATTCCCTTCCCTTGGTAAAATGTGAATAGGAGCTATACACAGCGGTCAAAACTCGGAACCCCAGCTGGCAATTTAATCCTTCCAAGCTTAAGTCAAGCAGCACTGCCAAGACTAATAAGGCCCTCCATAATCCACATGACAGGGGTCCCTACACTCCCGGCAATTCAAAGGCTAACTAATGATCCTCTAATTAACAAAGTGGCACATTGGATCTTGTACACGCAAATTGCTGTCCATTGATCCACTCGACATCATTTTTGCCCAGCGTCTGGTCAATAATTCTGACACTCATGACACTGTCAAACTATTCTTGAAAAAAAACAGTCACTTGTAGATGGGCTATTGGTTCCTCCCTCCCTGGGAAAGAACAATTGATGGACAGAATGCAGGACAATGTCATACATTCACACCCAGTACAGAGATCTGGGCCTAAATCGATTGTTTGTTTTCTCACCAGGCCATTTCAGTTTGGACCCAGCCATATGCAAATCAGTCTTGACCCTGCACCCAATGGGAACAGTCCAGCCGGAACTGCCAGGCCAGGTCCTCCCTGGACTGGAAGCCAGCCTCCTAGGACTGGTTTTGGGCTTTCAGCCCTCATCAGCCAGGATAGCTTGACTCCAGTGGCATGGAGAGCACGGGACCCAAGTCTAGGCATGCCCCTCCCACTCGGGGTGACAAATGCAAAAAGAACAATTGATGGATTCTCAGTTCCACAGGGATCAGGAGTTGGTCCTTCCTTCCTTTTTTGGTTCCCCGTTGTCGGACTCTGAGGTGCGGCTGCACTCTTTGGATGTTCGAAGGGCTATCTTTGTCCATTTGGAGCAGGTTGCTCGTTTCTATCGCTCTGATTCGCATTTTGTTAATTTCGGGGTTTGCGTCCTTCTACTTCTTTGAGTCATTGGGTTCGGTCTCTGATTTCTTTGGCGTACAAGGCAGCGGGGCACCTTTCTCCTTTGGGGGTTCGGGGTTGTTCCACTCGGTCCATGGCGGCGTCCTGTGCGGACGTCAAAGGGGCCTCCATTTCTGAGATTTGCCAGGCTGCCACCTGGGCTTTGCCGTTGACCTTTACCTCTCATTACAGGTTTTTCCAGGAGGTTGACCGTGCTGATGATTTGGGTACAAGGTTCTTTCCACTATGGTTCCTGAGTAGTGGTTTTTCCTTGTTGTCTGTGTTTTTAAATAAACCTGTTTTTGCATAACTTCTTTGGTTGTCCTGTTTGGCTGTGTACTTCTCAAATGCGTAAGGAATGGAAGTGATGGAGTGACGAGGAGGTAATGCTTCAATTACTTACAGGTAATTGCATTACTCTGAGTCCTACTCCCTTGCTTCCATTACTTACGTCCCTCCCTCCCTCCCTCCCTGGTAGTCCATGCCAACCTTTTGGTATGGTTTCGATCTCTGTGGTAATACAGGAGGTTTGAAGCGGTGAGGGCTACTTATAGCCCCCGCTTGATAAATCACATGGTATGGGTGTCTGGTGAGGCAGGGATGCGTAAGTAATGGAAGCGAGGGAGTAGGACTCAGAGTAATTCAATTACCGGTAAGTAATTGAAGCATTTGTACACTTCATGCCAAAAGGATGTAGCCGTATGGCTAGAGCTGCCGACTTAGGAACCTGGGATCTGGTTTGAGCCCCGGCATCGGTTCAACATCCTGTGATTCTGGGCAAACCACTTGGGGCCATATGTATGAAAATAGAGTTTTGCGATTCTCAAATTGCGATTTTCAGCTAATCGCAATTTGAGAATCGCAAAATGCAATGTATGTGGGATTTGCTAATAATTTTACAAATCCCACATATTCCTTTTTTGCGAATCGCAAATTGAGATTCACAAATAAGGAATACCTTCCCATTCATTCCTATGGGCTAAGAGGCCCATAGGAATGAAGGGAAGGCATTCTCAATTTGCGATTAGCAAATAGGGAATCGCAAATTGAGAATGCAATTTCAGGGGGCCAGGGTGTCAAAAGGACACCCTGTTGCACCCATGAAATGTGCATGTGTGAACATGTGGCACACATACATGCCCTAAGGGCATGTATGTGCGCCACATGACACTTTATAAAATGCAAAATAGTGCATTTTTAAGTGAAATCGCAAATTACCACCAACTTGAAGTTGGTGTTAATTTGCGATTCTCTAAGGCCAAATTGCACTTTCTAATGTGTTTCTTACATTGCATTTAAAGAATCGCAATTTGCGATTCCTTAAATGCAATAGCAAAATAGGGAATCGCAATTTGCGATTCCTTAAGTGCAAACGCAAAATATGGAATCACAAAATTTGCGATTCCTTATTTTGCAAGGGGGTTTTTGTGTGCTACATTGCACACTGCTAATTTGTGATTGCAAACGCACGATCGCAAATTGGCTTCAAACATATGGCCCTTAATCTCCACGCACCTACCTAAAAATGAATGTGTCTTTGTGTAACGTAACTGGTGCTCATGTAAAGCGCTCCATTACCTTGGGGTCGAGTTCGCGCTATATAAATATGCAACAAAAAAAAACCAAAGTAATATAGACAAATACAACATGCCAAGCTCAAACTAATTGGAAAGCATAGTGAGAACTTCAGCCATTGCATAATGACATCAAAGTGTTTATGAGACTCCAAAGAATAAAAGGTTCACACCTCCGCTATTTGATTCGCTTCAGTGCATTTCATAAAAGCCCTGTATGACTTACAGTAAAGGGATGTGTTTTCATTAGCTCACTGCTGTGTAAATGCACAAAGTAATAAGTACGGATATTTAGGGTAATGAGGCTGTTCAGAGAATGTTATTATAGAAGCGTGTGATCGCTTTTCAGAACCAGCAGCTTACTGGAAGCGTTTAACATTTTTCTGTTTACTATTACAATGTACAATGATGAATTCAGCTGGCATGAAGCATATTTTTCCTGATCTCACAAGTGCGACTATCGCGTGGCTACGTGCCTTCTGACGTGGCCTCTGCTACCACTTGTCTGTCAGGATTTGAAATGGAGGATACTTTTGCACCTGCTGCTTACGGCGCACAGACGAGCAGGACGCACACGTTACGTTTCCAATTATCTCCATTATGAGATTTTTGGGGAATAACATTCAGAAATATGAGTTTCCACACCGATTCCTCCACGATTTTCTTGGGTCTTTCAGCCACATATTTTGCAGCTTTCACCAGTTGAGATCTCTAGGTGAAACTTCACTTCAGGTATAACACCACAACTATGTTTAAATAAAATCTCAGAAATTCACCTAAAACCGAATTTAAAGTGCCGTTAGGGTTAAGAAATAAAACTGAAAGAAACGCTGACATTCTTAAGTAATGGTTAGGTGCAAACTCCTTAACTTACTCAACAGCAGTGTAAACCGTACCTCGCACTCCAAATGCAATGCTTATCACCTTACAGTATTAAAAAAATTAAATAACAAAGCATGAAACCAAAATGTTATCAAAGAGCAACAAATAATCAAACCAATTAGTAATACTACATTCATATCCATTTGGTGGTTATTTGATAAGCAATCTCATCAATAAATTAATTAGCGTCATTTGTGGTTGCTTCTGTTTCAATTATAATAAGGTTGTGAACACTAAATTTGCGAGTTATGGTTTGAGTGTTGTCAGAATTCCTCGTCGCAGTGCAACACAGCACGTCATCTTTTTGCGCTGCATGCAAGGGAAAAAGCAGGAATGTGCCATACGGCACATTCCTGTCCTTACTTACCGCTGGCACACTTTTGTCTCCCTAGTGCAGTGTAAGCAGGACATTTTTTGTGCAAGAAGGGGCACCTTCATGCACAAAAACAATCCTGAGAGGCATTTTCCTATTTGTCCGTGTGCTCCTTACGCCTCTCTTGGGGAGGCGTAGCATTTTGACAAATTCCCAGGTCTTCCATTAATGGTAAATCTGGGAATGCTAAAAAATCCATGAGTGTATTAGTGGGAACACCTACGCTTCATCCATGGAATGCCTCCATGCTGTAGAGTAACACAAGGCAGCGATTTGTACTGACTTGCGTTACTGTAGATTTATCAAGCCATGCAGGGCAAGCTGGACTAGCATGACTCAATAAATCTCACTTAGGTTTTGCTTTGCCCTGTCCGCCACCTTGTATTGTGCAAAGGTGATGCAAAATCTTGATAAATCTGGCTCTTAATATCTTTTGAGATTCTGCAGTGATTGCATGGCTCTTTCCATCACTAAACACCAGACAATTTCATCCATAGTTCTCTTTGCTATGTTGGTAAAAAATTATAATTTGGAAGCACCTGTCAAGGGAGCTCTCTTGAAAGTCTTTAATGTTCCTAGTTAGAAGAACTATTTGAAAACATACCTTATCTCTCTATTTTTCAAATCAATAATTTCACTGTAGGGGTGACGTGGTCACGCAAGCGTCGAAAATGGCTGCTTGCTACTGAAGCTCCATCGGCTGGCACAATGTTTTCGGCATTATCCTCCTAATGCCCCGACGCTGCTGACCTGAAAACGGCATTTCCGGCTGAATGAAGAGATCCGGAATCCGGCGGTCCCCGTCTGTGGCTCTGAGGGTGCTCTGCTCCTTGGTTTTGGCGGCTGCGTGTGGAGGCCGCGGAATGACGAGACGCGCTGCCCGGGGCCCTGCTGATGTCGCCGGACATATGAAGAACTGCCCGGATAGGAGGTGAGCGGGGGCCGTTGGTCGTTGCGGTCGGGCCGGTGGCCGCCACTAGCTGGCAGATTCGGTTCCTCCCTCCTGCTGCACCACATCGCAACAAGTCGCCGATGTGTACAACTACGCCCACCCTGTACTGAACAGCGCTATCCTGAATGGGAGACAGCATTGGGGACAGGGCCCATCGGGCTCCCTACTACGCAACTGAAATGGGTGCGGGGCACAGTAGGCAAGGAGGGGTAGCCTGTTTGGTCCCATACCCTAATTTTGCCACGGCCGGCCGCGCGGCTGTATGGCCCCTTCTCCCCCCCATTTGAGAGCTGCTGGTCACTTGTTGCCATTGGAGGCCCTGCTGGATAGTGATCCCTGGCTTCACTGTAGCACTTGAGCTCTTTCCACCTTGCCGCCCTTGCACAGGAGCTCCAAAGGAGGCCTTATAGGTTACCTCACTGCCCCGCCATGCCTGTTTTTCACAGCCACCGAAGTCTGTAACCAGTGTGTATAGGGCCTACCTGCCCGCAGTGCGCTTAATATGCCTTGAGGGAGTAGCTCATAACATCCCCCCCAACCTTCACGCCGCACCACTTCGAGAGATCACTGGCAGTGGGGCGAGACAAGTAGCGACAAATGGAACAACAGGCTTGCTGATAACCTATGACATGGGCCCCTTTCTGCATTGGGGTGACTGCACTCTGCTCATGGCACTCGCAGACCTACATCAATCCTGCTGAGATCTGTGGTGCTGCCCTTACACTTGTCTTCCGCTGTCTCTGGGTGCCGCCCTGGCGGTAAGTGGCCATCAACGCGATCTGAAGCACACGCAACCCAGAGTGCTCCCCCGACTACTGGACCTGCGGTAAACTGGATTAAGGTCACAGATTCCTTCTTAACCTGCGGCTGCACTCCTCCTGGTCAGCGACTGGTGGGGTTCCGGTCCTGCTGACTGCATTCTGGGCCTAACAGTCACTCTACCTCTGTATTCCATCCCCACGCCCCGGCATGGGCCGCAAAGAACCGAAACAAAGGTCCCTGCCCTTCGGGAAAGTAGCGGACAGCACCTCCGAATTGGCCCCCACCATGATGAACGGCGCTCAGGGGGTGGAGGATGTGGACGATATTCCGGCACTGTCTGCGTTGATGCTTCAGGAGATGAGGGCAGGTTTCAAGGCTCTTGACGGCAGATTCTACACACTGCACAAAAGCCTGGCCGACATGGGAGCCAAAGTCCAGGCACATGACCGTCGCCTGGATATGGCAGAGGCCCGCGTATCAGACATTGAGGACAGTACGGCGCAGTCACTAAAATGCCTTAATAGAGTGGAATGAATCTTAAAAGAGGTTGCAATTATCAAAAAGAGCTGGAAGCACGCAGTTGGCATAACAACATGCGCATTTTAGGTGTTCTGGAGACTGCTACTACTGGGAGGATGGACATCTTTGTGGAACACTTGCTATCTGATTTGTTTGGCAAAGAGACCTTCACCCTGGGAATTTGTCATAGAATGAGCGCATCGATCCTTGGGACCTAGGCCTAATCCTGGCCTCCCACCGAGACCCATCATAGTGAGAATCATGAACTTCAGAGATCAAGGTTCCATCTTACGCCTGGCCCGAGAGCAGGGTGACGTTAACTGGCAGGGTTCTAAACTTTCTTTCTTTCCAGACTTCACTGTCATGGTTCAGGAGGCCCCCCGCAAGGTCAATGGGGTGAAGGCCACCCTTAGAAACCTGGGATTAAGATACGGAATGCTTTACTCTGCTAGGCTGAAGGTGGATGTAGGAGGCCGCTCCCACATTTTTGACACTCCGACAGAAGCACTGGAATTCTGCTACACTTACAAGAAAAATAACAACGGTGCCGGAACTGTTGGGGGTTTTTTCTCCTCCACATAGCGGCTCTGATGCCAGTATGGAACTCTTTTCAAACACAGGGACCGGCTGAAAAGGCATTCCTAACCTTTCATTTTGACTATGTTGCTATAATGCATAATGCTTACTAATCATTTGTGTTGTTGTAAGTTAGTTGTCCGGCCGATGTGGCATTGCCACCCCTCAAGGTGTACACCTTGTTCTGGTTTTTGTTTCAGTATATACGGAAGTGCCCTTCCAGTGGTTTCTCACACATTTGTAAAGTTAGTTGGCACTTCAAACTGGTTATTTGGGCATGGTATGGCCTTGTTTGGGAATGGGTGAAGCTGGGTGATGGGGGGGACTTTGCAATGGTTACCTATTTTCATTTATTATACAAGCAGGTCACTGTCACACAACGATTTCTTAGTAGACAATTTGTTCACATATTTCTTGATGTATACTCGCTATGGCTCAGCTAGGTAATACGGTTGGACCCTCTGGTCTGTCCCTTATGTCTTAGAATGTTCAAGGCCTCAACAATACCCACAAAAGACGCCAGGTGCTCAATTATTTACTCCGACATAACGTCGACATTACCTGTTTACATGAGACACATTTACCAAAGACTGACACCACCCGCATGGCGGCTAGTTGGGAGGCACACAGTTGCTTCGCCAATTATAGCAGTTATGCCAGGGGCGTCGTCCTCCTAATACATAAGAGAATCCCCTTTAGCCCTGGCTAAGTGATAGAAGACAGTGAAGGATGGATCCTTATTGACACAGGCACGCTCATGGGTCACTTTACTGCTCTGATAGGCATCTATGGCACGAACGTTGACAGTCCCCATTTTTTTCACTCCCTACATATACACTTGTTGAAACTCAAACCCAGGCCGAATATTATGGGAGAAGACTTCAATTTATTACTAGACCCCATACTAGACAGCACCTCCACATCCCCTGACTCCAAGCCACGCTCCTGTCGTGCATTACAGGACATCTGCAGACAACTTTCTTTAATACTTCACAAAAAATACTCCAATCACACTGTACCAGAAAGAATGTCTGGCGATGTGTAATTCAAGGAAGACTAAAATGATAAAGGGATAATGCACTAATCCACTAAAGGTATGAGGGACATGCTACTCATGTCCATGTGTCTGGTGGGAAAAAAACGAGTTCTTTTTAATTACCCTCACACACCCTAGTGGTGTCATGCTTCATCATTGGGTCACCCCGACCCCTAAAAGTCAGGGTGGGCTCAACCACAGTGTTGGGTAGCTCTTCAAAATAGATGAAGGTGGGGGGGGGGCTATAAGATAAAAAAAAACTCAATCAGACTCCTGGTTTCCCTTTATTCTTGGGTCTGACTGGGTTACTAAAATTCAAAAAATGGGTCTCTTTTGGATTTTAATGGTCCTAAGACCCTAGTGCCGACATGTTTCCGTCCAGAGTGGCCATGAAGGTCCAGGACTTTCTTCAGGGCAAGACAAAACCCCCCTCTATGTGTAGGAGATTATAGGAAGGAAGATCCCTACCCTATTCATATAGCGAGGCAAGAGTAGCTTCTCCTCGTGTAAGTGTAAAGTGTCTTTGTGTTGCCAGGCTCCATCTGTGGGGCGAGATCACAAAAGGACAACATTTAACAATATGTACATCTCATATTATTGAAAATATGTGCTTTATCCATGGTGTTGCATGCCAAACATACTGTGCATGCCTTATTAGTGGAGATTTACCCCACTTAGTGCCATTCATACAGTTTGTGCTGTGGTAGGCTTGTAACCTGCGATACCCATATTGGGTCGTTTTTTTACTATCTAATACCAACTTAGTATTTAGAATAGTAACAGCCAGATGTTAAAACCAGTGAAAGTGGCCTCAGTTGCATAATGGTGGGCATTTTAAAAAAAAAAAGGAAAACTTTCAACACACGATGTTTCCAAGCATTTACTGGAGACTTCTATAAAGCCTATAAGGATATCCTTGCGCCCCAGTTGATTGAAGTCTACAAAGAGGTTCTTGAGAGGCAGGTTCTTCCCCTCACACTTAGAGAAGCAGTTATTATTCTCCTTCCCAAGCCTGGTAAGGACCCTTCACTATGCAGTTCCTATAGACCCCTCTCTTTGTTGAACCTAGACTATACAATCCTGGCTAAGGCTAACGCTAGCAGACTCTCTCGACTAATGGAATTTATTATTTCCCCAGCACAGTCTGGATTCGTCCCACATCATGCCACATCACTCAATCTCCGGACACTTTTCGCTGTCATACACAGGATAGACCCAAAAGTTGCAATTGTATTGTATTATGCCGAGAAGGCTTTTGATTCTTTAGAATGGCCCTTTTTCCTCTCGGTGATGCGCCTCATGGGGATGCCTGCGGGATTCTTGGCCACTACTGCCCTATTGTATAACAGCCCAAAAGCTAGGCTCCGTATAAATGGCACTCTATCCCATCCCTTCTCCTTGACACAAGGCACATGACAAGGATGCCCCCTCTCTCCTCTTTTATTTATATTAGCTATGGATCCATTAGTTAGACATTTCCAGGAGGGCCATCTCAATCGGGGTCTACAATTTAACACAGGACCCTTATTAGTCTCACTCAATGCAGACAATACCATTTTATATGGGCGTCATCCTCAGGATAATCTCGAACCAATCATTAGGGAAATACTTAGATTTGGCCGCTTTTCGGGGCTAGGCAGCAACTGGCACAAATCTATAATTTTCTCATTAACGGAGAGCACAACCCCGTGGGATTCTGGATTTCCTCTTGAATGGTGCCATGATTCAGTCAAATATCTAGGTATCCACATACACTTAGACACTGCTAGTATTATTAGCTTAAATGATGGACATCCCGTGAACACCTTGGAGGCACAGGTGGAATGGTGGCTGCGCTTTCTGTTGTCAATGGCTGGCAGGGTCGCTATACTCAAAATGATAGTGCTTCCCAAATTTTTGTATTTATTAATAATATCCCTATCCCCCTCACTAAGTCCTTTTTTTTACAACTGTGTACACATCTTATAAGGCTGGTTTGGAGGGGGGGTAAAAGAGCTTGCGTCAGCTGGCAGGTACTTACTCTTCCGTGTGACAGGGGGGGCTACGGCGTCCCTGATCTTCATTTATATTATTTAGTGGCTCAGTGTAGCTATGCACTTGCGTGGTATCACCCAGACGCACACATTCCTTTTTTGAGACCTGAGGCTGACTTTTTGCTTCCCCGGAAGTTGTCCACTGTGCTGCCGAAGGGTGTCCCAAAAGACCCAAGCGACGTACAAACAGTCTCCACTACTAGCTGGCCTTGGGACAGGTTACGGAGACTTCTTGGAGTCAACACACTGTATTCACCGGCTCTACCTTTCCCAAATCCCCTATGGCTCCCTGTTACAGACGAAACACTTATACAACGTACATTAGCCAAATTCAACATCACAAAGATAGGAGATCTATATCCGGATGACCATATCTTCTCAGCATCCGATGATACCCGATTCCAAGACAGATCCTTCATGGATACCTTTGTATTGCAACGCATCCGCTCAGCATTGAGAGCCACAATACCAACTTATCCGATTGGAACAAAAGAAAAAGATGATTGGGTTGCGCTGGCTTGTAAGTTGTAATTTCAACAATATCAGGATGCTCATAGGGATAGGAGTGATGTCCATCCAACCATCACCAATAATGCAGAAAGATTCCACACCAATAAAGCTAAATTTGTTGTATCCCGAGCAATAAAGGTCCAATGTATTCAGTAAGAGTCCAAAAAAAAGGGTTTATATCCACACGTGTACTTTTTCTTCTTCTTTTATTTTGTCAAAACAGCATTCATATGGATCCTTGCCAACACGTGTTTCGTCTTTAAGCGGTATACGCCACAGATTTCATCAGGACAATTCAATCAAGAAGATGTGTTCATACGCCTCAGTCCAATGACTATATTGCATAATATAAAATATCATACCGGATTTAGATGAATATCTTCAATAAAGTTGACTCTAAGAATCCAATCAGTTTGAGTACACCAAATGTAGACAAAATGTTACCCCATGTAAGGGGATTAACCTCACAATCCTGAGATCAATATATAAGCAGCGTGGTGCCACAGTCAAGAAAATGGCATCTAGCTAGTCGCCGTTTTCTTGACTGGATCCATATGAATGCTGTTTTGAAAAAATAAAGGAAGAAGAAAAAGTACACGTGTGGATATAAACCCTTTTTTTTGGACTCTTACGGAATACATTGGACCTTTATTGCTCGGGATACAACGAATTTTGCACTTATCCGATTACACCGGAACCTATGGCCCCATTGAAATTGATAATTGAAAGCGAAACAGGTACCCACCTCATTTCTAAATTGTATAGGTCTTGTTCTGGTCTACGACTGGTGACAGATGCTAAAATGCACACTGCGTGGGAAAAAGATCTTGGCCGTCCCATTACAGATGACCAATGGGAAAAATGCTGCATGGTAACAAGGGAATAAGTCGCCCTTAACAGCAGGCACAAACTTATTCACTTTAAGTTCCTCCGCCGATTATATAACACACCAGCCATGTCGCACAAAATTGACCCCTCCAGACTGCACCACTGCCTGAAATGTTTTGCTCCTCACGCAGACTTCGCCCATCTTACATGGACTTGTTCCAAGCTACAGACATATTGGGAACAGGTTCTTGTCACATTGGGAGCCATGACGGCGCTTATCCCCACACCAGAATTTGCACTCCTGGGATACACAGTTAACTTTCCCAAAAAGATCAGGAGATTTGCAGCACTTGGGCTATTGCTAACTAAACGGGAAATAGCGCTGCTATGGTGTTGATGAACTGCAACTACCCTACAGAATTGGCTACGTAGCCTGGCCTATTGTAATGTAAACTGTGAACTATACACCTCCCTCATGCCAAGTTCTTCACTCCCTCAAGACATATGGGGCCCATATAAGGCGTACATTGAGCAGAAACGCCAGAAGGCTGCCTCTCAGGTAGAGAGTGGCATAGTCCCGGAGGGGGTGGGATGATGGGCCATACCTTTGAACATGCTATTTTCACGTGATTTGAAATGTTTTCGAATTATCCTATTTGTGCATGATTGGGGACTTCTACAAAATTGACGGTTTTTAGAAAAGGACTAGATATGATTGTCCTCTGTATTTTCGGGAGTTTGGACGGGTGTGCGAGGGGATCGACACGACTGGGATTTGTTATTATGAACATCCTACCTGCTGTTACGCCTGAACCTCACTTTAAATACTGCATATATGTGACAATTGATTTGTGACATGATACCTGACAGTCTACCACTCTGAATCCTTTTTGTTTATTACTGTATTAGAAAATTTGAACATAAATATTCCCAAAAAAATAATTCCACTGTAGCATTTACATTTCATTCTTGCAACTGACTTATTGTATTATTTACTTACTACACATTAAAATGAATTAAAAGTTATTTTAATTAGTTTAAATGAGTTGATATTTTAATTGAAATGTAACAGTTTAATATTTGTGAGATAACTTTATTTTGTTAAATAATAACATATATACATTTAAATATAATATACCCTTTTAGAAATGTCATTATTCTAATATTTTTTCCTATCTGTGTGTTATTTCAAGGCCCATCCTCTAATACTTTTTAATGGGAGTGTATTGCAGTACCTGTGAGTGAGCATGTGTGGTGCCAGACTTACTCCAAGGCAAGGTTGAAGTACATTGGCAACTGTTTGTGGCCTTTTGGGCAATTGTAACTTTAGAAGTGTAGTTTATGAACAGGAATAGTCTTATTCTTTTGTCGTTGGGTATTTGTATTAGCATGTCCTGCTCTAAAACCCTACATGCCCCCTTTACTATTAAGTAGTGAGGTTACCTGGGTTGACTTCTCCTCCTAAAAATGATAGGTCAGGTGGTGGTGGAAATTTCCACCCGTACATTTGTGAATTGTAATACTACTTTGCATACTACAAAATGCAGTTTAGGAGTCAAGATCAATTTGTTTATCTGAGGTTAGATCACCTATTTTTTAGTGGTAAATTGAGCAGGACCTGATGTAACAACCACTTTCAACCATAGCATATGTATTCTTTGTTGCCTGTGACATTACATAAAATAAAAGGTGGTACAATTGGATGCTTTATCAAAGTTTCTAAAGTCAATGCAGCTTGTGATCTTATATTTATAAATAAATGTATGTGTACTGGTTAGATATGACATTTTTGATGTTTTACTCGTAAAATGAGAACTTTTTTTATCATGAATTGGGTGGGGAAAGGTCCACATTTGATAGCTAATAAATGCGTATAGCTTGTTTAGACATCATTAAGGCTGTTTTAACATTAGTAGTTTCCATCTTGACATACTATATTTGAATTTGTGATTCATATATTCCCCAAAAGTAGCCCAATGAAATTAAAAAAATACAGCTAATAAACACGCGGAATGCAGACGTCACATACTGCAGTAATAATTCTGAGCCGGGGATACTGCTCTAGGCCATCACAGTGTTTGTTGTGTCTCTGGTCCTGGAATTACTTGACTCCTAAATAATGGAGATACCCTTCCAGGATCAGGCAAAGAAGCTGCCTGGGCTGCAGGCAGCCACTGTGTTAGACTTTTCCCAACCTTTCTCCTGCTGCATGTGGTATTCAGAATACATCTCTCTGCTTTACTTCTGAGTCTCCCAATACTTACCTGCCACCCGCACCACAGCCCAAAACACAACCACTTTTGGGTGAAAACACACAGAATGTGCTCCTGTAATCCCGGACCCATTGAGTATTTTCCTTTCTGGTAAAAATAACCAGTGACGCATTGATATTATTCAGGGGTCACCACAGGTCGCAGCTGCAAACCCTGATTGTTAGTTTGCGATCCCTGGTATATTGCTTGTGACCCCTCGATTCATGACTTACCTTTTGCAGAGCTAAAACTGCACACTGATTTCTTTTTCTATTGTTAGGTATTTCTTTTGCTACATTTCTGATAGAGGCATACTCAAGTTGGGGGAGGAGTCTATCGCTCGCAGGTGGAGTCTGCTGCACTGCCTCAGAGGTGCATTTTTTTTCGTGTCTTGTGCGCTCTCACAAAGACAGAAGCTCTCGTGCTTACCTGCCTTGCTAGAGCTTGTTAGCACATTATTGTAACACAAAGAGAAGCTTACAATCTTAACACCGGCCTTAGAAGATTTTACTTGTCGAGCCCGCCAATCTGCTGCATGAGTAGTGAGTACAAGAGAAGCCAAGGACAGAAAGAGAATGGAGGGCTAAAGGTTAATCCTCCAATCTGGCTGTAAAACAATTACCACGATTTAAAGTAACATGTGGGGTCTGGATATGAGAAACCCTGGGCGTAGTACTACGTTACACTCGCAGAGCGGGTGTAGTTCGCGCTACTACGCACTACGCGAATTACATGTAGCACAGTGCAAAAATGGGTAGCGTAGTGGGCATTTTTTGCTTGTTCACGGAGCTCAACATCAAGTTGGCGACCGCGAGTGAGCAAAATCAACATCCTGGTGAGACTTTTTCATCGTTCGAGATCAGCAACATCAAGTTGCCGATCGAGAGCGTGGAAAATAAACCTCCCGGCGAGATTCTCAATGCGGGGAGGTCAGGTTTCTCATTGTGAGTGGTTTTTATGCTTGCGACCGCTCGCGATGAGAAACTACCCGTCCGCGTTGAGATAGCTGCCGCTCTAGAACAAATCTACTTGAGCGGCAGAAAACGGCCGTTTGCACTGTGCAAGATGCCCTTTGCAATGATTGCACAGTGCGGACAAGCATCCGGCACTGTGCAATCAGTGCAAACAGCATTTCCCTACTGCACTACGCAATTGCGTAACGTGCGTAGTGCGAAGTGCACTGCGCGTAGCTACGCGTAGCGCTACTATGCAAACTATGCCCAGGGTTAGATATGAGGGCACAGTGAGCAATATGTAGAGTGTTCATTAATCATTAAGACAGTTTAATCTTAGAAGCCATTCATAAATTTCAATCATACGTTATTTGAATGGATATGAAAATGAAGATAACACACAGCAGATTTGATTGAGTTGTGAAATAAGGGTCCAGAAAAAACATAAGGCATGAGACTGATCTCTACACAAGAAGCAGCATGTATATTGCTTGACATTGCAGGCATGTGTGGATTCATTGCGGCCCCCAATGTGGGACATAAATGCAATTTTCTGCTTTAGTCACGATAGCTGGTACCATCACTCCACCTTACAAAACCGTTGTGCATTTCACACTCGTTCTTGACCTGCGTCTAAAATTAATCAAAGATAGCTCCTTTGAGCTGTATTAAAGTCATGTGTTGCTTTCAATTCTGTTGTGTTAGAACTTTCGATTAAAATGCCATGTTTCGGAGTGAGTCCCAGTTTACTTAAAAAGGGATGCATGTATTGAAATATGCATATTATTTCGTGGTTGATGCATAATGAATTGCACTACTCATCCACATCAGTCACAAATACAAAGCAATTGTTTTGTGCTAGATCATTAGTACAGACAGTTGCCTATTTAAAGAAGTTTTGATCTGCTCAGTCTCACTAATATCCTCTGCTTTAATTTTACCTCTCTAGTCAAAGTTATTACACCTTAGTCTTCCAGTGGAGAACATAACTAACCTTTTTCTCTGCTTAATGTTAGTATTAATTCATCTGGCTGTATATCACAGTGAGTTGAATGTTTGCAGTGAGCCATACATACTTTTCAAATTGCAATTTTAAAAAGTATAATCCCACCATTTAGCCTCAGCCATCTATCCTCCTCCATAACATTATATCTGGTAAAAACAACACTTGTTATTTACAATACTTGGAAATGGAAAATATGCTGGCGTGGTTGACCCATAGGCGAAACAGGGCATGACCTTCTGGTATGTGGGCAGAGAGTTGGGGAACTGTGCTGGCCTGTGGCGGTGAGGTCATGATTGGTAGGGCATTTACAGTCCTTAGAAGGCATCCCTTTTATTTGGGATAGGTGGGGGACAGCGGTCTCTTAGACCCCTCCAGGGAGTTCTTCCAGCAAGTCGGCTAGAGAGTATAGGGGGTGTGGGAGTACATGCTTCCAACAGGCCTTTAAAGCGAATCCCAGCACTGGAGCATGGTCCCCAAGCTTGCAGCACGGGCTCTTTGAGGGGTATTTGAGGGTGTAGGGGTGCCTGAGGTAGATAGCCTGGTGGGCAGAAGGGTTCCCTGCGCAAGGTCACTCCATGGGGACCTCACAGTTGGCCAGTCATGATCTCACTCGTAGGCTCAATGCAGGATACGCAGGGAAAATGACTAGTTTATGGTTAGGAATGGCTATGTATTAGAGTCTATGTTAAGGTTAGACATCCAGAAATATGTACATAATAATAATAATAATAATAATCCACATTTGTAAAGCGCACAATCACCCGTAAGGGTCTCTAGGCGCTGGGGGCCGTCGGGAAGATTAAGCGAGCTATTGCCCAGAGTCACATGGTGCTGGGCTAACCTGCCGCCGGAGCCGGGGATCGAACCCTGATCCCCAGATTCCAGCGTCAGTCACCCTGGCCGCGGCGCCACACCTCTCCCATAATACTGTCTAGGTTGATATTGGGGTTTCTGCGTATTAATGCGAAAATTGATAATTATGTAAAAACATGTTGTGCTTCTGTTTGTTTCATGTTCATTAATGATTAGCCTCTTTACTTGCAGTGAATCAGTGTTTGTCATATATTTATGGTAGTATCCTTGGTCGGCGGTGAGGTCATAATTGATAGGGCATTTATGGTCCTTAGAAGGCATCCCTTTCAATTGGGCTAGGTGGGGGATAGCGGTCTCTCAAGGCCCTCCAGGGGGTGCTTCCGGCAAGTCGGCTAGAGGGTGCGGCGGGTGTGGGAGTGCACGCTGCCAACAAGCCTTTATGGCCAATCTCCACACAGGTGCGTGGGCGCCAGCTAGCAGCACAGGCCCTTGGGGAGGTATATGAGGGTGTAGGGGATGCCCGAGGTAGGCAACCTGGTGGGCAAATGGGCCACTTGTGCAGGACCACTCTGGGTGTACCTCACACATGTGGCCATTAATGATCTCACTTGTAGGCTTAATGCAGGATACGAAGAGACAATGACTAGTCATAGTTAGGAATGGTTATGTATTAGACTCTATGTTAAGGTTAGCCATCCAAAATATGTAAAATAATACTGTATGGGGTGTGCTATCAGGGTTTCTGCATATTAATGTGGAAATTGATATTTCATGTTTGATGTTTTGTGTGTAATAAATACGGCCGGGGTTTTACGACCCCTAACGCAAAATGTTTCTGAATGTGTTTGAGTGTAATCTGTGCCATAAGGGGGATGATGAGGGTAAGGCCCCAAGGTATGGGGAGGAGACTCCAGAGTTGGTCTGTTTCAAAGTCAAGGTTTAGGGGCTGGGACTCGGCAATACCTGCTCATATACTCAATCTTGCTAATTATGTCATGGGAAAGGTTACAGAAGCTGGCGGTAATAATATTACTGCAAGCTATACCCTATCTTTGCTAGCTGTTTGAATGTATATCCAGTATTGTTATTCCTACAGCTGAGCATTATCCCTATGTTAAGTTGTAACATTTAAAAGAGGACTTACCTCTGGTGTCAAAGGCACATACAGTAGACTCATTAGGCATCAAAGAAGCAGAACAGTTAGATGGCACTGCATGGGTGTCAAAACATACTCCTTAAGTATATGCAATTGCTGTAAAAATACACTAAAAACAAAGTTCCTTTGAGCAGAAATATGGCGAGCAGTGACCCAATCGGCCATCTGCGCTGTGTGGCGAGAACAGTAATTGTCTTTTTACCTTTGAATGCATTTTATGTGCTTGATTCATGCATCTGAAACAACTTTTCCTTGTGTCATGGGAATCTACAAAAAAAACAAATCATGAATAAATAAATGCTTTTATCAAAAAGAGCGACTTTAAACTTTATGAAGTTTTAAACCACTTGAAAGGCTAATAAGAAGAAAAGTTCACAAAAAAAGAAACAGCTCAAACTCAAATCCAGCCTGTCAAACCCTAGAGACGATATTAATGCCCAGCTGCACTGGAAAAGTTTCTGATTTGTATTCAACACCTCAACAATTATTTCATTGGCCGTTAAACACCTGTAGAGTGCGGCCTCAGCTACATTTTCCCAACTGGTATTAAACTAACTTTTGTGGCTGCATCAAGACCCCGTTCTGTATGCTCCACCAGAGCAGAAGGGGTGGTCTGTGCCTTACCTTTTTACACCTTCAGCGCAAACATTAACTATCTCCCCGAGTTAGTGCACAGAGTTGGTCACAATACAGCTCAGAAATAAAGGACAATAGTTGCCTTTTTGGGTCCCACTTCGATGTGCCCAGTGGTGTAGACTCGTCTTTCCTGGTGTCAGCACCTAGAATGTTTAGGTAGACAAACTCCAGGCCCGATAATATTTCCAGGTCTACAGTCAAGCGGCCAAAAATGTTCAGGGGAGGTGCAGAAGCAGCACGTAGCCGCTGCACTCATACCGCGAATGTCCTCATCTTTAGCTGGAGGAGAGCCTAGAAAGTTCCCCCCAGCTGTAGTACAGAATAGTCTTTAGAGCCCCGTCCTCCATCCAACCTTCAAAGGCAAATAAAAAAGCCACCGCAACATTTACCATTTGTCCCAAGCAAGTGGTAAATGTTTGCGTTTTGGACCTCATTTTTTCTCCCAAAAGGGGGAAAACACATGGAATTGGAACCTGTTGTACCAGGTCTAGATGGTATTATCCATTCTGGGAGAAAAACGTCATAATCCTTGTCAGCTCAATGGGAGGTACCTTCCCACAGTGATAACCGGGAACTTATCCTTTAGTCCCTTGTGTTTCAGAGCTCTACTGTCAGCAACACATGCATCAAGTTTCTGAATTAATGTATGCGCAGAAGATGTGAAAAAGAAATGCACAGAGCCCTTCTTCACTGGCTCAGTGCAGAAATGGAGATCATGCTAAGGCCACTGTAAGGTATTTTTAATGTCAAACTGCAACAACCAAATCAGCACAAGACTCATCTATAAGTAACACATATGGATTTCAAACTGTGCTACCAACTCATGAGGGCCTCTCAAACTGCCTCACTAATGTCTTCCTGTACATCTCAAAGTTCTGAAGGAAATTCTACCTTATCTCACATATACTGAAAAGCATGGGGCAGCAGCTGTTATAGTTGGATCTCGCCTGGAATATGCTCATTCCTTATACCCAGAACGAGTTCCTATTGATCTAAAATACTGCAGCCCGGTTGGCGGTGGGTTCCCCACACTTCTTTGATGTGTAACCTCTTTTGGAAAAACTCCACGGGCTCCGGTTAAACAGAGAATCCTTTTTGCATCAGTTTGCAAAGTACACAGGATAGGATCAGGGAATGCTTCGAATTTCCTGAACAAGAAATGCTGTGATTATCTCGCCGTGAGGCAGCTACAATAATCTAACGCCAATTGGTATTGTGGTACTTAAATTTCACAGAACCAACCCACGGGTAGGAGTTTCTCTATTTGTGCCTTCACACTTCGGAATTCTTTGCCAGCCCATTTGTGAATAGAAAGGTCTCAAAGTGAAAACGTGACTGTTCAGAAAAGCCTACTTAAACAGATGCACCATTAACAGCATGTGCTATGTGAGATCTTCTTCTAGAGGGCCTAGCACCATAATTGGTATGACAGAGTGATATAAATTTTTGTAAAATAAAAAAACACTGGGACACATTTTTTTATTTTAAAGACATGTTACAAAACAGCAAAAAAAAATCATTTTCAGCACAACCCATCACAGCAACCAAAGTTACTGTGCTGTGCTGCACAAAGAGAACAAAGCAGTGCAGAACCATATTCATCAACAAGCATTTGCAATGCAATAGGTCTCGCATTAATTAAGTTTGAGCTATTGGCATTGCTAAATATTGCAACACCAATTGCAACAAAAGTCCATAAATTGTAGGCCAAAAAATTGTGAATTAATTTTTGTAGCAATGGTGGCATGCTGCGCTTTAGATGAATATGTTTAAAAGTAAAGTGCGCCATACTGCGATTGCTACAATAATTAATTGTGGATGCGTTAACAATTGATGTGTGCACTGATGGCTAGTGGTGTGTGTGCCTGTAGAAATTATGCACTGATTGCTGGTGGTGTGTGTGCCTGGTGGAAGTGTGCACTGCCGGCTGGTGGTTTGTGTGCCTGGTGGAAGCATGCAATGACGGCTGGTGGTGTGTGTGCCTGGTGAAAGCGTGCACTGACGTCTGGTGGTGTGTACCTGGTGAAAGCATGCACTGACGGCTGGTGGTGTGTGTGTGCCTGGTGAAAACGTGCACTGATGGCTGGTGGTGTGTGTGCCTGGAGAAAGAGTGCACTGATGGCTGGTGGTGTGTGTGTGCCTGGTGAAAGCATGCACTGACGGTTGGTGGTGTGTGTGTGCTTGGTGAAAGTGTGCGCTGACGTCTGGTGGAAGCGTGGACTGACTGCTGGTGGTGTTTGTGCCCTGTGAAAGCGGGCACTGACGACTGATGGTGTCTGTGCCTGGTGAAAGTGTGCACTGAAGGTGTGGTTGTGTGTGTGGTTGAGTGTGTGGTCGTGTGTGTGGTTGTGTGTGTGGTTGTGTGTGTCTGGTTTTGTGTATGGTTGTGTGTGTGGTTGTGTGGTGGTTGCATGTGTGGCTGTGTGTGGTTGTGTGTGTGTGGTTGTTGTGTGTGTGTGTGTGTGACTGTGGGTGTGGTTGTGTGTCTGGTGCATGCCAGTTCACATTGCCGGTGCTCGAGGGTAAAAAACTTTGCAGTAACTAATCAGCCCACTTTGTTCTTATCTACTTTAGCCAACCTTTTCCACTTCAAAATCAGGACACGGAGTTAGCAGCAAAAGTGGCGTACTTTATAGACAATATAAGGAGCAGACACTGTACCTATCAAGAACAGTGCTCTATGGAGGAAGTAACATCACAATACTACGGTTTAAGCTCTGTTCAGTCCTCAGCAAAGGAAGGCATTACTCCTCTGTAACTTGGACTTCCCCAGTCTTTAATGTTCATGGCAGGCTTCCAAGGGTTCTAAAAAGTATGTTAAATTTCCTGATGTATTTTAACATGTGGACCTTAAACACAAGGTAATTGTCTAAATGACACCGCTAATCTGGTAAACTAGCACTACAATCGTTATTCTACAACAGTGCAATATCCTCCGCCCTGCTGCCAGCGACAAGTCACGTATAATGAATTAATTTATATCGACTATTTGCCAAACTTTGTAACAAAGCACTTGGCCATGCATATTTCGGTTTGTAAGTATGTGGTGTATCATGAAATATGGATTGTACATTCTACGCAGGGCTGGCACAGCTGAAGAGGTTTCCTATGCTCGTGAGTTTACATTGAGGTTGTTTGGTTACCAAAGGAGCCGTCAAATTTGCTCTTAGAATGTAGTAAGTCAGATGTGTTTGCTGTGTTCGTACAGAAAATTGCCGTTTTGGTATAAGTTTATATAAACGTTATATATTACATTCGGCACGCAACGCTATCATTTTCAAAAATGAAACATGAATCCAGTCTGATACGCATGACTTTTTAGTGACCAACGCCTTTAACCAATTCCAGATTAGTCAAGAATGCTTTCAGTTAAAGGTGTATATCAAACATACACATCCATTAGTATGTAACGCGCCGTCCACTTACATGCAAAGCTCGAAAGTGCACAGCTTTCTGTGTACATAAAACGTGCTCTGCTGAGCTACTAAAGATGGGAGCGGATTTGTTACAACACTCTTTGTTTACACCATATAAACATCCTGCAAGAAGCGCAAAGTCTTGAAGCCCGACCTGCGGCAAGGGAGGTGTCACTTTGCCTTTAATACATTGCATCCTCTGTGCTTTTGAGCACATCGCTGCCTGGAAAAACTGTATATCAAACTCAAGAAAGCTACTTGTTGAAAAGTACCTTTTCTACTTGAGTGAAGTGAATGGGTTTGCTGCCCTGAGATTACAGCGACATTCTTTGGGTGTTTGAAACGAGAGTGTGTGACAAAAGGAGCGGCAGGTGCAGGCTGTGGACGCAGCAGGATCAGTCTCAGAAGGCAGCATACATATGTGTATAGCAAGCACATGTGAATAGGAGCCTCGCCTGAGGCGTTTCGGGAAGCGTGGGCATGGCGCGCCGCTATGAGAGTTTACACGGCTGGTTTACTTTAAACTTGATAATAAAATGCACGGCACCGACACAGTATTTTCTTGTTAAAGCAAGGCAGTGGTGGTTTCTGTTAACATAAGAGAGTGCAGTAAAGTCGACCATTCTGAATCATGGGTCGGGTCGCTAGTATTCGGTTGTCACGGCATGCACTGACCTGTAGAGGAGCTCAGCTCAACCTCGGTGCAGCCAAAAAACGTGAGTGATCGCAAAAACAAACACAAAAAAAGTGAGAGATCGCAAAAACAAACAAAAAAAACACGAGTGATCACAAAAACAAACAACAAAAAACCGTGAGTGATCACTCGCAAAAACAAACAAAAAAAATGCGAGTGGTGTGCACATGCAGCACTGCATTGCCGGCCACAAGCTTGCTATAAATCGCACGCATGCGCCGGACGGGGAAAAGTGCTGTGCACGTCGCGCGCGCTTTTGCCCGTTTAAGCAAGCTGATCGCCGGCAAAGTAGCATTTCTGAGAGCCCCAAAATGTCTCGGCCGAGACCAGCGCATGCGCTGGATCAGGCTGAGACCTAAAAATGGCCTGCTACTGCTTTCTTACCCTGTCCTGCGCACAAACAGGCATCGATGCACTGGTGTGTGGGTGTGTGTGTGTGTGTGTGTGTGTGTGTTTTTGCTTTCTTGCGTGTGTGAGTCCGTGCTTGTGTGTGTGTGTGTGATCTCTAGCATAGGTTTTGTACTGGAAGCATAACCATTCAGCTGAAAATCCTATGTCTAGACAATTACTCATTCATTTCACACATAAGGTGTGTGCTGTACTTCGCAAAACACACGAAATGTTTGAAATATTTGGAGAAATAAACAGATCTCTAACTTAGCGCCTGCTTCACACAGGCTTATGTTTTGAGGTGAAGCACCTTCTGACTGCTTCAGTAGTTCAGAATTAGTGTCAAAATCTATAGGTGTTTGCAGAGATCTACCTCTCTCACACCCATGTAACACCCCCTTAATCCAAAGTGTCACAAAGTAGTGCAAATCACAATTTGCGCTCCGAAAAGGCACCTTTCCCGTGCATAACACGTTTTTTGCAGATTAAGCTAGGAAGTATACATCATTTCAAGACTTTTCGCCACTTTGTGTCACTTGTACTTTGAACGGGGGCAACGTCTTAGTAAATCTGCCTCTCAGTTTGCTGCTCGTGTGCCATAATTAAGAAAATATATTTTAAAGCATTCAGCAGCAAAGGAAAGCGGTGCCCGCAACACATGTGCCCCTCCAGAGGGAAGCACAGAAGGCCTGCAAGCTAAGCTACTGAACATGTGCCACTAAATGGGTGCCCACGTCATTAATGCTCATTGTCTAAAGGCTGCGCTGAATAGGGCGTCCAAATATGCTGTTCCAAAATACCCGCAGCACAAACAAAGCGCTGCTTCTCTCCCTTGTAAAGAAATTCTGGGTTGGAGCATTCCACAATACACGCAGAGAAAGGCTTAACAAATAGTGTCTTAATGTGGTGTACCAGTAAGACATGGAGCGAACTATTGCAAATTAAATTCTTTCTAAGCCCATAATATTAAAGTATTGAACAGTATGGAAAATAAACATCCGATGCATCATTTGAATGACAATAATCCGTCATTGTGTATAATGTGACTCTATAAATGCAAAATGGTTCTCTTATCACTTGGAACATGTGTGTCCCATGATTTAGAAAACCATTAAAGGACAATAAATATGGTATTTACTAGCTTATGACACGCATTGGCATTATATACATCCAGGAAGAATACCATTCAGTATTTAGATGAGGATGAGCTTTATGGTAATGATTATGTAAGGACAATGCCAGTTTTAGTTTATAAATAAGATGTTTGGATCATTATTTAACTCATATGTGCATGCGGGTAGTATGTTGAAATGTAGTCATTAATATTTTCTCATTATTTAGCAAACAGTGCATTGTGATACAGCACATTTATTCTTGGTAATGAGCAGCTCCAGGAGGCCACAGACCTTCTCTCATTATATTTTACCAACAAGTGGATTATTTGTTGCTAACATTGCAACATTTACATTTGAAAAATAATATTGTAACTAAAATGTTTCACTGGAGCAAAATCATTTGAAGGCCCTTCGAGGAAAAGCTGGGATGTGTTTTTTCTTGCACTTTCCCCACCAACTCTACACCACCTGGTTCAGGTAAAGTTTCTTTAAAATTCTGGGCCTACCCAACAGACATATACACCAAGTGACATGTGAAGCATTAATACACCGAAAAAGCAAGAGAGATATCTTTCATCCAAGAGGAAGCCCTATACATGCATACTTTTTGAAGCAAGCCGGATGTTCTTATCTTGTCTTATCTCAATGTGAGGGCATATTCTATGAATAAAAGCTAATGGGACTGATTCACTAAACCATTTTTGCAAGACATTAAATTAATACACTCAAGTGGATTGCTTTACAATTCGCAAAAGGTTGCTCTTCACTTGTAAATGCATGTATACAATACTATATGGTAAAACCCACTCTTGGGGCGGAAAGAGGCCATTCGTTAGTGAAAGGGTATTGCAGATCTGGGAAGTTTTTGAACACGAAACCCCTTTTCTAACACATTCCCACTGTGGAAATAATCGGAGAACCAGAGAGTAATTTACGTGAGGATGCAACAGGACATTCACACTAAATTGTCTTTCTACCCCATTTGGCGTTTCCCTTTCCCACACCTGATTTCGTGTCAAGGAAACTTCCTGAATTCCATTGGTGGAGCCCCAGCTGTATCTCCCATTTGAAACTCTTAGCTGGTTGTTTATTTACCACAGGGCAGGCAGTATTACACCTTCGGAGGGCACATCCCATTTAGCTTGGTCTACTACTCTAAGCTGTTTTTCCTTGTTTGGACTGTAATGAAAGGCATGGTGGTTGAAAATAATAAAAAACAATGACTTCCAGCACTTGAAGAAAATGTAAGGGAGTGAGGAACATTGCCTTTTCGTTTTGTAGAAAGGAATTCACACTTTAGAGGTTTGTTTATACAACACAATAAATGCAGAATTGGCCTCAATCAAATTATGTTCCACCTAGCATTACATTCTTATCAAAGGTTCTCCTCCTGTGTCAGTCGGAGTACTTAATGCAATAGTTACCCACAGACATTGGGGAAACTTTAAATATGCCGAACCAGTACGAAGAAGGTGCCACCTAAACAGCTTGGTGTCCAGAGAATCTTAACCTAGAAGAACCCCTTACTCCTGCAATCCTTTCAGTTGAACTACCTAAAACTAGTAGGGAGGGCATGGGGAGGGTTACTGTGTTAAAAAGATACATATTTTTCCTATGGAGAAAGTAGTGCAGTTTACCCAAATGAAAAACTTGTTCCCATGCGCAGTTGCACACTATGTGCAATCACACTTCTGAAACGTCCTTTGCATGGTCACAATTTGAAATGTACAAAGCTTTTCCAGGAGTGCTCCTGCATTTCTCGAGCGGTCGCAAGTATCAAAAAGTAGTCCTGGAAACCATTGCGAATCCTGGATGTTTGTAAATTTGCACCAAAGCACAAGGGCATATTTACAAATACCTTTGCAAATCAGACTCACTTTGTAGCAGGTATTTTACCTCATCATTCTAGTGGTTAAGGTTATCAGACATCTTTGGCTCATGAAGGCTCGGAACACTGAATCTGGTTTTGCTAGTATTGTGGTCTTTGGCCAAGTGCCACTTTGAACTTCATAGATGAGAACTTAAATTATACTGCTTCTCAGTGGTTGCCATTTAATCAACGAACCAAAGGAAGTTATATTTTTATAATTGCAAAGTTCATTAGCTGTCAAATGGCTTTTTCCAAGGTGATTATACCTGCAGAAAGGCCAAGTACATGTTTTGTGTACATACGTCATGAAATAAAAACTGGTAGTACCACAAAATGTCTGTTTCTTGGGTACAGTGGCTGCAGAAGGAAAGTCAATCATGTTACCATATAGCCTACTGGTTTTATTATCATCCTCACCACAGGGAAGAGAGAATTACAAGAAATAAACATCAGGTTTCCCTCAGTTGGAATAATGCCCCCTCCAATAAAACGTGACGAAATGACAATGGAGTGGCAACCTTGGTCCCAACCTCAGTTCTGATTCCATCCACACGTAATCAGTCAGGTTGTGTTTGCCTTTGAATGCTTCTTATGCACTCAAGACCTCATTCAGAGTGCTCTTGAGAGAAAGGGAAATGGCCACGAACTTGAGGTTCTAAGATGTGTGCAAATTTCACATCCAGAGTTTCTCGCCTGCACATATTCCACAAGGTGTTTCCCGGTGAGAGTTTTGATGGGAATAATGCAGGGCTCTGAGTTTTCCAGCTTGTATTGGGGTTACAAGTGCAGTAGTTCTTCATTACACCCCCCCCCCCCCGCCCCCCGACCCTCCAGTCCTCGTCCAGTCCTCGTCCCATTACTTGCAGGATGGAGAGGCCTATCTCACAACAGAAAAAAAAACAGTTGAATGCTGGGAGTACATAAGCAGTCTCTAGCCAGCATTCTGCCCGTTCTTTTTTGCTGTCTGCCGACAGAATGGGGGGACATGGTTGCTGGTTGACTTACCTGCTGCTGCTTCTTGCTGCAGTCTTCACTGGATACCATAGGGCTGCTGGGCTGTCCTCTTAGTTCTGCTGCATGGTCTCTTGGCCTGCAGGGCGTGCCAGGAGCTGCGTTTGCTGGTGGCTGGCCCTTTGTGGCACGGGCGCCAGTCCTCCCGGGTTGTTCCGGGTTGGAGGGCGTGTCTTCCTGTGGCTGCAGCGATCTGGAGGATGTGCTGCTGCTGAGGTGACTCAGGCTGGTCTTGGTGATGCCCCTGGAGTTCCTGGCTGGTCGGTGTGATCTTTTCTGCTTTGCGCCCATTCCACCCTGGTGGCATCTGCGCTCGTCTGATCTCCGATGTTGGGCAGGGTGGGCTTGGTTTCTACCTTGATGTGAGATCTCCTGGGAATGCCATATGCTGCTGGCTTTTCATGTTTCCCCGTCGCTGGTCTAATGGAGGGTGACTGGGCTGGCTGGTTCGGGCAGACGGTGTGTGATGGCGTCTGCCTTTCCCACGGCTGGGTACTGCATGGTGGTTTTTTCCCAGTCCTGGTTCTGCTTGCGGCTATATCACCCTTCTTTCATGTGTCCTGGTCTGCTCTCAGGGTCGGGCCTGGTTTGTTCCTTCCCTGGGAGGCCACTTGGGACTGCCTGATGTTGTTGGCTACTCACTGGACTTTTGTGACTGAGGCATCCCAGTTGCTTGGTCTGTGTTGTCTCTCTCTTTCAGGGGGTTTTCTGGATGGCCTACTGCCCAGCGCTAAATTGGCTGTCACTTCCTGTGCTGGCTAATGGGGGCAGGCGGTGTGTTGGGGAGTCTTCAAGCCCCGGGAGAAAGTAGCACATAGCATTTTTAATATTGTTCTGGCTCTCAGGCTATGGCATTTGGTATCCCTAGCCTCCCTGGCACTTGGAATATATTTTCTTCCTGTTGCCCAATGCTGAGTTGATGGTCTGTGCCTGGTCTAGCTATGGGGTTCACGGTTTTGTGTGGCTTCTGCCTCCCTGGACGGTTTTCGTTCAGGCTTTCCTTGCTCCTCTGTGGGTCTGCCGTGTTTCTTGCGGCCTGCGTCGGGCCCTTGGGTTTCCCAGCCACCCTACTTCTTGGGTTCCCTTCTCGCTTGGGGGGGGGTTGGTGTTGTGCCATCTCTCTGGCTTGGTGTGGCCCTTGGTGCTAAGGTTTGCTGCTGCGCTGTGCCTCTCACTGGTCTCCTGCGGCTGTCCGTGGTTAGCTGCTGGCTCAGGTGCTGTACAGGTGGTGCCCCTGGTATGCCTGGTTGCCGGAGTTGATGTTTATCTGTTGTCCAGCACAGGGTTGTGGGTTGCACTTGGGCTGGATATTGAGGGATGGGTGCCGTGTTGCAGTTTCCTTCTCCCCTCCTTGGCTCCTTTCAGAGTGCTTTGGCCACTTTTGGGGGTCCTCTGCCACTCTGCTGTCAATTGATTTCCCACCGGTATGGATTGTCTGCCGTTTGGGAACCAGCTCTGTGGTTCACTCCTTGTTTTGCTCTTCTTGGTCATCTCCACTTTGTTTTGGGGGATTTGGCCCTGTTGTTTGGTTAAGGGCATTGCAGGTTGTGTGCTCCTGCCTGTGTTTTTTTCTGTGGTTCTCCTGTTTGCTTCTTTTGGGATGCTGCTTTTGGTATTGTGTCCCTTGTGTTCTCTGGAGTACGGAAGACGGGGTTTCTGGCTTTGGTATGCTCCACTTTGTAAGGAATGGGACGAGGACTGGAGGGCACGGGGATAATGCCCTATTACTGGCTGGTAATCTTCATTACTCTTGTTCCTGTTGTCCCTGTCGCATTTCTTACGCCCCTCCCTCCTGGATGACCGGCCTTCCTGTTGGTTGCTTGGTAGTTCAGGCAGAATGCTGGGTAGGTACTGCTTAAATACTCCCAGTTGGTTGGGGTGGGGTTAGGTGTCCCAACATTCTCCTGTTCTTTTTTTCTGCCGTGAAGATAGTCATCTCTACTTTGTAAGAAATGAGATGAGGAAAAAGGGACCAGGAGTAATGAAGATTACCGGCAAGTAATAGGGCATTATCCCCTACTCTAACCTGCAAAACTCAAAATATGGAAGAAATACTGCACCCTGCAGTCTTGCTATTTAATGAGTGCAGTATTTTCTCTACGAATAATGTGCCCCTCAAAATAAGGCTCCTCGAGAATTACTCAGCACATCTGGCATTAAACGGCTTAAGATGGAATGATGTTGCACCATTGGCTGTGTAGCACCTATATACAGAATATTTCCAACAAGATCATCTTGAGCAGTAGAACATCTATTCATTAAACAATAAGGTGCGGAAGATGACCATTGCACTACTGCACAAATCAGGGTGGTTCTGAAGTATGCAAAATCCATCTGACACATGCCCTGTCTGTCAGAATAAAATGAAGCAGTGGATGACTCGTGATATCTATCTGAGTCTATCTTCAACTCAACAGCATGATTACAGTGCCTCAGGAGCATGAGTGCAACCAGTAATCTTTGTCCCTGTGCATCTTTATTTGCCAATATACCAGATCTCCTCATCCATTTCTATGCATATAACTGGTTGGAAGTTTGCAGGCTATTAGTAGCACTCAAGACTAATGTATATTTAGTTATATAATGTTAGCCACAAAGGGAAAGTTAGAGATAAGTCAAAATTGTTCCAATGTCTGCAGTAGTGTATCAAGTAAGGTGACACAATTACTTGTTTCAACTGTTCAAGAAACTCTTAAGTTATTAGAGAAGGAAGTACTAGAGGTAGGGAGGTGGTATGCATGTTTTAGAGAAGACCTTAACTGACAAGACCATCATGACATGTTGAGAAGATAACTGTATTCCTTTAGACTTCGACCACAATATAAATTACTCTTCTGTAACCAAACAAGAAAGGTGGAGGAGTAGCAATAATCTTTCACAACCTATTGAAAGTTGTGAATAAACCGCACTCACAATTGACACTCATAATGTTTTAATATACATCAATGCATATGGATGAAATTGTGATATTGAATTAAATGTTGCAGTTTGATCATGAACTGAGGTATTTTATCACAAAATATCCACAAAAAGAAGGGGAGGGAGGATAACTCCCTATTCCATCCTCCCTGTTCAGTCACTCAATAACACAAAAAAAGATTAGGGAAAACAATAATTGTATAAATAGTGTATACATATTAAACAAATGCACATGTCCAACTTGGAAAAAGTACCCTCACTCAGAAAATTGTGACATGCTTCATCATAGGGCATGCTGCTGACACCCCCGCGCAGGCCACGCCTGGGGTGGAGCAATAGGGAGGGGAAGACAATACAAACCGCTATCCCGGTTTTGTGATTTCTTCCTTAATCCAATAATAAAAAAGGCTGCTACCTACTTAAAAGACACCAAACATTTACTCAACCTATTGAAAGATATAAGGTTTGATCCAAATACTTGTGGCTTGGTGAGTGTGGACATAGAAAGTCTTTATACCAGCCTCCCTCAAGATGACATGATTAGGGTTATTGAAAATGTCCTTGAGAGAACCACTTGGGACTTTCACACTCCGGAGGAATATGTGATCAATTGTGCAAAATTGGCCCTGAAAGAATTTATTTTGAGTTTGAGGAGGATTTTTACCTTCAAGTGTATGGGACATCAATGGGCAGTACTTTCGTCCCAAGTGTGGCTGGATTGTACATATTCCAATTAGAAAAATCCATATCCTTGATACTAACAACCCATTTACAAACTGCATAAAATATTGGAAAAGGTATATTGATGATATCCCGATGATCTAGGATGGAGAACAAGACACTCTCAACCCTTTTTTAACGTGGCTTAACAGTTGCGATCAATCAAGCAAGGAGGGACTGAAGAGCTTTTTTTGAGAAGAGAGGTCCAGCATACATGCGGCGTATTTAAACAAGAAATATATCTTAGTTAACGGCTAAATAAAATTACTTAAAATCAGAAGACTGAGCTATACATGAGGCTAGTTCTCTCTTTACCAACATTGAATGTGTGGGTAAAGATCAGGAGTCACTCACCTAGTAGTAACCAAAGTTTTGAATCTATCAGTTGCCGGAAGGATATCTGGACTAGTACATTGTAAAGCCCTGAAAAAGTAATGTGGTGAACAAAGTTGTGAAGCAACAGTGTGGAATCAAATAGGGAGGAGGCTTAAGAGTCCCTAATATCCCAGGTGTTGTTCGCAAGTCTATGGAACATCATAGGAGAACTGGCAAATCAGTATCATGATACACATTCCATGTTGCATAGGCTCACCAGGGAGGTATTGTTGTCAAAGGAGGGAGGGGTATGCCAGGTCATAGAGTCTGCCCACACTGGTGATGGCACCACGTAAGTAGTACTCAATTGCGGTCGGTAAATGATCCCCATCTCTTCCCGTTCCTGACTCAACGATTGACAGGACTGCAAGATGAAGGAGTGCCCCTGCTACGAAGTGCAAGAACCCGTCACCCACATCTTACCTCACCAAACCAAACATCGGGGACGGCAGGTGTAACACCGTCTGGTTCCATGATCACTCCCCATTGGGTCTCAGGAAGTGCGCCGTCAAAACCTACCCCTCTCCGCCGGCACCTGGATGTATTCAGCTGCTTGCGAGAGGCACTGAAATACTCGCTAGTGTCCCGAGCGGGGAGGGGCAGGTTTCCAGATAGCGTCAGTCACAGACATGTGACTGACATCCTAAGGTCGTTCAATATCGCTTGCTCAATACGGCGGCCATATTGTAACATAGAAAGTGGTGTTTTAATCTCATACTTTAAGTGTCCTATCTACATGTAAACTAGATGTGGAGGGAACACTATCCAGCGATGAAGGGGGCTAGGATCCTTATTCATGACTGGCCATCTCTTGTAGTCGTAAGCTGGCCACCAGTGGACTCAGAGTGATGTTAATAAATCGCATGTAAACTACTATGTATAGTACACAAGAAAAGTTGAGTTTTTCATTCCTTCACGGGCGCCATAGCAACAGGTCGTTAGTGTGTGTTACTACAAAATTAAATGAGGTGTAGTAAGCCAGGTGGAAAAATAGGCTCTTTCCTCATGTAGAGTATTTCACTAAATATGTCAATTTTTCAATTCAATTTTTATTTATTATGTTTTGGCACTCCAAAGAAGGCCACATAAAAACAAAATACAGCAAATACAGACACACATTTCTCTAAATAAAAATAACGACTACAACATTTTCCACTAAACAAGGGAATCAGCGTCACAGACCTCCATATTACATCAATAAATAGCTAAAAAACATTTAAAAAAGTTACAAATATTGAAGCAAAACATTTCATTTGGAGGAGTATATAAGGCCTGTAAAAAAGTATTCACATTAAGGATACCCAATTGCAGGCATATTGGTTTTAACCACTTCGACCGAAGTGGACGCAATGCATGACATGTAAACAATATATGGGAACGATCCTGAACAGATATATTACAAAAGTTACATGTTGGAGAAGACCCATACCATTTTGCCAAAAGGATGTTCAAGGGCAACAAGTCCTGCCTTAAAAGGAACCAAAATCTCCGAATACCATGAGGTAAATTCCAGGCGACATAGGGTTGGGCAAGCTTCATAAAATATGAGTTGGCAAGGAGATCACCTCCCCTCTTTGCTTGCATAGACTTCTTGTCCAACATGAAACATAAATCCCATGACGCCTGTTTCAAAAGGGATTTTAACTGGGTAGGAGAGATAGTGAAAAGAGTACTCTCTTCCAATTCAAGAAGTGCCACAGCCTTTCTAAAGTTCTTAACAATTTGGGAGTACTCTTTTAAATTACCCAACAATTCCCCCTTAAGAAGGAATCTCAAAGACCCCGTTTCTCCTCTAGCTAGGCTAACAACCCATCGAACTAAAGCTGATAGGCCCTGCGCCCAACTGCTACGGAGACCGAATTCCAGTCTGCAGGCGGCCACAGTACAAGCCGGATTAAGGGATGTTATAGACCTTAATAATTTTCCTTCTACCGTCTGCAAAAAGCCCCAATGCTTTATGTCAACCAGTTCCATTCCATACAGGAGAGTTGGAGGAATTTTTGCCCTAAAAACCTCCAGTAAACAAGCAAAATGTCTTCTCCCTGTGGCGGAGTAAAGGGCACTCAGACTTTTGCCTTGGGATCTGGCTTTACGGGAATTATTATCAATATGAGGTTTCTCACTCAAGTTGGCGGAATTTTTTTTTCCTAGAAAGGTATATGTTTTAACCACCTCCAGCTTCTGACCACCTACTGCCCAACCAAAATTCTCAGATTTAGATTTTTTCTTCCCTGTAATGCACATGATTTTACTTTTTGAGGTATTTATCCTCATGTAATGGGACTCTGCAAAAAGATGTAAAGCCTGCAGACGATTGGCCAATCCCTTGGGAGTTAAATCTAGGATAAGAATGTCGTCTGCATATAGCAAGCAGGAAATAGAATATTCCCCGAATACTGGGGCAATGCCAACACAAGATGAGAGGGTAGCAGGAGGATCAGCAATGTACAGGGAGAACAGTAAAGGGGCAAGAAGACAACCTTGTTTTAATCCATTAATGGAGGGGATAACCCGCGATAAACCCCTTTCACCCCCCTGTAAAACTCGGCACCAGGTGTCCGTATGTAAAGATCGCACCAGATCTAATAGGAGGGGGGCATGCCCAAATCAAACAACTTTCTACACATCAAGGGACGATCAACTTTGTCGAATGCTGTGGAGAAATCAATAAAAGCCGCATACACTCCTCCCCCCCGAACTCTTATATATTTGTCCGAAATAACCTGAAGGGCTGTGAGGTTATCCAATGTACCATGTCCCTTACGGAAGCCAGTTTGTTCAAGGGGTAATATCTGATTCACATCAACCCAATCCGTAATTAGAGAAAGGAGACATTTGGCAAATACTTTTCCAATGGCATCAAGGAGGGCTATCTGGAGATAATTCATTGGCTTATCCCTATCGCCCTTTTTAAAGAGAGGGACCAATATGCTCCCCTTCCAAGAAGAGGGTACAGTTTTGTTAATGAAGCAAGATCTAAATAAAGGAAAAAGAATCTTACTCCATGAGATAGGATCCTGCTTCAATACTGAAATGGGAAGTTCATCAGGCCCCATTGCTCCGGAGGAGCGCATATCCCTAATGGCCAATTCAATGGTTTTCTCTGAAGGGGAGTCAATAGGTAACTCATCATCTTTAATAGTCTCCTTACATTCTACCATTGCAATATTCCCAGCATACAAGTTGGAAATGTATATGACCCATGACAATTCAGCAATGGGAATGGGGAGGGAGCTAACTCTTGCGCCACAACCCTCACCAATGAGAGACCAGAATTGTCTAACTTTGCCATGAACAGCGGCCTCCTGAAGACTTATCCAAAGTGAATCTTCTTTTTCTTTTCTAAGTTTCTTCCTAATTCTGCTTCTCCTTCTTTTTAGTAAGTATATTTTCTTATTTGTTTCAATAGTTCTACACAAAAATTGCTCCCGCACTAATTTATTTATTTCCTTATTTAGGAGGGTAATTGGTTTAGGAACATAGATCTTTTTTACAGAGGAGCTAGACCTTTTAGCAACGGGGAGGACCTCCTTCATAAAATTCTCAAAATGAATTATTTCGGAACCCTGCCAAACATTCAGTTCTAGTATTGTTTTACCAAGTATACCCTCCAGGCCCTTTTTAGCTTTAAAATTCCAGAAGCATCTACCAGAATCCTTATGGAAGTTAACTATATCACTATTAAAGGACCATGAATCGGATTTAGGAGGTTGAAATGAGAGGCTTATAGTAATCACATTGTGGTCACTCAAAAGTGTCGAGGAGACCACCAGATCCTTCACTAAGGAGAAAGTACAATAGTCAGTGATTACATAGTCCAAAATTGACTCACTTTGGGAGGATCTATGAGTAAATTTTGCAGGGACATCAGAGGGAAGCCTACCATTCACTATTAACCCCTCCGCCGCTGAAAGTTCTTCTAGCAACAGCTTCCCTCTCTTATTGGTTTTAATTTTACTAGGAAAGAGGGATTGGGAAATAAGAAGGGCTTCTTCTTTAAATTTGTTTCTAAATAGCTCTAAGCTAGAATTAGAAACTTTGCAATTAAAATCACCTACTAACAAGACATATGGGGGAAATTCTACATCTTTAATCTGTTTAATGTAGAAAAACATTTGCTTCAATAAAACATTAAAGCATTCATCGGGGGGGATGTAGGCATTTATTATTACCAGGGAGTTATAATTTCCCTTACTGGTTAAGCTACAGAGGGACACAGCCTGAAATAAGTTGCTTGGATCAACATAATGGGTAAAGTTCCACTGTAATCTATTAGACAGAAGGCACGCAATTCCCCCTTTTGCATGCCCTTTCTTCGAAGAAGCAGCCACAGCCTCAAGAACAAAATTATCTCTCCCTGCACACAATCTACTAGCGCACCAGGTCTCTTGGATGCAAATCACATTAGCGTTCAGAGAGAACAAATACTGTAATTTCTCTGGACTACTATTTATCCCGGCGGCATTCCAAGAGATAACTTTCAGATTACTACTAAAGATGTTGAAAAAGTTTGGGGTTGTCTGTGACTTTACTAGACAAAGCACCAGGCAGCCAATTCCACCGCTGGTTTTCTTCTGATGGAAGGCTGTTCTGAATTAACGGGCGGGCATTACATGTGTCACCAGACAAGTGCTAAATATGTCCTTGCCTAAGAGTTTCAGGGAAATGTGAAAGTATGGGCTCATCACCTCTCAGTTGTACATATAATATATAATCGCCCCATGATATATTAAGTTGCAATGACATTCTGGGATTTACACCCTCTGTGGGGAGTAACACGATCACATTTTAGGATATTAATATCAAAGCTGAGGAAGTATGCCTTAAAACAAAAACGTACTATAAACCAACGGCTAGAAATACTCAACTATAATTTGACAGTTTACACCCGAGGACACTCAAAGAAAACTTACCTTATGATCAATTTCTTCGAATAAGACCAAACTGTAGTCACGTAGATGATTGACATGACCAATCAAAGGCCCGATCCCAAAAAATCAGAGAGCGAGATTACCCACAGAGGATTATCAAGAGCTCCCAGAAACAAGCAGGTAATCAGAACAGAGACTCACTGCTGGAAGAAAATCTAAAAACAAGTGCAACAACACCACTCACTTGTGTTGCAACCTTTAACACAATCTTTAACAAAATGAGAAAAATCATCAATAAACATTGAAATATATTGCAAACTGGAAAACTCAAGTGGGAAAAAACACTTTTTTCCTTTAAAAAAGCCAGAAGCCTGAAGGATCGTCTTATATCGACTCGCCCGAAAACATCCATTACTCACCCAAATAACACCTACTAAATGCATGGGACTTACCCAACATAACACAGCACTATCTCTGTGGAAATTGTAGTGTGTGACATCTAACTGCCATCACAAAAACACTGGAACCCGAACCAAGAAAAATCAGGTACTTAAGACGACACACTAAATGCAATTCCATGAATGTTATATACTTGATCACAAGCCCTTGCGGTCTACGATATATTTGGATGACCAGCAGAAAAATCAAAGTGAGGATTTGCGAGGCCATATCAATATAAAATGCAAACGGAATACCACAAATATGACTGATCATTTTTTGCAAACTGGGCACACTACCAATGACATGAAATGGGTGATCATTGAACAAATAAACTGCACCCAAGACACTGCTCAAAACTGCTTTTTGGAAAAAGAGCAACATTGGATCTATCGTTTATCCACCCACACAATGGATAAAATGATAATATCCCATGGAATGGCATTAACAACAGTTAAAACACTGGGCCGAATACCATTAATATCAATCAAGAAGATTCCATTTCCTTGCTATCACTACATACTCTCAGGGAAGGGAAAATAGAAAAATAAAAAAAGTTTGTCTGCCAAAATAAACACTTATGGTCACACCATCAATAGCATTCCGAAACAAGTTTGTTTCTTTTGCTAATAGCAACTACCTATCTTGAATAGCGTATCCGATAGAATGCAGCCCATACATTACTCTAACAATTGCCATAAAATGTACTGACCCCATATATGTATTTATTGGTTGAACTCCCTGTGACTGATACTTCCTTTTACAGTGTGTGACTATAGGCACTGCCTCCCCTGGGATGCATGTCGCCAAAACCATAAAGCGACATAAGTAAGATACTACTTTGTTAATTTCTCCTTAATCCTTGTTTTTCTTTTGCCATTCGTTTACAATACACGAGCACTGAATTTTACCCAAAAAATATAACTAATGATTTTCTTAAAACAGCGATACTGTAACATTGATTTGGAAATCTGAAAAAAGAGGTTCCTAACATGTAATGACACTAACCAAAGCATGGGGCAAATGAATCGCATGCACAAGAACCCTTGAACAGTGCATGCCACAACAGATGGTGCATATACTATTGGACGGTTCTTCAGTATTGCATCAAAGCAATCTTGTGTTACATCTACAGTTTATTTGATCTGCTTTCTCTTTTCAGATAAATATGCTAGTCGAAAACCGTAAGTTAGCTTATATCTAGGAGAGAAGACATTTTTTTCTCTCTTGCACTTGCACACCTTAGCGTCTGTCCACTCAAATACTGTAGACTGAGCTAGTTGTTCAGTCTCTTCACCATTTCCTGGTCCTGACAGAAGCCAACATAAATACTGGTTTATGGCTGACACATGTAGACCACCTTTAGGATATAAAAATACAGCATAGAACACTAAAATATCCACACTTTTCCTTTTAATTCTATCACAGGGCCCTAATATTAAAGCATTCCTGTGTAAGGGGACCCTGTAGATAGTTTTAATGCACCCCTATCACCTTGCACAAAAAAACTAAAAATACCAGCTCTGCTGTAATCAGGCATCATAGCACACCCTGGATGCATTCGGCATCTTGGATGGGAACCAGATGATGAAGCATGACACCAAATAGGTTGGTTGGTGAGGGTTCTTCTAAAAAACCTACTGGTTTCTTGCACAAATTCTTTTTTTGATGCAGAATATATATCTTTATGAGGCAGTTCTTTTTTGATTGTTGAAGTTAACTCAGGGGAAAGGTACACACTACTATTTTCCTCACTCTCTTTTTGATTGTTTGCAAAGAAGTATTTGCACGCATGTACTGGTATTGGTTTAAACGGAATAGAAGACTGGGAGGGCAATAAAGCAAGTGTCCCTGCAGAGATTAATGCTGGTTTGCACAACATTGTATCGAAAGGAAAAATCTAGTTATAGATGCACTGCTATTCAGGCACTCTACTGCTACCAGGTGTGGTGTGATGAGCCCATTCTTTGCGCTGCACCAACGCAGAAGGAGCCTGCATGTTTCTTTTTTCTATATACACCACATACATTAATTCTACTAGTATGCACTGTAGATAGAAACAAGCGTATTTATTCATGTATTTATTATTTGTAGTATTTCAATGGCGCTCACACCCTCAGAGGAAATGGATTACTTTAAAGATAAGATTAGTGGATTGTGGGGCTACAAAAACATGGCTCTATAGGGGAGAAGATACAGAGGAGAGTGTTAATTCGAGATGTATGTGTTCAAATCTTTTTAAAAAACAACGAGGTGTGAGGGGTTATCTGAATGGAGTTCGGCAGTTGTGGGACTAAGCAAGGGAATAGCTGCTTAGAGGATTTGAATGTTCTTGTTTTTAGGATTTTTAGAATAGTGAGTTGTGTTTCTTGTTTTCCATTGCTTGCCTGTGAAATTGTTTTTTCTTTCAATTGGGGGGATGGGGAAGGCGGGCAGTGTGAGCCAATAATGAACTCACAGGATGAGAGTGATTTGATCAGGTTTCTTGAGAACTGTGAACATCCATTGGTCATTTGCCGAACAGCAGAAGAGGTGAAGGTAAATATTTCGAGAGGCCTCACAGAAAAACATTATCTCCATCTAGATGAGCAAGGACAATAGCTCATACTGCAGATCAGTGAGCAGGATGGGGGAATACAGTTTCCTCAGTAGATGTAGTTTGTATGAGACAGATTTAGAAGGCCTGCTATTGCTTTTATGTTGAACAATACACTATTGATGATGGGAAAAAAACAATTACCATGTTATATCCATTTAATCCATCCACCTGTATGCAAAGCAGTATTGTTTTTGCAGTGTCCTCAACATACAGTAAGTAGAGCACCATTGCCATGACAGTGGCAAAGGAAAAACAGAAATGTTAGTATGAAAGTTGCTCATAGGAATTTTTCAATAAAAGGCGATTTGGCAATAGAGCTCCTTGGTAAGAGATAGGGTTCCTTGCTGGTCACTGCGACTTGCATAGAGGGGAAATGGCATTGTACAGAAGACAGTTGTCTAAGGGCCTTATTTATGGCAAAGTTGTGCAGTGTAGCGCAGTAAGTCACTTTGCTGCACTGTACTGCATCACTGGGAAACTGTAGGAATTCGCTATATTGAGTGTATACAACCTATTCCTGTCCTTTCCCACTGTGCAGGTGCACAATGGGATGCCTAGTACCACCGCAGTCACCCTTGCACCACAGTGCAAGGGTGCCTGCGTTGCATGCAGTATTGTTTTTGTGTAGAAAGGAGCACCTTCCTGCACAAAAACAATCCTTAGAGGCATATCCCTCTATCTAGGAGGTAACGAGGAGAAATAAAGATATTTCTCCTTGTTACGTCTTCCCTGGGGAGGCATATCATTATGGCGCATTCCCAGGTTTACCAGGGGGCTGATTACAGTGGTGGTTGGTCAGACAGCCGGTTGCTATTGTGTGGTCAGGAGATCGCCAAAAAGCTTGTGTGCGGTCTGACTGCCGTATTGCGACACGACCGCCGGGCTGGGGGTCGAGAAACATGCGGGCCATGCTGCACATAGGAAAGGGCTGCCGCACATGGCGATGCCATGCAGCACCTCTTGCACATCCATTCACTGTGTGCCATGCACCACGTCGTGGTGTCAGGTAAATAGGGGCTCTACATATGTCTCCAGGGCCACATTTATTGGCCTACGATGGGTGGGGGCCATGTTTGGGGCCCCCTATATCCCTTTCTGACCACTTTTTCATGGCTGGAGTCCCACCATGAAAAGACTGTCGGAAAGGGATATTGAAATCCTCATGGAGGTGCCTGCCTCGGCACTTCCGCCATTCAGGGACACTGCTCTGCCTTCCGCCCCATCGGGATCTATGATCCTGTTGGAGCCAGTGGTCTTACATCTGAGAGCTTAGTTTCCGAGCACCAGTATCAGAATACGGCTGTCGGACCAAAATGCTATTGGGGGTCCCACCGACAGCCTCTCAGCGGTCCGACTGCCACTATTGTAATGAGGCCCAAAGTTTGGTAAATCTAGAGATGCGTCAAAAACCATGGGAGTTGCATGGAAACACCCACGCAATGCCAAAATAAATGCGTCCCTTGCGCAGAGCAATGCAAGGCAAAGATTTGTGCTGTGTTGCATTATTCCAGATTTTCTAAGCCATTCAAAGCCACACAAAGTGACTTTGCATGTCTTCAGAAATCTGACTTAGAGGTTTTCATCACACACGTGCCCCGTTGTGTGGTGCAAGCATGACGTAAACCTCTCCTAAATATGCCCCATAGTTTTATCAGAGGTCAGGGTGGCAACATCACACTTCCTTTCTTCCACTAAATCTTCCTCTTTGCTCGATCCATGCTGCACACCATTATGTTTGATGTACAGAAATCTGCACTGCTTTGCAGATAGTTTTTTATTTTGAGCTTAACTAACAATTCGTAAAACTTTCTCTATTCGCATTGTAACTAGTGATAGAAGAGAGCAGACAACATTACTGAAGCAGGACTGGTGTTAGACGTGGCTACTGCAAGCCAGAACTCAATAACTAGGCCAGTTGTGGACTCCTCTCTGGACGGGAAGTCCTGTGAACCCATTTACCCTCTCTAGTCCTGAAACCTACCTACCGGCCACCCCTCACTTAACCAGGGGGTTTCAGTGAGTCCAGTATGGGCGCTATTGTCCTTCTGTTCAGTGAGAGGGAGCCTGTGAAAGACATGTAAGAGCCTTGATACTTTAAATATCGAATTTCACTTTGATCATTTTCTGGGTGAAAACAGAGAGGGTGCGTAGGAGAGAAATGTAGCAACGTTTTTACTTTTTAAATATACAATTTCGCTTTTTTAAATTTTCCGGGTGAAAACAATGTATTAATATTTCAAAACTACACTGGTATGAATACTTCAGTCAATTTGATTATTAATCGCTCCTAACAGTATATCAAAGGACATGCTTTAAAATGGATCCAAAATCAAACTTATTATTAAGAACTTGCAAACATAGTGTAGTTTTTCTTTGCACATAAAAAAAAAACTCCAGAAAAATATATTCAGCTGCCTGTAACAAAACGTCTGACCTGGTACAATCGGTGGATATAAATGTGTGTTCACTTTGTATAAATACTACTCCATCACACTCAATGACATGCATTACAGTTTCAAAAATAACTTCATGTTTCCGGCAAGTGAAAAAGATAAGAATTTGTTGTACCAGAAACATTATTTTCTCAAGTGCCTTAAAACCCACAATTTGATGCTAATACTATACATATAAGGCACTTTGGGTGAAAAGTTAAGAGCAGGCCTGTTAGCTTTATCTTTTCTACGTATACCAGGGAAAGGGACAATACATCTGTATTCATTCACTGGCAGGTACTTGTCGTTTTCAAGACCACTCACTCCATTTCGTTTTGTTAGTTTCAGTTCTTTTGTCTGCTTCCGTTGTGGCTTTTGAACCCATGGCATTTTCATCTATTTCTGAAGTATATCTCTGACGCGTACACCGATCAATGAAAATATTCCCTTTAGTAACCAACATTGATTACCTTTTTAAATATTTAGCCCTTAATTAACGGGGGTGAGGGTTCCTCTACACACAGTTATGCTGGAGTAACGATCTTTACTTTTTATGCTAAATTCACTTTAGTAAAACAATGATGAGACGGCAAAAGAATATTTGAAAACACCTTGGGGCAGATTTACAGAAAGTGATGCATCTGTAGAGATGAGAATTGGCCTCATCTTACATTGTTGGAGTTACATCGTGCTTGCAACACGACTCCAGCAATGCATAACTTTTGCGCAAACAGATGCGTCACAATTTCTGATGCACCTGTCAATCCTTGCGCCATGGAGCGCCGTATTGTAAATACGGTGCATCCATGGTGGTGCAAGGCTTTCCCAGGGTGGCGCAGGGAAAGTGATTAATCTTTACTGATGTATCACTTTTTTGTAAATCTGCCCCATTATACCTGATGCAGCTATAATGTGACGCATGGTTATACAACGTGACGCATCTCCCTAGATGTGTCATGTTGTAAATGGGCCGCATTTTTACGCAGCTGTTGCATCACAAAAAATGAAGCAACGGCAGTGCAAAAAAGACGCAAGGGGGTTTGTAAATCTGTCCCTTATATGGGAAGTTTGATTTTATTTGTTAGACACTGAGAATTATATTTAAAGGGGCAAAGCTAAATTGAAAAAATCTATTTGAAGTCAACCGTGTCACTTTTCTATGGTAAAAAGCTGGAAGTCGAAATGAATGTTGTTCGACAAAGGTTTTAATAACGGATCATTATGTACCCACAGAAGTCCAATTTTCCAAAAGGCTATACGATGTACAGTTTAAAATAAATCAATTAACCAGTTGGAAAAGAAAATGAAATGGCAAATGTATGAGGCATGCATATAGTTTGTCACCTCATAGAGAAAAAGATGGAAGGGCAGCTGATTAATTAATGCATTAGCATTCTCCACCCATCCTGTCACCACTGAGCTACAGGGACTGTAGGTGACAGAGAAGTATTCAATCTCTAAATGTAGGAAGTGGTCTACTTCGGTACTAATTTTATCTCTGGGCTGGTCCTCCACCTTGGTACATCTGGCAGTGTCTCATTTACCTTGCCCTTTATTAGGTAATGGCTAAAGTAACATTGGATGACAGGTCCCGACTAGGGCTTCAGTATGCGTAGGCTGATTCGCAAAATAGCAGCGTTTGCGACAAAAAAAAACGGAAAATGCGATGTATCATTGCAATCGCATCGCAAACTTAAGGAATCGCATATTTGCGATTCCTTAATTTTGCGTCAGCATTTAAGGAATGGCAAATTGTGATTCCTTAAATGCTATGTATGAAGCATTCAGGTTTGCGAATTTACACTAAGAAATCGCAAATTACTACCGACTTGTAGTTGGTGGTAATTTGCGATTTCTTTTACAAATTCACTTTTTGGCATTTGTACAGGTGCCATGTGGCGCTCATACATGCCTGTATGTGCGCCATATGCGCACATATGTAAATTTCAGGGGTGCAGCAGGGTGTCCTTAAGACACCCTTGCACCCTTGAAATTATTCTCAATTTGCGATTAGCAAATTGCGAATTGCAATTTGAGAATAACTTCACATTCATTCCTATGGGCCTCCTGGCCCATAGAAATGAATGGGAAATTATTCCTTATTTGCGAATTCGCAATTTGCTCTTCGCAAATAAGGAATTTTAGGAAATCGCTAAAAAATTGCGATTTTGTAGATACTTACCATTTTACAATTCTAAAATAGCGATTCTCAAAAAATCGCTATTAAAGAATCGCAAATAGGTATTTTGATACATCTGCCCCTATATTACACTCAGTGTCCTTTCACCAAAGAATGGGCATTACAAGGTATTGACCCTCGAATAGGAAATAGTATGCTTTTAGGAGGTGGTACATAACATTAGTGGAGTGCTGACTGTTAGTTGATGTTTGAGGGACAGATGGAGGCCTATATGAGAAAGGTAATGCTGGGAGAGTTTTATTTGCTACACCCTGTTAAAGGAATTTGCATGAAGGAGGCAGTGAGGGGCCAGGCAGCGCCTCTGCTTGTGGTCCTTGCCCAAATTCGACCCAGGCTGCACTAGACCCCGGATCACCTAGTCTGGAAACATGAAGCTATTTGTAATTGACCAGAGTAAGGTCCCTCCGCCTTCTCTGGGGATACTACTGTGGGCAACTCGTAAGGGGTCCTTTGTTGCAGAAGTGTTATTTGGGCCAGGATTGAGAGCCACACCCTCTTTTTTTTGATTAAGGAACATTCTCATTTGTTCTTAAAGTAACTGGTAACCCGAAAATGATTGATGATTAACAAAGGGCATGTTTACTTTTAGGTGCCTGTGGCACTGCAGTTTCCTTTCTGATACCCTCAAGCAAATCAACTTATTGATCACTGTTTGGCTACAGAAGCCTTAGGTATACAGTACTTGTTGAAATATTTTGGTCTCAACAGCACAAAATTGGTAATATTAAAAAGGTTGTATGACAGCATATTGACACAAACAATATCGACATACCAGAATATTGAGGGCCTTATTACCAGTACGACGCTCCTGGGACCGTTGTACTTGCGTGGCGGTAGAAAACCACCACCACAGTGGGTCCACTTGCCATATTATGATGTTGGCAGTAGGATCGCTACAAGGCCGCCATCTCCGCTGTGATCCAGAATCCCCCAGCGGTGACGGTGTGGAAAAGGGCAGCAAATGATGGTAGTGCTGATGCGGGCACCGGCAAGCATATTATGACCTTCTTCTTCACTGCCCATTTCATGGAAAGGAGCCCACCATTAAAAGGCTGGCAGAAATGCAGGTTAGGGGCCATATTAGTGACCCTGGGTGCATCTGGCCATAGGGGTGCATGTGGGGTGGCACTTTGGTGCCCCCTTGTAAATGCGCCTTCATTTGTGCACTGTAGGCCATTGACGCAAACGTGCAGGAGGTAGTGTCATGGTGCGGTCTACAAGTTAGGCTCTCCTATGAGCCTTACATACCGCCTCCATGACAACGCTGCAGAACCGCCCGCCCATCCTGGATTCAACTTTGAATCCAGCGAGCAGGTGCACCACAGCTTGGTGGTCTGCCTGGGATGAAGACCGCCAAACTCATAATAAGGCCCTCAGTCAAAAATATCAGCTACAAAACCATAGTGTCAAAAATATTGTGGAACACAATTTCATCAAAAAAGTAAGTATAACGAAATAGTATATCTATCTATCTATTTATCTATCTATCTATCTATCTATCTATCTATCTATCTATCTATCTATCTATCTATCTATCTATCTATCTATCTATCTATCTATCTATCTATCTATCTATCTATGTATCTATCTATCTATCTATCTATATATATATAATATAAGGCTTTCAAAAGGAAAACTGCTTTGAAGAGATGGCACTCCCGTGGGACAGAGAAAATCTTTTAATAAAAATCCACATGGTGGCTTATAGACAGATAAAAGTCTACCCGTTTCAGCTGTAACAGCCTTGTTCACGACGTTTTGTTACTTGGAACAGCAAACAATAAATAAAGTTTTCAACACATAAACATAGAAAATGGCTTCACTCAATATGTTGACAGCCACGTAGCAGTGTCGGCCATCTTGTAACGTATAAATACAAATTAATATGCTGCACAAGAGATTCTCAACTACATGTGTATGTTACCAAACTTATATAGGGCAATGTTCATAATGGCATTTATCCATTTCAATGGTGATCAACATTAATATGAATTTTCAAATGTGCAAAATAGCACACTTTGTCAAAAAACAAACAGTAAAGCCCCATTGGGCTTGGTCCAAATCACTGTAAATAATCATACACATAATCATATTCACCAGGTAGCCCCATTGGGCATATAAATATACTGTGTAAATAAGGAATAATATTGAGAGAAGCTTCCATTATCACATAGTTAGTCAATTCCTTTTACAAGAGGAGAAAAAAATATATAACGAAGCATACTATATCTGAATATCGCCCCATTGGGCCTGCATCCGTCAGAGCTAAAGCGAGCAGGACATGCTTAACAAGTTAAATAAAATAAAAATTGTAAAGAAAAAATAGAAGGATATCTTAACTCTCTTGCATTCGCCTCACGGTGCTCATCTTGAACAACCTGGAACAAAACTAAAACAATTATACTGTAACTATGTTGCTGTAAGGCCTGTAAACACAATAAAAAAAATTAAAAAACAATTGGATTCACGTGCGAATTCATAAAGACAGGGTAAAAGGGAAACTGAAACGTATCTGGGTAACAGCAGAGAATAAGACACAAATACAGAGAAAGGTATACATCTTCTCATCAATAGTGATGCCATTTGGGTTTTTGGTGCCCATCCTAAGTATGTCCCTGCACTCTAATTGTCTGAGGGCTATTTCCCTATCTCCTCCTCTAATCGATTTCTCAACCTGGTCTATAACACTCTATGAAATCTTTGAAGGATTACTGTTATGGTACTCCATGAAGTGCCCGGCCACGGGATACATAGTATCCGCATTCTTGACTGCACATAAATGTTGTAAAATACGCTTATGAGCTTCTAACTTAGTGCTCCCAATGTATCCTTTAGGACAAGCGCATTCAAGCAAGTAAACTACAAATTCAGATTCACAATTCAAAGGTTTTGATATAGGTATCCGTTCTCCGAAGCAAGTTTTAATCTTGGTTAGATTTTTACCTTGTTGCCATGCCTTACACTTGGCAAAAGCCGGGATAGATGGAGATCAAATAGGTGACCCACAGGTAAGGACATGTGACTACAAGGCTTCCCATTCCGCTATCCATGAGATACCAGTTGTTCCCCGATTAGCTCAGAATTTTTCTCATACCTGAAGAAGGGAGATAAGTATTCTCTCATTTTATTTGATGCACGAAGGTTACAGCTAACTGTTCCTTCAAAACATATATATATCACTGTCAGTGCCAGGGAGGGAACCATTTGAGCCCTGATGAAAGCCCAGGACCCTTGAGGCCATAATTTTTTGGGCTGAAACATGTTGGTAGATTATTAGGGTCATAAGACCATTACTGCAAGAAAGATCCATTTTTACTGTTTTTAATATCCACCATGTTCCCGAGAATAAAAGGAATACCTGGGGCACGAAGTAGGATTTTTATCTTTAAGTCTCCCTGGTTTACATCTCTTAAGACCTTTAGGAGTCAGGGTGAACCCGATGATGAAGCATGACACCAATAGGGTGTGTGAGGGCGAAATAACAAAAGGATTTGTGTCCTTTCCGCAATCTGCAATGTTCGCCATATAAGGATTTTATGACCTTTAGAGCGGTGTTCTGGATGGATACATTTAGGATGGTGGCCATAAAACTCTGGACAATAGAAAAGATTTCCCTAGAATTATTCCTGGTTCGATCAATACGATCAGCATAGTATAGGCTTTAAGCCGGAGCTATGGAAGAATAATAAAGCTTCTGAGCTTTCCTAAGGTTCAGTTTTGCCAATGGACAATAGATCCGCCGCCATAGTCGTTCTAGCTGTTTGCAGTGTTGTTTCTGCAATCTCACAAGTCTGAAAACCATGGCTGGGATGGGGAATCTCCGGATAGCTTGCGGCGGGCCGCAGGATGGAACCGGGCCCCCTCCTCTTAATCCAACTGGAGAAACTATCATAAGCATCCTCCAAATTAGCAGTGGTGGCTGGTTGAGAATCCGCTTGAGCCCCACTAAAGGACACCGGGTCAATTTTAGCAAAAGTCAGCCCTTGGCCCTGCGTGGGGGTAATGCTATCCAGGGCCAGGAAAAATATGTTACAAAATGATCAGAACATGACACCGGTAAAAAATCCTCCACACTAATACAAAAGTTAGAACACATAGGATCAAGGATGTGTCCCCCTGAGTGCGTCAGTGCCTTGACCCATTGAGTTAACTGGGCCAGGTTAAGAGAGTCAAGGATTTCCCTGATGTCTCCAGTTTCCTCTTTGTCTAAATGAATATTTAGATCCCACGGGGGACGATGTCATCCATCAAACTTTTAAGAAAAGGCCCCTCAGGCCCAGGGGTCAATAAACCAGAGTTCCCCCCAATGAAACATGTGGAGAGATAATAATACTAGAATCAAGAACTTCACCCTCTCCTAGCTGAGAGGAATCCACACAGCATAAGGCCCATTTGTCCCTTTTATTGACCGCAACACCACCACCCCTCCCGCTTTTGCGATCAACCCGGAAGATCGTAAAACCAGCGGGTTTCGCTAGCTCAAAGACTCATTGAGCCAGTCTCAGTGATGAATAGAAAGTTGACCTGATTATCAGACAAGTGGTCAAAGATATCCTGGTGCTGTTTGCCAGCGAACGTGTGCTAATTAGGGCTGCTTTAAACATGGGGCCATTGACATTACCACCAGGTGAAGACCCCGGGATGCTGATGAGCGTCCCAGCCGGGGTGTAGTGCAAAACTGCAGATACTGCATACATGAAGGGAGATATCTGACATCTCCCACCTGCTAGGCTGGCAACAAGGCAGAGGGCAAAGCCAAAGAAGTTCATTACGGATGTACGACCGAAAGACATTAAGATCCAACGGAAAATGGGCAGCGTGGCTGGCGTTGGCCACTTCCGGGACACTGATGGGTGCAGATGAGCTTGCCTTTGGTGCACCAGCGGCGCGCTCATTGCGCATGTCTGCGCAGCCTGCATGTTTATGGGGAGACAACCTAAACAACTAGAGCACACTGACCAAAATGGCATCTCTAGTTATCTTCCCCGAGAAACAGCAGGAAGGGAAATGGCGGTCTAATCCCCCATAAGGTGCGGAGCCCAGGTGAGAGCAAGTGGCATTGGCACACAATCAAATTCAAAGTGACAGTTTGAATGTTAAAATAGGAGGAGTATACACATTAAAAACACAAAAGTAAAAGTGCTAAGATTGCGAGAAGAGCGGTGTAACACTCTGTGTTACTCAGTCCCCAAAAGGCACTGGCGTTGGCGCAGTGCGTATGTTTATGGGCAGACAACCTAAACACCAAGAGCACGTACTGACTAAAATGGCGTCTCTAGATGTTGTCCTCGAGAAACAGCAGGAAGGGAAGAGGCGGTCTAATCCCCTCTAAGGTGCGGAGTGCAGGTGAGAGCAAGTGGCAGTAGCGCACAATCAAATTCAAGGTGACAGTTTGAATGTAAAAATAAGAGCAGTACACACATTAAAATCAAACAAAAAAATACTGCACGAATAGGCCACATGTGCATCAGTAGTTGCATGTTGCATCCTGATTTGAAATAATATATAATGCTGTTTTTGCTCAATGTTTATGCCAGGTAACATTAATAGGGAATCATACACAGGTGGGTGGTAAACAGTGAGGGATGGAATGTCTTATAATTAATGAATGTCTATATTTCATTTGTTTTAGTTGAGTGGATGAAGAACCATGTTTCTTAGATTGACTATTGTAAAGGGAGGGCCTTGAATGGGAGTGAGATGGTCATGACAAAGCAGCCAGAAGTGCTGAGCACAGCGGATGATGCCTAAAAGTTGGAGGCTGTGACGCTGAATGCCTGCCAAGGGCCGTGATCGATCATGTGAAAGGCGACCACTTCAGCGGGTGCTGTATAATTTGACTAAAGAATGCTTAATTGTAACATTTGTAAAATTCATGTGAAAAAGAACTGTGAGTCAGACTATGGGAGAAGAAGTTAAACAATAGAATAGTCAAATATAAGTGAAGTCACAGTGCAATGACATCCCAGCCCTGAAAACCAGCTAATCACCTGTCAAGCTTTATGAAATTAGCAACTAATGTGGGCGGACATGTAGGTTTTTAGACTAGAATTAGGGTACCTTTATGGTGTGGTTTAAGCTTAGGCTGAGAGGAGAGAAGAGGGGAGATGCGTCGCTGTCCGTCGGTTTGCAGAGAGGCCTAGCTGTTTCCTATCGTATACTATTCCTGTTAGAAATCTTGCATTCCTGTATACCATGGGGAAACCCCTGTCATCAACTGGGTCCAGCAGTGTTTCTTCCTATAGACCCTTATCTTTGTATTTAGCAAATGTAGTTACCAGAATATCAATTTTAATGTTTTGTCTCTGAATCTTTTGTCTCTCCACCTACCCACCTGGTCAACAAATTATTGAGATGTATTATATTAGATTAACCTATTGTGTCTTCATCTATCACTCCGTTGGGTATACAATTTTTTGGCATAATTAATTTGCTGAATCTTTGTCTCTTACTCTATCCACTCCTTCATTGCATAATGTCATTGCATAGTGAGGCTGTGTTCATTGTAAAATATTACCTGTCACGAGATTTCAATGTTTTGATTGTGACCAAATTGCAACTGAGCATTAACTTTTCATAGGGATAAATTAATTTGTTAACCTTACCGAGAGTCTGTTATTAATTTTGACCAAATAATTGGTAAATTAATATTATCATTACCATCAACTACTCTACTAATTGGTCCATCGACCAAACAGAGGAAGAGTTGATATCAAGATTATATATAAGACAGATGTCCTGTAAGGATCAATAAAAGAACATTTGATGTAAACCTGCTCACCTCAGCTAACTATAACTGCTGAATTTCTCTGGTTTTGTGTGTGTGAAATCTGAGCATAACTATAACGTCCCTATAACTTTTGCTTTCTTCTTTGCATATAAAAATAGCAGTGGTCAAATCAATTCTGTCCACAGATTAACAAAGCCCGTAAACTTGTCATTAAAACGGTATAGAGTCAAAATATTGAGTTTTTAATATCGACTAGACATAATATCGAGTACAAAATATAGAATGGACATAATATCGACTAGACATAACATAGACTTCCAAAATATTGACTAGAAAATTTTAATATCGAATAGCATGGACATAATATCGAATCAAAAATATAGAATGGACATAATATCGACTAGACATAATATAGACAACAAAAATATCGAATTTATGGTAAGTTAATATTATTTTTTATTTTTTGTGTAATATAATTCTGTAGCGGGTTGTGGGTTTATAGGGGAATAGGGTGGAAAGTAATTTAATTATAATTAATTAAATATGTAATTTTATCTATTGTTATTTATTTAGAATTAATTGTTCATTAATTATTAATTGGTAATGAATTAAAATATAATTGGTAATTAATTTTAATTGACTTATTGATAAATATGTTAATTTTAGTAATTTATTTTCTGTAGCGGGTTGTGGGTTTATAGGGGAATAGGGTGGGAAGTAATTTAATTATAATTAATTAAATATGTTATTTTATTTATTGTTATTTATTTAGAATTAATTGTTAAATAATTATTAATTGGTAATTAATTAACATATAATTGGTAAATATTTTAATTGATTAATTGATAAATATGTTAATTTTAGTAATTTATTTTCTGTAGCGGGTTGTGGGTTTATAGGGGAATAGGGTGGGTAGTAATTTAATTATAATTAATTAAATATGTTATTTTATTTATTGTTATTTATTTAGAATTAATTGTTAATTAATTAATAATTGGTAATTAATTAAAATATATTTCATAATTTATTGTAATTGATTAATTGATAAATATGTTACTTTTATTACATTATTTTATGTGGTGGGTTGTGTGTTTATAGGGGAATAGCTTGGGAAGTAATTTAATTGTAAGGAATTATATTTATTAAATATTTGTTTGTGTCTAATTTTTATTTATTTTTATATTGTAAATTAATTTATTGGAGTGTGAATAGTAAATTTAACTCTCTCACTCTCTCGCTAACCTACGGAAAAAATATTGTATATGTTTTGTTAATAATATATATATATATATATACCATCTTTTCTATATTTTTTTCGAGCATTTATGCAGAAGCAATCTTGTGTTTACACATTAATGAATTTATTCAGATATTAATCGGTGTTTGGGAGTCTCAAAATGTGCATTTTGGTTGTTTTCCTTCCTGCCCGAACCCATGCCAGTGATACGTAGTAATAGTATTTTTTCCATGTCTATGGTTGTCACATGGTGTGCACTAGCACTTTAAAAAGTTCAGGCATGAGGGGTTAAGATTTGACTGTGATCAAGGGCATCCGCCCGAAACGCGTCAGTTTTCGCTTCTGCTCAGCTTTGCTCAATAAAATCAACTGCCTCAGATTGGATTCGTTGAGTCGTCTGTCCGGCCCTGGGGACCCGGGGCTGCAGTCTGGCTTTTTTGTACGGCACGTACCCCATGTACGCTGGATGTACAGCACATACCCCCATGATCGCAGGGGTACGGCGCGTACCCCTGCGATCATGGGGTGTACGCGGTGTACGCGCTGTACCCGGGGGGGGGGCGTTCCGTACCTGTTTCGGGGCAAACTCTGACTGTACGACAGTTTCCAGCTCACGTAGAAAAAGGGTCGTACGGAACGTACCCAACACGGATCGTACTTGCCGGGTCGTAAAAAGCAGCCGCGAACCGTATAAACGTCGTGTACAGCGGGTTCCGAGGGCGATTCGTGCGGTCCCTGGTACGATTTGTATGGATAGCTGCATTGGGTGTGGATCGTACTACGTCGTTCGTACGGGGACGGTTACGGGTACGATTCGTACGGAAAAAAATGCTCCGTACGACGATTCGGAGTGCTTTTTACAGGATCGGAATCGACCCCTAGGAGTTTCTTACAGTTTTTATATTTTCACGGTAAGACCGGAGATCGCAGTGACGTTGGTAATCGCGAACCCTGTGGGCACATCATGAAAACGGAAAACAAAGCAGGAATTCAACAGCCACACCACATTCAAAAATGAAAACTATATATTTAATTCTTACCATCACAGTAGATAACTTACTATCAAAATAACTCTATAAAAACATTTATCAGAATCTCAGTATCTCTATAACAACGGGCATTAATAGTTCACTGTATACTTTTTATATTCCACCATTATTTGTTATGATGTTGATCGTTGCGATGTCCCCGCGATATCTACATAGGGGGACTCTGCTGGCAGTCGCATCGTCTATACAAATATTGCGTGCAATTAAAAAAGTCAATTTTGGACACAAAACTTGTGTCACTAACACCCCCATTTCTCAACGATGGGGTCAGAGTATCTCCACCCTGACCCCTTATGTGGCGGTTCCCGATGAATAAAATGGTGACTGTAATGTTTTTTTCAGGTCCGGTCCAGCTAACCAGAGCATTCCCATTGGCAGGTGCAATCGTGATTACTTGCTAAGTCGTCGCGAAATATGAGCAGCCAGAGATATCACTAAAATTTTAAAATTAAATTACTCAACAACTGCTGAACAAATTTATACCAAATAAGCAAAAGGCACTTTCTTGAACCAACATCTACCTCCATGCCAAATATGGTGATTCAATGACACCCAAAACCTACCTTGACACTTTTTTGGAAAATTTCATGAAGATTGGGCAAACGAAGGCAAGATTATAGGCGAGTCAAAAAATGCTTTTCCTATTGAACCATGGTCCTAACTATAATATTTCATATATATATATATATATATATATATATATATATATATATATATATATATATATATATATATACACACACACACACACACACACACACACACACACACATCATTATATCATTATAAACAACTTACAATATATATATATATATATATATACACACACACGCACATCAGTATAAACAACTTACAACAGTAAAATAATTAAAAAGAAATAGATTTATTAGGTAAGGAAATCTAAATAGCTATGTTCTTTAAATAATTTACAATCATAATCAAACAATTTTATAAAACATTACATTAAAATATTAATACTAAATTAAAAGTAAAAATTACTAAATGCATATACGACACAAACATACATGTAAACAATTTTAAATATTTAAATTGGCCGTTATAACAATTAATACTGTAAAATAAATATATAAATAATGTATGTATAAATATATATGCATATACATTTGCATTAAAAAAATCTAAAAATTACTTTTACACTATTGAAAGGTACATTGCTATTATCAGTAACTTAAACAAATTAGAAACATATAAACAACAAAAACAATTAAAGTAAATGTTAAAGAAAAAGAAACATATTAAAAAAATAAGGAAATCAAATATATACAACACCAGCAAATATGTTGGATTTCAAAGAAATTAAGTTGACTATAGTAACTCAAATTTAATCAAAAAAAGGAAAAGTGTTGACTTTGGAGGGTTTTGATTTACTCTTCCTACTTCCACAAAAGCAAAATCATGGAATGTATTGAACTTTGGAGGGGTTACATTTACTATTCCCACTCCAACGTAAATAAAATCATGGATAATGTTAAACCTTTGAGAAATTAGGGGCTCATTATGATGGCGGGCGGACATCAGTCCGCCTGCCATCATAGCAGTGCTGGGACCGCCTGCCAAACGTGCGGCAGTCCCACCAGTCCAAATAGGATGCGCCCGCCATACTAGTGGGTGCTTCCTGGCCGTTTAACATTGAGGATGGCGCTGCTGGCTGCAGCACTGTTCGCAATGCCAAAGTGCCACAATGTGCATTTCCATGCACAATGTGGCAGGCACCAAGGCCGCCCGGCGGTGGCGGTACTTCCGCCATCATAATGAGCCCCTTGGATTTAATATACACACTTTGACATAAACAACAGCAGGGCAAAGTTTGGGTTTTGTAGTGGCTAGATTTTCGATTCCCACTCCAATTCAAGCAACACTGGGCAAAGTATTAGACTTTGGAAGGATCAAATGTACTATTCCTACTCCCAAGAAGGCTACATTAAGGAACATGTTGGATTTTGGATGGGTTAGATTCACTATTCCCACACCAACCTAAGAAATAGTAGGGGAAGTGTTAATCTCAAGAGGGAGTAGATTTATACACCCTCTTCAACATAAGTAAACCCAGGGAAAGTGTTGGAGTTAGGAATGGTTAGCTATACCACTCCAATTCCTATTAATACAAAAAACATTCAAATACACAACACAAAACTATTGAACATATTCAAATGTATATATGCTTTAGAAATAAATAAAATACATGTATTTGAATTCTAAAATTATTAATACAAAATATTGTAATAATTAAAAAGCAAAATAGATTAATTTTAAATAAATACACTTCCCTCTCTAGTACCCAAAAAGACACCAACCTAAAAATGTAATACAATTTATAAATTATATATAAATCCATATGAGAGTAGCTATTTGGAGGCCCATGGTGTGCAGGTGTGTGATGAGGGCGTGGTTGGAAACCTTATTGAAGGCTGTCAAGAGGTCTAGGAGCGTTAGAGCTGTAGTCTCTCCTCAGTCGAGTAAGGCTCTGGTGTCATCAGTACCTGTGATGAGGGCTGTCTCTTGTGCTGTGGTTGCTGCGGAGTCCGGATTTGGAGAAGTTGAGTAGGAGGTTCCATTTCAGGTATGAGGAGAGTTGTTGGTTGATTACTTTTTCTAATACGTTGGCTGGGAATGGGATAAGGTAGATAGGTTGGCAGTTGTTCAGTTTGCTGTGGTCTGCTGATGGTTTCTTTAATAGGGTGTTAACTTCTGCGTGTTTCCAGTCCTCAGGAAGTTGGCCATGGCAATTGAGGTGTTGAACAAGGTTGTGAGTATTTGGCTGATTCTGGATTCGCCTAGTTTGAAAATGTAGTGAGGAAATGGGTTGGTTGGGGCCCCTGATTTGATATATTTCATGATAGAGGCGGTGTCCTGTGGGGAGATCTGGCTCCATTTGGTTAATCAGATATCTGTGGAGGTATTAGGGTCATTGTGTTGCTTGAAGAAGTTGGTGGCCTTAGGCTGAGGTTTGGAGTTTCTGTAGATGTTGACAAATGTCTTGTGTAAGAAGTTTGCAAGGTTGTCGCAGAGTTCCTGTGAGGGGGTAATGTTGTTGTTGCAGCTGAGGGGGTTGAGAATTCCTTGACGCTGTTGATGAGTTATGTGCTGTTATTGGAGCTTGATCCGATGCGTGAGGCTAAAGCCTTTTTCTTTGATTCGCTTCACTGTCTGTGGTACAAGTTAAGCGCTGTCTTGAAGGTGGTCTTGTCGGTCGTGTACTTGCTGGTGTGCCATCCCTTTTCCATTTATTTCCAGTGTTGTTTAGTGGTTCTGAGATCTTAGGTGTACCATCTAGCCTGCTTGGTGGGATTTCTGTGGGGTTTGTTGCTGGTGGAAGCGATGCTGTTGGCACATTTGTTGATCAAATTGTTAAAGTGACTCACGTTCTGGTTTGGGTTGTTGTAGGGGATGGGTTGGGTGGTGTTGAGGGCGTTGATCCATGTGTCCTTTGAGACATTGCTGCAGATGCAGTGGGAGGAGATGGGAATACTGGGTTTGGAGGTCCATTAGCTGGTGATGCTGATGTGGACGAGGAGTGGTTGGTCCAGGTGAGTTCTGTGGTGTGGCTGTACCTGATGCAGTCACTGGAGGTAAAGATGGGATCTAGCGTGTGGCCTGTGATGCCCATGGGGTCAGGGATGAGTTGGGTGAGTCCAGTGTTGTTCATGCTCTCAAGGAAATACGCAGTGTTGATATCATTGTGGTCATCATGATATAAGGTGAATGAATGAATGAATTTGAATTTCCTAAGCACAATGTCAGCAATAAGGGATCTTGGTGCTAGGAACAAGAACCTTGAAAGACTGCAGTAAGAGATAAGATCAGTTGATGAAAAGATGAGGCATTTTCCTAAATGAATGCTCCATGAACAGTGATGGATTTGATCCTTCTTGGTAGGGCCTTCATAAGACTGAAACCAAGCTAGGAAAATTATCTTTTGCCTATTCTACACATCTGCACATGGGGTGTAAAGAATCCTTGTGGATAATAAAGCATGAAAAGTTTCATAAAAGGGCAATTTCACCATACCTTAAAATACTTTATGCATAAGACATAAAGTTTTAAAAGTCATCTTCTGCTTGAGAAGGAACCAATGTTAGGCCAATTGGAACTGTGACACACTATTATGGGGCCGATTCCAAACTGGGTCGGAAAGCCCTCTGAACCGATCCGGATCCAGAGTGTTTTCCGACCGAGCCGGAGTCCTGCAGTATGACTGAGCGAGTACAATGCGGCCGTATGCTGCTGGACTCGCTTCGGTTGGACTCCCATAGAAGTCAGTGGGAGCCTGTCGTACGACAAGTACATGGGCTCCCATTGAATGAATGGGTACATCTCGCACAAGGGTCCCCCTACTGTGGGTACACGTCGGTGCAATCCGCACCGTACATGCCTGTGTTGGAGAGACCCTTGAGTCCCCCCCTGTGTTTGTGTCGTAGGGCTGCGGGTGACAGGGGGTCCGACCCCCAAAGGCAACTTCACGGACATTTTGCGAGCCGGACACTCCGTCTCGCACCGGCTTGCCGACGCATGCCTCATACTGGCTCGGTCGTAAATCGCATCCATTGCACGCCACGGTTAGCTTACAGCCGAGACGTACGGAGCGGTTCAGACCCAGAAATGACTAGGTTGGTGAATTTCACGTAGCTCGCATTGTACTTGCTCACTCGTTCAGCTGTACGAGTTGGGAAGAAAACACACGTACGGCTCGTAGTTTTTCCAGCCAGATTGCATTCAGTGCCCTTCGACCCGGTTCGGGATCGGCCCCTATGTCTTTTAAGGCTGAAGTCCAGCCCCACTGCCAAATTTTAAGTCATCTGAAGCTTTAGGAGTGCACAGTCTGGGAGCCCAAATTGAAGTAAGCAGTAACCTAGGCATAACCTGACCTAGATATGATGCAGGTTGTTACTTCTTGCATGTCCAAATGTTACGCAATAAAGGTAATATCTTTTTAACACTTTGAGGTGGATAAAGTTGGTTGATGTCACAACACTTATTTAAGGATCTACATAAAAAGCTGAGTACAGAAGAAAACCATAGACCTCATTAAGTTGTCTGTCAGAGTTGCCTCGGACCAGTACCATCTCGGTGTGTGAACCACCTGATGATCGGTCAGCGGTTCCATACACCGAATTAAAATGCGACCGCACATTGTGCAGTTGCAAACTCCCATATCTCTATGGGAGATTGGACGGTGGGCAGAAACGGCATGCAGCACAAGCTCACATAAAGAAATGAGAGTTTGTGTAAATCTCTGCACCGTAAGGTGCCTGCCACATGGTGCAGGGATTTTCAGGGGGTCACCAAAGGTGCCCTCCCAGGACCACAGCCAGAGGGCCAGGGAGGCCCTGCTAGGACCCCCCAAAGTAGCTTTTCAATAGCCTTTCTATGTCGGAAAGGCCGCCATGGAAAGGCTGTCGGAAACTGACATCATAATCCCAATGGCAAAAAAACGTTGTTAAGGGATTATGAGCAGTTGCCAACTGGCTGACGAGCTCCTTGAGCCGATTACTCTGGCCAGTTTACACTCCTTTTGCTGACATTGTAATTCAGGGGTAGGGATGTAAAACTACCATGTCGGTCGGAAAGCCTCCGACCAGCTGTCTGAATCTTTCCAACCAGCATCAAAATAAGGTCCGTGGGCCTCATTACAATGTCGGTCAGAGTTGCCTGTGACCGACACCATCTCGGTATGTGAACCCCCTGACCATAGGTCACACTCAATTAGGATGCAACCTCACATGGTGCTGTCGTAAACTCACATTTCTCTATGGTAGATTGTGTGACTGGCGGTTTTTTCAAGCTTTCTGACATGAAAAGCCTATTCGAAAGCAACTTTGGGGGCCCCTAGCTGGGCCCGCTTCTCCCTGTGGCCTCCGGTTGGGGGCCGAGGTGGCACTTATGGTGCCTCTCTGTAAATCCCTGCACCGTGTGACAGGCACCTGAGGTGCCTGCCACATGGTGCAGGGATTTACACAAACTCCCATTTCTCTATGGGAGATTGTGCTGTGGGCAGAAACCGCCGGCAACACAAGCGCCCATAGAGAAATGGGAGTTGGCGACTGCACCATGTGAGGTCGCATTGTAGTTAAGTGGCCGGAACCGCCGATTTACGGTTGGTCAGTTAGAACACTGAAATGGGATCGGCCCTAACTGACTGGCGACTGCAAGCCGTGCCTTTGTGACACGGCGAGGGGCCGACCTATTCGAAGGAGCCTCGGATGCTGCTGCCAACGCTGAGCTGCTCTGCGACCCGGAACACTGTTTGTTGTCCTTTTAGCCTGCAGTGCCTGTGGCAGCGATTGTCATCTCCCTTGCTTGTCCGGCCCTGACATCGGCCTGAGAAGCAAATGCCTGGCGGTCTTCTGCCCTCGGAAGACAGGTACTGTAGGTGAGGCGGGTACGCTTGCCAGCAACCTGGTGGGCCTCATTGGTTCCAGCCTTCTGGCCTTGATTGCGGCTACGGTGCTCCTGCCCTGGGGGCGGTGCCTGCGCTCCCGGACCGTGGCTCCAGGGTCCATCCAGTGTATTTGTGCTGTCTAGCCTGCTTCTGCCAGTCCCTTCACCCTACATTGCCCGGAGGGGACCTTGCTGCATTTGCTTCTCCGAAGGGAGTGGGTCATTTCCGGCTCTGCCTGCAGGGGCCTCAGAGAGGGCCTATTGACTATTCCTTCTCCTTTGCATTGGGTCCCCCCCAGCTGAACTGGTGCACCTGGTGTCCGAGAACATAGCACCTGCCCGTAGGGGGGCTCTCGTCTTTTGGGGGGGGTACAGCACACCCTTTCCACCATCAACTGGTAAGCTGCCCCTCACCTGGGGACATTGGATCTTCTGTGACCCTCCCCTTTCAATTTCTGGAGCCCCCTATTCTTACTTGCCTGAACCACTGCAGACTCGGTTTTGGGATTCAGAAGGGGGCCGCCAGCATCCCACGTGGCCGGGCCCTTTCCCTTGGTCTTCACTTGTTTCAATTTGTGGAGTAACTTTCCAGTGGTCTGGATCCTTGTACTTGTTGAATTGGTTTGCCTTCAGAGGCGTACTGGTACAGCCCCCTTTAGCGGAGATAGACTCACATCTAAGGGGCTTTAGTATTGTACTAGTATCTGGGCTATTATCTTATAGCAGGTGCAGGGGGTATATTTTGAGTGTGCAGCATGGGGAGAATGAAAACTCAAGTATGTCAAGAGGGGGTGAGGGTTGCCACGAGGGCCAATGCTACAACTATGGATGAATTTTTGATCAGAGCTGCCTCTGTCATCGATAGGGAAATTGAACTAGTGAATAGGCGTCTTTCTAGAACTCCCTCAAAAGGCGTATTCTCGCTCATGGGGGGGCCCATCGTTCCACCTAGGGAAATCACTACTGAATCCCTGGGCTGAGTGACACCTCTCAGCTCATTGAAGTTCTATCTCATACTCAGGGTTCTTCCCGTCTGGCACCCCGTAGAGTACTTTCTCCCACTGTTATCATTACGAATAAGGAGAGTGGTGCATCAGCCCCAACTCTGGGGACCGATGGGTCGGGTGGCATCTTGAACCATGTGCTCAGGAAAGTGCTTGGAAATGCGGGCCCTTTAGAAATTCTTAAGGGGGCCCCTAGGTCTAATGGGAATGCTAAAAGGAAGTTTAAGCCAATAGGCAGGCAGGCTAAAAAAATCTGACTAAATGTACCCCTGAACCTGTTCCCAAAACCAATGTAGGTGCTCAGTCAATGGATAATATTGTCAATCGAGATATGTTGGAGGCCTTTAAATCTACCATGAGTTGCATGTTGAATAATAGGCAGAGTCCCATTGTAGACAAACTAAATCGCATAGAGAAAATCTTGGTAGAACAAAATTATCTTTTAGAGTCCTCCTATATTCCAAAATCAGTGCCCTCAAATTTGAATACAGCTAATATAATGCCAAGCTCTATTTACCCGTAGAAGCAGTAGAATGCCAGCTTCCCAATAGTACCCAACACTGTAGTGTAAATGTGGTGGCTAATGACATAGGTGGGATAGCTGGCAGCACAAGTGTTAGACCAGTTTCCATTGAGGACTGATCTATAACTGGACAGGGACAGGCTCCACAGAGGTTAGGAAGAGCCTCGGCTGATCCCCAGGGCCCCCTATTTCTGCTAATCAGAACTTAGCAGTTGTTCATCTCCCGCCCAAATCCACGCCCCTGGAAGTAATTTTGGCAAACGTCCCGCCACTTCACCAGGGATTGCAGGAACATTTTACACAACTTAGAAATAAGGTAACTCATTGGTTATCAAGTAATAACTCCATGGGATCAATGGTGGAACGTAACATTATTATGGTAAGCCGTGGGGGGTGGTTAGGGAGCTTGAGGAAACCTGAAGGGGGTGACTGTATTATTGTGAACTTTAATAGCAGTTGCCTTGTGGATAGAATCCTTTGGGATGTTTATCTTAATTCCACTTTAGAGATTACGGTATAAAGGCCCGACCCTTGGGTTTTTCTATAAGGCCGACCCCAGAAGTCATTTGAATTCAAATTTGTTTCTTGATGGGTAGGCTCAAAGATTCTCTGTGGTGTTGAGGTTCTCAACAACTTGGAGGTGTAGTACGGTCGGATGGGCACCAGTCAGTTCTCCGCCTGGAGCTCTCAAACAGATTATTAGCCCTTTCAAGGCTGGTAGATTGTGATTGACTGCCTGAAGCCTAAGGCAGTAGGAGACTTAATCCAATGCCCAATTACTCGAGAGGTTGTGTCTGGTGGCATGGAGGAGCTATTGACGTCCAGTCCCCCGCAGCAGGCGTCCCTATTGGCGGGAGCCCTAGGAAAGCAGCTCAACCAGGTTACTCACACTGTTCTGTCGTGGAACATTGCAGACCTGGCAGGGAAAATCCAGGAACCTTTGTGGGTGCAGTTCATCAAGCAGTTGTCTGTGATTTGTCTACAGGAGAACTGGCTGGTAGACTGTAACCTATCCTTGGAGGGTTATAAAGCCTTTTTTGTCCCTGCATCCCCGTCAGTGCCTGGTAGAGCTAGAGGTGGTTTGGCCATATTTATAGCGTTGGCAGTGACCTGCAAGATCCAGCAACTCCCTTTTGTTAGTCAATGGTGTACAGTCATAATATCGAGTCAATTATTTCGACTGGACAGAATATCGAGTAAAAAATATAGAATGGACATAATATCGACTAGACATAATATAGACAACAAAAATATCGACTAGAGAAAATTAATATCGAATAGAATGGACATAATATCGAATCAAAAATATAGAATGGACATAATATCGACTAGACATAATATAGACAACAAAAATATCGAATTTAAGGTAAGTTAATAATAATTTTTATTTTTTGTGTAATATAAGTCTGTAGCGGGTTGTGGGTTTATAGGGGAATAGGGTGGGAAGTAATTTAATTCTAATTAATTAAATATGTTAATTTATTTATTGATATATATTTAGAATTAATTGTTAATTAATTAATAATTGGTAATTAATTAAAATATAATTGGTAATTAATTATAATTGATTAATTGATAAATATTTTAATTTTAGTAATTTATTTTCTGTAGCGGGTTGTGGGTTTATAGGGGAATAGGGTGGGAAGTAATTTAATTATAATTAATTAAATATGTTAATTTATTTATTGATAATAATTTAGAATTAATTGTTAATTAATTATTAATTGGTAATTAATTAAAATATAATTGGTAATTAATTATAATTGATTAATTGATAAATATTTTAATTTTAGTAATTTATTTTCTGTAGCGGGTTGTGGGTTTATAGGGGAATAGGGTGGGAAGTAATTTAATTATAATTAATTAAATATGTTAATTTATTTATTGATATTTTTAAAAAATTAATTGTTAATTAATTATTAATTGGTAATTAATTAAAATATTATTGGTAATTAATTATAATTGATTAATTGATAAATATTTTAATTTTAGGGTTCAGGGTCAGTTGTCAGTTTTTGGGTAAAGGGGTATTTTTAGGGTTCAGGGTCAGTTTTCAGTTTTTGGGTAAAGGGGTATTTTTAGGGTTCAGGGTCAGTTTTCAGTTTTTGGGGTAAAGGGGCATTTTTAGGGTTCAGGGTCAGTTTTCAGTTTGTAGGTAAAGGGGTATTTTTAGGGTTCAGGGTCAGTTTTCAGTTTTTGGGTAAAGGGGTATTTTTAGGGTTCAGGGTCAGTTTTCAGTTTTTGGGTAAAGGGGTATTTTTAGGGTTCAGGGGCCGTTTTCAGTTTTTGGGATAAAGGGGTATTTTTAGGGTTCAGGGTCAGTTTTCAGTTTGTAGGTAAAGGGGTATTTTTAGGGTTCAGGGTCAGTTTTCAGTTTTTGGGTAAAGGGGTATTTTTAGGGTTCAGGGTCAGTTTTCAGTTTTTGGGGTAAAGGGGTATTTTTAGGGTTCAGGGTCAGTTTTCAGTTTGTAGGTAAAGGGGTATTTTTAGGGTTCAGGGTCAGTTTTCAGTTTTTGGGTAAAGGGGTATTTTTAGGGTTCAGGGTCAGTTTTCAGTTTTTGGGGTAAAGGGGTATTTTTAGGGTTCAGGGTCAGTTTTCAGTTTGTAGGTAAAGGGGTATTTTTAGGGTTCAGGGTCAGTTTTCAGTTTTTGGGTAAAGGGGTATTTTTAGGGTTCAGGGTCAGTTTTCAGTTTTCGGGTAAAGGGGTATTTTTAGGGTTCAGGGTCAGTTTTCAGTTTATGGGTAAAGGGGTATTTTTAGGGTTCAGGGTCAGTTTTGGGTTTTTGGGGTACAGGGGTACTTTGTAAAAATAAGGTAAAATTACATTTAAATTACATTTATTTAATAAAATTAAATTATATTAAATTATATTATAATATTTTTTATTAATTTATATTCAAAAAATTATTATATACTTACCAATACTTATGTTGTAATGGTATGCGTTGTAAAGGTATATGCGTTGTAAAATCTTGCGTTGTAAATGTATGCGTTGTAAAAGTTTTTGCGTTGTAAAAGTTTTGTTGTAATGGTAGGCGTTGTAAAAGTATGCGTTGTAACGTCATACATCCCTGGAGTGGGAATAGTAATTTTAACCTCTACGCTATCCAGCGCTTTCCCTACTGTTGCACCCACTGGAGTGGGAGTAGTAAATTTTACCTCTACGCTATCCAACACTTTTGCTAATGTTGAACTCACTATAGTTGTAACAATAAATTTTAAACATTTTCTAAAATGTTATATATGTTTATTTAATAAAATGTTTAAATATATATATATATATATATATATATATATATATATATATATATATATATATGTGTGTGTGTAATTTTTGGTGATATAATTTTTTTAATTATATAAATTATTTATTAAAATTATATTTTTTTAATAATTATTTCTAAGTTTATATTAAATATATTTATTACTATATTAGTTTTAACTTACTTTTAAGACATTTTAAAAAATCGATATTTTGACAGTCTATATTTTTGTAAGTCGATATTTTGGAGTCGATATTTTGGTACTTACCTGTTTGAAGATAGGGAGTCGATATTTTGTCAATCGATATTTTTGACTCGATATTTGTGTATCTCGATATTTGTGTCGTCGATATTATGTCAGTGATCCTTAGTAAATATGTTCAAGCTATCATCCTGGAAAGAGGAAGGAATAGCCTGGCAATCTTTAACTTTTATTATAATACGGCTGTAAAGGGGGAGTGTAAAATTGCCCCGCTAAGTAACCTGATAAGGAAGTTGTGTGGTTCTGTCGCTAATAGCCTCATGGTAATGGGAGATTTTAACATTCACCCTTGTGGTGACCCCACAACCTCTTGTATGAGAGAGCTGGGGTGTGCAAGGATGCGGGCTTTCACTTCGAGCATTCTGCACAGGGGGATGCCCTTAGTAATTGGCTCAACCTATTTGATTTGCTTCCCTTGATGGTATTCTCCCCTCCACTTAGTAAACAGCCTGTGCCCTTGTTTGAAGGTCGGTATAAGGGCTCTTTTATTGATCATATTTTGATCTCAGCTGGCTTACTGAGTAACCTACGAGGGTTTGTAATTTTGGACAGTGCATTTTGTGATCATAATCCCATCTGTGCACATCTGGGGGGGGCCTGTTGTCAAGCCAGGATAGGGTGTTGGTGTCGGGCAGGATGAGGTCTACGGATGGAAGGCGTCACATAAAGTGGTCCCAGGTTGCCCCGGACTCATTTTACAGCAAGGTGAAAGTTGAATGTGCATCTCAGATCGCATCCTGCGTGCCCCCTGGCACCTGTCCTGGGGGTGTCCTCAATGCCTTTGCTGGTCTAATCTCCAAGGTAGGGATTCTGTTAAGTGCCCCTTCCCATAGATTACTGCCCTCCGAACCTAGATGGCTTGACACCTCCTTCCAAGGCTGTGATACTCTTAAAGGAAGCCTTAAAAATTATCCAGAGAGACCAACCTTTGATCAGTGCCCAACATCTCATATATAAGCGGGCATTGGCTTCTAGGGAGGGCGAATTGAAGGAGGAAACATGGAGTGAACTATTGGAGCCCAGCACTCTAGCAAGTAGCTCTAGGTTCTGGGGCATCATTAATCGCCCCCTATTTGATAAGTTAAGGGACGGAGAAATGGGAACAAATATAACCGAGGATGAATGGGTGACACATTTTACATCCATGTTTAAGGGCAAGATGGTACTTGATCAACCCCGAGCTAGGGATAACATGTATGCCCCGATAACATTCGAGCAGAAAGAGGTAGAGATGGGCATCATAGGGCTTCCTTGCAATAAAGCTCCAGGCTCGGATGGTATCCCTCCAGACCTTTTTAAATCAAACCCACGTTTTTGGGCTCCCGTCCTGGTGGTCATGTTTAATGCGGTGGCCAGGGTTGGTTCCCGGAGTCCTGGGGCACCTCAGCAATTGTACCGGTCTTCAAGAAGGGGGACCGCAATAGCACTTTGTGCTATAGACCGAATCCCCTCCATGATTCTGTGGTCAAGGATGCAGGTGGGGTAATTCTGAAAAGATTAGCTTCTTGGGCGGAGGAGAACGCGATAATCGCAGATATTCAATCTGGGTTCCACTCAGGGCATTCCACTTTATCCCAATGCCTTAATTTATATCTGATCCTGGGGAAATATACCATCGCCCGCCATGGTACACTCTACATTGCCTTCATGGGTTTATCCTCCACTTTTGACTGTGTCAATCGGAGGAAATTGTGGCAATCCATGAGGGCCATGGGGATGGAAGATAACTTGTTTGGATTCCTCGAGGATCTGCATAGGGACACCAAGGCTAACATCAGATATGCCGAGGATCTCCGCATCTCAAGGGATTTTAATATTCAGAGGGGTGTACGGCAGGGATGCATTTTGGCCCCGTTTTTATTTAATGTATACATTAACGACCTACACAAGACCCTGGTAAAAACAGGGGCTGAATTTCTCTATGTGGGTCGTCGGGGTTTGCCTGTCCTGCTTTATGCAGACGATGCTGTCCTCATTGCTAGAACAGCAGGGGGTCTGCAGACCCTGATTGATACCTTTCGGAGCTTCATGGAGGATCGTGACCTAGTAATTAATAATTCTAAATCTTACATCATGCAGGTCGGGATCCGCCCGAAGAAGGAGTATCCCTTTGAAGTGGGTAATGAAAAGGTGCCCCTGACAGCGACATTTTCCTACTTGGGTGTCCTGCTTGATGACAAACTGAATTGGGGACCTCTTATTCAGAGGACCAAGGGGGAGGTCACAAGGGCAAATACAGCATTCTTCAACTTTGCCACTGGCAGCAATGCTGAAGCTATACCAGTCGAAAAGTGTCACCATTGCGAGTTATGAGAGTAGATTATGGGGCTATGCAGCAACTGATGTCCTACAGGTGGTGGAGAACATCTTTTTAAAATGACTCCTTGGAGTGCCAAGGGGTACCTCTAACCTGGTGATCCACGAAGAAGTGGGGTTGCATTTTATTAGCGACAACCTGGCTATGCGCCCCTTGTTGCTCTCGCTCAATTGTTGGTTGAACGAAGATTTAGTTCTTAACCACCAGATTCTAAGGGATATTTTAAGTCTGGATTTCATGCTAAGAATGTCGTGGTTAAAATACATTAAGGGTGTTTTGAAGAGCTGGGGCGGCCGGATTTTGTTTTTAAAACCTGATCTAATTACCATGGAGGATGTGGGTTATGTCAAGACGACCTTTATGATACAAAAACATTTGATAGATATCATATTGAATTCGGAAAACATAGAGTTCGTAAATTTGTGATGCTCAAAACTATTCCCTCCAAGGAACTGTATCTTTCGTGGCCTCTGTCATCATACAAGAGGTTTTTATTGGTCAGGTTTTGTTTGGATTACTTTCACTTGCTTTTAGCTGTTCCAAAGGGGAGCTGTAGAGGACAGGTATTAGCATCCTGTGGCTGCGACAGAGTGTCTCCACAGGATTTGCTGCACTTTATGTTTTTCTGTAATTTTTACAATGTTCCTCGCAGATACTTTTTAATCCCATTTTTAAATTAGTTGAATTATACTCAGGTCCACCCTGCCCTATTTCACCTACAACTGTTGAAACCAGATTGTATACCATTTGTAGTAAGCTTTTTAAAGTCTGATTTGTAGAATGCTTGCCTGTTCCCCCTTAATTTGTGTCAAATGTATATATATAAACCCCACTGTATTTTATTGGATCAATTATTACCTTTTATGATATGAATTGTATTTTAAAAATTGTTTTACGGTGCTGTGCAACTTTTATGGTTTTATTCATAAAGCTGAATCAAGTATTTTGACTTGACTAGACACTGAAACAGTGTCCACCCAATGTCATAGGAGGCCCTAAGTAATAAACGTATTAGATCGCTCCATGGAAAAGACAGAAGAGGTGGAGATTTGCACCCACATGTTTATGAATTGCATTCTGAGGTACATAAGTAGTACTATTGCAGTACTATTTTACATTCTGAAAATGCCAGTTTGTGAATCAGGCCCTATCTTTCCACTTTTGCCTAACATCATCAAAACACGCCTCTCACATTTTTTTAAAGTAGAATTGAAAAATTGTGAATAAAGGAGCTGGAGGTTCAATGGTCTCCCTTTTGTTAGCTGTCCTGGCCATGGAGTGACTGTAGGAAAGTAGTTCTGCTTCTTATGGTTACCCCCACTTTTTGATTGATGCTACACTGTTTTTGACTAGTCTGGCTGGGATACTGCTAGCAAGGGCCCAAGTCTATCTGCTTTATCCCTAGAAAGGTTATGTTATGTACGACGTACACTCCAGATTGAATATTGGGGTACACTTGTCAGTCCCTAGTATATGGTGACCACGTACCCAGGGCATAGGTATGCCAGAGGCCTCCAATCGGCTGAAGCATGTATTATGCCACCCATGAGAGCCAATGCAAACTGGAACTACGGGCCTGCCATTGCAGCCCTTGTAATCTGGTTCTTGTACCAGTTAGGAGCTTGTATAACTAACAAATCAAGAGCTCAAAGGCAGGATATTTCAGACGCCAACTAGATCAAGCTGCAAAGCGTCCCAAGAAACTTTTCGAATTGGTCAAACAGCAATCGGTGTCGCACGCAAAGGGTGTAAAATAACTCCTGCCACGGGATGCAGGGAAAATTAGGGTTTTGAGTGGGTAAGTGTATTAAAATGTGTAGAGTAATTGACCACACAAATTAATTAAATGGTACTCCTTTTTAAAATAATACTCGGGTATTCATTGTATTACTCGAGTATTTCCCAAGTATTCATATATCATTTAAATAACCTTATTATTTTGAAGACTTATGAAATTTAAAACAATAATAAATATTCCTAAAATATAAAAACATTTTGAAATAACATACCTTGACGAAATATAATTCTAAATCAAGGACTTCATAATTTAATTTCAGTGGACGACGATAGTTTTACCTCGGGTCAAAAAGCAAGTCCTACTACTGTTTCAATGACATGAAATATGTCAACTACGAAACAAAGTGGAGGCCAAAAGAAACACAAACCATTGAAATGAGCATTTTGTAATATGAAAATTAAAATATGTGTTTCCACATAATTTTAACAAATAAAAAATTACAAACACATAGTTATTTTATTTTAAATTATGGTGATACCCAAGAAAATGTATAAATAGAATCCGACCACCATTTTGAAAACAATGGTCAACTGACTATCAACGGGAGCAGACGCTGTAAATGCCGACTCTGCTACTGCGACTGACAAACTTGATTTGAAAGCACCAAACAGCCTCAGAAAATCAAAAGGTAAGTATAATAAAATGATAATGAATATATAGTGAACCAATTTAAAGAAACAAAACAGTAATTTTAAATATTCTTTTAACTTTTCAGTTAACTACAAAGGAAAAATGTATAAAGACAAGATAAGTCTTCAATCAATACAAGCCAACAAAATAATTCACTGTATATACACACTACTCTTCCTAGGTGAGTTAAATTTAAAAAAAATATTTCATTCAAAGAACAAGAATAAAATGAACATAGAACAGATTATAATGTTTTTTAAATAATCAAACAGAACTGAAGAATAAAGAAACTCTTCCATTTAACACAAAGGAAAACTATTTTTTTTAAAAAAGGTAAAATTCTCGATTAATTATTCCTAATATAATCTTTCGTTAATTGAAATGTATACACCTACCACAGATAAACCATCGCCCGATTCCTACCCTCTTATATGCTGACGATTCAGTCATCATAGCACGGACTTTGAACGAACTCCAGCTTCAGCTTGATAAGTATGTATTTTTCATGGACTCACTTGGCCTTAAAGTTAACACCAAAAAGACGTTCACAATGAATATTGGCCCCAGGATGAAAGTTTCTAAAACCATTTCCATCAGCAACCATAGACTAGACAAAACTTCAGTGTACCCATACCTGGGCATTTTAGTAGATGACAAGATGAATTGGAATAAGGCAGTGGAGGCGAGGAATCTCCATTTTCGCCGAGCTACCTCAGCTTTAAAATCTTTTTCGAGGAAACTTGGCAAACCTGCCCCGTCTGACCTGCTATCCATATACTACGCTAAATGCCACAGTGTGGCTACCTATGGAGCGGAAATCTGGGGTTACAGCCGCATTGACCAGCTCCAGATCACGGAAAATGTGTTCATCAAGTACATTTTGGGTCTTCCCCAAAGCTCCCCGATATTGGCCTCACACAGGGAGCTTGGGATCGAGTACATCATCGATACCATCCGATGTCAGCCCATTTTATTGTGGCACCGAGTTTGGTGTAACCCTGAAAGCCATTTAACCCGCTCCCTAATCCTTGATTGTCTGAAACTAACAAATTGGCGAAAAATCCCGTGGCTGAAATTCATATACAATTTCTTTAAAGATCTGGACCGTGAACAATACTTCCTTGATCCCCCTTCAGTCGAAGACATCTCAAGAAAACAACTAAAGCAGATGGCGTTAGCCCATCTGAGAGATCTTCGAAACCAGGCCGAGATCATTAAACCAAAAAACGAGAAAATCTGTTCATTACAGACAGGAAAAGTAATCCAGCCTTATCTGACATTCTTTTTATCAAACTATGAAAAGTTTTTAATTACCAGGCTGCGTTTTGGTGTTTTTTTCCGTTTGGTTACATTCCCGGAAATACAGAACTGGTCCTCTAATATGATGAAATGCCCCTGTGATGGAGTCTCTACACAGTCCACGATTCACGTTGTCCTTTTCTGCAAGTACTATAATCTCGCAAGGAAAAGATGGATCATTCCGATCCTCCGGGACAGCGGACTTAGACATTCTTATCCAGCTCTCTTCTACTTACAATCACCAAAATCTCCACATGAAGCCAAATTCATAGCGTCTTTTCTTAAAGCAACTGTAAGAGTTCGTCGAAATATTGTTAGCTAAATGAACATGTCTTGCCAAAGAACTGTAAAGATGATTTTACAACCCCAAAATATCTCTTTTGTATTGATCTCATACTTACAGAATTTCATTTTATTTTAAAATTGTTATTTGTGTGTAAAATTTTTCTCAAATGTACTTTTTATGATTATGTAAATTTTTATAATCGAATAAAAGTTGTTGAAACTGAAACTGAAATGTATATGTTTGAATATGCTTATGGATTTCAATTACCACATATTGTAAACTATTTTGAAAAAAATATTCCCTTCTGAATAGCATTTTTTTCAAAATCATGGGCAAATTTCAAAAGGTATATGTTTGTGATGTTATTCATTTTTGGAAGATATCTCTCTCTTTTTGAAAATTTATCAACATATGATGTGAAGAAAATTAATGAAACTTGTAAAGAAGAAAAGGATGAACATTACTGCAATAATTCTAAAACCATCAAAAAAAATTATTGCACATGTGAAAATGTTAATGATTTGTTTGTTACAATAATGCAGTATTCGTAAACATTTCATCCTTCTTTTTCATTATTAATGCATTTTAAAAAAAAATAATACAAATTCCAAAACTAATACATTTTGTTTTTTAATTTTCCCCTGATTTCAAGCATAAACAAAAGAGCTCTATCGCAAACCAAAAATCCACTACTTCTCCAATCCTTCATTTCAAAATTTTCATCTTCTTCATAACCTGTTAAAGTAATGACATAGGTAAATTATTGTGTATATTTAACTATACGTTAAGCCTGTTTTCTCCTTAACAACCAACATACAAAAAATATGTCTTATCGATGTACGAAACATATATTCTTTTCTGTTCCAGATTTAAAAAATCAAGAGAATTACTACCTAAATAAACAACAACAAATAACAAGTAGGAACCAAAACCACCAAACAAAAAGGTATAATATGCATCATCCATTATCAAAAGCAGGTAAAAATCAATAAAATCATGTAATGTTCCAACTTGTCTAAATTCATTTTCATTTATTTTTGCATTTAAAGAATGTCATTTGTAAAAAATAATTTTTAAATGAAAATATATTTTAACTTACAGTATGCTTATTCTTATCTTTTCAGAAAATGTCTTCAATTCAAGAAATTGACAAGAGGGCACAATACATCTCTTCCAGAAAAGGAAAGCATTTATTAAAACATGCAGGGTACATTTATTGCAAGGAGAGAATAACAGAACCCAGGTGTCCTTGGAGGTGTGTGCAATACTACTCATCCCATTGCACAGGCAGAGCGGTTACTCTGGGTGACTCTGTTTTAAGAACAACAGACCATAAGCACTCTGCCTCTGCAATAGAAATTGAGGTCAGAGAAACTATAAATGAAATGAAAGATATTGAATGCTCCACCAATGACAGCTGTACTTCTATTTTGAGGGAAGTTGCACAATATGTTCCAGGTCATGTTGGCCAGCAGTATGCCCATTATTCCCAATCTGAGACAAATTATACAACGAAAAAAACAGGCAAGTAACCCACAAAGAGTTGCTCCTCAAACCTTTTCTGACATTCTTATTCCTCCTGAGCTCTCTGTATCTATTTCTAATGAACCTTTCTTACTGCATGACAAACAAAACCCTCATAAACGAATTCTCATCTTTAGTACTCAACATAACCTATTTAAATTAGAGAATAGTGATATTTGAATGATGGATGGGACGCTTAAAACACGCCCCATCCTTTCACCCAAATACATACTATTCATGCCCACATTTCTAATACAGTAGTCCCCTTAGTATACAGTTTGCTACTTGATAAGCAATCCTCAACTTACACTGAACTTTTAACAGCGATAACATCTGAAACATCCAACAAAAGTCCTAGGAAAATTATTATTGATTTTGAATTCGCAATGATTAATGTTATTTCCAAAACGTACGTGGGTACCCAAATACAAGGATGTGTTTTTCCACTTTTCCCAGGCATTTTGGCGTAAGATACAAAAAACATCCTTAGTTGTGGATTATGTATCGGATAGCAAACTGCAATTCGAACTAAAAAAACTAACTGCACTTTGCTTTGTTCCTCCAGAGAGTGTAGATGAGTACTACACTTCAATTACTGAATTTGACTTTTATACATCAAACGAAGAATTGGCTCCCTTACTAAATTATTTCGAAGACACATGGATTGGGCATCTAAGCAGATTGGGTCGCAGGAGGAAACCACGTTTTCATGTGGAGTGGTGGAACTGCTAGACAAGCTGTTTAGAAGGAGAAGCAAAGACAAACAATGCCAGAGAGGGATGGCACAACTCCTCCAACCACACAATTGGAAAAGCTCACCCTAACTTCTATCATTTCTTGGAAACTTTGAGGAAGGAGCACAGTTTTCAAGAAATGAGAATGAGTCAAGCATAAACAGATAGTCTGAACCCACGAATTAACAAAAAATCAAAGGAGATGTCTGAAAGACTATTGGCAACTTTACAACAATTTTCGTTGCGTGTGGCTTCTTACTACCTGGATAATGTTGCTCACATTTTACATTACTAATACTGTCTACACTTTTACTTTCCTGTTTTGCCCCAAATTCAACAACTCTATTAATTTGACTTTTTATATTAACACTAAATCTAAATTTTAGATCAGGTCACCGTTCTCTGCATCTATACTTTGCTCTAGTCTTTTTCTTATAAATCCACTATAAATATACTTTGCAAATGCATTATTTGTTTCTTCGTTCTAGCTACGCATGTGACCCGACTTGGGCATACACTGACAATATGACTTCTGACATGTTACGTTTTTTAAGTTTGCAACAAACTATTTAGATCTATAAACCTCCCTTTTCTCTCCTTGAAATAAATGTCACTCTTGCAGAACATATAACAACTATTAACAATTTTTAAACCTTTGAGCGCCTCTACCTTGCTTCTGCTTTGTGCTTCCTCGTACCTTAAAATGGCTGCATTCGTGTTGAACGTCAGTACCTGAACGTCATACTGTAAATCATAAAAAAAACTGACCACATTTTTTTTATCATTAACTTTATTTTTGCTTTCATAAAAAACAATATTTGTTTTAAATGATATGAATTTCAATAATTATTTGTATAAAATATATTTTTTTAAATGAATATTTATTATGATTTACATTCATTATTTAAGTATTTTTGATCAAAAAACAGTTTTGCATTTTCAAATTCGATAAGGGTGTGCGTATTTAACATATGTGCTTGATATTGTAGGAGTACCAATTTTTATTTTAAGGTCAATAAGTACGGGAGAGTGTAGGAGTAAGAATTACTATTCTAACCTCAGGGGGGTGCATCTGTAGGGTAAGTGCAATTTAGTGTAGGGGTAACAATTACTATTCTAACTCCAGAGGGGTGCATCTGTAGGGTAAGTAAAGGTTAGTGTAGGGGTAACAATTACTATTCTAAATCCAGGGGGGTGCATCTGTAGGGTAAGTGTAGGATAGTGTAGGGGTAACAATTTACTATTCTAACTACAAGGGGGTGCATCTGTAGGGTAAGTGCAGGTTAGTGTAGGGGTAACAATTACTATTCTAACTCCAGGATGGTGCATCTGTAGGGTTAGTGCAGGTTAGTGTAGGGGTAACAATTACTATTCTAACTCCAGAGGGGTGCATCTGTAGGGTAAGTAAAGGTTAGTGTAGGGGTAACAATTACTATTCTAAATCCAGGTGGGTGCATCTGTAGGGTAAGTGTAGGATAGTGTAGGGATAACAATTTACTATTCTAACTCCAAGGGGGTGCATATGTAGGGTAAGTGCAGGTTAGTGTAGGGGTAACAATTACTATTCTAACTCCAGGATGGTGCATCTGGAGGGTAAGTGCAGGTTAGTGTATGGTTTACAATTATTATTCTAACTCCAGGGGGGGTGCATCTGTAGGGTAGGTGCAGGATACTGTAGGGGTTACAATTACTATTCTAACTCCAGGGGGTGCATCTGTAGGGTAAGTGCTGGATGGTGTAGGGGTAACAATTACTATTCTAACTCCAGGGGGTGGTTGCATCTGTAGGGTAAGTGCAGGATAGTGTAGGAGTTACAATTACTATTCTAACTCCAGGGGGGTGCATCTGTAGGGTAAGTGCTGGATAGTGTGTTGGTGACAATTACTGTTATAACTCCAGGGGGGTGCATCTGTAGGGTAAGTGCCGGATAGTGTGTTGGTGACAAGTACTATTCGAACTCCAGGGGGGTGCATCTGTAGGGAAGTGGAGGATACTGTAGGGGTAACAATTACTATTCTAACTCCAGGGGGGTGCATCTGTAGGGTAAGTGCCGGTTAGTGTGGGGTACAATTACTGTTCTAACTCCAGGGGGGTGCATCTGTAGGGTAAGTGCAGGTTAGTGTAGGGGTAGCAATTACTATTCTAACTCCAGGGGGGTGTATCTGTAGGGTATGTGCAGGATTGTGTGTTGGTAACAATTACTATTCTAACTCCATGAGGGTGCATCTGTAGGTTAAGTGCAGGATGGTGTAGGGGTTAGAATCACTATCCTAACTCCAGTGGGGTGCATCTGTAGGGTAAGTGCAGGATAGTGTAGGGGTAATAATTACTATTCGAACTCCATGGGGGTGCAAATGTAGGGTAAGTGCAGGATAGTGTGTTGGTAACAATTACTATTCTAACTCCAGGTGGGTGCAGCTGTAGGGTGATTGCGGGATAGTGTATGAGTAATCATTTCTATTCTTAAACCAGGGGGGGTGCATCTGTGAGGTAAGTGCTGGATAGTGTATGAGTAGAAATTACTATTCCAAATCCAGGGGGTTGCATTAACTGGGTAAGTGCTGAATAGTGAATGAGTAACAATTGCTATTCCATCTCCAAGGGGGTGCATCTGTAGTGTATGTGAAGGATAGTGTAAGAGTATAAAATACTATTCCAAATCCAGTATGGTACATCTGAAGGGTATGTGCTGGATAGAGAATCAGTAAAAAATATTATTCAAACTCCAAGGTGGTGCATGTATAGGATATGTTCTGGATAGTGTTTGAGTAAAAATTCCTATTATAACTCCAGGGGTGGTGCATCTGTAGGGTAAGTGCTGGATAGTGAATGAGTAGAAATTACTATTCCAAATCCAGGGGTTTGCATCTATAGGAAAGTGCTGGATAGCATATGCTTACAAATTACTATCCCACATCCAGGGGGGGAGTGCATCTGTAGTGTATGTGCTAGATAGTGTTAGATTAAAAATTGCTATTCCCACTCCAGGGAAGTACATTTGATGGGTATGTGCTGGATAGTGGATGAGTAAATAAAATATTCCAACTCCAAGGTGGGCATCTATAGGGTATGTGCTGGATAGTCTAAGAGTAAAAATGTCTATTTCAACTCCAGGTGTGGTGCACTCTCCTTACAAGTTTGTTGACTGTGAGGGTATTTAAAAATATTATTCTAATTTCTAGGCTATCATAATTGTGCTGACTTTTCTCCTTTAGCGTGAGTACTGTGTCCTTTCATTAAATGTATAATTCTTCAAAACATCCTTGAAAGAAAAATTCACAAGTTTTCCAAATAATTTTATTGAGTCTTTTAAAATCATCACATGGGTGAGTTGCAAAATCTTTTTTTCATTCATTGGTATTATGCGTTGTACCATATTTTTTTTATTTTATCATAAGCACTTATTCCTTATGTTTACATTATATAAGTGTTGCCCCTTCATCTTTATTTAAATGATTGGGCTTTTTTTACTTTCAGATAAAGTAGAATAGAAGTGCTACGACAAACACTCCCTCACTACTTCATCTTTCTTTTTTAATGTACATTTAATTTCATTATTACATTTAACAATCATTTTCAAAAATTAAAATCATTATTAATTAATATTTGAAGCCACGAATACATAATTTTTTTCATAAAAAGTGCTTGCGAAGATAATCCTCCTGTTATGCACGGGTGAAAATTGGTAAAAGCACTACTCAATATAAATACTTTTAACCCATTTTCGCTCTGGAGGATAAAGAGCATTCTACTTTATACCAAAGTATTTCCTTTTTGCGTCGATAGTTTATTTATAGTACATTTTTTAATCATTAAAATATACTTGCATTCTAAAAAAAATATTATTTATTATTCTTTCAAATCCTCTGTTGAAAGTCATCCAACTCCACTTGAGGGATCATAAAGTTGAATGTAAATTAAATTATACATTAACAATATGTTCCCTCTGTGGAAATGAAAGATAAACTAAAGATGATACCATAGCTCCGAATCATTACCTTGCACGAAGTAATTCCTTAATTCACCTATATTTCTTGTAATAGTTCTTTCATTAACTTGTTATTATATTCCATTTAAACTTAAACATACTACATTCTATAATCATTTAAATATTTTTTCTTCCTTTTTAAAAATATCAAACATATACCCTTTCACATAATTTACCTCTCTTCAGTATTCTTTTTTTACTCCGTCAAAATTCATCCAACTCCTCTGGAGGGGACATAATGTTTTATGTATTTTTAAATATACATTAACAATATGTTCCCTCTGAGGAAATGAAAGATATTCTCAAGATGCTACCGCAGCCCCGAATCATTACCTTGCTCTTAGGTTCTTCACCCTTATTGATTCTCTGAAACAAAACTAATCATCCCACGGGTGTGGTTTATATACTTTTTGGTTAGTTAACACTCTATGGGATCAATTTATTGCTCCTCCCTCTTTTAACTCACGTTTTTCAGTTGACAGGTGCTCTCATTTCCACTGTTTAATAAGTCACGTGTTTATGTAAACGTGCCTCTTTCCACACTTTTTAACTTTCGAATAATTTCCAAAATGCTTTATTTAAACTTGTTTTTCTTATAAAAGCATTTCTATTGGCTAGTCTCTTTTTTTATTACGAGTAGTAAACATTCATTCCCCTTTTTTCCGACTTATTATTCTAGTAACTGCCTATTTTTTCTAACTTTTTTTAATGCTCTTCACCACTCTAAACACCTATTTTCCATGCATCTCGTACCAGAGATACTCTTTATTAATCTTCAATTATTCTAATTTATATCCGAGTATTAATGTATTTAATTCCATTAATCCGTGTTTTAATACATTTATTTATCTAATATTTATAATCTTTCTTTATAGTTCCATCCTACATTTTAATACACTACCCCACCCTAAACCCCTATTTTCCCTGCATCCCGGGCCAGATATACTCTCTATTAATCTTCGAGTATTCTAATTCATACCTGAGCATTAATTTATTTAATTCCATTGTTCAGTGTTTTCATACATTTCTGTAACTAATATTTATAATCTTTCTTTATAGTTCCAACCTACATTTTAATACACTACCCCACGCAAAACCCCTATTTTCCCAGCATCCTGTGCCAGAGATACTCTCTTTTATTCTTTGAGTATTTTAATTCATACCTGAGTATTAATTTGTATAAATCAATTAATCTGTGTTTTCTTATGTTTATTTATCTAGTATTTATAATCTTTCCTTATAGTTCTTGTCTTTAATACACTACCCCACCCAAAACCCCTATTTTTCCTGCATCCCATGCCGGAATACTCTCCTTCGGCTCGGGGCCTTTAACGCTGGAGAGGGCCTTTAATAGCTGGTATAGCCCTCTACGGCGGGCTATAAGGCTATAGTACTCCATGAAACTCCATGCTGACATTGACCATAACCCTGCCTCTCCAGGCAAGGTCAGAGATAAGGTTTGGCTAGCGTCATGATTTTTGTATTCTCATTTCTAAGTTTAAACTATGTTTTCAGGGTCCATTCACGTGTATCCAATGTATAAATCCAGTGGTTTTCAAACTCTAACTGCCCCTTATCATGGATAATTCCTCCAGGTCTTAATACATCACAAATTAAAACTTTCAGTTCTGATCCATTCCAACGTTCATTTACATTACTGCCTACAGTCATGGTTAATGGTAATCTAGAATTTAACGTACAGGAGATCTGTGATTGTTAGGTGTATTTGTAAAGTGTACTATCACCGGTGAGGGTATTCTTGATTCTGCAGAGGTAGACTCCAATATCTCATCAGCTGGAAAGGTCATACACCTAATGAGCTATCTTGGGAAGCTGCCTCATCATTTCATGCTCCTACTTTAGTGCACCAATTCTTCAGAAAGTTTCCTGAGTCTTAGGAGAGGGCATATTTCATACTGCATCTTTCCACCCAAACTTTCCACCCACCACAGATTAACATTTCTAGCATGGGCACCTGAGGATCACGTGAGCGGCACAGCAGCTGTCATGCTGGCAAGCTCTGCAAAAAGAGACTAACCCGATAATGACCAACCAGCTGGTGGGGGCTTCCATGCAGTGTCTTCGTTCCCTGGAGGTGGCACGACCAGCATTTCTTCCCGAGCTCCAGTCATACCACCTCCCTGCTCCCAGTAGGCATTAGTAGGGGCATGAAGAGGATGTTTTGTGCTTCCTAATGGAAGACGGTGGAAGGGAGATTCTCCCAATTCAAGATGGGATAGAAGGAATTCTGGGATAGTTCCCTGTTCCTCTCATTTATAAGGAGGAGCTTTCTGCCACTTTCTCAAACTATAACGCTATGGAAGTTTGTTTTGTTGTTTGCTTTGCTCCTTGGCATTTACAGATTCTTCCTTAGATTCAGCTCCAGGCCACTGCTTCCGCCTTCAGCTCCAGTTCTCTGCTCCAGTTTCCAGCTCCAGTCCTCTGTTCTGGCTGTCACCTCCAGTCCTCTTTTTTCATCTTTAGCTCCAATCCTAAGCTCCTCATCCTTCGATCCCACCAAGTGAGCTCATCTAGGAGGCTTTGTAGAGACTGTCTTTTTCCTCCCCGGGTCTCATTCTTAGGGGCACTCACTGCCCGACACCTCTTAGGATCAGTAGCATTGCAGCTGCTGAAAGGAGTTGTCCATACTTCAGGTAGTGCCAAACTTGGAAGTTGGGCCAATGGATCAATATCATAATATTAACGATGTCATATAAAACACATTAACAACAAAATCTACCAAAATCATTCTCTCAACTGATGTAGGAGGTGGTAATTCTAAGGTGATGTGTTCAAATATGTTATAGGTGATGAGGTGCATCTTTGTTTCTTCATGGTATTGTAGATGTGCAGGAATCTGTATGTTGTGACTATGTGGAAGTTAGAGTCCAAGCAGTCAAAAGTTTAAAAGTGTACTTCTGTCTACTAGTATTCAATCATCACCCCCAAAAAACTTGGAATTCAGTTGCAGTTTAGAACAGTTTAGGTGTCAGCCATTTTCAGAAGTGCATATAGGTTGGTTCTACCCTCATGCTTGGATTCTTTGTGTTTTACAACCTGGACTGCCAAGGTGCTACCTCCATCTTTGATTCAGCTGAATACTTGTGGGGCAATGAATTGTAGTTAACACACAAGGGAAGAGGCTGAAGCTGCATCAGCCAGATAATCTCTGTAATCAACGATACTATAACTAAGATCTGAGTGGAGGAAGTCCCATGTAATTTGTACCACAAACATAGCTACACAGAGACATGCTAACACACCAACCATAATCAAGGTCACTGATGTGGATAGTAGGACATTCCAAATAAACATGAAACTGTTTATCAAAGGACAGGAATAGGCCTGAAGCAGCAATTAAGCGAGGCTTTATTTTGCAAAAAGAGCTCTAGTTGCACCCTGTCGTGTTTTGATCAATTGTCATACAGTGCCATGATATTTCAAAGAAGGTTTCTTGATACAATATGAAAAAGTGCATTCATGTAGCAGAAATGGAGAAAAAAAATATACGTTCACTGTCACCTGTTATATATTTTTTTAGATATTTCTCCGTGAAAAAAGATTATTTTTTACTGTTCCCTGTAGTGTCCTACATGATATTGCACACTGTTGTTCATTTCTTCTTACACTACAACCTGAGCTAAGAGTACAAAGTATCGTTCCTAAGTACAAGGGGGTGACTTGGGGGTCAACATTCACCGGATTTCCAAGACAAGTTGATCAACCATACTCATTGGGGCTTTTATATCCACAGTTCTTAATAAACAGTACCTAAGGACTTTTGAGAATTATGTTTTCAGCTAAAGTAATCCCCAAAGGAGCATTAGGGTACTAGAGATCAACATTCTGCTACACGTGCCATTTGATTGTGACCAGACTTTGTCATATGTTATGTTGGAATTCGTGATCCTGCTAAGTGTTGTTCCAAATCCACCACTTGTTGCACCAAAGATGACAATAAAAATGAGGTGTGCCAATATTAAGCATAATATCCTGTTAAGCGAGGGTGATGGTTTTTGTAAACACATTTTAGTGATGTTCAGTTTTGTTAATTCGTCTTTGCCACAACAACGATTACACACCTTGCTTTATTAGGACTGTAAGATTTCCTGTAATGGTTACTATCTCCTTATTGTTCACACCCCTACCTCCACCCCACCCCCTACTTATTTCCAGCTGTCCACCTTGAAAATAATAGTAGTCATGAACATATTGAGTGATTGTCCAAGAGCTTCATAGGAAGGTATTTAACTCATGGATGTTATTTGAAAGACAGAAGCATGGAAACAACCTTGGGCAGTGTAGGCTGTTCATAAAGATTAATGACCCAACAATATGAGGTTTGACTAGGATGAGTGATTATGAACCCATACATTTAGGATTTTCAGTTCAACAATGCATAAGGAGGATTAGAGTCTAGATTTGATTTTTTTGTCATCAACTGTAGTATGTACCTTCGCAAAACAGCGTGATTTGGCAGTGTCACTGGAATTATGCAGCTATGGAGATATGGGATATATGCAGCAATGGAGAGACAATTTGTGCATCACGGTTTACATTATGTGGCAAATAAAATGAAATTATTTGGAGAAAAAAAATCATCTAGCCATTGTTCATTTTATGACTCAGTGTTGTGAACGATTATCCTATATAAATTACTTTAAGCTAGGTACTGTTTTATTGTCTACTACATATGAAGTTATTTCTCACAGTCAATGAATCACAGAGGTGAATACCATCTCAGCACAGTAGTGCATCTTTAAAGTCTGAGCATAGCAATGAGTAGCTAGAAAGCTGACTAATTATCTTCTGCAAAGTATCTGATATTATGTTCTCTCCCATGTGTAGCTGTTTTGATAACCTTCGATCCAAGTGAGCTCAAAAACACATTGAATTAATCTTAAAACTCTGCAGCAGAAAGAGGATTATGGCGGAAATGCGGCTAGTGTAACTCTGGCTCTCTGAAGCATGACAATTCCAAAGAATTGCAGGATTTCTCTCCAGTGATATGGCTGAAAACATGCGATATGAAGAGCAAAATCAATCAGACCGAATGGGAAGTAAAAACCTAGGGACTTATTTATGAGAGGGTTGCATCACGTTTGCGCCACGCCACATGGTACATGCGTGACGCAAACCTCTAAATTAGATTTTTTAAGCCAAGCAAAGCCATTTTTCTTGGCTCTGAAAGGCTTAAAAAATCTGGAGTAACGCAATGTACCTCAAATCGCTACATTGCGTTACTCTGCCCTGGGAAGGTATTAAATGGGCATTGCGTGGGTCTTCCCAAGCAACTCTCATGGATTTTGACACATCCCCAGATTTACAAGAACTTGTAAGTCTGAGGATGTACCAAAATCTCACACCTTCCCAGAGGAGGCGTAACAAGGTTAAATATCTTTTTTTCTCCTCATTTCTCCCCTTTTCTATGTGTGCTGCACTCTGCAGTACACGTAGAGAGAGGAATATGCCTCCCAGGATTGTTTTTGTGCAACAGGGTGCCCCAATCCGGCATGCAACACAGGCACCCTCGGACCTTGGTGCAAGGGTGTGTGAATAGGATCTAGGCTGCCAAAAGGGTGCCAATGCAACGGAAAGTACAGTAATGCGCTGTATTTTCCTTAAATGTGACACATACCTACCCTTTTACGCAGTGCAGCGGATAAATAAGCACTACACTCTAGTTATTTTTTCATATATCTCTGGTGAAACTATTGGGGAGCCAATGCTGTTTTTTAATACTAATCAGAAAATATAATTTTACCCAACAGCGCTTTTCAAAATGTAAGGTATGCTGTATATTTACAATTCTTTCCACTTCAGACATTAATCTTCCAAGTCACCAATATTGAAGAAAAATGTTCTGCTCTTAAAGCCTGAATACAGCGATCAACAGCTGACAGGTTTTGTAAAGTGTGGGGCACAATGTTCCATGACATGTTCAATATTTTTGATAACATTTGATCCGGTTGATCTAGGAACAATTGTGCCTGGTCCACAAAGGAAAACTTGCACTTTTGTGTAAGGTCACTTTTTTTGGGGTATTCACATACAAGGACTGCAGAGACTCCTGACTTGCGGCGGAGAACCTACCTCGCACATAAAAAGATAAGACAATCCTATATTTTTACGTGCGGAGTTCTCCACCCCGACTGGGGAGTCTTCGCAGTTGTAAACTATCTATTAACTCGTAGGTTGTGAATACAAAAAAAAAACGTAAAATTACACAAAGGTAGAAGTGTACCTTTGTGAACGGGGCCCAGTTTTATGGGGAAATATGAAAATGTGTGGCAGGTGGATGATTATCTAGAAAGTGTAGTAAATCCATATTTACTAGCACTGTTCACGTGCTCGTATAATGCAAGTACAATAGGTTACAATAGCCCTAAAATTAAAGGCATGACAAATATTTCTTAATTGGGTTATTGCTGCAGTAACAATAATAAAATAAGTCAGACGAAACTAGAAGTAAATTTTCTGGGCAATACAAACGATTCATTCAACTCTGATCAAAAAGATCAGCAGTTAATACTGAACCTCAAGATTATTCAGGAAATAAGAATCCTTACTATAACTTTTCATAAAACACATTTGGAAATACAAGACCTTGGAGTAATTGAGCATTTTTGCATATCTAAACCAGCGTTAATCGCAGAAATGGAAGGTTTATGTGACTACAAATGAAGTCTTACTCTCAGAGCAATGGCACATTTTTCTCTGTAATAACCTGCACTGTGAGGTTTCTCCACTCAAGGGCTCTGTTAAATTTGCTTCTTTGTAAATGTCAGCCAGATGGTTTTCGATGCATGTTGCGCTCAAAAACCATAATAATACTTTTTGTTGAATTATTACCACGAGCACTCTCTCTTTAACATATCTTTTTATTTGAGATATCTTTTTTTCCGTTTAAATCACTTTATTTCGGTCAAAGCCCTTGAGGTAACAATCCACATTCAATATTTACAATATTACATGCCATTTCTACAATCATGCTAAATATCAACACTTTTAAAATGTTTCTGGGTTGTTTGACAAGAAATCAATGAAAACGGACAAGAAATCATAAGCACAATTCCCTCAATAGTAATTTATGTAAAATCAACTCATGAGGATAACCAAATAGTAAAATAGCCACATGGCATGAAGACATATAAACTACAGGTTACAATTCTTCAAACTAAATAGGAAACAAATTCGGCGGGGAAAAGAAAATTCGTCCAATTAGCCATGGCCCAGATAAACTTAACTAAGACCAAGTATCCCTCGTTGATGGAGCTTCAATCAGATGGCTATACAGATTCGAGATATTTTGCTCTGGAGAATATTATGCAGGAAGAGGTATCTGATCTACAGCTTCTCAGTGCAACCTTCCACTGTCTAAATCGCAGGTTCCTGTGGAGAGGCAAGATCCAATGCTTGCGCTGATGTCTAAATACAGGCAGAAAAATAAAAGGTGCTAATCTGTTTCATCAGCACTACAAGAGGTTTTGCTCCTATTGGTAAGGCTTTTCCACTTGGCAATGATAGTGGCAAGTGACAAGGCACCCAGTCTAAACGGAATATAGAGACCCTTTGTAAAAGGTGCTTCAATCGTATCCATAAAGGGCTCAAATCCTGGGACTAACCTCATCTTCATCAATCTAGCTGTGAGGGAATATTGCTTTTGAGAGCATATCATATTTCAGGCTTTTTTTCCCAAAAGTGAGTTTTAAGCAATCAGGACTAGTTGAAAGAAGGAGAATCAGGATTGAACCAATGGTAATCTGAGACCAGAGTTACTTAAGGGCCGATTAGGATCGCGGTGAATCCGCATCCTCCGGGCCCGCGGAAGCCACCGCCGGCCCGGAGGATGCGGAGTCACCGCTGCGGTGCCTCCAAAGACCCCCAGCCAGATTAGGATGGCTGGGGGGTCATCGGCGGACGGCAAGACCGTCTGCCGCTTTTCCACCGCGGTCGCCTTCGGACTGCGGCGGAAAAGCTCTAATATGGTGGCGGTGTCTATCAGACACGGCCTGCCATATTAGGATGGGGCAGAACACATGCCTTTCCGCAGCGGCTTTTCCGCCGTGGAAAGGCATACGGTCTTTGCTTTGGGGGCCCGTTGCGGGCCCCCAGGGTGAAGGTGGGTGGGGGGTGCACATGGGGTGTACCTATGGTACCCCACTGCATTTGCATGCACAAAGCGGCAGGCAACGTGCGGTTCCTGCCGCTTTGTGCATGCAAATGCAAAGCATGCATATATAACCTTGCGGCGGATGCTGCTTAAAGCAGCACCCGCAGCAATGTTAAATATAGAGGATGTGACCGCCAGGGTGGCGGTCACATCCTAATTGCACTGGAGAGAACGCCGCAGCCCCTGCGGACGTTCCCTCCACCTCGGGGGTGGCAGACGGTCCGTCCGCCATCCTAATAGGCCCCTAAATTCTCTTTCACATCTTTGAGCCATGGGAATGTTTGTTTCTTCAGTATGTCACTAAGGGCATTTCTGTAAGGGTTCAATTCTCGAGTACTTCAGATTCTCATCCAGTACAAAACTGGTTTCAATCTGACCTGAGAATTAACAGGATGCATATCAGGTCGTGTTTAAAACTAAAGGGGTACTTTGGTGAAGTTTTAAAGTCGCTCTTAAAAAAATATTTTCAGTGACCCCAAGGAATCCGCTCTACAATAACCCCAGGTTTCAGCCCCATAAGTTGCAGCAGCCACCTCTTGAGCTCTCGATATTTCAAGAAGGGGAGATATGGGATGTATGGAGGTGCTAATCGCAAGTTTCAGTATGGCTGCCGCCCTGTGGGTTAGGGTATGGGCGCTCTTTAAAATCTGGTTAGCCCATGAGCGGACACTGGACAGGCATATTCCAAGGTAGTCAACATCATTCACTTTCTCAAGAACTACATCATCTAACCATCTTTTCTGGCCCAGAATATCTGTATTACAGGGCAGTTCCAAAGGATGTATGAGATGGATCCGGTTTGCTCACATCCCCTCGAAAATATATTTGAGGCAGCCCTCCCCATCTTAAACAGGGCTCTACGAGAGTACTAGGAGCAGGGGAGAATCCGTAGCTGAATCAGCCTGAATCCTGATTTTATGGCAACCTCTCTGGAGGTTGCAAGAGGTCTCCTTCTACTCTCTGTCTTGAAGGTCCCCATATCCCTCTTCCACCTTTCCCTCAGTTGTTATAGGACATACAGAGAGTGGTTTATAATATTTTTATATGTCCGTATTGTGTTTTTGTGGCCACAGGTCAACCATTAGCCAGTCCTCAAAAGGGGGGGGGGTTCTTTACCTCTGTGCCCCTCAGCAGCACGAACTGCAGGGCATTTCTTACCTGTAGGTACCTTGAAGGTCTCAGTAGCTTCCAGCTGAAACTATCTTGGTAAGTCTGGTAGGAGAACCATATGCAACAATTAGCATAAAAAATGAAAAATCATACTGAGCGTAATGAACTGAAGAGTGTTGTTGTGAAATATATGTGCAGGATAATGATATACTGGGCAAGTAAAATAAACACTTTTATGGGAAGGAGTAAAACAAAAACCGGATCTAATGAGCCATCATTAACATATTGAATGTTTTTGTAGTCATACATTCAACCAGATACCCACACAACAGATCCACTTACATTAACTATGAGGCAACCTGAAAGGCACTATTAGTCAATGTCACAGTAACTCAATTACTTATGTGCCACAACTATATCAGTAGGTTCTACAGTTTGTACAACTAACATCACTTGTTTCTTTGTTATCTTTGTGTATGTAATGTTATATAATTTCCTGTTAACTGGCTATCCATAGACTCCCTGCTTATCAGTCTTGAAAGCTATTTCAGGGTGATTTGGTCCATCAACCCATTGGGTTGCCGTATTAGATGATTTCAGAAAGTGTTGCGAGGAAGATTTCTATAGTTGTTTAATTGAAAGCCTGTTAAATTGTTTTTATTCTTTATGAATATCTGGAGCTGGAGAGGACTTTCCTCCACTCTCATCCCTGCAGGAATATCATTGTATGGTCATATTGTCTGACCTGGATAGGTTAATATGTTTATCTTCATATTAGTTGACCTATCATGGAGAATTAACTAGCAAGGGTATTATTGATTGAATCGTGTTGGTTGAGGACCTTCAGGATGATGGAGTTGACCACATGGGTCTTCACAAAGGGCCACATGTATCATCATTACAAGTAGCGATTACCTAATTGCGAGTTTCTCCGAAATGCAATTAGGTAATCACTAATCCTGATGTATGAAACTCTTTTCAGTTTCATTAGTGATTCATAATGGGTCACAAATAGATCTACCTTATGCACATTAATGAGGTAGGTCACAATTTGCGATCCATTAGGAATCTACACCTCACAGAGATGGTGGTCTTCTGAGGTCAGCAGACCATCATGTCTGTGATTGCTTTTAAATAAAGCAGTCTTTTTTGTTTTAAAATGCAGCCCATTTTCCTTAAAGGAAAAAGGGATGCATTAAAAAAAAAGAAATGAAACTTTGCAATTTCATTTTTTAAGAGTAGGCTGTGGACCGTGGGACCACTGCCTGCTCTTAAAAAAATGTTTTCCATTCTCAAAGGGGGGCCAGGGGCCCCCTGTGGACTACTTCCCATTTGCGAACGGGTTACCACCTCCTTCAAGGAGTCAGTAAAACAGGAATGTTTTACTACTGTAATTTGGTCGCAAAACATTCATACATCCCATTCGGATTCGGTATTTGGAAGGGACTAAACACGCCCCTTCTAAATACTGAATCGCAAACACAAATTGCAATTCGGTAAAGTGTTACCAAATCGCAATTTGTGTTTCACACATAGGTAAAAGCATTTTTGTCTAATATATTTGATTATTTTCAGTCAAAGATGCTAGGAAACTCAGGCCAGATTCTCTTCTCTTATTTATAAACTCGTCAAACTGCTCTGTTCTGGAGCCATTATTGCTGGTAATGGAACAGCAAGTAGCACTCTGTACGGGGACATTCCACATTCAGATGAGAGATTATTAACATAATGAATGGTGTTCTTCAGCAAAGTAAGTTTCTTTTTGCAAGTTTAACTATGCCAACTACTTGCTTTTCGAGGAGCAGCACAAACACCAAGATTTTTTTTTTTTTAAAACAATTGTACAAAATGTACATTCATAGATGAGTTTCTGGTCTTTGGGCTTCATCTATTGGTTTGTTAAATTGCCAGTCACATTAGACTTCTTCTCGCTTTTAGAAAAGGACTGAAAACCTGGCTGTTTCCTGGAAACCATTAGTTGGCTCCTCTCCCGATCACAGCTACTATCCTCAGCAATGGGAAGCCTTCGGGCAGCCAGGCGCTCTAGATATCCCCAAATCAAATTACACTTCTGTCCAATTACAGCATACTGTATGAGTCAGTGAAACAGCCACTTTACCCATTGGCCCCCTTCTCTTTAAGTTACTGCACACAGCCTGAGCAGTCTAAAATATGTACTTTCTCTTCAGTGACAAAGCTGGTTCCATCTGTGCTTTATTCTATTTATTTTTATTCGAAATATTTATTTAGCCTACACTTTGGGTGCCCTATTATATAATTGTTTATTTGGTGTCTCCTTTTAAAACTTGCTGTAAAAAAATGCTTGAAACTGTAACACTGTAGCCATGTGATACAAGTTGGTGTTGATTGATTCTTGACTCCTTCACAAATAATAATAGTAAAATACATAGCACAACTAGAAGGCTTTTTATTTTTTTTTTAAAAGAAATCACTAGCAAAATAGCCCCCTTAATGAATGTTTTTTCACTTTATATTTTTATTGCTAGCATATGGCAGCCAAATTTAAATAGCTGCATGTTTTTTTATTTTATTTTGTGTCACATGCTTTCCTTACACCATCTAACAATCTCACTAGCAGAGACCAGACTTCTTGGCTTTGCCAATGTGGGGGTCATAATATGGCACCAGAAGAAGTAGGGTAGAGAAAGACAGTTTAGTTACGGTCTCCATTTTGATCCATTATGCTATTATGCTGTGCCTCATGGGACATTGAAAGCAAGGATCTGGAAATGTAAAAACCCTCACCAGTCCTGTAGGGTAGCAAGTTCCTTACAAACCTAGGAAAGAAAAACTGGGGCATACGTCCTCCTGAAACTGAACTAACACTACCTAGAAAGTATTCCTCCTGATCTCATGACACTCACTATGATGAAAAGAGACATCTGCCACACTTAGACACCACCCCAATAGCAGTGGGAAAGGAAAATAATTCCTTTTTTATATGTTCTCCTTACTCACTCAATTATTGTCATGCTTCATCATCAGGTTCACCCTAACTCCTAAAGGTCAGGATAGGCTCGCTAATGTTCCAGGGAGCTCTTAAAATAAAAACAGACTAGGAGATGTAAGTGGAAGAAAAAAATCCCTCATCCACTCCAAGGTACCCCTTTATTCACAGAGTGGATGGAAACAATAAAATCAAAACTACAAAATGGGATTGAAGAATTCAATTGTCCTATGACCCATACTCAACAAACATTTTTCAGTCATACTCTTACAGGCCTAAAAAGATCCAGGGCTTTTGTGAGGGTGGATTAATCTTTGGAACACTCCCCCAGTGACGTGGCTAATTACGTGGTTTTATTTATTCTTTGTAGACTGCAGTTTTTTTACAGCATCAATCAATCAATCAATCAATCAATCAATCAATCAATCATATAATTTGTAAAGCGCACTACATACCCACAAGGGTTTCAAGGCGCTGAGGGGTGGGGAGGAAGGGGGTGCTGTTGCTAGTGGTCAAACAACCAGGTCTTGAGTTGTCTCCTGAAGGTGAGAAGGTCTTCGGTTTGTCGTAGAATGAGGGTGAGGGTGTTCCGAAAGAGAGAGCGAAGCAAGATGGCGGCTGCGTAGTTGTGGCAGTTGCAGTGGAGCAGTGAGGGCAAGGAAAGAGCCCAATGGAGAAGTAGTAAGCACAGCTTTGAATTTCCTGACACCGTGAACAGTGATGAAGTAATGTCGGGAACGGGATGCTGACTGCACTTACCTGCCGCGGGTCTGCCAAACAACTCTTGCGGGCGTTGTTGCTTACGGTGGCTGCTCTCTCCCCCAGCCGTAAACATCTCGGGAGCTTAGGAGGGCGGAGCCAGGTGCTAAGGCGGTGGAGCGTAGCAGAGCTCAGAGTGGAGCTCAGAGAAGGAAGCGGACGCCGAGGAGTTCCGAGCCTACCTTGTCAGAGGAGCGAGGCACAGAAGGAAGCTATGGCCCCTAAAGTTAATGCGGACTCGAAAGCGGCGTCCCTGAAGACAAAAGCCCTGCGTGAAGGAGCTGAGGTGGAGGGAAATGAGGACCCTCGGAGAGACCAAACGACCCCAGTGGAGCAATCAAAAAAGAGGCAGCAGGTCGCTACAAGGACTCGTCAGGCTGCAGCTTCAATCGCTGATCTGTTCTCCAAGGCGGGTAAGGAGAAGGAGGCCAAGGAAGCAGGGGGCAGGATACCTGCTGAGGTGGTGGTACGAGATGAGGTGCCAATCGACGATAGCATAGTGGGGGGGCTCCCCCCCCATAACTTCGAGGAAGCCACCAGCCCAGCCCTACCCCCGGCTAAGGACACCCCGCCGATAGGAGAAAAACCTCAGGGTCCAGCCGATGGGGTGATCTTAGAAAAATCAGCCCTAAGTATGGAAAGAAAGGATGAAAATTCCTCAGTGCTTTTGTAAACGGAATCGGGTGATCTCCAAACGTCCTCGCAGGTTTGCATTATGGTTAATATGGTGGAGCTGACGGAGGTGGGGGCCACGGCTAATATTGATACGCCGAGTATGGAGACTGTTCTGGCTGCGGGAGGGTCTTGCAACGAACAGGAGAAAGCTCCAAGTGAATGCTTCTTCTCTGTATCAGATGGGGTTGGTGGGTCTGAGGAGGACGATGAACATAGCTCCTATCTGGACTCTGAGAGTGACCCCGAGCTTGAGCATCCTGCAACTGCGCTAAGGCCTGTGGCGGTAGCAACGGGTAAGGTCCATCCACAACGTGAATTGAGCTGGGATCATTCTTCCGCCATGCCTCTGCATGGAAGCCCCTGTGTGGAACCTACCCATATGTCGCTTTTGGAGACAATCCATCAAGAGATAATTGCGCATAGGGAAGAAACACGCCAGGACAATCGTAAATCCCAGGCTGCAATGAGGACGATGCAGGGTGTGGTGAGGAAGCTATCTAAAGCCTGTACCAATACCGACGACAGAGTATCAAATCTGGAAGAGAGAGTGGTATCAACTGAGGCCGAGGTGGCCGCGGCCACTAGTAAAGTCAATGCTCACTGTTCTCAGGTGGTGGATCTACAGTGGAAGCTGGAAGAGATGGAGAACAGGCTCCGTCGGAACAACCTGATGGTCCTGGGAATTTCTGAAGGGGTCGAGAGCTCCGACATTAGGGCATATCTCATCAAGCTCTTCGAGCAAGCATTTCCAGAGCTTTCCAGCTAGAATTGGTCCATTGAACTACAACGGGAGCCCCGCACCCCCTTCAAAATACGAAGAAATGCTAAGGAAGGGGACAAACCCAGGGCAGTACTGGTATTTCTTGGCAATTTTATTCTGAGGCAGTCTATCGCAGAAAAGGCTAGACCAGATGCTAGGAGAAGCAGCGATGGGGTCTCATTCTTTATTCGCCCGGACTACTGCCATTCGACCGTTGAGCGACGTTGGCGATTGAGGGAAATGATTAAGCCTTTTCAGGATAAGAAGATCCAAGCCTTCCTGATAAATCCAGCTCAGCTAAAAATAATAAATGAGGGGAGGACATTATATTTCACTTCAGAAATCAAAGCGAAGGAGTACCTTGACTCTTTAGGCAAATAGGATTAATATGTAATTGCAGGTTGCATGTATCCTCCTACAATTTAAAGGTCTGATGTGTTGATTAAAAATTGGTGGGGATAATGTTTGGTTGTGAATTTTTGTATTATATTTATTGGGGCAAAGGGCTTTATCTGAACTTTAGGTTTTTGTTCTTAGTATTAGTCCTCACTGTCAACACTGCAAGACCATCATGTGCATAGACTAGGTCTGAGCGCTTCACAGAGTGGGTTCCGGGGGGGTCTCAGGGGAGGTTGGGGTCGAGGCGGGTGGGGTGGGTGGGTCAGAGGGGTGGGCGTGGGGGATGGGGGGTTGGGGGGAAAACAAGAAAAGGAGAAAAAATGGTGCATTTTGGAATATTTTGGCTCTCTTTCTAGACAATGTATAGGCCCAGCGAAGGACAGGTTGTATAAGGTTCAGGTCAATGTAGGTGGTCAATTAGACCTTCAGGATGGTGAACATTAGAATATGTACAATTAATATAGGTGGGATGTATGACTGGAGGGAACGTCAAAGATTGGCTAATTTTGTGAAATATAATAGAATTGACGTTCTCTGTCTCCAAGAGACCCATCTCCCTTGGGCTAAAAGGAATCTTTTGTTCCTTAGTGGTTTTGAGCTGATTGCATGTTCAACGCAATCGTCTACAATCAGGGGAGTCGCAATTTTAGCAAGAACGTCCCTGGGAGGGGCTAAACGGATTAAAGCGGATAGCTATGGAAGATGGGTAATAGCGGAGCTTGAAATGGGCTATACATTGTGCGTAGTTTACGGGTCAAATAAAGATTATCCAGAGATTTATGATCTCCTAGAAGTAGAGCTCCTCTTCGTTGCAAGACCCTCCCGCAGCCAGAACAGTCTCTATACTCGGCGTATCAATATTAGCCATGGCCCCCACCTCCGTCAGCTCCACCGTATTAACCATAATGCAAACCTGCGAGGACGTTTGGAGATCACCCGATTCCGTTTCCAAAAGCACTGAGGAATTTTCATCCTTTTTTTCCATACTTAGGGCTGCTTTTTCTAAGATCACCCCATCGGCTGGACCCTGAGGTTTTTCTCCTATCGGCGGGGTGTCCTTAGCCGGCGGTAAGTAGAGCCAGTTAGTCAATCCCCACAATATTCTGTGGAGATCTAAACATCTCAGCGGACTGGGGTAACAAAGCTGCATTTGCAGGACGGAAACCAAGAGTTTTTCGGGCAGTAAAGGCTCTCATCACCTCGCATGGGCTGAAGGATGTTTGGGGGGTTAAAGAGACACAAAATCCAGGCTTTACATACTTCTCAAACCCCTTCCAGAAATACACCAAGTTAGGCTATTTCTTTATCTCTTCTCCAGAAATAAATAGGGTAGGAATACACAAACTCCCAAAAATAATTTTGAACCATAATCCGCTGGTACTAACCTACGAATTGGATAAGGTAGAAAGGAAAAGGACTAGCTGGACCTTTGAAAGGAGGCTTCTGGCGTACAACAGATTCGTAGAGCATCTAAGTAATGATCTGGTGAATTTTTTGCTGCTAATAGATATAGTACATCAGGAAATGGTGTTTGGGAGGCATTTAAAGCGGCCTTAAGGGGCGAATCCATAAGCTGCTCTGCTAGGCTAAGAAGGGAGGATAGGAGTGAGGTGGAGAGATTAATGGGGAAATTAGCTGTCGCAGAAGAACAGCACATTATGGATATTGCAGATGGTGAGGATGGCAGTGAGAGCCAAAGGGAATTGTTGACAGTTAAAGCAGAGCTGCAGAAGGTGGTAACGCAGAAGGCGATTGGCGAATATCAAACATCTAGGGCCAAGCTCTACGAAACGGGCGAACAGGCAGGTAGAGCTTTAGCCACAACTAAGACAGGAAAAAGCCAAGAATATAATCTCCAGTATAGAAGAAAATGGTAAAGAATATACTGAGGCTAAGGAGATACTACAGGTTTTTAAGAATTTTTATCAAAGCTTGTATGACGAGGAAGATCGTGATGGATACCAGGGGGAGGAGTGTGGGGACAATGGTCCCCGACTAGATGATCTAGCGAGAGAAGAGCGGATAGGGATATTACTGGGAGTGAGATCTTAGCCGCATTACAGGAGTTAGCCTCGGGTAAGGCGACGGGCCCAGATGGGATTCCCCTGGAGGTATACAAATGTATTGAATCTGAGATCACCCCGATGTTTGTGGACCTATTTAAAGGTGTATTGTGCTCAGGAGAGATCCCAGATTCTTGGAGGGAAACCAACATAGTAATCTTCCACAAGAGGGGGAAACCCAGGGAGAAACCGGGGTCTTACCGCCGTATTTCGCTGATCAATGCGGATACCAAATTGTACTCTAAAATATGGGCTAAAAGGTTGGGCAGGATCATTGGCGGTCTCGACTCCCCGTGGCAGCATGCTCTGTTCGACGCCCAGGCTGCCACGGGGGGGGGGGAGATGGTCATGATCCTGCTCGACGCAGAGAAGGCCTTTGACCGGGTGGTCTGGAATTTTCTTTGGGGTATCCTGGCAGGGAGAGGCTTTGGGTATAAACTTATTAGAGCCCTCAAAGCTATGTATAGAGACCCTGTAGCGCGAGTTGTGGTCATGGGTGAGAGCTCAGATAAGATAGGTATTAAGAGAGGTACGCGTCAAGGGTGCCCCTGTTCCCCGATCCTCTTCTCACTCTACATCGACCCCCTCATTCAGAAGATACTAGGGTGCCCAAGGATTAGCTCCATTGTATTTAATGGTCACGTAAATAAAATACTGGCATATGCTGATGACCTAGCGGTTATCACCACTGATCCCCAGGAGGCGATGCCAATTTTGGCTCAAATGGCAAAGGCCTTCGGTAGTCGATCTGGGTAACTATTAAATGAATCGAAAACACAAATAATCTGTACTAAAACATTGTTAAAACTGACCCGAGATTTGTGGACTCCGCAATGTATTTAGGGGTGAGAATCAATGCCTCTATCGATAAAATTGTAGCCGAAAATTATCTCCCACTCACTAAATCTATAGAAGCAGATTTGAAAAGAATTGATGTGTTACACCTCTCATTGATTGGGAGGGTAAATGTCTTAAAAATGACAATGTTTCCCAAAGTGCTGTATTTGTTTAAGACCATACCTTTGTTAATTGAGGAGAAAATAATCAAAAGTTTGGAATCCATTTTTATAAGGTTTATCTGGCAGTATGGCAAGGTCAGGTGTTCCACTAACTTTTTGTCACTTCCTAGGGAAAGGGGTGGGATGGCCCTCCCAAACCTGAGATTATACCACTGGACCTGTCTTCTGACACAAATGTCTATCCTCTTTCATTTTGACTTGAATCCTGTCGTGGAAAATATCGATATTCAGAGTCCCCCATCTATCTTTGAGCTTTTGGTGGGGAAAAAGGCAATTGGTTTATTGATGTGCGAATTCGACCGTATATATTATAAGAGGGCCCAGCGTAAGATTTTGGAAGGGGCATGGAGGGTTTGGAAGTCTACCCTAAAGTTTTTTAATGTTCCGAAGGTAAACTCATACCTTCATTTATGCAACTCTAGCCTTTTCCCTCAATAGGGCTCAGATAGGAACCATCAGGTCTGGAAGGGGCTGGGAATTAAGACTCTATGGGATATTATGGGGGGAGATGGGATATTGGGGTTTGATGCCCTGCAGCGTAGGTTCGGTATTCCATCCAATCATTGGTTTCTGTATGGTCAAATAGCACTAACCCTGAAGGCACTAAGGCCTAAGCCGCCACCTCCGGTAGATATCCCCTTGATGGACTCATTAGTTAAAGGGTGCAAGAAGATAAAAGTAGTTTATACTCTTTTCCTGAGGGGAATTCAAGATGATATGGAGAAGACCGAATGTGCTCTGGCCACGAAACTGGGAAATCCGGATGCTGATCTGGATCTCGCCCTATGTCTGAATAAAAAAATATTCCGGTCTTCAAACCTGAGGGCCCAGCATTACAAAACATGTAATGTTTTAATCTTTACTATACGCCCGCAAAGTTATTTGCTTGGGGGGTTAGGGAGGACGATAGATGCCCTAGATGTAATGCGGGACAAGCAGATCTATTGCATATGTTTTTCCATTGTGGTTTGCTAGCCCCAATCCGGGATGAGATTGAACATTTTTGGGAGGGGCTGCTAGGTCACAAGATCGATCTATTCCCTACCCTGATGTTATTGGGCATAGACGATAAGCTGAAATTGGGAAAAGACGAGGAAGCTCTGGTCTTTATCGCAGTGGTGGTACTTTCGGATCCTAATCTCTTCGGGGTGGAAAGATACTACTGCTCCTTCATGACAAATGTGGCTCTTCAGATTACTGGGCATGCATAATTTAGAGTCCTGCCTATATGAACAGAAGGGTAAAAAAACTCGGGATCTGGGAAGATGCATATGGGCTCCTCTCACAAAATGGAGGGAGGCAAGATTGTAATCTGATGGTATAGTTTGCCATGTCTAAACCTGTATTACATGTTGGAATCCTTTCTTTAATCATTGTTAGGTTGGCTCTGACAAATGATTGAGGGCCGGATGTAGGTCGGTCGGTAACGGCCGAAAATCGGTATTTTCGGCCGTTACCGACCGAGATTCACAAAATGGTATGTAGGTCCAGGTATTTTACAGATTCGGAAAATTTACCGATCGGTAAATTTACCGAATCTGTAAAATACCGAATCGGTATTTTTTACCGATTCGGTAACAATGAGATGTAGGTGGGACTCTTCTGAGTCCCACAAGCCTTACAGAATCGGTATTTTACCATGAAATCCAACTTCATGGTAAAAAACCGATTCCGGTGTGCATGCACATGTGTGCATGCACACCTGTGCCATATGACAGGCAGACCTGCCCTTAGGGCAGGTATGCCTGCCACATGGCCCCCGAATCTTTTTTGGGGGTGCTAGAGGGTGTCAAAGTGACACCCCCTGCACCCTTGTCAAAATCGGTATTTATCGATTCTGTAAATACCGACCGGTAATGTCCCATTCATTCCTATGGGCTCTGAAGCCCATAGGAATGAATGGGGCATTACCGGTCGGTATTTACAGAATCGGTAAATGATTAGCTCTGTGCGTTTTAATACTGTAAACTGTCCTGAACCTGTATTTTCTTTCGGTATCTTTCAACCGCTTGGCCTTAGCCTCGTCTACTCTGTTTTGGAATAATGAATTGTATGTCTTTTTTATAATGGATCAGAAATCCCCAATAAAAATATTTTAAAAAGAGGGTGAGGGTGTTCCAGGTCTTGGCGGCGCGGTGGGAGAAGGATTTGCTTCCGGCTATGGTTGTGAGGATGCGTGGGATGGTAGTCAGGGAGAGGTCTGCGGAGCGGAGATTCCTGTTGGGTACGTAGAAGGAGAGTCGACTGTTGAGATAGGCTGGGCCGGTCTTGTGGAGTGCTTTGTGTGCATGGATCAGGAGCTTGAAGGAGATTCTTCTGTCGACAGGGAGCCGGTGCAGGTTCCTCAGGTGGGGGGTGATGTGGTCGCGGCGCGGGACGTCGAGGATCGGGCGTGCCGAGGCATTCTGGATTATTTGCAGTCTGTTGATGAGCTTGGTCGGGGATCCGGCGTAGAGGGCATTTCCGTAGTCAAGTCTGCTGCTGACTAGGGCCTGGGTGACTGTTTTCCTTGTGTCTGTCGGGATCCATCTGTAGATTTTGCGGAGCATCTGGAGGGTGTTGAAGCAGGAGGAGGAGACAGCGTCGACTTGTTTAGTCATGGTGAGTTTCGAGTCGAGGATGACTCCCAGGTTGCGTGCGTGGTTGGTGGGTGACGTTGAACAGCGTCGTGCTGAGGGAGGATCCCTGTGGGATGACGCAGATGATCTCAGAGGCTTCGGATTGGACTGGGGGAGGTGGACTCTCTGGGTTCTGCCGGCGAGGAAGGAGGAGGTCCAGTCCAGGGCCTTGTCTCGGATCCCTGCGTCGTGGAGTCGCATGCGTAGTGTACGATGGCAGATGGTATCGAAGGCGGTGGAGAGGTCCAGGAGGATGAGGGCCGCCGTCTCGCCGTTGTCCAGTAGTATCCTGATGTTGTCTGTGGTGGCGATTAGGGCAGTCTCGGTGCTGTGGTTGCTGCGGAAACCTGACTAAGAGGAGTCCAGGATGCTGTTGTCTTCGAGGTAGCGGGTGAGTTGGATGTTGACTATCTTCTCGATGACCTTAGCTGGGAACGGAAGCAGGGAGATGGGCCAGAAGTTTTTCTCGGCGTGTTTCCAGCTTTCAGGGAAGGTCAACATCTCGAAGGAGAGGTTGATGATGTTGCGTAGGTGGGGTACGATGGAGCTGCCGGATTTGTTGAAGATGTGGTGTGGGAAAGGGTCAGACGGCGAGCAGGAGTGGATTGTGCACATGGTCTTGATTGTGTCTTCGATGCTCACGTTGGCCCAGGTTGTCAGGGGGTCGTTGTTGGTGGGGTGAGGTTGTTCTGGCATGTTAGGGCCTGTTAGGACATCCGGGGGTGGAAGCTATCGTGGATGTCGATGATCTTGCGGTAGAAGAAGGAGGCGTGGGAGTCGCACAGGGCTTGCGACGGTGGGATGTTGTTGGAGTTGGATCTGGGGTTGGAGAGTTCCTTCACGATGTTAAAGAGATCTTTGCTGTTGTGTGCGTTGTTGTCGAGGCTGTCTTTGAAGGAGGTTCTCTTGGCGGTCCTGATGAGGTGGTGGTGGTTGCAGATGGCATATTTGTGGGCTGTGCGGCGACTTCTTGCTGAGCCATATATTCTCCAACCTCTGACAGGTGCGCTTTGACGCTAGGAGTTCGGGGGTGTACCAGTTGGCTCTCTTGTTGGTGTCTTTGAGGGTTGGTTTTTTCAGCGGGGCTAAAGTGTTGATGCTGTCGTCCATCCATCGTCTGAGGGTGCGTGCACCCTCGTCGGGGTTGGAGGGGTTGGTCGGTGGGTTGAGTGCGAGGTTTGTCTGTAGTTGTACTTCGGTGATTTTGCCCCAGCAGCGACGGGGGATGTGTAGGGTGCGGTGAGGTTCGATGCGTTTCCGGAAGGTGAAGTGGATGCAGTGGTGGTCCGTCCAGGTGGGTTCGGAGATGTGGCTGAAGGAGACGTGTGGGCTAGAGGAGAAGATGTCGTTGAGCGTGTGTCCGGCCATGTGGTTTGGCGATGTGATGAGCTGTTCCAGTCCGAGGTTGGTGAGGCTGTCTATCAGGGTGGCGGAGTTGCTGTCGTTATTGTTTTCCAGGTGGAAGTTCAGGTCTCCGAGGAGGATGTAGTTGGTGGAGGTCAGTGCGTGCGTGCTGATGAAGTCAGCGATGGCATTGCAGAATTGTGGTCGGGGTCCGGGTGATCTGTAGATGAGGGGGCCTCTTAGGGTGGTCTTGGGGTACGTGGTGATCTGGAAGTGCATGTGTTTGGCGGTGCTGAGAGTGTCGTCGGTGTTTGTTAAGACCCTGATGGTTTTCCAGTGGATGATGGCGATTCCTCCTCCAACTCCGTTGGTGCGGTCTCTGCGGGCGATCCTATATCGGTCGGGGATGGCCATAGCGATGTCTGGGGAGGAGGCTTCGTTCATCCAGGTCTCAGTCAGGAAGGCGACGTCTGGAGATGCGGTGTCGAGTAGGTCCCAGGGCTCGACGGCATGTTTGCGTGCGAGCGGGTGTTGATCAGGATGCATCGGAGCTGGTTGTGTTTTGTCGTGGCGGGTGTCTCTGCGTCTTTGATGCAGGAGAAGCAGCAGTTCTGGCAGGCAAAGGGGTCGTGGGTGCGCTTCGGGGTGGCTCTGCAGCAGGCGGGGGTTCGTCCTGGGTTGAGAGCGATGAGAATGCTGGTGTCGTATCGGAAAAACGATGGATTTGGGCCCAGATCTTTGGACTGGGGTGAATGTGTGACATTGATCCACATTCTGTCCATCACTGTTGTGTTTGCAATTACCGCTCTAAGTGTACTGGGGATGCTCAGACGTGAGTCCCAGGCACTCCACACCACTGGAGTCAAGCTAGCCGGGCTGATGAGAGGTGTTACCTCGAAACCGGGCCGGTCCTCGGATGCTTGATTCCGTTCTGGGAAGGACATGGCTTTTGTAGTTCGGACTGGACTGTTCCCATGGGGCACAGGGTCAGCGCTGATTTGCATATCGCCATCGTCTAACCCAGGGTGGTGTGGAGTGGAAAAACGATGGATTTGGGCCCAGATCTTTGGACTGGGGTGAATGTGTGACATTGATCCACATTCTGTCCATCACTGTTGTGTTTGCAATTACCGGTGTCGTATCGGAGGCGGTCTTCATGGCTGGTGCCAGGCGTTCTGGCACTGGGCGCGGTCCAGGCGTGGACGGGCGCAGACGGGCTTGCCTTAGGAGCGCCTTCGGCGCTGCCCTGCAGGTGCCACCATTTAAGGGGAGCTTGGAGGGAGGAGCAGCTGGAAGGCGGGAGGCAGGAGGTAGGGGTCAGTGAGTGGGTACGGGGGATGGGGCCGCAGGGGCAGCAGTGGTGGCGGGGAAGCGATCAGTGGGCAAAGGGAGGCCAGGGGCACAGGGCACAAAGCGCTGGTGGAGCTGCAGCATGGGGGAGAGACCTATCTGGAAGGTCAAGGGTCGCTCTCCTCACCGCGCAGCTGGCGCCAATTTAAGGGGAGATGGGAGGGAGGAGCAGCTGGGAGGCGTGAAGCAGGGGTCAGCGAGTGGGCGTGGGGGGCTGGGCTGCAGGGGCAGCAGCGGCAGGGAGAAAACGATCAGTGGGCAAGGGGGGGCAAAGCCAAGTGCACAGGGCGCAAAGCGTTGATGGAGCTGCAGCCGGGGGGAGCGAACAACCTGGAAGGTCAAGAGTCGCTCCCCCCCGCCCTTCCCGCTGACAGTATGATACTGCCACTTCTGGTCTGTCCTGCAATAAAAAATTTACCTTCGGAACATGTTATTTCATGGCAATGCATACAGTACCTCGCCTTTATCATACGCCATTCTATAGCTCTTCAAAGTGTGACACGCACAAATCTTATACACATGTGTGCTGTCACATATCTACTGTGTGCAGTGACCATGTCACATTTATTTCATGCAACTCGTAGTAGGCACTCAACTGCAGACGTCTTATAATGCATGCAACATGGTTGCATACAAAATCTCATTTCACAATTATCAGGAGGTGGATTCATCTGTGATAGCATATTATGCCATGTTTATCAGTTGTTCTTTGTGCCCATGGTGTATATTGCTTTTAACCTAAAACATTCACATGAGGCCTTATGATCTCACGTGCATACATACATGTGCATTCGCAATTAAATATATCGACACAATAATCTCTCCCTTTTACTTTGCTACTTCTAGATTTGACTAACTTTGTCACAAGACTTGGACGCAGATATCACTCTTCCAGCAATAACAAAGTTCTCCATTGACCAGCAGGTTTATTAGACGGAGCAAGTGGCCATAGCTCTGCAATGGAAGAGACCCACATTGCAACTCAGGAATAAACTGATAGTGTTGAGAACAGTCCTGAACATCTTGACGTGGACGACGGTGCTGGTTCATCTGGTCAGGCTGGGAACGAGGCAACAGTGAGAGTCACTGGGCCCACAACATCTCCCCCAGCTGCTACAACTCAGCCACCAGCTGTCCTCCAACCCATGTACCTACCACAGTATCTCCCATCATTTGCACCCCAATCCTGGCTAACAATGCCACTGTCACCACCCCACCAACAGAAGAGCCAGGATCCAGTGGGGTGTGGTAAACAATGCAAAGGGCATAGGCTCATGGGAGTAGGTATTTTGGGATGGAAACTGTGGGCCCGCAGAATGAGACCACTGGGGCCACTCACACCCAGTCTAACATTCATTATGTCTTGGGAGCATACCATCAGTCCAAATACAAGATGGACTAGATACTCACAGAAATCAGGGAGTTGAGACAGGTGCAGAGGGACAAATACATAGAGTTGGCAGCCCACAGCACTAACATAGGCTCCCTCATTGGGGTGCTGCTGGATATTAACACGACACTGGCCATGACTTTTCCACCACCATCAACTGCTTTCTGCGGTGCCCTACCATCAGGCCCCTCAACATCTGCTGCAGCCACAGGAAGGGAAGCCCTGCCAGAAGAAGAACCAACAGCAGACACCCCAAGGCCTGCACCTGTGAATCCCACGGCACAGGCAAGCCAGGACGTTCACGCACATTTCTAGTGTGTTACGACAGAACAATACCACCCTGGTCTGACCTAATTTCCCCTGTGCGTGACAAACATTCACTTTGTTTACTATTTCTGGAACCATTGCTTTTCTGATGGCAGTAGTATCTTGGACTTTGGACTCCAAACAGTCCGGCATCTACAACTATGATTTCATCCCCCATAATCGACTCTCCCATTTTTTAGTTTCTCTATTTTTTTTTTCAGAATGTTGATTCCGCCTAATTCACTTACATAAATGCATTAGTCTGAAACTCATTGACTGCTGTGGTATTTTTTAAATCTAGAACACCATATATATATATATATATACTCCCATCTGCACTTAACAATTCCACAGTTTCTGCTTGTGTAAGAAAGGCTGTTTTGCATGCACACATAGTTTAGCTTGGGATAACAACCAGTTCTCAACAATACATACAAACTAATGTGTTGATAAATACCATCTGTAACCCCTTCGCTGCTAGGCCTTTTCCCCCCTGTGCTAAGCCCTTTTTTTGCTTTTTGGGGAAGTTCGTGCTTAGGCCGCTGTTACTTTTTGACCACATAAAATGTGCGTCCTTTTTTCAAACATCGTGGGGATTCTAAAGGTACCCAGGGTTTGTGGACTCGCCTGGAGGGGAACAAGAAATTAGCCAAAATACAGGTACATTTTGGTTTTTTTGTGGAAAAACTGGAAAAAAGGGCTACAGATGAAAGCGTCTGGTATTTTCCCTGCAAATGGTATAAAAAAAGGGATTGTGATGCTGAAATCACCCTCTTCCCATCTTTTAGAGACAAGCAGACTTTTGTCAGAAAACTAACATTTTTTACACAGTTTGGGCATTTTTCTGGGACATAGCCTATTTTTGCTATTTTGTTTTCTTTCAACCTCCTTCCAGTTAATGGTAGAAATGGATATGAAAGCAAAATTTGGATCCTTGACAGCTATACATTTTAGAAATGTAGACCAGATTCTGAATTCAGCAAGGGGTCTCTTGTGTACATCCTTCAAGGTTTCTTCATAGAAACTAACTGTTGAATATAGGAAAAATTGAAAATTAGTTGAAAAAAACAGCAATTTGTGTCAACGTTTTCACCTGTAACTTCTTCGAATTATGACAACTGTTTAAAATCAATATACTGTTACATCCACTGGACCTTCCTGGTTGTGGGGATATTTAGGACTTGAAGTTTCACCAAGAACCCTACGAACCCAGATCCGTATCTTGCAATGTTTTTTTATTATGAACCGGGTACATAGCAATTAAATTGGGGAAAATATATACATGGAAAAATCGGTATGAGAGACACCTATGTATTTCTGAAATTGGATTAAAATATAGTTTAGAAACAGTAGATATTTGCACATTTCTGAAATTGTGAGGACCCATACTAGCATGAGAATTATAGGTCATTTTTAAAAATGACTTATTTTTTTACACTTTGTCTTCCATTTGGAAGGCAGAAATGCATCGAAAGTCAATAGGTAATAACCGTCGCTCTACAATTCTGTGTTACCCAAAGTCTTCTGAGAAAAATTGTACCTCACTTGTGTGGTTAGGCCTAGTGCCTGTAACAGGGAAACGGCCCAAAACGCAACATGGACACACCACATTTTCACAATAAAAACTGACCCTTTTTTTACAAAGTGCCAAGCTGTAGATTTTTAACCCTAGCTCTGCCGGCACCTAAGTAAACCTAGCAAACCTATACATTTTTAAAACCTAGAAACCCAGGGGAACCCAGGATGGGGTGACCTGACTGGCTCTCACCAGGTTCTATTACCCAGAATACCTTGCAAATTCTGAAAATGTATTTTAAAAAACAAATTTTCCTTACATTTCTGTGGTGGAAAGTTCTGGAATCTGCATGGATCCACAAAATTCTACCCACCCTGCATTCCCCAATGTCTTCTAAGAAAATGGTACCTCAATTGTGTGGGTAAGCCTAGTGCCTGCAACAGGAAAACGGCCCAAAAAGCAACATGGACACACCACATTTTCACAGTGAAAACTGATCCTTTTTTTGCAAAGTGCCTAGCTGTCGATTTTGAACCCTAGCTCTGCCGGCACCTAGGGAAACCCACCAAACCTATACATTTTTAAAAACTAGACACTCAGGGAAATCTAGGATGGGGTGACCTGGCTGGCTTTCACAAGGTTCTGTTACCCAGATTCCTTGCAAACCTAAAAATGTGTAAAAAAAACAAATTTTCCTTACATTTCTGTTGTGGAAAGTTCTGGAATCTGTGTGGACCCATAACATCCCACACACCCCGCGTTTCCTAAAATCTTCTGAGAAGAATGGTACCTCACTTGTGTGGGTAGGCCTAGGGCCCGCACCAGGAAATGGCCCAAAACACAACGTGGACACACCACATTTTCACAGGGAAAATGACCCTGCAAAGTGCCTAGATCTAGATGTTGAACCCTAGCTCTACCGGCACCAAGGGAAATCTAGCAAACCTATATATTTTTGAAAACTAGACACTCGGGGTCTTCCAGGGAGGTGTAGTTTATGTGGATCTCCTAAAGTTTTCTTACCCAGAATCCCCTGCAAATCTGAAATTTAGCTGAAAAAAATAACTTTTTCTATACATTTTTGTGGAGGAAAGTTGTGGCATCACCGGGCTGACACAAATTCCGCACCAAAAGAGTGTCATTAAAGAAAAAATGTATGAGCACAGAACGCAGAGAAGGAAAAATCAACCTGAATGAGTCGCATTGGAAATCAGTAGGGATTTTTCAGGAAGCCCTCACTCACCACCCTGGGTGGTGACATGCTTCGTGGATTCGAGGTCCAGTAGTAGGAGACGCTAGGTGCTGAGCGGGTGTCAGGCGTTGCGGGCGGTGTGCTATTGTCGCCTCCACCCCCTCCCCAGACCTATGGGGTGTGAATCTTTTAATTTACGAACTATACAGGTTCCTCTAAAGTGAGGGAAACCCACAACTTGATGGTTTGTTTTTTGCACATTATTATTTTTCACATCTGATTTTAACTTTCACGTCCTCTGGTAAGGGTGGGCCTTAGCGCGCCCAGACTGCCGAGGTACACTACTTACGGTCCTGATGAAAGCCCAGTAAATAACACATAGATGGGCAGAAACATGTCGACCCCACTTTAAGTGGAAACAACCAAACCATTATTTGGTAGATTTCCCACACATTTATTTTATCCATGTCAGACTGACCATTGAATAAACTTTTTGTATGGTACAGCCTTTGACATTTTTAAATCACATTTCTTTTGGACACTCTTGCCACAAATAACCAGCTCCGCAGTAATCTGGCGTTGTAGCACACCAGGGAGGCATTCGGCGTCTCCTGGTGGGCCCGATGATGAAGCATGTCACCACCCAGGGTGGTGAGTGAGGGCTTCCTGAAAAATCCCTACTGATTTCCAATGTGACTCATTCAGGTTGATTTTTCCTTCTCTGCGTTCTGTGCTCATACATTTTTTCTTTTACGACACTCTTTTGTTGTTTGAAAAGACAGACCAGGGGGACCAAGAGTGTCCTTTACAACACCCTCTCTTTCAATTTGTTGTTACAAATTTCGCACCACCCAGAGTTTCCACAGGTCTTCTGATAAAAATGGTGCCTCACTCATATGGGAGGCCCAAGTACCTGTGAGAAGGCTAGGGCCAAAACGTTTTGAGGCAACATCAAAATTGCCTATTACAAAACAAACTGGTTTTACAAGGGGGGGTCACCTAGGTTTTTGGCCCTGTGCTCGGCGGACAGTTAGGGTAACCTATCAAACCTACACATTTCTAAAAACTAGATGTGAGAAGTTGGCCTGATATATGATGCTCACTAGTTCTAGTGATCACCTTGTATCAGTTCAAACAACCCTTATGGTGATTGGTTGTAAGTCAACCTTATAGACCAGCTATCCTAATGGTAGCATGGACAAAGCAGTCTTAGGCTAAACTCTTTTGGCATGTGAAGCCAGCTGTTTTACCACAATATAACCCCTTGAATACCAGATGAAAGGACACCACGCAGGTTGTTATGAAAATAAACAATATATTTATTAATAACAACACCTCTAAACTTTTTATGAGATCAGAGGGCTAAGCACATGACAATACTAAGAAGGAAATACGAGTTAGCACAATATTTACACGTGTGCCTTAGGGGCACGACAAACCATATACTAGAAACAATGGAATGCGAGGAAGGAAAGTACTGTAAGGAGATCCAGAGGCTGGAGGATCACTGGGTCTACGCTACGAACTAGGTAAGTAAGGAGCAGGAGGCCCACGGGACTCACGTGCAGAGTGGAAACTCTCACGCGGGATGCGTACCAACGTCTATGGATACTACAGTTTACAAAGTTACGGATTCCGGACGAACCCGGCTGGATGGAGGGAAAACAACAGTGGACCTGGACACTAGGATAGTAAACACTGACTTCAGCACCTAGAAGCTTTAGTTACCTAACCCACCGGCTGCGGGTGCATAGGGCTGAAGTGGTGTCGGGTTCGCTGCGTTGATCCCGGTGAAGCCTGAAACAAAGAGTTGCTGGCAGGCAGCCAGATGGAGGAGTCCGGTGGTTCCAAGGATGGAACTAGGAAGGAGAAGTCCTGAAAGGGAAGGGGACAGAGTCTCGGTCACTAGCCAGTGACGGTGCTGGAACCAGGAGGGAACCAGATGCTGTTGCCGCGTTCAGGTGAAGGAAGGGTCACTTCTCTCTGTAGCTGCGCGGACCAGGAGCTGTTCTTCATGACCAGGCTGGAGGCACGAGCTGTCCCACCTAGTCTGCTGCTGATGGCGGTGTTGGATCGTCGATCTGGTCAACAGGCCTTGGCCAGTGCAAGCCACGCGATGGGACAAAGATGGCGTCTGGGTCGGACCAGGAGGGTCCGGGGTGCTTCTCTTTCACAAGGAAGCAAGGGCCAGTCTGGGGGACCAGACCAGCAGTGTTGAAATCTTCGGGTCGTCGTCTTAGAGGTCACGAGCCAGCCGGCAAGTGACCAGACAACAGGAGAAGCAGCAACCAGGCAAAAGGGCCCCACGCAGATCTCGTGGAGGCTGGGGGGCTGATCTTTGATGCAGGAGCTGTGTCGGTGTGGGGGCTTCTCAGACCCCGGTGCACTCACTCAAGGATCCCTCGGTGGTCGTGCTGGAAGCGCTGTGCAGGTTTCTTCAAGGTGGCCGTCTCCGCGTTACTCGTCGCACCCACGGGTCCCAGCTGTGCTGTGGATGTGGATAGAGGTCAGGGGGGTCTGGAGGTCTGGGTCTCGTTGAGCTGGGTCGTCGGGTTTCAGGAAGGAAGGACTTGCAGCAAACCGCACAGGAGCTTGATGGTGACTGCGAAGCAGGATGGTCACTTCCTGACCATAGGGGAGATTCTTCAGTCTTCTGATGTTCAGGAGGTCGAAGGTCAAGAGTTTCTTCGTGGAAGTTGTCAAGATTAACTAACTGGGAATGGGACCAGCTCCTACCTTTATTCCGCTAAAGGGGGCTGCACTATGACTAGGTCCCTCCCCTGGGTGGGACCAGGAAGGGGGTGGTTACACCCCCTATCCTTTGTCCGGTTTCCCGCCAGAGCTGGGGCTGGAGTGACCCAGCAACTGGTTGGAGCCGGTGTATGCACAGGGCACCTTGTGGGCCCCAGGCATGTCTCATTCCTTTCAGCCTTGGCCTACCTAATACACAAAATCCTGTCTGGGGTGGTGCTAGCACCTCTCAAGGCAGGAAACCCTTTGTCTGAGCCTCCCTCGCTGGAAGGACTCCCAGCAGCAGGAGGTCAGACTTGTGTCTGTGGTGGCAGCATCCATTTTGTGATGCTGAGGCTCGAGTAAACTTTAACCGGGGTTCACAGTTACATACATGTCGTGTCCCTCTAGAAGGGTGGAATGCAACCCCCGTCGCCAGAATTGGCGAGGGGGTAGTATTCCAATTCGTATGACACCTTACTCGACAAGTTTTGATAATGTTATACCAGAGTTAGCATTTAACCGCGAGGATTATAATGCACTTAAGAGTACATGGTATAGCGTTATCATGGAACAGCTATTTGGACTTGGTTCCGCAAGCTGCAAACGGGCTCAGCTCATGCCAGAGCACCATCTCACATAATTCCAAGCACTCTGCCTTCAGGATTGATAAGGCCTTCTATAGGAGTGACTGATAGGAATATATGTGTCCATTTTAGGTTTAGATATAGGGAACTATATCTAAAGCAAAGGGTGATTACACCACCTTGCCCCAGCTGTCGTGCAGCCAGTTGTGTCTGTTTAGATGGCCAGCCAGGGGTGGCATAATGCATGCTTCAGCCCCTGGTAGGCCCTGGGTACACCTATGCCCTGGATACCTAAGGTATACTGTACAGAGACTGATAAGGTGGCCCAGTACCAATTGGTAAATGCACCTAGGGTACATGGTTGTAATTTTAGAGAGAGAACAGCTAGGCTGTGGGTCTGATTAGCAGGCCCACAGCCAGGGAAAATCGTAAACCAGTGAAACAAAAAGCAAAAATCTGGGGTGGCCATGGGATTGCAAACCCCACTCTCCTACATAACCCCCCCCCCCCCCCCAAACTTAGGGACATTAAACTAAGCTTGACCAGGTGAGTCTTTTTGTTCTAAGTGGAAGTACCTGGAGAGACCATCTGCATTACCATGGTCAGTCCCTGGTTGGTGCTCCACTGTAAAGTCCATCCCCTGTAGGGAAATGGACCACCTAAGAAGTTTGGGGTTTTCACCCTTCATTTGATTTAGCCATAAGAGGGGCTTATGGTCGGTCTGAATCTTGAAGTGAGTACCAAACATGTATGGCCTCAACTTCTTCAGGGCCCAAACCACAGCCAAGGCCTCCCTCTCAATAGCTGACCAACGTTTCTCTCTAGGGGTCAGCCTTCTACTTATAAAAGCAATGGGCTGGTCATGACCATCAATATTCAGCTGGGATAGAACAGCTCCCACACCCAACTCAGAAGCATCTGTTTGGACAATGAAAGGTTTGGAGTAGTCTGGACTCTTGAGAATAGGTGCAGTGCACATGGCCTGCTTTAGGTCATCGAATGCCTTCTGACAGCTAACTGTCCACTGAACTTTCTTTGGCATTTTCTTACTTGTCAGGTCATTAAGTGGAGTCACAATGGTTCCATAATTTCTGACAAATTTCCTATAGTAACCAGACAGGCACAAGAAAGCTCTGACCTGTGGCTGGGTGGTTGGAGGATCCCAGTCCTTTATGGCCTGTATCTTGCTCTCCAAAGGTTGAACTTGGCCTCCACCTACAAGGTGGCCCAAGTATACAACTTGACTCTGCCCTATCTGGCACTTAGTAGCCTTGATAGTGAGGCCTGCCTTTTGCAGGGCCTCTAAAACTTTCCTTAGGTGGATCAGGTGATCCTCCCAGGTGGAGCTAAAGACAGCAATATCATCTAGATATGCTGCACAAAAGTCATCCAACCCAGTGAGAACTTGGTTCACCAACCTTTGAAAAGTGGCAGGTGCATTCTTCAAACCAAAGGGCATCACCACAAACTGGTAATGACCTCCAGGGGTCGAAAATGCTGTTTTGGCCTTGGCATCCTCAGCTAACCTGATTTGCCAATAACCAGCTGTTAGGTCAAATGTACTTAAGAAAGTTGCAGAAGCCAACTTGTCTATCAGTTAATCTACCCTAGGTATTGGATGGGCATCTGTCTTAGTGACAGCATTGAGACCCCTGTAGTCTACACAAAACCTCATCTCTCTCTTACCATCCTGGGTGTGAGGTTTAGGTACTAGAACTACAGGACCAGCCCAAGGGCTCTCTGAGGGTTTAATGACTCCCAATTCCAACATCTTTTGTACTTCTTGTTTTATACAGTCCCTGACGTGGTCAGGTTGCCTGTAGATTTTACTCTTTATAGGCAGACTGTCTCCAGTGTCCACCTCATGGGTGCACCAGTTTGTCTGACTGGGGGTCAGAGAGAACATTTGTCTAAAGGATTGAAGAACCTGTTTACAATCCTCTTGTTGATGCTCAGAGAGGGCTGCCAGAAAAGACAACACCATCTACTGACCCATCATCAGGGTTCTGAGTGAGCAGGTCTGGGAGAGGGTCACTCTCTTCCTCCTGCCCCTCATCTGTGGCCATGAGCAAGCTCATGTCCTCCCTGTTGACAAATGCCTTGAGCCTGTTCACATGAAGTACTCTGTGAGGGCTCCTGGGAGTTCCCAAGTCTACCAGATAGGTGACTTCTCCCTTTTGCTCAATAATGTTATGGGGTCCAGACCATTTGTCTTGGAGAGCTGCTGGGGCCACTGGCTCCAACACTCACACCTTCTGTCCTGGGTGATACACAGTCAGGACAGCCTTTTGGTCATGCCAAGCTTTTTGGAGTTCTTGGCTGGCCTCCAGATTTTTAGATGCCTTCTCCATGTACTCTGCCATCCGGGAGCGGAGACCAAGTACATAGTTCACAATATCCTGTTTAGGCTTTTTGAGAGGTAACTCCCATCCTTCCTTCACAAGACATAGGGGTCCTCTTACAGGATGCCCAAACAGAAGCTCAAAAGGGCTGTAGCCAATCCCCTTCTGTGGGACCTCTCTGTAAGCAAACAGAAGGCAGGGTAAAAGGATGTCCCATCTTCGCCTAAGCTTTTCAGGTAACTCTTTTATCATCCCTTTTAGGGTCTTGTTGAATCTCTCCACAAGCCCATTGCACTGTGGATGATAGGGTGTGGTAAATTTGTAATTTACTCCACACTCCTTCCACATAGCAGTCAAGTATCCTGACATGAAGTTTGCACCCCTGTCAGAGACAAAATCCTTAGGAAACCCCACTCTGGAGAAAACTCCAAGTAGGGCCCTGGCCACAACAGGAGCTGTAGTGGTCCTAAGGGGAATAGCTTCTGGATACCTGGTGGCATGATCCACTACCACCAGTATAAATCTGTGCCCAGATGCTGTTGGGGGGTCCATTGGTCCAACAATGTCTATCCCCACTCTTTCAAAGGGCACTCCCACCACAGGTAGTGGTATAAGGGGGGCCTTTGTGGTGCCACCTGATTTGCCACTGGCTTGGCAGGTGACACATGAACGACAAAATTCTTTGGTGTCCTCAGACATATGGGGCCAGTGAAAGTGTGGGACAAGCCTGTCCCAAGTCTTGTTCTGGCCTAAGTGACCTGCAAGGGGAATTTCATTGGCCAAGGTGAGAAGGAAACCTCTCAGAGACAAGGGGATGACCAGCCTCCTGGTAGCACCAGGCTTGGTGTCTCTTGCCTCAGAGTAAAGGAGTCCATCATCCCAGTACACTTTATGGGTACCTGTGGCATTCCCTGCAGCCTCAGCAGCAGCCTGCTGTCTGAGGGGTTCAAGAGAGGAACAGTCTAACTGCGCCTGCCTCAAGTCTGCCCTGGAAGGTCCCCCTGTCCCAAGAAACTCAACCTGTTCAGGTTCAAGCTCCTCTTCTAGGACAGTTCCTTCTGGGGTCTCTAGGTCAGTCTCCTGTGAGAGCTGATCCTCCACCTGAGGCAGGGGGAAGGCACTGCCTTAACCCTACTGCTCTTTCCCTTGGAGGTGTCTGGTCCATTGTTCCAGGATCCAGCACTTGTTCAGCTGGGCATTTCTTGGCCTGTGACCTAGTCACAGCAAGGACATGTGCTGACAAACCTAACTTTTCCACATGAGTCCTATACTCCACATCTGACCATAAGGAGGATTCCAAATCATTGCCCAAAAGACAGTCCACTGGGAGGTCTGAACTAACAACAACCCTTTTGAGGCCATTTACCCCTCCCCAGGAGAAATTAACAAGTGCCATACTATGGGAGGTAGTGGCATTGCTAGCATTGGTCACCAGGTAGTCTGAACCTAGTATTACCTGTTCAGGGTCCACAAAGTTTGGTGTCACCATGGTGACACTGGCACAAGTGTCCCTGTAGGCCTGAGCCATTTTTCCATTGATCAAAGGCGTTTGACTGTACTTGCCCAGAGTACTGGGACTTATTGTAGGGGTCATATCCATGTCCCCAATACAAACAAGAACAGCCTGAGTAGGTGTCCTGACTAAGTCAGAACTCGCCTCAGTTCCCAGGGTTAACCCCACTATAGCCTTGGGAGGATTACTACCACTACTAACTGTACTAGGGGGTGCAGATGCCTTAGGGGCAGTAGTGGTTGTTGTTGTTGTATAGCTTTATTTCGAAATATTTGTCATTTCTTAAAAGCATTACAATACAAAACAAGTTAAGATATACGACAATTAAGCAGTTCGACCCTCTAAAACACATTATACAATACAGCAATATACAGTCATTAAAAGCATAAAAATGATGGGAAACACAGCATCCGATGGCAAGAACAAGTTAAGACAGGGTGGGTGACCTTACTGGAGGAGTGATTTCCTCACTGATCTTATCCTCCATACCCAACCCAGAAATTTTGCCAGGCAACATGCAAACAAAGGGCAAGCATCCGATCTTAGAAGCTGTAAGGCCTCCAAATGCGACCGGGTGCCCAGCCTCATTCAGAGGGATTTCAGCCATCTACGGCGAGGTGCAACATACGCTGGACACTCAAACATTAGATGGGCAATGGACTCAACCCTATTAACACAAAAAGGGCAGGATGCAATAGTTTGCCAGGGTGGTTTCCAGCTCGCTGTCCACTTTCCTAGAGGGAGGACTCCGACCCTGAATTTAAAATACAATGCCCTATCCATCGGGTTGGAGATCAGGTCCAGATAAGGTTCTCTAAAGGGGAGATCTTTAATAAGCAAAAACTCAACAGCAGATCTGCAAAGTTTAGGGTGACTCACTCTCTCAGTTGCCACCCAAGACCAGAATAATTTCTTTAACAGCTGTTTAGGTGGAGATGTTCTGTTGGCCCAAGCGTCTCCCAAGCCCAATTCGCAAAGGAAGCGCTTTACTTCCGTGAGCCAACCAACCTTATGCCAGCCCGGGGTTGAGAGGAGTTCACGCAGAGCGTCTGCGTAGCTTGAGAGTTCTGGTACATTCCATATTCGAGCCCACAATAAGAGGGGGCGTAGCTTTGCTTGCTCGGATATGGGGCGTGTACCTGAATCCAGCAGGAGAGGGAGAGTGGGAGTACTGTGAGGTAACCTCATTAAATCTTTATGAAATTTGTTCTCAAGGTGAGTTAAGGTATCAAATTTCTGCGTGCCCCATACAACGCCGCACTCACCACCTTTGCCCTATAAATATCTAGAATCACCCCAATGGGTTTAAGGGGTGAGGCACGATGCTCCTTTAATAATGCCCCTGTGACCCTCCTATGAGTCAGAATGATTTTTTGATGATGAGCCTTCCAACTCATAGAGTCACAGATTCGGATGCCTAGGTAATCGAATTCCCTCACCCTTTCGAGTGGGACTGAGTCAAGAGTTGGAGGGTAGACTGCCTTCCTAGGGGGATTCAAGACCAGGAACTTGGTTTTGCTTATGTTAATTGCCAAACCCCTGGAGTCACAAAAGTCCTGGAAACTTGAAAGCAACGTTTGGAGGCCTAGCGGGGTTTTCGAGATCAGCAGGGTATCATCTGCAAACAGGAGAGTTGGTATCTTTCTGCCCCCCAGGGAGGGTGCGTCTGCTGGTTGTTTAAGGAGGTGCTCCACCACTCCATTTAGGTAGAGTGAAAACAGAGTGGGGGCTAGCACACACCCCTGGCGGACACCCCTGTCTACAGAGATACGAGATGTTTTTTGGCCCTGTGCGCCCCACCTAATTTGTGCAAAATTGCTATCGTGGAACTTGATGAGCAAGGCCAGCAAATACGGGGGGATGCCCAAACCCTCTAGGACAACCCACAATTGGTCACGTGGGACTAGGTCAAAGGCAGTCCGCAGGTCTATGAACGCGAGATACAGACTGCCTTTGCCCAGTATGACCACTTTCCAATAGAGCATTAGAAATCGGAATGTCTGCTCAATAGTGCCAGTTCCCGATCTAAAACCGGCCTGAAAGTCAGACAAAACCTGATTATCTTCGACCCACTGCAAAATCCTCCCTAAAACTACTTTGCCTGCTACCTTCTGGGTAGAATCAAGCAGGCTTATAGGGCGGTAGTTGGAGGGGTCGTCCCTACAGCCTTTTTTAAAAATCGGGACGACTTCCGCACCCCTCCACGAGTCCGGGAGGCATCCACCAGACATGGCCTCATTCAGGAGGAGGGCAATAAATGAGCTCCACACCTCCGCATCGATCCGAAGCAGATCACCAGGGACGCCATCTGGACCTGCCGCCTTGTTAGGAACAAGACACCTAATTGCTCCTTCAACCTCCTTGGCTGTAAAAGTATGGTCAATGTCTGTATTAGCTGCCGGCACACTGTGCCTGAGACCCCTGTTCTGACCTGGAGCCCCTGGTAAAATGGAGTAGAGCTTAGAAAAATGTGCAAACTAGGCCTCCCCTGTGATGTTACATGTCAACAGTGAGTCGACAGGCCTATCCCTGCCTCTGAGCAAGGCCCAGAAACCCCTCGTGTCCTTTTTGGAGCTAGCGTCCATTAGGTCTCTCCAAAAGTTTGTCTATGGGTATCCCTTGCCACTGCTTGAACTTTTTTATAGTTTTTCCTAGCGAGTGAGATCTGGGCAGAGTCTTTATTTCCAACCGCCCGGATAAGATCGCTTTTAGCAGCACGACAGGCAGAGGAATACCATTGGTCTCTACCCTTAGTTGCCGTTCTCCGAAGGGCTCTAGCCCTACCCTGTGGAACTATAAACAAGTTACTGAGGGTGGCAATAGTCTCTGTAAATGCCGTAAGGACATCATTGACAAAATCCGACGCGCCTAGGTGGTGCTTTACTTTTGTCATTATGTTCCCAGCTTGGGCCATTCTTTCCTCGTCCGCAACAACTTTCGCCCATTTTAATCGCCTACCGCAATTAGATGGTACAACTTCGTGGGAAGATTTCCAATTGGATCGAGGCAATGATGGAGTCCCTACATCCCACGGGAGGGCAAGGGTTAGGACCAGAGGATTATGGTCGCTATCAGTTGTTTGTTGGACTTCCATATCATGGAAATACTGCCATAAGTTATGGTTTAGCAGTATATAGTCAATTCTAGAGGTGTGACCCACCCTATTATAGGTGTGCGCACCCCTAGAATCTGATTTAGATCGACCATTAGTGGCCCTGAGGCCATGTTCTAAACAAAGAGAGTTAAGATCAATGGCATTCTGGGTCCATTTTGTGATTGGGTCGAGAACGAGCAAAGGAATACCTCTCTTAGCATCGTCTTCCCAGATGTCCAGGATATCCTCGCTGGCTAACGGTTCGAAACAACAGTTGAAATCACCAGCCAGGACAACGAGGGAGTCAATGTTGCAGCCACTGAGCTCCTCTTCAACTCCAGTTGAAGATAGTAATGATTTCCCCCCCCTGGTCCCCCTAAGATACAGATTAAACACCTCTAGCTTCCTGCCCCCGGGGCACTGTATGGTGAGTCTCATGAGGTCTGGAGATTGGGTGTTTATGTGTCTTATGGATAGGCCCAGTGCAATACTGACCCAGATAAGAAGTCCACCAGATGGGCGGCCTTTACTGCCATGTGGTTTGGATGCTGGCACAGAGTAGGTCGTGAAACCCACCCTGTGAAGGGGCTCCAGGCACCAAGTTTCTTGAAGGAGGCACATCCCAAATGGGTCCACAAAAGAGTTCCAATCTGGCTTATCGATGTTTCGAGCAAGCCCTGCCACATTCCAACTTAAGATCTTTAGCTGGGGAATATCTATGGAGCTCTTGCAAGTCGAAGGGGCAAAAGCAGGGGGGTCAGTGTTAGAACCAAGAGTCCGGGAAAACTGGAGAGGAATTGTGAGGAACGTCGAAGCAGCAACTGTCTCACACACAGTTGGAATGGCACTGTTGGTACCATTGGTATTAGGAGAATACAGCAAACCCTGTACAGACAAGGCCTCTGCCCCGGGATGAATAGGGGGGGCAGGGCTAGTCCCAGCAAGGGTAGTCAACAAGGGAGGGAAACCAACTTCCACCAAGGGTGCGGAAAGCTGAGCGGGTGATGCCGGCTCAGGGGGTTTGGACAGTCAATCAACATCCTCAAGACAGTCATACCTGTTTGAGGTTGTTATCCCGAGCCAGCTTCTAGTTGGATTGTGCTCTTTAGTATAATACCCCCATCTGGGCTGATGACGAACCAAAGACCAATTGCCCCCGTGGGAATATACATCTCGTGGTGGATAGAAGAAGGACAGTGGCCTTGGGGCAATGGATGAACCCTCATCCTCAGCAGCCCAGGAGCAAATATGAGTAGCCGTGTGTGAGTCTTCAAACGTCACGACTATGCAATCTCCGGGTATCGATTTCCTTGTGGAACCCACCCACGATGCTCTACGTACCATTTTGACTCTACTGGTCCGGCCATTAGGAATCGGTCTATACGTGTTGAGCCAATGCATGACTTTGTTCTTTAAAGACCAGTGGTTTTCATGGTGGCCATTCGCTGTCTCCGGCACACCTGTCAAGACCACCACGTATTCATTGGCTTCTGGGGGAGATCAATGTACCCCCCTCGAAAGTTACTCTTGTTGTGAGGGCCCAAAGTAGGGCGGAGAGTAGTTTTGTTATAGGAGCCCTGTGTAGGCCAGTGGGTGGTACTACTAGAATTCTGCCTACTAGGAGCAGCCATATTGGTGCGAGTGTGGGGTTGAGAGGTAGAAGCGTTTGGGATATTAGCCCCGGAAAGGGGTGGAGGATTTGTGGTGGCGACTCCCTTAGTACGGGGTTTAGGAATAGGCTGCGTGGGACAAGGCGCAGTTGGGTGGGAAGTTAAACTATGCGGGGCTGTAGAGGAAGGGATGAGAACCTGAGGAGCTATGTTATTCTCTATCAACCCTTGATGTTCAAGACCTCTTAAGCCAAGTGTGGCCAAGGCTATAATACTTTTCTCCATCTCTAAAAGATGGTTCTCAATTCGAGAGAGCCTTAGATCCAAAGGGGATAAGAGACTTTTTAGGGTTTCCCAAACTACTCCTATGAATTCCCCTTCCCTCCCCTCCTGGTCGTTTAGGTAGAGATCTGCTTTCTCAATGGGTATATTGCCTTTAGTGGCCACCGGTGCTACGCCGTCATTATCAATGCACCGAGGAGCCTGTGGCAGGATGTCATGCCTTCCTGAACTACCATTGACAGGGATGTTAGCAACGTTAGATATGTGTGCCCCCATAGTTTTGGCCTTCTTGCGTGAGAAAGTCGATCTAGGGGTACGCTTTCTTTTGTGCAGATTGTCCTTAGAACTATTGAGTGTACCATAGCAAGTAGACGCATCGGAAGTATCTGGAGAATGGGAAATGGGGGTAAGTTGGTGGTGAGGACTAACCACAGGAGTGGACAGGCTTATGGACAAAGGTAGTGGACACAAGGGTGGCGAAGAGATAGGCAAAACCGGAGTGTCATGAACATCCGCCAGCGTTGTTACACAATGTTGGTTGTCCAGACGCTTCGGGGTGATGGCTGAAGCTATATGCCCTAGGGAAGATATCTTGGAGTTAGCAAAATCCAGCGACAGTTTCCTAGCAGCCGCCAAATCAAGGGAGACTCGAGTTTGGAGTTTGGTAATCTCTTGGTCTATGGCAATATTTGTACGTGTGATAAAATCATACATAGGACCATTGTGAACCAACCCCCCCTTAGCAGCCCTACTACGGCTAGCACGAGTACACATAACTGAAAAGGTAGACTACCAGCCAAGACGGGGTAAAGGACAGTACCGATATAGAAATGGCAAAGCTAGGACGTTAGAGAAGGGGCCCAGACCAGACCTCTCAGACGTCGAACGGCCTCAAACGGCCCGCTCTTAGCCCGGTCTTCGCCCCGGGCTGCGTCCCGCGCTGCGGGAGAACAAACGCTGTTAATAGTAGATGGAAAGGGCGGGGGGCGGAGCTACAGGGAGAGCGGACCGGAAGCTGGCCTCGGTCTCGCAGGGACACCTGGGTCAGGTAGTCCCTGCACACTCGCAGCCCTGTAGCGTTGCTGGCCCCAAGTTCCAATCAGAGGTGCCCCCACAGGAAACAGGCAGAGTCAGCACCCGGTCCAACGACGAAGCGGCACCCGCGGAGCGGGTGCGGCGAGCTCCAAAGTGCAAGGTGCAAGTGCGGTGAGTGAGCGCAAGACCAGCGTAGCGCTTAACAGCAGCCAGCAAACAGAATGTCCCAAGGGTCCGGGGCTAAGCCAGGTGATTATAACAATCCTCTGATGGGCAGGGGGTGGAGCTACAGGGAGAGCGGACCGGAAGCTGGCCTCGGTCTCGCAGGGACACCTGGGTCAGGTATTCCCTGCACACTCGCAGCCCTGTAGCGTTGCTGGCCCCAAGTTCCAATCAGAGGTGCCCACACAGGAAACAGGCAGAGTCAGCACCCGGTCCAACGACGAAGCGGCACCCGCGGAGCGGGTGCGGCGAGCTCCAAAGTGCAAAGTGCAAGGTGCAAGTGCGGTGAGTGAGCGCAAGACCAGCGTAGCGCTTAACAGCAGCCAGCAAACAGAATGGCAGTAGTGGTAGGAACTGGGCCTTTCTTGGTGCACTCACTAAACCAGTGAGTATTACTTTTACAGTATTGGCACCATGGTTTCCTCTGACCATTATTCTTCTTCTTTTGGGAATTCTGGGAATTCTGGGACCCACCCTATTTAGATTGTTGGGGCCCTGTTGAAGACTTCTGGTCATTTTGCTTATTCTCATTACCCTTTGGGTCTGCTTTCTTCTGGCCACCACCCTGGTTCTGGGTCTGCTGCTTGACCCTTGTCCTGACCCATCTGTCTGCCTTCTTTCCCAATTCTTGGGGAGAGGTCAGATCTGAGTCAATAAGGTGCTGATGAAACAACTGATTTTGACAATTACTTAAAATTTGTTCTCTCATAATTATATTATACAATCCTGTGTAATCAGTAACTTTACTTCCCAGTAACCAGCCTTCAAAAGCCTTAGTGGCACAATCAACAAAGTCAGCCCAATCCTGAGACTGAATTTTCTGGGTGTCTCTGAACAGCAACCTGTACTGCTCAGTTGTTAAGCCAAACCCATCAACCAGTGTATTCTTCAGGACTTGGTAATTGTTAGCATCCTCAGCTCTAGTAGTGAGGAGCTTATCTCTACCTTTATCTTCAAAGGAGAGCCGCAATATAGCTGCCCACTGACTCTGGGGGATGCACTGGACAGTGCAGGCCCTCTCCAAAGCAGTCATCCATTTGTGGATGTCATCCCCTTGTTTAAAGGGGGGCACTATTTTACTCAGGTGTCTAGTATCAAAACTCCTGTCTTTATCTTTAGGGATAATGCTGCCACCAGTGGGGACTACCCCACTCAACTGTTGCTCTCTAGCAAAGGCAAGCTTCTCCTTGGCAAGGGCAAGTTCTTCCCTCTGGATCCTCAGATTAGCCTGTTTCATCCTTGCTTCATGCTCTCTCCTCTGAGGGGAAGTCATTCTCCTCTGGGGAGAAGTCATTCTCCTCTGGGAAGAGGCATGAGAGTGCACAGATCTATTGGAGTCCCTAGAATGAGACCTATCTCTTCTAACTCCAAAGTTAGGCCTGCTTAGGGTCAGTACTAGGGGTCCCCCAGATCCTTCCCTATGTAGGTCTAAGTTGGCCCTAGTAAGTCTGCTGACTAGCTCAGGACCTTGGTCTGCCTCATCCCCAGAAAGATCCTCTTCATCCTCCTCCTCCTCTACTTCCTCAGTTTCAGGGAGGTCAGGATCACCAAGGGTACCTTCTAAGGCTGGCATGCTCCCATCTGTATGAGAAGCTTTTCTAGCATCATATGTCTCTAAGAGACCTAACAGAAAAGGAGTGGTAGGGTTAGAACCCTGTTTCAATTTCCTGGAGGTACACAATTGTCTCATCTCCTGGAAACTGAGAGCTGCATATCTGGAAAGGACCTGTGGAGGGTCACTAACCACTAGGGGAGTCTCTGAAGACTCTCCATGGGTAGACATGCTTTCTAGTGAGGTGTAAGTGATGCACCTACCTACACTATGGGTTTTCCTACTGATCCCTTGCTAAGAGTTGTAGTCAGGGTGTGCTAGGCCCTTTCTACTACAACAGCTGGTTCAGTAGAACTCAGAGTATTTCTAAGCTTGTTATATGTACCTATGGTACCTTATGTGATCTTTCAAATGATATCTCAAGATTATATTTGGTAAAAACAACAGCAAGCTCAAATCCCAACCGCTGCACACCAATGTGAGAAGTTGGCCTGATATATGATGCTCACTAGTTCTAGTGTTCACCTTGTATCAGTCCAAACAACCCTTATGGTGATTGGTTGTAAGTCAACCTTATAGACCAGCTATCCTAATGGTAGCATGGACAAAGCAGTCTTAGGCTAAACTCTTTTGGCATGTGAAGCCAGCTGTTTTACCACAATATAACCCCTTGAATACCAGATGAAAGTACACCACACAGGTTGTTATGAAAATAAACAATATATTTATTAATAACAACACCTCTGAACTCTTTATGAGATCAGAGGGCTAAGCACATGACAATACTAAGAAGGAAATACAAGTTAGCACAATATTTACACGTGTGCCTTAGGGGCACGACAAACCATATACTAGAAACAATGGAATGCGAGGAAGGAAAGTACTGTAAGGAGTTCCAGAGGCTGGAGGATCGCTGGGTCTACGCTACGAACTAGGTAAGTAAGGAGCAGGAGGCCCACGGGACTCACGTGCAGAGTGGAAACTCTCATGCGGGATGTGTACCAACGTCTATGGATACTACAGTTTACAAAGTTACGGATTCCGGACGAACCCGGCTGGATGGAGGGAAAACTACAGTGGACCTGGACACTAGGATAGTAAACACTGACTTCAGCACCTAGAAGCTTTAGTTACCGAACCCACAGGCTGCGGGTGCATAGGGCTGAAGTGGTGTCGGGTTCGCTGCGTTGATCCCGGTGATGCCTGAAACAAAGAGTTGCTGGCAGGCAGCCAGATGGAGGAGTCCGGTGGTTCCAAGGATGGAACTAAGAAGGAGAAGTCCTGAAAGGGAAGGGGACAGAGTCTCGGTCACTAGCCAGTGACGGTGCTGGAACCAGGAGGGAACCAGATGCTGTCGCCGCGTTCAGGTGAAGGAAGGGTCGCTTCTCTCTGTAGCTGCGCGGACCAGGAACTGTTCTTCACGACCAGGCTGGAGGCACTAACTGTCCCACGTAGTCTGCTGCTGATGGCGGTGTTGGATCGTCGATCTGGTCAACAGGCCTTTGCCAGTGCAAGCCACGCGGTGGGACAAAGATGGCGTCTGGTGCGGACCAGGAGGGTCCGGGGTGCTTCTCTTTCACAAGGAGGCAAGGGCCAGTCTGGCAGACCAGACCAGCAGTGTTGAAATCTTCGGGTCGTCATCTCAGAGGTCACGAGCCAGCCGGCAAGTGACCAGACAACAGGAGAAGCAGCAACCAGGCAAAAGGGCCCCATGCAGATCTCGTGGAGGCTGGGGGGCTGATCTTTGATGCAGGAGCTGTGTCGGTGTGGGGGCTTCTCAGACCCCGGTGCACTCACTCGAGGATCCCTCGGTGGTCATGCTGGAAGCGCTGTGCAACTTTGTTCAAGGTGGCCGTCTCCACGTTACTCGTCGCACCCACGGGTCCCAGCTGTGCTGTGGATGTGGACAGAGTTGAGAGGGGTCTGGAGGTCCGGATCTCGTTGAGCTGGGTCGTCGGGTTCCGGGAAGGAAGGACTTGCAGCAAACCGCACAGGAGCTTGATGGTGCCTGCGAAGCAGGATGGTCACTCCCTGACCATAGGGGAGATTCTTCAGTCTTCTGATGTTCAGGAGGTCGAAGGTCAACAGTTTCTTCGTGGAAGTTGTCAAGAATAATCTAACTGGGAATGGGACCAGCTCCTACCTTTATTCCGCTAAAGGGGGCTGCACTACGACTAGGTCCCTCCCCTGGGTGGGACCAGGAAGGGGGGTGGTTACACCCCCTATCCTTTGTCCGGTTTCCCACCAGAGCTGGGGCTGGAGTGACCCTGCAACTGGTTGGAACCGGTGTATGCACAGGGCACCTTGTGGGCCCCAGGCATGTCTCATTCCTTTCAGCCTTGGCCTACCTAATACACAAAATCCTGTCTGGGGTGGTGCTAGCACCTCCCAAAGCAGGAAACCCTTTGTCTGAGCCTCCCTCGCTGGAAGGACTCCCAGCAGCAGGAGGTCAGACTTGTGTCTGTGGTGGCAGCATCCATTTTGTGATGCTGAGTCTCGAGTTAACTTTAACCGGGGTTCACAAGTACATACATGTCGTGTCCCTCTAGAAGGGTGGAATGCTACCCCCATCGCCAAAATTGGCGAGGGGGTAGTATTCCAATTCGTATGACACCTTACTCGACATGTTTTGATAATGTTATACCAGAGTGAGCATTTAACCGCGAGGGTTATAATGCACTTAAGATTATATGGTATAGCGTTATCATGAAACAGCTATTAGGACTTGGTTCCGCAAGCTGCAAACGGGCTCAGCTCATGCCAGAGCACCATCTCACATAATTCCAAGCACTCTGCCTTCAGGATTGATAAGGCCTTCTATAGGAGTGACTGATAGGAATATATGTGTCCATTTTAGGTTTAGATATAGGGAACTATATCTAAAGCAAAGGGTGATTACACCACCTTGCCCCAGCTGTCGTGCAGCCAGTTGTGTCTGTTTAGATGGCCAGCCAGGGGTGGCATAATGCATGCTTCAGCCCCTGGTCGGCCCTGGGTACACCTATGCCCTGGATACCTAAGGTATACTATACAGGGACTGATAAGGTGGCCCAGTACCAATTGGTAAATGCACCTACGGTACATGGTTTTAATTTTCGAGAGAGAACAGCTAGGCTGTGGGTCTGATTAGCAGGCCCACAGCTAGGGAAAGTCGTAAACCAGTGAAACAAAAAGCAAAAATCTGGGGTGGCCATGGGATTGCAGACCCCACTCTCCTACACTAGACACCGGGAGGATTGCAGGGAGGTATGGCTTGCAGGGATCCCCCAATGTTTTCTTACCCAGAATCCCCTGCAAACCTCATATTCAACGGAAAAAAATCACCTTTTCCACTAATTTTTGTTTTGGAAAGTTGTGGCATCACCGGGCTGGCACAAATTTCCTACCACCCAGTGTTCCCCCAGGTCTCCCAATAAAAATGGTACCTCACTCATGTGGAAGACCCAAGTACCCGCGCCAGGCAAGGTCCCAAAACGTATTGAGGCAACATCAAAATTGCCTATCACAAAACGAAGTGGTTTTGCAAGGGGGGTCACCTGGGTTTTTGGCCCTGTGTTCAGTGGCCAGCTAGGTAGGAAATTTGTGTCAGCCCGGTGACACAAACTTTCCCACACAAAACTTGTGAGGAAAAAGTGATTTTTTTAAGCTAAATTTCAGGTTCGCAGGGGATTCTGGATAAGAAAACAAAAACGTTGGGGGGATCCATACAAGCCATACCTCCCTGGAATCTCTGTGGTGTCTAGTTTTCAGAAATATGTGGGTTTGGTAAGTTTCCCCAGCTGGCCGCCAAGCACAGGGCCAAAAACCCAGGTGACCCCCCTTACAAAATCAGGCAATTTTGATGTTGCCTCAATACTTGGCCCTCCCAACGAGATAGGCACCATTTTTATCAGGAGACCTGGGGGAACGCTAGGTGGTAGGAAATATGTGTCAGCCCAGTGATGCCACAACTTTCCCACACAAAAATGTGTGGAAAAAGTGTTGTTTTCAGCTAAATTTGAGGTTTGCAGGGGATTCTAGGTAAGAAAACATTGGGGGATCCACGCAAGCCATACCTCCCTGGAATCCCACTGGTGTCTATTTTCCAGAAATGTCTGGGTTTTGTAGGTTTCCCTAGCTCGCCACTGAGCACGGGGCCAAAAACCCAAGTGACCCCCCTTGCAAAAGCAGGTTGTTTTGTGATAGGCAATTTTGATTTCGCCTCAATACGTTTTGGGCCCTTACTTGTCGTGGGTACCTCCCACACGAGTGCGGCACCATGTTTATAGGAAGACCTGGGGGAACATTGAAATTTGTGTCAGCCCGTTGATGCCACAACTTTCCCATACAAAAATGTGTGGAAAAAGAGTTATTTTTTCAGCTATATTTGAGGTTTGCAGGGGATTATGGGTAAGAAGATGTTGGGAAATCCATGCAAGCCATACCTCGCTGGGATCCTCTGGGTGTCTAGTTTTCAGAAATGTGTTGGGTTGGTATGTTTTCCTGGGTTCTAGCTGTGCTAGGACCCAAAATCCAGAAGTAGGCACAATCAGCAAAAAACTTTGTGCCTAGTGTGCTTTCTGCCGCCCTCTGGAGAAGGGAAATCGGGGGCTATTGCCCGGATATGCCACCAATAGGGGCAGAAAGACTGGCAGAAATACTGGCTACTGCCCCCATCTGCCCCCCGGAGGGGCAGAAAGGCTGTCTGGGAAAATTAAATGGAGGGTGCAAAGGCCCTTGCCCAAGGGGTCGATCCCCCCTCCCTGGTGGCTAGTGGGTGGATCTCTGCTTGGGGATCGCCCTGCTGGGGTGATCCCCAAGAATGGATCCACTAGGAAAGGGTACCATTGGCAAGGGGAGATCCTGCCCTTGCCAACGATACCTCTCCCATCGTTTCTAGTGCTCGGGGCTGAGATCGCCCCACAAACACCGAAACTGGGAAACTGAAACTAAGTTTCAGTTTTGATTTAGTTGCAATGACGATAGCTCGCCATGCAAGGCCCAATAAAAGGGAAATCCCTCTGCTCTCTGCAGCAGAGGTATTTCCTGAGCATGTGCTCATGACGGAATGGTTCCGTAATGACCACACTAGAACTTGTGCTAATGACGGAACCATTCTGTCATGAGCTTGGAAGGGGTTAATCCATCTCAAAACAATCGGCTGTCATAATGTCAGTTGCAAACTATATCAAACATTGCAACAATAGTCTGTGCTAGTAAACGCATTTAAAGTCCCAACCCACACCTACATAGAGGGAGAGGATACATCTGACAAATTACATATGCTTAGGTTAAATAGTAAAGTTCAATATCATCAGCTGGAGTCATATAACCTACATCACAGAAGGAATCCCATATCAATTTAACCAATCGACAAACACACGACAGTACTACACTTTTGACATCAAACCTTCTTTCCAATACACTGTTCCACTTACTGGTGGAATAGCACCACCAATTGTCAATGGGTGCCACTGAAGGTATGTTCCACAATGATGAGACACATCAACAGCTACATACACGTTAACCGCAATGAGTATTTAGGCATTGTGAAGGGAGATTTGCATGAATAGGCTCCAATGCCACATGTGGTTGGAGTTTATAGTGGTACACATATTGCCTTAAGTCCAAAACATGACAAAGACAAGTCCAATAGATTCCTCCGAACGCCTATACAATCACTGTGCAAGCTGCCTTGGAATAGGATTTGTACACTCAAAGTCTGTGTGTGGCAGTCCCAGGAGCAAATCATGTCACACTTGTACTTCCAAACAGCAACATAGGCCAGCAGATCTCACAACTCTAAAATATACAAATGAAGTTGACACGATGAAGATACCTACAACAGAACATTACATAATGAGTGCATCACAAACCATATATGTATAATAATTTACATAGTCAGTATCTGAGAACATAGTCTTGGCCAAAAATCTTAGCTAAACAATGCTACAAAATCTAAAGCTCCACGTGTCAAAAACTTGTTTGAAATACTCCTTTTCCTACTACTTCCACAAGCTTTCCCTTCCTTTTATTTTAGCTTAACATACGTATCTCGTCAACACAAGAGGTGTTGTATCAATCACAGTGATGTTAATTCAAGAAATACACAAAGGAGAAAAAACTCTTGATTAGATCTTGATGGAAGTCAACTCCTTCACCTTCACCACTATCATCTTCATTTGGCATTTCATGGTCCTCACACGGTGGATCCCCATGGTTTCCATCCTCTGTGATATATTGATTGTTCTGCCGCAGGGCGATGTTGTCGAGCATACAGCATGCCACTGCAATTTGGCATACCTTCCCAGGTGAGTAGAGGAGGGCTACACCTGTCTTGTCCAGACATCTAAATATGGCTTTCTGGAACCCAAAAGCCCTCTCCACTGACTGCGGTGTTCCTTAATGGGCCTCATTGAAGCAGACTTTACCTGTCTTTATTGGATTTCTCAGCGGTTTCAACAACCATGGTCAGTTGGGATATGCTGAGTAGCATAATTGCAACAATGAGTCACACAGTTTCAGATGATACTACTTGACATTACCCATACAGAGTTCGGACAGTTCATGCTTAACAACAAACCAGGCCATCTGTGGTAAGAGTTGTGACATCAGCAGGGGTATGGTGCTGCTCTGCAATACATATGAATCATGGGCAGATCCTGGGAACCAGGAGCAAATGTTTGAAACGTACAAATCCGCTGGGCAGACAACTTGCATGTTGATTGAGTGGTAGTGCTTCCTGTTACAGGAAGCTTGTTCCATGTTGTGTGGTGGTATCAAAGCTATATGGGTGCCATCAATGGATCCAATTACATGTGGCATGTGAGCAAATCCATACAACTCTGCTTTCACATTTTGCAAATCCTCACAACTTGGAAACTGTATACAGCTGTTAATGTGTCACATCAAAGAAGAAAGGACTACTCCTAGCACACCACTGAATATTGATTTGACATACCACCATTATATTCCCACTGTGTACTGGATTGAATCAGTCACAAGAAAATGCAGTGATGCCATTAATTGCACTATTGGTGGGATACATGTTGGGTTTGTGTTGTGAGGCAGGAGATCATGCTCCAACTGATGACATAAATCACGGATTGTTGGCATAATCCGGCAAAACTTTTTAATTACATTCCTTTGTTCCATTTATTTATTTATTTTTAACATTTATTAAGCGCGAACAAATGCCCGCAGGCGTCTTGGCGCTGTACTTTTAATACTCTCCTATGTGATCTTTAGTTTTGTGATCTGACAATTTTCAGAGGTCGAATAACCATGTCTTCAGTTTCTTCCTGAAGAGCATGAGATTTGGGCTAGATCTTATGGTTTGCGGGAGTGTATTCCATAGCTTTGGGGCGGCAACTAGGAAACGTCTGTCTCCCCAGTTGACCAGCCTAGTCCGTGGCACTACCAGATCATTCTGTCTTGCTGATCGTAGCGTCCGAGTAGGAATGTATGGGGTAAGATGGTCACACAAAAATTGAGGGGCTTGCTGATGTAATGACTTATAGACGATGCACAGGGTTTTAAATTTGATTCTATTCCTTACCGGAAGCCAATGAAGATTTCTCAATGTCTCAGCTATTGGTTTGAATTTAGGGATGTTAAGGAGAAGTCTGGCTGCCGCATTCTGGATTGTCTGCATTTTCTTGATAATCCGGACTTGAGCGTTGGCAAGCAAGCCGTTGCAGTAATCCAATGCTGATAGGACAAGGGCGCTGACCAATGTTTTGCCAACATTTTTAGGGAGAAAAGGAAGAATCTTCCTAACCAGTCGTAATTTATAGAAGGCTGTGGAGGCCATTTGATTGGCATGTGCCATGAAATTTAAATTGTCATCGAAGATGACACCCAAATTTCTCACCTTCGTGGTTGGTTTGGGGACAGCTCCAAAAGAAGATGGCCACCAGATTGAAGACCAGCTGGGACTGAGGTGGCCAAAAGTGACCACCTCAGTTTTCTCGGAATTTAATTTCAAACAGTTTGCAGACATCCATTGTCCAATGGCCAGCATACCTGTTTTGAAATTCTCCGCCACTGTTTCCCCATCATTTCTGACAGCCAGTATCAGCTGTGTATCATCTGCATATGAGGTAAGGTTCATCCCGTGCGCTTTGATGGTTTTTGCGAGGTCCGACACATATATATTAAATAGTGTCGGACTAAGGGATGAACCTTGAGGTACCCCACATGGCAGTGATAACTCAGCAGATGTAAACTGGCCCATTGTGACGGCCTGAGATCTCCCTGTCAGAAAGGATGCCAATAGTTTTTTTGCTAGACCTTGCACGCCCATTTTTTCGACACGGTTGACTAAGATCTCATGGTCAACCGCGTCGAAGGCGGCCGACAGATCTAAGAGAACTAGTAGTGCGGTGCCACCCTGGTCTCTGATTAGTCGAATATCATCCGCCGCCTTAATGAGCGCAGTCTCCGTTCCATGAGACTTGCGGAATCCAAATTGTGTTTCATCGAGCAGATGATATTGCTCGATGTATTCCGCAAGTTGGACATTCATGGCTTTCTCAACTATCTTAGCAACGAATGGAAGGTTTGCTATAGGCCTATAGTTTTTCAGTTCAGTTTTATCTAAACCAGGCTTCTTCAAGAGCGGTTTTAATAAGGTCTTTTTTAGATAGTTAGGGAAGACACCTGTACGGAACATTAGGTTACATATCTGGGTAATGACTGGGATCATAGTGTCCATTAGCAGACGAAGGGTGTTCAAAGGACAGGGGTCCAGGGCCGATCCAGATTTGATTGTTTTAACAATGTTCTGGATTTGATCCTCCGTTACCTCTGCAAAACAAGAGAGGTTATTGCTTAATGAAGGTGTATTTACTTTTTCATTGCCATGGTTAACTCCAAGATTGAATGCTGAAAAGATGTCATTCACCTTGGTGAAAAAGAAAGCTGCCAAAGAGTCACAGAAAGTTTGTGAACAAGGGGGATTAAGGTCTGGGGCACATCCCGCCAGATGTTTAGTTATTTCAAAGAGCTTTTTATTTGAATTTTTTGCATTTTCAATTTGCTCTGTGTAATACCTTTTTTTTGTTTCTGTGATCAGAAGTTTATATTGGGATAAAGATTCCTTATACACTTTCCTGTTTTCATTATCGTATTTTTTCCTCCAGATTCTTTCTTTATTTCTGCATTGCTGTTTAAGTTTTTTCAGCTCCTCAGTATACCAAGGTGCTGAAGGGGAGCTTCTATTCCTGGACAATCTTTTTACTGGTACCAGCTTGTTAGCTGCCTGGCTCACCCATGTTTGGTATTGCTCAATAACCGTTTCTGGGTCATTAGCCCAAATAGGTAGTGAGTCCTGTAACGCATCCTTAAGGCTGGGAATACTAATATCCTTCCAGACTTTAAACGATTCTCGTTTGGGGAGAGGAGTTGTTACAGTGGGTGTTTTATTAATGTGTATAGTTGCCGATATCAGGTAGTGATCAGACCATGTCAGTGGCAGGACATCGGTTACTATCATATTGTCCAAATTAGTGAATATACCATCCAGGGTATGGCCTGCGGTATGTGTAGGTCCTTTCACCAACTGAGATAGACCGACAAGCTCCATTTCAGATTGCAGAGATATGGTGTCTTTATCTTCATTACAGTCTAGATGAAAATTAAAATCACCTAGCAGTGTTATAGATTTATCTGTGGCTAAAGTTTCTAGCATAGTGGCAATTTCTGTGAGAAATCCTGACCGAATTTCTGGTCGTCTATATAAAAGTATACCTTTGAAGTTGTATGAAGGGGTCAGGTAAATATCAAAATGAAATGCCTCGCATGTCATAGAAGGGATTGCGGTGGTACGAATTTTAAAAGTGTCCCTGGCAATTATGGCAATCCCACCCCCTCTTTTACCGGATCTATCCAGTCTATAGCATTTGAATCCTTCTGGAACGGCTATCACCAGATCTGGGTCAGATGCTTTGTCCAACCAGGTCTCTGTTAGGAACATTATATCTATGCTCCTGTCTGTGAGTATATCGGCTATTTCCTGCCTATGTTTGGCTAATGAGCGCACGTTGATAAGGGCTATGATGAACTGTTGTTTTATCTGGTAGGAGTTATCATTACCCACCATTTTATGTGATAGGGGGATGGGCATGGTCTGTAGGTCTGGAAATGGGCAGTATACAGGAGGCTGCCTTTGACTCCCTCTCTGTCCCAGGCTACCTATGCGTGAGGTGACAACATATCAGTACAGTGGTCACAGTAACATATGTGCAATTTCAATCAAAAAATCATGTGACACAACATAACTGGTGAACTATTTAATATACATTTGTAACATGTTAGTAGTCGCCTGTCCCACATCCATCAATAATCCCCATTGTGCACTATATATGTGTTTGTAGTATTGGCGTGCAAATATTGACTCACAGAGGTGATATTTAAACCTGTTAATTTTGAGGGGGATAATTTTTGGGCAAAATATCGTCAACAGCGCTATACACTGCTCCGCGCTAATCGAGCGATTATGCCCAGTAACACACAACACAGAGACTGAGTTTTGAGGAAATTACTTGGATATGGATTACTTCTTCCCATGTCAACATGTGACCCCTTAATTTGATTGGGGTGACACATTTAAATTAAAAAATCCTCTACTTTCTACCGTTCACATGGCACTTGTCTGGCCTCGCTCTTAGGTCAATCTGATTGTGACACCACTGGCAGCAGTTGTACATGCAATGGGCGGTTCAACCCATAATGGCACAGCCATAGGCTAACGTTGCAGATTGTGATGGTAGTGGGCCAATGGCTGTGTCCATCTCTGCTCTGTGTATGTTGCATACAGGTACGCTACAGTTTCAAAAATAGCTCACTTGCCTACAGAATTTGATGCCACCAAAGCTCCTCCACTTCAGCTGCTATTTGCCACCTCTGGGAGCACTCATGGTAGGCCAACAAGTGAGGAGGGCCACTGCCTTCTCTGCGGAAAAACTAGAAAAGCTAGCAGACGAGGTCCTTTCCAGGTATGGAGAGCTCTATGGCTCACCAGAGGATCAGGTGAGTTACTTACACGTATATAACTCACTGTAACTCAAACTTTGCCATACCCACAGGCTACATTATGCCCCTGAGTCATATTGAACATCTATATGGTGTTGTATAATTTGTGACCTACTACATAGGACAATCATGTTAGTGATTGTTGTGCGCTATACATTGTGGATGTGACATCACCATTGTTGGGGGAAAAATATGAACAGGCCTGGAGTCCATGTTGGGTGCATGTAGCCATCTATACATTCATACTTTGAATGGTACCTGTGAAATTGTTACAGCATATCCTTAGCTGCATGAGGACTGTATGTACTCTGTCAAGAGTAGATGAGGATGATGCCAGTAATGTGTTTAGCCACAAATATCACTCATCCTACATTTCGGCTCTCAAATAAGTTGTCTGGGAGGTAGCAATATATCACAGATCCCTTCAGGGTGCCACCATGCATTGAGTTTGTTTATCAGATGTCCACAAGTTTACCTTTAGATTGGGGTATTTTGGTAATGTGCTGGATATGGGACATCTGTATGGTTAGCTCTGCAGAGAGTAAGGCATGACAATGAGCTGTGGCCAGTCAGAAGCATGTTCCAGGCTGCGCCAGGATATCTGTGGCAATACAACTGATTCCAAGAGCTATGTCCCTGCAGTCCTCTTTCTTAATGTGTGATTACAAATTGAGTTGTGCCCACCCCGACACTGCCTCTGCTTGGTCGCACATGCACAACTGTTGCATGGTTAGTTAGGTGACCCCTTGACCTTATAGTCCTGTCCACTGCAGATGCTGTTCAAAATTAGTACTTTCACAGACACAGACTCAATACTACCAGTGATCTGTTAACAATATACAACGATTGATGATTGTACAGTAAAGGCCCAATAACAAATGTCACATACTCACAGTCCAGATCATTGCTTAGTTAAGATGAGATGTTAGATGAATCAGCAACTACCATAAATCCAAAAAAGCCAGGGTGGACTTACCATGGTATGTTGATGGCATCACTGTGACAGTCTCACATGTCAGAAAATGTGTCCTGTAAGGCTAATACATGGCACACATACTCAATAAGCTATAGCATTGTGTAGCATCAAGGAGTAGACATATCCACACTGCCCCAGTGAGCCTCCTCTCACTGACACACAGGACTGGTCAGTCATAGTGGGATAAGTAAAAGTCTGTGCCCCGTACACTGGTACCAGTCTCCATGAACTGTAGGCCTTAAGTCAATGTGCCTGCTCTTACAGATATTGGTCAAATGTTCTCTACAGTTATGCAGCCTTCTAAAGTCCACAAGGTTTTATCATGTTTCATTATAGCTCACATCACAGTACATGGAGCTTGTCCCTGAGGTACTTCATGTGAGTGGAGTACATTTCTGACTTAGGGATCATGAACAGGGATAATAGTATTCAGCAGAATATTACAGAAGTTTGTAATGGGGTTTTGTATATCTCAGCCTGTGTAATATCCACATGTTGTCTGATCGCTATTAGTAATGTAATACACTTGTGTATTATGAAAACAGATGTACATTAACTTAAAAAATCTTTGCTTGCTCTCTTGTATCTTTGTATGTCAATGCCCATCAGATGCATGGCATCGGGAAGGTCATCACAAAGAAGGTGTGGAACCTGTGGGTCTATAGGTGGTGTCGCGTCCATTGTCGCAAGAGGTAGGATGACCTGAGGCGCTGGATTGGCAAGTTCATGGAGATACACCTGAGGCTGTCCTCCCGGTGTGTGTGTGGCGCATGCCACACCCTGACCCCCTAGTGGCCTGCATACTTGTGGTGGCCTATCACGGGCTTGATGGGCAGTTGAGGACCCAACATCAGCGACAAGGGGGTAAGTCATGATCAGACTTGTACAAGTAGTGTTAACATTCTTTTCACCTCACAGGCTTGCATGTCACCATTTAAACTGAGATAGAGCCAAATTCAAATGCACAAGAGGAATACACAAATGTGTAGGTCTGGCGGTAGGTAAATACTGATGTCCTTTGCCTATCGTCTGTATCGACCTGCTGCACAGCAGTGACCAGTCACGTATCAATGCACCTGACATGGACTGTCACATGGCTGACTCAAGTGATGCTTCATCTCATGTTGTTGTATAACCCATCGGATTATTTTCCCAAGCAGGACAATAGGCTACATTGTGGAATGAGTGATGCTCACTCACTACTGTTGGTTATGTGTTAGTAGGTCTATCATATGTTACATTGTACTACGTGCACCTTTGATGCAGTGACTCCACAACACTTCCCATTGCCAATATGGGTATGTGCAATGACATAAGTGTTCCTACGTCACTGGTGTAATCAGTAATAGTATTTAGTGTAACTACTCATGGTCAAGTGTGCTACTGCAGATGCAATAAACTGATTTCAATTTATATTGCAGCATCATCTCATGCAAGCGATGGAGAGAGGGCCAGCATCAGCAGGGAATCAGCTGGCCACAGTGGTCCAGGTTATGGTTCTTCCAATATAGCGGGATACAGTGGCCGAGAGGGTGCATGGAGTTCTACTGAGGAGGCAACTCAGGTTTATCTGAGTCATCAGAGTCATCCACCAGTGGACACTCCTGGGTCGTGGCAAACCCCACAGGAGATATATCACCATCTTCCATTTCCATCAACCTATGTTCCAGGTCCACCCTATAGGTTGGTCCAAACCCAGTTGCCTGTGCCCGGTCTCCTATGTTGGGACGTGTCATATTTGTTCCAGGCACCGCAGCCTTGCCCCTGTTCCCCCCTGCAGAGAGGGAGGAAGCTATTGACCTCCTGAGGAACATCTCTGTGGGTCAGACTGCAGTGCTGAATGGCATCCAGGTACAAGGCAGCCATCTGCAGCAGATGGTGGCTTACCTGGAAGGCATTCACAGTGCCATGGCTGTCATACGGTGATCTTTTCAGGCTCTGGCATCCTCACTGACCGCAGCCTCCCATTCCCCTAAACTTGTGTTCATCCCTCTGCCTCTTACTCATCCTAGTACCGTATTCCCTAACCTGTCAATGCCACCAACACCTTTGCATGCACCCACCCATACAGACACAGGTAGCTCATCCACACACAAGCAAAAACTGAAAAAAGGCAAAGATGCATTCAAACATACAGACACTGCACCCACCACCACACTTACAGGCTCTCCCACCACCTTTGCAAACACAATTGACAACAGAACAGCCACATACTTCTACCACTCACCCATCACATCCTCACAAAGGTCAGGGGATACCACACATAACCTCGCCAACCTCGGACTCAAACAGCTCATCACAACCCCCACCCACCGCTGGCCACTGCTGGCCATAAGCTCGACCCCATCCTCTCAGCCAGCAACCACGTCACTTTCAGCCACACCATAGAGCTACAGTGGACCAACCACTGCTGCGTCTACTTCACCTTCAAGAAACCCACTGCGCACCACCACCTGCTACGGATTGTAGTGTAGTTCCTATTATCCCAATAGGCTCTGCGCATTGGAATAATACCTTCAATAGTATAGGCCTAGACCAGACGTTAACTAGGTCTTCTATTGTCGATATTAGACTTAAAGTTTTGGGTTTGCCAGCTAGCTCAGCGTTCACTAGAAACGTTCTTGAATAGGCAAGGAGGAGATGAACCTCCCTGGATAGACAAGAAGGGATTTAGTTTCTGACAACCATAGAACATGACAACTTTGCTCTCCCCTAATCAAGAGTGTATCTCTAGAGTCGTGTGAAAACAAAAGACGACTTATTTTACTCAGTCAGTACGTGCATTCTTAGTCTCACCAGATTGTAGAGAAAAGGAAGAGACGGGTGTGTTCAATAAAAGATGTTATTTATTGATCAGTCTCTTTTCTCATACAAGAGAAATGAATCGATATTATTGCAATACTTATGGTTAAGTAAAGTGCATACAATAAAAGCAGAAGTATAAAATAATACTGTAAAAACATTGATATGGTTTCTAAGCCATATGATGGTTTAAAATGGATAAAATAGATACATACACATATACATTTGACTAATCGTACTCAACTGGTGTTTCTAACTACGCCTACCCCAGTGTACCTGACCTAAGCCTAATACGTGGGCGGGGATAGAAAGTAGCAGTTTAAGTTAAGTTTGTTTTGCCAAGTGACTGACTCAAGAATTCTCTGCGAGGGGTTATTCAGCTCTGTACCTGGAATTTAGGATGAATGAGGGATTGTATCTCTCGTCTCTGGTCTCGATATTCCAAGCTGCCTGCGAGGGCTGCTCGGAAGCGCCGGAGCTGGATTTCTCGGCAGGAGAAAGCAGCGTCTCGTTTTCAGCGCGTCAGGAAGGCGGGGCTGCGCCAGCGGGGTCTGCTCTGCTCTGGGATTCGGCAAGTCTGGCTGCTCCGATCTCGTCACCACCGCGTGTGTTTGCATAGGGCAATATCGGTAATATTTATACCTTTAAGGTGCCGAGATTGACGTAAGGATGGACATAGATACGTCAATAAGGATGTCATACGACCTGGTCGTTAGCACATTCTTTTGCTGAAGTTCTCTGTGAAATCAAAACAATGGCCGCAGGGTTTTTCCCAGGTTGTCATAGGTTTGATTTGTTTTGAGAACTCCGTATGCCTTATCAGGGGCTGGAGGAATATCGCTTGTCTAATTAGATGGCAAGCGTTATGACCTAATCAGATAACACGTTCCTGTGCCGTAGTGTGGTTTAATCAGATAACGGTTTCTGCATCATGGGGGTTTTCTGCCTCATGGGATGGCTGCTAGTTAACTTGTTAACCAAAATAGGGTCAGGAATAGGGGGATCGATACAGAACCTATAGGAATACATCACACCCACTCCACGCTAACTATGGACATATTTACGAATCTAGGCATAGTAAAACATACTGTAGAGTATTATGTATACCTTACCACCCCAAAATACATAAAGTGCATTTTGAAATTATCAAATATACGGAAAAAACAGTCACATGTAGTATATGCACTCAAGCTGTAGAATAATGCTGAAGTAATCACGCATATCTATACATTTATCACTAATTTGTATATGAGAATTTACACATGAAATGGCTCTTAATACAGAAGAAAGGTTCGAGACCATTCCATCACATAATAAAATAAGTATGAACATACCAGCAGGCAGCTAATGTCTATAAGGGATCTAAAAATAGAAATTTGTAGTTCTCTAAGAATAGTTCTTACTTTAAGCAGAAGAAGTGTCCCGAAAAATATGCAAAAAATATTTTGGGGCTGCTGAAAAAAATGTGCTGTCCGTGAACTGGAGGGAAAATTGTTCATGGTATTTTGTTATTCTAGTTGAAGGCCAAATTCAGGGAACGCCGTGTGCGAGCTTGCTCAAAAGTCTCTATTTCTGCTCTGGTGAGAACATCATATCATTTAGACTGTCGAAAAAGCTGTCAACAGCTTCCTGGGAGAGTTCCACTAACTCGGAAAAAGGTGTAACCATGCATTCGTGCGCATGATTGTCTCCATTGACGATTTGATTAATATTGCTGACAGAAGGTCGTACCTGATCGATGCTGCTTTCATCTTGAACTTCACTACCCCTCAATCGTAGCGGTGAAGTTTCCACGAATGCCGTCATCAGGATTGGTAGCCGTTGAGGGCAGCACAAAGCATGAGCCTTTATTGGACCCAACAATGTTTCTGCATCCATTGGCGCATCCGATTGTAGCGTCAGACAGGTGTCTAACACGCATTCTTCTCTGCATAGCAAGCACCTTAATACAGGTAAAACACATCGATGCCACATTGGTCGAAATGAAAGAAACCAAGTCATGTTCAGGTCTCTAAGCCGGGAAAGTCCCAGGATTTTTGATATCCGTCCCGGTATCCAATGGCTCGGATTGTTTCTTCCCTTGTCGCAGGCTTATTGTCTGTGACACGGTTTGCCATAACGAAATATAAGGACTAGGAATAGGATTCCGGCAATTAGTCCTAAAATGAGGGGAAATCCGCCAAAAATCGAATGGACGAAATCTGGAAAAATACCCAGTATGGCTTTGAATGGTGTTAATGCCATCGAAAATACTGTCTTAAATACTTTTGAGACTCCACTGGTATCAGAAATATTTAAGATTTCATTCAGGATTTCTGCGAAATGTATGGGGGAATTAGTTGATAATAAGGAGTGAATCTCTGCAGTCGTCCTTGCGACTAGGAGATCATACGTTTCTTTTGATGACGTGAGCCTTGTCGGTGTCTGAAGAAGCACTGTTTTCATTCTGCTTAAAGTATCTATTCGAATAGAAGTAATTTTCAAGTTGGGCCATGCCCTTGCCTCCCTGTCTGGAAAGGAGCTGGGGAACAATGAGTGTCCACAGCACATGACCTTCGCAGTCGTAGTTACGAGATAAGGAGTCCCGGGCATACGACTACAGCATCTGCGGTCCACAATTAGAATGTAACTCCCATTATAGAGTCTTTGAAAGAATGGTTCTATCTCTGTTGCAGGTGTGCCTTGCTGGTGACATGAAAGGTTATTTGAGTTCCCTTCACAGGCTCCATGCAAACTAATTCCATTACACAGAAGTGTACCGCTTAGTGACATCGCACAATTATTGCCACTAAGAAACACTTTCTGTCCTTTATTACTGACACATGCATGTGAATAGGGCAAGTTCCATGTTGTCTTAATGTACCCTTTTCCCAATTTTTCGTACATGCCAGCCTGTATATATTTTTGGCAGTATTGAAACCTGAAGGTTGATATTGGAATATTAATTATCCCATGTATTATCCATTCACTGACAGGTCGTTCTGACATTGTCACTGGTAATCTCTCAAGTTTCTCAATGCTCAGGATTGTATAATCAGCACCCTTCTGCGCCATACTGATTTGTTTATCAGTAAGGTTAAAGATATTGAATAGTGACGTTGTGTTGATTAAACGCCAAGGCACATAGCCCGAACGCAGATTTTGTAACGTCCAGCCAAGCTGTACAATAGAACGCAATTGAGACTGACCGTGTTGTAACAACAGTAAGTCTTGCGATATTATGTTGATTGCTGAAGGCACAATGCTGTCCAAAGAAAAAATTCTGGAGGACAGAGTCATTAACACATTGTCCACTACAGAAAGTGATTTTTCCAAATTAATACGGTCAATTTCCCGTATTCTTTCTGCTGTCTCAATTTGAGTCACCTTCCAGGCCTCGTTGTATGCTGCATATACAGAGGCTGCTATGAAGCATTTTTGACGCTGTTTGCGTGGTCCCATAATGAAATCACGCAAGTCAGCACCATCAGTAAGTAAAGTTAGGTGTTGCTTAATTTCTGCCAGTGTGGAAGTTTGTAGCCATTGAAGGTATAATTTGCCCGCACTGTAGGTGGTTATTATCCCTGGGTGTTGTCTTTGGGAATATCTAGTGTCTGGCCTGGTCAATTTGAACCCCTGTGTTTTGTTCAGGAATCTGTCTTGACAGTTATTAGTATCTGTGGGCCAGATCAACCACTGTTTCCAATCAGGATGTGTTCTGTTTTGGTTTAATACATAATTTACGTCTATCTCTTCATCTGTAGAGCTATTGCTGTTCATTGTAGGTTTTGGAATAGACGGTTTATTTAAGTCTTTGATTTTGGCTAGGCCAAGACAGGTAGTTTGTTGAACAGTGTCATTTAAAAATATAATTTGTTCTGGGATCATGCAGGCTCTAAACAAAGATTCTATACCTTGTACTTGCCATTCTTTTGTACCCCAAACACTTTTTACTTCAACATTTTTGTCCCAATAATCAAAAACAAAAGTATTCATTTGTTCAAAAAATGAGTCTGAATATATCAATTTCGTGTTTGTAAGCATGGTCTTTGTCCCTGTCTTATTTGACAATTTAAAATAAAATGTTTCAGCATTACTTGTGTTAAAACCTGAGAAATATGAATATTTTCATAAAAGGTTCTTGAGCTTTCTTTTGGAGGGGTTGCACAATGTTCCCATTGGATATAATTTAAAACATTTCTAGGTTGTGCAGATTTATGTAGAAAATTGTTACCATAGTGGTTGTAACAGTACATACTATCATAATTTGTCGAACCCTGCAAATAATCATGTTCGGTAAATTTAGCAGACATCACTAGGTCAGACATCATATTATTTATACTTTCAAAGTCCCAATCATCAGCAAATGAGCTTGGGTTTACAAAGTCACTCAATGAGATCTTGATTTGGTGTGGATACTTCAGGATTTCGACCGGACCATAAATTTCGTAGTCAGTGTTGTCCCATGCTACCCCACCCGGTATAGGATTGGCTGTGAAGTTGACTGAAGAAAGTTCTCTTTTCTCGACGTGTGAAGATGTGTGTGGTTTGAGGATCAAGTTAATTTTCTGACTTGCTGTGTCCATTTTAGCATATTTTCCCTCAATGAAGCGTCCCAAAGTTAGTACCATGATGAGCCAAAGTATGAGGATAAATGCACCAAAACCCACCCAGAATTGAATCCATGGAGAAATTAGATATGTTTCTTTCAGTTGTTTCAAAAGTTTTTTTGCTTTATCTTTAAAGGTTTTTGTTGATGGCTGTGTCTTTGATTCACTGAGGTCTTCAGAGGAATCATCGAAGTTTATGAAGTAGCCGGATGCAGTTCTGTCAATTGTTCCAATTGCCTCAGGATTACTATTTCTTGCATATTCGTTTGTTACTTCATTGTAGGTTGGTGTGTCTCTACTAAATGTTTTTATTTTGGTTGTTAGAGGTCTGAGTTCCAATGCATTGTTGCATAGTCCTTGTTGTTGTTCTGTAGGCGTTTCGAATGTTATTAGCCTCTTAGTTTGGACCTCTGTATTTGTAGCAAACCTTGGTGTTCTGCTACTTATCGGGAGTCCACTTGGCCTACTATTTGTTATCGGCCACATGATTGTGGTTTTACCAGGTCGATGGATACAACTCGGTTCTCCTTTTTACCAGCAAGCGGCGGTAGTACGACTGATCTTGTCCCGTTGATAGACAAGACAGGAACTGCTTTTCTGTAAGAAGGCCTAAATTCCTTCTTTACCGCGATCTTTTCCCTGACTAGATCCCCGACTTTTGGAATCCAGACAGGTCTTGCTGGGACAGGTGGTGGTTCTTCAGTGGTTGTTGGCTGCTGTTTCAACTTTATGTTGCTCAGGTCTTTTCTTGTTTCGTTTAAGTCCTGCAAAATAGCCAAACGATCTTTGATATCAAAGCTTTTTTCCTTCACCACTGAAGTCTGACTTTCGAGATCTAAGACTAACATCCTAGTTCCAAACAATAATTCGTATAGACTGAATCCCTTCAGAGAATTTCTTGGCAGGTTATTTAGACTACGTTGGACACTTATTAGATGTTTGACCCACCCAGCTCCCGAACCTAATATCCTTTCCGTTATAGATGTAAATGTAAATGTAAATGTACATGGATTTGTATAGCGCAAATCACCACTGGTTTCTAAGCGCTTGCTTAGGGAACCCGTACTGGTATTCCCCTGTGAGATGCCCCGGCAGGGTATCCGCAAGGTGAAAGCCAGGCATCCCGCCGCGAGGGGCCGTTGTGGAGATTAAGCAATCTATTGCCCAGAGACGCAGAGTGTGAACCCATGAAACGATTAGGCACCGGAGCGAGAATTGTCGAGTCCATGGACATTTTAGGACTCAAGACCCTGCCGAGCTGGGAATTGAACCCTGGTCCCTGGCTGACCTCTGCTTCCAAGTCTGCCTCCTCTAACCAGTGAGCCACACTTCTCCACGATAGCTTTATGCCTTGGTTTTTTCTTTACACCATCCCGTATCCCTCAGGAAGGAAGTGAGAAGAATCCCGCTATGCTATGCTCATTTGGCCGAGCTTTCCCACAAGCTTGAGGGCTAAAGTGAGAACATTGGTCAAACGTAGCATGCTCCTAGCGTATATGCCATTTAGACTCGCAAATCTTTGTATAACAGTCCAGACGTCAGCCGAGTGCTGGGGATCTACATTATAAGTGGAAACTAGCCTGTATATGTTAATCGGACGCTTTGCTTTTACTGTTGATTCTTTCTGGAGTAAAAACGCCAAGGTAGTATAACGTTTCTCTCGCCACTGCGATCTCTGTTGCAGTCCGGGCATTTTTTTACAAAAATGTCATGCTGCAGGCTCATGCCTGGCCACCAGTACACTGATTGTAGTTCTTCCAGAGAATCTTTTAGTTTGAGGTGTCTGAGACCCTCACCTATGTGTGCGTCTACAATTAACAAAGTTCTCCTGTCCATGTTTGGAATTACTCTATCCCCCACTCCAGGGATTCGAGCAAAAGGAACGGAGTTTGCATCGATTATGTATGTATAATTGAGTGGATAGTTGATCGGTAGCGCTGAGCAGTCGCCTTTTGATGACGTTTTCACCGCCAGCACTGTTTCACCGTCAATGTATTTCATTGTACGCTTTTTCCTAGCTACGGAAGCCGATTCAGTTGCTACCGCTGTGGCTGTCTCAGCCAATGAATTCCCTGCAACGTGAACGCCATCACGTTGATGACTCAGTGTATGTATCACGTGAGTCTTTGGTAGTTCTTTTTGTAATAGAACTACTTGTTCCCAGAGCATTTTATGCTTGATTGTGCCTCCTTTTGCATCCTTAAAACCTTTCTGAAGCCAGATCTGCAAGTATTCATTGTAAGACTGAACGCAATAATACGAATCGCACACTATGAGTGTGGGGAATTCTCGATCGGTATTTTCAAGCGCCATCTTGAACGCCAGTAGTTCAGCTCGCTGAGCTGTACAATCTCCTAGAGATTGTGTTTTAGTGATAGCTGGTTTAAATTTCCCTTCGTGCCAGCGACCTTTAACAATCGCGCACACAGCACTGTAAGCTTGTTTACCCCCTACTGCGGGTTGTGCTGATCCGTCTGTATATATTATACAGCCGTAATATTCTAGAGGCAGAATTTCGGTCGGCGGAGGACATTCGAATTCATATTGGAGAAATTCTTGTGTTTTTAAGTTAGGGTCAAATTCGTATGCCACGTCTGTTGTAGCAAGAGAATTAGCCCACTGTATCCACCTTGGATGTAGTGCTTTAGCATTCGGAATGCTTGCCTTTGTTACCGCCTCTAGGGCTGGTATCGGTGTCACGATTATTATTCGTTTACCTTGTGCCAAGGCTCGTTCTTTTGCTATAGCTGTCTGTGTTGCAGTTAGAATTTTTTCCGTTGGGCTAAATTTCATTTCAGCTTTAGTGTACAAGTGTGATTTGAATGCAATTGGTACCTTTTCTCCCTCATTAGAGGTCAGGTATGTGAATACGCTTCTTCCTGGGATGACTCGAATCACAAGATTGCGTGTGTTATCACGTGTTTCTAATTTTGTTTTAATTAACATGTCTGTTTGTAAGGATCTCAAAATTTCTGTGTGTATTTGAGTCCAATTGGTTCTTTTAAAATCTGGTTTTATTAGATCATAAAGGGGCTTGACCCTTTCTGCGTAATTTGCAATGTATGTTTTTCCGAAATTTAGGAAGCCTAGAATTGACTGTAAGTTTTTTAGTGTTCTAGGTGCTTGGAGTACGGCACATTTCTCTAGGAAATTGTCAGCCAGGCTTTTGCCTTCACTTGATAATTCATATCCTAAGAACAGGACTGTTAGATGGGCAATTCTAGATTTTTTAAAGTTGAATTTGTAACCCTCTGCTGCGAACCCAAGTATTATGGTGTTCACTCTCTTCAAGTGAGTATCCAAGTCATCATCTGTTAGGTATATGTCGTCGACATAAGATAATGCTTCGTCATCATATGTTTGTAGTAATTCTGTTACTCTCGCTGAGAATACTCCTGGGCTGTTCTTGTACCCCTGGGCTAACCGACAGAATTGTTTTTGAGTGCCATTTATTGAGAACGCAGACAAATATCTGCTCTCTGGTGCTATGTTTTGACAAAAGAATCCATTAGAGATGTCTAATGTTGTTTTGTATTTTTTGCGCACTATGTTATTCATTAGTGCAGCACTATGTGAGTTTTGCACTGCAAAAGTTTTGCAACATGAGTTAAGGTGTCGGTAATCCAAAACTAGACGATATGAATTGTCTGGTTTGGAGACCGGAAACAAAGGGTTGTTCATTTGTGAGGTGCAAGTTTCAATCACCCCCTGGTATTCTAATTGATCTAGGATTTCTTTTACCTGTTTTTTAGCTTCTTGCTTAATTGGGTACTGTCTTTGTGCAGTAGGTTGCGTTTTTAACTGGATTTTGTGAGGAGGAGAGTCCTCATCCCATCCTACATGATTTTTATATAAAGCAGGAGCTTGAGCTACTGCCCACTTTCTAGCAAGTGTGTATTTTTTATGAATTGGGATATGATTTGAGAAGGCAGGCATAATTATTTCTTCGCCATGAGGGCAGTCCCTGACAAACTCTGATGGCCAGTCTTTTTCAGCTAGAAGGATGTCATAGCCCTTGGAGAGATTATTCCAAAATTGTCCCCTTATTTTTCTAGTCTTATCCCCCTCTATACGTAATGTTATTTCATATATTTTGTGAGGTTTGCTAACTCTGGTGTCTGCAGTTTCCACTTGAAGGTATTCATTCGTGTCCACTGTCTCCAGATGATTCATAAGGACTTTGCGAGCTATGCTCACTTCTGCTGCGCTGTCTAGCATTGTCTGAGCCCATTCTCCGTTTTTCAGTTGTGTCCTCAGTATTCTCGGCATTATTAACTACTTTAATACTGGCTACCTTCTTTTTTGGAAATTGCAATTTCTTTTTTAGATGAGCAGGTTCCTTGTCTTTGGACTTGGCGTGCTCTTCTCTTTGTTCTGATCGTCCTCTTCTTTCCGATTTCTGCGAGGAAGTCTGAAAAGATTGAGAGGGACGTGTATCAATGTCTTGATATCTATCAGGCTTCTTTATATTATCCCTATTTCTAAGGTTATATCTTTTCCCAGAGGGGTCACTTTGGGGTGACCTGTGTCTTAGGTTCGGAGATTTTTCTCTCCGCCGAGGAGACCTTCCTCTGGACTGGAATCTCTTTTCTTTAGGATTGGATTGTTTGTTTCCATCCCAGCTCTTTTTTTTGTGATGTTGAATTATTATTAAAAAATATTTTTTCGGGATTTTCAATCAGTTGTGGTTTTACTGGTATTCCACCTAAACTATCTCTACCTAGTTCCTCATAGGACTTTTCTATAATTCTGGCAATTTCAGCTGGTTGGTCTGCTATATCTGTCTCTTTTAACCTCTGGCGGATCGCCACATTTGCTGCTTCTCCCTTGATGTTAGCTAATAATATAGCCGAGACCTGCTTGAAGTCTTTTAGTAATTTCATACCAAGAGTTAAAGCTGGTTCTGGACCGTATTCATCTTGAATTTGTTTTAGCACATCTGGTATTACCGAGATGGATGGAACACCATGCGTTTTTGTGTAGATGGAAGCAAAGACTGTACCCCAAGTGTCACAGTCCTCCACGTGTGGTGCGATTCCCATTGGAAGACAGATAGTCAGAATCCTGTGTTTATCCACAGGAGTGGTGTCTGGAAACACCGCCTCTATTTGGGTGATTTTTTGTGCTAACCAGAATGGTATTTGTTCCCTTTTAGCTGGTACCTTACCTAGGCAGGACTGTATGTTCTGTGGTGTAATTTTATTTGTGTTCCCCTGATGAGGGGTCAGCTGTGGAATTTTAATTGCTGGTTGGATTGTTGAAGTCCGCATTACATATTGGACTAATTGTCTATGTATTTTTATTAATTGTTTTAATTGTATTAAAAGATTTGCTGCAGACATCTCATCGATGTCGGGATGTGGTGTGTATCCGGCTAGGACCGGCCACGTTGCTCCTGGTCTACCTAATGGACCGAGCCTGGTGATGTGATTATTATGTTTTAGGGCGCCATTAAACAAGAGCAGGTGCTCTTGAAATTTAAGTGGTACTTCCACCTCCTCGAAAGGAGTGTACTCATTAGGAGGTTCCTCTGTTTTGCAATAGTGGAAGTGCTTTGTTACAGCGTTTGCTGCAGGAAAGTGTATCCATGAATAGAACACCTCTGTCTGCCGATATTCGTGTGCCTCAATTACGAATATGACTGTGCCACCTCTAGGTGTCAGTCCATTTTCTATACGTTTTAAAGTTATAGATTTTCTTGTGTTGACCGGGATGATTATTATAACCGGGTCTGCGTCTTGCATAGCAGTATCAGCTGCTGCGAGTTCAGTTGCTATTCTAACTGCCTCTCTTTCATCATCACTGTCTACCATTTTACCGACAGGAAGGTTTTACCGTTTGTTTGCAGATCAGGTTCTTATGGAAACAAAGATTAGATGCACAATATTTTGGAACAGTGTATCCTTCAACGTTGACTAAACCAAGAACCATACATAGGAGTTTCCTCCTGCGAGGTCTGGCGGATATTACCTTTCACCCACTCCAGACGTCTTTGGAGTATTATGGGAAAAAAGGGGGTCTGAGTGAAAAAGCACGACTGAGTTACTCTAATTGTCTTACGTTCGTTTTATCGCCTTATCCAAACGCGTTGGGCGCCATGTAGTGAAGTTCCTATTATCCCAATAGGCTCTGCGCATTGGAATAATACCTTCAATAGTATAGGCCCAGACCAGACGTTAACTAGGTCTTCTATTGTCGATATTAGACTTAAAGTTTTGGGTTTGCCAGCTAGCTCAGAGTTCACTAGAAACTTTCTCGAATAGGCAAGGAGGAGTTGAACCTCCCTGGATAGACAAGAAGGGATTTAGTTTCTGACAACCATAGAACATGACAACTTTGCTCTCCCCTAATCAAGAGTGTATCTCTAGAGTCGTGTGAAAACAAAAGACGACTTATTTTACTCAGTCAGTACGTGCATTCTTAGTCTCACCAGATTGTAGAGAAAAGGAAGAGACGGGCGTGTTCAATAAAAGATGTTATTTATTGATCAGTCTCTTTTCTCATACAAGAGAAATGAATCGATATTATTGCAATACTTATGGTTAAGTAAAGTGCATACAATAAAAGTAGAAGTATAAAATAATACTGGAAAAACATTGATATGGTTTCTAAGCCATATGATGGTTTAAAATGGATAAAATAGATACATACACATATACATTTGACTAATCGTACTCAACTGGTGTTTCTAACTACGCCTACCCCAGTGTACCTGACCTAAGCCTAATACGTGGGCGGGGATAGAAAGTAGCAGTTTAAGTTAAGTTTGTTTTGCCAAGTGACTGACTCAAGAATTCTCTGCGGGGGGTTATTCAGTTCTGTACCTGGAATTTAGGATGAATGAGGGATGGTATCTCTCGTCTCTGGTCTCGATATTCCAAGCTGCCTGCGAGGGCTGCTCGGAAGCGCCGGAGCTGGATTTCTCGGCAGGAGAAAGCAGCGTCTCGTTTTCAGCACGTCAGGAAGGCGGGGCTGCGCCAGCGGGGTCTGCTCTGCTCTGGGCTTCGGCAAGTCTGGCTGCTCCGATCTCGTCACCACCGCGTGTGTTTGCATAGGGCAATATCGGTAATATTTATACCTTTAAGGTGCCGAGATTGACGTAAGGATGGACATAGATACGTCAATAAGGATGTCATACGACCTGGTCGTTAGCACATTCTTTTGCTGAAGTTCTCTGTGAAATCAAAACAATGGCCGCAGGGTTTTTCCCAGGTTGTCATAGGTTTGATTTGTTTTGAGAACTCCGTATGCCTTATCAGGGGCTGGAGGAATATCGCTTGTCTAATTAGATGGCAAGCGTTATGACCTAATCAGATAACACGATCCTGTGCCGTAGTGTGGTTTAATCAGATAACGGTTTCTGCATCATGGGGGTTTTCTGCCTCATGGGATGGCTGCTAGTTAACTTGTTAACCAGAATAGGGTCAGGAATAGGGGGATCGATACAGAACCTATAGGAATACATCACAGGATCCCCTACCACAGCTGGAACAAGATCACAGAAGACCAGCTCATCAGCACCCTCGCTCGAGACCTACCGACAGATACCACCGACACAGCCATCAGCAACCTCAGCCAATGGAACAACGACTGCCCCAACACTCTCGCCCCAATCAAAAAACCCTCTAACAGATGCACCTACAGGAAAGCCAGCTGGTTCACCACTGACCTCCAGGAAACCAAGCAGATTTGCCGAATACTCAAGAAAAAGTGGCGCCACGAAAAGACACCGAAAAACCACACATCCCTAAAGAACGCCATCCACAAGTACCAACAACTCATCCGAGCCACCAAAAGGTCGCACACAGCAGAATCAAACCTATTCCTGACCCATCCACCCCTTCCACTTTCCAGGACCCCCCTTCCAAACGTCACTCTACTCCTTCCGACTATAGACCTCCCCTCCTCAGTCCACCCCTTCCTCTTCTATAATCCCACCTTCCTAATCCAAGGATGCCCCTTCCAAACCCAAATGTCCCCTCACAAACAGTATCATTGAGATGCCTGATGTGCTCAATTGATACCTCTTTGTGAGAAGGTCGCCTGGCTGTGTCATGAATGGCAAGTTTAGTGGCACAGTAGTGTGCTGGTCCACTGAATGTGGATATGGACTGGCATTTGGCCTTTTGTTTGCTCCATCAGGTTCTTTTGGAAAAATTAAACATTTGTTCAGTTTAGAACTCATTAGTCCTACCATTACATTTCTGACTATTTGATGTTATTTTATGTGGTGGGCTGTGTGACTACAGTTGTGTTTGTTTCACCATGATTGCTGATTTCTTTGAAAGGGTTTATGTAATCTGACATTGGAACCAGGGCTGGAGTTACACAGGAGAAGGGTGACTGTTCCAAAGATGGATATGTGGGATGAATCCAAATGGGGCTGAAATTGCAATGGGTGAGATATCATATGGTGAGTATTTCTGCTTGTCTTGGGTAATGTGAACTTCCTTTAGCTTCCAGTACTCCCTATGATGAGGACTGGATATGTGTTTGATGCGAGCAAGTTACTTATTTATTTATCTACACATGGAGGATGATGAATAGTCATTTCTTTTGAAACTTTTTTATGGGCATGTGTCCTTTTCAGTGTGATTAGCTCGCCCCTGCTTTATATCTGTATGTGACAAATGCTGTTACTGCTATGTTTGCTTTCATGACTTGCACTTACACATTCACCACATATACATGGCACTTGGTTACGCTATTAGTTGTCTCTGAGCTACTTTAAGCCCCAGGTCCTGTGCACGTGGAGGTTTTGATGCATGTTCAAAGTGGAGTGGGGTCAAAGGACCCAGACTTTCACGGGTCCTCCTTGTAGAGGCAAGCCTATTTTGCAGAGATTGTTTGCATTGTGACCTTTGTATGCTTCTAATAGTGATTATTTGCCATCCCATTGACAACACATTTACTTTTTATGTGGGTGATGTGTGAAAGTCTAATATATATATATAGCAGAGAGGGTGGGTTTAAGTTTCTTGATACATCCATCCAGACGTCTCTTTGATATCACAACCGGACCTAGCAAGTGGTGAATGTGAAGGTGGCATAGAGATGAAGAACTGGGATACTGATGTGGAGGTGCTGTTATGTTCCACCAATTAAAAAGTTCAGTATACCTGATTGTTAATTGTAAACACATGTTAAAGTGATATGGACCTGTGCAGAGTCAGTGACCTGCCCAAAGAAGCCATTATGGGGCAGTGCTTGGATCATATATTTCAATACATTGGGAACGGGAGCTACAAGACATGTTTGGGCACAGGACCCGATACACCTTTGCATGTCCATGCCGTACTAACTATTTACTGAGGAGTCAACGGAAAATGTTAGGTATATGCTATACCATTGGCTGCGTCCAAGACAGTGTTGGTCTTTATTGAGCAGCAGCGGCAGGATGTTCAGGGCTGGCTCCATTGTGCTATGAGACATGCGAAAGAGAGTAAAGGTGAATTTGTGTCTTATATCCTTTCCTCTTTGCCAGCTCAGGTGTAGAGCTTTAGCCGCCATAGTCACGTTGACAGTAAAGCACATTCTTAAATTCTGTAAATTTCACCGTTACCGACCGGTATTTAGGGATTTGAGATGTAGGAGGCAGGTTTCAAGGATTCGGTAATTTAAGGAATCTGTAAATTACCGAATTCTTAAAATTCCGATTCAGTAAATTACCGAATCCTGAAACCTATGTAGGAAACACTCAAGTAAGTCCATTTTTGCATTCAGGATTCGTTATTTATCACCAACTATAAGTTGGTGGTAAATACCGAATACCTTTAAAAAAGCATTTTTTTGCTTTTTTGTCAGTGCCATGTGGCAGACATACATGCCCTTAGGGCATATATGGCATGTATGTGTGCCACATGTGTCCACCGACAGATGCATTGGCCTATCCTGCTGCCGATAGGGTCAAGGTTTACTGGAGGTGGACGCGAAGGCCGTGGTGCTGTGGCAGTCTTTTGTTTATGGGAGTGCATACATTGTAAATGGGCGCTCGGACCGCCAACTTTGCCATGGTGATTCCAACTCCATTTTGACAGTGGTCACGTTACTGACAAACTTGTAATCAGGCCCTTAAACATAATTTCTAGGGGGAGGTGCACATGCCCTGCATAGATCATCCAATGTTGTTTTTAGCCACACAACACATAAAATCAACTGATGGAAACGATTTTAGAAATTCAATCCTTTTCTCTTAAATAAACACATCAGATGTGTTGTTATCATTCTCATAGAGATAGCAAGGATCTTTTTTTAGGGGGTTGTCTTATGTTCCTGTCATATGGAGGTGTATGGGCAGGCTTTGTTATCAGCCTTTGTGTTGTACTGTCATCCTTTTGACAGCAGTGCATCAATCACTTTACTCTTCCTTCTTTGAGAAAAAGGGAGTAACGAGTGTAGTGCAGCAATTAGATATATTGCACAGTAGATTCAGTGTGAATGGGATGGCCTAACGGAGGCTAAGCTGGTTCCATGGTATGTTGTCTTTGAGCCCTGTCTTATCAGTTTTCAATGTGTACATCAAGCTTTGTTCCTTTTCTAGTAGGTTATTGGATATCCCAATACTGAGATTATGGACATATGTAGGTGAGGCAATACCAGTCTGTAACGGTGAAATTCGGTACATTTCACAGTTACCGACCGGTATTTAGGGATTTGAGATGCAGGAGGCAGGTTTCAAGGATTCGGTAATTTAAGGAATCGGTATATTACCGAATTCCTAAAATTCCGATTCGGTAAAATACCAAATCCTGAAACCTATGTAGGAGACACTCAAGTAAGTGCATTTTTGCATTCAGGATTCGTTATTTACCACCAACTATAAGTTGTTGGTAAATACCGAATACCTTTAAAAAAGCATTTTTTTTGCTTTTTTGTCAGTGCCATGTGGCAGACATACATGCCCTTAGGGCATGTATGGCATGTATGTGTGCCACATGTGCTCACATGCATGATTCAGGGGTGCAACAGGGTGTCAATGTGACAACCTGCCACCCTTGGATATGTTCCCCCTATTACCAATTGAGTATTTACCGAATCGGTAATAGTGAATGGCTTCCCATTCACTCCTATAGGCCTCCAGGCCTATAGGAATGAATGGGAATTACTGAATCGGTAAATACCGAATCGGTAATACCGAATATTACTGTTTCTGTATAATTTATCGAATTATTACCTACATACTATTTACCGATTTTCAAATACCGAATCGGTGCAATTCGGTATTTAAAAATCGGTAAATAGTGAAGTCCGTTTCCCAGTAAAACAGTCAAAAGGCAGCTTATTGGCACATGATATGTTCCCGGCAGTTCTCAGCTTCCAGTAGTCTTACTCTGTCCAGCACCTTTCTCGAAATTAAATTTGAACCAAAATATGAACAGTACTGGGATCTGATCACATCGACACGTGATAGAAAATTATTCCACGAGTTTAGAGTGGGATCAATACCCACTAAGGCTTTCACTTCGAAGTGGTCTAATTCGCATGCAACTAATAGCAACTGTCCTTTTTGTCCCGATAGGGTTGAATTTTTGGCCCACATTCTGTTTGAATGCCCAGCTTACAACAACCCAAGGCGATGCTGGTTGAAACCCTTGTGTTTATCTTTGGGGACTAGGTTATACAGTGAGGCTTTCAGATTACTTAAAACTGCAGTACATGGCCCCACTGTGATTGCCACAGCTAAGTTCTTGGGCTGGGTGTGGGTGATTCGTTGGACTGAAGGGAGGCATAGGTAAACTTCTTCCCTAATCCATCATTTAATATTTTCTTAATTGTATATGAATTTTATTGTATAGATTTGATGCTCTTTTAAAAAGGAAAATGTGTTTCCAGGCCGCTGTTATGGGAACGTTTTAGAGCTGTATTAAATTATTAATTGTTTTAATACTGAGTATCATATGTCCAAGTCATAATCAAGTGTGTTGTTCTAGGGATATAATGTATTGTCCAATTTAGTCTCTGTTTGTCCTGTGATGACTTTTGTGATTTTTTAAATCGAAATAAAGTTTATAAACTGAAACTGATTACCTACATATGGCCCTAAGTCTTTCAATAATGATCCATCTTATGTCACTGTCAGTATGTGCTTTTTCCAAGTAGTGTGCTGTCATCCTTGTTGAGGATTTTCTGCACCTGGCTGTTCTCCTGTGTTCGCTTATTAGGATCCTAACCTTTCTAGTTGTCATCCAGATATAGCTGAGGCCACAGGGGCAGTCGATAACATATATCCCATTTCTGGTATAACAGATTGCATGACTCCTTTATTCCCATGGTGTCATAAGGTGCAGTTATATCTTCTTAGTGTATGTGGTACAAGGGTAGACAGAACAACCTACCACAAGGGAAATGCCCAGATACTGGAGGCAGGTCCCAAAGGGTAGTCTGTTTCTCTGTTGAACGTCGCCATGTGTCACTGTGTACCAATCTGTCCCTTATACTCCTTTGAGGTTTAAATAAAAACAGAGGTTTGTTAAATGTCAAAGGATTGGATGTAAGGATGCACCAATGTTTATTTATATATTTCCAGAAGTACCGCTTAAGAATATTACGTGCCATATTCTGGGCTCTTTCAATAATCTAAACTGACTATTCCTTTTCCTAGAGTTTTTTTGTGAGACAAACGGACTCCTTCTTGTAAATATGAAGGTCTGAACAGTTGTGGCTGATTCTCAGAAACTTCCCTACTGGTAGGTTCTTTCTGAGGGCTTTGGGGGGAGCGCTGTAAAAGTGAAGAAGACTGTTAGGGTCCTTTGGTTTGCTATATAAGGAGCTTACTAGCTTTCCATTTTCCGCTGTGATATTAATGCCAAGGAAAGAAACACTGTTCCAATTTGTAGTCATGGCATACAGGAACTGATTCCTTACATTCAGCCATATTCTGAAAGGTTCTGTAGTGTTCTCGACCCTATGCAACATGACCAGAATATTGTCTATGTATCGTTGACATAGCTGATGTGGTCTTGGAAAGGATTGTTCATCCAGACATTTAAATTCTCGAACCAGTTCATATAGAGATAGGCTCTGCTTGGGGTAAAAGTGCTCCCCATTGGAGTACCATGGCATTGTAAGTAGATTTGATCCTCGAAAACAAAAGAGTTTTCCACCAGGGCGAATCTTGCTGATTCCAATATCCATTTGACTGGAGCGGCCATTCTTGATTTCGCAGTGGGTTGGTAATTGCAATCTTTCTTCCTCAGAATGCTGGTATATAATGCTTCTAAATCAAGTATATAAAGGTTCCTGTGGAAGGATCATATGCCAATTCTTTCGACAGTTTAACAGAAGTTTTGTGTCTTTGATATATGACCTAATGCTTGTGACAAGAGGACAGAGGAACCAGTTTGAATATTGTGATAGTGGGTCAAGTATTGACCAAATACCTGATACAATTGGTCTTTTTGGAGGGGGCAACTTCCCTTTGTGAATTTCGGTTCTGTGGTGAATAGAAATTCTTCTTCTTACTTCAAGATCCATTTTTGTCTACAGCTTCATCCAGTTGCTTTTTTTAGTGTCTTGTAGACAGCAGGTGGGATCTGGTTGTAGTGGCACATAGTGTCTTTCATCTTGTAGGAGGTTCAGGCTTGCCTCCCTATATTCTGATCTTCCTTGTATGATGATGGCACTTCTTTGTCTGCCAGTTTGATGATCATGGTGATTCATCTTGCTTAGGGACTCCAGAGTGTCACTCCCCATCCTAAACAGGTCATGAAAACTCTTTCTCCTGGGGTTACTTGATGACTGCCTCTTCAAATGCCCAAACGTCTGGGGGAATCAAGAAGGAGGTGTATTACATTTCGATTTCTTCTCCTGTCTGTGTATCCGTCATCTGTGTCAATAGTGGGATTTTCTAGAAAAAATGCATTGACTCTTAGTTTTTTATACTTTTGCAAATTCACATCATATCTTGAATTTGTCCATGAGTGATGTAGGGACAAAGCAGAGTCCTTAGTTCGGTACTGAGATCTCTTCTGGCAATATACTTTTGTTGGGTGAGGTTTACCACAATGACCGCATACCGCTCAGATCTGGTTCTGGTCCCATGTCTATCTACTGGTGTTTGTGCCTTTTATTTTCTTGTTGTCCCATTGAACCCTTCTTCCTTCACATCTTTAGTGTCTCCCTCTTCTGCCACCTCTCCCTAAAAAATGCTGGTTCTGCTGGAAAAAAACTGCATGTGCTGAGGATGTGGCAGGCCCAGCACTGGCTGCAGGCTGTACTGTCCTGGCCAAGAAACTATCTGTGGTGGGTGGTAGGAAGGGTTGAAAAAGGCACCTCTCCTCTGTTGTCTCCATTTCCCTCTCCAACTTTTGTTGGAGGTATCACTGGACCATTCATCTGGTTCTGAGAATGAGGATTCTGATTTGCTTCTCGTTGAGGATTCTGTTTCTGATTCATATTGTTTTGTGTAATCATCCCTGATATAGGGGTAGACCTTCACATAGGAGAATTTTTTAAAGATCCTTCTGCAATTTAATAATTTTGCTTTGCATGAGAAACTCTTTATGGTTCCCAATCTCTTTATTTACTTCATCAAGTTTTTTCTTGAAGAGCGTAATTTTAATTTGAGTAATCAGGGCATCCTCACTGGCTCTTATCTTGATCAGCATGGCTTCTGATAAGCGTTTTGCCATATTAATAATTAAAATGAGCCAGTCTCCTGAGCATCGCCACTTGATGAGAGACCACTCTTTCCTGAATAAGGGAAATTCCAGGAAGATTCTTGGCGCGCTTGTTACCAATAAGCCTGGTGGAGCTGCATTGCCTCATAAGTACTGAATCATTATAGCTCAATGAAGGAGAACTTTCATCCGGTCTCTTTTGAGCTCTTTCAATTCACCTCAGTTCTGTAATTGGGCTAGGCTTTGTTTTATGTTGGTGTCTGGTAGGAATGAAGGGGCAGACAGTAGCAATAATCACATCTTGTCGGTGTATGCTATGCTTGCTGTTTTGTCATGTCTAATCATGGGCTATGCAAATTTGCCAAGGTGTTTCAAGAAATGTTCTTATTACGAACCCTACAGCTGTCTGCTGCTCTAAATTCTTAAAAACAAGGATCTGGAAGTGTAAAAACACTAACCAGTTCCGTAGGGTGAGGAGTTCCTTTCGAACCTAAGAAAGGAAAACGGGGGCATACGTTCTCACGAAACTGAATTTATACTACCTAAAAGTATCCCTCCTGACCTAATGACACTCATTATGATGAGAAGCAGTGCCTGCCACACCTAGACATCACCTGAATCGGAATTGGAAAGGAAAAAAAATCCTTTTTATATGTAACTCTCACACACTGTATTGGTGTTATGCTTCATCATCGGGTTCACCCTTACTCCTAAAGGTCAGGGTGGGCTCAACCTTGTTCCAGGGAACTCTTAAAAGAAAACAGACTAAGGGGCATAACTGGAAGATAAAAATCTTTCATCCACTCTAAGGTATCCCTTTATTCAAGTAGTAGATGGGAACGATAAATTCAAAACTACAGAAGGGGATTGTATGATTCATTGGACCCTAACTCAACCAACATGTTTCAACCCTGCTATCACAGGCCTAAAAAGGTTTGGGGCTTTCGTCAGGGTGGATTAATCTGTGGAACACTCCCCCAGTGACGTGACCAATTAATTTGTGTTGGGGCACATGCATCAAGCATGTTTGCCTTCGCAAACGGGCCGATTTGCAGAATTTGCCGGTTTGCGAACTCCAAAAAAAGCTTTGCAGATGTAGCAAACCCCAATATGCGATTTGGTAACCTGTCTCTAAATCACAAAATGGGTTTGCGATTCAGTATTTGGAAGGGGCGTGTTTAGGGCGTCCCTTCCAAATACTGAATCCTAACAGTATGCATGAATGTTTTGTGACCGTGAATGCGGTTGCAAAACATTCGCATATTATCATCTTCTTCAAGCAGTGGGTAACCCATTCGGAAATGGGAAGGGGTCCCCAAGGGACCCCTTCCCCTTTGTGAATGGTTGTAAAAGCATTTTCAAGAGCAAGCAGTTGTCTCAAGGACCACTGACTGGTCTAAAACAATGTAAAGAAAACTTCTCATTAAACTTTTTGTAAAGCACCTCGTTTTCCTTTAAGGAAAACGGGCTGCTTTACACAAAAAGATTGATTTATTTAAAAGCAATCACGGACATGGTGGTCTGCTGACCTCAGTAGACCACCATCCCTGTGAATGTTGCGAATCCTAGGGGGTCGCTAATTGCGATCTACCTCATTAATATTAATGAGGTAGAGCGATTTGCGACCCCCTTCGGATGGCTAACTGAAACTCTTTGAGTTTCATGCATTGTAAATTGTGATTACCCAATTACTATTCTCAGGAATTTGCAATTAGGTATTCGCAATTTTTCAATTTTGATGCATGTAGCCCTTTATTTATTATGAGTAGCATGCAGTTACCCTGCAGCATGCACTAGCAGTATGATACTTACCACTTCTGGTCCCTACCTGCAATAAAAAAATCTACCTTCAGATCATATGTTATTTCAGGGCTACGCATATAGTGCCTCATATCATGAGCCATTCCATTGCTGTTCAAAGTGTGACATGCACAAATCTCATGCACATGTGTGATGTCACATAACTACTGTGTCACATTTATTTCATACAACTCGTTGTAGGGGCTCAACTGCGGACATCCCGCAAGGCATGCCATACTGGTACACAAAAACTAATCGCATAAAAATTCAGGAGGTGTATTCACCTGTGATAGCATATTATGCTGTGTTTATCATTGGTTGTTTGTACCCATGGTGTGCATTGCTTTGAATCTAAAACATTCACATAAGATCTTGTGATCTCACTCGCAGACATACAGTGGTCTGTTATTGAAAGACAATCCCAGTATTGGGATATCCAACAGACTAACAGAAAAGGAACACAGATGGGTGTGTACATTGAAAGCTGATAAGAAATGGCTCAAAGAGGACATACCATGGAACCAGCTTAGCCTCCATTGGCCCAGTAAGGTAGCGCCGGACTGCAGGCCAACCTTCATGGTAATTACCATATGTGGCAGGGCTTTGGGTGGTAGGACCTACTGGACTGGTAATATTTTTGTGTGCAGCTAGAACATTGGTGTCTCTAGGGCAGCTATCAACATCCTCGGGTGCATATTACGTTTTTATGATTTTTTTTTAATGAAATCAAATAAAAGTACATTTGACTTGACTTGAAGCTACAAAACCTGTCATTGGAAGTACGATGTCAACTGATTGTTTAGTCGCCGCTATGATCTTGTGAATTGGAATTTGAGGGTAGTACATTGTGGTACAATGCAGGCTAGTATATCTCATATTTAATGTCAATATATTGGAGCCAAGCATCCAGATAATCTACACTCATGTGAATCACATTGGGGGTCTTTCTCTTTCCATTGTGTGATGACCAGATGAGGTGGGGATTCAAACATTTCTGTGCCATCTACAAAACGTTCTGTATCTCCAGATGTCAAGCTTCAGATACAGCCCAGGTCGGAACTCGGGGTTCAGCAACTCAGTACTGATGAGCCAATCCAAATACAGGACGAAGATACACAGGGGAAGAAGTATTAACATCCATGGAACACGCCCATTTGGGCCCTTTCAAAATGGGCGCCGTTGGCTCAGCAGAGAGGAGAGCTCCTGTTTCACATGCCTGCATTGTTTCAGAGTTGTGCAATCTGAAAATAATGCAGTAACTCAGAGAAATATCTGGTAAAATAAATTCACTTTACGCATTAAAACAGGCCCTCTGTAAAGGCCATCACAATATGACCCCACAACCCCCCATGACCCCGTTTCATACTACCACCTACTTTAGCTGCATTCAAAAGGCCATTTAAAACTTTCGAATTTACGGAGACTTAAGACTCATTAACATGTCATAGCTTCCCCACCACCTCCTTTTCCCACATGAGACTCGAACACATTCCCCACCAGCTGGGAACACCACGTGAGTTTGTGTGTTTGGCTTAACAATAAATTCGAGAGAATGTCAGCTCACTTGACACAGCAAACTCGCTTTTTTTGTGGCTTGTTTAGCCAATATGAATACATCTCTGAATGGACAAGTGTACGCTGTGCTGACCTCGTTAAGTACAATGTGTGCTTTTCTATACCTTACTGCACATGATGTACCCATTCATTGGTTGCTGCTAGTCACAGATGACGTGTGCTAACCTCCTTTCCAACAATTACATCAAGGGCATGGGGGTGAGAACAGGATAAGGCAAGCCCACAATCCTCATGGGAGATGTGCGTCAAGAGGCTTTGCAGACAGTATTTTTGTAATCACAACAGAAAGAAAATAGTTCAACAGAAAATGTCACTTAGACGGCCCTGGTGCATGTCTTTCAGGAGATAGTATCCATAAGGAGCCTGTGTATTATTTGCATTTGACACAAGGACAAAAGTTGAAATGCTCAAGAACTATCTTCAACTGCCTTTCTTTTCCTTCCTTATTATCTCACTTCTTTAACCGGATTGAAAGCAGGGCTTTTCTTGTTCCCTTAGCTGTGTTTGTAAGTAACCTTGCAAGGAATTCTCACCTATGATGCAAGCTATGCCATTCTTATCACACATAGGGCTTAGAATTTCAGGCTTCAAGGACACCCTTTATGAGCCTAGGAAGAGCGTGAATGGCTGGGGACCCAGTGTCTGACAGCATATCCTTTATTTCAATAGAATTATTGAGGGGCATATTTTTGTACACGTGTTGTCCCCCAGAGACAGTCCCACGCGAGACTTATTCATTCTCCAAAGATTTTGCGTGTATATATTGTATGATTGTTGGCCTAGGATTCAAAAGAAAAACAATTTGAAAACCGAAAAACTTATAATTTTGAACCATACTGTGAACCTTTGACTGCCCAACCTGGAAATGTCCTGTGATATTTAATTTTAGGTCATCTTAAGGTTTTTTGGGACCCCACACTAAACATATTTTTGGGCCTTCGGGTTGGAATTTTACATTTATTACATCATTTCGGGTATTTCCACTCCTATTATGCTAACCAATATTGAATTATACGATAAAAACAAATGTATACAAAAAACAGTCGAATGTTGAAGTTGCAGAGCATCTACCAGTAAACTAATACCAAAAGAATGCTTCAACAAGCATTTACTACGGCTATTTCTTTTTGTGTTTGCATCTAGATTGTTTTGCCTTGCAAAAGCAATATTTTGCGTGTACTTCAATGTCTTACCAGTCAATTCAATTCAAGAATCTTTATTCGGTGATTAAAAAACACCATAAAAGCAAACTCAAATATACATAGTAAAAAGTCATTAAACGTTTCATGATTCTTTGTACAATAAATATACAACATAATACAACAAAATATCCATTATTGACACTTAAAAGTTACAATAAAAACATTTCAATCTTCTCCTCTAGTAAGCCTTAAACGAAGTGCTACCTTGATAAAATTCATAATGCTACACAGTATTAATGGTTCCGCAGCTTTCTGTAAGAATACTAGTGCCTCCCTAGCATGGACCAGATTAGCTTTTTTCAGGAGGTTTACAAGGTATCTGCGTCTGGGCATTGAGTAAAAGGGACAGAGTAAAACAAAGTGAAGGGAATCCTGTGGAGACCTATTGTCGCAGCCGCAGGACCCCTTCTGTTCTATTGATGTAGCAAATCCCGCTGGTGATGCCAACATAAATGGGAGCAGGTTCAATCTGAAACGGCACATCAAGAACCTGTCCTGTGCATTATGCATGAGGTACAAGTAAGGCTCCATACCTTCTAGACTCTTCACCAGGTGATGGGCCCTCACTGTCTTTTTACACCCTTCAGCCTCATCTCTGCGTAGGTTTTTCCGCTCTACAAAAATTCTCCCTACCTGCAGTTTATTCTGGGCTACAATAGTTGTAGGGTGAGTAAACAGATTGCCAAAACCTAGCTCCTCTAGGGTGTTCTTCACATAAAGGAGCCAGGGTATGCGCATACACCTGTCCCTCTCAAGGCAGTCCGATAGAATTTCTCTGCTTAGTGTCGCATCAGGGTTAACCCAAATTTTCAACCAAGCAATAATAGGCCTCAATTTTATCAGATCTTCTATGTAAGCTCTACCTAACTCCCTGTGGGCAATCAAACCAGCAGTACTTTGTGGCACCCTTAAGAGCGACTTCAAATATTTATTTTCCTCTCGTTGGATACTAGTAGTATTAACAAAGCCCCATACTTCTGCCCCATAGATTACCTTGGAGCATGATACAGAGCTGTACAGGTTTATCACCTGTTCCGGGGACCATCTTCCTAGCCTCCTGCCATAGCCAGCAATTGCCCCGTTAGAAGCAATCATTTTACCACATCGTTCCTCGACCAAGGTATCAAACCTCAGGGCACCGTCAAATGTTACACCAAGATAGGGGAACGTTTTAACCTCTTCCACGATGTGGCTCCCTATTGTGTATGTAAATTTAGAGGTGTTTTGTTTTTTTTTTCCGCCAGGAGCACATACGATTTACTCAAATTAACAGAGAGGTCCAGGGCGCCCATGAACCTAACAAATCCATCTATCAAGATTTGTAGGCTCCTTGGTGTACGTGCGATCAGCACCGCGTCATCTGCATAAAGCAGAACAGGAATATGACGCGACCCAACCCTTGGGCAATCTGCCTTTAGACCTAACAAAAACTGCTCCAAATTATTAATGTAAAGGGAAAACAAAAAGGGGGCAAGAATGCAGCCTTGTCTGACTCCACTCATACAGGAAAAAGAACTAGTCAGTCCCCCCTCCCTAGTAAAGCGAACCTTAGCAGTGGTGTCGCTGTGCAGGTCCCTCAATATCTTAATTAGGCCACTCTCTATCCCCATACTAAGCATCATACCCCACAATTTTTCCCTATTGACGTGATCAAATGCTGCTGCCAGATCCATGAAACCCATATAAATGGATTCGTCACTAGCCAAGGTAAACTTGGCAGTCAGCATATAAAGGTTCAGGCACTGGTCGCTAGTAGACCTCCCTGCCCTAAATCCGTACCAGTCTTTGCATCCTATTCTAGGAAAGACACAGTAAGTGTGACTTGGTGAATGTATAGCGGACTAGAAAATAATATTAAAAAAGATACCTAAACAAAGTACTTCTAACTTTTTTGTAGAATGTTTGCAACTATAAATACATTTCCGTTTATGCCGGAAAATGTACACTATAACAGAAAATCAGTCAATCAATCTTTTATTTCGGCAAATTGCCATGAAAGTACATAAAATATGATACACCGCTACAGCAAAACCATTTTCTCAACAATTAATGTTAAGAAAAATCCAATAAAAAACAAAAAAATAAAATACATAAGATTCATTCATTTTGCCATTAATCCAAGTTCAAAGGAAAAAATGACGACATGCAAATCATGTGATAGAAACCAATAGCATGGTACAGACATGGAACGCATACCAGTCACCCAAACTTATAGAATTCTAAAATCCCTAGTACCCAGGTTGCAGCACAACAGCAAGATCCATTTCCTTCTATAAGAATGATAGTATGGCAGAAGTACAGTACATGATCTAGGCATTCCTTTGCCTCTGGGCAGGAGGGGCAACTCACATCTGAATCCGAAGAGGGACGATGCCATTTCACAGTGAATGTTTGAAGTGGAGATGTCCTAATCTGAAATTTCATATGCAGTGTTCTAGCTAACGAGGGCTCAATCACATACACCTACTTCCAGACAGTAATCATCTTTAACCTCAAGAAAGGCTGAGGTCAGAGAGTCCACCCTCCCGTTCTTCAACATGTGTGCTTTGTTATGTATGCTACATGCAATATCTAAATTCACCCATAGATTCTCACACCCAATCTCTATTAGACAGCATTTAATATACGCCAACCATGGGATCATAAACCCGTCAGATAGGGCACCAGATCTGCAGACGACGGGATTCTCCTCCAGTACAACTGAGGTCTCAGTCTTACTCTTTGAGTGAGGGTTCTGAGGCCTAGATCTGACTGGAGGGGGAGAAGTAGGGTACTAGCAGGGAGTTTTGTGAGAAGTCTTATGAAACAAATTACCACTAGGTCCATGTCACTTGGATAGTCATGACTCCAGAGCTCCCGCCATATAATGACTGCTCCCCAGAGCGTGTACATCGTAAATTTATAATGCAGGGGTTATTGGACGAAATCTGGCACCCTTCAGAGCCCACAGAATACCTCCTGTATAATGCTTCGACCCAAATTTGCATTTCTGAATTTAGGGAGACTAGCCAAAGTGCTCAATAGGAGCGTACCCTAGATATTCAATGGAACGGACCATATCCAGGGGAGTGCCATTGAGGACTCGGTGTGATTGTGTTGTATGGCAGTGATTCAGGACCATTTACTTTTATTTTATTAATGTTGATCTCCAACCCTCTTTGCCTGCAGAAAACATCAAGCTGGTTGAACAGGTTTGGGATACCCATAGGGGATTTCAAGACCAGCAAAGTGTTGTCCGCAAACAGGAGCACTTTCCTATTAGCCAGACTAGGGCATTATGCTTGCATTACACTAGTTGAGCCTCAACATCAAAATAAGAATCACAGGAACAGGGTCAGAGCTAAAACACACCCTGAGTGCTGGAATGGGATCTGTCAGCTGCCCAAGGGGGTCACACCTGACCTGTGCATAGTTACTCGAGTGAAGCCTGCTGATTACATCTATAAAATATTTTGGGACACCAAAGTCAGTAAGAACTTTCCATAGAGCCTCTCTTGGAACCAAATCAAATGCTGACCAAAGGACGACAAAGATTACATGGAGGCGACCTCCCCCAAATTTAACATATTTCCAAAAGATTAATTGCAATTGGAGTACTTGGTCAGTAGTGATAGTCACTGCCCGAAACATAGCTTGCAAATACATCAACACGCCTGCATCCTCCATCCATTCTTGTAGTCAGCAAAATTCAAACTAAAAGCTTCTGAGAGCTTTCGATAAGGCTAATTGGCCGATACTTGGATGGAAGTGACCTTAGGCCCTTTTTGCATATTGTAATTGTCTCAGCCCCTGCCCTCCTTTTCAGCATTAAAGATACCCCCCAGTATCTTGTCCAGTCCTAGTGTGTTCCTGGGGCTCGTCAAGGTTCCGGCAGCAAAAAGCAGTGACGAAGAGGCTCGTTCTCACACCCGACGCCGCCATTGTGTGTTTGCTTCCTCCCGGTGGTCCCTGGTAGTGGAGGAGTCAAGTTCGAGGTTATTGTGTCAGCTTGAACTTTCTGTGATTACGGGCACGAATACAGTGAGGTGGGGGGAGAAGGGTCACAGCTTGGCCGGCCACGCGCCCTCACCAGCACTCTTCGGTTGCCGGGGAGAGATGCCCCCGGTCCTCTACCGCTGGAAGCCAGCAACATTATTGCACTTGCATAGCCCCACCCAGCTACTTTAAGGAAGGACAATTTAAGGGAGCCATAGCTGAATTTATCGTAGCTTGTGAGTAGGGGCAACCAACAAACTTTGGCAAATAACAGATGAGGAGAGCTTTGACAAAAAAGTTGTTTGGTGTATCAGGAGAGCGGCAGCAGCCTGCCAAGAGCAATGGAATATCAAGGCAGAGGAGGGCAACCAGTGGAACTCACCGAGCTGCTAAGAAATATTTGGGCAGCCTCAGAAGTACATGGAGACAGCTGGCTGCAGACACTCTTGAGCATGAATGAATGGAGGAGATGTCCCAGGTGACCAAGAAACAGGAGATGCCAGGGCACCGGTGCCCAAAAGAAGTAGGAGGGTGGCTTAACCCCAAGTTAAAGCACCCAGAAAGAAACCACAGAAGAAAGACCTGCCGCCTGTAGCCATCCCGGCTACAGCAGGAGCCCATGGCGAGACCAGCAGTAGAGTTACAAGTGGTGAGCATATTAACACAATTGTGCAAGAGTGTTTAAAATCAATGGCACCCTTATTGCTCAACGGGCTGGGGTCACAGGGGGTTGAAAACACAGGGCGGCAGTCCGCAGGAGGGGTATCTGGGCTCCCATGGCATTTGTTAGACCCAGGCTGCGTGCATCAAGAAAGGCTGCAAGGGCTGGCTGTGCAGGGTGCACGGGGGAGCTAGGGTCACCCGCCGCAGCATGGAGTGCCACTGGCAGAGCAAGCGACCCAGCATGAGAGGTTTCATGGCAGAGACCTATGCCAGACCTTCGCCAGGTCTAGCGTCCATGACCACAAGAGCCACACGATTAGCGAGCCTCCTTCCGTTGGTAGTGAAGGAAAGGATATGGAGGAAAGAATTTATTGACATTTTTTCCCTGCTGGAGATTCAATTAGAGGATTTGGATCTGACGGTGTTTGATAAGAAAGACGAGGATAGAAGGGAGAGGTGTAAATGGAGAAAGAAAGGAATTTTGACAACTTGCTAGAAGCATTTAGAATAATGGCGTGCATAATATTTGAAAAATTCCTGTGCTGCGCAGCAGACCTCTGGTTATACTAAGCCAATATTGATTGGGCACAAAGGCAGTTTCCTGGGGATGCATGGCTGGAATATGACAAAGGTTTCAGGTTAAAAATGCAGAGGCACCCTGAGATGGAATGGAATGAGGATAACGTCTCTGGGTTTATATACTAGATGTTGGTAGCCAAGGAGGTGAAATCTTGGGCAGGTAAAAGCGACCAGTCTTTCGGGGTTCCTCCTACAAAGGGAAGGGCAAGTCCTTTCATAGATCTAAGCACAACACAGGGAAACCCCCCTCCTAAAGTGGTGCGGCAGCAGTCGGCTGGAAATTTGATGCCAGGGAATACACATGGGGTTCATCGTGCAAATTCCAACACATATGTACCATATGTGGGGGAGGGCACCAATGGTCGGGGTTCCGGCGCAAGAAGGATCACAAAGGGGATACGAAGGATAAGGAAAGAAAATTGTACTGCACACAAGGAGGTTTTGGGGGATCCACAGGGGTTACATAACTACCAGCTAGCCAGGTCCCCTAGTAACACACAGCAACTTCGCAGGCTAGCCAACAAGTACACTAACAAAACAGATGCAGTGGTATTAGTGAAGGGTTTTGAGGAAGGATTCATCATACCATTCATAGGTCCATTTCCACCAGATGGAGCAAACAACCTGAAATCTGCATTACAACACCCAGGGGTGGTCCACAAGAAACTTGATAAAGAGAAGTCCTTGGGCAGGATAGAGGGTCCTCTACCGCCACATTTGCGTGAGAGTTTGGTAATCTCTCCCCTGGGTGTAGTCCCCTAAAAAGTGCCGGGACAATTCAGGCTAATCCACTACCTCTCCCTACCCGAGGGGAAGTCAGTGAATAACGGGATAAGTGGAGAGTCTTGCTCGTGGGGTAAGCAGCAGTTGGCAACACCATTGACTTAATGAAGTCAGCAGGACAAGAAGCACTCATGGCTAAAGCGGACAATGAATCCGCTTTCTGCCTTCTGCCTGTACATCCCTCAAGTTTTCACCTTTTGGGTTTCCAGTGGCAGGGGGACCTATACATTGAAAAGCAATGCCTATGGGGATTGCAATGTCCTGCACATATTTTGAACAGTTTAGCACCTTCTTAGAATGGTCCCTGCATGACAGACACCCCACAGAGGGAAACTTCACTACCTGGATGACTTTTTGTTCACAGGCCCGCCAGGTCACTGGAATGTCGCAACACACTGGCAGCTTTCCAGGAGCTAGCAGGGGAGTTGGGGATCCCACTGGCAGCAGAGAAGACAGTAGGTCCCACCACAAAAATCACAGTCCTGGGGATAGAGCTGGATTTAGTGATAGAAACAACCAGGTTATATGAAGACAAAGTAAAAGATTGCAGGGATGAAGTAAGGGGCCTAAGCAGCCACAGCAAGGCAACACTCAGCGACCTACAAAGGTTGATTGGCAAGCTCAATTTCGCAGCTAGGGTAATTCCCGCAGGCAGAGTTTTTGCCAGGTGCCTCACCCAGTTAACTCCAGGCCTCACGCACAAACACCACCATGTCCAACTGGGGGCAGGGGTCAAACAGGGCTTACTAATGTTTTTTGCAGAATTTAACGGCGTCCTAATCTGAAGAAAGAGATGGGTGAGAGCAAGGCAGATAGCCGTATTTACCAACGCTTCAGGGAGTATTGGCTTTAGGGCAATCCTGGGTAAGAAATGGTGTGCAGGCCAGTGGCCAGACAAGTGGCACAAGCAGGGCATAAGCAGCAACATAACATTCCTGGAGCTGTCCCCCATTATAGTTACATTAACAGTCTAGAAACAATAAAGGAACAGCAAGGTGCCCTGACACGTTAAGACTAATGCGGCAATTGGTTAAATTGAAGCTGGTGGGGAACATGGATCTGAAGGCCCACCATGTACCAAAGGCGGAGAACCCGGTAGCAGATGCTCTGTCCAGAGCACAGATGAGCAGATTCAGGAAACTGGTTCCAGGGGCAGACAAGGTAATGACCCCTTTTCCAGAGCACCTGTGGGGTCTGCTGGGTAGACTTAGCAGCATTGGTAAATCAAGCCCTTGCCCCACAGAGTAGTCAGATGGTACAAAAAATATGCAGCAACAGTGATGCAAATAGGGGGAATAGGGACACTGGCCAACAGGGGTGAGACACAAAGAGCAATGGAGCTATTCATACAATGGGCATTCACCCACAAGAAATCAAGTACGGGGCGCAGGCCCACCTGGTGGCTGTAGCCCATTTCACAAAGATACACACAGAAGAGGACCGCACGGCATCCCTGTACCTCAAGGTAGTAATGAAGGGATGGAAACGGGCTATGGGAGAGAAAGCAGACAGCAGGCGGCCCATTGATTTAAAAAAAATTGGTCCGGCTGATGGAGGCACAATCGGATTGTGTAAGGGCGTAGTTGAGCTCCAGCTGTTTCACGTGGCCTTCTTCACAGCATTCTTTGGCGCATTTCGCATCGGTGAACTAGTGGCACCCAGGAAGCATGGGCCGGAGGGGCAGTGCCTCCAAGCCGCTGACCTCAGACAAAGGGCAGCCTCGGTTGAGATAGTACTGAAGATGTCCAAAACAGACCAGGTCAGCAATGGAATGGTAGTACAGCTGCAGTGCATCAAAGATAGCAAATACTCTGCACTATGCTGCTTATTCACATACATGGGAGCTCGCCCAGCAGATGACAGGCCGTTTTTCAAACATCAGGATGGGAGCAAATTACGCAAGTTCCGATTCACAGCAGTGATGCGCCAGGTCCTCGCTAAAGCCGGGCTATCCCCAGCAGCATTCGGCTCCCACTCTTTCAGGATTGGCCCAGCAACTTTAGCAGCACAGTACGACATGTCAGAAGCAGGGATACAGGCAGTAGGCAGATGGCAGTCCCTGGCATAGAAGACCGACATCCGGCCCCAGCTGCTGTAGATCCCACCGGTGTAGGTTGAGGGCCACTCACTTTGGGATGCCACATGACAGGGTGAGTGGGCAGGGCCATTCACTTTGGGATGCCACATGGCAGGGTGATTTGGCAGCATAAAGGGCTATACCAGGGGCAAGGGCGCTGCTGCCGCTGCCAGAGTCTGCTTGACATTTTGACCATTGCATTGGCAGGGAAACGCCCCGCCTGGTGTGGGTAGTGGGCCACTCTTTAGTGTCCAGAATGCAGACGTGGTGGCAGCGGGCAGGCCACAGGATGACTGGAAGACCAAAGAGCACATGCATCCGCTAGTTGGGGCAACCAGGGATGATATGGAGTCAGCTACTGGTGGCCCTAAAGAACCTGCAGGAAGACACAGCCTGGTAGCCAGACATACTGATCATTCACCTCAGGGGCAATGACCTGGCACTGGGAAGGAAGGCCCTCGGGCAAGTCATCCAGGCGGACCTCACTGAGGCATCCAGGTGTTTTGGGGGCAAGACTATTATATTGCATATTGGAATTATCTCAGCCCCTGCCCACATATGTGGCATAGATAGCCCATCAATAATGCTATTTAAGTACAAGGCAAAGTAGGAGCTCCATTTATCCTTTTCAGAATTAAAAAAATCCCCCAGTATCTTGTCCAGCCCTAGTGCGTTCCTGGGCCTCGTCAAGGTAGGCAGGCAGCAAAAGACAGTGACGAAGAGGTTTGTTCTCACACCCGATGCCGCCATTGTGTGTTTGCTTACTCACGGCGGTCCCTGGAAGTGGAGGAGTCAGGTTCGAGGTTATTGTGTCAACCTGAACTTTCCGTCATTACGGGCAAGAATACAGTGAGGTGGGAGGAAAAGGGTCACAGCTTGGCCGGCCACGCGCCCTCACCAGCCCTCCTCGGTTGCCGGGGAGAGAGGCCCCTGGTTCTCTCCAGCTGGAAGCCAGCAACATTATTGCACTTGCATAGCCCCGCCCAGCTACTTTAAGGAAGGACAATTTAAAGGAGCCATTGCTGAGTTTTTCTTAGCTTGTGGGTAGGGGCAGCCAACAAACATTGGCAAATAACTGACAAGGAGAGCTTAGATTAAAAAGTTGTTTGGTGTATCAGGAGAGCGGCAGCAAGCCGCCAAGAGCAATGGAATTTCAAGGCACAGTTAAAGCCCCCAGAAATAAACCGCAGAAGAAAGACCTGCCGCCTGTAGCCATCCCGGTGATGGCAGGAGTCCACGGCGAGACCAGCAGCAGAGCCACAAGTGGTGAGAATATTACCGCAATCGTGCAAGAGTTTTTAAAATCAATGGCACCCATATTGCTCAAGGGGCTGGGGTCACAGGGGGTTGAAAACACAGGGGTGCTGTCCGCAGGAGGGGTATCTGGTCTCCCATGGCATTTGTTAGACCCAGGCTGCGCGCGTCGAGAAAGGCTGCAAGGGCTGGCTGTGCAAGGTGCACGGGGGAGCTAAGGTCACCCGTCGCAGCATGGAGTGGCACTGGCACAGCAAGCGACCCAGCACTAGAGATTTCAGCGGCAGAGACCAAGACCAGACCTTCGCCAGGTCCAGCGTTCATGACCACAAGAGCCACAGGTTTAGTGAGCCTCATTCCGATGGTAGTGAAGGAAAGGATATGGAGGAAAAATTGTATTGACATTTTCTCCCTGCTAGAGATTCAATTAGAGGATTTGGATCTGACGGTTTGTGATAAGAAAGACGAGGATAGAAGGGAGAGGTGAAAATGGAGAAAGAAAGGAATTTGGACAACTTGCTAGAAGCATTTAGAAGAATGGCGTGCATAATAGTTGAAAAATTCCTGTGCTGTGCAGCAGACCCCTGGTTATACTAAGCCAATATTGATTGGGCACAAAGGCAGTTTCCTGGGGATGCATGGCTGGAATATGACAAAGGTTTCAGGTTAAAAATGCAGAGGCACCCTGAGATGGAATGGAATGAGGAGAACGTCTCTGGGTTTATATACTAGATGTTGGTAGCCAAGGAGGTGAAATCTTGGGCAGGTAAAAGCGACCAGTCCTTTCGGGGTTCCTTCTACAAAGGGAAGGGCAAGTCCTTTCATAGATCTAAGCACAACACAGGGAAACCCCCCTCCTAAAGTGGGGCAGCAGCAATCTGCTGGAAGTATGACACCGGGAAATACACATGGGGTTCATCGTGCAAATTTCAACACATATGTACCATATGTGGGGGAGGACACCAATCAGCGGGGTTCCGGCGCAAGAAGGATCACAAAGGGGACAAGAAGGATAAGAAAAGAAAATAGAAGCGCACACAAGGAGGTTTTGGGGAATCCAAAGGGGTTACATAACTACCAGCTAGCCAGGTTCCCTATTAACACACATCAACTTCGCAGGTAAGCCAACAAGTATACTAACAAAACAGATGCAGCGGTAATATTGAAGGGTTTTGAGCAAGGATTCATCATACCATTCATAGGTCCACTTCCAGTAGATGGGTCAAACAACCTGAAATCTGCATTACAACACCCAGCAGTGGTCCACAAGAAACTTGATTAAGAGCCGGGACAATTCAGGCTAATCCACCACCTCTCCTTACCCGAGGGGATGTCAGTGAATAACGGGATAAGTGCAGAGACTTGCTTGTGGGGTATACAACAGTTGACAATGCCATTGACTTAGTGAAGTCAGCAGGACAAGGAGCACTCATGGCTAAAGAAGACATTGAATCTGCTTTCCGCCTTCTGCCAGTACATCCCTCAAGTTTTCACTATTTGGGTTTCCAGTGGCAGAGGGACCTGTATATTGACAAATCAATGCCTATGGGGTGCGCAATGTCCTGCGCATATTTTGAACAGTTTAGCACCTTCTTAGAATGGTCCCTGCATGACAGACACCCCACAGGGGGAAAACTTCACTACCTGGATGACTTTTTGTTCACAGACCTGCCAGGTCACTGGAATGTAGCAAAACACTGGCAGCTTTCCAGGAGTTAGCAGGGGAGTTGGGGATCCCACTGGCAGCAGAGAAGACAGTAGGTCCCACCACAAAAATCACATTCCTGGGGATAGAGCTGGATTCAGTCACAGAAACAGCCAGGTTACATGAAGACAAAGTAAGAGATTGCAGGGATGAAGTAAGGGGCCTGAGCGGCCACTGCAAGGCAACACTCAGCGACCTACAAAGGTTGATTGGCAAGCTCAATTTCGCAGCTAGGGTAATTCCCCCAGGCAGAGTTTTTGCTAGGGTCCTCACCCAGTTAACTCCAGGCCTCACGCACAAACACCACCATGTCCAACTGGGGGCAGGGGTCAAACAGGGCTTACTAATGTACGACATGTTTTTTGCAGAATTTAACGGCGTCCTAATCTGGAGAAAGGGATGGGTGACAGCAAGGCAGATAGCCCTATTTACCAACGCTTCAGGGAGTATTGGCTTCAGGGCAGTCCTAGGTAAGAAATGGTGTGCAGGCCAGTGGCCAGACAAATGGCACAAGCAGGGCGTGACCAGCAACATAACATTCCTGGAGCTGTTCCCCACTATAGTTACATTAACAGTCTGGAAACAATAAAGGATCAGCAAGGTGCCCTGACGCGTTAAGCCTAATGCGGCAATTGGTTAAATTGCAGCTGGTGGGGAACATGGATCTGAAGGCCCACCATGTACCAGGGGTGAAGAACGTGGTAGCAGATGCCCTGTCCAGAGCAGAGATGAGCAGATTCAGGAAATTGTTTCCAGGGGCAGACAAGGTAATTACCCCTTTTCTAGAGCACCAGTGGGGCCTGCTGGGGTAGACTTATCAGCATTGGTAAATCAAGCCCTTGCCCCTGAGGCAGCCAGATGGTACAAAAAATATGCAGCAACAATTATGCAAATAGGGGGCATTCGGACACTGGCCAACAGGGGTGAGATACAAAGAGCAATGGGGCTATTCATACAATTGGCATTCACCCACAAGAAATCAAGCACGGGGCGAAAGCCCACCTGGTGGCTGTAGCCCATTTCACAAAGATACACACAGAGTAGGCCCCCACGGCATCCCTGTACCTCAAGGTAGCAATGAAGGGGTGGAAACGGGCTAGGGGGGGAGAAAGCAGACAGCAGGCGTCTCATAGATTTAAAAAAAATTGGACCGGCTGATGGAGGCACAATCGGAATGTGCAAGGGCCGTATTTGAGCTCCACCTGTTTCAGGTGACCTTCTCCACAGCATTCTTTGGCACATTTCGCATCAGTGAACTAGTGGCACCCAGGAAGCATGGGCTGGCGGGGCGGTGCCTGCAAGCCACTGACATTAGACGCAGGGCTGCCTCGGTTGAGATAGTACTGAAGAGGTCCAAAACAGACCAGGTCAGCAAGGGAATGGTAGTACAGCTGCAGTGCATCAAAGATAGCAAATACTGTGCAGTATGCTGCTTATTCACATACATGGGAGCTCGCCTGGCAGGCGACAGGCCATTTCTCAAACATCAGGATGGGAGCAACTTAAGCAAGTTCCAATACACAGTGGTGATGCGCCAGGCCCTCGCTAAAGCCGGGCTATCCCCAGCATCATTCGGCTCCCACTCTTTCAGGATTGGCGCAGCAACTTCAGCAGCACAGTACGACATGTCCGAAGCAGGGATACAGGCAGTAGGCAGATGGCGGTCTCGGGCATAGAAGACCGACATCAGGCCCCAGTTGCTGTAGATCCCACTGGTGTAGGTGGAGGGCCACTCACTTTGGGATGCCACACGATAGGGTGATTTGGCAATATAAAGGGCTATTCCAGGGGCAAGGGCGCTGCCGCTGCTGCAAGAGTCTGCTTGACATTTTGACCATTGCATTGGCAGGGAAACGCCCCACCTGGTGTGGGTAGTAGGCCACTCTTTTGTGTCCAGAATGCAGACTTGGTGGCAGCTGGCAGGCCACAGGATGACTGAAAGACCAAAGAGCACATGCATCCGCTAGTTGAGGCAACCAGGGATGAAATGGAGTCAACTACTGGGGCCCTCAAGAACCTGCAGGAAGACACGGCACCCAGACATACTGATCATTCACCTCAGGGGCCACGACCTGGCACTGGGAAGGAAGGCCCTTGGGCAAGTGATCCAGACAGACCTCACGGAGGCATCCAGGCGTTTTGGGTGCAAGACTATTATATGGTCTGAAGTGATCAGCAGAAGGCATTGGAGGGGGGCAGAGTCACACAAAGCAGTGGATAACTCCAGACGTAAGTTAAACATAGCTGTTCACAAGTTTTGTAAGACCAACTGCCTTGAAAGCATCAGGCATGGGCTCATCCACCCGGATCACCCTGAACTGTATGGGCAGGATGGGGGTGCACCTAACAGAAGAAGGGATGCAAGTCTTCTGGGATAACCGGTGGGGAGCAATGGCCCTGGCAGGTGGCAAGTAAAAAAAACAAAAAAAGACAAGAAAATCGTGGGAGCCGCAGCAAGACGGTAGCCTCCCGGCAGTGTGGCGGAGAAATAATAGTACAATGATTGGCTAAGGAGACACACTGACAGGACGGTGTGTAGGAGGAGGGCCACTGACTTTGAGATGCCGCTTGGCAGGGTGAGTTGGCTGAGCAAAGGACGGGGATGCAAACTGAGACAGCACTCGCAGCTCAGACCCAGCCAGACGGCAGGGCACAAATCAGTAGCGAGTTGGGGCCAAACTCCGGGCAGAAGCTACCTCCCACACGTAAAGGGTGTGGAGAGACTAACCAAACGGTGGTCCCAGAAGGGACAAGAAAAGAGAAAGGACTGCAAAAGAACTAACGAAAGAAGTTTTGGTGCCATTTATGAACTGGGGAAGTGTACAGAATGTACTGCAATGTGATATGCATAAGGATATGTATGATTTATGACCCATGATATAGCAGTTCACATATAATAATGATCATCAGGGGTCATACGAATTATGACCAAAATGAGTATGTACATAATCATGATAAACTGCGGCCAACATCGACCTCTATAATTACAACGTATATTGGCGTTTTATTAGGGATACAAGGTTGTAGCTTGGGGGAAAGGTGTACCAGGATGGCTGCAGTACTGGGGTTATTGCAGCGGCCGCTCCCACCGAAGGGGGGGCAGGTTCAGGGACCAGCGCCATAACCAACACCAAGCCCTGCAGTTAAACTAGTTTTGGGCTGCCAAAAGTGCCCAGAAGCAAAGCCGGTAGCCCATGGGTACCCACCACGGGCGCCAGAGTGGCGTCAGGCCCCCTTCCAATGGGGGGCCTGGCAAAATACAACCCCAGCACGGCGGGAAAGTTGTGGGGGGAATATAAGCTGCTGCTCCCCCAAGTAGCCCCTATCTTCGTGGAGCGGGGGAGGGGCACACCCTGGTTCTTTGGACCCACCATCCTCACCCACGAAAAACAGCAGTGTCACAGTGCTGGACAGAACACAAACATTCGCAAAGGGCGCGGAGGCCAACCAAACGTTGGTCCTAGAAGGGATAAGAAAAGAGAAAGGACTACAAAAGAACTAACGAAAAAACATTTGGTGCCTTTTACGAACTGGGGAAGTGTACAGAATGTACCACAATGTGATATGCATAACAAGCTAAGGATATGTATGACCCATGATATAGCAAATAATAATGATGACCAGGGGTCAGACGAATTATAACCAAAATGAGTATGTACATAATCCTAATAAACTGCGGCCAACAACGACCACTATAACTGCAATATATGTTGGCTGTTTATTAGGGACACAAGGTGGTGGCTTGGGGGAAAGGTATCCCAGAATGGGCGCAGTGTGGGGGTATGCCTGTCAGTGTGGTCCTTTGATCTTCCCTGCCCTGTAGAAAGAAAGGAAATATGTATAAGCATCTGTACCTGTAAAGACATTCACCCTCAGATAGTAATACTCAAAGTACGTCCCAGGTGCCCGTTTGCAGCCCTCTTGCCCTTTACATGCGCCCCCCACTAGAGAACAGCCTAGGTGCTGAGCACTAATATTCAGAAAGAAATGTTAAATAAACTGACAATCATTTATTAACTTGCAAATAAATTCTTGCTCTTTTATTTAACATTGTTTTAGACCTCCTTGCCCAAGTCCTGAACCACCCAGGCTCACTACAGCCTTCTTGCTGGCATCAGTGCGGCCCTCGGTCACACCAAAGACAGTACTTTGTGGCCCATGGGCAAATGTTTGAGAGTACCCATGCCCTAAGACAATGCCCACTATCATAATTTCCCAAATCAAAAGTGTATGCCTGCAAATAACCTTTTTGCCGAAAAGAATTTCATACTGTCCAGATACACCTTATTATGCTTACCTGTGTTAACAACAGTAAATGTGCTGAGTTGCAAACCAGATTAAAGAAGGAGGAACAAGCATGAGTAACCATATATGTGTTAATAGTGCCTCCCAGTCGATCATATTTACACTTTTGGGTACAGCGAGATTACATTATTTACCTGGTAGCACATGATGATTTGGTGTAGTGCTACAGCTGGAATTTCAATTCATTTGTGTATGTCTCAAGAATAATTTAGCCAGAGGGCCAGACCTGTATCTTATTTGTAGCGTATTGCAATGAAAATGATCAGAGTCTATGTAACATTGCTCTCTCACGAATTCCGGGACAGGAGTCGTCACTACGCGGTACGGTGCCAGGAGGGGTGGAGATAGACGGAGATGGCTTTATTACGAGCCGCCTTTTGCTGTAATAATTGAGTCCCCAGCCGCCCTCTCCTGTTTCAATCACCACACATCTAGCATAGAGGGCCTACCTCACCCAAGCTTTGGATATATGAAGACGCTCATACTACTAAGACCTGTTTTAAAAAAAACAAAATAGCCTTTTGACTTTCCCTCCCGACACACTGGCTCATCGGTAATTTCTGTCCGTCATTACTCGCAGAGATAGGAACGTTGTAACGTTGGATTATATGTCCAAGACCGTGGATTTTTCTCATACTTCCTGAGATGCCTTTCTGAAAACAATTGCGATATTCCAGTACGACGACCCAAAAATACTCAAAAGAATTCGCCCTGAAGAAGTCCCTAGTGGATGAAACGCGCCGGCTGTACAAACGCTTGTCTGAATTTATACTGTTTTTGGAATGAAGAACTACAATCTAGAAAATCCACTGTTGTGATCATTAGTAATACTTTGATTGTCAAAAAATTGTGTTGTGCACCTGTGCGTTTATACATTATCTTCTGAACTATATACCTGCACGTTTAAAGCACAATTTCTATTAAAAAATAATTTGGTTTTTCTACATTATTTTATAGAGGGACCAAACCCTTCCTTTCGCAGTCCTATTAGACACATTGTACAATTGCATTAATGTTTAGCATATATAAATTAAAGCGCACTAATATTTGCATGCATTTCCTGTGCCCTCCTGTAGGGTGGTGTAGTGTCTCATTTTTGTCAAAAAGTTAAAATGACGAAATAACTTCTCCACAAAAATGTAGTGATTGGTGGCAAATGTAACTGGGAAAGGGAGACTGTAAAGTGAGTAAAAAAGGAAGAAAAGTAGAATGGAGGATAAGGGTTTTTGTACAGAGAGTATAAAGTGGAAAGGGCTTAAGGGTTTAGAAAAAGGGAGTAATGTAGGTGTGGGAGCATGGTTCATAGGAAACATTTTATCTGAATCACTTTTTTTAAGCTATTTGTTTGTCCAAAGCACGTACAACCTGGTACACTATGTAAAATGGGCTTGATTAGTTTCTACCCTAGCAGGGTTGCTGTGCAACACTCAACTTTTGGATTGCATGATGCCTTACACATAGAAGGGTACACCCCAAAAAGCCATTCGTGTTACAGGGAACGAGACTCAAATTTGGACTTATCAAAGGTTTTGTGTCACCCTTGTGCCACACAGGGTGACACAGGGCAATGCTAAAACTAGAATGAGATTTACCAAGGAATGCAAGGACACCTTTTTTGGCCCTGCATGGCTTGGTAAAACTAGATTAGGGCAAGTCGCTGCCTTGCGTGACTCTGCCCCAGAGAGGCATTCCATAGGAGGAGCATGGGTGTTCCCACACATCCACCTATGGATTTTGGTGCATTCCTAGATGTACCATGAGTGGTAGACCTGGGAAAGCGTCAAAATGCTACACCTTCCCAAGAGAGGTGTAGCGAGGAGAAATATTGTTATTTCTCCTAGTTTTTTTCTCTTTCTATGTGTGCTTCATTCTGCGCTAGGCAGGCAAAGTGCGCCAGCTTAAGGCGAGCAGGAAGGCACCAAACCTTGACAGATATGGTACATTCCTGCCCTCTCCATTTCACGCGGCGCCGTACAGCTAGGCTTCTTGCTGAGTTACGTGAAAAACAATAAATATGGGCCTCAGACTCCAGTGGTACTTTGTGGATATAACAAAGTCACTTTACCACGCTGGGAGTAGTACAAATACAAGCATTTTGCATGGTGTTCTAGCATCAGTATAGGGCAGCACACACCATATGTGTCCCAGAAGCGCTTCTGGATATTCGAGTAAGAAGCAAAAACATCATCCAATAAAATGAGATAGTAGAAATGAAAATAGCAGGAAATAAGACCTAGACAAGGGCAGGATTGTACATGCATAAACTGCAATTAGGAAATTAGACCGTAAGTATGTTTCATCATCTGTTAGAATGTAATATCAGAACTCTTTCATTCAAAGGAATGAGCATAGGAGAACCTATAGAGCAAATTCAGTTAACTGTAAGTAATGTATGAGGCATGACCTTTCATTTATTTCTCTTAATATTCTAATGTCAATACCTATGGAATAAAAACATGTGGAAAATATTTCTGTCAAAACTACTAAATCAGCTAGTCGGTTGTATACACCAGGTTTTTATCAGTGATTTTTTCCTTCCTCATTCCAGCGCTATAGATTAGTGTTGTGTAATCCTGGTAGAGAAGCGCTTCCAAAAAGACCCAGCGCAGGATTTATCATAGTACTGCATTGACCTTGCATCACACAAGATGTCACAGGAATGTACAGGGGCAGCTCTAGGCATACAATGAGACCTACCTTGCCCCACAAATCAAGATACACATGGCATTTTCTAGGGAAGCAAAGCAGCTTGAATAAGCAAATCAGTGGCTTCTAGATAGGTAAGTGCTGACTGACAAACTGCCCTGAGGTCCTCTCCACACCATTGCCGTGTGATGGGAGAAACACTTTTTAGAGCCAAGATGGGCTGGAACCTCCCCAGTGTGCCTCTCATCCATTGGCCGACTCCACGGAATGTGTTAAAGGAACCTCCGATGTTTTCACCAAAGGTTTCCTTTCGTGAACTCAACGTGTGACCAAAGCGAAATCCCTTCTGCTTCAGCACCCCATACCTTGCCACACCAGTTTGTGAAATCAGCATGTCACGAGGCGAGCTAACACCACAAACTCCCACCGGAGAGGAGGAACAGCCAGTCAGTACACCACTCCCACATCAAGGTGTTTTGAGGGTATATCATGCCTTCCCACATTTAAGTAAGGCCGGGGCGTAACACAGGCCCCCGCAGTGCGGGGGGGGGCCAAGCTCCAAGGGGCCCCCTCAGCACAGCACTCTGGCTGCAGAGCTCCTGATAGAGCCCAGATGCTCAGACGTGAGTCCCAGGCACTCCACACCACTGGAATCAAGCTAGCCGGGCTGAAGAGAGGTGTTACCTCGAAACCGGGCCGGTCCTCGGATGCTTGTTTCCGTTCTGGGAAGGACATGGCTTTTGTAGTTCGGACTGGACTGTTCCCATGGGGCACAGGGTCAGCGCTGATTTGCATATCGCCATTGTCTAACCCAGGGTGGTGTGGAGTGGAAAAACGATGGATTTGGGCCCAGATCTTTGGACTGGGGTGAATGTGTGACATTGATCCACATTCTGTCCATCATTGTTGTGTTTGCAGTTACCGCTCTAAGTGTACTGGGGATGCTCAGACGTGAGTCCCAGGCACTCCACACCACTGGAATCAAGCTAGCCGGGCTGAAGAGAGGTGTTACCTCAAAACCGGGCCGGTCCTCAGATGCTTGTTTCCGTTCTGGGAAGGACATGGCTTTTGTAGTTCGGACTGGACTGTTCCCATGGGGCACAGGGTCAGCGCTGATTTGCATATCGCCATTGTCTAACCCAGGGGGGTGTGGAGTGGAAAAACGATGGATTTGGGCCCAGATCTTTGGACTGGGGTGAATGTGTGACATTGATCCACATTCTGTCCATCATTGTTGTGTTTGGGGGTACCTCCACGTGCCTTGCAGGGAGGCCCCCTCGAGTTTCGTTACACCAGTGAAGTGAGGCATTGTTTGAAAGGTGAAAGTCTCCCCATTCCAGCGATGTCTTTCTGAAACAAATTCCTGCTTGTGGTTCAGAGAAGCACCATGATGCACGAGCAAGAATACCAGTGGACACCACAGATTTTAGTGTTGTGAAGAGTCACCCCCCAGGACAAGAGCTGACCCCGCTGGAAGCATATTTTATTTTGGAAGAGAGCTGTTTTTCTCCAGCGGGCAGAATTGCACCCCCATGGAGGGGGTGATCGCACGCTCTGGGAAAAATATATACATGGCATGATGTGTGAGGGTCTGCCCTTTCGGCTTACGGACTGATCCCCTGGAAGGCACATTATTTTGGCTATGGAGGTGTTTGCATTTCCCAGGAGGATGAGATCACAGGCCCAGGAGAAAACAAACATCTCCACGGATAAAAAAAGAACAAGCATTTACAATGCAATGGTTTCGCCTTTGGAAAAGTTAGAGCTATTGGCATTGTAAATGACAAAATTTGTATTTATGTGTTGGTTTTGAAAACAGATAAATAAATGGCATTGTCATTTACATTGGCATTAGCCTCTGCAGTCACTCTGCAGTCCCTAGCACTCCATAGCACACCCTAGTCACTCTGCACTCCCTAGTCACTCTGCACTCCCTAGCACTCCCTAGTCACTCTGCACTCCCTAGCACTCTGCAGTCACTCTGCACTCTCTAGCACTCCCTAGTCACTCTGCACTCCCTAGCACTCCCTAGCACTCTGCAGTCACTCTGCACTCCCTAGCACTCCCTAGCACTCTGCAGTCACTCTGCACTCCCTAGCACTCTGCAGTCACTCTGCACTCCCTAGCACTCTGCAGTCACTCTGCACTGCCTAGCACTCTGCAGTCACTCTGCACTCCCTAGCACTCCCTAGCACACCCTAGCACACCCTAGCACTCTGCACTCCCTAGTCACTCTGCACTCCCTAGCACTCCCTAGCTCTCCCTAGCACTCCCTAGCTCTCCCTAGCACTCTGCAGTCACTCTGCACTCCCTCGCACTGCCTAGTCACTCTGCACTCCCTAGCACTCCCTAGGCACTCTGCACTCCCTAGCACTCCCTAGTCACTCTTCACTCTGCACTCACTACTCTGCGGGTGACAGTGCTCGCCATGTCGGCCGCGGAAAAGGAATAGGGTATTGAGTGGGGGTAGGGTTAAGCTTTAAAAATACCTGCCTGGTACACCTAACACTTTAATCTGGCTAGCAGCCAGTATGATTAAAAACAGGAAAAATTAGGAATTCCCAGGGCTCTAGTAACCCCTACTTCCTCTTAGGGTCAACATATTTCTGCCACTTGTGTTCCCAAATGCTCAATCCACACTTATTCCATAATGCTGACGTAACTGATGAATTTAACATACATACGTCAAGCACACCTAAACACCTCTTCCAGGCAGCCCCTTCATCAGACACGCACACACCACCACCAGAGAGCCTGGAGCAGCAGCAACGCGACACCCTCCTCCTCCCTGCTCCTAGGAGCGAATCCGACCCAGAATCCATCCCTTCCCCCTGCAGGACAACTTCTGAAAAGGAGGAGGAAGGGGGACCTCTGAAGAATAGACAAATCCAAACCAAGCAATGCAATCGGCCGTGAAAAAAGAGGTCACCCTTAGCCCAAGCTTTTCCCAGGGCAGTGTTTTTCTCTCGCTCTCCTATACCGTGTCCCTTACTGTGTTTTGAGATCCAAGTCCACACAGAGACAACACACACTGCACACACCAACCCTCCCCTGCCCGCAGCTCTACTGCACACGGGATTTTTGCTATACCTGCTCATGAGTCTCTGTTAACCAATTCCTCCAACAAACCACCTCATGAAACACCAGCAGCGAGAAACCCCACCAGCCAGCTGAACCATCTCCCGTTTGGACATAAAAAGCCCTCCTACCGCCGCGCTCGCTCTCCCAGAGCGCGTGGGCTGCATTTATTTATTTAAATACACAATTACCAATCGGAGATGGGGGTTAATTGCAAGGAACTTACAAGAGCTTGCCCGGGACGCCCACTGCTGCCGCTGCACTCAGGCGGGCTCTGCTGCTCCTACCGCTTTCTCTGTGGTTTCTTTTTAGCGGCTCCACGCAGCTTCTCGCCGGTGCTTTGTTGTTGTTTTTGAGGCGAGGGGAGCCACCGGTGATGTTTTGTGCGCTCGAGGCTTCTCGCGCATGGTCTGCTCACCAGCGGAGGAGGAGTTGGATCGCCATCTTCCTCTCACTTCCCTCTCCTGCTGCTTGCTGCTGCAGCAGATGACCTGAGAGGGATCCGTCTCACTCACACTGTGCGCGTCTCTCTCCTCGCTCTGAATAATGAGCAACCAGAGGCCAGGCAGAGCGAGAGACAAGGAAGACAACCTCGCAGTCCTTCTCCTCCACCACCGAGAAAGCCAGAGCTCCAGGGGGTGCAAGACTCCTTTCTATCACAGCACAACGGCAGCAGACTTGGTGCGTACACAATTGTATCCGCTGCTGCACACGCTGGGTGTCTCCTCCCCCACGTCAGCAGGAAGTTGCTGAGGCCGGACGTTGCACGCACAGGCGGCCACGCCATGGCGACCAACGCTGGTGCCGAGCTGGCCAGGAGCTCTCGGGTTTCTCCAGGGGATTTTGTCCCAGGTGGGCGCCCAAGGCAGAAGCTGATACGTATTTTGAAGTCTTCTCTTCACGGACAGCCTGGCACTGCCTTCCATTCAATCAATTATGGGCACACGAACAGCGGGAGGGGGCGGGAACGGACAAACGGACAGCGGGAGGGGGGCGGGTTAACGGCACACGGACAGCGGGAGGGGGGTCAGGAAACAGCCAGCGGGACAGGGAACAAGACGAACAATGAACACAAACATCGGGGAAAAAAAAATAAATAAAGTACACGCCCACAGTGGCCACGTCTTCATGACGTTGCGGAGAGGGAAAGAATTGGCGGAACGCCCACCGATCGCCTCTGGAAATGACAGTTCCCTCTTCCAATGGCTAGCCTCCATTTATGGAGCTAGCCAATGGAAAAGAGAGGCGGAACGAAGGCCACACTGTTGTAACATTAGACTTCGCCTGCGCCGAAAAGCTGCGGGCCGCAGCTTTCGACGAGGCGAAACCTAAAAAGGGCCTTGTGTAATGTAACTGGTGCTTATGTAAAGTGTGCACAAATATGTTCAAATCTAGTTCATGGTATTTAAAACTGCAAAAAAAGAAGCTCTATGGGAGTTGACACTTTACAATACGGGGATCCTGTCTCTATCGAATAGGCGCCTATTCGATAGAGACAGGATCCCCGTATTGTGGCCCTTCGTCATCACGCTATCGTACTGACAGAAGCCCTTTGAAGCTTGATGCAAGGTTGCGTCTGATTGTATGACAGCCCTCCCTGCTTGATCTTTTCCGGCCGGATTGCTGTTTGACTGACGTTGCAAGTTAAAGCGGCACTCTGCATTCACGTAGCCAACCAAAATTAAAGATTGGTTGAGATCATTAAACGTGCTGAAGTACCCATGTTCACTTTTAAATGACGTGACGTGCCTCTGTTGGTGAAATTCATTTGCAACAGACACAATACTCGCTATTACACTTTGTAATATACAGATTCAAAACATCATCAGTCCTGAAGATGGTCTCGTCAAGTAGTCTGTAGGAGACCGAAACGTCGACCTCCGCTTCATCCTGTTTGTTTTTTCATTATTCTTTTGGGATAGGCGTCAATAGGTTCTGTTGAGTTGTTTGTACATATACTAAGTGTCAACCTTCAGTCCTATGTTATTTTCTGTATATCAGATGAATTATTTTAAATTTTTGATAAACTTCTATTTCTATACACCTGGCTTGTGCTTATGTTTGTCATATATGTAGTCATGTTTGTCTGAGTCAAATTGCATTTAGTTGAATTAAATTCCGATGAGGATTATTAACTGATTCTCCAAAAATCACACTGTAAGTTAAGATATTTGCTTAAACGAATTCCCTTGGAGATTCGAACTTAGCTCCCCAGCTCTAAAGTTCGCAATTCTAGAACTTGTGGCGGGATGTGTGTCTAAAAGTGTATGTCGGTGCTGGCCATCAATGAGAGAGACCTGTGCATTTTTCAAATCGGTGGTGAAATAATATGAGCATGTTGCTGGAGATGTGGGCCGCCGTGCCACCAATGTTCTTACCGGGGGAGGGTAAACACCCATTATTCCGCAACTTTCTTTCCACGTACCATCACTCCGCATACTTTCCTTAAGAAAGTACCATGACTCCGCAATGCCATTATAACTCATGGCATTACATTTTATATGCTTTTACCACGCATACATTTACAACGAAATTCTTTGTAAATCCATGAATGTTAAAAGCATGTTTTTTTTAATGTTTGGATAAGGTAAGTATGGGTATAGGGGTATATGTTTTGGGGTACTGAGGTATATGTTTTGGGGTGTTTGGGTATTTTAAGTGTTCAGATATAGTTTTGGGTTATGGGGTACAGGGGTAGTTTTAGGGTTTAGGGATAGGTATGGGTTTTGTTGTACAGGGGTATTTTAGGGTTCAGGGCTAGGTTTGGGTTTTGGGTTATAGGGGTATTTTTAGGGTTCAGGGGAAGGTTTGGCTTTTGAGGTACAGGGGTTTAAGGGTTCAGGGCTAGGTTTGGGTTTTGGGGTACAGGGGTCTTTTTAGGGTGCAGGGCTAGGTTTGTGTTTTAGGGTACAGGGGTATTTTAGGATTCAGGGATAGGTTTGGGTTTTGGGGTACAGGGTTATTTTTATGGTTCAGGGCTAGGTTTGGGTTTTGGGGTACAGGAGTATTTTTAGGGTTCAGAGGTAGGTTTGGGTTTTGGGGTACAGGGGTATTTTAGGGTTCAGGGGTAGGTTTGGGTTTTGTGGTACAGGGGTATTTGTAGGGTGCTGGGCTAGGTTTGGGTTTTGGGGTACAGGGGTATTTTTAGGGTCCAGGGGTAGGTTTGGGTTTTGAGGTACAGGGGTATTTATAGGGTTCAGGGCTAGGTTTGGGTTTTGGGGTACAGGGGTATTTTTAGGGTTAAGATGGCTTAGTGTTAAGGGTGTTGGGGTATTTTAAGGAGTAAGGGTGGGGTATGTTTATGGGGTGCAGGGGTATTTAAAGGGAGCAGGGTGGACACCCGGAGCTGGAATGTACAGAACCTGGGAAGAAAAAACAATGAAATATTGGGCACAATGCTCGCTTTTTTTCCCGTAATCCCGCGCCCCGTACAACCCCACGCCCCAGCACACGCCCACAGCACACGATATGAGACATGGCATGAAGGGCGGAACGTACCACACGCCCCCAGTGTTTGTCACGACCCCAGCACACGCCCATGGCACAATGCAGACACGCCCACAAGGGACTACTTTGCTGGCACGGTTCTTTTACCTATTAAATGTATATGGTGGGTGTCTGCATAGCCTATGTCCTTCTGCTGCAACTGCCCTTTCCAACGCTGTATTGGGTGTTATGATTGGTGCTATGGTTCCTGAGATTACCCGCCTCAAAGGTTTGGGCTCTCTCTTTATTATATTAGTATAGATTGTACAGTTTTACATTTTAACAAACATATTTTTGAAGTAAAATTAAAAGCTATTATAAAGTGAAGTAAATAAATCTTTATATATAATTTGTATAATATACATTTTCAAATGTTATTTTCTGATAGATTACAATTAGTAAGTTTTTTTAAACTTAAAAAAAATCATTATTTTAACATATTCTTTATTAGTATACATTGAATAATTGTACATGTATTATGCTATTTTTTAATTTATACTTTATGAATGTTTCAAAACATTTAACAACGTTGTTTGACATGTTTAATATTTGTAATATGTATTTTTTACTTTCTGTAACATTTTTACTTTTTTGGTTTATTTTACCAGGAACAAAGTCACAGTTAGGGTATTGAGGGTAGGAGGAAATTAGGATGCATGATAGGTGTTGTGTCGTGTGTGAGTTTTGGAATATTTAGAAGTGTTTTGGTAGTGTTTTGCACTATTTTGTCATTTTGCATCTTTTCAAATGCTAATATTAATGTATGAATGTTTTATGTTAAATTATGTGTTGGTATTTATTTTTTGGTGATTAAATGATATATATTTGTTTATTTGGGACTGTAATGTATTGTTTTGTGAGACTTTCATGGTTCTTTTACAGGTTTTTGTCTCAGAATGCTTACTGTGGGAATTTGGAGTTCCCCATTTTTTTTATTTTTTTAAAGGAAATCAGTTTTGTTCATTATAATACCAATTTAATTCACATATATTTTCGTTTTTTCAGACTTTCTGGTGCTGTTCTTTTTTTAACACTTTTTCAGGTTTTTTATGGAACCTACATACTTTGGATTGCTTCAAGGTATTTCAATTGAATTGTTTACATTTTTTCATTTGTTGACTGGCTTTTTGAATGTGTTTTCTTTGAATTTTTGTGGATTACAATTTCTTGTTACGTGGAGATGGAGAAAGATTACAGCTACAAAACAGTACGCTTTATTTCGCACTTTTTTGTGGGTGGTAAATGTGATATTATATTGTTTATGTTATGTGTACGCCATTATTATGTGAAATTGTTTGAATTGTGTGCTGTATTTATTTGATGTGACGTATTGCATTTGTTTTTAGGTTGGTTGGTTGGCTGCTGTTATTTCTTTCATAATTAATATATATTTATTATATCAGTGTGTATTACCTTTGTGATTTTATATCATAGTTTCACTGATGTAATAAGCTATTTATAATATTATTTAAAAAACACAAAAGGGGATTTGTTTTTATGGTTTAGAGTTTGTTGTAGTTTTTGAGATTCTTAGTAGGTTGATTTAATTTATATTATGTTTTGGCTACCATCTTTAAGTAAAGAAGTTCTTCATTATTTATGAAGCTTTTGATTTTAAAAGTTGGCATGGGAAGCAAATAAACATGGATTTAGACCCAGATCTCTGAACTGGGGTGAATGTTTGACATTGTTCAGCATTCTGTCCATCAATTGTTCTTTTTGCATTTGACTTTAAAGTTGGTATGTCGGACATTCTTTTAGCTTAATTGTTACGTTTAGTGCCAATTTGGGTCACAGCTTACTCTATTCCTAATACTTGAAAGCTTTGCTCTTTTTGCAATACTTTGTTACATTTATATATTGCAGGTTGAGTTCTGCCTAGTGTGGATTGAAAGGCATTGTGTCCTCCTTTCTACTGTGTGGTTTGTATTGGCTTCCTGTGACAGAATGCAGTCATAGACATTAAACCACGGTATCTGAAATTTGGTTAGCCATCTGTGTCCTGATTAATGCAGTCTACCAACCAAGTATCTTTAAATTAGTCCATTGGGGACTTAATAATTTTGTTGGTAGAAAGGGTGCTCTTTTAGTAAGTTATAGAGGTTGGTTACCTCTGTGACAGGGATGTTGGCTAGTGCTAAATGTGCTTGATTTTGAAAGTGATTTTGCTGTTAGTGAAGTATTCTAAGCTTAGGGCCTGATTATGAGTTTGGCGGTCCGACCGCCCAACCGCCACAGCAGCAGTCCGAAGAAGATCGCTGGACAGCCGTCTTCCACCCGCCGTATGATGATGTTCACGATGGGCTGGCATCAGTGTTTTTGATGGAGGTGTCCATTTTTTAACAGGTATCGATGCAGGTGTGTATTTTTAACTGCATTGTACACATATGCATGACTCATTTAAGAAAATACCTCCTGTCGTGACTTTCACTTTGCAGGTCAATGGCTAAATACTGAAAAACAGACATCTGGATTTCAGCACCAACACAGACCTTTTCATTGGGGTCAAGATGCTTTGGTGAAAGGAAACCCTGGAGGAAGGTATACACATTAATGACAGAAGGGAGGAAATGGAAATGGATGAGTATGCACCCCAAATCATTTGACTCCGCTGACTCGAAGCAGTTGGTGCTACAGCCACGGTCAGCTAGTTGGAAAGCCAACTCATAATTCGTACGGTGGTGGATTTCTCTATACCACCCTATGATAGCTGCTTTTCCCAGACTGCCATTGAGGTGGTCTGATAATGGCTGGCAGTGTTGGCCCTGCTCTGGCGGTCTTTTGTTCTGCAAATCGCCAAACTTGAACTACAACTGGTAGACCGCTAGTTGGCGACAATGAACCCAATGCTGCCGTAACAGTAGTCTGAAAACCCCCAAGCTCGTAATCAGGCCGTTAGTGTAGTGTTTGGAGGTGTCACCATATACTTTGATTAAAGTGATGGTAACTTCCTTGTATGGCTGTGCAGGGAAATATTTTTTTAATTGTTTGGCTTGTTCAAATTCTATGGTTATTTTTTAGGGGCAGTAGTTATTTTATAGGTTATGAGTTCATAGTAGGTACTTCTTTGTTTATTTGGTAGTAAAGCAGATGAGAAAGGAACATTAGTGTTTTGATATTCATCATGTGTGGTGTATATCTGAGTGAACGGCATGGGACATACTTTAAAGGTCCCATCCATCATCCAGGTTTGACATTGGGTAAATTTCATTAAGTTTGCTGTTGAGAAGATTAAGCAGCCGCGGCCCGTGCAGGTAAGAGCAGTGCGGCCGGGTGAGGGGGATTTCAATGGATGATGATAAGGGAAAGTTAAATAAATAATTAATTTTCCCTCATCATTGTCTGTCAAAATCCCCCCCCCCCGACCCAGCCCCACCGCTCTTACGTGAACAGGCCACAGCTGAAATTAAGATTTGCTTTTCATTATTTAGATTAGCATGTAAAAGCAAAGGTTTTTCCATTATGTGTTAAATGGTCAGGTATGTGCATTTCTTGGTATGTTCTAGAGGCAGGTAGGGTATTGCTGATGGCATTTAGTGCTTGCAATTTAACAGTTTAAATTGGGGATGGGTGGAAGTTGGCCTGTTATGTGTGCAGGGACTTTGGGTAGTATGTCTTTAGGATTTTGCTTGTGAGTTCCTTGGAGCTAATACTTGCCTATCTTATATCTTGTAAGATTTCTGTAACTTCTATTTTTGTAACATTTGGGGGGTGGTTGTTCGCTTTTACATTAATTCAATTATCTTTTTTAGTTGCCCTCCGTAGCATGCACTCAAATAATATTTAGTAAATGTTCAGTTTATAGTTTATGCTGATTTACTTTCGTGGCTGTGGGTTTAGCCTATGTGTTTTATATAATTGCCTTACTTTCTGTGAAATGATGCATTTGGTGGCTTCTGTCATTGTATCTGAAAGTAGTTTAATAGTATACATATGTATTATAATTTACCTTTGGTATGTTATTAATATGTTAAAATGCAGTTAATTGTTTACTTACTTGCATGTTTTGTTGAGATGTTTTGCACAGTTTTGTAGCTTTTCTTGTGAGCTCCTTTTAACATGGGGCAGATGCTTACTTTTGTATTGAAAGAGGAAACAATGTTAGATTATTTAAAAATTGTATTTGGTTGCTAGTTTTTCTAGGTCTATGGAGTTAGGTTTATTTTTGGTTGCTGTTTGGGAGAATTTATGATATATTATGTATGCATACTTACTTTATTATATGTTCTTGGTGCTTTGTGATACTTTATATTTTCTGGCAGTTTGTTGGTTTGGAAATTGCTTTTTTCCAGGTACAAAGATACAAGTTATAGAGTGTGTTACTATTTATTTGTTAAATATATTTATTAGTTTATTAACAATTTTCATTTTAGTTTAAATATAAGTATTTTGGGGACAGTTCCTCCTAAAGAGTGGAGGAGCATCTCCCCGCATGCAGTGAGAGCCGAAGGTAAATGTAAATAAACTGGACAATACCATGACCGTTTAATTACAGCACTGGCCAGCAACTTTGAATTAAATTAAATGATGGGTCTGAGAGTGGGGGCGGGGATGATGGCAGCAGCAGGATGACTTGAGAAGCTGCCAGTGAGGAGTGCCCAGTCTATTGATGAGAAGAAAAGAGTGAAAACAAACAAAACAAATCCTTTTGAAGATTTACATTGCTTGATGAAGCCATGACATGTTATATTTGTAACCACATCCTAAAATTGCCCCTTCCCTTACTGTGATAAAGAGCTGCTGCATTTGACTTATTTCGAGTCCTCTAGTTTCCAGGCTTGTTCACTTGAATGACACCTCCACATAGAAACCAAAAGAAGGATTTATGGGATTTCAGTGAGTGGGATATGGTGGAGATGTAACCTTTCAAAACAGACATTGTCACCCCTCCTCTAAAGCACTAGGGGCTCCACTGAGAAAGTTGTGAAGCTGCAAATGAGGGAGCTGTGAGAATGCAGGAGTCTGCTTTTGCATGCAACAGCACAGAGGGCAACCTATCATTGTACATTGGGATTCTCCTGATGCACAGCCGGGAGACAATGTGTTGTGGCGCAGTGGGTACGCCGATGGCGTGCCGAAGGTGCGCCAAAGGCAAGCCCGTCTGCGCCGGTCCGCGATCGGACCGTGCTCAGCGCCAGCCGCCCTGGTCCTGGCAGCATAGGGATGCAGGCAAACATATGCTATGACGGTCAGGTAGTAAGGAAGCTTAATTCTTATAACAACACACCTGCAGGCCTTTGTATCTGCCCCAATGCTCGGCCTCAGGTGCTCTACAAAGCTTGTCCAGGTTGAAGGAGCACAATTCCAAAGCTGTTGTTTCATACCCTAGAGATGGCGAGACATCAACCAGCAAAGGTGGGGTTTAACACAGACTCTGTGAATTGGAAATGTGCCCTGATGAATGTCAGGTCATTGATTAAACATAGCACAGAGAGTGCTCTATTTATAGAAGGTGAAGACATTAAGATAGCGTTTATTACGGAATCCTGCACGGATAATGCATCGGGCCCTGACATGATAAAGGCGACCCCGGCGGACTTTGTTTGCTATACTTTGAATAGATCAAGGGGAAGAGGGGGTGGATTAGCCGTGATTTATCACGCTTCTATCATCTCCTCCTTTAGTCCGGGTGAGGTGGAGGGCTGCGAGGCATTAGACTTCTCCTTCCGATTGACTCCCCAGTATACCTTCCAAGGTTCACTTGTCTATAGACCACCAGGCCCCAGAGCTCACTTAATGGAGAAGGTGGGCAAAATTGTGGAAACAGGCATTACTGCCAACTCCTACACTATATTAGGGGATTTTAAATTCCATTTGGAAATTACAGCAGACACAGCCAAATTGCTAGATTTGATGAAATGTAGCAATTTAGAGCAACGGGTGACAGGTGCGACTCACCAGGCTGGACACATATTGGATGGCATTTTTTCCAATAATCCATATTTATCTATGAAGGATATTATTCCGCTACTATGGTCGGACCATAAAGCCGTGGTATTTAATCTTAACATTCCTGAGCGCAAGTCGTATAAACCAGTGAAAAAAAGGAAATTGGAGAGAAGAGAGTGGAAGAGAGTTGTGGCTGAGAATCCGTGTCATACTCTCAATAAGACCTTAACCTCGCCACCAGCAAATTTAGAATTGGCTACAGGTTCCTACAATCAATGGTTAGTAAAAGCAGGGAACAAACGTGCTCCTCTAAAAAAGTTCTATCCCACTAGAAGACATCCTTCCGCCCCTTGGTATACACCGGAACTGAGGGATCAGAAAGTGAGTTGTAAACATCTGGAGAGAAGATGGAGAATGGAGTACAAGCTTAGTGATAAGGCGGAGTATAAAAAAGCTCTTGCTTCATATAAACAGCAGATTGATCAGGCTAAGCACCTATTTTTTGCTTTGAAGATTAATAAAGCTGCTAATTCGGCTAGGGAACTATTCAAAACAGTCACCAGTCTGGCCAACCCAGCGGCTATTTCAATTACACCCAGTCAAGGACTATGCAAAACTCTAGCTAGCTTTTTTTATACGAAGGTGAATACCATCTTTTCCGCTTTACAAATGTAATCCCAAAAGCTTTGGGGGACTAAGCTGATAATCTGCAGCCAGAAAAGAAAGGGTTGCTGGAGGAGTTTGCTCAACTCACCACCATAGAAACTACTAGCCTTTTGATGCCAGTGAAATCAGGCTCTCCATTGGATCCCTGTCCGATTGCTATATTAAAGCTAGCAGCAGAGCCCGTCGCTCGATCCTTGACACACATTTTCAATGCGATGTATTGAGAAGGCTATTATTCATTGGACTGGAAAAAAACTTCCATCTTGCCCCTATTAAAGAAACCAAATCTTAATATGTACATGTATTTATATAGCGCAAATCACTGACCGAGGTCGGTATCTAAGCGCTTGCTTAGGGAACCCGTCCTGGTATTCCCTTGTGAGATAACCCCAGCAGGGTATCCACAAGGTGAAAGCCAGGCATCCCGCCGCGAGGGGCCGTTGTGGAGATTAAGCATGCTATTGCCCAGAGTCGCAGAGTGTGAACCCGTGAGTTGAGAAGGCACCGGAGCGAGAATTATCGAGTCCGTGGAATTTTATGAGCCCAAGACCCGCCGAGGCGGGGAATTGAACCCTGGTCCAGGGCCGATCTCAGCTTCCAGGTCTGCCGCCTCTAACCCCTGAGCCACACTTCTCCAATATTAAAGATCCTAATAATTTCAGGCCCATAGCTTGACTTCCGATACCAGCGAAAATTGTAGAGAGACACATTAACACCCAGCTCAGCCAATTCCTGGAATCCACACATGCTCTTGATCAAAAGCAGTATGGGTTTTGAAGGGGCCACAGTACAGAAGCAGCACTTTTAAAATCTGCCGAAGATGTTCGGACTATTTTAGATCAGGGTGGTAAGGCAGCTCTGATTATGCTAGAGCTCGCTGCAGCGTTTGACACGGTCCATCACTTTTTGTTGATGGACGGGCTGCGGGAGATCGGTATAAAGGGAGCAGCATGGAGCTTGCTGAAATCATTTCTGATGAATAGGAGTCAGCAGGTGGCGCTGGGAGAATTTGTATCCAACCCATTTGCACTACCGTGTGGGGTTTCGCAGGGGTACTCACTGAGTCCAACTCTATTTAATGTATACATATCTTCATTGGCGCCCCTTATTCGATCATTTGGTTTTAGTTTGACCACATATGCGGATGGCACGCAAATTGTGGTGTCGCTACTTCCATCTGAGGTAAAAAGTGTGGCCCGCCTTTTCAATGAGTGTATGACTGCCGTAGGGTCCTGGATGGCACAGAATTGTCTTAAATTAAACTCTAGCAAGAAGGAGGTGCTATGCTTTGGCAATGACCCCGATTTCTGGACACCCGAGCGGTGGCCTGATACTCTTGGTCCACTCCCGCCCCAACAGGAAGGTTAAAAACCTAGGTGTATGGGTGGACCAGAAGCTTAACTTCAAAGACCAGATAAATGCAGTGACCTCGGCCACGTCCTCTGTGCTCAGGTCCTGCAAGAAAATCCTGTCATATCTACCGACAGATTGCTGAAAAACTGTTATCACCTCCCTCACCATGTCGAGGCTAGACTACTACAATAGTCTCTATTTTAACATACAGGAAGGACTACTGCAGAGGCTGAAAGTTTTGCATATTGCTGCTGCCAGACTGGTGTTGGGCATTCCAAAATATGACCCTATAGCGAAAGAGCTAAAGAAGTTGCACTGGCACCCAGATAAGAAGCGAACTCGGTTCAAGGCTTTGTGTCATGTGCATAAAACACTCTATGGAGGTGGACCCGCATATTTAAAAGAGCGACTGAACTGGTACACTCCAAATAGACCACTACGCTCATCGGATGCCAAATTGGTTCATGTGCCATTTGCAAAAAAAGCTACATGGGGCGGAAGAAGCTTTGTGGTTAGTGCAGCCAAAGCCTGGAATCAGCTCCCCCTGTAGCTAAGGGGTATGTCGAATCTTTTGGCTTTTCGGAAGGCCTTAAAGACTTAGCTATTTATGGATTGGACTGACTCCGATTTTGTTCCTGGGAAGAGTCACACAGCGCCAGGACACCTACGGGTAACAGTGCGCTTAAGACATTTTATAAATAAATAAATAAATAAATACACATGGCAAGCAGCGCAAGCATTAGAAAAGGAGAATGGTGCATGTCGACAGCACATGCACTGCAATACAGAACAAATTACCAAAGGCATAAATATACAACTGGTGGCCAATGAAACTGCAGCACAATAGTAATGAGGAAATACTCCTGTGGACAGCACTGTCAATAGACAAGTCCCAATGGGGAGGACCCAAAGCAACCAATAGCGGAAGGGGCTGCCATGTCGATCTTCTTCATGAGCGTCTGAGGGGGAATTTGGACCACACCTAGGCATCAGCAGTCTCTAGATAGCTTTGTCAATGAGGTATATTATCAGTTTTGAAAGGGTACCAATAAATAAATATGCAGGCAAATATAAAGTAATTGTTCACATGCACATTACTCTTATGCAGTGGATACTTTGAACTGAGTGGCACCACTTGTTGGCACAATTGAGAGCTCTGGAGCTGTAGTTGAAGGCACTGTGAGTTTCTCACAGGGTCTGTCAGTGGGTCAAAAAGTTGTTCAGAATACATAGCCATCAAATCATTGGCCTCTCTGCAAATCACACAGGACAGTGGTAATTTATTTTGGTTGCCAGTTTGATTCTATGCAAATAGGTGTGATGGGGCCCCAATCATGGGAGTACACCGTTTTCAGGTTAATGTAAACGAAAATGCAGTGGTTGCTTGCTACTTTAAAAACTCTTCCCTAACTTTTACACCCCACCACTTTTGAAATCGAACCAGCCACCACTGTAAATATTGCTTACTTGAATATGGAGTTGTTTAGAGTAATTATTTATTATTTAAATGTTTGTTGTGAGAATCTGGCAGAGTTTCCTCCTCTTGCAGCGTTTGCAATTTTTGAAGTATTTATTTGTTTTAATTATTGTGCCTTTTATGTTGTTGGTTTGTTTGTTAGATTTTATTGTTTAAAGTTGTTTATAGTGTTATTTTAATGGTTGGTTTAGTATAGTCTGAATTGTTTTAATCAGTTGAGTCCTTGTTTAGTAAGTACTAACTCATATTTTGTTTTGTAGTATAATATATATTTTATGTATAGAATTTATTTGTTTCTATACATTCATTTATATTTATGTTTGTGGTTAAATGTTTATAGTCACTAATAATGCTTTTGGTGTTTTTATTGTATGTGTTTTTGTGTACAATTTCTCTTGGAGTGCAAATTACATTTTTGGTTAAGGTAATTGATTTTTTTTCAAGTATAGATGTTTATTATAAGTTTGGTGTTTATGTGATGTAATCGTTCTGGTGTATTTTTTGAAGGGTTTATTAGTTATGTTGGCAATAATATTTTAGTCTATTGATTGGGATGCAAGATTTTTGACATTATATGTTTTTTTATAAGTGACAATATTTGTGGTAGGGATATTTTTGTGATCAATAAATGTAAAGATCTGTTTTTCTGACAACAACATTTACGTGCTTGACATATGTGATTTTTGTATTTAGGTATATGGAAACGATACATTTGTTCTTGATATCAAATCACTGATATCTGTGTATTTCGATATTTTATTTACTGGATCGATACTATGTCAGTGATCCACAAAAAACACAGTCTGTTAAAATAAATTCCAGTGGGGGGGTCATCTGCACAAACTAACAACTACCTTTCTTTCTCTCTCTGTCTTGCTTTGTGCCAAAGTCTGATTATGAAAAATGTGTTCCAGTCCAAACATCTACAGATATTAAGCAATGCAAGTGCCACCCTACTAGGCCTGGGTGTGAAATTCAGCTCCGCTCATGGAGTTTATTCCCACTCTGAACTCCAAATGGTGTGCACAATTCCAAAAAACTCTGAGTAGCGGAGCAGAGTTTTTTCTTTGTTTGCACTCTGCAATTTTAAGTTGCAGAGCACGAGCGAGGAAAATCTTACTCCAGACCACCTCCCGGTGAGATTTCTCAATGTAGACAGTTGTGAATGGCCACTACCGCTCCCATTGAGAAACCTTCCATTTGCATTGATAAAGCTGCCGTTCAAGTAGAACATCTACTTGAGCATCAGAAAGAGGCAGCACCCTCTTGTTTTGCGCATGGTGCTTGCGTTGTTTTTCCACAGCGGGAAAAACACCAAGCACTAACAAACAGCGAAAACGGAACCTAATGCACTCTGATCCTTGTGGTACTCCAAGTAGCACAGCAGAGTTTTTGGGTAACTTTGTGAAATTCCGAGTAGCCGATCTCTGTGAACTTTTCCCAGGCCCACACATTACCCAGAGTTTGGGAATTCCCCTACATACATACAAGAGACCGGAAAGCTATTCTTATTCGGGTATGTGATTTACGTACAATCCTAGTAATTGAGCAAAAAATGAAAACCTTCATGTTTGATTAAAATCCTTATTAAAGTACTAAATGATCTGTCCGCAGCTAGCACCTTCACACCACACCCCTCCCATTCTCAACAACAGTGTGAGGAACTTGAGTCTTTTTTTGTAAACAAAGTTGAGCTAATTCATCGGCAACTAGAACAGATACTGCTATGTTTGTGACTCCGTCTACTACTGACACCCAACCACTCGAGCTACTGGTCTCACATCCAGTGGATGGTCAGCCCACAACCAAGTCAGACAAACCCTTGAAAATCGATGCTTGGCCCCTTTTGGATCTTGCTCTATTGCAAACCTTACTGGCAAACATCAAGTCTGGCTCTCCACTTGATCCCCTCCCACCATCAAAACTCAGATTGTTAGAGGAGGCGGCCATTACAGTAGTTCTGGATCTTCTTAATTCCTACTTGATCACAGGTGTGGTATTTAGAATTGGAAGCCTGCTTTGGTACTTCCTCTGCTCAAGAAAAATGAACTTGACCCCCAGTGTTGGTCAAATTTCAGGCCAATCTTGTTTCTTTCGGTTTTCTCCAAAATTCTGGAAAAACATGTTATCATCCACCTCTCTTCCTGTGTTACTGCTCAAAACCTGCTGCATCCTTCCCATTCTGGGTTTAGGGCGGGCCATAGCACAGAATCAGCCCTACTTGGAGTCACAGAACTCCTGAGGCAAGAACTCAACTCTGGTGGGACTCCCACCCTTATCCTTCTGGATTTAAGTGCGGCTTTCGATACGGTCTCACACTCCATTCTGAATAGATTGGAGGTTGCAGGTGGCACTGCTTAAAGATGGCTATTTTCTTTTCTGAAAAACCAAATGTTTCAGGTCTTATCAGCAAACAAAACCTCTACGACCTTGACACTGAACTCCGGAGTTCCTCAGGGATCTCTACTGAGCCCTCTGCTTTTTAACATTTACCTTCTCCCTTTGATGGAAGTGATTAAACGGTCTGGTCTCACCGTATTTTCATACGCAGATGACTCTCAGATTATTTTCTCACTATTTGATGCTCAAAATAAAAGATCCCATGCCCTCAGGCAAGCCCTGCTCAACATCGCCCTCTGGATGAACAGATATGTCCTTAAACTCAATGGCAATAAAAGCGAAGTCCTGATCCTGAGTAACAATCCCAAACCTTGGAGAGTTAATGACTGGCCCACCTTATTGGGGCCTCTACCCATGCCGGTTGATAAGGTTAAGAATCTCGGTTTCACCATTGATAAGAATCTATCCCTGAAACCGCAGGTTTACAAGCTCACAGCCTCCTTCTTTTTCACTATGAAATGGCTCAAGAAAATCCGTAGGCTGGTTCCTCTAAGCTCCCAGAGAACAACGATGCAGGCCTTGGTAACCTCCAGACTGGACTATGGAAATGTACTGTATCTGGGCATTGATAAAGCCTTGATTCATCGCTTACAGATTATCAAGGATGCAGCCGCCCACCTTCTTTTCGGGTTGCCGAGACATGCTTCTATCTTCCAACCCAGGGGAAACTACAGCGAGGGCTTCGTGATGTCCAAATGACCGACAAATCAAGTCATCCAAAACAGAAATTAAATAGACAACCAAGGACAACAAGAATACGCACAAGTCGTTTTTAAAAAAGAATATAAAGGATTTGAATAATAGCAGTCTTCTATAAATTAAACAGAAATACCCAGTCAGAGGATCCACCTCTGGAAGGTTGCTGTCCCCTACTTCTTCGGGTGATTTAACTTATCCCCATCGTATGTTATAATCTAGATATCGAATGGCATTGTAGACCACAGACGAATTGCCATATATGAAGTTTGAATAAAAGAGGAGTTGCGTCACCGCAATTCTCTAGATATCGTTACAGAATATTTAATTTTCTTTGGTGAGATCGGTTATTCTGCCAAGAGGTCCTGAGGAAGGTGGTCACAACCCACCGAAACACGTCGACCTTGCGTATTAGATCGCACTACTACACGTGATCCCTCCGACACAGAAGGAAGAGTGAATGGAGTGTGTATGAAAGTGGTTGTATGAGAATTTGGTGAATCAGTATTAGTTTCTTTTTTCTGTACGATATCTGTATACTAATTGTCTTCATGAATTTTTATGTGTCTTTTTGTAAAATAACTCTATGAAATGAAATAACAATATAAAGAAATGATAAAAAATGAATAATAAAAAAATTTCAAAAGTAAAAATATTTGGAGCCACCTTGTGTTTAAAAAGTTTACAGTAAATATAAAGTTTTTGGGTATAGATATTAAGAGGTCGGTAGGGAATTCTTGTTCTTTGATGCTTCTATCTCTCGCCTGCTCCATAATTTGCACTGGCTGAAAGTTGACAAATGGAATACATTTAAGGCCTTATTCTACATTTTTCAAACTGGACATGGTCTCGCCCCTTCCTATATCCAAGATCTGTTGTCCTAGTATGTCCCCGCCCGGTCACTGAGATCAGCCAATCTCGCACTGTCTCCCACACCTAGATTTCACAGAGCTCGTATTAAGGGGCGCTCTTCTTCTGTTTTAGGACCAAAACTCTGGAATTCTCTTCTGGTAGCTCTTAGGAACTGTGACTCACTGCTTACCTTTTGTAAGAACTTTAAAACCATGCTCTTTAACTGCCCTGACGGAATCTGCCACCTGGTAATGTTGCTGTGTCTCTTGCTACTGTCTGCCTCTAGCTCCGGGACACCCTGTTGGGTAGCTGCGCTCTCTATTAGTCTCTTAAATAAATAGGCATGTAAGCTTGTTTATTAGCACCAAAGAGACACATTTAGCGATAAAGTGATTTTAACATTAACATGTTCCTACAAATATACATTATAAAAGAAAATAAGATACCGGATTTGGCAACAAAAGGTGAAATAATTTGAACAGATCCAAGAATGCCCTCCAGCTGATTCTTCAATTAAGGATTTACCACTTGAAAGAGAAGGAGAGGAAGTGGAGTAGTAAGTGGCATATTAGGTGTACACTGCTTTCTCATCTCTGTGATCCTTTTCAACAGAATAATAGTAATGTTTTTGGAGATATTATGCCCCTAACAATTGATTTAATTAATTCTTTACCAAGTGCATCTCCTTGTCTTGAAATTTAGCAGCCTTTAAAATTTGCTGCATGTGAAGATGTGTTGAGAAGGTACATAATGAGCACATGTATTCAGTTGGGAATCCGGGAGCAGCAGAACTAATCTAATAATTGTCATTTGACGCTTCTCTTGCTGCTCTTGTTCCTTTTGGCCACAGGGATCATGAGGCAGCCCCAAAAACAAAATGTTAACAGATCTCAAAATGCCCTCGTTCAGTAGTTTCCATTTGTTGCCCTTTCCTTAGCCTCTCAGAAGCAAAAAGGGACTAAAAGATGTATGGTCATAAAGGGTCAGTACTGTGAAATCTAAAGGTAGCAAAGGAATTGTCATGTCACCGATATTACCGCTGGCATTTTAGCATATGGATGTCCATGACTAAAGATTACATCAATATTGAACACTACCTAACACTGGGGTTTTCTCCTTGTCTTGAAGGCCCATAGCAGCGATTAAGACATTTATGTTGTGATATACAAATTTCTGCAGGTCCTGCCAAAACATTTTGTGAGCCGTGTCCGCCACCATATAATTTTCACGTTCTAAGCTGATTGTTGCTATTATATCTTGGGAAATTCATGCCCCAACCCTTCACTATACCTGTAGTTATCTTAGTCTTAACTGTGCTATGTTGATCTGAAAACCTCCAGATCTTAGAACCCCTTAATCATTCATTCTCCTTTTGAGATTATGTGGCTCTGGCTGTGTGCTTCACCTGTACTCTTCTAACCCTCCAAACCTCAATTCATCTTGTAAACCACATAAATCTTTTCCGCACAGAATTCAAAGAAAGGTTTGACCATCAAGACCTTAAGTTATCTGCTCAAGAGGAAATTTTGTAACTCAGCCAATGGTCCATGGACCTTTGTACCTTCATCTCCAAATTCAAAGTCATAGCTAGGGAAACTGACTGGCCTGACTGGAATAGTAATCCTGTGCACATGTTGGATCAAACGCTCTGTGGGGTTTAGCAGTTGAGTCTACCAAACCTACATTGGTTGTCCTTGTTGCTGTCATATATTGTTGTTGTAACCTCCTTTCCCTTACCCACACATTCATCTGAATGCTGCCTCACTGCTACACACAATTGCACCCTGCTCACTTGTGGGCCGGGTGGGTATGGGTGTGCGGCAGGGACATTGGGAAGGATGTGCCAACAGTAGTTGTGACACAGCAGTGACAGAGAGCCAGGGGCCTCATTACTCTGCATGGTTACCAACAAGTCTCTGGATACACTCTCACCATAGCAACTTGTGATCCCACTGCACTCTGGCTCAGTGGACTGTGAGCGATCCTCATCTGGCTTTGATAAAGGTGCTGCCATTTTTGCACATTGGTACATTGAAATACTGGAAAAGTGCTGGAAAACAGACTTAAACGTTGGCAGTGGTTGTTGGCAGCGGCAGTTCACCAAATCATGGGGAGGATATAAGTGGACAATCACTATTGCTCCTCACTGTTCATTACTGCCATCACTGTGTAGCGAGATAGCAGGGCGGGAAAACTGAATCACACTGCCATTTGACATTCCTGGCTCAGTGATATTGTTCCGCTTACCATCAATTTATCATTGGATGGTAATCAGAACAATCAATATTACTTATGATCCAGCGCTGCTCTCAAACAACCCTCCAAATCATCACGGACTACTCCGGAGCTTTCACACTCTACTCGTCGGTGGGGCCCATAGCACCGCTAGTCACTCATACACACAAAACACACTGCTCCCAAGATCAGAGATACCTAGAGGACGAGCTGCTGGACATGCGTAGGACCCTAATTTATCTATACAGTTTAAATGCTATACATTATGTACATATGCATTTTATGGACATATCCATGGTAATTTAAATTCATTAAAACAACCTTAAGGCACCCCACTATTTTGGTCAATGGATTAGCTAGTGAAGGTTAATAATGGATAACAAGACCTGCTTAGTTTCCATTCAGTTAACTTTATTTTGCATTTTAAATTCTTTTGTCATGACCTTTAAAACTAAGCTCAATTTTATTCAGAAATCTATTTAAACATTTCTATTATCATTAAAACAAGAGTAAAAGAATAAATTCAGTTAGCTTACATTTATTAGCAAAATGGTTCAGAAATTAAAAGATTCAAAGACATATTACCCGTCTTCTTGACGCGATGGAAAAAAACAGAAATAAAATGCACAAGTGCCCAAAAAACCAGCCTCTCTATCTTCCTCGATGTCTACCTTCCATCAGGACTCCAATTCCATCAAAAGTTAAAGTCAGAAAAATGTCAAAGTCTTTTGCAACCAAAAATCAATCAGTCCAAGAGCATGCCAAGGTGCAAAGTTAAAAGCAAAAAGATTAGTTTTTCTCTCCTCCAAACAGCCTCTCGTAAACCCTTTTTCACTATCTAACAAAAAATTTACACTTTAGGGTCCATACTTAATCCTCATTGGTCCAATTGAGGGGTGGTGAAGATCACCTCATCTCTTCATTGTCCGCAATTTTTCTAAATCACTGTCATAATTCTCATACAGTCCTAATTGTTCGCAACAATTGTCCATTTTGTTCTTCCATGTTGTTATTTCCCATCACTTTCCCATGCTTTTAGCTTGAGCATGTCAGCTGGCACCCTTCCGCACTTCCAGGCCACGCTGACCTTGACATCAGCAGCTTATGCACAGGTTGCTCGTACATCTCTTCAGCATTGTCACGCATGCGTAGAATGACACTCTCTTGGAGTGTCGCAAAAACTCCGTTTTTATTTAGGCCGCATGGGCCTTAATGGGAACTATTATGAAAACAAACACAAATTTATGTTAGATTTCGAAAAAACAACCCTTCTGTTTACCTTCCCCCTTTCTAGAATTACCCCGTTAGTTATTACCTAGCTTTAACCCACGACAATGTTCTTATATGTACAGATTTCTCTCGACTTTGCCACAATAGACTATAAATAAGCATGTTTGCTTAGCTCTCTTTTGCTACAAAGTATTATTGCACTATATTAGTATGGCAACTTCACTTGATTAATATGTTACGATTTTGCAACACAAGCAAATTAGTATCACGCGTATACTTTCTGTGTGTGCTCGTTTTCAGGTTGATTTAGTATCCCAATTCACAGGATTAGCATATGTTAGACATTATGGGAAATCTGATTTCACGAGATGTACACAAACAATTTTGTCACTTCCTCGCTCCATCACTTACAGGTAAGTAATATCGATTGCAAAAATATCGAAGTGGTAAATATAGATCACAAAAACATAGTTGTTAAAAATATCGAATTAATATTAAGGTTATGTCTTTTGGCATTTGTATGAGAATTGTTTGTCATTTTAGTATATGTGTTATAATTTATTGTACAGTTTTACATTTTAACAAACATATTTTTGAAGTAAAAATAAAAGCAATTATAAAGTGAAGTAAATAAAACTTTATATATATATTTGTATAATATACAGATTTCAAATGGTATTTTTTTATTGATTACAATATGTAAGTTTTTTTAAACTTAAAAAAAATCATTATTTTAACATATTCTTTATTAGTATATATTGAGTAATTGTACATGTATTATACTATTTTTTAATTTATACTTTATAAATGTTTCAAAACATTTAACAACATTGCTTGACATGATTAATATTTGCAACATTTTTTTTTACTTTCTGTAACATTTTTACTTTTTTGGTTTATTTACCAGGAACAAAGTCGCAGTTAGGGCATTGAGGGTAAGAGGAATTTAGGGTGCATGATAGGTGTCGTGTTGTGTGTGAGTTTTTGGTATATTTAGAAGTGTTTTGGTAGTGTTTTGCACTATGTTGTCATTTTGCATTTTTCCAAATGCTAATATTAATGTATGAATGTTTTATGTTTCATGGTTCTTTTACAGGTTTTTGTCTCTGAATGCTTACTGTGGGAATTTGGAGTTCCCCATTTTTTAATTCTTTTTGAAGGAAATCAGTTTTGTTCATTATAAACCAATGTGTTTTATATACATTTTCTTTCTTTCAGACTTTCTAGGAGTTTAGGATGCCATGGAATGTATTATATACAAAATGTTGAAAAGTTACTGGGAGTATTGTACAATCCAATATACCAGGTCTGATTAGAGCCCTCATTTGAAGACTGACTGAAAGGTTACTACCACAAACATGGCTGAGTATAGTTTCCATTAAACTGTCAGTCTGCCAGCTCTATTATGAGGTGGGTACACATCAGGTTTCTGATGGCAGTGCTGCTGCTGTCTCCACAACTGGCAACCCTACATCAATGGCTTGACAGAAAAGAGGACACATCTGTGGAAAAATTTCAGACCACTCGGTCTATTTAAAGTTGATAGTCTGATTTTTTTTTCTGTTTGGAGAAAACCAGTCAAAAATACTAAAGAAAGCTCTTCAATCCTGAGGGTCCTTAGGGGCCAACTAGCCCACCAGGTACCTCCAGTATGCGCCAGAGAGCTGCGTTGCAGAGAGGTGTTCAGAGGTCACACCCCTTTTTACAATACTCAGCAATGCAGCTCCCTAGTTTGGAGTGTTGACAGCCAATTTGCATAAAGCTCGTGATCGGGAGGGTGCGCGGACCCTGCACGGCCATAGATAACGAAAGTTTTTAATTTTGATTTTCTCAGCAACTACTGAACGAATATACTCCATTTAACAAAAAGGTGTCTTTCTGAACCAAGTGGTAACTTTTTGCCAAATTTAGTGTAATTCCGTTCAGCAGTTCGGGCTGTAGCTGTGTCTAAAGTTTCCTATGAGAAATTGCATGGGAAAAACATGTTTTGGTAACCCCCTTTTTTCTTGGTCCCTGCTTGCCGAATCACCCCGAAACTTTCAAGATAGGAGCAGACCAGAGCCGGCCATGAGTTTTCAAAATTTCATGAAGATTCATCAACCAGCGCTAAAGTTATAGGGAATAGAATGTTGTGATTTTCCTATGGAAAATAGGTCCTAACTATAACTACCTACTGGCGGCCGCCAGTAGGTAATATATCCTAAGAAAAGCAGACATTTGAGGTGAGAAGATCTAGAGTGTTGCTGACATAGAGAGTGCTCTGTACAGGAGCTGCTTTCTACCTAAACTTGAGAACTACCCAGAGTTCTCTGCTTCTTTTTTGCATTATGTATCTGTCACTCTATGCCTGAAAGGGTATTGTTTTGACTTATACTGGGTACACCCTTGTGTCTGGACAAATGTATACCTCTCTGAAGAGCTCCATGTAGAGTGAAATACAGTGGCAGTGGTTACTTTTACTCATTTAAGGGTGGCTTGGTTGGTATTTTACCAATTCAAAGCTGTAATACTGTGCCTGGAGTGGTAAACGGCTTTTGTCATTTTACAGCTCGGCATGGACAGCACTGTGCTAGTCCTATGCTTAAAAACTTTGCTGTAGTAATGGCAAAAGACTTGGTCCCTTTCTATCTTGGAGTGGATGGCACTGTGCTAATCCTATGCTTAAAGACTTTGATAGAAAAGCAGACATTTGAGGCGAGCAGGTCCAAAGTGTCGCTGGTGTTGAGAGGGCACTTTACTGGAGCTGCTTTCCATCTAAACTTGAGAACTACCCAGAGTTCTCTGCTTCTATTTTGCATATATACATATATATATATATATATAGTTAGGATGTAGTTTCCATAGGAAGAGCATTTTTTCATTTGCTAATAACGTTGGTGTAGTTTTACGGATCATCCTGAAATTTTCAAAACATTTGCCAATACCTTCAGCTGTTGTATTAAAAATTCTCACTTTCACCTTAGGCTTAGATTTACTTGTACATATTTTTAAATGCCCTCCCCCGCAAACTTTGAACATGATAGAACATGTTTAGGTGTAGATCTATGTCCTTGCCTGTGTATTCATGAGTAAGTAAATTAGTACAGGTGCACTACCTTACATACACTTAAATGCCTTTGTAAATTTCATGCACACACAACAGTGATGGACAGAATGTGGATCAATGTCACACATTCACCCCAGTCCAAAGATCTGGGCCCAAATCCATCGTTTTTCCACTCCACACCACCCTGGGTTAGACAATGGCGATATGCAAATCAGCGCTGACCCTGTGCCCCATGGGAACAGTCCAGTCCGAACTACAAAAGCCATGTCCTTCCCAGAACGGAATCAAGCATCCGAGGACCGGCCCGGTTTCGAGGTAACACCTCTCATCAGCCCGGCTAGCTTGACTCCAGTGGTGTGGAGTGCCTGGGACTCACGTCTGAGCATCCCCAGTACACTTAGAGCGGTAATTGCAAACACAACAGTGATGGACAGAATGTGGATCAATGTCACACATTCACCCCAGTCCAAAGATCTGGGCCCAAATCCATCGTTTTTCCACTCCACACCACCCTGGGTTAGAAAATGGCGATATGCAAATCAGCGCTGACCCTGTGCCCCATGGGAACAGTCCAGGGGTGAATGTGGGTGAATGTGTGACATTGATCCACATTCTGTCCATCACTGTTGTGTTTGCAGTTACCCCTTTTGTAAATTTCATTGCAGGTATCTTGAAACCAAGAGACAGTAAATAGGTCCGCAAACTAAGTGGAAAATGAATTTTGCACAAATAAACAAATACACAAATAAAGTTGACCATTACATTCAGAAATGAATTTGTCCCACTGAAACCTAAATACGTAATTTTATGAAGAAACACCAGCCCGTGCACACAGAAGCCACCATTGAAGATATGTAGTTGCAAAGTTGTTAATTCTTTTAACAACAGAGCTACATTTGTAAGGCATAGCATTAAAGAAGGCAGATCTATATATTTATTTTCTACTAGAGTTTCTAAAGTTAGATAGCTGTACACTCTAGAGTAATCCGTTCATAATAAAACAATTGTAGCACTCTTGAACTGAAATGTCACCAAAAGCATAGTGGCCAAGAACTGCTCAGCACATACATGTCTTTAATGTTTTTCTTTTCTGCTGGGTCAGGGTGACCTTGGTAGCTACTGCAAGTGCTGTGAGAGAAGTTCCAGGAATATAAAATACGTAAGTGGGCCACAGTGACTTACTGAGCAAAAAGCACATTGATGATCTTTAAAGAGAGCCATCATTTTTGACCAAAGAAATGATGATATGAACATGAAAGACCTTAACTTGCCGGAACAATGCAGGATTAATCGTGCTGGAACTAGAAGCAGTTCACTTTGTGTATTGTAGCATAGGAACACTGAGAGGCATATGAATTGGAAAGTGTGAATTAGCTATAATAAAAACAAAACAACAACAACTTGTTTTATACAGCACCTCATACTGCACTATCAGTATTGCATAATCAAACGTTAAGTTTAAACATGCAAATAACCTCAAAGGATAGAAAGCATGTGTGGCCTTGCAGGCCTGAAACACATCCAGAATAATCAAAATCTGATGCAGTGCAACACAGCAAGACAACTTACAGCGCTGCTCTCTGTCAAATGGAGAAGGCAGGAATGCTCCATTTCCATCAATATATGGCACTTTTAGCTCTTCCCTTGCTCTGGGGCACTTGTGGACTCCTAGCACCAATGCAGGCACCCTTGATGCATTCCCAGGTTTACCAGTCTTGGTAAATCTGGGGATGTGACTAAATGCATGAGGAGATGTGTGGGAACATCCAAGCTCCACCCATGTAATGCCTTCCCGGCGCAGAGTAATGCAAGGCAACGACAAGCCCTGCCCTGCATTACTCCAGATTCTCTGTAATGCAAGGGCAATGCAATCTCAATCCTATGATAAATATAGCCCATAATCTGCACATCTCTGGAGATGTGAAGAGCATGTGTTAACAATCTGAAATATTTTGTTGTGTAGGGATGTGTGAGCTACTTTATTTTAATTATCTAAATGGTGAGGTCCTTGCTAAATGTATAATTGCATAACAAATAGTTACATTAGATACAGATCTATTCAGTGCACCTCCTGTGCATTTTTAATTGACTGTATCCAGTTTTGTATTAATGCATGGGTGTTGAACATAGGTGCAGGATGGCCAGACCTATGCCACATTTTTCAGGATATTTACTGATCGGGGGAGGTCATTTAGTTTCCGGCGAATGCGGGCATCCACTAAAAAGTGGCCAATCAAGCAACTATCTCTGTTGTGATTCAAGTCCCCATTTAGAGACTAGGGATTTATGAGATTTCCTCTGGAGGAGCCTTAGCCAGATCACTTGTTGATTTAATTTGTTGATTTATATAGAGCAATTTATCACCTTTGAGGGCATCCAGGTGCTGTCCATGAGCATGGAGAAATTAAGGGATTATCTTAGAATCACAGGATGTTGAGCAGACATTGAGACGTGAACCCGGATCCCCAGCTCCTGAGTTGGCAGCTCAGGCACCTGCACCACATCTCCTTCCTCTGATAACCCTTGACTTGGTTATACAGCCACTTTTTTATATCTAGGAAAACGTGGGGGTTGCCCTGCCTTTTTGAGGCTAGCCAACCATCGCTGATTTTCCCTGGCTTGGACCCCTATGTAAGGCCTTGTGGTCTCCAGAAGGGAATAGAAACAATTGCTCCCACACATAGGGAAAAATCTCCCCGTGCAAGGTGTCAGGGTCATTGTTTTTTTAAACGGTAACAGCTCATAAAAAATAATGTTGTACAGGCCAAAAAATATCTCAAGCACATCATTCTGCACTACGCAGATACACTGAAGGTACAGAGATCACTTCCAGGCATCCCAAATCTCTAGATATGGCATTTGGGGCCAGATGTAGGTAATTCTAATTTACCGATTCTTAAATACCGAATTTTACCGATTCGGTATTTATGAATCGGTAAAATAGAAGGTGGGAGATGTAGGTAATTTCTAAATGTGAATAACCAATTCGGAAACATTCGGTATTTACCGATTCGGTAAATACCGAATCGGTATTTCCCATTGATTCCTATGGGCTGTGAAGCCCATAAGAATCAATGGAAAATACCGATTCGGTATTTACCGAATCGGTAACTACCGAATCCTGCAAGGGTGCAGGGGGTGTCACTTTGACACCCTCTAGCACCCAGACTACAGGCATGTGTGACATGTGGCACACACACATGCCCTAAGGGCATGTCTGTGTGTCACATAGCACAGGTGTGCATGCACAGATGTGCATGCACACCTGAATTCGGTATTTTACCACCTAATAGGATTGGGTGGTAAAATACGACTCTTAAGGGCCTGTGGCACTCTTTGAAGTGCCACCTACATCTCATTTACAGAATCGGTAAATTTACCGATTCGGTATTTTACCGATTCTGTATATTTACCGAATCGGTAAATTTACCGATTCTGTAAATGACATGCCCCCTACATGCCGAATCATAAATACCGGTCGGTAACGGAAGAAATCGTCTGTTACCGACCGGTATTTTGGCTCCTACATCCGGCCCTAGATTATTGACCAGGAGAGCGGACAAAAGGCCCTTTGCAGACCCAGCAGCCCATCTTAGTTTATATGATAGTGTTACTGCATGTGCAGGTATATTAGTCAACACTGGCCTTTGCCCCCTACTCATTTCTGTATAAGTTTCTACTGTATATGTAAGGGGAACTAAGTGCCTGATTACTATGGCGGTGAACCCGCCACTGACAGGCTGTCGTGGCGTGTTCACTGCCATCGTGAGGCCATTTCCAGCCTGCCAGATTGTGATGGTGGGCGGAGTGCTGGCAGGCGAAAAGCCCGACCACCACGGGTCCAACAGTAGCAATCGCTCCGATTGCCTGTCAGACTGCCCCACATCCCCAGAATGGTGGCAATGCCTAGCAGGCACTGCCCTCCTGATTAGGATGCAGGATCCCGCCAGCCTTTCCATGGTGTTTCACCTGCCATGGAAAGGCCTGCAGGGATGGACTTTGGGGGCCTGTAGTGGGCCCCCCTTTCCCCCGGCACTTTGAAGTTGCTCTTTAGGGGGCACCTAGGGTGCTTACATTTCTCTGCATCATTTGGCAGGCCTGCATGGTGCCTGCCCTTTAGTGCAGGGAAATAATAAAGGTGCAATTTCAGCCTTGAGGCAGCTGCTGCAGCTAGCAGCACCCACCGCAATGTTAAATATAGCAAATGCAACCTCTGTGGTGGTGGTCGCATCGTGAGTACATGAGTGAGAGTGCAAACTTATAACGGGGCAGTCCCCATCCCCAGGACGATGGCGGGCGGACTTTGTAATGACCCCTAAAGCCTAACTGTACCCCACTTATACCTACAAGGGATTAGGTGAGCGTCTTAGTCAGAGCTCTGTTAGCAAGGCATGCAGATCTCTTGGCATTAGAATCATATCTTCACACATTATTTGGGTACTAAGGGAGGTGCTTATCTGGTATGTACAGGAACAAAGATTTGTTTTCAACCATATTTGGTTTGAAAATTGGATCCTGTTAACATCAATGGTATTATAAACAGTGAAAATCCTATTACAAGTATTGCAATCTTGGACATTTTTTTAAATTACTGAAGATGAAAATGTATCTCCTGGTGATGACAATGGCTAAATTCAATCATTTTCAGTTCAGTTCAAAAACCTTTATTTCGGTCAGTAAGACCATAAACGTATGTGTACATTACAACAAAAAACATGACAGTATATGGTTAAAAACACACTGAACAAAGATGTGAAAATGAAAAAAAGCAACATTATTGGGAACAGGAGAAATTTGACTGCACGGGCCAGTGAGACATTAGTTTCGGGAAAAGTGCAAGTGCAATAATAACCAAAAAAAGCACAGGCATGGATACAAGCAAACAGATCAATTGGAGGGATCAACTAGAGCACAGTGAATTTGAAAGTATACCTGGAGAGGGTTATATATAAAATATCACAATTAAAAATCATCATTTCATAGTTACATTTTTTTTAAACAATTAAAAAGAATAAAAACGTTTTTCCTTTCTTCATTATTGTAGTATCCGAACAATCTATACACTAGGAGCTTGGGTGGTTGTTACTATTCTTTGTTTTTCTTTTTCTATAAAAGCCCAATGCCTATGCCACATTGCATTTAGAAACCAAGAGACAGCAAAGACGATGGGCTCAGATGTGTCGTGCTTCAAAACTCTCACCTAGCAATGCACAGACCCCATGTTCCTACACAATTGTATAAGCCAACACTGCCTTGCCGCTTTGTACCCAGGGCAAAAAAACAAAACATGCAACTCTTACTCCTCCTGGTGGTTACAGGCTGGGCAGCCACATTTGGCCGATCCAGACCATTTGGAAGTAAAGGCCCGCAGGGGAAGGGTACTAAATCTGAACTGGAGGTACAATTTTCATGCTGGGAACAGTAGAATAATTTTAAATAGACTAAAAAGTTGATTTTAAGTTGAAACTTTAGGATTCCCATGAAGCCTAAAGCTGTGAGAATGTTTTGATTTATTTTTTTGCTTTCATAATGTTTGACTAAATGTACAGGTCTCCTCTCCTCTTTTAATCAGTAAACTTTATTTTATGATCAGTAGAAAGAAACAAGCTGTGGGTGCTCTTGGATGGTATTTATTGCAACAGGTGCTTATTCGGATTGGGATGGACCTTCCCAATTCATGCAAAAGTCACTCGATTGGGCAAAGGCGGGCACATGTCCCGCCTTTGTAACGCCCATTCCCGACTGTGGCTAGCACGAATGTATGATATAACAACACACGCCTTCATCATGCATGCCTTTACCACACATCCACTACCACGCATGACTCACTACCACGCATCCCATTACCACGCATACCATTTCATCACACATGCATCCGGACACTTTCAAACTTCCATTACTATGCTTACACTAACCACACATACCACTTCATGATTACTAACTTTCACTCAGGGCAGCTCTTCCTCTTCGTGCCATTTCAGTTTATGCAGCAACATTGCACTCTGTCACCCGTACACTCCTCTCATGCCGATTCTCCTATCACTTATCCGTCAGAGTGACATACCCCGCAGTTCCTGGTGTTCTCCTCTATGTCCTGGCCACACCTCCGCTACCCTTAGTTTCCATTTTTTTTTAACCATTTTTTGTGTCTACGCATGCGCAGCCTCGTTTCCAAGTCCTCGCTACTCTCATTAGCTTCAAGTTTGTCTAGCCTCCCTCTCCTCTCCTCATTGCAGGTACTTTATTTTTGGTTTGTTTTAAAGGGCCTTCGGGCTCATCTGCTTTTACACAATATTTATATAATATTAAAATTCATATTTTAATATTATAATTATTTTATATTACTTTTTTGATTTATGTTGCCTCAGGTGCAAAACCAGGATTACATACTCCGACCTCCACCATTTTATTATTTTTCCCTCGTCAATATTCATTTTTCTGCCACACACCCCCTTTTAATGTTGGCCTCCGACTTTGACTTGAGACTTTGTCACACTAATCCCCTTAAACTATTTTAAACCACTTAATCCACTGCCATTTCAACACGGTCATATCCGCGTGTGACCGACACCACAAAGCCATTACCATCGTCATAAACTTTATTCGACAGTTAAGTCATAAAAACACATCATACAAACCATTCATCAAGTACAGGATAAAACAATCATAGTGTAATAATTTATATAAATAAGTAAAATAGGATTAAACTCAATTAGGCTCAACGACTATCGAATATATATATATCTTTTTTTTAAATTGTATCAAGTAAAATTGTTTATAACATTTTTATCAAATTTGCAAGGGGAGTTATTATCATATTCACTAATACATCATGTAGAATAGGGGATAGTTCAGTAGCAGACAGTAGCTATCAATCACACAGGAACCCTATCCCCTGACTTTTTCGAGCAATAAAGATTTCTTTACTGGGGCAAAGAAAGTCTAAAGGGACAGTGATCACTTAACAACAGCATCTGTTTCGATCGAATTGTCCACGCCCATTTCAAAAACTTTGCCACAGCTATAGCAATGGGAGGGTTAGGATCTGAGCCCAAGATTATCAGGGCCTCCTCATGTCTTCGAGTGCCTATTAGGCGACAGATTGGTTTAATCCACTTTTGGCGAGGTGCAGTGTATAAAGGACAGAAAAACAAGATATGACTCACAGATTCTTGTTGATCCGTGCACCTAAGACATCTGTCACTGATTTTGTCCGCCCATTTGGCAGTAAATAGCCTTGTCGGGAGGGTTCCCACCCTGAATTGAAAAAACAGTTTTCAATCTAAGGGCTTTTCTATAGCATCCCAATACCTTTCTAACACTGGGCTAAGCTTAAATTCAAGGAATCGTCAAGTAAGATGAGACGAGAGACCCTTTAAACATATTGAGGAAGAAACCATCTCCCAGTACCTTCCCTTCAGGATTTTTTTGAAGGAAAGACTGCATTCAAAGGATCATCCTACAGTTCAATCATTCCCAACCTTACTAGCAGAGATCTAATGTCCTTCAGCCATCTAATTTTGTGGAAGGAATCCTTATCAATAATATCCTTGAGACCATGAGCATAATGCGCGAGTTCCTCTGTTGTCCATATTCTGCTCCAGTATAATAATGGGCGCAGAATAGCCAGATCTTTAATTGCTTTCCTACTAAGATCCCACAAAAGTGGTATTAGTGGAGTACTTTGTGGGACACTGGTAAGTTTACGTAAGAACTCATTTTCCGACACAGACAGGCGTTTTAGATTTTTGAACCCCCACAGTTCGGCTCCGTAAAGGGCCGAACTTAATACCTGCATCCCATAGATATCAAGAACATGACTGATTGGCTTTGTTAGGGAGGTTTTGTATTTATTTAGGAGAAGGCCTGACTGCTATTGGTGTTTCAGGATAGCCAAATCAAGTTGGCTATTCCAATGCATATCTCTCTGCAGGGTAACTCCCAGATAAGAAAAGGCGTCGACCTGCTCTAGTGGACAGTTATTCATGTTAACACTTCCTCTGAAAGATTTGTGTTTGTTAAAGGACATACATTTTGTCTTAGCAGCATTGATTTCCAATCCATGCAAAAGGCAAAAGTCTCCGAACCGCTGGAGGGCCCGCTGGAGGCCACTCGGTGTTTTGGAGATAATCAAAGTGTCGTCCGCAAACATGAGAACTGGAATGCGGATGCCTGCCAACGCGGGGGCGTCTGTGGGAACCAGGGCGAGGTAGTCCGCCACCCCGTTGACAAAGAGCGAAAACAGGGTAGGCGCCATAACGCAACCCTGCTGCACTCCCCGCTCAACGGGGAAGGTTTCCGTAACCTCGCCCTGCATCCCCCACCACACCCGAGCGTAGTTATCCTCATGCAAACGCACTACCAGTGTAAGCAACTCCGGGGCCATCCGCAGCCCCTCCAAGACTCGCCATAATTTACAACGCGGTACTAAGTCAAAAGCTGCCCTCAAATCAACGAACACAGCATACAGAGACCCTTTTTCCAAGACCACTGTCCGCCAACAGAGAGTAATAAAACGAAAAACTTGGTCGATCGTGCTTGTTTTAGGACGGACGCTGGCCTGCAATGGGCTTAAGATGTTGTTTTCATCCATCCAAGTCTGTATTTTATACAAAACCAATCGACCCATGATTTTCTGAATGGAGTCGATTAGGCTAATAGGCCTATAATTGCCTGCTACAGACTTGTCCCCTTTTTTATATATCCGGACTATTTCTGCCCCCTTTCAAGAGAGAGGGACAGCCGCTCCCTGAGCTATAGCATTAGCCAAATAGGCAATATATAATCGCCAAGTTAGTTTGTCATTAAGAAACACGTCGGCAGGGATGCAATCAATGCCCGGTGCACTTCCCTCCGTCACTGTCTCTAGTGCCCTATCAACATCTACTAGGGTGAAGGCAGGTTCTACATAAAATGTATGGATAAATGAGCCAACGCTCACATCCCTGTCACTACAAGCATATTGGGGCTTAAAGTAATCTACCCACAAGTTTTGAGCAACATTATTCTGTGGGCGATCGGGGTACCCACCCCTGTCCCATTTGAATATCTCCCAAAATAGTTTTGAGTCTTTAGCCGCACAGGCTTGTTTGAGCTCCTGCCACTTATGCTCATCCCAAGTCTTTCTTGCCTTAGTCTGTGCTTTCCTGTAGCTTGCACGTGCCTCTCTAACCTTACTCGGTTCCCTAGTTTTTAATGCTAGCCCCAGCTCAAGCCACGCTTGTTGGCAAGCTGCATTATACCACTTCTCAGATTTTTCCCTGGGTTTGTTTCTACCTGAGAACGGCTTGCAAAAATATGTTTTACGTTGGACAAAGAGGTTAGTATGGGCTTCGATAATAGAAGAATGTGAAGTCCCATTAGTGACACCCAGGGCTACCAGTACCTTATTTACGTTGTTCTTAATGGAAGTCAAAGTTTCAAAGTTTCAGGGTGCTCAGCCACTTTGCTCCACTTAAGGTGGCACTCATCATTTGCTAGGACGATATCGGGAGCAGTTACAACCTGGGTAGCTGCTAACACTCCATCTAGTCCCAGCCTAAGTAGTGAAGTAAGGGGGTTGTGATCGCTCTCTAAACCACGCTTATGCCTTTATCATGACAAATAAATGCATACTCATAGTAAAAGCATGCGTGGTAAAGGCATGCGTGGTAATGGCTTAGTGGTGACTGTCACGTGTGGTTATGACCGTGTTGTAATGGCTGTTTCCCAACTAGCACACACAGCAGCTCATGTTAGCCTCGCAGCCTCTGCCGTGCTCCCTCCCCCGCCCCTCTGTAGTGCGCGCCCACCACTGGTTCCCCCACTGTTCGGGACTGGCCTGCCCCCTCCCCCGTATCTGCGCGTAGAGATTGAAGTAAGGATCGCGACCACCCTGCCTTGAGGCAGACATAAGGAAAGCGTTCCGCAGCCCCAGCAACAGCAACCAGTGGGCGGCGGTACTATGGCTTACGCATACCTTTTCAAGTATATTATCATCGGGGACACAGGTGAGTGACGCCCAGCCCTCGGGTGAGACGTGAGGTGGCCTTATGGACAGTGCAAGCATTTCCGTACTGTTGGAGCTGATGACGTGGGTCAGAGCGTCCCATGAACAGCCTGCCAAACCCAAGTCTTCCTAAAAGTGCAGGAGGGATCTCCTCTTCTGTGTAGGGTACCCTTTTCCAAGGCTGTCCCCCAACAAGAGAGCATATTGCAGTTTCGGGGCGGGCCGGTTACTCTTCTACAAGTTTAAACTAGAACAGGTGTTAATGGGTGCTTGCAAGGCATGAAGGATGTGAGTGATGAGCGCAGCAGGGAGGTACCCTTGAGTGCATCTAGCACTGCACAGATATCCCAGGGTGCTTGTTCCTCTGCGTGCACAGAAATTATTTATAGATTATAACTTTGACTCACTTGGGGAATCGGGTTTGAGTGCATTGGTTCGTACAGGGGCACAGGTAGAGCATGCATGCAATGTTTCAGAGCGAGGTGCCCAGGATACTCGCACCAGGGTGGCTAAGTAGCAGTGCTGCCTACCACTGGTCACATGAACGTTTAACTACCTAATATCACATGTAGTGCGTCTTAGTCATAAGGGACTGATCGCCTTGGTAGGGCGTGGGGAAGCGATGGGGACAGAAAGTCTTCTAGTCCTCAATTGGCAGGGCAGGTATGAATGAACATAAGAATGCTATGTTTAACAAGTATTTCACTCCGATCAGAGGCCAGTAACTAGTTACAAACAATAGAATATTTTAGTAATAGTTGGTAAATCGAAGCCCATTAAAATAGATGGGACCATGCAGGTGGTTGTGTTTTTATATGGGGGTGGGGGTGGAGGGTGTGAGAGGTGGGTGTTATTATAGTCCAGATTATGATAGTGACAATTATATCATAATATCTTCCTTCATGTTATTCCTGTTAAAGAATCTGTGCCCTACATAATGGTTTCTGCAATATCACTTTAAGTTGAACTCTTTAATAGAACAAGCATTTGCAATGCAATAGGTCTCGCATTATTAAAGTTTGAGCTATAGGTCTTGTATTATTTAGCAATGCCAATAGCTCAAAACTTTATTAATGAAAGACCTATTGCATTGCTCAGCTCGTGGCTGCCTCGCGTCCCTTTGGGAATGTTATGTTTTAAATGTGAGAAGGTTTGGAAGTAGAAGTTAATGGGGGTTCAGTCATTCTTGCTTTATACTTGCTGCATACAAGATGTGTTCTGAGGATCAATCCACATCAAGAGAATTACCGTCTCTGTCTTTTCATTCCTGCATAAGGGACTTTCTTACAATTACTAATTCTGTACTATCTTTCAGATGTGGAGCTTTAGGGTGCACTATGTCCCTGCACGTGGTGGGAGACACACCGGTGACAGAAAGGTGAGCTGCGAAGATTCTCTTCAGTGTCACTCTTTCACTCTTCCTGTCTCCTTTGATTGGGAGCTCCGGTTAGCCCGTTCAGTCGACCCCGGCCGGTTGTCTCTGGCCCCGGTCTGGGAGCTCCGGACGGGTCACCCAGTCGACCTCAGCCGAGTGATTGGTCTCTTAGCTTGGGCAATCTCGGCTTAGGAGCTCCGGTTAGCCCGTCCAGTCGACCCCGGCCGGTTGTCTCTGGCCCCGGTCTGGGAGCTCCGGACGGTCTATCCAGTCGACCCCAGCCGAGTGACTCAGTCCTTAGTTTGGTAGCTCCGGACAACTTCTCCAGTCGACCCCAACTAAGATTTTTTCTTAGTCCTTCCTTTGAGGAATTCTGCAGTATGGCACACACGGTGTCATCGGGCTCTCCACTCGATCCACGGCCTCCTAAATTCTGGAAGGCATTTCAGGCGGAACTTTTTCAGCCTCTATATTCCATCTGCCTCCAATCTTTGGATCTGGCTACTGTTCCCGAGTGCTGGAAGTTAGCAGTAGTGTCTCCTCTGCTCAAGAAACCAACGCTGGATCCCGCCTGTCTTTCCAACTATAGACCAATTTCCTTGCTCCCTTTTCCTATTAAGATCTCGGAAAAATGGGTGACCCGCTCTCTCTCGGGCTTCCTGGAGGAAATCGGGTGGTTCGATGAGTCACAGTTTGGCTTCCGTCCTGGGCACGGGACGGAATCCGCACTGGTAACCGTACTGGACAATCTCCGTTCGCGTGTCGACAGTGGTCGGGCAGCCTTTTTAGTGCTGCTCGACATGTCGGCCGCGTTCGACACGGTTTGCCATCGGACCCTTATCGGGAGGCTTGAGGAGTGCGGGGTCACAGAGGGAGCAAAAGACTGGCTGGTATCCTATCTTAGCAATCGGCAGCAGTTGGTCTCGCTACCTCCATTTCGATCGGAACCACGGAAAGTAGGGCAGGGGGTCCCTCAGGGCTCGGCCATTAGCCCTATACTCTTTAATCTATACCTCCGCCCTCTGGTCCAGCTTATAAAATCTTTTGGTGTCTCGGCTTTCAACTACGCTGACGACACCCAGCTGGTTTTCTCTTTGGAAGGAAATAACGCGGTCTCACTGGAGACCTTCCATCGTTGTATGGCAGCCACAGCGGACTGGCTGCGGGCTAATTCCCTCCAATTTAACAGCACTAAGACGGAGGTGCTTCACTGCTCCATGGACCGGATTCCGCGAGTACTCCCAGAGAACTTTTGGCCTGTGACTTTTCCCGAGCCAGTGTCGGCGGCGGAGTCAGCTCGTAACTTGGGGGTGATCTTCGGCCCAAATTTACAGCTTGATATGCACGTCAACAAGACCATCTCTACGTGCATGATGCTGCTACGCATGCTGCGCAAAGTTCTACCCCTTCTCCCCGCTCAGGCCAGGCCAGAAGTAGTTTGTGGGACTATACTAAGTCGCTTAGACTGTTGTAATGCGCTACTTCTGGAGGCTCCAAAAAATCTGCTGGGGAAGCTACAACGGGTGCAGAATATGGCTGCCAAGCTGGCTCTTTCTTGCCCTAATTTCAGCTCCTCTACTCTAGCTTTAAGAGATCTTCACTGGCTTCCGGTGCACTTGCGTGTACTGTATAAGGCGGCGTGTCTGGTGTTTAAGGCGGTACATCGACAGGGTCCAGTGTTATTACAGAACATGTTTACCTGGTACTCCGCCTCGCGGCCTCTTCGCTCTTCTTCGGCACAACTGCTGGTGGTCCCGAGGTTTCAGAGAGTCAGGATGGGCGGCCGCTCATTTAGTGTTGCAGCGGCCAAACTTTGGAACTCCCTGCCACTCTCTCTGAGAAGCCATAGGGATTACCTTCCGTTTAGGAAAGCGTTAAAAACGCATCTCTTTCCAAGAAATGTTTGAGCTGTGAAAAGTGTTGCTGACCGAAGTTCAAGCGCCAGGATGCCCTTTGGGTGACAGGATCGCGCTCTATAAGTATACAAAATAAATAAATATTAAATAAATAAATGAACACATGACGCACAATCATATCTTGCTTTTTATCTAACAGGCTGTGTTTCACGAATTGGCATCCCCCCAAACACCACCAGTCCTGCTGGTGGCCCTGGACTCTCCGGCCCTACCCTAGTAGCCGGTGCTTGGATGAAGCAACATGATTCCTCATATGGAAGTAATGGTAAGGGTCTAGGTTGTGTCCTGCTGGTACAACACCCCTCAAGAGTGATTTAGAGATGACGAATTTTAAATACATGGTAACCGGGGGGCGCATATGTACTGCGACTCCTTATGTGGAAGTAATGGTAAGGGGTTGGGTTGTGTCCTGCTGGTACAACACCCCTCAAGAATGGATATAGAGATGACGAATTGTAACTACATGGTAACCTGGGGGTGCATATGTATACTGCGACTCCTTATGTTCAGTAATGGGAGTATGTTATGGTTAATTAAACTGGTCAAAATGGAAGGTTCATCAACAAATAAAAATGGTGTTATTTGACAAGTAATAAAAGCTACGCAGTGAACACCAACCACTTGTAAAGTGTCTTTGTGGTGGGGTGGTGAACGAATGGCCCGTGATATCCCCACTATGAGAGGCACCCCCCGCGAGTAGGGGAGGGCTGCCTTTAGTGGGATTTAGTGCCAGAGGGAACGGTTTTGTTTCCCTGGAAGTGGGCAAGGGGAGAGTCGCAAAGGAATGCGAGGAATGAGGGAGGCGCGTGACGGTACCTCCCCGTAGGCGATAAAACTCCTGGACTCGAGGGTGTAGCCCTCTTTGTCCTCTCGCCTCTGGGGATTGCTGAAAGGCGCAGCGGGAGCAGTTGCCCACCCACCCATCCCTAAGTTTGAAGTAGAGTTGGCGGGGTCCCGGACAAGAGGAAAAGGCCGGGGATTTATTTTGGCGGAAATTGGCTGACCCTGGAACAGGGAGGCAGTCATTGAGGCTCTGGGCTGGCGGGAGAGGGGGCTGTCCTGCTGGTGGCCCAGGACTCTCCGGCCCTACCCTAGTAGCCGGTGCTTGGATGAAGCAACATGATTCCTCATATGGAAGTAATGGTAAGGGTCTAGGTTGTGTCCTGCTGGTACAACACCCCTCAAGAGTGATCTAGAGATGACGAATTTTAAATACATGGTAACCGGGGGGCGCATATGTACTGCGACTCCTTATGTGGAAGTAATGGTAAGGGGTTGGGTTGTGTCCTGCTGGTACAACACCCCTCAAGAATGGATATAGAGATGACGAATTGTAACTACATGGTAACCTGGGGGTGCATATGTATACTGCGACTCCTTATGTTCAGTAATGGGAGTATGTTATGGTTAATTAAACTGGTCAAAATGGAAGGTTTATCAACAAATAAAAATGGTGTTATTTGACAAGTAATAAAAGCTACGCAGTGAACACCAACCATTTGTAAAGTGTCTTTGTGGTGAGGTGGTGAACGAATGGCACGTGATATCCCCACTATGCTAGAAGCTTCCCCCACTATACTGTATACCGCAACTGTGGACGAGACAGCGCATTCGATGCCTAGGACCAGACCTAAAAATAGATGCAGTGCTGGGGAGACACCAGCAGAGGCCACAGACATTTGATTACAGGGAGAATCGCATAGGAATAAGAACACAGGCAAAAGGCACTGCTCGCACTGTTAAGAAATGTGATCATGAAGTCCGCCACCTGATCAGAGTCGACAACCCCACACCAGCAACGGAGTGAACCTGGACGCTGGGAGTGCTTCCTCAGCTACAGCCAGCCCAGATCACAGCAGCAGCCCTCAGATTCAATCATGTCGGGCTGCCCTGAGTTCGAGTTGCGGGCTGCAGCAAGGCAGCATGGACCGTGTTAGTTAGGAAGGGGGTGTGGCATAATGAGGGAAAAGCAAATAAAAATCAGGATAAAAGGAATGTGCCGTGGGGTAATGAAAGATAAATAAAGGGAGTGAAAGGACATTGAGATCTTAGTGCACCGTGATTTGAAGATCACCCACTGTCTCGCAGATTTCAGAAGAGAGCAGAAATTATACAGCCACAATAGACAAGTAACTGTAGGAGAAGTGCTTAACAAGAAAGAAAGGAAAGTAAAGTGAGCAACTTTCAGAAAACAAGTAAACAGACCACACCAGGAAGAGGGAATACAAAGACAGGATCTAGGAAGAGTCACTGATTTTGTTAAAATAAGAAACATGTAAGCTCTAAATTAGTGCTTGCTCAGGGCCTTTAAAATACATAAGCACTGCAGGACAATTCTAGTTCAAGGTACAGGTGGGAGAGGTGTGGCGCCGCGGCCAGGGCGACTGACGCTGGAATCTGGGGATCACGGTTCGATCCCCGGCTCCGGCGGCAGGTTAGCCCAGCACCATGTGACTCTGGGCAATAGCTTGCTTAATCTTCCCGACGGCCCCCAGCGCCTAGAGACCCTAACGGGTGATTGTGCGCTTTACAAATGTGGATTATTATTATTATTATTATTATTATTACAATGATTTTGTCTATCGCTCAGGAATCAAAAAATCAGCAAACCAGGATAGCTTTATTGCAAGAATCAGGAACTCTGGAAACAAAGGGGCCAGCCAAACAGGAACACCGGTTACAATGACCAACTCTGGATGGAAGGCATCAGAGGCTTAAATATCTCAGTGTGAGAGCATGCCTTGATGTGATCAAGCTAGCTTCTGCCAGCCACAGGTACGGTCACGGTGGCTCTGTCATTTATCCTTGCTCTGAAAGGGTGGTGGCAAAGCAGTGAGCAAAGAATTCTCAGAATGTAAGTCTTTGCTCGGAAAAACATTTGGCTACCATAAAAACGGGCTCGTGGATCTGGAAGGTAATGTAACACAGAACTGTAAGCTATACATCAGTAAATGGATGTAGCTAAGGATCAGGAAACTTATTTGGACACTGTAGAGTTCCACATATAGGCCCAGTTGTGATGGGCACAACAGCGTGGTGAGTGAATCATGACACAATATGCCTGACTAGTTATAGTGAAAATTCGCATTTATTGTTCTTTATTTGTTAAATAAATCCCTTACTTACTCGACATGGAATTTGGCAATGGTACCTTCGCAACCTGGAAGTTGTGTGTGCTGCAAACCTTTTTTGGGAGGACATTGCAAGTGTTTTAGTTGGGGAAATGGACATGCTAAATGTGCGAGAATGACACTAAAATAGCAATACCAAGCACACTAACTAGCTCAGCTACAACCCCTTCGTCCATCCTAACTGTGACCCCAGAGATATAAAAAACTGAAAATAGGTCTCATAAGTGCTAAAGTTCCACATATCCCCATTCTATGAATTAAAATGTGGATTTTTTACATCTTAAATGCTTTTTGTGGAATCAAGGTCTAATTGGCCGTGCAAAAAAAGTGTCTTTAGCAATGAGGGGTTAACATAATGAGAACTTTCTCAGAAAAGGACTTACGGACATGATGTATGTATACTTTAATCATGGGTAAAATTACTGTGATTCAAACAAGAAACTAGAAGTGCATTTTACGTGTGCCAGTAGGAGATTGGTAGTCGTAATCTGCACAAACGTTAACTGTAAATAATAGGTTTTCTTTGTAGAATTCCCAAGAGCAAGCAATGGTGAACTACACTGATTAAAGATTTAGGGGCATATTATCAAGGACAGGCGATACATTATCGCCGCTTTTATCGGCAGGAAACTGCTGATAAAGTGGTGATAATGGCCTTGATAATATGCTCTATGAATTCCAATCGAAGCCCATGTTAGATGTGAACACATCTAACATGGGCTTCGATTGGAATTCATAGAGCATAATATCAAGGCCATTATCGCCGCTTTATCTGCAGTTTCCTGCCGATAAAAGCGGCGATAATGTATCGCCTGTCCTTGATAATATGCCCCCTAGTTTTCAAATTGTTAGTTTTCCCCATTATAAAATAAACGCCTTTGGTAAGATTAGGCAAAATAAAACCTCTTTTCACTTTGCACTTGGACACTATGTAATCCCTTTCCTTCTGACTGGATAGGGCACCTCTGACAAAAAAAGGCTCTTGTTTCTCTGACATATACAATGTTATGAGTCATTTGCAACAGGTATAACTATACTATTTTGTATTGCTCTTATATTTGTATAGCGCTTCATACTGACATGGTACTGAGTTACCGGATAGCATGCTCCTCAGTAGATTGTATTGCAGGAGAGTTATTTGTGCGAGTAGAATTATGTTCTATGAGAATGGGATGCTGCGCCAGTCGTGGCGAACTTGTCATGGCTGTTTGTAGAATGTACTAGAAAGCAGTTGACTTAATCGTGCACACTTTAAAAAAAAGTTTATCTTTTATTTCACAAAAATAAAAAATAAAGAACACAGAAATATCAATGGTCTTGTCATGCAGTTGTAGTTAAACACGGAACACTACCCAGATAGCGCATATTTTTTACATGATGTTCACAAACCTTAGGCAGTGAAGCACAACAGCATTGTATTCACCTCAGCTGGCGGCCCATAGCAGTGTTTTTTGTATTGAGTACACAGTTCACAGTCTCCTCATACCCCAATACACTTTCGTTCCATATTTCTTCAGTAGGTCTGGAGACAACATCTCATCCGTTCAGCATACAACAGATTAGAGGTAGACAAACTCAGTGAGCCAGGCATTGTGTCGCTCTTGGGTGAGCATTCACTAAGATATGCGTCCTTAGCCCTCATGTCTTGTAGAAAATGTGTCCTTGACGGGGCCCATACATCCTTTGGTCTAGATGCATGAATGGTATGTGTCCACTGCATCATTGCCCACGCCAGGTCACCTTCACACCGTCACGCAGAGCCGCCTCCGAAGCCAAAGCCCTCCAGGGACACATCGGGATGACTGTGCGAGTCAGAGTCGGCGGTAAATGCACTGAGCAGAAGCATCACAGAAACAGTCACCTGTAGCTTAAAGCAAGCCCTGAAAGAAGGAGGGAGCCCTCCACTCCAGCCTCGCTGACAGAAAGCTTGTTCAGCCCCAGTCAGGGATTTCTGAGCCTCCTGCCCGCCGAAGCAGGGATGCAGACTATGATGCAACGAGCACCAAAGGAAACAAAGTGACAAGAGTTTAATTAAAAGTTGTGAGGGGCAACCGGTGTGCAGAGCCCTCCTGTACAGGGGTCGAGTACCACCACCTCTAGTTTCCACTGTACATTTCCAAGTCTCACTCACAAACGAGCGCTGTGCCCAGGAGGCACACTTTGCAGTGGCGTAGCAAGGGGGTGTGGTCTGCCTCAGGCGGGAAGAATTTTGGTCGCAGCGGCACTAAAATGTTGAGTAGTGTTGCAAACGAGCAGCCAGTAGGTGATCTCTCTGCCTTGCATAGCACCATTTGAATTACATAATCATCTTGACCTTAGTTGTTGAGAATATCTAATGTCCCGGGTTAAGTTTATTGTCCTTTTTCATGGCAGGTATGAGATTAATTACTCATTTTAAGCTTCCTAGCAGGTGCGTGCAGCAGGCCCCTCTAACCCAAGCCCACAGTGGCCTCTCAACCCTTCAGGGGTCCTCCAGTCCCACATTCAACACCAGACCAATAAATATCTGTGAGTTATAGGAGTGTCAGGAGCCCCTCGTCACATTCTAAAGGGAACCCCCATCCTTTTGTTTTTCGCCACTTGACAGGTAGAAACGGTCACTTTAAGTTCTGAATCTTCTTGACAGAGCCTTACATGCAATTGCTGATCTAAAGTGCCAGCGTACTTTCAAGCCGAGTTAGTGACCTTTGAAAGAAACTGAAAATGGAGGCTTTATTTGTCCTCCAATTAGGATTGATCTGGTAACATGCCATAAAGCCTTGTAGGGGGGCAGTGCGCTTTATAAACGAATATGCAACATACGTGTAAAGAAATGCAAGTCATGCAAATGCATTTCAATATGAACAGAGACAGAGCCTTAACACCACGCATGAGAGAGGTGTGGCCACCATGGGGAGGTGTGTATCATTTATTGTTTGCGTAAGAGCGTAGTCCGCATCCATCTTGTTAAGTGCTAGCCTTGATTAAGGTCTAAAGTGACATTCTAGCATTGTCTTACTTCTCAATGGCAATATTTAAACACACCACGCATTTTTCATTTACCAACATATTTCACCTTCATCATTTCTGAGAAACTCCATGCTGCTGCTGCTAAGCCTGCCAACACTAATGGAACCTAGTATGGCTCTGATTGCTTGATTGGATTTCCTATATGTTTCAAAAGACTGTAATTTTATAAACAGACCTTGATTTGTACAGAGACAGGGCATTAAACATGGACCAATTTTCTCTTTGTGACTAAGAAGGGAAAATGCAAATCACACTTCACATTTCTGCAAAATGCACAAGGCAGGATAGGCTTAATTCAAGTTTAAACGAAGGACACTAGCATTGCATTTATATATTTTAGCTGAAGGGCAGAATAAAAGGTTGATTTGCTGAAAAGTTGGAGTGACGAAATTTGGCAATTGTTTCACAAAATACACATGGGGCAGGCTTTGCACTTGTTTTTGCATGATGTAAAGCGACACAAACAGTTGCACATACATGCTTTTGATGCAAATTAGTATTTATGTTACATTTTAAGCTATGCGTTTTGGAAAACATTTAGCCTCATTCTGCATCGCATTTAAATTAGCTTATGCAATATGGGTGTGTTAGGGCTGCTTCTGTGCAAAATATTAAAAAAAATAGCACTAAAACTACTTACAAAAGTCAAATATTTGGGAAAAAAAATGCCAAGCTAAAGCTGGCCATAAGTTTTGACATTCACATTGAAAAAGGTCCCAATACGTACAGATTGCAAAGGAAACGACATAGAGGCTCTTACGGTAGGGCACAGGCAATTTTTACTTTCATTTAGAAGGAGAAGAAAGCAGAAGAGAACATTCTTCAGACAGAAGGTCACACTGTTTCACCAGTGTGCGGATTACATTATAAAGAAATATAAGTTAATAAGGAACATGACTGCAGCACCCTTTCAAAGAACTGGAACATCACTTTACCCCATCGCTAGGAAATCAGATGCTATATCAGCGCATATTAAACTCATATCAGTGCCCCATAATTTGCCATCTGGATCCTTAAAGAATTCAAGTGCTGCAGTGGTTGATTTGTGTCTCAGAGGACCTTGCCTACCATTCTGCCACATGTTTTGGAGGCTATCTTCAAAATAACACCCATGCACATCTGGCCTTGTAAACCGAGTTCCTAACAGCAAAACTTCATGCAGAAACACAAACAGCACAAAGTCGAGAAGGGGTTTCATCAAATAGTTCCATATTTCTCTTTCCTCGTTCACAAAACGAGCTTGTGGCTCAGATGGTACATCTCTCTCTTGTACTTGAAAACAAAAATAATATGACACCCCTCATCCCTCCCCCAACATAATTGTCACAGGTCTTCCTGTCCTGTGACCCATAAGGGAGGAACTATCCATGAACGAACACATCCTGTTTTTCTTACAGATTTTCGCCTAATCCCACATCCACCGTCTAAAGAGGGGCGGCTCTTCCATTAGGGAGGAGGAGCTTTGCCCCACTGCTATCTCACAGTGCGAGAAGCAGAAAGATAACATTTTATTTTAAATACCATTTTATGTTTCTGCTTCTAGTGCTGCGAGAAAGCAGAAGGCAGGGTATGCCTGGTTGGGGGCGGGCGAGTCCGGTAGGAGTGGCTTGCCCACTGTTGTTGGCCCTGACTGTTTGGTCAGCTCTCTGGGGCTTACCAAACCAGTCATGCACACTCTACATTTTCTCTATGTAGGCTTCATGCAGACTACATGGAGATAAATGGCCTCCCTACAGGCGCCCGGATGCACACTGTCCGCACCGATCACAAAGCTGCCATTACAGCGTTGTGATTGGCTTAGGGGAGGGAGGAGGCATGCTTCCTGGTACTGCTGAACGCGGGACCGGGCCTGGAGCTGAGGCGGGCCAGGACCCAGAAAAGGTAAGTTTTTTGTATTTTTTTTTTACCACCACCGTGGGACTGCACCTAAACATAAATGATTATTTTTTGTTTTTTTCAAAATGGTTAATATGCTTTTCCTTCTTCACAGGGTCATCAGATAGGACTGTCCGAAGGCTTGGTGTCCTGCGTTAATGTCTAAGAGTAACGCCTCCCTTCGGTTTCAAAGAGATGGAGGCCTTTCCTCTCAGAAAATTTGTATTTTGCGGCAGGTTTCTGTTTCCGCTTCTGCCCCTTAGCCTTGCACTAAAAACAGGTAAAAATTAAATCAAACTGTAACCAGGACCACGTCACCTGATTTTAACATGGTGTTGGTCTCGCAAGAATTTTCCTGCTATGTGGACTCATTTCCTTAGCCAGTGTTCTCTGCCTATTTGTATCAGCAACATTGTTTTTATTTTAATGTTGAACAGCTCCTGAACCTCTGCCTATTTCTACCAGCAGATTGTTTACTTTAATGTTGAACAGCCCCTGAACGGCGCGGTCGTGGAAGGAAAGCATTCAGCTATAAGAAAACATGCTGAGGCTTTTGGATCTGCCGGGGAGGAAGTTTCTCAGCAATCGGTTGCCCGATTCAATTCAGCTTGATATGAATTTACTGCAGGCGATGAATACCGAGGCTGTGGAAGCAGCGTTCACGGCCAGAGAGACAGCATCTACCGAAATAAAAAAGACATTTCTGCCTGACGGGGTATGGACTCTGATTCTATAAAAGAAAATGGTAAACAGTGGGGCAGATAGGTCCTGTGATCCGAAGTGAAAGAAGTGATTAAACACCGTTGTGAAAATGTATGCTTCCCGGTGGCATTTTCCCAGATTGAGAAAAACCTAGTTTCTACATGTTTCGTTCTAAAAGGGTTCCAGCAGGAATTCTCAGCGACAATCAACGTTGTTGGCTCCTTGATGGCTAGCTAGTTTTGCCTCTAGTGGCACTAATATTTCTGAATATGTTGCACCTGCTGATTCCACTGATAAAAAGGTAGAGGGAGCTATCTAAAGGCTTATATGCATCCAATGTTGTACTCAGAGCTGGGACATATGCCACCGATAGAGTTCATTCTCTGTTACCAGGTGTAGTGTCTTGCGAGTTTTAAGACGGAACCCTTCTGTGACATAGGTGTCAAAGTGAATGCAACGATAGCTTGTTTTAGAATATTGAGTTCGCAGTTACACACATACGAATAAAGATGTGTAATATTAAGGTTTGCATGTGGCAAAGTCATGGTGGGTACCCAGACTGGGGAGGACGTTAGAACTGGTGACGAGATAGGGGATAAGTAACCCGAAGAAAGACTGTGCTCTCCCAGAGAGTTTTCTGTGGACAAAGCAAGCTTCTCGTGTGTGCCACATGTGTTGCTGTCGAAATATGGAATCTATGAACTGTGCGCTAATTGTTTTTCATCGAGGGCACAAACTGCGTAGCCCACACTACGAAGAGTGTTAACTGCTGGTCGCCGGGGTTCGGTGGAAGCCGCCACCGCCAGGAGTCATGACTACAATTCCCAGCGTCCTTCGCGGCGCGTCTCACGCTACCGCGTCAGGACGCCCAGGAGGCAGCTAAAGGGAGCGAGAGTCCCCGCAGGAGCCGGTGAACTGTGAGCTAATTGTTTTTCATCGAGGGCACGAACTGCTTAGCCTACACTCCTAGGAGTGTCAACTGCTGGTCGCCGGGGTTCTGTGGAAGCCGCCACCGCCAGGAGTCATACCTACAATTCCCGGCGTCCTTCACGGCGCGTCTCACGCTACCGCGTCAGGACGCCCAGAAGGCAGCTAAAGGGAGCGGGGGCCCCCGCAGGAGCGGGTGAACTGTGCGCTAATTGTTTTTCATCGAGGGCACGAAAAGCTTAGCCCACACTACGAGGAGTGTTAACTGCTGGTCACCGGGGTTCGGGGGAAGCCGCCCGGGCAAAGGGCGGGCCGTCTGTGGCCGTCAGGGGCAGACAGAGGCTGGGCTTGGCCACCCCCCTTTCCGGGACTGGACTGGATATATTTGGACCTGTTTAGTTTAATCGCTATTTAGCTATTATTGGCTTTTGTGGTATTAAGCGTATGACCCAGTTTATATTTGTATTTTGATTGGGTCGCTCATATAATTATGAATAGGGGCACTCATAAGGGGGCGGGGGGTCCAGGGGTTGTAGGCACTCTGGACGCATTTTTATTAGGGGCAGAGTCTGTTTTAAACCATGAAATTCAGCTTACACAAAGGAGGTTATCCTTGGAACCCCGTTTTGCTCTCGTAGCAGATCCCCCTCTCAGTCCCCCACCACCAAGCGATCCAATCCTCAACAGTAGTATGCACGAGGAAGCTGGGCCATTACCGATTGTTGTTGTTTTTTTTTTTTTTTTGCAGAGTTTTATATAGCGCGAACTAGAACCGAACCGAATCAGTTATCAGAGCGCTTTACATAGCACCAGTTACGTTACATGAGGACACACTTTCATTTTAGGCACGGGGAGATTAAGTGATTTGCCCAGAATCACAGGGGTTTTTTGGCGTCGTTACCGAGACTCGAACCGAGTTCCCCAGGTCCGAGGTCGAGCGCCTTAGCCGTTAGGCCAAGTAGAAGTTCACAACGATCCTGACTCCATGACCTCTACCCATCCTTTTCCCCCTAGACAGGTCTGCACCCGTAAGCAACTGCAGGTGCAGGCGAAGGAACAGGTTTGTGCTATTCCAACTAAGAAGAGGAAAGCGGCCACCCTACCAACAGTGATTTCCCAAGCCAATAAAATAGCAAAAACGAGGGGGTCATCAAGGGTAACGATAAATCAGACCTCAATACAAACCACAGGTAATACTCCTTGCCATCTAGAGGAAAGTCCTCAGGCCCCTCCTATTCAAACAGTGGATGATCAGGTGGCTCACATCCTTGGTAAATTGGAGGAGAGGCTAGCGAACTTACTGAAGCCCGTACTAAATAAGCTTTCAGAAATCGAAGCTAGGCTTAAGCTAATCGAGCAAAACACTTCTCGCCCCTATCCTGTACCCAGCATAGAGGATGGTAACGTTCCCGATGAGTTAAGACCAGTTGTAGTGCGTCCCACATCTATAACCCCCAAACCCGCAGCCTATATAGTAGATAGAGGTGGCACTTCTACAACAGTGTGCCCACCCACAGCCATTTCCATCAACTCTCAAATCATAGCAGAGAAGACAGGGACCACGATAGGGCACTCTGAGGGCTGCGATCCGGTTCACAAGGGGGTGGAAATGCCACATAGGAGGGAACCTTTAGAATTACCACCAGAATCCACACCGTATACTGTAATTCTCAATAATGTCCCTACACTTAATACAAACGCGGTGGAACACTGGTCTTCCCTCAAAAATAAGGCTCTACACCTACTACACAACAGAACTGGTTTAGGCAAGCACCTCTTTCAAGATTTTAAAATGATACGTAGAACCCCGTGGGTTGGGTTGTCACCTAAAGGATGTAGTGGTGATTGCGTGGTTGTTAATTTTGGGTCCACAAACCTTGTAAGAACGATACTAGAGAGGGCAGGGGCTAGGTATCTGACTAGAGATGGTATATCTATTTTGCCACTCGGGTTTTTCTATCGTAAATCGTCTGCACCCTGTTCCAAATTTAGTCATCAATGGAGCGCACAACGCTAGCCCCTCCTCCGGGTCGACCCTCAGGACTCTGGTACTTGTAGTTCTTTAGTGGATCACCCAGGTGGGTGCAAGTTGGTACTTGTTGGACTGATGAATCTCTAGACCCGATACATGTCCCGGGTTTTAGGATATCGCCCGAGACATGTCTCGGGTTTCGGGATAACTTCTCATCAGTAGAGAAAGATCGTTAGGGGTGGAAGAGAAGGCCGCCACACAACAGTCAAAGGCCTCGATGCCAGAACCGGCACGCTGGTGCGTCGTCCAAGAGCCCGTCGGCCCGAAGCTCAAGGGAGCGGTATTGTGTTTAGTCATCAATGGAGCGCACACCGCTAGCCCCTCCTCCGGGTCGCCCCTCAGGACTCTGGTACTTGTAGTTCTTTAGTGGATCACCCAGGTGGGTGCAAGTCGGTACTTGTTGGACTGATGAATCTCTAGACCCGATACATGTCCCGGGTTTTAGGATATCGCCCGAGACATGTCTCGGGTTTCGGGATAACTTCCCTCATCAGTAGAGAAAGATCGCTAGGGGTGGAAGAGAAGGCCGCCACACAACAGTCAAAGGCCTCGATGCCAGAACCGGCACGCAGGTGCGTCGTCCAAGAGCCCGTCGGCCCAAAGCTCAAGGGAGCCGTATTGTGTTTAGTCATCAATGGAGCGCACACCGCTAGCCCCTCCTCCGGGTCGCCCCTCAGGACTCTGGTACTTGTAGTTCTTTAGTGGATCACCCAGGTGGGTGCAAGTCGGTACTTGTTGGACTGATGAATCTCTAGACCCGATACATGTCCCGGGTTTTAGGATATCGCCCGAGACATGTCTTTCTCTACTGATGAGGGAAGTTATCCCGAAACCCGAGACATGTCTCGGGCGATATCCTAAAACCCGGGACATGTATCGGGTCTAGAGATTCATCAGTCCAACAAGTACCGACTTACACCCACCTGAGTGATCCACTAAAGAACTACAAGTACCAGAGTCCTGAGGGGCGACCCGGAGGAGGGGCTAGCGGTGTGCGCTCCATTGATGACTAAACACAATACGGCTCCCTTGAGCTTTGGGCCGACGGGCTCTTGGACGACGCACCTGCGTGCCGGTTCTGGCATCGAGGCCTTTGACTGTTGTGTGGCGGCCTTCTCTTCCACCCCTAACCATCTTTCTCTACTGATGAGGGAAGTTATCCCGAAACCCGAGACATGTCTCGGGCGATATCCTAAAACCCGGGACATGTATCGGGTCTAGAGATTCATCAGTCCAACAAGTACCGACTTGCACCCACCTGGGTGATCCACTAAAGGACTACAAGTACCAGAGTCCTGAGGGGAGACCCGGAGGAGGGGCTAGCGGTCTGCGCTCCATTGATGACTAAACACAATACGGCTCCCTTGAGCTTTGGGCCGACGGGCTCTTGGACGATGCACCTGCGTGCCGGTTCTGGCATCGAGGCCTTTGACTGTTGTGTGGCGGCCTTCTCTTCCTCCCCTAATGATCTTTCTCTACTGATGAGGGAAGTTATCCCGAAACCCGAGACATGTCTCGGGCGATATCCTAAAACCCGGGACATGTATCGGGTCTAGAGATTCATCAGTCCAACAAGTACCGACTTGCACCCACCTGGGTGATCCACTAAAGAACTACAAGTACCAGAGTCCTGAGGGGCGACCCGGAGGAGGGGCTAGCGGTGTGCGCTCCATTGATGACTAAACACAATACGGCTCCCTTGAGCTTTGGGCCGACGGGCTCTTGGACGACGCACCTGCGTGCCGGTTCTGGCATCGAGGCCTTTGACTGTTGTGTGGCGGCCTTCTCTTCCACCCCTAACGATCTTTCTCTACTGATGAGGGAAGTTATCCCGAAACCCGAGACATGTCTCGGGCGATATCCTAAAACCCGGGACATGTATCGGGTCTAGAGATTCATCAGTCCAACAAGTACCGACTTGCACCCACCTGGGTGATCCACTAAAGAACTACAAGTACCAGAGTCCTGAGGGGCGACCCGGAGGAGGGGCTAGCGGTGTGCGCTCCATTGATGACTATACCCTGTTCCAAATTGAGTACCCATATGAGGGGTCAGCAGGCCCAAAACCAGTATGACTACAATGTGCCCATATGCAATAGATTTGACCATTTCGCTAGTTTAGAGGAAATTGACTGACTAAATCACTCACCTCCACCACAGGATACTTCCCACTTCAAATCTGAGTCGGGTAAAAGCGGGGTACTGGAAGACGCAACTTCAGTAGTAGCTTCCCCTCTGTGTACTCTAGATACGTCTAGCTTACAAAGCTTTTTGCCTGGTCGGAATTCCACAAGATCTGTGCCCAACCCAGGTGCCCCAGTGGAGCCCGGCCGAAACAATGTTAGAATCTTTCAGCCATCAGGTTGTGGTTCAAACCCTATAATAATAATGGACCGTTGTGTCAAACTTATCTCCTGGAACATAGCGGGCCTATTGAGTAAAACGGGCACTACAGAATGGTCTGCTTTTATAGAAACTCAGGACATTGTCTTCATGCAGGAGACCTGGGCTACTGAGAAGGTTTTCCGCACGGGCTATCTAAATTTTTCTAAACCTGCTGAGCAGAGTCAGCGAAGTCGGCCCAAAGGAGGACTGACCATATCAGTAAGACAGTCCCTCCAATTCAGGCTGAAGGAGATCCTTATAGAATCAAGGGATATCCTCATTATTAAGATGTTCAAGGGGTGTATGCCAGCCATGCTATAAATTAACGTGTATTCCAGAGGAAATCAGGGGGGTAAAGCCTCCGAAACAGTTGCCATTCTAGACTCCTATTTGACTAAGAACCAGGGGATTGTTCCAGTCCTCATAGCAGGAGATTTTAATTGCACGTTTGAACCCCTCGATATCATTGACATGAATTTTGACACAGAAGAGGATTTTTTGTGGTCTATTCCCACACTCGATCTCCCTCCAATAAAAAAATGGTCCAGCGCGGCGTTACAATTGAATATTTTTTGTTTGGAACATGGGGTGAGAGCAGCTAACGGGCGCACTAACTCCAATAAAACAGGGATGGCAACCTTTGTTAGCGGGCAACGCGCAAGTAGGATCGACTTTTTTTGCTCACCAAAGAACTCTGACCATGTTTAATGGATATGGAGGTAATAGTCTGTGTTGAAAGAGATCACAACGTGTTGCTCCTTTCATTATACCACAATGACACATTGCCTGTAGAGGGTTTGGTAGGTAGCCCAGTCAATGTAATGGCATAGGTGACTAAGGATACACATCGCCTCAAATGGTCGAAGGTGGTGTTAGATGCGAAGATCGTGTCCCAGATGAATATGTTGGCTTCTAGTGCTATAGTAACCCTTAAGGCAGAGGCAGCTCAAGATGTACAAAGTGATAGAGCAGTGGACGTCCACGAGCACCTTTTTAATGATCTTAAAATGTTTTTCATTGCAAAAAATAAATTATCGAACAAACTGCCATGTTCTAAAGCGGCAGAGTGGTACAATTCATCATGTCGGACAGCATATAGATTGTTAGCTGCGGCAATAAGATCTAAAGATAGGGCTGTAATAAATAAAAGTAGGGCTTCATATAAAGCGGCGCAAATAGCAGCTAAAAGGGACTGGGATGAGGAGCATTGGGAGCACTGTTGGAGGCAAGTTCAAGGAGAGACATGACTACATTATGGCACCTGGTGAAGTGGGGCAATGGTGCTTCGACCAATGTACCATCTAATCATGTGGAGCCGCAGCAGTGGGTATCCTACTTTGAAGGTCAATTTACCTGTGACTCCGCTATTAGTCCCAATACAGGTATCCTTCCAGAACGCCCAGTTCTAGAGATAACCAAGCTGGAAGTTTAAAATGCCCTGCGCAGGGTCCCCAAGGGCAGGGCGCCGTGCCTCGTCTGCATACCCGCAGTCTTGTTTCTCCAAAACACAGGATTATGGGCTGAATACATCCGGCTCCTAGTGAATGCCATTGCCAAAGGAGCTCGTATACCATGCACCTGGCCGGGGCAGTGATCTTGCCCATCTATAAAAAAGGTGATAGATCCCTACCTGCCAACTATAGGCCCATCAGTCTTATTAACTGTATCCAAAAAGTTGCTGCTAGGGTTGTAGGGTTAGGTAGAATCCAGGCCTGGCTGGATAATTCTGCCATACTCTTGAATTTGCAGGCTGGATTCCGGCAATGTACTAGCACGGTGGACCAGGATATGAGGTTCATTTTGCTATACTGGCGCACTGTGACTCTAGGAAAGCGTACTATCTACGCAGCTTTCGTGGACCTTAAGTCTGCGTTCGACTTGGTCCCTCGCAACAAGATGTGGGGCACATTACAACATTTGGGCATGCCACCTGACCTGTTGGCTTTTGTGGTGAAACTATACTCCAACAATTTTGCTCAGGTTAGATGGGATGAGAGGGGTCATACCACACAAAAATTTCCGGTTGATAGAGGGGTGAGACAAGGGTGTGTTCGTGCCCCCACCCTCTTTTCGATCTATATAAACGGGGTGGTAAATTATTTTAAGGATTTCCCCACCGATGCACTTGAGGATGTCATTTATGCACTTGAAGAGACTGACAACAAAAACATATTCCTGGTGATGGTGTGAAAGAAGTCATAAAGAAAATGTAGCAAACTGACAAATAAATCACATACTGTCAGATTAAAGAAACACTGAATCTCAAATGTAATCCAGTACCAAACGTTGAATAAGAAAGATTCATTGTCAGTCAAGAATGCCAAAAAGTTGTGGGACCACTGATGAATTTTTAAAGAGACTTGATACACTCATTGAATACTAGAAGTTTAATTAATTTAATAATGAAGAAGCTATGAGTCTCAGAGTTATTGATGGATGCTTGTCAGATTAATTAGACCACAACTCCTGAGATAAACTCTTACAGCCAGATTCATCATTGTCCTGTTTTGCGAGTCCTTAATAGCGATTATTAAGGAATCGCTATTAAGGACTTGCAAAACGGGATTCATGTAGAAATTGCAAAAATAATTGCAATTCCTACATCTTCCTTATTGGCGATTAGGCCCATAGGAATGAATGGGGAGTTATTCCTTATTTGCGATTAGCAATTTGCTAATCACAAATAAGGATGCGATTTTAAGGGTGCCAGGGGTGTTCAAAGGACACCCTGTAGCACCCCTGAAATGAAAATGTAGACTGATGTTGCGCACACACATGTCCAAAGTGCATTTTTCAAATTTTTCACTATTTACCACGAAGTCAGACTTCGCGGTAAATAGCGGCCAAAAATTGCGAATTCGCAATTTAAAAATAGTTCTCTTGTCTGGTGCCATCGCGGGGCTCTCCCCTACAATGGGAGCCCCTCAGCACCGCTCATGCCGCAGAATCTGCAGCCGGCGAGGTTCCAGGCTGCCTCCGTTCCCGGGGCTCCTTCCAGCACATGGGAGCCCCGACGACAACCGCCATACTCCCCTTCTCTTCCCGGGGCTCCCTCAGCACATGGGAGCCCCGCAACAGGCCACAACTCCTCTTCCTTGGGCCGGCGGCGGCGGGCGGGACTTCCTGCCGGATTGCAGGCCCCGCCCCCGTCCCGGCAGAAGATGCCTGACTTCCGGTTTCGCGGATGACCGCGGCGGTGATTCAACGGGGCACAACGAGGGGTGGGCACCCTCGGTTTCAAAAATAAAAGTAGAAACGGGGTGAGCACCCGTTAGACAAGTAAATAAATGTGGTGGCACCCATCAATAAAAAAAATGCAAATAAGCATAAAAGGGGCAGGAGCGCTTCCTTCCAAGGGAAAACAACAGCGCTCCACCCCAGCAAGGAAAATAAAGCGCTCTCAAGGCGCTGGGGGCATAGGTAGCACCAACAGGCCCCCAGAGATGACCCCTTTAGCAAGAAGGGTCCAAAGAAGTCCTGGAGCATCAAGATGGAGCCCAGCAGCTCCCAGCAAGGCAATTCCTCCAGCATCCAGGGATCCAGGGGCTGGGCAGGGCCCAGGGAGACTAGCCTTCCCCTGGGCCCAAGCAGCAGCACGCCCCTGGCAGGATTCAAGTCAGAAACAAGAACATTTTGTAAGGGGACACAGCCCCTTTTTATACCATAAAATCCTTTGTCTAGCAGGGTGCAGGCAATGTGAGAACCAGCTACAACTGGTGACATGGAACTCCTTTCACTGGCCAGGCAGGGACATCAGACGCACCACAGGGGGTGGAGCCAGCAATGTGGCAGGCAGGCACAGCCCTATTCACTCCCAGGTGCTATCTCCTCCCACCACTCTAGTTACAGATGCAGTCATTCAACCAAGTGCTGACTCAGATAACCTCCTGGGGGCTCCCCAGCCCCTGTCACCCTCAAACCAGACAGTCAATCCACAAGCAGGCCCAGGACACTCCTGGAGCCAGGCTCCAGCCAATCACATGCCAGCAGACTCACTACAAACGCCCACCCATGTCTAGAAGTGGCACTTCCACACTACACACATTCATGCCGCATACATCATTACGCAGCATTTAATCTCACGAGTTCGCACATACCAAACTCGACCCTGCACTCCCCACACATCAGGAACTACCATGGTCACACATATTCCCCATGCATTCCTATGGGAGGCAGGTCACTCACCACTCATAAAGAGAGAGCTCACGCACTTTACACTGTACCACAGTGAAAAAGTGCGCAAAGGCCTAAAATCACCAACACCAGGTTCCAGAAGCAGGCTAGGAAAAAGCAAAAAGTTTCGGGGTGAACCTGCCAAAAGGGCCATGTCCAACAGGTGCTATATTTGCACAGCACAATGGACACTCAAATGCTTGAAGGCAGATTGTGGCATATGCCAGTAGAAGTTTGTCCCAGTCAGAACGTGCTTACTCACAACCTCAGAAAGAACGTTTAGCTGTGGTATGGGCTTGTGAACATTTCTATGTATTCTTATATGGAAAGCCTTTCATGCTGGTAACTGATCATCAAGCTTTACTGACTATCTTTGGCAAGCCAAAGGCCAAGCTGCCTCCTCGCATTGCGGGCGGGGACTGCGGTTGCAAGAGTACAATTAAACAATTGCATCATTCAGGGAAGGATCAAAGCCCTGCTGACTATTGCTCAAGATTGCCTATAAAAGGTCAATGTACTCCATCCAAGATGGCTGATGCCTACATTAATTTCATTGTAAACTCAAATACGCCAGCAGCTATAATGGTAAACCCGATCTTCATTGCGATGAGCCATGATTGTCACATACTTAAGCTGAAAGATATAATTACACATCAGTCATGGAACAAATACACTCGACCTCTTACCAGTGATGGTGAATACCAAAAATACAGTTCAAGAATCCTAATTCCAGAGAGCTTTCAATAGAAAAAAATTGAAGGAGCTCACAAAGGACATTGTGGTATTGTTGCCACTAAAAGATCTCTCCAAGACCGAGTTTGGTTTCCATATTTATTTGAGAGTGTAGAAAATGAACACAAGGACGGTCATCTATGTAACTGCCTTTTTTCAAATATTACTCAACATTCTCTTAACATGTCAGAACTCCCTAAGCATGCATGGGAGAGAATAGCGATTGATTTCTTTGATTATCCCGATAATGGACATCTTATGATGGTAATTGGTTTCCATTATTCGAAGATCTCTCATCCACAACTCACAAGCTAATCATTGAGAGACTAGATGGCATCTTTGTGATATGGGTCCTCAAGCCATTTTGAAGTTTGTTAATGGCATGTCTTTTAACCATTGAGAATTCAAGAATTTCATGGAGCATAAAACACCAGAAAAGTCAGAAAAGTCCAGGCAAAGAGACTCATTGAGCGTCTTATAAGTATGTTAAAGGAAGCAGTACAGCGTACCACTCTTGGGATGCTGAGTTTAAAAACTGTATTGAAGTAAGGTGTTGATAGGCCCTTTAAGCCTATCAACACCTCACTTGACCACAGAAGAAAGTCCTGTGACTATGATATTCGGGAGAGCAATGACAAACAAATTACCTCAATGGACTAACAAAAGGGAACGAAATGAGAACACAACTCATACAAAGGACATGGTTAACCAGAAGAAAATGAAAGTCTTTGCAAGCAAAAGGCACAATGCAAACGAACATCAATTTTGGGAGAGGATATCTAGTGATCGCCAGACAAATGTGAAGGAGGAAGTCTGATGCTCCCTATGAAGCTGAACCTTTCCAGGTAGTGTCCACCAATGGGCAAATAGTGCCTGCCCAGCATCCTGGAAAGTCTGTTACCAGAGACTCTTCCGACTTTCAACATTTGATTAGTTGGTCTTCTGATGGAGATGGTGAAGGAAAGATTGATTATGAAAACTCAGTGACTGCTGTTACCTCTTCACCATCTTCGAAAATCTGTGACACTGAAGATGACAGCTACCAGCTTCCAGTAACCAGATCAGGTTGAATAATTAAAGCACCAATAAGGTTGTTTGAAGAGATGTAATTGTATGGGTGTTTATATATTATATGTTTATATATTATATATATATATATATATATATATATATATATATATATATATATATATATATATATATATATATTTATATGAAACAGTCCCTGCTACTCTCGCCTGGAGCCCAATCCTGGATACCGCAGCGCAGAAGAAGAGAGGAGACCCAAGTGCAGGTGAGCAGTGTAATTTATTTCGTCGGGAAGACGGCACACCTCAGCATGACGTTTCAGCCTTCACAGAGGCCTTGATCACATGACGCATGCTCGGGAGGAGGCAGTTTTTAAAGTGCAAGTGCTACTTTAGATGTACACCCATTGGTGAAACATGGTCACGTGTAAAATGAGTAATCTCTCATAGACATAGACAACATATCAATGCACAATTCGTCTCGGGAAAATCCCGGATGCAAGCCTATGTGAAAATGTGCAAACAACAATAAATAAAGTGCTAATGCCATATCTATTGTATTCAAAATACACTGAAAAAACCACTGGATAATCCAAGTTTTTAAAGGGTTCCAAATACAGTGCAAAAATTGGCAAAGTGCAACATGTCAATACAGTGTAAATAGTGTTTTGTAAACCAACGTCATAGTAATAGATATCAGTATTATACTTGATTTGCAATATCATATTAAAATCAGATATAGAAAAATAAATATAAACTATGAGGTATTCATATATAAATATATATATATAAAAACACAAATGTACAAGCATATACACAATCAATATATATACACCAAATTTACACTATTTGAGCAGGATGAGAACTCAGGTGATATGGAATCATAGCTGCATGAATGCATTTTAAGCCTATACACCGAGGTCGCAGCATCCTGCCTATATTCTACGCACCAGCCAATCGTGTGTCTATGTACTGCCAGAGGGTTTGGGAGGAGAGGAGATGCTAACCAACCGCTAGGTTTGGAGAACATCGCAGCCTCCCCTTCCTTACCTCCTTACCATAACACATGACCATGAATTAAACAACACCATACCAGTGATAAGCATAACAGTGAGCAGTGCAAAAAGAAGTATATGTGCTCATATTTATAGGTTTTTATAAGATTTTTCTTTTCTAATAATCATTTTAATTTTTATTAAGAGATGCTTTATCATTGTCGATGTTGTACTAAGCATTTGATACATCATGCAGCCTAGGCCTAGGCTGCACTGCACTCTGAAAACATCTGCACTGCTAGACATGTACTGGTCAATGGAAGGAAATTTCAAAAGACCACTGCCACATGGGACCTAGACTGAAAACTTGGGTAGATGATATACTACTGGAAAATATAGAGCCTCAAGTTGTACTTATACGGATCATTTAAAGACAGGTATAAAAATCTTCTGTCGAATTTAATCCCCCTGGGGCTCGACTATCCATTTCAAGTATGTACCTTGTCTCCAGTTTTCTAAGGGCACCATCCCTGTCGCCACCTCTTCTTAGCGGACCCACACAATCTACAGCATAGTAACGTAGGAGGGTGCTATCGTTGTTGTGGTGCTCCCTAAAATGGCGGGCCACCGGGTATGCCGGGTCATTGGTGTTTATGGCCCTTATGTGCTGGAGTATCCGCTTGTGCACCTGTAGCTTGGTACTACCCACATACCGCAGGGCACACGGACACTCCAGCACATAGACCACATATTCACTTTTGCAAGTCAGCTGTTTTTTGATCTTGCGCGCACAGGGGGTGAATGGTACTACATATTCAGTTTTGTTTAACCCATGCTGGCATGCCTTACAAGAAGAGCACTTCCTGAAACCTTTGCTCTTATCCAGCCAATTCTTCCGTATCGAGACTTCTGGGCTAGATTTCACTAGAGCATTTTGCATAGAGTATGCTCTCCTGTAGGTGATTGATGGCCTAGTTGGAATTTTTTCACCTATCACAGGGTCACATTTGATTAGGCCCCAGTGTTTAGAGATGATTTTGCCAAGCGCCCCATGCTGCCTATTGTACGCCCAGATCAGTCTCACTGTTTGATCCTGGGAAGCAGCCGGCGCAACCACGACCTTGCGTTGCAAGGCCTGACTGCGCGACAGGGCATTAGCCTTGGTTATAGCCTTGTCAACCACCGCAGCCTTGTACCCTCTTGCCAAAAATCTAGACCTACTAGCTTGCTGAGCTAAATGTCATTGAGCTTCAGTGCTGCTTAACCGTCTTATGCGCAGCATCTCGCCATACGGGATGCTGCGTATGAGGTGAGCAGGGTGATGGCTACTGGCATGGAGTATTGTGTTTCCAGCCGTGGGCTTTCGGTACAACTTGGTTTCAAGTTTCTCTCTTCCTGGTGTCACTGTCATGTCTAGAAAATGTACCTGGTCTCTGCTGATTGTTGAGGTAAACTTCAAGTTGTAGTCATTACAATTCAACATATCTACAAATTGCTCAGCTTCTAGACGAGTGCCCTTCCAAACTAGGAACACGTCATCTATATAACGATACCACCGTGTAATAGACCGCCTTGCAATGTCGGAATGTTCGCCAAAGAGGACCTGTCTCTCCCAATAGCCCATATGGAGACAGGCATAACTGGGAGAGAAACAGGCCCCCATGGCTACACCCCTGACTTGCTGGTAGTATCTGTTATTGAACATAAAGAAATTATGGTGTAAACAGAATGAAATCATAGACAGTAACATACGATTATGATCAGCCATGATTATTGGTCTCAAGCCTAAATAGAATTCTATGGCTCTCAGTCCGTCCTGATGGTTAATACTTGTGTATAAGGACGTGACGTCTAATGTAATGAGCCACGAATCTGAATCCCATTTGATGTCTTCAATTTTCCTCACAAAGTCATTAGAGTCCTGAACAAAGGATGGTAAACTCTGTACGAACTCCTGTAAGAATGAGTCCACATAGACCGTTGTCTTTTCAAATAAGCCCCCACACGCTGCAATTATTGGTCTGCCAGGGGGTTTATTCGGGTTCTTGTGGACCTTCGGGATTAGGTATAGCACAGGCATGACAGGATTGTTATTTTTTAGATACTTGAGCTCATCCATACTTAGCAACCCAAAAGATCTCCACCCCATCAATAAGGAATAAAAATCTTCTTGGGCTTTCTTAATCAGGGTAATGTCACTGTGTCTATAGCAGTCTGAATCATTTAATTGAGAGAGGGCTTCCTCCAAATATAGTTTCCGCGGCCACAAAACTATATTCCCTCCCTTATCCGATTGCCTGACAATGACATTCTCATTTGATTGGATCTTATGGATGAGTCGCAGGTACTGATCATTCTGTGTATATTTCTTCCGTTTTGAACTGAGTATTTTTGAATGCAACAACTTGATGTCTTTAACAGCAGCATCGTGAAAGATGTCAAGGTTATCGTACAGCATCACAGGAGTGTAGGTGGAGCGTGGCTTAAAAGATGTTAACCCCCCTACCTTGTTTGGCTCACATCCTGATGCTTCTTGGGATGTTGATTGTTTCATTCTTAGTGATTCCAAAGCCTCCAGACCAGGAGCATCACAAACTTGCAGCCCCTCATTAGTTGAATCAGTCCTCATTGGGGTGCTGCGTGTCTTTGCACCCATAAAATGTTTCTGCAACTTGATTTTGCGGACAAATTTGTATAGATCAATTCTAGTGTCCACATAATTAAAGTCACATGGAGGACAAAATGTGAGGCCTTTTGACAAAATGTGATGTTCAGTCTCTGATAAGACCATGTCAGTCAAATTGATAATGGAGGGGCCAATATCTGTTACTCCTGATTGAGGGCTCACTTCCTGTTCCATCTTTTCATATTTTTCTTCTTCTTCTTCTGCTGATTTTTTTCTTCCTCTTGATTTGGCCTTTCGGCGTTGGTAGCGCTTGGCATTGCGGACTTTGTTCCGGAGCGCAATTGGGTTCTCGGGCGAAGAGTCTCGCGCCAGTCCTTCCTTATGCAGTCGAGTTCCTCTGCTGGAGTAAGTTTGGTAAACCCCAATTGTCCCTCACTTTGTGACAAATTGGAGTCCGAATCACTGTTAACGCAGGAGCTTAAATTGGATTCTGACGACTCATCCTGCTGGGCTGCCCCTGATGCATGTCCTTGAACAGGGCGATTTACTGTTGCCACAGCTTTGAGTCGTCTTGAGGCTTTGATGGCATCATACTTTTTTGCGAAAGTAAAAATACGCCCTTCCGCATAATCAGCCTTATCTCTTTGGAATTTGTAGGCCTTTCTTTTGCTGATTATTTCCTCTTCTTTTTGAAGCCTTGCCATCATATCACTTCTTAGTTTGATACATTCATTCATACAATCCCCACTAGTTGATTCAATGTCCTGATTTAGCTCATCTATTTTGGTCTGCGTTTTGAGACTGTCACTCTCCGCATAGCGCACTAGTATCTGGACTAATCTGCGTGATGACTCCAAATTACAATCCACCCATTCTCTGAGCATTTCTGGGTCCGGGTCTTCGTAGCTAGGGGCCAGCATTACACGCAGACCCCGCGGTATCCTATTGACCTCCAAGTACCTGCTCAGAGAGCGGTGCTCCCACCACTTAGAGAGCTCTCGCTTCATTAGTTTCTCCAATTTCTTAAATTTGTCACGAACGCTGCCAAGTTCATTTGCTGGTACATTTTGTGCAGATGGTTCAGAGGACCCCCCAGCCGGGGAGTCATAAAACGCATTAAGCGCCACCCGTTCCCTTGCTTTCAATGCGTCTGCCGACATGCCGCTTCCCTGTTTGTGTAACGCGCAATGCGTTCTCACTACTACTTGGCGAATTCAGCAAATGCAAGCCGCCGAGCAGTCAGGCACAATCTTCTCTTACCGGTATATATATCCAACAAAAAAGTTTGCGGCATGCTGACGAGCTGCCAAATCGCTGGTGGTGCACGAAAAAACAGCGCCACCGCAAGCGCGAGACATATCCCAAAACTATCCCCAAACTCCATCATGAGAAAGGGAATTCATTCCTTTTCTCATAATGGAGTTTGGATAATTCCCCTACCAAGAGTGTGCCGGGAAGCACGTTTGCAGAGTGGTGGGCAAAGGAGGGGTGGTCTGCTATCAGAACTTAGCAATCCTGCTGTGTGAGACTTAGTGGAGGTAATAGGAGGGGTAGTTGGCCTCCAAGGATTTCCTTGGGGCCAACTACCCCATCTGTTACCTCAGGTAAATCCCATTCAGTGGGACTGCTAAGAGGTCTTCGGAAGCATGTCCCCCTTTGCCCACCACTCTACAAACACACCTCCTGGCATACTACTGGTTGGGGGATGAAGTCCACTTCACTCCTGAGGGACTTTGGGGGCCAAGAAGCCATCCTGGTATCTTCTGTAAGTAAGCGGAATTCCTAACACTGGTCTGAAGCCCAGCACCCTTTCTCCACCACTCTGCATACGTGAGTACTAGTTACAGAAGCATTTGCAATGCAATAGGTCTAGCATTTGCAAGAGTTGGAGCTATTGGTGTAAATTAAAATGTTTTTTACTAATGTTTTGTGGAGTGAAGTGGAGTGGTTTGTATGTACATTGTGTGTAGGGGAAATATCTAGGATGTTGTGCAGAGAAATTATGTGGATAGAAAGTATATGGTATTTAGTGTATAGGAATTAGGTAGAGTGGGATTATGTGTTATAAAGAGTAATTATTTGGAATAGTAGTCTGTGTTGTGGAGTGGTAACCACAGGTTCAGTCTTCCTCATTGCCATGGAAACTAAACTATAAACTCAATGAGACACAAAAAAAGAAGGAACCACTGAGGAGCACTTCTAGAACTAGTCAGAGGTATATGCAGGGCCACTGGAATTATGCGACTGTTCGACCGCAGCGATTTTCGCATGATTATACGTTACCCGCACTTGCCACATAATCCATCATCTGCCACATAATCTGCAGATTTGAACAAAAAAAACCTTGTTTCTCGCTCAAACATTCAAAATAATGCAGCGACAAATGTTACAGTGTGGCGGAAGGCCCTTTGAAAAGCTGGATTCGTCACCTGTTACTTATTGCTAAATGTGGGTGTTACATTGGTACTAATGGTGCAAAAACCACTCCTGATTCTTTCTGTACCTCTCTTTCCTCTTTCTGCATTTCTCTTGGTTCTTTCTGCACATTTCTTCCTCTTCCGTACTTCTCTTGCCTCTTTCTGCACATCTCTCCCGTTCTTTGCACCTCCCTTCTTTCTGCACCTCTCTTGCTTCTTTCTACACCTCTATCGCTTCTTTCTTCTGCACCTCTCTTGCCTCTTCTGCACCTCTGTTGCTTCTTTCCTGCACTTCATCGTGACTTTTTCTGTAGTTCTCTTGGTTCTTTCTGCACCTCTCTTGTCTCTTCTGCACCCCTCTTGCTTCTTTGTGCACCCTTCATCAATATTTCTGCACCTCTATTTCCTCTTTCTGCACTGCTGTTCCCTCTTTCTGCTCATCGCTTGCTGATGTGTCATGTCAGAGGAGGTAAAACAACACACACTTATGAATTCTCTCCCTCCAGAAAGGTAAAAATTGCACCACATGCTGATTAAAAAAATCTCCTTGATGTACACAGTGCTGGGTGGATCAAATGTATCCCTGGAAATGCTACCCCGGAGGAAGTCTGGGTTTGCTTTTTGTTGAATCATTTTAACCTATGGACTACTAGGTTAGTAAATTAAGTAGCAGCTGCATATCGCCACCATTTCTAGAGAATTGTGGAAACAAAAAGAAGGCAAGAAACAGACAATGGCGAGGAACTGTGAGCTGCCTTAATATATTATGAAATAAAAAGAATAAGAACAAGAACAAGAATAAGAATAGTGGTAAAAGGTATCATTATGGTACACATTACACCTTTACTGTTTGTATGAACTTTACAAAGTTGATAACAGGGCTACTGGAATGCAGACTTGTTATTGACTTTATCATCTCTGGAACAGCTGAGAAAATGAGCCTGACCTCTAAGAAAGAATCCAATGACCTTTAAGACCTTAGCAGCAATTGAATTAACACAGTAAGTTATTTTGCCAGGCTTACATTCCCAGTTGCTGTAAATTCCGACCCACCAATCTGCTACCAGTGTGCTGTGTAACTTGACAAAATTCTTTCTACTCCACTTCCAGACACCAACACTACAATGGTACCAGGCATCACTCTCAGTGTTCTCACACACCTTCTAACAGTGGTCATACACAAAGACAGTGAGATCTATGAACGAAATGCAGCCCTCTGCGGTGCAGAATTCCACCACAAACCTAAAGACTATGAGTATCTGTGAAATACATAGGTTACAGTGGGCCCTCTACGCCATTCTTTAGGCGTGGCATCATCGTGTGCACACCACTAGCAGGCTGCACATCTGTCCATGGCTAAATCTTGTAATAAGAAAGGGTAAAGCTACCTTTGCTTAACGCAGAGGCCCTGGGAAGAAGGGCAGCCCAAGCATCGCTTCTCAACTGAGAACACTTTATATAGGTCAACGGTAAGGTTTTCTGTGGTATCTTATGCTTTGTTATATGATGTAAACTTCTTGTGTAAAGATATTAGATTATTAAATGTTCTGCTTTGTAATGGTTTGTTGTAATGATTCTACCTTGAGGCACTTGGCAGATCTCCTGGGCCCTTTGTACTTGTGATCTTGGCATTGTCTTCTTCAATAAACATTGCTGGAATGTATCTACATTTTCTTGGCGGAGTCTCATTTGCACATTTACTTCTCCTATCATCATCATCAGCAAACTACTTTATTTTCGTCACAAGACCATAAAAGTGCAAATGCAATTAATAGATGCAGTACATAAAAATAGGAGCCGTCATACATACACAGTCCCAAGTCCAATGAATAATCAATTAATCATTACACACTATCCTCTAAAGGGACAGTAAGCTCAAAGCAACATAAACCATGAGAAACCCTAAAACTGGACTATAGGGGTCCGCCATGTTGAATGTCTAGCTAATACCAATCAGGGGATATCTTAATCTTAAAAATCGTGGCTGTTTGTAATAATCACAGTCTGCTATTGGATAGTTAAGAACGGGTAGCACAGAGAAAAAATATCATCTCTAAGAATAGAAATCTATCTACATATCTCAATGCTAAAAATTTGGTCCTTGGGTCGTCTCATTTAAGCAATACTCTTCATTGCCCAGTCTCATATGTCAGTGCTTCCAAATGTGGCATTTCCTTCTGGAGGCAGCCACTATAGTGAAGGATGGGAAAAAATATATATCTCCTTATTTTCTGGTGCACATGTGTGTGAATGAGTGGAAACATATTTATTTCGGCTGTGGCCGTAAAAGCACAACATACATTCATATAAAAGTATAAAAATAGGATGTTCAATGTTTCCTTGATAAAAGAAAGTCACCTTAATTAAAATACTCCGATAAAATACAAATCTTTGGACCATTAGCAGAAAGTTTTCCAGAGTGCAATTTTAGTTAGCAGCAAAAGTCCAATTAGTCTCCACATTCCTCTGCCAAAGATTCTTCACATTAATACTATTTAAAAGTGACCATGAATAGCAGAAAGACCAGGGACTTCCCCACGAAGCACAGAAATTAGGCTTAAATGTGGGTAATGTAATCATAAGAATGGCTTGCATGTACACCACATAGAGAACAAGAATCTTGAGTCAACAAACACAATTGATTGGATTGTTGGATGTCATACTTCAGAAGCCTTAATTCTTCTTCACAGTGCAGGGTCCCCAAGTTTCTGCACGGTTGTGTCAACCGTCTTGATCTAGATGTTTTATAGAATGGGCAGAATTAAAATATGTGCATCTCTGATTCTTCTGCTTCGCCATTGGCTGGGCATCCTAAAGGAACGGTACCTGCCCATTTGTTGGAGAATGTGTTTAGAGGAAGTGACCCATGCCTAAATTGTACGTAGAGTTTCCTAGTAGGGCGGGCTGAATTTCATCTAGGAAAGGCTCAAAGCTATAGTTGTCTTTCATTGTGATAAAAATTGCTGTCAGTGTACCTAGTGTTAAGCTCCCATATAAGAGAGCGAGCTTATGCCTCCTATAACTCCTGACAAGTTCATTCCTAGATGATGCAGGACAAGATGCTATGGGATCGCTCCACATGTTCGATTTACCCATACTATGTAGTGTGTCCCTGATGTATGTGAACCAGGGTAGTTTCCCAGCCCCAGGAAGACCCAGTACCTTCTACAGCTCTAGCCTATTAGACGTCAATTCCAGAGTAGTCCAAATATGTTACCAGAAAATGAGCGGTGTATGTCCAAATTCTTCTGAAATCGGTCTAACACCTAGATCAAGTCAGAGTGGAACAAGTGTGGTGCTAGGGGAGAGGCTAACTAACTGCCTCATGAAATTATTTTCAGTTCTGTATATGCTTTTCGTAGGGTGGTGCCCTCATACTTCCACCCCATGTATTCTGGCCCCATACCTTGCACTTTGTAGATCTCAACAGTAGGGTGAATGGGTTTGCAAAAAGATTTCCTATGCACTTAGGCCAGTCTACCAGATATCTGTGGCAACTTGAGGCTTGTTTTTGTGACATGTGTCGACCCGTCCATGTGTTCAGTTAGGGTGACCCCTAAATATTCGATAGTGGATACCCTCCTGATGGGAATGCCATTCTGGGAAGGATTAGGGCTTGTGAAGTTTACTGAATTGAAAACCATGTGTTTGGTCTCCTGGAAATTAATTAATTGTCCTCTAGTGCTGCAGAAAGATCAAAGCTTTCAAGAATGTTTTGGATGCCATTGGTGACTTGGAGAGAAGAAGGGTGATGTCAGCAAACATCAATGCTGGTACTTTGTTTAGAGCAATCTTAAGGGCATCACTGTACTTCACCCTATTCAGCTTATCTACCAAGGCATTGATGTATAGACAAAATATAGTGGGGGGCAAATCAAATCCTTGCTTGCCACATCTGACAACAAGTGGTGTATTTCCCTTGGACAGTCTCCTGATCATATAACAAAAATATGGGGAACACCAATATCATTTAGTTTGGACAACAAATTATCTCGGGGAACTAAATGAAATGCTGTTTTTAGGTCAACAAATATTAGATAGACGATGCTAGCCTCTAGGATAACTCTTTTCCAATACAATAGTTGGAGCCTAAAGATTTGGTCTATGGTAGAGGTACTTTGTCTAAATCCTGCTTGAGAATAGGTCATTATGTTGTGGTCCTCTATCCAGTCCTGTAAGCGTACCAAGAGAACCAGAGCAACAGCTTTCTACATCACATGAATTAGACTGATAGGTCTATAATTGCCTGGTAGAAGTAGGGAACCCTTCTTGTACACTATGATGATATCTGCTCCAGCCCAAGTTTTGGGGATTGGCATTCCCCCCATCACAGCATTGAATAAAGTCCACAAGTATGGTCCCTAGATTATTGGTTCCGAGAGAAAAAAATGCCCTGGAATTTTATCTAATCCAGGAGCTTTGTGCGGAGCTATTTTGTTGATGGTACTAAGTACCTCAGACAGGGTAGTCTCCTGGGAACTTCAGGACTGCACTCTGTCGAAGATCCCCAGTTAGGTATACTGTATTTTCTTTTGCCCCGGTGTGCCATACAGAGCCTCATAGTGGTCATACCAGGATCCTGCTGCAATATTGGGCTTGAATGCCACTCTAACTTCTTTGCACCATGCATTGACTATATTCCAGAAGGCCTTCCGATCTTTAGATATCAAAGCCCAAAGAAGGGAATCCCATTTTTCCTGCTCACAGAATGTGTTGGCTGTAGGGATACCTCTCTATATATGGTCCACTTAAGTTTGATAACTAGCCTATCATTGGATTTTAAAGCTTCTTGCAATGCCAATTTTGTTTCATGACACTGACGATTGAACCAGGAGTGCGGAGGTTTCCTTTGGCCTCTGGTATCTCCCTCAGGGTGGAATATACAAATTAATTTATTAGTGAGTTGAGTTTGTATCTCAGAGACCCCTGTTAGTGAAACAATTGTGCCTCACTCCGTGATAACTTTATTCAAGTCCATTAGGGAGCAACTCATTACCTCATATAGGGCCGCCATCGTATCGGCAGAATGCTGTATTGCCAACCAGGGCATTCTTCTCCTACTGGTTGTTAGTCTATCATCTAATGGTATGCTTGCTGTGAGTCCAGCTCGCACTACAGGTCGGGAAAGGTCCAGGGTCAGTGCGTTATGATCACTGACGTGTCTGGGCAGGACAGCAACGTCTACGACCATTGACCACATGAAGAATGTCCCTCTCAGTTAAATGTAAGCATCTCGTGGGTATCCGATTCTGCACTCCCATTGCAAGCCCTAACTGAATGGTTTAAATTGAGTTATTTACTCTGGAGGGCCAGTGGGGACAAGGTTTTTATTGGAGGCACATTTAACTCTGGGATAGCCCATAACCTTTCTTCTTCACAGACAGCATCCCCATTGGTGTCATTCAGGAGCTCAAATTGACAATTAAAATCGCTCCCTATAACCAAATAGGCACTGTCCATGACAACGGACAGAAGAGAGGCCAGTTGTTCCACAGTCAAGGATTCATGACCTAATCTTGTGTGTCTAGACTAGACATTAACCTATACTATTTTAACCTTGGGGGCAACAGTGAGTAAAAAGCACAGAATATCATTGGAGGGAAACTCCATCCTCTTAGTCAAACAGCCCAGGGGGGTTCCCACCCATATGGTGAGTGCACTGGATGGCTTACCCCTCCCCCTAGTAATGGCAGCCAAACTGGTCTACCAAGAAACCCCAATCAGTGGAGCAGAGTTTGTTCTTTAAGCCAGCAACATTCCAGGATAATACCCTCCGGGATGTGGGTGTTTCCCGGGAACCAGAAGTTGCTACATTGTGCGCATTACTGTGAAGCAATATCTCACTTTGCAGCTTTAGGGATTTCCTCTACCCTCATTCTGGCTGTGAGCTCCTGTTGCCCGGGGCATCCATTCCGGAACTTAGACCGGCTATCTTTGCTGGCCTACTGCCCAATTCTGGCTTCACTGAGGTGAATGTGTGTTGCATGATTTGAGATCCTGTGTGGGGAAGGGACTTGTTAAATGACTCTTCTCCGTCCCTTTCCTTGTTTGTATGAGCATTTGCTCAAACTGTAACTCCATTCCTCCTTTCCGCTGCCCATAACCACGTTGAGCATTATGATGCCCTGGATCATGTCTTGTCCACTTCATTGGTCCCCCTCAGAGACGTTTGCTGGATCTAGCCTATGATGGTTAGAGAGTAAATCCACTCCCTCCAGAACCCCATGTCTGATTGTTATTGGTAGTGTAAAAAGTAGGGACCTAGGTGTCTGGTTTGGGTGTCTACTCTGCCGTTGGGTTGTATTCAGGGTTGCAAATGCATTGCTGGTTGGACATGCTGTGGCTTGTAGAAATAGCCAAGTGTCAAGAGCTCGATGGCTGTACCCAATTCATGCTTGGGAAAATCCGAAAGCAGGAGACTAAAAACGGTCTTTGGGTTTCTAAAATTAATCACACTCCAATCCCCTTGCCTGTCATTAGGTCTATTTCCAACCCAGTTAACCCTGCTCGTCATGAGAATCTCCTCAGCGCTGTTGTATGAGAACTGTCTGTATCTAGCTAACCAGTACAGGCATTTGTTTGTTAGTTCATTCTGGATTTCTCTCTGCCTTTTTTTATCTGGGGGACCCCTGCTAGGACAACAACGTATGGGAATGAGGCAGAAGGTAGGTTAATGGCGGGGAAGATTGCCATGTCAGCTGTTCCAGGCTCAATCTCTTCCCCCTCCCCTGTGTCTCTGTCCAAGCTCCGGGATGTACAATGGCTCCAATGAGCTCCATTGGAGTAGTCACCCCCTCCTGGCATATCCCCACAATCCTTAGTGCTAGAGTGACCTTCTTGGGCACGCAAATTAGCGATCTTTGATGGTTTAGTGTGATGGGGGTAGCAGTCTTACTGATGGCATCCATTCAGTTTACTGTGACCCCAGAAGTTCTGTTGAGAAGCTTATCCTGTAGATTTTCACAGAATCCTGTGACTCTGTTCCAGGCGTGCTGCAAGGGGGGAAAGTTCTTCCCTCACGATGAGTTTGAACTGCTACTAAATGTCCGTTAATAGGTTTGCCACCCATATAGGATAATTATTGCCCTCTCCTGCTCTATCGGTGGTGCTACAGTTTATGTCGTCTAGACACGGAGAGTTGTCAGGGACTCCAACATTCGGCTTCCTGCATTTGGCCACACCTTGTGTGTTATTTTTAGTCTTGTCAGGCATTGAGGGTCCTGCCGTTTAAGCCCCTTTGTGCACTTGCTTTTTGGGAGCGACTCTGGTTTTGCCATTGTCACCTTATGGGATGGAGGGAGAGTTGGACTGGTCAAAGGGGCTTGCTGGAAAGGACACCAGACCTGTTGAGGTGCGTTGAAGATCAGGAGTTAAAGATATCTTCCTTTTTGTTAGTTTGATTTCGGTGGTCACAACCCCTATAACTCTCTGCAGCTTTCTGTTAATTGACATTGGTGGCAGGGATGAAGCTAGATTCTGAACATGTGTCTTTCCCTGGCAGGCACGATACCCCATCATTTCTTGGCTATTGCCAGATCACCCAGCTACATGCCCATTCATGGATTTTACAGAAGCAACAGGAAAGGCAAACAAACCAAAGCAAACAGAGCCACACCACTGACTAGATTCTTCTCTTGCCACTGGTATAGGCAGCTGTGTGGGGCCCTGGAAAGCCAAAATGAGAATGGCAGGTGAAAGAACCATGGCCCAGCACAGCCTTGTCTGGCCACAGACAGGCGTAGACAGGCCTGCTCTTGGTCCGGTCTTTGTCAGGGCATGGCCCACATCTGATGAAAGCACCTCTGGGTGCTGGCGGAAGTGGTGACGGCTCACCTGACCGCTGGGACTGCTGGGGCCTGTGGTCCCTAAGGAATTTATCTTTCTTCAGAAAGTAAAGGATGGACTCCCTGAAAGCAATTGGTTTAAAGAGCTCCACCTGCACCATTTCCACCAAGACGATCCCAGCTGAAAGGTGTGCAGGGGACTTTTAAAGAGCTGGCCAAGTGCATTCTGGGAAAGTTAGTCACAACATCCCAAGGACCATCTCAGAGCTTTTGGACCCTCTGATTTGTACAGAGGACACATTGAAATTCGAAATTGACCTTATGGAAGGAGATCCAGAAGTTTGGAGAGTTTTTGTCAAAAAGCTCTATGAGGTGCCTAGCCTGTGGACGAGAGTTAAGCCGACGACGTTGAACTGCGACCAGGCCTGGATTTCACATTGTTCCCTCGGAAAGCTCCAGGGGTCAAGACTTTCAGGATTTCACTATGGCCTCGTCCTGAACCAAGCCACCACCATCGACTCAAAGCTCGGCCTGACGAGGAGCCATATTCAACGTCGAGAGAAAAAGCTCCAGAAAAGCAACTAAATGCTAAGGTAAAAAGTTAACCGGGGCCTCCGGCTTACTATATCCGACCAAGGCTTCATTGCGCTCTGCCTCAAACATTGACTTTGTTCCAGCCAAGTGTGGCTAGATGTCTCAAAGTGGTGGTTTTTGCTTTTAGGCAGTGGAAAGTGTTTATTCTGTAAAAATATATATCTCCAGTTCACTTCATTGGAAGTTTGTTGTTTTGGTGTCTATTTGACATATTTTTTATGAATTGGTATTGGACTTTTTTTGTGTGTTGTGCCTTGCTTATTAAATGTATTGGTGTTTTTAAATGCTTTACCTACCTGTATCCTAAGTTAAGCCTGCCTGCTCATTGCTGTCTACTAAAGGGTGAGCAAGGGAATCATTTATTGAGACATTGAATGAACTTTTAATTGTGTTTGTGGCCTTATTACTTGTGGTAGGTCCATACTTATCAGTACCAATAAAGCACTTTCCACCAGCTCTCATGGGCCCTTCTCACTGCAGCCAAACATCATAAATGATGACTACCTCTTTCATAGCTTGTGGTACAAAAATTAGTGATGGAATCAACCAAACAGAAATGCACATCTATGCAGAACATGTTATTAATGTTGGTAAGAATTCCATAATTCCTGTGCCTTCTAAAGCACCCTTTGAAGCTCCTCAAATTTGTGAGGGAGAGGGTATCTCGCCACTTCTGAATTGTGTTTGTCCTGAGGCAGATGTTCTCAGGGTTTTCTATGATACGTTGACCCCTCTACTTTTTTTATTTTTGGCAAACACAACACAATGTTTGTTGAAGACCTGAATAATTCTGAAGCAAACCCTGATTAATAGACTCAACCTGTCAGGATTTGACAATGTAAGGCGCCTACCTAATGTTGCGCAACGAACCGAACTACGATTCCTAGAAGGCCTTTTGGGAAGTACCGATTTCCCTTAAATCACGCACAACGCATAGGAGCGTCGTACGTGAGTCTGGATTAGTTTCAGGTAAGCAGAGTGGCTGCTCTGCTTCTTCCTAGCTGTACCGTGCTTTTTCCTTGCTTTCCAGTCTCTGAGGGAGAGACCGTTTTCCTGATTCCCCTGGAGGTGTTTGTTACGGAGCCCGTATTTTCCGCGTCTCACTCGGCGAGTGAGGACGCGATCATTCCTGCTCGGATTACCCGCTCGTGGCAGGGCTTCCCTCAGAGTTCCACTCGGCTGAGCGAGAACGCTCTATCTGATAAGTGCCCGCTCGCTGCAGCGGCGGTCTTCCCAGTATTACCCCACTTGGTTTTCCTGCGGCTGTGGCGATGTTACTATAACCAAGAACTTATCCAGAGGGGCTTCCGCTGGATGCTCCAAGAAGAGGGCTATTTCTTCTAGATGCTCCACAACACCCGATCCGGGTATGAAGTCTTTGTTTATTCTTCTTTACTTATGACAATTACGATTCTTTTGGAGTGCCCTACACTTTATTCATTGACAGGAGGATCACGTGGAGTTCTTGCTATTTTTGTTTCGAAACCTGGTGTATTATATCCTGAATAGGATTAACCAGACACTTTGCTGGGTGTATATACCAAACTAAGGAATAGTTCATTTGCTTATAATATTTATTTCCTGGTTGATTTCATTTTTTGCTTGGGATACAAGGGTGTGTGAAGTGATTATTGATGTGTATCTGAGTATCTATTTTACATAGCTATCGGAGGGTCATGTTGTTTGGTATTAATGAAAGATATTTGAATTTTAGGTGGAATATTTTTCTGGCAGTAAGAGAAGTATCTTACGCGGTACTTCAGGAGGAATCCTCAGGGAGGAACTTGACAAGGTATTGCTTTGGCTCTAGTGAGAAGATAAAGAGTGTAGTTAGGATATATGTACAGTATTAATGATATGCTTTTTTCTTTCAGGTTTTCCCTTTTCCACTGCTGCACCTACCCTATCCCTCGCTTGATCGCCTCTATACTCTGTGCATTGTTTAGTCAGAGTGTGGGAAAGTCAGGAGGTGGACCCCTGTTGAGCATCGCCCTGATCCTGAGGAGCAAGGTGGTCGTGACAGAATCATGTACCCACGAAATACATCCTCCTCCCGATCAGGGTCATTCTCTGAGATGGCGTCCTTAGATGATGTTTTGCAGGCTTTGGTTTTAGTACAACAGGAATTGGCTACTTCCCAAGCAGCAACCGCATCTTTAAGGGAGAGGTTAGACAGGCAGATCCTTTCGATGCATCTGCAAGTACCCCTCAGATACAGGTGACTGTTCCACCGCCAATTTCATCAGCTAGTCCTGAGAGATATTCTGGTGATCCCCAAAAGATCAAAACTTTTCTGAGATAGATAACACTTCACTTTTCCTGTCGGCCTGCATCATTTCCCACTAATTTATCTAGAGTGGCTTTCGCGATATCGTATCTGACAAGGGACGCTACCAATTGGGCCGTTCCGCTGGTTAGGAATGATGATCCCATGCTCTCAGATTGGGCATCTTTCAGTAGGGAATTTGAGAGAGTGTTCGACCGTCGGGCCACCACACTAACTGCAGATAGGGAACTGCTGGAATTACGTCAGGGTAGAAAAGACCTGGTTACACACATGATGGCTTTCAATCAGTTGGGAGTTGAAACAGCTTGGCAGGAGGAGAAACAAATGTCTCGGTACTACCAGGGATTAAAGGATGAAATGAAGTAAGCATGGGCGGATTTTGCAAATTGGCAATCCACGAAATTGCGTATTTACGGATTCGCAATCCACAAAATCCGCGAACTCTCGTGAATTTTGCGGATTCTTTTTTTTTTGTGTTCGCAAGTGTTTCTGCCATTTCGCAGGGGTTTTTTACCAGTTCGCAAACGCGAACTTACTTGTCGGGTAGCAACGGTCGCGACCATGTAGTTTCTACGTCTGGTTCATCACAGCACCCTCTGTTTCACCACTGCCACCCTCTGTTTCACCACTGCCACCCTCTGGCTCACCCATGCCACCCTCTGGCTCACCCATGCCACCCTCTGGTTCATCACTGTAGATTATGGGTGGAAAAGCACACCTGCCCTGCCTCAACTGACATGAATGAATTAGGGGCTGATTAATGTGTCACTGAATTTGAACTTCCAGTCTGGCACCAGCTTCCTTATCTGTAATTGCTTTCTGTTGCAGTGTAATTTTTTTTAACAGGACCTTTGTGGCATACTTGTAGCTATTCTCTGAGCCTGCTGTGCGGGTCAGAGCAGGGTCATAGAATAGTTGCAAGTAGGCAACTGAACTCTGGAGGGGCCCCTCAGGAAGCACTACAGGAAATGGTTACTAATGATAATATTGAACTTTTGCACCTGCTGAGTGCTTTCAGTTTTGCAAAAATCGTTTTTCTGCACAATATATTTTATTTAATGTTCTGAAAAAGTTCCAAAATTGTGGTTGCAGCAACTGTAATGCCCCAAACAAACTTACCTGTGAAATTTCTAATCCAAAAGTGATCCAAAGAAAGTCAAAAAGGCCTCAAATCCAAATATCCAGCAGCATCCACAAAAAGTAATCCTTCCAGGTCAAGATCCAAATCAAAGTGACCAGGACATGAACAAAGCACTGGGAGGAACCTGCTGGACAGGAACAGGAAGTTGGAGACTGTGGGGCACTTCCTTCCTCCCACCCCCCCAAAATGGACTCCTTGCAAAAAAAAGTGCAGGCAAATGTCAACCTGAGGAGTTATTCTGATAAAAAATCATTTTCAGAAGGTTTATGCTGACTGCTGGTGGATTTCTTGTGCGAAATTGCAAATTTTGCAATTTCGCAATTGCGAGATTGTCGCTGCCCGCCGCATCTACGTGTTCGCAAGTGTTTACTCCCGCGATGCGTGATCACGGGCCTTTATGACGTACTCGCGTTGCCAAACTCTCGCTGTGCAAGGTGGCAAGCCGCGATGACGTATAGCGGTCGACAAACTCCCGCGGGATCCCGCAGCAAGATCCAAAATGGCGCAGCACACGCAAACATGGAGAAAAACAACTCTTCAAACGCTGAATGACGGTAAGTGAACGCTGCGCGCTGCAAAATTGTATTGTATTCTATTTGGCAAGTGCGACCAAGCAAAAAATCTGCCTCGCGCGGATTTGTGAATTTTCGGCAAATTCGCAAGAGTTCGCGGATTGCGAATTTGCCGAAAATCTGCAAAATCCGCAAGCAGAACGGATTTTACGCCCATGCTTAAAATGAAGGACGTTTTGGCCCAAATAGATCCGCAACCCACCACCTGTACCGACCTGATTGACCTCACACTGCGGCTGGACCATAGACTCTCGGAGAGAGTGGGAGACCGTAGGCGAGGGGAGAGAGTGATGGTGGGAATGGAACCAGATAAATGTTCTTCTCATCACTCAAAAGAAGTAGGGGTTAAACCTATGGATGTGGGTGCTGTCAGGCCACCTTTATCCAAGGCGGAGAGAGAGAGACGTCGGGAACAAGGCCTCTGTGTGTATTGTGGTAAGAAGGGTCACTAAGTGAGAGAATGTACTTTAAAAACCAAAAAAAGGGTAAACAAGTTGCGATCACGTCAGTAGGGGTTCCCGGTAAAGGTAACCCGATCATGACAGACAGTCCTGAGGTGGAGTCCTTAGAAAAGGAGTGGAAACTGCCATCCCTAGCCGCCACGGAGATAAGGAGCACGGAATCCCATATTGTTCTGTCCATGATCCTTAAGACAGGACAGAAAACACATCAGTTCTGGACCATGATTTATTCGGGGGCCACCGGTAACTTTATCGACTGTGGGTTAGTACATCGCTTGGAGTTGGTCAGGATGTCTCGTGACAAGCCCGAGAAAGTGTTAGCGGTAGATGGCACTCCTTTGAAGTCAGGTCCCATCACAGAAGACACCGAGGCATTGGAACTGGTCCTTGAGGGCAGTCTGCATGATCATTTGGAGGATATCACCTTAAATATAATTGAGGCACCTTAATACGAGGTTATTTTAGGAATGCCATGGATATGGCAACACAATCCAACCATGGATTGGAGGTTGAAAACTATTAGCTTTCACTCAGCAGAATGCGATGCTAAGTGCATGAAAAGCAACAATACTCACATCTTGGCTCTAGCCCAGGGGTATCAGGTTGCTACCGCAGCCGAGAAAGAAACGGGGTTACCCACAGAATACGGGTTGTATAGTGAGGTTTTCAGTGAAGTGAAAGCAGAAAAGTTACCCCCACATAGCGACTACGATAGTCTTATTGATCTGGTGGAGGGGGCCTCTATTCCATCATGTAGGGTATACACATTGTCTGACCCGGAGACCAAGTACTTGCCGGAGTACCTGGATCATTTTAGTTCCATTGGATTGATTTGTCCTTCTCGTTCTCCAGCCGCTTCCCCTCTTTTCTTCACGACGAAAGCCAATGGCGAGTTCAAGGACTACATAGACCGTTTTGTTATTGTGTACATCAATGAAATCCTGGTCTAATCTGTTTTGGTAGAACAGCATGTAAGTCATGTAGTCCTGATTCTTAAAAGACTGCATGAAAACAGTTTATTTTGTAAGCTCAGTAAATTTGAGTTTAGTGTTTCTGAGGTTAAGTTCCTGGGTGTTATTTTGAGTCCTCAGGGGTTCAGTATGGCTGTGAGAAAAATAGAGGCAGTACAGGATTGGCCTGCCCCAAGGAAAGTCAGGGATGTACAGTGTTTATTGGGGTTCTCCAACTATTATCGGAGATTCATCTCGCATTTTTCACAGTTGGCCTACCCCATAACCAGGTTGTTGAGGAAAGGAACTCCTTTTCTCTAGGCTACTGAAGCCACAGAGGCCTTTGCACTAATGAAACAGGCCTTCTGTACTGCACCCCTCTTACGCCATCCACAAAGAGACACCCCGTTTGTAGTAGAAGCTGACGCCTCCGATGGGGCAATTGGAGCAGTGTTGTCTCAACAAGATGAACACACGGGGCAGCTGCACTAGGTGGCCTTTCTTTCCAAGAAACTGAAAACGGCAGAGATCAATTACACGGCGGCTGAAAAAGAACTTCTGGTCATAAAACAAGCATTCCAGGAATGGAGACACTACCTTTGGGGGGCCCTACACACCATTACCGTCTACTCAGACCACAGAAACCTCCAGTTTATGAAAACCGCAAGACATCTATCGCAGAGACAAATGTGGTGGATATTGTTCTTTGCGGCATATGATTCTTGATTACTTTTCCGCCTGGTTCAAATAATAAAAAGACAGACTCTTTGTCCAGACAAGGGGAGGACACTACACCTCGACAGGAAACCCCGGAGGCCACCGTGAATCCAGAAAGAAATCTATGTGTGGTTACTGTGGAACAATTCCTTGATCAAGTAAAGGCGTATAGAACATGGAATCAGTGGCAGCAGTGGGCGGATGAAGACATCCACTGGACTCTCAAGGATGGTATACCTATTCATGATAACAAACTGTATTTGCCTACTCATGCTCTGCGGTTGAAGGAATTCAACTGGTGTAATGATGCAATGTTGGCAGGTCACCGTGAGCATAAGAAAACATTACATTTGATTTAACATCAGTTTTGGTGGGAAGGTATGTCTAAAGAGGTGGGCCAATGGGTGGTGCAACGTGAGACTTGTGCCAGAGCGAAAGGAGAGCATAACAAGAGCAAGGGACAACTGATGCCGCTACCCACACCATCCCAACCTTGGCAAACCATCAGTCTTGACTTTGTTCTTGGCTTACCAAGGGATCAAGGATGCAACGCAATTCTGGTGGTCATTGACAGTCTAATGAATATGGGCCACTTTATTCCTTGCAAACATCTCCCAACAGCAGGTCAGACGGTTCCATGTTTAAATATCGATAACAAAAATATAGTTAACAAAAATATAGATGTAAAAATATTGACTACAAAAATATGGAATCCCTATACTTAAACAGGTAAGTACAACAATATTGACTCAAAAATATAGATGTAAAAAATATAGATGTAAAAAATATCGACTTTAAAAAAGTAATATAACTTAAAATAAATTATTAAATAATATTAATATTATTAACAAAATAAATTAAATTACATTTATATTTTAACTAATTATAACATATAAACTTAATTTAATGACTATAAACACAATAAATGTGTACATATACATATATTTTCTTAATTACATTTTATTATTATCTTTATTTAATTTATAAACTTTAATAATTATATAAAATAAAATAAACACATATATAAACATTTTGAATAAAAAATAATATTCTATATTTAATTAACACATTAAAGTATTAAAAAATAATAATACATACATTTAATAACAAAATACAAACATTAGTAGTGAAAACATTTGACAGCGAAGGGGTAAAAATTACTATTCCCACTTCAGTAAGTGCAACAGTAGGGAAATAGTTGGATAGCGTAGGAGTAAAAATTACTATTCCCACTCCAGAGAGTGCAACAGTAGGGAAAACGTTGGATAGCGTAGGGGTAAAAATTACTATTCCCAATCCAGTGAGTGCAACAGTAGGGAAAGCGTTGGATAGCGTAGGAGTAAAAATTACTATTCCCACTCCAGAGAGTGCAACAGTAGGGAAAACGTTGGATAGCGTAGGGGTAAAAATTACTATTCCCACTCCAAAGAGTGCAACAGTAGGGAAAGCGTTGCATAGCGTAGGGGTAAAAATTACTATTCCCACTCCAAAGGGTGCAACAGTAGGGAAAGCGCTGGATAGCGTAGGGGTAAAAATTACTATTCCCACTCCAGACAGTGCAACAGTAGGGAAAGCGCAGGATAGTGTAGGGGTACAAATTACTATTCCCACTCCAAAGGGTGCAACAGTAGGGAAAGCGTTGGATAGCGTAGGGGTAAAAATTACTATTCCCACTCCAGTGAGTGCAACAGTAGGGAAAGCGTTGGATAGCGTAGGAGTAAAAATTACTATTCCCACTCCAGAGAGTGCACCAGTAAGGAAAGCGTTGGATAGCGTAGGGGTAAAAATTACTATTCCCACTCCAGACAGTGCAACAGTAGGGAAAGCGCTGGATAGCGTAGGGGTAAAAATTGCTATTCCCACTCCAGAGGGTGCAACAATAGAGAAAGCGTTGGATAGCGTAGGGGTAAAAATTATTATTCCCACTCCAAAGGGTGCAACAGTAGGGAAAGCGTTGGATAGCGTAGGGGTAAAAATTACTATTCCCACTCCAGTGAGTGCAACAGTAGGGAAAGCGTTGGATAGCGTAGGAGTAAAAATTACTATTCCCACTCCAGAGAGTGCAACAGTAGGGAAAACGTTGGATAGCGTAGGGGTAAAAATGACTATTCCCACTCGAGAGGGTGCAACAGTAGAGAAAGAGTTGGATAGCGTAGGGGTAAAAATTACTATTCCCACTCCAAAGGGTGCAACAGTAGGGAAAGCGCTGCATAGCGTAGGGGTAAAAATTACTATTCCCACTCCAGACAGTGCAAAAGTAGGAAAAGCCCTGGATAGCGTAGGGGTAAAAACTACCATTCCCACTTCAGAGAGTGCAACAGTAGGGAAAACGTTGGATAGCGTAGGGGTAAAAATTACTATTCCCACTCCAAAGAGTGCAACAGTAGGGAAAGCTTTGGATAGCGTAGGGGTGAAAATTACTATTCCCACTCCAGAGAGTGCAACAGTAGGGAAAGCGTTGGATAGCGTTGGGGTGAAAATTACTATTTCCACTCCAGAGAGTGCAACAGTAGGGAAAGCCTTGTATAGCGTAGGGGTAAAAATGACTGTTCCCACTCCAGTGAGTACAATAGTAAGGAAAGCGCTGGAACACAAAAAAGTAAAATCCAACTTTGGGAGGATAAACCTAATTAAAATGTCCATCCTGCCCATATATACTTTTCTGTTTAATTCTATTCCAATTGCTTTTGACAGTAAACAAATAGCCAAGTGTCAACAAGATGTCAATTCATTCATTTGGAAATATGGAGCCACACGTTTGGCCTGGAAGAAGCTAAGGAGGAGGAGGGAAAAAGGGGGGTTGACGCTACCAGACCTACAATACTACGCCTGGTCGTTTGAATTATCTTTTTCTAGAATGCTTTTAAAGATACCATTGGACAATGCTAGTGGAAGGATCTTTCAAGCTATGTTAGAAGGTGCCGGTCTTCCATCAGCAGGTTTTCTCCACAAGTTTGGAGATCAAAATGTTTAAAAAAAAGTAAAACTTAAAATTCTCCAATCACTGACTAAGAGCTGGTTTATAATTAGGAAGAAATTAGGGATCAGCTATTTCTCTAACGGAGCACCCTTGTGGGACTCACCGGGAACTCCCCCGGTCTTAAAGACAGTTTGGAGTGTCCTATAAGAGAGGCTGGACTTCGGACTTGGGGAGAGTTGGTGGCAGGCGGCTCCATGATATCCTGGGAGGACCTGCGGGAGAAAGTCGGGCCGCGTCTCTCTAGTTTTAAGTATCTACAACTGACCAGCTGGGCTCAGGCAATGCTTAGGAAGAGGGTTCCCCTGGGGAAAGACAGCAAGCTGGAAAATCTATTGGTAACGAGGCCATGGGGGGCAAGGTGGTTTCATGTTGGTACTGGGGGATCCTAGAAGAAATAGATGGAGAGTTTGTACTCCCTGAGAAGTAATGGGGAGGAGCGACGGGAGACCAGTGGGAGTCGAATTGGCAAATTTCTTTTCTTTGTTGAAAAAGCTTGTGAAACCAGCATGGCTGTAAAAAAATCACCTCTTTACGTTACATTGAATATACCTCTCCCCTCAGAAGCTAGCTAAATATCAGCCTGGGAAAAAATGCAATAAATGCAATTTGCCGGAGGCTTCAGATATGCACATGTTTACGGAGTGCCCTGTTATCAGTCACTTTTGGGAGAAGGTGTTGGAGGCTTTGTCTTCTATACTTAATACGACATTGTGCATCTCTCTCCCTCTGATTATCTTTGGTTTAGACGACAACATCACTGGGCACGCCAGATCCTTTTTGTTCTACGCAATTCTCCTGCCAGGAGACAGATCTACAGGTTCTGGGTGGATCCGGCTCCACCAACTTATGCAGGATGGTTGACGTCTCTCTATGAAGTTTCGGGGGTGGACTTGGCCAGATCCTGCAGCAGGAAAAGGCTTGCTTTCTGGGATTTCCTGGTAAATTGGAGGTAGGATGACCGGGGTTTTTTTTTTTTTTTTCCCCGGGTCCTATGATTATGCTTTTTTCCTACTCCATGGACCGGTTGAAGGGTCTTCCCAGGTATGTGTTGGTTCAACAGGCGTTAAAACGCCTAGATGGAGTGATGTAGTTCTCCCTGTTGTGTAAAGGTCTCCATCTTCCGCCAATTTAAATTCTTGTGCTCCTGTGGCCGTGCCATGTTAGTAGATCCCGGGGCTGGATGCAGAGGCACACAGTGGTTGTTGGCGGTTTTTCTTTGCACTAGGGTAACGGCAAATGAGGAAAAAAATAAATAAATAAAAAACAACAACAAAAAAAACAAACTATCAACATTTGTTTTACATTTAATTTCCAATATAAACATAATTAATATATACATTTAAATATATTATTATTAACAAAGATAACAAAAGTTAATTAATTACACATTATTTAAAACTATAATATCCACCACACACACCTAAAATTAATTACACAATTACATTTAATATTTACTAATTAATTAATGAAAATAATGTATTTTTTAAATTAATTAATTAATTAATTACCAGCTTTCACGCCATATACACTTAAAAAGACCACAACACACACCTACAATTATTTACACATTTACAATTAATAATTACCAATTAAATAATGGTAATTATTTAAAAATAATGTATTAATTAATCAATAATAAATTAATTATTTACCACCCTTCACACCATTTACACGTATAAACTCCCCAACACACACCTAAAATTAATTAAACAATTAACATAATTAAATATTAATTGACTAATTGAAATTAATTAACAACTAATAATTAAACTATTATTAATTAATTAACACATGTATTAATCAATTAATTTAATATAATTAAATTACTTCCCACCCTATTCCCCTATAAACCCACAACCCGCTACGGAAGTAATAACACTAAATTAAACATAAAAAACATTAATAACTAATACAATTCCAAAACATATAATAAAATAACAAACAATTCTCATTTAAAACACTAAAATGCATAACATTATTAATAAATCGATATTTTTGTAAAGTATATTTTTGTAAACGATATTTATGTATTGTATAGCTTTATTTCGAAATATTTCTCATTTCATAAAAGCATTTACAGTATAAAAACAGTTATAAAATATACATTAATTATGTATATGTGTATTAATACAAAAGGTGCAGATCGAGAACAAACAGTATAATGTATACAATATTTGTGCAGATCAAACAGCTAAAATGCATTTATACAATGAACAATAACAAACCGTCCTTAAGAAAAAGCAAGGGGACACAACATCAAATGGCTAAAACCAGAGGAATCAGGATAGATAGCCTTACTGGAGGATCATTTTCCTCTCAGATCTTATCCTCCAAACCCATCCCAAGAATTTTGCCAATCCACAAGCAATAAAGGGGTGGGTGTCAGATCTTAGCATCTGTAAGGCCTCCGCATGTGACCGAGTACCCAGCTTCAGGCAAAGAGGTTTCAGCCATCTGCGGCGAGGGGCCGCGTATGCTGAACACTCAAACATTAAGTGGGCAACGGATTCGTCCCTGTTAGCACAGAAAGGGCAGGTTGCTATGGTTTGCCGGGGTGGTTTCCACTTCGCTGTCCATGTGCAAAGGGGCAAGACTCCAACCCTAAATTTAAAATACAGTGCCCTTTCCAAGGGGTTAATGATCACATCCAAACAGGGTTCTCTAAAGAGGGAATCTTTAATGACCAAGAACTCAGCAGCAGATCTACACAGATTTGAGTGGCTCACTCTCTCATTTTCCACCCATGACCAAAATAATTTCTTAAGCTGTTGTTTGGGTGGTGAAGATCTATTGACCCAAGCGTTTCCCAAGCCCAGTTCAAAAAGGAGGCGCTTTACTTCCGTGAGCCAACCGATTTTGGACCACCCCGGGGTTGCGAGGAGTTCACAAAGTACGTCTGCATAACTTGAAAGTTCGGGGACGTTCCAAATGCGGGCCCATAATAATAGGGGGCGTAACTTAGACTGCTCGGCTATGGAGCGTGTACCTGTGTCAAGTAAAAGGGGGAGAGTGGGAAAGCTATGAGGGAGCCTCATTAGATCTTTGAGGAATTTATTCTCGAGCTGGAACAGAGTATCAACTTTCTGCGTGCCCCACAGCTCTGCCCCATACAACGCCGCACTCACAGCTTTTGCCCTATAGATATCTAGTATCACCCCAATAGGTTTTAAGGGAGAGGCACGATGTTCTTTTAATAGCGCACCTGTGACCCTCCTATGCGTCAGAATAATTTTTTGATGATGCGCCTTCCAACTCATGGAGTCACAGAGTCGTATGCCTAAGTAATCGAATTCCCTTACCCTTTCTAGTGGGACTGAGTCAAGGGTTGGGGGTGTACTGACTTCCTGGGGGGATTCAACACCAGGAACTTGGTTTTGCTGATGTTGATAGCCAAGCCCCTGGCGTCGCAGAAGCCCTGGAACCTTGATAGCAACGTTTGGAGGCCTAGCGGGGATTTCGAGATCAACAAGGTATCATCTGCGAACAGGAGAGTTGGTATCTTCCTGCCCGCCAGGGAAGGTGCATCTGCTGGTAAACGATATTTATTACAACTATATTATTGTTATCAATATTACTTACCTGTCAGTCGATATTCTGGTCAAACTATATTTTTGTTGTCGATATTTGTTCCACTCAATATTTCTGCGGAGATATTAATGTCAGATGATATTTCTACTTAGATATTCCTACTCTGCACCGGTCAGACAGCTCAGTTGCTCTTACGTAATGTAGTGCAGTTACACGGACTCCCCAGGGTAATCGTCTCAGATAGGGATCCACAGTTCATCACCAGGTTCTGGCATACATGGTGTAAGGCCCTACAGGTGGAAACCATCCTATCTACCAGTTTCCATCTGCAGATGGATGGACAATCGGAGCGTCTGAACCAGATTCTAAAGAAATTCTTGCGGTGCTACTCCAAGGAAGCATCTCAATCCTGGGTGTCCTTACTATGTTTGGCCCAACTATCTTACAACAACGCTTGGCATAGCTCTATTAATGAAACTCCTTCCCGGGCTAACACAGGATTTCATGCACCCTGCCTTTAACCATCCCGAGTGATGTACAAAACAAGCCTACTGTTATGGCGCAGGTAAAGACCCTCCTGGAAGTCCATAAATGTATACAAGACAATCTGAATCATGCTAAGAGGTCCTACAAGAAATGGGCCGACCGTCATCGGCAAGTAGGTCCCACGTATCAAGTGGGAGAGAGGGTCTGGCTCTCTATGAAAAACATTTGCTTCCTATACTGCAGCATTTTCCATCCTCGGTTCATTGGGCTGTGCACAGTTCTTGGGAGGATCAATCCTGTGGCTTACAAACTGAAGCTTCCCGCCTCGCTGAGAATATATCTTGTATTTCATGTAGTCTGCTGAAACCCGCTAGATGCGCTCATCGTGTGGCTACGCCTCCAGTGATGAGAGATGGACAAGTGGAATACAAAGTATGGCGTATTGTGGATTCCAGATACCACCAGGGTTGCCTGTGGTATCTTGTGTTGTGAAAGGGTTATTTGGCTGAGGACCATTCCTGGGAACCCTGCTCTGGTGTTCATGCTCCACGCGCGGTGCGCCTCTTCCACACTCGTCATCCTGGGAAGCCTGGAGCTAGGAGGCGATTGGGACGAGGACGTACTGTCAGTGTTTGACAATGGAAGGCACCTACCTAATGTTGCGCAAAGGACCGAACTACGATTCTCAGAAGGCCATCTGGGAAGTGCTGTTTTCCCTTTAATCACGCACAACGCATTGGAGCGTCATATGTGATTCTGGATTAGTTTCCGGTAAGCAGAGCGGCAGCTCTGCTTCTACCTACCTGTACCGTGGTTTTTCCTCGCTTTCCAGTCTCTGAGGGAGAGACCGTTTTCCTGATTCCCCTGGAGGCTAATTACGGAGCCCGTATTTCCCGCATCTCACTCAGCGAGTGAGGACACGATTATTCCTGCCCGGATTACCCGCTCGCAGCTGCGGCGTGGCTTCCCTCAGCGTTCCGCTCAGCTGAGCGAGAACGCTCTACTCTGATAATTACCCGCTCGCAGAAGCGGCGGTCTCCCCAGTATTTCCCCGCTTGGTTTTCCCACGGCTGCGGCGATGTTACTATAACTAAGAACTTATCCAGAGGGGCTTCCACTGGATGCTCCAAGAAGAGGGCTATTTCTTCCAGATGCTCCACAACTCCCGATCCTGGTATGAAGTCATTGTTTGTTCTTCTTTACTTATGACAATTACGATTCCTTTGGAGTGCCCTTTTTTTTTTTATTTGCAAAGTTTTATATAGCGCTGGCTAGACCTGGAGGTATCGGAGCGCTTTACATGAGGATCAGTGAGTTACAGGATACATAGTTATATCAGTTGAATCAGCGAGGTATAGGTTACATAGTTACATGAGTTTGAATGAAAGAATCACAGAGGGAGGAGGAGGAGGAGAGAAGGAGACACGGACGGTGAGACGAGGAAAAACAATGTCAGATGACCGGCTGGGTAGGTGATGGCCAAGGGGCCATACTCCTCTATAGCAGTATAGGACAGCTCCACCGCGCATCGGCCAAGGTTGCTCGGGCTCCATGGTAGGTAAAACAGTTTTGGTATCCGCTCAGGGGGTGTCGTCATAGTTCCATCGAAGGGGGAGGGAAAGAGACACAAACGGGGAGACAAGGAAAAACAATGTCAGATGACCGGCTGGGTAGGTGACAGCCAAGGGGCCAGACTCCTCTATAGCTGCATAGGACTTATCCACTGGGCATCGGCCAAGGTTGCTCGGTCTCCGCGGAGGGTGAAAACAGTTTTTTTTATCCGCCCAGGGGGCGTCGTCATCGTTCCATCGAAGGGAGAGAGGAGACACAAACAGGGAGATGATGAAAAACAATATCATATGACCGGCTGGATAGGTGACGGCCAAGGGGCCAGACTCCTCTATAGCTGTATAGGACAGCTCCACCGGGCATCGACCAAGGTTGCTCAGGCTCCGCGGTAGGTAAAAATAGTTTTGGTATCTGCCCAGGGGGCGTCGTCATAGTTCAATCGAAGGGGGAGGGAATGAGACACAAACGGGGAGACAAGGAAAAATGAAAGTCAGATGACTGGCTGGTTAGGTGACAGCCGAGGGGCCAGACTCCTCTATAGCTGCATAGGACAGCTCCACCAGGCATCGGCCAAGGTTGTTCGGTCTCCACGGAGGGTGAAAACAGTTTTGGTATCCGCCCAGGGGGCGGCGTCATCGTTCCATCGAAGGGGGAGCGGAGACACAAACGGGGAGACGAGGAAAAACAATGTCAAATGACCGGATCCCTGATCAAATATCGATTACAAAAACATCGACCTACAAAAATATCGTCGTAAAAATATCGTTTACAAAAATATCGTCACCATATACTTAAAAAAGGATTTACACAAATATCGATATTTTATTATCAACTAAATAAATATTGTTTTTAATTATATCGACTACTAAAATATCGAGTACAAAATTATCGAAAATATAAAAAATATAGCGATACACTACAAAAATATCTACACCACTATTATCGACTTACATACAGCCTATTCATGAATACAAAAAATATCGACATTTTTCTGTAACATTAAATACACAATTTTCTCGAAAATATAACAATATAATTATTATTACCTTTTAAATAAATACTTAATATTCATATATAAATATACTATATACTTCAAATATGTATTAATTATTTATTAAGACACTAATAAATATAAACATACTTAATAATTCAAATATACTCAATTTTAACATTTTTTTAAAACACATTACATATAAAAACATTTTTACAAATATAAACAATAAATATAAAACACATACAAAAAATGTTTCATTATATACTACTACTAAACAACAAATAAAACTACCTCATTAAAAAATAACGGATATCAATTTCAAATTATACTTCTCAACCAATGAATTTAAAATAAATGTCGTCAAACCAACCAAATTGCAGAAATACTTAACTAACTACTATAAAAACAATTACATAATTAACTAAAATTACCATTTTTGGAACAAACTCGAAGAAAAATGGTTACTTTGCTGAAGAGAAAAGAATACTCACCTAGAACAACCACTACACCAGATTATACTACAACACAAGTAAGTAAACTCCCATTTTATATACTATTAAATCCTCAAGAAACTTAGCTAAACTCTCTAAACTGAATAAATGCTGTTTTTTTTATTTAAACAAAAAATACATACCAACAGCCACAATGAATAAATGTACTAAACAATGAGCAGCCTTATCAATGCCTACATAGAAATGTAACTAATAAATAAAGATATAGCAAACTAAAGTTTTAAATTAAATGACATTGTCGGAGCTATAAATAAATACAAATATAATACACAACTAATACAAATACTTATTTTTTCAGCTTCAACAACCTTCATCAATCAAACTAGATCTACGCAAACAACAGCTTCTACAAAATTAAGTAAGTATCCTCACAGTTTAAATAAATGAAAACAAAAGAGAAACAACTAAGTATCAAACAATATTATTAATTACAACTTTTCTCTACCACAACTACAGAAATTACAACAGTGAAACTCCAATACAAAGAAATAAAGACATCTGAAAAACTGAAAAAACAACATTGTAAGTATATTTTTACATTTACTAATTAAACCTAAACATTGGAATAAATGTATTACATATTTAATAAAAACACAAATATATGTTTTCACAGATCTACCCTAGAAATGGCAGAAGGAGCTACTTTTATAACATCTCAAAAAGGAAAATTAATGCTCAGCTACATGGGTTATACCTACACCCAAGAAAAAGTCAAAGATAACAAAACACATTGGAAATGTAGCAAATACTATTCAACTGCATGCTATGGTAGAGCTACAACTGTAGATAACAATGTTATAAATGTACGAGAGCATAACCACCCACCCAATGTGACCGAAGTCGAAGTAAGGGAATCATTAGAAACACTTAGAGAAGCAAGTACAGGCTCCCAACAAACAAGCACTACAATTTTAAAAAATGTATTAACTAAAGTCCCAGAACACGTAACAGGACAGTTACCCTCAATCCCCAACTTGAAACGATTAATAGCTAAAACTAAAAGAGCATCTGATCCAACCCCACCTCCACCTCAAACTTTTCAAGAAATTAAAATATATCCAGAATATACTATTACCCATAAAGAAGACACATTCTTGATGTATGATAACCAAAGCCATGATAAAAGAATTCTACTTTTTGCAACAAATAACAACTTGCAAAAACTACAAAATTGTGAAACATGGATGATGGACGAAACTTTTAAAGTATGTCCAAAACCTTTTTATCAACTTTATACCATCCACGGTGAATACCAGGAAATTAATATCCCCTTAACTTATACATTGCTGCCAAATAAAACAAATGCAACCTACATAGAAATCTTAACAACAATCAAAGATTTAACAGATAATTACTATCCACAAAGAATCATAGTAGACTTTGAAATAGCTATGATACAAGCTATACTAAAAATATACCCACACACTGCAATACAAGGGTGTTATTATCACTACAATCAAAGTATATGGCGACACTTACAAAAATGTACCTTAAGTATAGAATACTCTACAAACAGCAACTTTGCTTACCAGATCAAAAAATTAATAGCACTAGCATACATCCCAACAACAGAAGTCGCAAATTACTACAATTTATTAATTGACAGTCCTTTCTACCGCAGTAATGAAAAAAAATTAACTCCCTTCTTAGACTATTTTGAAGACACCTGGGTAGGAAGATTACATCGTTCACGTCACCACAGACAACCTAAATTCCAAATTCCCTGGTGGAATGTCTACGCTAGCACTATAGCACAAAAGCCAAAACAAACAACGCGGTAGAAGGATGGCATAATGCCTTCCAAGCCACAATAGGAAGAGCACAACCAACACTTCACCACCTAATCCAATGCATTAAAAAGAGAACAAAGCTGCCAAGAACTAAGAATTGAACAATCTCTAACAAAAATAGGACCAAAACTAAGCAAACAAACAATAACTATGTACGAATACCTCCAACAATAAACAAGAATGTACCCAAGTATCCAAGGTCTAGAATACATAGATCTAATAGCAAAACCCATCCTTTAATAAAATACAAAGAGCAAACCCTAAAAACATATATAAGACAAACCTTTTTTTTATATTAGTTACATTATGTCCTGTAATATAAATTTAAAATTAATATCACAAAACAAAATATAACTAATTAAAATACTAACTCACCAATTAACATAACCCACTCCAAAAAATTATTAAATAATTACTTACGGGTCTGTAGCTGTAGAATCTTTCGGAAATAGATGCTTTAAAAAATAATCCAAGGCAAAACAAATCCACATACTGAAAACAAACCCCAAAACATGAAAAAATACAACTGTCTAAAAAGATTCCAACGTAGCAATCCTCTCGAGAACGGAACCATAAAAACCCGAAAATAAATCACGATAAAAAACGCACCAAAATCCCGAAAAAAAAGGAAATGTATATAAACTAGTAAAATACACCAGTAACAACATTTTCCTTTATTTAAAAAAAAAAAACCGAGAGCAATTCCATCCGTTCACCAAAACCGGCACCTAAAGTACATACAAAACCCACCCAAAACAAATAATAAACCCACAAAGCGAATAAACAACATATAAAACGTATTAAAATACATACAGTTATACTTAAATGGAAAACATTAACATTACATTCATATTAGATAGTAAACAAAGTACACTATCACTAACGTGCTTAAATAAGACGTACTTTTTACATAAACAGTTAAATAATACACATAGCAAAACATATACATTACTACTAAGTAAAAAATTCCTTAAATGTAACTTAAAAGTAATAAAACTTAAATTTACATTAACAAACACGAAGCAGCTCCAAACCGCGAGGTTCCGTCTTCACAAATGACCAAAACAATGATGTAGATAGTCTAAAAAGTGAACTAAAGAAAACAAAATTGCAGCATAATTAAAACAAAAATAGGACTTAATCCCCATAAAAAAGTATAAAACAAAAAAATATTCACATTTCTGATAAAAAATTGTTATGATTTTTAAAATGTTTAAAATAAACATGAATATTGTAAAATATACATTACTTATTTTATGTTAAAATATATATAACAAAAATAATAATGTATATTACAAATATGTTTATAAAATTAATTCTTGATTTAGTTATAATAGACAAATGTTAACAATTTAATGTATATACTTTTGTAAATGCAAAATATTTGTAAATTAATTAACATATTACATTTTATTTTAATAAAATACAATTTAAGATGCTAATTAATAAATTATTTTTGAAAAAATGTTCAATGTATGTATTAAAATTACTGCAATGTTATACATCAGTAAATACAAATGTTATTTTATTTTGAATGTATAAATGTTTCTATCTACAAACATAACTAACACAATAAAAACAGTTTATTGTACAAGAAATTATTACTATGGTACTTTATATTTTTACAAGCATGTGATATAAATAATAAAATGTTACAAAAAATTTGTAAATATTTGTTATACATATGTTATTAAATATAATCTTAAACACTTCAAAATACATTACAGAATATTTGAAATATATAAATAATAATATTAAATTATGACATATTTTTATTATTGTATAAAATAAATAAACCAAAAAATACAATTTTAGTAATATAATTCCAAATACAACACTATATAGTAAATAAAAAAAAACTAATCTAATTCCAAACTCTATATAAATAACTAAGAATGCTGGACAATAAACCATAATAATTTACTATTCTAACTCCAAATCTAACATAACTCAGAGAAAGTGCTGACAGTAAACCATAATAATTTACTATTCTAACTCCAAATCTAACATAACTCAGGGAAAGTGCTGGACATTAAACCATAATAATTTACTATTCTGACTCCAAATCCAACATAACTCAGGGAAAGTGCTGGACAGTAAACAATAGTAATTTACTAATCTAACTCCAAATCTAACATAAGTCAGGGAAAGTCGTGGACATTAAACCATAATAATTTACTATTCTAACTCCAAATCCAACATATCTCAGGGAAGGTGCTGGACAGTAAACCATAAATATTTACTATTCTAACTCCAAATCCAACATAACTCAGGGAAAGTGCTGGACAGTAAACCATAACTATTTACTATTCTAACTCCAAATCCAACATAACTCAGGGAAAATGCTGGACAGTAAACCATAACAATTTACTATTCTAACTCCAAATCCAACATAACTGAGGGAAAGTGCTGGGCAGTAAACAGTAATAATTAACTATTCTAACTCCAAATCTAACATAACTCACAAAAAGTGCTGGACAGTAAACCATAATAATTTACTATTCTAACTCCAAATCTCACATAACTCAGGGAAAGTGCTGGACAGTAAACCATATTAATTTACTATTCTCACTCCAAATAAAACATAACTCTAAGAAAGTGCTTGACAGTAAACCATAACAATTAACTATTCTAAATTCAAATCCAACATAACTCAAGGAAAGTGCTGGACAGTAAATCATAACAATTTACTATTCTAACTCCAAATCCAACCTAACTCAGGGAAAGTGCTGGACAGTAAACCATAATAATCAAATATTCTAACTCCAAATCTAACATAACTCAGAAAAAGTGCTGGACAGTAAACCATTATAATTTACTATTCTAACTCCAAATCTAACATAACTCAGGGATAGTGCTGGACAGTAAACCATATTAATTTACTATTCTAACTCCAAATACAACATAACTCTAAGAACGTGCTGGACAGTAAACCATAACTATTTACTATTCTAACTCCAAATCCAACATAACTCATGGAAAGTGCTGGACAGTAAACCATAACTATTTACTATTCTAACTCCAAATCCAACATAACTCTTGGAAAGTGCTGGACAGTAAACCATAATAATTAAATATTCTAACTCCAAATCTAACATAACTCACAAAAAGTGCTGGACAGTAAACCATTATAATTTACTATTCTAACTCCAAATCCAACATAACTCAGGGAAAGTGCTGGACAGTAAACCATAACTATTTACTATTCTAACTCCAAATCCAACATAACTCTTGGAAAGTGCTGGACAGTAAACCATAATAATTAAATATTCTAACTCCAAATCTAACATAACTCAGGGAAAATGCTGGACAGTAAACCATATTAATTTACTATTCTAACTCCAAATACAACATAACTCTAAGAAAGTGCTGGACAGTCAACCATAACAATTTGCTATTCTAACTCCAAATCTAACATAACTCATAGAAAGTGCTGGATAGTAAACCATAATAAATTACTATTCTAACTCCAAATCTAACATAACTCAGGGAAAGTGCTGGACAGTAAACCATAATAATTTACTATTCTAACTCCAAATTTAACATAACTCAAGGAAAGTGCTAGACAGTAAATCATAAAAAATTACTATTGTAACTCCAAGAACAACATAATTCAAATTGTTTTTTAACTACCCACCCTTATACCCTATATAACAAACAACCCACTCATAAAATATTCAAGTATAGTATATAATAAAAAAAATTCAATATATTAATTAAATTCAAAATTCAAATTTCAAATATCGAATTTTGAATTTTTTTTATATTAAATTTTATTTTTAAATATAAATGTATTATTCAACAATTTTTAATTTCCTACCCACCCTTATCCCCTATATAACCAACAACCCACTCCTAAAACATTCACACTTTTTATTTAATATAAAAAATTTAAATTTATTATTTAATTTCGAATTTAAAACTTCTAATTTCGAAATTTAATTTAATTTTCATTTAAATTGTAACTTAGATAAATAATTATAACACACAATTTTTAAATTACTACCCACCCTTATCCCCTATATAACCAACAACCCGCTCCTAAAACATTCACACTTTTTATTTAATATAATACATTTTTAAATTTATTAATACATTTCGATTTTAAAATTTCTGAATTTCTAATTTTAATTTCATTTTCATTAAATTTGTAAATTTGATTAATATTTTTAAAACACAATTTTTAAATTACTACCCACCCTTATCCCCTAGATAACCAACAACCCGCTCCTAAAACATTCACATATTTTTATAGAATATAAAACGTCTAAATTAATAAATTATTTTCGATTTTCAAATTTCTAATTTTGAAATTTAAATTTATTTTCATTAAAATTGTAAATTAAAAATTTCATTTGAACACACAATTTTTAAATTACTACCCACCCTTATCCCCTATAAAACCAACAACCCGCTCCTAAAATATTTACTAAAAATTATTAATAAATATTATATTTTTACATTTATTACTCACATAAAAACATTAAAAATTATTAAATTTTTAACATAACTATTAAATAATATTCAAAATATACCACTACAAACATAATATTGATATTATGTACATCGAAATTTATATCAACTATATTGACTAAAATGATATTTTAAAATGTCGATATTTCTGCTATTCTAAACAAACGATATTTACAACATCGATATTTAATTCATCGATATTTAACAAAGTCGATATTCTTACCTCGATATTTATGTTTGTCGATATTTCCACGTCGATATTCCTGCTGTATACCAGATGACCGGCTGGGTAGGGGACGGCCAAGGGGCCAGACTCCTCTATAGCTGTATAGGACAGCTCCACCGGGCATCGACCAAGGTTGCTCAGGCTCCGCGGTAGGTAGAAACAGTTTTGGTATCTGCCCGGGGGATGTCGTCATAGTTCAATCGAAGGGGGAGAGAATGAGACACAAACGGGGAGACAAGGAAAAACAATGTCAGATGACTGGCTGGGTAGGTGACAGCCAAGGGGCCAGACTCCTCTATAGTTGCATAGGACAGCTCCACCGGGCATCGGCCAAGGTTGTTCGGTCTCCGCGGAGGGTGAAAACAGTTTTGGTATCCGCCCAGGGGGCGTCATCATCGTTCCATCGAAGGGGGAGCAGAGAAACAAACGGGAAGACGAGGAAAAACAATGTCAGATGACCAGCTGGGTAGGTGACGGCCAAGGGGCCAGACTCCTCTATAGCTGCATAGGACAGCTCCACCGGGCATCAGCCAAGGTTGCTCAGGCTCCGTGGTAGGTACAAACAGTTTTGTTGTCTACATCAGTTGAATCAGCGAGTTACGGGTTACATAGTTACATCAGTGTGAATCAAAGAATCACAGAGGGAGGCGGAGGGGGAGGGACGGAGACACAAATGGGGAGACGAGGAAAACAATGTCAGATGACCGGCTGGGTAGGTGATGGCCAAGGGGCCAGACTCCTCTATAGCTGTGTAGGAGAGCTCCACCCGGCATCGGCCAAGGTTGCTCTTATTCCTTTGGCTCTGGTGAGAAGATAAAGAGTGTAGTTAGGATATATGTACGGTATTAATGATATGCTTTTTTGTTTCAGGTTTTCCCTTTTCCACTGCTGCACCTACCATATCCCTATCCCTCGCTTGATCGCCTCTATACTCTGTGCATTGTTTAGTCAGAGTGTGGGGAAGTCAGGAGGTGGACCCCTGTTGTGCATCTCCTTGATCCTGAGGAGCAAGGTGGTTGTAGCACAACCTAAATCAATTTTGTTGGACAGTATTAAAAAGATATTTGAGCCTTTTTCTAAGACAAATGATGACCGAATGACAGCCACTAAATCTTCAGCCTGAGCAATCATTAGGTTGCCAGATGGTCACTTGAGAAACATCCACCATGCTCTGGGCAACAGCTTGTCTTGTTCTATAATCTCTACCGTCTTCATTCTTTTTTCAGGAGACACAAGCTACTACAGTTATCCCACCTTTGCCCTTGCTGCTACTCTTTCTCCTCTGGGGAGAGAAAAAAGGGATCTAACTGTATGGTTGGCAGCATCCCTACATTCCAGTGTGGATATTATACATACAGGGTTAAAAAATATCCAGGCCTTCATTTTAAATTTTAAAAATGCCTGTACATTTTCTCTGATTACCATTTACAATGATTCCCATTACCTTTGCCACCTTTAATAAGTTGTTACATTTTATTGGTGAAGTGTTAACTTCTAATATGTGGGGTGCAAGATCTGAATTTTAAAACTATTTTGGATTGTGATTTTAACATGCAGGATGCCTTAATCCTGAAGAAATTAAACAACTATTTGTATTTAAGATGTAGGTAACACATTTGTATAAAATAGTTTTTCCAGGTCAGTCTTTACTAAATTTAGTTACAATTAGAAACTTACATACATTTGACACTGACATTACCTGGTTTACGCATTCATATGTTTGTTGCTAGAAGTAATATTGCTTACTTCTTTGTTTCTTTGTTTCTTTGTTTCAAATGACTTGTGGGAACAGTTCTTGGGTCACGTTGTTATCGTCATTGCTACAGCAATCAAAATACACTGATTAGTACTTCTGGCCTGTTGGCCATTTAGAGAGAACTATTCCAAACAGTTAGACAACTCCATAGGTTTCTGCCAGGGGAACAAAATTAGGCCACCCCTCGTCATATTTATCAAGTCACTCCACACCAAGACAGGCAAGTGTAGTCCTTTCTCTTCCATTGAGGGTGGACTTAATGATAGGTACTAGATATTCAGATTAGAAGAACGTGTGCCCTGATGAATGCCCCAGAACCAACCATGCCTGACATGTGAGCAGAAATATGTTGTCACAATACCAGGGTAATGCATTATACAGCCTCCCAATGTCCTTGTTTGATTTTTAATCATGTGATAGGGAATAAGTAATAAAAATCAAACAGTATGCAGCCCTATGCATTTTTATTCTTCTTCTTGTAGATCCCTGGGGACCTTTAGTAACAAAAACCCAGGAATACTCATTACTTATCTACCTAGAACGCTCCACTGAGGTCTCTCCATGGATAACAGACTCATTTTCACTGTGGATGGGCCCGATGATGAACCATGTCACCTTGGTGAGTAATGGTCTTCGTCCTTTTTAGTTAGGAAGCCAATTTATGTGTTTCCCTTTTGCCACAATCAACAGCCGATTGAGCTCAGCATGTTGTTTTCCTCCCACACACCCTTGCTAAAATTCAGAGTAATTATTCAATGCATAGCAGTCGCATAATTTGGAGAATTTTGCATTGCAAGTGTAATATGAAATTCTGCAATTCTCGCTGGTGTAATTTAAATTTCACTCGGGCCTCCTGGTAACATGATTACAAGGGTATTTCAAGAACTGTTATGACCAAGATTAGTACTTGTGATCCATCACTCTAAAATACAGGTAGATTGTGGTTGAAATAGGATCTGATTGACTATATTGAGGAACCTGATGGAGATCACATATGATGATGTTTTATTATGACTTGAGGATGGAAGCATTTCAGATGTAAATTGGAGATTATGCTACAACACCAGCTTCACTTTAAATAATCTATTGAGAATGTTAAAGGCCATTAATTACCTTGTATGAAATTCAAATAGTTGAAAATTAGGTTACTGGTTGAGTGGGGTGAAACCCTACTCAAGCAGCAACTACAATCTCTGTTTGGCATAAATCAGTCAGGCTTAACTTAGAGGCAATTTGTAAAGTATTTATGCAGCACTTCAAACAGTAATAGAGTGAAAACACAACACAGGAAAAATCCCACACCAATTTAGAACATTAGAGTAAAATGTAATACATTATTTAAGACCAAAATGCCCAAAATCCAATCAGTATAACCAAAGGTAAGCAATTTAAAATGTTTTAAATAAAACTAGCGGCTTGAAGAAATTAGTGTCGATTGTGGTTAACTGGTTGTGCTGGAGGCCCACTGCGATAAAGTGTGGGATGGACCAAGTTAGGCACATTGAACAAAGTACCTTAAATCCTGAGTTTTGTGAGCACTGCAGGATCCAATTTCTAGGCTGGATCATGCATCGGCAGTTCAGAGGAAGCTGCAGTACTGCGTTGTGGAGTCCTGCATTGTCATCAAGAATGCCATCAATATGGGGTTTGCGATGCGAAGTCCGGCTTTGAAGATGCGCGTCCAATGGCGGTTCCAAGGAGACTGTGGGCTAGGATGCAAGGTCCGGTGCCGGAGATGCATTGATCAGCGTCGGTTCTAATGCAGCTGCAAAGAGATGCATAGCACTGCATTGTTTCTGCTTGCAGGACCATATTTGGACTGGCAGATCACCTTCAGGTGCACTTCCAAGGGTCCAGTATAAAGCTGGCACCACTTGGGGACAAGACTCATAGCAGACAAAGTCCAGGTGCCAGGATCAATGTGGTTGGAACTGTTTCTAGCCCTGAGGCTCTGATCATGTGGCTAACCCTTGGCCTTTGGGTCACTCTCGTGGTCCTGGGATCAATATGCAGGTCCAGTCCTTTCACTCAGGCAGCAGGAAAGCATGAAAGTAGGGCATCAGAGTACCAGTCCTTCTTGCAGAGCAGCACAGCAGTCCTTCTGAGTCTTCCACAGGTCTAGAGTTGAACTAAAGAGTTGGATTTGAGGGTCCAATATTTAAATCTGGTGCCCACTTTGAAGTAGAAGAAGGTTCTGGAGGTTTATGCCTCAAGATATGCTTGGAATTTCCTGGCTTCCCGCCCTGGCCCCAGTTTGTCTGTGGGTCATAAAAGACCACTGTCAAACCCTTTGGTAAAGTGCTCAGGCAGAGCCTTTGTGATGTGCAAGTGTGGCAGGGGACAGCTCCTCCCCCTCATTAAATCAGGTATGCTCCATTCTGCCAACACCTATCCCCTTTGTCTCATTGTCTGGAAGCAATATAAAATGGCCACCTGCTAGCTATACCTAGTCATGTGACCAAGGATACAGGCTGCAGTCTCCAAATGGTTCGGACAAGAAAATGCTCACTTTCTAAAAATGGCATTTTCATAATTTTGACTGAAAAAATGACTTTACCATTAACCGCATGCGTGCGGGCGGAATTCCGCCCGTAAGCTGACTTTTGCGAAACCGCATGTTACGTGACGAGCCCAGCTCGTCATCAGCGTGCAAGGGGTTAAAGTAAGCTTTAAATGACATGCTTTAAGATACCCAACTCAACATATCTATCTACATTCAATTTAAAGTTGCTACCTATTAAATATTATAAGGGAACCTTATGTTATCCTGTGGGAGAAGTAAGCCTCACAGTAGTGAAAAATTCATTTAGGAGTTTTTCACTACCAGTACATGTAAAACATAAAAGCGTATATCTATCTTTTTAAATAGACTGCACCGTGCCCTCTGGACTGTGTAGGGTGTACCCTAAAGGTGACTTACAAGTATTAAAAAAGGAAGTTTGGGCCTGGCGAGAGGCTTGTCCTAGCAGGTCGAAACTGCAGTTTATAACTGCACAGACAGGTTGCAATGGCAAGCTTGAGACATGTTTAAAACAATACTTCAGTGAGGGGCACAAGTATTGCCTCAGGCACACTAATAGCATTTCATTTAAAGGCCCTGGGTACATGTAGAACCACTTTAGTAGAGAAAAACAAATACAATAAATGTGTCAATGGAGTTTAAGTCAATTTTACCATTTTTAGAGGAGAGATCACACACGGATGTATGACATTACAACGCATGCTTTTACATCGCATGCTTTTACAACGTGAGTTTTACAACGCATACCATTACAACGCATAGTGCTTTGGGGCGCTGGATAGTGAATTATTTAATTTACTATTCCAACTTCAGTCCCCGTGGATAGTAGGGAAGGTGTTGGATAGTAAATTAAATATATTCCCTATCCTAGAGCGCCCCCCAGCGCAATGCGTTGTAATGGTTTGCGTTGTAAAAGCTGCAATGTAAAAGCACTGCGTGGTAAAAGTTGCGTTGTAAGTGATGTTCCCCTCACACACACCTTAGCACAAGTTAGCAGTGGTAAAGTGCACAGAGTCCTAAGGGCAACAAAAATGAGAACAGCAAAAATAGAGAAGTAAGGCAAAATGTTTGGAGGAAGACTGCCCTAAGACTGACAGGTTTAATAATAATGGTTTGACTGAATGTTCTTTAGTGAATTGCTAATTACACCTGGACTTACAAGCATCCCCTTGTATCAAGGAGGGCATTCTTCAATTTAGAACGGCTTATAAAAATGCTGTGAGAAAAGGGAAAAATACCATTAGCATTCAATCTTGGGAGGATTTGAGAGCTGCTAGCATCCATAAACACTCAAATGCATGCCAGAAAATAGTGAACAGCCTGATTTTTCTCAGACAAAAAGCTCTTTGTTAGATGTTCATATTATTGCTGATTCGTGCATCTCTTATTTCAGTAGCATTTATGAGCAAGTTGTATTTGTTGATGATGTGATGGAGCCTGTCAATGTGGATAAATGAATGGTATTCACACTGCAAATGGTTGTAACAGTGATCTGGGAAAGTAACTCGTCCAAATGATGTTTGTTAAAAATGGGGTCTCTAGTTGGCTGTGGTTTGCACTCTGGTCAACTAGGGACCCTCCCTCTAGTCACGGTAATGGAGTTACACAGATAAGATAACCCCCAGCTCAACCCCTTGGTAGCTTGGCACGAGCAGTCAGGCTTATCTCAGGGAAAACGTCCTTTAAAACGAAGACGGAGTCGTGCTGTGACTTTACAGCACCGGCAATAGAAGGAACACATCATTACCACACATTCATTTAGCATACAAGTCATTACAGTGACTTTTTTAGGTAGGGCGAATTGGTGGAATGGTGTTCGATTTTAAGTCCAACACCTTCCCTACTGCTGCGCATACTGTAGTTGGAATAGTAAATGATACTATTCCCAAGTCCAGCGCCCCCCCTAAGGCAAGTTGTCATAACGACTTGCATACTAAATCATTAGTTTGTTCTATTGCCGGCATTGTGAAGGCATGCAGGATTATATCAAACATTCTTATCTTAGAGGCAATGTGTAATGTATTTGTACAGACCCATATAGTCACACGGTGAAAAGACTACAAAAGTAATCCACACCATTTTAGAATAATAGCCAATACTTATCTGAATAAAACAAGACCACAATTAGACAGATCCAACATATACAAGTCAAAATATCACTTTTAAAAGATTAGTCAATAAATGTGTTCATTTTAGAACAAAGTCCCTTAGATGCACCAAAAATAAAAGACATTGCAAGGCTAAGGGGAGATGGGGAGCTGGAAAAGCAAAGTGATGCATTAGTTTCTTACTCGCTGGGGAGATGACGTATCTGTTCCTTATTGGCAGAGGAGGTGATGCATCAGTTCTTTACTGCCATGGCAGGGGTGGGGATGCATTGGTTCCATACTGGCAGGAGAGGTGATGCAGGTGCTGCCTCAGTCTTTTGCAAACATGCATTAGGGAAACAGGTGCTGGGAGTCGATGTGTGGATTTTCTCCTGAAGATCACCTGGTTACACTTCCAAAGGCCCAGGAACTGGATTTGGCACGACTTGGCAAATAAGAACTCTCAGCAGAAGAGCCAGGCACTTGTAGGTGTAGGCTTAGATGGCCTTGATACTCCTTAACAAGAAGCAAGCTCAACTCAAACCCTTGGAGAACCTTGGATGCATGATAGAGAAAGCAAAATCCAGTCCTTTCACTCCCAGGACAGAAGTAGCAAGCAGCAGGCCAGCACAGCAAAGCACCAGGCAGAGTGGCAGTCCCTTCTACAGCAGCATCCAGCTCTTCTTTCTATCAGAATGTCCTCAGTCCAGAAGTGTTCTGATTTGATAGGGCCAGAGGTCTCATACTTATACCTCAAAATGCCTTTGATGTGTGGGGTGACTTCAAAAGAATCTTTAGCAGTGTACAAGGGTCCCTTTAATCCCAGCCCTCTCTCCAGACTACCAGCAGGGGTAATCAGCCCTTTGTGTGAGAGCAGGACACAGCCTAATCAGATGTAAGTGTGAACTACTTCTCCCCCTCTCAGCCCAGGAAGGCTATCTGTATGTAGATGAAGGCATAAGTATGTCCGGTCACACCCAGGCTTCCTATGTTTGTCGGAGTATGCTCAGAGTGTAGCTGTTACCCTGGCCAGATGTGGATTGGAGGCAGTTTGCAGACACACATGGCAAAATTAAGAGCAGAGAAAAGTCCACATTGTAAAAGTGTCATTTCTCAAATAGCAGTGATAAACCTAGCCTTATCATTAATGAGGCATTATCATTACTATTGTAACCATACCAAACATGACAGAGACACTCCTTTCTGATCAGGAATTACCATTTAAAGTATACAAGGGAACTCCTTGTAGGAGAGTAGGATCTGCTTACTATGGTTACCCCCACTTTTTGCTGGCATTTCACTGTTTTTCGACTTTAGTCTGGCTGGGGCCCTGCTTTCCAGGACCCCAGCCTAGCTGCTTCCTCTCTAAATTGATTGCATGTACTATAGGTACACTCCAGTTTGGTTACTGGTGTAACCTGTGAGTCCGTAGTATATGGTACACTAGGTACTAAGGGCACAGGTACCCCAGAGGCCTACCAGGGGCTGCAGCATGTATTATGCCACCTCTGGGAAGTCTTCAAACATGACACCACAGGACTGCTACTGCAGCCTGGGTAAGGTGGTGAATGCACCCCTTACTAAGATATAGGTTACCAATATCTACCTTTAATCACTGACACATATAAACCTATCAGTCACTCCTATGGCAGGCCTTATCAATTCTGAAGGCAGAGTGCTTGGTTTTGTGTGGTGAGGGTGCCCATGCATGAGTAGGACCCCTCTGCAGCTTTCAGGATCTATTCTCTAAAGCTGTTCTGTGATGCAGCCAGACCATATACTCTTAAGTGCATTATAACCTCGCGGTAAATGCTAACTTTGGAATGGCTGCATGGAAACATGTTGTGTTAGGTGTCAAACACTTTGGAATCCTGCCCCCCCCCCGCGAGTCCTGGTGGCGGGTAGAATTCCACCCTTCTATAGGGAGAGACATGTACACACTGGTCTGCCCGGTAGTAGTTTAAACAAGCCCCAGTGTCATAAAATGGATGCTGCAGCCACAGACATGCATCTGACCTCCTGCTGCTGGATGAAGCTCCAGCAGGGGAGGCCTGGACAATAGGTTTCCTGTCACAGGGAGGTGTAACCACCTCCCAGACAGGCTGTAGTGTATTGGGGCTTCGTGGGTGTACTCTGAGAGTGCCAGAAAGTCTGCACTGGGGGCACATTTGGTGTCCTTGTGCATAGCCCAGTTCAAACCAGTTGCAGGGGCTACCAACGCCAGCTCTAGCGTGACACTGGACAAAGGAAATGGGTGTAGCCACCCCTCTTTCCAAACTCTCCCATAGGTGGACCCCAGAGTATGTCCAACCCCTTTCTTGAGTATAAGTAAGGGATACCTGGCAACAGGACTTTAGATTACACCTGGATGAAACTCTGAAACTGAAGCCTGGAACTTCGACGCTTTACTAAAGACTAGAAGATGGAAGAATCTCCCTTGGGGTTAGGAGTGACTCCCCTGCTCGAAGAGGTACCAACAAAGCATTTGCCGGTCTGCATCTCCGAAGCTCCCACCAGACTCCAAAGTATTTGCAGCCCAGGAAGATTTCCAGACTTCTTGAAGGCTGATCCAAGTCTCCAGCAAAGCTGAGACCCGCAGCCTTCACGAGTGACGTGGAACTGGAACTCCTGGACCCAGTGCACATTTGCTAGTGCATCAACTTCCCAAGCTTTTCTGAAGTTGTAGTTTGGGTTACTTGTAGCCCAAGCCCCAAGCATCATCTGTACTTAAGATTGTGGACCTACACTTCACGAGTGTTCCGTGAGATCGCTTCTTGCATTTCTGCTTGAGGCTCCTTTGTGATCCCTGGTCCGTCGACTGGTGGGTCTCCTCGAAGGTAACTCTAATTTTCCTTGGGCTTCCCTGGTTGCTCCAGATGTGCCCTGACTCGCCATTGCGTGGGGAGTCCCTCTGACCTTGCTGGTCTGCAACGAAGCATTTCTTTGATTCCTGCATGGGATGCAGTTCCCAAGGCTTGTTGAGTCCAATCCGGGCACCGACACTGCAGCACTCAAAAACCTTTGGGGGACAGTTTGAATCCAGATCCCGGTTGTCATCGATGCCTCCTGGCTGGTGAGTCAAGCTTCACCTTCTTTAACTGAAATCACCCAACATTGGTGAGCATTCGACTATCGTGCCCCTGGTCACTGGCAAGTGACCCAGACTCTTTCCCCTCTGCTTTCAGGTGCTCCTCATCATCGATCCAGGCTTGGATCACACCGGACACTTTCCACTTGGATGCCAGCAGCACTTTGCAGCAGACCACCATTGAAAACGACGACAAAACCCGACACCAAAAGACACCTGTGCACTGGGCTTGCCTGGGTGAGGTAACTCGAGTACTCCAGTGCTCCCGTGGGTGTTGGCTTTAGAACCCCCTAGTTCTAAAGGGGTTTTCTCAAAGTCCTCTTCTAAGTGTCCTTTATCTTTAAAATTCCATCCGCGACTTTACCCATAGAAGTTAATGGTGATTTGCGCTGTGTTCACAAACTGCACGCGTCCCCCGTGGGTCCCCTGTGTCACTACCTTGGGTGGTTCCTGGTGGCCCCAGTGGTTCTTAAGGGTGCTAGGAATTGTGTCTATGAAAGTCATGGTTCTTATACCACTTGCATTACTTAATATATGGTTTGGTACGCCCCTAGGGTTCAACATATATTGTGCTAATTTACTGTGTGATATTAAGTTTACTGAATGTACTTTTGCCTCTAGCCTCATAAAGGGACCGGAGAGATGTGTTTAGAATAAATACATATATTTTATATTTATACCTGGGATGGTTCTCCTTTCATTTGGTCATTCACAAGATTATAGGCTGGTAAAACAAGCTGCTTTACATTCCTCCAAGACTTAGCCTGAAGGCTGCTCTCCACAACTACCATTAGGATAGCTTTCTATTAAGGTTGTCTTTTACCACCATCAATAAGGGTCATTGTCGCTGTCCGCCTCCTTCTTAATGTTCCGAGATGGAAGAGCGTTCGGTCGCACATGTCTAGCCTTCACTGGCTCCCAGTACCACAACGCATTCTTTTCAAAGCTCTAGTACTCTCATTTAGAGCCACTTACGACCAAGGTCCGGCCTATCTGAGGAAGAGATTTTCCCTCTATGCCGCTACAATAGTACTTAGGTCATCTTCATTGTTTAAAATGACACTTCCCCGGTTCAAGCGAACCAGGCTAGGTGGCCAATCTATTGCAGTAGTAGCGGCTCGAGCATGGAACGCCCTTCCCTTTCATCTGCGTTCCAGCCAATGTGTAGCCCAGTTCAAGAAAAATTTGAAAACTCATCTGTTTAGAAGTGTGACATAAGCTGATCCTTGTATGTTCTCCTTTGCTCCTTCCCATCGCGTCAGGATACTCCCAAGTAACAGTGCGCGTTACAAAACAATTTATACATATACATACATTATACATTTAGACTGGTGCAAGGTGCCCACTAGAATAGTGGACAGCATATGCCAGGCCAACTTCTCACACTCGCAATGCTGGCCTGTGGAAGAAATAGGTCTAACTGAAGAGAACATTTTTTTTAGCTGTTGTCACTCCCATGGCATGAACAACTTGCAAATACATGTCCTGCCTGTTAGTTACACAGAACCCTGCCCTTAGGGTCACCTAGCGCCTACCTTAGGGGTAACATGTGCAATCAACGGGGAGTTTACGGCTTGGCAAGTGGTTTTAAATGCCAAGTCGAAGTGGCAGTAAACTGCACACACAAGCCTTGAAATGGCAGGCCTCAGACAGGTTCAAAAGGCTATTTCTCTGGGTGGCACAATCAGTGCTGAATGTCCACTAGTGTATCTGCAACAAATGAGGGATGGAATGCTGAATGATTCAGACATTCTCCCCCAGTCAAGAGATCTGGGTTAAATCCATTGTTATTTTGCCCACTACACCACCCCAGTTTGAACCCAGCCATATGCAAATCAGTCTTGACCATGTGCCTCATGGAAACCGTCCAGTCTGAAATTGCCAAGCCAGGTCCTCCCTGGAACGCAAACAAGCATCCTGGGACTGGTTACAGGGTATTTCCCCCTTCATCAGCCAGGCTAGCTTGAATCAAGTGGCACAGTGAGCAAGGGACCAACGTCTGGCCATACCCATCCCCCTTAGGGCGAAAAGTGTATCTACAACAAATGATAGACGGAATGCTGAATGATTCAGACATTCTCCCCCAGTTAAGAGATCTGGGTTAAATCCATTGTTCTTTTGCCCACTAGTAGCATTTAGGTTGCAGTCCTTGGGTACATTGTATACCATTTTACAAGGGACTTACTGTAAGCTAAATATGCCAACCATTGATATACTAACCACCAATACAATTTAGACAGAAAACATATGCACTTTAGCACTGGTTCGCAGTGAAAAAGTGCCCAGAGATCTAAAGACAACAAAAACAAGTCAGATCAAATAGGAGGAAGAAGGCAAAAAGTGTGGGGGTAACCGGGCACAAAGGGCCAGGTCCAACAATGTCCGAATGGATTTATTTAAATATAATATAGATTTGTGGGCGACTTTTGTAACTAAAGTTTGAATTGCTACTAGTAACTTTATCTGTGCTACCTCATAGTCTCAATAAATCATCAATTTAATCATAGCCACAGAAGAAATACGTGAAGTCTTTGATGGAGGAGGGACAGCGGCGCTGTTAATGCTTGACCTTTCGGCAGCATTTGATATGGTCATCCATGAGATTCTGGTTGATCGGCTTCAAGTTTTAGGGATAAAAGGAACAGCAATTAATCTGCTAAAATCATTCCTAACAAATCAACAGCAAAATGTGGCAATGGGGACGTTTGTCTCCAAGCAGTTCTCCCTACCATGTGCAGTCCCACAAGGATCGGTACTCAGCCCTAAACTTTTTAATCTTTATGTCACGCCACTAGCGTTGATTATAAAAAATGCTGGTTTTACCCGGCCTCTTATGCCGATGACACCCAAATTATGGTGTCTCTGACAAACAGAGAAAATAGCCCGGGAGGGGCTTTCAGGGCCTGCATGAGAAATGTGAGTGACTGGATGGACAGAAATTGCATGAATCTGAATGCCTCAAAGACCGAGGTCATCATCTTTGGCAACGAACCCTCCCTCTGGACACCTGTCAGGTTCGCTGAGAGGCGCGAGCCGGCTGCCCGCAAAACTACAATTCCCGAGCCGCCGCCCGCCGAACTACAAATCCCAGAGTGCCTAGCGCTGAGCATGCGCGGACCGCCGTACACATAAAAGGAAGACAACCGCAGCAACCGGTGTCGGATATTGAGATTCTTCCGGGTCTGGATCAAGGGTTGTGGAGGTGAGACGCGAGTTCCAGAGTTGCATCCCGGTTGCCTTGATACTGGGATACGGAATCTGGCAGCCAAGTAGAGCGGCTGCTCCATTGCTATCGTTCTGGTGGGTTTACGTGTTGGTGAGCCAGGGGCGACTTCAGTTCGTCAGACGCCCACTATACTTACCTTGTATAATTTGTACAAGGCTTTGTCCTCGCGGTCTACCTGGTGTGGGCTGAACTCGAGTGGCATTGTCGGCCACTTCTTAGCACAGTGCCCTCCGTTGGAGGGTTGCCAGGACCGGCACTCATGCGGAGAACGGTGAGTCCTGGAAACCATCTTCAGGCACTGCTATACTAACCATGTAGGGCAGAACTCGAGTGGCATTGTCGGCCACTTCTTAGCACAGTGCCCTCCATTGGAGATTTGCCGGGACCGGTACTCATGCGGAGGACGGTGAGGCTTAGACCATCGTTCAGCATTGTCAGCTGAAAGAGGTTCCGTCGTGGTAAAGCAGCCTGGGGATTGGTATCGTTACTTGTTTTACTTTATTAGGTTACGTAAGGTGGTGTTAACCCGGTAACAGCATTTACTTTGAACTGCCTTATTCTTGACAATTTCCTCATTCTTTATTGTGTCATCAATAAATACTTGATAGCATTCTTATGGGGTCCAGTGAACTTTCTAATGTCTATATGAGCTGAGTATCACTGTTGGCTTCCCTTGACCGTTATCCGATCCTGAGGTTTGTCAAGGATTACAACACCGGACTGATGGCCGCCGAAATTGGATACACTACCCATACCCTCAACCAAGGTAAAGAACCTAGGTATTATAATAGACAGGGAGCTTAAATTTAAAGAACAAGTCAGCAAAATTACATCTGCATCCTTCTGCTCTATAAGGCTGATTAAAAAGATCAAAAAATACATACCGACTGATCTTTTAAAAGAAGTGACCTTAGCAATGGTCCTTACACAAACTGACTATTGTAACAGTATTTATCTCACACTTACAGCGTGTCTCGTTAACAGACTTCAGATTTTACAGAATGCGGCAGCCCGCCTCATTTTTAAGATTCCAAAAAACAAATCAGCATGAGAATCCATCAGAAGACTGCATTAGCTGCCAGTTAGTCAACGATGCAAATTCAAGGCCCTCTGCTTGGTGTTTAAATCTTTGCATTGACTAGGACCAGACCAGTTTAAGAACAAATTGAGATGGTGTACGCCAGTAAGAACTCTATGTTCAGGTCTAGTGAAGAATATGATGCCCCCCCCCATCTAAGAAGACCATTTGCAGAGGCAGAAGTTTCTTTAGGACAACAGCAATGCTTTGGAATCAACTGCCATTTGCCCTAAAAACAGCACCTTCATTGCTCAGTTTTAGAAAGGGCCTAAAAACATGGTTATTTATACAAGCCGGATAAGAAGCTTTTTTTAGTTCTTGTCTATTGCAGTAATTTCCTCCTCTGCCACACCTGTCTCAGATTTCTATAGCGCCAAGACGCCCTCGGGCATTAGTTGTGCTCTACAAGTTTATTTACATTACATTACATTACAATTATTGTTCCAATTGATAAGAAGGTCGGCCAGGGACAGTCTTGTTCGATTGCTCACTTTTTATTACAGATTCAATAGCTAAGGTAGCCCACTGAGTCACACTGGAGAGAATTTTAACTTGAACCCAAGGAAAATTTATTCTTGAAGCTGCACAATATGACTTTCAAGATGGCTCGGAGACGGATGAGCAATGCTTAAATCTACATCTACTGAATAGTAAATACACTATGGCCTTTGTAGGCTGTACAGATTTGTCTTTTATAGACCCTTGTTCTGCTTTTGACCGTGTCAAAAGATAAAAGCTCTGGTCCACTGTTGCTATTATCGGCCTAGATGATGACATTTTAGATTGCTTATTCTGTTTGCATTCAGGCCTCACACCTAAAGTTAGGTTTTGACCAATTGGTGAATGCTCAGATAGCTTCGACTTGGCTAAAGGAGTGCACCATGGTTGTGTCCTAGCTCCACTTCTTTCTATCATGAATGCAAGTGATCTAGAGGCCAACCTAGGGAAACAGAGACAAAGATGTGCCACAGCTAGGAAGTATGGTCATTCCAACTTTTATATACATCGATGATATTGTGCTCATGGTCTGCACAGCCTTAAGAAATTGGTTGACAGCTTCTTTCATTCATAGTTAAACATGATTTAGATATCAATTTTGCCAAGACCTCCTTTGCAAAATCACTTAATTTCAGCGGTCATACCTACCTTAATTATGATCATGGCTTAAAGTTCATGAGAACCAGCACTTTTGCAATTCAAAATCTCATTCTATGAAAGTTCAGGCTTTCACATATCTCAGAGCAGCCTTTGATAATACTGGACAGTGGTTTCATCTCATGTGATCTAAAAGGTTACAATTTGTACTATTACAAGTAGCTGTTTCTGATTTTAGAACAAATTGGGCAATAAATCTCTGAAACATACACTGGACGTGTACAGAAGATGTGGAGCTCTGCAAAACTCACTACTTTTGTATCTGGCAGGCAAATACTTTCTGTGTAAAGATTGGATGCATGTCCTTTTTACACTGCAGCCTAGGTGTACTTTAATTGCTAATGAATGTACATGGAACATTTTATGTAGCAGGATACATGATTGGCTTATTAATATATCTATGGGCCTACACTACTCCAACCTGAGACCATAAGAAATTCACCTGATGTATAAGTTGAGATATTAAAGTCATTCCCTTGGGGAGTTCCTCAATCCAAAATATGTTTTATACATTCACAGAGTTTTATATAAACAAAAATAATGTATTCATAATTTCTGACTACATAGAAAAGATTAACATAAACGCATATCCAAACCTAAAAACATCTTCTGTATACATGGTTATCAATTTGATATTGCTTCTAATCCATAATGTCCATTTTTTATTACAACACTGGACTATCTTTATAGAGCCTGAGTTACAAGAGTATATGTGCATATTGTTATACCTCAAAGCTTCATTTGATTCTTATGCCACAGACTACATATTTTGCAAGTTCTCATGCTTCTTCAGGGTTATCGTGGGGCACTATTCAGAAAAAAACTATAAAACAAGAGAAAAAGAAAACAATAAGAAATAGAAAACAGCAAGTTTAGAAAAAAGGTTTTTCAAATCAATAATAAAAAAATTACAATTTGTATAAATCTTAAGAAATTCCTTAGTTCAATTGTATCTTGATAAAACATATGGACAAGACAAAATGAGTTAATATGAGAATAATATAAGATTTATAGCAATTAAGTATTATTTATTGCGTATATATGATGAATTTTGAAAATCTATTTCTAAATTTGCGGTTCCATGTTTCAAGCAGCTTAGACCGTAATTTACACGTTGAAGGGCTCTGCTAACTTGTTAGCGAAAGCCTGCCCTAGGAGTCCCTAAACAAGAACTGCTGCTGGTCCTTGGACCCAGGACACCCTACCAGGTGACTCGAATGAGAGGGAATGGAACATGCTCAACATCCTGTGTAGTAACGTAGCGATGCACTTTATTGTAACTGTCTCACAGAATGAGCTTCGTCTGCTATGCAGCAAAGTTACATCTGGCTCTCCTGCAGACCCTCTTAAGCCAGACCAGTTCATGGACTCTCTGCCTGTGCTCTTGGCACCTTTGTGCCAGGTGGTTAATACTTCTCTCTCCACTGCAGTGGTTCCTAGGCTGTGAAAGCAGCAATGGTGGCCCCCCTACTTAAAAAACCTTCGCTGGATCCAGCCAAATTGGAGAACTTCCATCCAATATCTCTCTTACCTTGGGCAGCTAAGATTGCATAGGCACATATTAATACGATCCTAATGGCATTCTTGGACAACCATGGTGCCCTGGATTTCTTTCAGAATGGTTACCGCCTAGGCCACAGCACGGAGACAGCTCTCCTTGCTGTAACCGAACATCTGCCGACCATTCTGGATGCTGGGAACACCGCGGCACTGATACTGTTAGATCTTAGTGCCGCGTTCAATACTGTCTCCCACCAGATTCTATTACATCGTCTGGAGGAGGCCGGTATCGTTTGCTCAGCTCTAGAGTGGTTTAGATCATTCCTTTTTTAGAGAACATTCCAGGTGACCGCCCGCCTTTTCTTTCACGTGTCCAGTCTAGCCGACAGGGTGTGCCACAGGGCTCCGCTCTGAGTCCTGTACTATTCAATCTGTATGTACATTGGCTGTGGTGGCCAGGGACTGGGGTCTCATCATTGTCTCTTACGCTAATGACACGCAGTCGGTGGTGGCTCTCTCTGACGACTCTACATGGGATACTCCCAAATTCAGGAGCGGTATGGCGGCAGTCGCAGAGTGGATGACTGACAACTGTCTCCAGCTCAACTGGTGTGGAGAGATATTTAGTTATGGAATGAGCAAGGGTGGCCGAATATCCTTGGGAGTGCACCCCCCCCCTAAATCGGTGGTGAAAAATCTAGGGGTGTGGAAGGACTCGACCCTCAGCTTTCAGGACCATACCAAGAAAGTGGCAGGCGCTTGTTTTGGCCTACTCCGGGGATTGAAACCCCTGCTGAGGTACTTTGACCTGTCCACCTGACAAATGATTGTCCAAGCGGCTATCCTGTCAAGGCTGGACTATGCCAGCTTGCTCTACCTGGGGGTAAATAAGGCTGAGGTCATGCGTTTGTAAAGGGTCCAAAATGCGGCAGCAAGAGCCCTACTTGGGCTCCCTAGAAGCTGCTCGACAAGTGGTGCCATTTGACGGTTACATTGCCTGCCTAAGGCCAAGCATATTGATTTCAAGGCCCTTTGCCTGGCCTTTAAAATTCTGAAGTACTCTTCCCCGGGTATTCTGGTCAATCTGTTAGTGCCTTACACACCCATGCGCCATCTGCTCTCCATGGGACAATACCTGGTTATCGTCCCTTGGGTGAAATGTGTATGTGCCGGAGGACGGTCGTTTTGCAGCTAAGTGGCTAAACTCTGGAACTACCTTCCCTTCCAGATCCGTTGTCTGGACAACTATCTGGCATGTCGGAAGGCTATCAAAACCTATCTCTTCCCTCCGGCTTAGGCGTTAGCCTATATATCTTGTTGCAGTCAGCGCCGGGACGCCCTTCGCTGAGGCAGCTGTTGCGCTATACAAGTTGGGTTAACATAACATAACAGTCTGAGAGGAGGAAAGTGTTTAAAGGGAGATCCTATTGTGATATGGTGGGTGTATGGCCAAATACAACTTTTGGGGTCTCCAGTGTAGTAGACTGAATGAAGTCGATCTAGACTGGGACACCAAGGGTCCATCAGAGACAAAGAGTCATGACATCCTTGCCTCACCCATTACCTACGAGGCAGATAGAGGAAAACAAGAAGTCTTAATGTAAGCTACTGCCATTTACGAAAAAATGATCAGTGTGAAGATACGTAAGTATATATGAGTTACAACTAGGGGTCTGTCGATCTCTGAAGCTTGTCCTGACGAAGGCTTGGAACCTTTTGGGCAATAAATGCCGAAACGTGTTGACCATATACAAGTGATGCTAAGGACAATTTACATGTCCAAATAACATCACTGTTAGACCTGGCATCCTTGGCGTGGTTTCCCCCTATCTTTTTGCCTCTACCTCCTGTATTTTTTATGTTGTGCTGGATTTCGTTTTTGCTGGTTTCGCTGCTTTGGACACTCTGCCCCTGCTGATCAGGGTCAGAGTGCAAGTGCTCCCTGTGTAAATTGCTATTGTAATTGGTTATCCTTGATTGGCATATTTGTATTACCAAGAAGTCCCTAGTAAAGTGCACTGAGTGTGCCAGGGCTGGTGATAACAAATGCTACTAGTGGGCCTGCAGCACTGATTGTGCCACCCACATGAGTAGCCCTAAAATGGTGTCTCAGGCCTGCCACCGCAGTGCCTGTGTGCAGTCTGTGAACTGCCATGTCCTTCTGGTCAGTGTTCTCACTGACCAGGCCTAACCCTTCCCTTTCTGTGCACATTGGTCACCCCTATGGAAGGCCCATGGTACCCCCTTGGGTAGGGTGCAGTTTATGTGAAAGGTAGAGCATGTACTTATGCAGGTGAGATGCTCTGGTAGTAAATTACAGCCATTTTCGTTATTCACTGCTGCAAGGCTATCTTGCTCCATAGGCTATCATAGGGGATGCTGGCTACAGTGGTTACCAGCATATCTTCCCATAGGAGCAAGATAGGACATAAAAGTCTGGTATCCCTGAACTCAGAATTTAATAACACATCTTTTAGGAAAGGTGGTTTTTAACTCCTGTGTTTGAGAATAGCACTTTTGGAAAGTTGCTGTTCTCTTGTCTGACCGTTCTGTGTGCCTTGGCCTGTTTGTGGATTGACTGTCTGGTTTGAGAGTGACAGGGGCTGGGGATTCCCCAGGAGGCTGGCTGAGTCAGCCCTAGGCTGAATGACTGCATTTGCAATTTGAGTGGTGGGAGGAGATAGCACCTGGGCCTGAATAGGGCTGTGCCTGCCTTCCACAATGCTGGCTCCACCTCCTGCTGGGCAGCTGACGACCCTGTCCCTTACTCTGAAAGGAAAGGAGAAGCCAGGAAAACAAAGTGCTCAAGGAACACCCAGAACTGGTTCAGACCGGGCTCAGAGCCCTCCTGCACGAAGAGGAACAAAGACTTTTAGGGGTATAAGTACAGGACCCCTGACAACAGAAAATGTGATCATCCTGGAATCAAGAAGGAAACTCTGCCAAGGAGAAAGCTGAAACTGAAGAAGGAAGACTGTCCTGCTGTTGCTCTGCTGGACTGACCTGCTGTTGCTTTGCTACCAAGGAGAGGGGAAGGACTTTGCTGTTGTGCTGTGTCCCCTCTCTTGAAGGAATCTCCAAGGGCCTGAGAAGGGCTGGTTCCCTGTTTTTTAAGTCCCAGGAACAAAAGGACTTCACCCCCAGCTTCCCTGAACTCTGCTTTGAGAGTTCTGTCCATCCTAGACTTGGGCCAGTTGTGGTGCCTCTGGAAGTTATACCTGTGCTGGGAAGCTGGAAACTAAGATTGAGAGACTTTTGCAACTGAAAAGTTATCGCATCGCTCGCTGTGGAGCGCATCCCTGACAGTGCGAGGAAATTCCCGCCGCTACGGAGGTCGACATCGTCGCAGCGCCTGTTGCTGCTGCCTAAGACAACGCATCCTTCGATTGGGGGAAGATCACCATCGCTGCGAGCTTCATCGCAGAGCCTGTCATCGCTGAGGGAGATCGCCACACTGCCGGCTTGCGGACCGCATCACGTCGCTGCGAGAATCAGCGCAGAGCCATCGCATCGAGGAGCTGCGAGAGAGAGGATCGCCGCTGGATCGCGCATTGTCGCCCCGGAGATCGTCGCAGCCCCTTCGAGATCATCGCATCGTGCCTTTGCGAGAATAAACTTCCTACGGAACCTATGCACCGGCATCCATACAAGTGGCCTTCCTCCCCATACAGACCGGATTCGTCGCAACATGCCCGCTGCTGCAGTGGGGTTGTCGCAAATGCTCCCCAGGGTCTCAGGAGCAACGCATCGCTTGTTTTCCACCGCACCAGCTTCTGCTTTTGGAACTTTGTTGCAACTAAAGGTACTGTTGGCTAAACGTGACGCAACTGTGAACTTTTCACACATCTGTGGATTATTTTATCGCAACCTTAAGAACTCTTTTGAAACCATATTCATGAACTGTGTATGTTGGATTTTTGTCGTTTTGGTCTTGTGTAGTTTAGATTAAATACCTTAAATTTTTCTAAACTGTTGTGGAGTCAGTTTTTGGTGTTTTCACTGTGTTACTGTGAGTGTTGGTACAACTACTTTACACATTGCTTTTGGATAAGCCTGACTGCTTGTGACAAGCTACCAAGGGGGTGAGCAGAGGTTATCTAAAGAGTGTTTCCTCCTTACCCTGACTAGAAGCCAGGGTCCCTATTTGGACAGTGGTACCTACCTCTGCCAACTAGAGACCCCCAGTTCTAACAATCACCACCTCACTTTTTAATCTTACCACATATAGGGGCATAATTACACCAACTTGGGATAAATATTGCAAAGCGAGGTTAGCGTTTTTTTTTTATCGCCAAGTATCGCTGGATTTCAATGCCGAGATGGCGCATTATTATCAATGCTTGTCTCCGAGGCGATATGAAATGCAGCAATAGCAGCGAAAAGTGCCAATATCGCTTGAAAACCAGAGATAAATTGTGGAAGATAATGAAATCCTTGCTGATGCACCCCTGTGACCTTAACCCTGCAATCCACCTCCCATTATGTAGATGGCTTAGTCAACTGTTAAGCAGGTGTTAAAATCCTGCGATAAGGGGACTTAGCGTGAATATTCTTGTCGCTAAGCGGGTCTGCTGCAGGCTTGTAAATATAGCAAAGCATTGTTAACGACTATTTCCATGTAGTTTTGCTAAGGAACGCCTAATTTGCATGCCATTAGCGATGGCATGCAGGGTGATAAAAAAAATGGGAGCAAACTCAGAGAAACTAGTGCTAACAAGGATTAGCATAAGCTTGTTAATAGTGTGATGTAAATATTGCTGCTTTTCTGGCTTTTAAAGCAAGAAAAGTGGCGATATGGCCCTTGATAATGTGCCCCATAAATTCCTTATATTAAACATCAACTTTTAGATATAGGAGGTAATTTTACTTTTTCACTGCACAGATCTAACCAGTATTTTCCCTCGAGAGGAGGCCGCCTGATGCCACACCATAGTGGTGACCACTTAACACTACCAGTGAACAATATTATTTGAGGGTTTCGGTTAGATAACTGGTACACAAATACACTAGTAAAACATGAAATTTACTTGTGGAAACTGAGTGACCTTACCATATGTTTCAACCTCCCCCCACTTGATTGTAAAACTGCCTGCAAGTGCAATTGGCAGTTGTTACAATTTGTCTACTAAGAATAAATTCTAATTTCATGGCCACAAAATTAGCTGACTTTCAATTTAGGGATTTTCTGAAAAGTGAGGACTTCACTTTCTAGCTACCGCACTTACCTTTTTTTTTTAAGAGTCTGTATTTTCAATGTCCTCCCTCCGTTTGTGGAGAAAAACAAATTGTGGCAACACATCACATAAAAAACCTGCATGGAGCTAAAATAACGCAAAAGACCATCCGCCACAAAGCAGGCAACAGGGGCATTGTGAGGAGCTGAAACTATGTGTTTGCTTCTAACAGAGAAGATCAGAGCTCAGAATATTCATCAGAAAAAGTACTTTTAGTCATGAAATAGTTAATTGTTCTACAGTCTGTGAGGGTTTCACCCCTGAAGTCCCCTTAGAGGAGACACAGAATGAAAATCCTTTAGGTGTGTCATGGCTGACACTAGCTAGGATAATGACAACAGTGAGGAACAGCTTGCCTGAAACTTTTGTGACTAAAGCAGAATGAGAGGACTTAGTTCAGAAAAAGCCTCCACATCTGGGATGGAGGCTGCGCGGTCATGGCAGGATATCTTCACTCATGGGGGGATTTCCACAATGGGAAACTAAACTGCGAAGATCCCGCCACAAGGGCAAGGATACCGCTAGGACTGCGGAGCCTGCGGAGCCTGCTCTCCGGGGGCGGATCCTTGTGAATCAGGGCCTCAATGTCAAATTGGCTTTTGGCCAAGTTCTAAGCTCTCTTAATTTTGGAAAATTTGGTAACTGACTGACAGTCAAACACCACACTGATGACCGCAGGTCGCTCTTTAACGGCACTAAACAAAACGCGAAGAACCAGCAAACACAACAATGCACAGTAGAGATGGCACAACACACTCTCATGTAGCTCGAAGTTCTGGATCCACATGAGGATGGGTCTGGCACTTGCTGTTCTCACTTTGCTTATTTTTGCTGGTGGACCCCCACTATTTGCGCATTTCTCGACCAGCCTGGTTGATGGCCTCAGATTTATAAATGAATGTGTTGTTGACACTGGAGTCAACAACTTTGAATTTGGCCTACAGCCCTCTCTTCTTTGCACGTGTGTGGTGAAAGTGCAAGGGAGGTCTCTGTGCACCACCAGCATTTTCAGCATCCAGACAAGCAGAGCCCAGGCCTCTGACCTCCAGAACACCACTGTGATACATTAATCAGCAGCCACCTACAGCCTTCTGCAGCCCTGCTAGTGAACTCACTTGCCCCCCGGCCAAGAACATGAGCCATGGCATGCTCTGGCTCATGCCTGACACTGCAGGGAATCTTACTTCTGGTGGCACTGGCAAGTCCAGCTGCAGAGCACTGCAGTAAGGTAGCCAATGTGACATAAGACCTAGTGCAAGGAAGGAACTCAGGGGCATATTATCAAGGGGGTTTATATCCGCTTTTTTGGCTTTAAAAGCCAAGAAAGCAGAGATAAAATTATCTCCCGATTACCTAGCTGTCGCTAACACCAGTTAGTGACAGCTAGTAGGAGATAGCGACCATCTTGGGCCCCGCTTTGCATGTCAGTGAAATTTATCACTAATGACATGCAAAGTGGGCGTGCCAAGATGTTAGCGACTGGAAACAGTCGCTAACATCGCTATCTCCTATTACCAACTTTTGGAGATATTCGAGCTAAGCGCGATTATCTCCAAAAGCCAACACCTGCCCCTGAGCAGTTCTTAGCCATGTTATCCAATGATAGGTGGATAACAAGGCTAAGAGCATTTGCTCGGTAATGCATGAATATCGCTGACTTTTCAGCGATATTCATACATTTTGGCCGATTTTTATCGCTTAGGAGATAAACCTTGATAATAGCAAGGTTCCTAAGCGATAAACATTGCCGCAGCTCGGCGATAAAAATATTGCCGCTAAGCCAACATAGTGATAATTATCGCTAGTTGTTGGTAATATGCCCCTCAGCCCTCTGGATGCTGTTTGAACTGTGAAATAGATTCAATCAGGTTTCAGTAGGCCGCTCAAGCCTCTTGGCCCCTGTGCCACTGCACCTGCTGCACCAATGACATTTATGCCTCTTGAGCACTCACTGAAGATGAGTGTAATGGGGCGACGTCTGTCAGAGCATGGAAATGGGGTAAAGATCTTTTTAGAGCTTCTACTTGCTCAAAAGTGTGCAATTTCTGATATTTGTGTCGGCCCCGGCACTTCATTGCTCGGTTATACTCGCAAGAAAGTGGCACTCTAATTATCACACATTTGGCAGTCACTCGTAAATGCACTCAAGCCATGGAAATGTCACACATGTGCATACCGATAACATGATAGCTATACAGTGGTAACAATATGTAGCCACTGCAATAAAGAAAGGGCACATATTCCAGACTGCTCACATGTGTGTCGTAGGGAAAAGTAAAAACTTGAGACTGAATAGATGAGTATGATTTGGGTGCAGTGGGCCCCTCTGATCCGGTCTGAGCCCCTTTTGCCTCTACACTTGCTGCACTAGTGATAGATACTTCACTGCAGCTTTCATCCCTCATTGACTGGTGAACCACGTTAAAATCACAACACTGTCTTGATCAACTCTTGAGGTAAATAGGGACGTAACTCCGGCTGAAGAGAAATGAAGTGAAAGAAAGGTTGAACAAGCAGTCCTTAATTTATAAAATAATCACTGCCAGGGCTCTTGTCAGAAGGCCACTGCAGCTTGCACCACACATTGCCCCTTCTATGCTGCCATTGATAGCAACAACACATCTACTAATTATTACACTCCTACAAGGGTGACAATTCACACTATTTCAGGCTATAACAATGGCTTGGTTGGCCGGTATTAGTAATTTTCAATGTACATTTAATTAATAATAAACTATTGTTGTGGTCATCTCTAAATTAGTCAGAACGCCCAACCTTGTGGCAGACTGTCACAAGCCCCATTGTTGATAATTAGGTGCCAGTGCCCAACACCAGAAACCACCGGCTCAAATTAAGCCCTGAACCAGTGTTACTTTCAGAAGAAAAAACTCCTCTAGTTATTCCTTCGAATTGATAAAAATAGAGATTGGAAAATACGAACCAATATTTCAGCTTCACTTAGGTATGAAAGCTAACAACCCAGGACAGTTTAGAGAAGAGTGAGTGTTTTATGTCAGCTTGGAGACTACTCCATAATAATGGGGAAAAAAACAGGCTGAAAGGTACAGACAACTAGGCTTTGGGGAAAGTGTACATTTGCGTCAGTGCAGGTTATGACAGACGACCGGATGCAATTCGGAAAAGTGGACATGACCTGAAAAATTATGTTTGATTGGAGTTATAGAGACCTCTAGGAATCCAAAGCAGTAATTTTGGCGTGATTGCAGATGCTGCTGATATATTATCCGCTATACAGTGCGGTTGTGTGCCCTTTGAAAAGCTATTCGTGTATGGCTTTCCTGCAAATTATACGTGAAAGCTTTACGAACATACGATGTTGTTATAGAAAGCGAGCTTGTTCAATTCATTCCAATACAGCAACCATGCCCTTTAGTGCTGTGACAGGGGGCTGTGGTGCATTGTCTTGACAAAACCGACAGACCAATTACTTGCAGCCGCTGCGTCACGTGACCCCAAGCTCCCTTGCTCAGAACTATATATAACAGGCGCAGATGCAGCCCGGCGACCTCGAAGTAGTGAAAGCGTGTCTGAGTCCTGAAATGAAGGCCAGGCCCGGTTCTAGCGGCCCACCCAAACAGGAGCCTTGGCCCTCGCAGTGAGGGCTTGAAGGCAGGCGTGCAGCGCACAGATCGTGTGTGTGTCAGCCCGGGGAGAAAGCTTCCTGGGCGCACACACACACAGACAGTTTAAGATTATCGCAGCCGCACCAAAGTACTTAACAGGTCTTTAAAAGACCATTAACATGTTAACTAGGCTTTGTTTACTTTTTTCACCCCTTCATCTCTGCATGGTGAAAGGGAACAAATCCTTTCTTTGACAACGGTAACCTTTGGTAACCTTTGCCTACTGTCCTGCTGCGTTGATATTTCTTTTACTATGCAGCAGGGGAAAAGTGGTCTGTTTATTCCTAGTCACCCCCTGACCCCTGCAGCTGCTTATCACATAAGGCTGTGACACAAAGTATGACTAATGGAGTAGGTAAGAGAATGTGTTACAAAAAAAAATCTTTTTAAAATCTGCACAGGCCCAGCAGGACACATACTTCGTATGTGCTTCATTTAAACAGTTTTTATCATTTCATCATAGCCGATGCTGGTCAACAATAAAACAATACAAAATGGCAATGCCCAGATAAAGTTGGTGATTAATGATCCTGCTTTAGAGCAATCGTTTGTCTGTTACTATTTTTTAAATGCAGACGCACTGTATTTTATGTGGATAGCTCAGTGGGTTACTGCCTTTGTCACAGAGATCCTTGTGTTACTTCAGAAGTTACAATCCTAACAAAAGGCAGTGAACAATGAACTGCCACCAAAGAGCTGCAAACAAACATGAATGGTATAATTAGAACTTCGCTTTTTTTGTTTTGTGATATAGTTAGAACTTCCCTAGTCTTTTCATTATTCTAATGCTGCTAAAATGAGTATGTTTGGGCAGATATACATTTTTATCAGTAAAGCTGTCCCCCATGGAATACTCTTTAAATCCTAAGGTTGTGTTTCCCCAGACCAAACCCTGTTAAAATATACTGCCCACCAGAATGGATGACCTATGATTCCTACACCTTGTAATCCTCATTGGTTTATGTGACATTCCCTGTAGACTGATTTACATACTTGCATGATTCATTGTCTCTGTAAGTGTGTGCGTGGTGTAAAGTACTGACACGGTTTGCAGCATTTAGAACGCAAGCATTACCACGGAATACCTTTACAACGCGGGCGTAACAACGAAAGTTGTTACCACGCATTGCACTGGGGGGCGCTCAAGGATAGTAAATGATTTAATTTACTATCCCAACACCTTCCCTACTATCCACGGGGACTGGTGTTGGAATAGTAAATTAAATTAATCAATTTTGCGCCCCCCCCAGCGCAATGCGTGGTAACAACTTTCGTTGTTACGAACGCGTTGTAAAGGTACGCGTTGTCAATGTATGCGTTCTAACGTCATACATCCACTGACACACACTACACTGATATGAGCAGCTTTATACAACAAATTAAATGCATATGAGAAAGGGGCTACATAAACATGAGGGGCGCTGGTGGAGGGTGCCAGTGAGGGAATCCGAGGAGGAGGTAGTGGGAGGGGCTATGAAGCGATGAGGGGCACTGTTGGAGGATGACAGTGAGGGAATCTGAGGAAGAGGTCATGGGGTGGAGGGGGAAGCTAGGGAGAGATGAGGGGCACTGGTAGAGGGTGGAAGTGAGGGAGTCTAAGGAGGAGGTCATGAGGGGGAGGGGCTACAGAGAGATGAGGGGCACTGGTAGAGGGTGGTAGTGAGGGAGTCTAAGGAGGAGATCATGAGGGGGAGGGGCTACAGAGAGATGAGGGGCACTGGTGGAGGGTTGCAGTGAGGGAATCCGAAGAGGAGGTCATGGGGTGGAGGGGGAGCTAGGGAGAGATGAGGAGCAGTGGTGGATGGTGGTATTGAGGGAGTCTGATGAGGAGGTCATGAGGGGGAGGGGCTACAGAGAGACGAGGGGCACTGGGGGAGGGTGGCAGTGAGGGAATCCGAGAAGGAGGTCATAAAGAGGAGGGGCTGTGGGGAGATGAGGGGCACTTGTGGCGTGTGGCAGAGAGGGAATCCGAAGAAGAGGTCAATAGGGGGGGCATGGATGGATGAGGTACACTGTTGGAAGGTGGTAGTAAAGGTATTTATGGAGAAAGAGGTTTTTGGTGCAGCGCCAAAAAAGACTTTTGCATCAGCGCTGAAGCCGGCCCTGTCATGGCCTTTCTGTTTTTGTTTATTTAATTAGCAGTCGGGCCATAAGGGCCACTGTGGAACATACTTTAAAGTGCGTGTTAATTATATTTATTGCTCTATTCAATGTTTTAAGTATGAAGGTGATTTTACTAATGTTTTTACCGGGAGATGGTGCCTGACATGGGGCGGGGCCCAAGGTCATCTGTGAGATAAGGTGCACTGGAGAGGAGTAGTGGCTAATCAAGCTTGTAAGGGAGTGTGTTGCAGAGTCCAGGGTCAGGTGAAGGTAGTAATGAAGAGGGATTCTTCCTGAAGGCTCACACAGAGGGAGCCCGAGAAATGTCACTTGCCTGATCCTCCCACCTCAGAAACCTCCTCTTCCCATCAAAGGAACATTACATAGAAAAAACACTTTTTGTGAGTGATAACATTAAAAAGAGATTTGGAAAAGAGTGAGTTTTACTGGGCCTTGTAAGACTAAGAAGAGGTAAAGGAGGGCCCTGAAGCAGGCCTGCCTAGACATATAAGCGACAAATTGAGCCCACAGTGGCCCACCCAAATGCACCCTTGGCCCACCCAATTAAAAATTCTTGGAGCCGGGCCTGATGAAGGCTGCTGTTTGTTTGCCCCACTGGTGCATGTATGGGCCAACACGCTTCAGTGAGACCTTACAATCTTGAGCAATCATGTACAATCTTGAGCAATCATTCATCCAATGACAGTTTGTTACTTGAGCAGGTACGGGGTGGGGCGGCAGGCTACATATACACACAAGCTAACTCTCACTACATTCAAAAGCACGTAAACAAACACCCACCATTCACCAGCACATACCCACGCACAAACATGCTGGCAGCATCCATACACTAATCCACATACATTCATACATACAAAAAACACATTCACCAAACATTAAAAAAAGCTTACCTGATTGTTGCTACTGTAACCATTTTTTTTGTTGCCCCCCCCCACCCATGCCTTCCATTTTTTTGCGACATGTGACAATTTCTATTTGCTTGTACTTAATAAACAGATGTTAAACAAAATGCTTACCGGGCCACAGCGGTGATCTCGGGTGGCAGGAGGGATGTCTTGGTGGTTCCTGGAGGATTGGGACTGCTGCTTTCTCTCACCGTCTGACCTTGCTATGCCCGCAACATCAATCCTGATGCCTTGTGAAAAACGACAGACAGCCTTAGCCATCTGACTGGCAAGGTCCTGGGCTTTAATATAGTTTGCTTAGAAGAAACCTGGGCTAGTGGGTTGTTAATGTTCATTATTTTCCCAGCCGCCCCTATTGCCAATGACGCTCGGGCTGGGGTTTGTCTACTTTCTTGGTGCAAGACTGTTTCTATTGGTCTATTATGCTGAGCAATTAGTAACAAATCATAGCACTGAAAAATATTTCTGATTATAGCCGGTCCTTCAAAATATTGCGTGGTACTTTAGTGTACACCACTCATAAAATTGAACTTAGATGTGCATGAATGTGGAGGGCTTTGCTCCAACACACTTCAAGAAAATTTGCAAGAGTGTTTCAATTTTCTAGAATGTTGCGGATTTAAAAAATAAAATCTCTTCTGTGCGGGAAAGCTGACAGCAAAAGATATTAAAACAAATTTATTTTTACTGTTTTGTGTTGAAATTATCAAAACACCATTTCTTTGTTCAATATTCCTTAGTGTGCTGAAAATGAGTGAAGTTGTCATTTTGCGTGAGTGAATTCCATCCAGAACAAGCCATTTTAGTGGTAAAAATGTGCCTGATTCTGAATGTAGAAATGCCATTTGAACTCAAAAAATCTCAGCAAGAGTTTATCCAAAATTGTTCCGTGTGTCTTGTGGTGCCTGCCCAGGACTAAAGGATAAGCCCAGGTTGCCTAGAACACAAAACACAAGTTACTTGCTTTCAAAAAGAAGATGCAGGATGAATGTTGGGGCCCTCTAGCCAATCAGAATGTTTAGAATGCAGACAGTAAATGTTAATAGTTCCACACATTCTTAGCACTCTCACCTATGTAAAGAAAGCTCCAGTGATCTCCAACCATTCCACTTTGCTCTTGCATTGCCTACTGCAAATGAATGTCAACTACAGTAGGAGCATCTGAACCTGCTCCTCGCGTTGCTGTCATTTATCAATAACACTCAATAATCAAAAGAGAAAGGATCACTTGTCCTGCACAACCTTAGGTTTCTTGCAAGAGCGGGGGGTGTGTGTCCCAAATAGAAGACCCTCATGCACGTGATGGGTAGGGTGGAGTTGGAGCGGTGTATCTTGATTCTCCGTTTTTTATTCACGTGTGTGCATAATCATCAGGTCGATCAAGTTATGCAACCTCCACCAGGAGGTGTTCACCCAAGGTTGAAACAGTAGTGAGCCAGTGATGAGGGAATACTAAAAGCCCGGATAACCAGAAAAGGAAATTTAATAAGTCTGGGTTCGGGTCTTGTGAACTCTGGTATAGTGCATCATGGGATACTTATTAGGAGTAGTTGATGCACTCAAAGTTTCCTTAAAAACATTGCGTGAAGGGAAAGGGATTAGGTCGACATGTTTCTGCCTTCTGCGCCTTAGTAGGACTTACAGGCATTCATCAGGACCGTTATGTGAAATAACGTGAGGGTAATGTGGACAAAGTGCTCAAAATGGAGTGATAAGAAAAAGGTATAATGACCTGTCTCTTGTTTCTAATGAGGTCGCAATGTACCTGTTGGAGAAAGAATATATACACGTACGTTTTCAACACAAAGGGGAGAGGGTACATGGGGAGACACCAAACAGAAAACTGTATCTCAAGTCTATCATTGACAGACTAAAGCAACAACTAAAAAATGGCAATACTTCATTCATGGCTGCTAACAATGGCAATGTCAACTCTCTCATCAAACTCTCCATACTCTGACAGAGGGTCATGGCATGCTCAGAGGTGGATACAACATGCAGATAGAATCAGAGTTAATGCCTGTGCAATGTATAAAATTGTAAAACGAGCTTAACGTTATAAGAACCGTGTTGTGCTCGATGAAATATCATTGTGAGATCTTACACACACTCAGTTCAACATGTAATTCTATGTTTATCCGATGTTCCAAAAGAAACATGTGTAGTGCCGTGCTTAAACACACGTGTTCTTCTCAAAGCGTGCTTATGGTATCTAACATGCTCGTTGCGGCATACTGGTATATTTACCTCGCGCATGTAAATACAGCGCTCCAGTCAGGTTTAAAAGGCTAGAGGGGGACTAAACAAAGGGGAAAAGGTGTTATTTTAAAAACGGTTAGCAGCAATACTTGCGGTTGTTGGACTGTCTGGTTACCGTCGCGCTACCTATTTTGTCCTGCCCTGGCGTCTTCTGCGAGCGCGCTGCCTTCGTTAACCCGGAAACGGAACTTTCTGTTTCCTGTCTGGTAATGACTATGGGCGTCAAATCTGATTGGTTGTGTAGCGCGTAGCCATGACGACCTGTAGTGACGCGTATGCTGTTCTCAAAATTGTTCGTGTTAGTAAATATTTTTGCGAGTTTGTTTATTTTGTCCACAAGCCTGTGGTCGGAGTGGGGGCTCCGTTTATATTTAGGAACTGGTTAAAGAAGTAATGATCTTAGTCTGTGTCCAGAAAGTCGGTGGAGGCAGAGACTTCATTGTTAAGCCGGCAGCGAGGGAACAATACCTTACAACCAATTAATGGTGGATATTTCTGGACGATATGATGATATTTGTTTATGTCCCAAAATATGTAAGGGGCAAAGGCTTCATTGTGAGCCAGCATAGAGGTAGAAAAACGGGAGGATCTTAAAGCACGATATATTGATCTTTATTTGTGTCCCGAATTTTGGGTGGAGGCAGAGAATTCATTGTAAACTGCCAAAGAGGTGGAACGGGTTGGGGGAATCACTGAACCTTGTTGAGGTAATGTTCAAATAGGTACTTATTTCATTGTCTGTTGAGACTGAGCCAGGGTATATTGTCATTCAGCTCCCGGTCGGTTCCCAGTCGATGTACCCACCTCTGTTCTTTTTCAAAGAGGATTTTTTCAGCGTTCCTGTCTTTCTTAGATAAGGTTTCTAGGATGACCCAGTTGAGATCTTGAGTTGTATGGCCCATCTCAAGGAAATGGTTGGCCATTTTTGTGGTGCTCTTCTTACATTTCACGTTGCTCTTATGTTCGCACAGTCGCTGCTTGGCTTTTCTACATGTCATGCCTATGTATCTGAGGTTACATGGGCAAGTGATCATGTATATCAGGTGGGTGGTGTTACAGTTGGTATGATGGCGTATAGTCCATTTGAAATCCGGTAGTAATTGGAGTTCTTTAGTGGGTCTTGTCAAACTGCAAACCGAGCATGAGCCACATGGGTAGTGTCCTGTTACTTGGGGATTACCCCATGGGTCAACTAATCCTCTTTTGGGTTTAGGTGGAGGTCTGGTATGGACAAGGATGTCTCTCAAATTGCGGCTCCTTTTGTTTGCAAACCTCGGCTTTGGCCATGGGAGATTCCCTGATGTTAAGATGCGCCAGTTCTTATTAATGATTTTCTTGACACTGTTTGTCACTGGGCTATATGTGGTTACGCAGGTGACTTCTTCCGAGGGTGTTTTTGGTGTGGTCTCCAAGAGTGCTTCCCTATTTTGATTTCTTGCTCGTTTTTTTTACATTTTTTGATCACTCTTTGTGGGTAATCTCGTGCCTCTAGTTTTTTGCATAGATCATTGGCCTGTGACTTATATTCATTGATGTTGCTGCAATTACGTTTAAGCCTGAGAAATTGGCTATATGGCAAGTTCTCCTTCAGAGGGCGAGGGTGGAAGCTCTTGAAAGAGAGTAAGCTGTTTTTAGCAGTTGTCTTGAAGAACGTCCGGGTCTGGAGAGTTCCTTCTGCCGCATAGATTGTTCTTGCAAGAAACCTAAGGTTGTGCAGGACAAGTGATCCTTTCTCTTTTGATTATTGATTAAAGGTGCTTTTCTCTCGTAGTTCCTGGCAAATGTGTCCAAGCTCAACCTCCTTTTCATCTCCTCCTAGTCACTATCACTAAATAACAGAATGAGTCATGCATTTTAGAGAATATAAGGGGCCTGATTCACAAACTGCATTTTGTAGTACATAAAGCAGTATTACAGTAGTGCTATTTACTACAAAATACAATTCACAAACCTATGAGTTGCAATCTTCACCTCCACATCTCCTATCATTGCTCTGGGGAGATCTCCATGCCTGTCAGTTCGCTGCTTAATAGTACATGTGTTAGTAAGTTCCCCAGCATACGCTTAAAAATGTACAGTCCACGTGCGACAAATTGTACACAAAATTTCATGTCCCCTTCTTATATTTTATTCTTTGTAACTTCTCTTTGATCCCGCCAACACGTGTTTCATCGCATCTCTCGCGACTTCTTCAGGGCTACGAGATCATATAAAAACAAAAGATTTTTTCTTGAAATCAATATTTACTACCAAACTCTTCCCATCTTCTATAGTGATTTATATACAGTTCCGAACTTACTCCAGAACTTAACAGATCTCTACGAAACATGTGTTGGCAGGGATCAAAGAGAAGTTACAAAGAAGACAAATAAAAGAAGTGTACATGAAATTTTGAGTACAATTTGTCGCTAGTGGACTGTGAATTTTTAAGCGTATGCTGGGGAACTTACTATTATGATTGAGTAGGCTTAGGCCACATTTTGGGAGGAGAGGTGGTTCTCTACACCCTTAGGCACCACTATTGATTAGTATTTTCTATGTAGAAATGTATTATTCATCTCCCTAAGTGCGCCATCGCCCTACCACAAACCACCATTTGGTTAGAAAATAATAGTACATGTGGGAGGAATTGAAGGATCTACTACAAAATGGCAGAAGATTAGAGAAAAAGTAAGGAGAGGATTAAGAGACATGCTACCACAAAAACCCACCCACAAAAAAGTAAGCACATTGCTATTCGTAATCTACATTTCTAAAGGTACTATAGCCCTAGAGGTCAAAACAGAGTAGTAAGCAACATCGTAATTGGGAGCGAAGTTGTAAATCTATGCTTGGAAATTGTGAATCGAATGAAAGTGGCAACTTACAGCTAGGTGTAGGAGTAGATTTACTTCAGAGTAAATCTACACATGTAAATTTTTTGTGAAAAATATATGTTGGTAGCCTATCTTTTAGTGTAGCCCACTACCTGTGCAATCATTGCCTTGATCAAAGTATCATTTGCAGATATGTGGGTTATTTCAGACCGATTTATTGTCATACATCGCAATGTAATCAGGCTGCCAACAATATTCCATATGCTGGAAGGTAAATACACATTCCTACTACTGAGGGTAGTATGTTCGAAATTAAAAAAGGGAGAAACAGAAAGAGGAGCTGACAACATTCTAATGTTCTCATGAAAAGCTAACACAAAATCACCTCTCAGTGGGGAAAAATAAACAATTTACAGCCAGATTCATCAATGTCCCGTTTTGCGAGTCCTTAATAGCGTTTATTAAGGAATCGCTATTAAAGACTCGCAAAACGGGATTCATGTAGAAATCACAAATAAAATTGCGATTCCTACAGCTTCCTTATTTGCGATTAGCAAATTGCTAATCGCAAATAAGGAATAACTCCCCATTCATTCCTTATTTGCGATTAGCTATTTGCTAATCGCAAATAAGGATGCGATTTCAAGTGTGCCAGGGGTGTCCAAAGGACACCCTGTAGCACCCTTGAAATGTAAATGTAGACTGATGTTGCGCACACACATGTCCAAAGGACATGTGTGTGTGTAACATGCAACTTAGAAAAATGCACTAAAGTGCATTTTTCTAAGTTTTCGCTATTTACCACGAAGTTACACTTCGCGGTAAATAGCGGCCCCATATTGCGAATTCGCAATTTTTAAAAGGTTCATGAATAGCATTTAAGGAATCTCTAATTGAGATTCCTTAAATGCGATTCTTCGCAATTTTGCGCTTTTTGTATTAGAGCGATTTTTGCATTTGGGACGATGAATCCCAAATGCAAAAATAGCGCTCGCAAAGGGCCGGATTCTCAGAATCTGGCCCTTTGCGAGCCGATTTTACAATGATGAATCTAGCTGAGAGTTTGTTGAATTTCCAAAAGTTTTCTCTCTTAAATTCTCGCAATTTAGTCTTGAACATTACATTTTTAGATATGCCTTTTACGCGATCAGAAAGTCCTCAGCGCCTCCAAGTGACCCAGTGTCAACATATGACACTTCCAAATTCTCTAATTGTGAAAAATGTAACATGTAAGCTGGAGACCCCGACCCCACGTTTAATCAAATCTAAGCCTGTTTGACAGCTGAATTGCTTTAATGTGATGCATCACCCAATAGTGTGTGGCATGGGGTCGATTTTACATTACATTCCCTTATTGGACACGCAGGCTGTCCTCGAGGTCAAAACATCAGAATCGTCTTCTCCCCATCACTCCATCATGTCTTTCTTTATCAAAGTCTCCAGCTGCTCCTGTGCGTGACTTCTCTTCATTACCCATTCACTTGTCGTAAAATATCTGAAACGCAATCAATCCCTAGTAACAGGCCTTCATGCTTTAAATAAGCGTTCTACGCTGATCTGCAAACATGGCGTGACAAGTTCATCCCTCAAATCAATAATTAAGAAGAATTTAAATAAGAGCGAATCATCACTGTATCTCCTCTCTCCAGTGGTCCCCTCCCCTCTACTAATTTCTAAAGTCATGTAATCTGGGCTAACGACACTGGATTTTATTGGCAAGCATCGAGATTATATCAAATGTTATGAACTAGAGAGCGAGGGTTTTGAAGGCTTTTCTATGTTGAGGCATTAGACGTGGCTTAGACTTATTGTTATTCATTTATTTAGCAGTTTGATATAACACGCACAAGTACATAAGCAGCAGAGCAGTACACAGAGAACAGCCATGTAGCACGAGTACAGATTTAAATAAAAGGAACAAAAAGCTGAAAGAAACAAAACTAACATGCTCAACCTACATGCTTGGAACATATCAATAAAAAGAACAAGGATTGGTAAAGCCAATGGGTCTGGTGTTGGCTGCCTGCCTTTGTTCTTTATCAGTGATTGCTGTGTTTTGTCACAGGTTTTGTACATTTTTATTGTTGAGGGAGCAGCTAGTCCCTTGAAAATATAAAAACGTGTCTTTAATCACGCATTGGCAAAGTAGCTCATGGCAAAAGGGAACTACTTGTCTGCTGATGTGGTCTTGTGAAAGAGCAGAATGCCATCACTCATAGTAAAATTAGTTAATGTTTGATGTGGAGTGATCAAGTGTCCATGCTGTATATTGTAGTGGGTTGGAACGTGATTGCTCAAAACATGCCAATGGATGAAGAGATCTGGCTGAATGCCACTTTAAGTTAGTATATTATTTTAAATGTTGTAGTAAAATCAAAATCCAAAACCAAACGTAAACATATCACACCATGTACAGCATGACTATACAGGGTGTGACTGCAGGAAAACATAATTAAACCAGCGGGGCCTGGTGGGTGCTGAAGCAAAGTAATGGTCAGCAAAGAATACATCTATTGATTACATATAATTGAAAGCATAACACATTTACCGTAACAGGAAATGACATAACCCCAGGTTTGGGTATTTACTGGGTGTGGTAAATATTTCCTATTCCAACTTTTATGGTGGGAATGAGGCATGTCATTAGAATTAAATATTTGTAATTGCATATTTTACTTATTTCCCTGTAACTTTCCCCCCAAAAATGGGCCAGGATTTTGCTATGCAATCTGTCAAGGGCATTGTAGTACTACTCAGAATTATGATGATATTAGAAGTGTCCCAATACATAGAATCAGGACCCAAAATATAAATGAAAGATAATGTCGATTGCATAGTAAGTTGCTCATTCTGACTGCACATAATACTGATGACAATGGCGATTTTCTTAGCCTGCGCAGAGAAAACCATTATATAATTAAAGAAAACGGGTACATACTTTATGGCATCTCCGCATTAATACTCCACTCTGCATCAGAATGCATCATAAAGCTGGAGTTGTCAATTGAACAACAGGCCATCATGCCCAATAGTCACAGTAGTGGCTGGCAGGGCATGAGGGTGGCGGGGCAGAGAGGATGAGTGGCAATGAAGATTGTTTCTTTTTTAAACAAAACACTTATCTGTTCCGTTGGCCGGGTCTCTCCTCCACTTCTCGAGTTCCAGAAACAGGAAGCACCGAGGCTCAACATTGCCAATCACAACAGTGCAATACAGCGTTGTGATGTAATGTAGCCTGGTGGGGAGAATGCAAAGTGCGCATGACTGTTTGAGCGGGCCAAGACTGCCCGCCAGGCAGTCACAGGCACTTGGAGTCTGCAAATCACTCCTCCCCCCTGTGCCTTCAGCCCTGTCCCACCCTAACCTAGCCCTGAACCTGCAAAAAATAAAATGATAATGACTATGTTATTATTATTTTAATTGTCCTGCTCAAAGAGCAGTGTGGTGAGGCTCCTCCCCCTTAGCGGAGGAGCCGCCCCTGATTATACACCCTCTTTGAATGGTGGCGAAGATAAGCAAAGTATAAGAAAAACTCAGAAAAAACAATGTAGAGCCGCTGAAGCACTCCAATTCGAGCCACAAGGATGCACTCCAATATGAACAATGCAGAACACTTGAAATACTTCAAAAAGGAAAGCGCTCCATGTAGCTGACAAGCAACGGGATTCGAGTACATGATCCAATTGTCAAGTTAGAAAAACAAAGGTGAAGAAAGGTTAGGGAGCAGAGTTAAAAGAACCACAGGAGGTCAGAAACGCTCTAGAACAAGGCACCAGCAAGTGTGGCATGGTAATAGTATTTCAAATAATAGTGATGGCAAGACTGTCAAATTCCTTGCTTTAACGCATGCAACTGCTTCAAAACATGGCTGCCTGCTTGGCGTTAGGTTTTCCTCACGGAGAACACATATCAAAGCACATCTCTGGTCTTCATTCATTGGCAATTGGGAATGCATCCAATTCAAAGTGATCTTTATTTGTTAAAAGTTACTGGCTAACACTGGCAAAGCCTACCTGAACTCTCACTTTCTCATGTCCTAACATCCCAGAACCTTAAGATCCCAATTTTTAAATCTTCTATTCCCCTCATGTATTAATCATGTAAGATGCAGAGGCCATTTCTTCAACCTACTTAGCATCAAATAATTGGAATTCTTTTTATGAGTCTATTAGAAATATCACTAACCATCTTGCCTCTCAGAATACTTTTAAACCATGCCTTTTCTCCTCAGGCTTCAAGCAGTGATCTTTTCTTGGCTTCCTGCCCCTTGATCCCATAGTGCTGGCTTCCCTTGTTCAGAACACTGTAGCACACAATCAACTAATCTTTTTCATTCATTCATGAAAGGCTGGAGGAAGGGAAGATATAACCAAACTAAATTTCAGCTGCATGTTAAGGAAGAAAGAACACCCACAAAACAGAGTATTGGGTGGGGCAGGAGATTTATATTATCTACCTCCCTGTTTGTTTGGTTTTTAAAGTTTGATTTTATCTGTGCATGCTGGAAAATCTCCATTTTATGGAAAGGCATGAAGGAAAACATTATGTGACATATTCAAAGCCCGAGAAGTCCCAGAACGTGGCCCCTGTAAATGGGTTCCAAAGAAGGCACAGAAGGTCAAGGTAGAGAACATATCAACTGTTTTTAGTATGCCGATCAGGCCACAGTCCATAATTGAAGCTTAAGAGGCCCCAGACAGAGTGAGCTACTTCTGCTTTCCGTCATGACCTAGCAGAGTCAATGAGAAATGGTAGGTGAGTAAGTGACCCTAAGGGGCTTCCTAAAATGGAACAGAATCTGAAAGATCTAGGAGGAATGGAGAGATGGAGAGGAGCTGTTTGCCTATCACATTCATTTAAAAACTTGCCACATACAAGTTCGGGACAGTCCGGAAATCAGGGCTACATGAAAGAAAATCATCCAGTTTTGTTTCTGTTTGGGATATCAAAAACCATATCTTTGATAAAGTAGGATTAGTCTCCAATAGAGAAAGCCCAGACATCAAAGAATCTTCTAATTGAAACAAGACATCTCAGCGTCAGAGAGGGCTTTTAGTTTGCGGGTTAGAGTTTCTGGGCCACCAGTTATATTCGAAGCAGTAGCACATCCCACCTGACTTGGTTGCTTTAGATGCTTTTTTAAAGCCAGTGTCCAGGACGTAATTACACGTCATGTGACTTTTTTTAAGTTTAAAAAGTTTAAAAAGCTTTATTGAGTAGAATAATACGACGTAAAACATCAGTACAATGGCAAGAAACAACCAAGAAAATATGCAATAAATCATTAGGAACAATGCAAATAGGAAATCAAACCCCGGAAAAGGGGTAAACAGTATACCAATGAGAAATGCTTTTATAACTTTTCAGGTTTTTTTGGGGGGGGGGAGAAGGGGAAAGAGAGGGGGGAAGGAAAAGGAAAGAGAGGAGGAGGAAGTGCAACAGGGAATACATTATATCATAACAAAATTGGATAAGAACATAGGGAGGGAAGGTAATAATAGATGATCATGGGGTATGCCTAGATAAAAAATCTGTTAAAGGAGACCATAATAAATCACGTCTAATCGACGTAGCAAATGCACGGTCTAACCTGTGATGGTGGCAGAGTAGGTTCCACCTAGCATTATAAACAACATTCGTGGTATCTTTCCAATTAGCAGTAATAATTTGAAATGAAATAGCAATAAAAAGGTCAATGAATTTACGTATATGAAGAGGGACATTCCAAATTGGGGCCAATCTACACAAAAAAAACATTAACAATATCAAAAGGAACATCAGTGGACAAAATATTGTTGAGTGTGGACCAGACCCTGGACCACAGTAATTTAACTCTAGGGCAGAGGGAAAACATGTGAAACAAATCACTAGTGGCACAAGAACAGGACCAGCACTTTTTAGAGTCAGTTAGTTTGAATTTATACAGGTCACTAGGGGTGTAGTAGAGCCTGTTGTAAAAAAAAGTAGAAGGTCTGTGTGGTGCTGCCAGAGCGAGAAACTGAGTGAATTTTAGACCAAATGGAGTCCCAAGTACGTGTAGAAAAAGTGTGACCAAGGTCTGACTCCCACGTAAGTTCTAATTTGGTTTTGGGCCTATCACTGGGAAGGTGGGAGAGTAGCTTATAAATGGCCGAAGCTTTGAAAAGGATATGGAAATTTGGCGGAGAAGTAAGGAGAAGAGGAGAAGAGGAGGGAGGAATGTCCTGCATAATAATAGAGGATAATGTTGGGAAAAGTGTGTGAAAGTGAGAAGGGTATTTCTTGGAAATGCCAAAGGAGTCACGGAGTTCCTGAAAGGTTAGTAAAGAATCATTAGAAAGGAGTTGCCTATAAGTAAGAATGCCTTTATCAATCCATTCCTTCCAGAAGAGAGCCCGATTGCGGAGCTTGAGAAATTTGTTATACCAGAGCGGAGTATCTAAATGAAGAACAGAAGGGGAAGAAAAGGAGCGAAAAAGAACAAGTGTTAGGGCTTTAGAGTGTTTAAAGATAGGAGAAACAAACTTTTGAGGGGGCTGGGTGAGCTTGGTAGCTGTAAAGAAAGAAAAGGGGGTAAGTTGAGCTAATTCCAAAGAACTCCAAGCCGTTACTGGTGAGGAGGGTGAATCGAGAAGAAAGGGCCAAATTTGTTTGAGAGAAAAGGCAGAGTGGAAGCGTGAAATGTTGGGGAAATTCACACCACCAAGATGTTTGGGTTGTTGGAGGCGAAGCAGAGAGACCCTGGCTTTATGCTTGTTCCATAGGAATTTGGTAAAAAGACTATTGATGGACTTGAAGAAGAAATGGGAGAGAGAGATGGGAAGCATGGAGAGATAAAAGTTAACAATAGGAAGGAGCATCATTTTAATAGTTGAAAGGCGACCCCACCAGGAGAGGAAAAGGGGAGACCAACGTTCTATAAGGGGGAGAGTTTTTTAAGGATATCAGAATGATTGATTTTAATAGTTTCTCTAATGATGTTGGCGTATAAAACACCAAGACATTTAATGAATCCGGAATTCCACTCACAACCGGAGCCATGGAACATATGAGGAAGGCAATACTTGTTAAGAGGGAGAACCTCCGACTTATCGATATTTAACTTGTAACCGGAGACTAAAGAATAATCACTTAGCAAAGAAAAAAAAGCAGGAAGAGCATCTGCAGGATTGGAGATATAAAGCAAAATATCATCTGCATAAGCAGTGAATTTAATTTCAATATCCTTAAAAATAAAACCAGAATAAGAAGGGGATTGTCGGATTTCCTCAAGAAAAGGTTCAAACGCCAAAATAAAAAGAAGAGGGGATAATGGACAACCCTGTCTGGTTCCTCTATGAAGGGAAAAGTAAGGTGATTGAGTGCCATTAACCCAGATAGAAGTTGTGGGATCAGAATAAAGTAATTGAATATATTTAAGAATAGTGGAACTGAAACCATGCCAGCAAAGCGCTCCAAACATAAAATCCCAATTAACACGGTCAAATGCTTTCTCAGCATCCAAGGTGATGGCGACGACTGGAGTGTCCATTTTGGCAGCAAGATGAATAATATTAAGAAGGGTCCTCAAATTATCGGTAATAGACCTGCCTTTTACAAATCCAGATTGATAAACATTAACTAAGTCGGGAATGATAGAGTTGATACGCAGAGCTAGGAGTTTTGCGTATATTTTACAATCAGTGTTGATAAGAGAAATGGATCTATAGTTTTTTGCACAGGGTTTAATTTAGTTTAAAAAGTTTAGTTTAAAATTATTTATAGAGCGCACGTCTACCAACGGTTTCTTGGCGCTAATGCTAACATGGTCCAGAGCTAGAAAGCAAGGGGGGGTGATGGCGTGTTACTCAAGGAACTTCTTGAACAAGAAGGTCTTGAGATGTTTTCGAAATTGGGGGTACAGAGTGATGGAGCGGAGTTCGAGGGGAAGGGAGTTCCAGAGGATCGGGGCAAGAGTGGCAAATTTTGAGCCTCCCCACTTCTTTCTCCGGTAGCGTGGGACAGTGAGGAGGGACTGGGAGGACGAGCGGAGTTCCCTGGTGGGAACGTAGGGAGTGATCTCAGAAGAGATAAATGCAGGTGCCACGTCCTGGCGTGCCAAAAAGGTGATAGAGGCGAGCTTAAATTGGACCCTGGCCAGCACAGGGAGCCAATGTAGCGTTTTTAGAAGAGGGGTAGAGTGGTGAAATTTTGGAAGTTTGAAGGCCAGGCGGGCCGCCTGGTTCTGTATCAGTTGTAGGCGGCGCAAGCTATATGCGGGGATGCCAGCATATAGGGCGTTGCCGTAGTCCAGGCGGGATACCACCATGGCCAAAATGATAAGTTTGAGAGCGGAAAAAGTAAAGAAACGGGACACCCTGCGTATAGTGCGCAGTGCAAGAAAAGAAGAAGACACCACAGAGCTAACCTGGGAGTGAAGGGTAAGTTGAGAGTTGAGTTTTATGCCCAGGGTTTTAACAGAGGAAGAGGGTACAGGAGAAGGGCCAAGGGAGGGGGGCCAGAAGAGGGGAGACCAGGGGCTGGATGAACCACCCGTCAGCACCAGTTCGGTCTTGTCGGGGTTGAGTTTAAGGTGATTGTGGTTCATCCAGTCCCTGATGTGGAGCATAACAGATTGAAAGTTTAAGATAGAGGAAGGAGAAGAGGATAGATTGAAAACCAGCTGGAGGTCGTCCGCGTAATTAAAAACGGCGACCTCCATCTGTTGAAGAGAAAAGATAAGCGGGGCAACGTACAGATTGAATAAGAGGGGGGAAAGGGAGGAACCTTGGGGGACCCCGCATTGAACTTTCCGGACGTCCGCTGTAAAGTCGCCCAGGCGGACGGCCTGGGTGCGGTCCCTCAGGAAGGAGGAAAGCCAGACCAGAGCGGTACCCCCGATCCCCGCCGCCTTGATACGGGTCTTTATCTTTTTTGGGGAGAAGAATAAGCATTGCCTGAGTGAAGGAGCCTTTAGAGACACCTGTAGTGAGAAAGTGATTGATTAATTGGAGCAAATAAGGAACCAAAACGGTCCGAAAGTGGAGAAAGAATCGTACTGTAAAACCGTCCGGGCCAGGCGTTTTGTCTTTGGGGAGAAGAGAGAGAGCTGCAAGAATCTCCTTTTCTGAAATTGGGATATCAAGGGAAGAAAAGTCCACCAGGGGGATGGAAGGTTTAGGGATAGAGTGAAAGAAGGAGTCTATTTGGTCAGCAGAAGGATTGGACTCAGGCGTGTAGAGGGTAGAGTAATAGTGGACAAAGCAATCAAGAATTTTAGCATCCGATGATGGGAGAGAGCCCTGCGGGTCCTTAATCGTAACAATTTTAGATTTTTGTTTCTTGATTTTGAGGTAATTCGCTAGAGCCCTGCCGGCTTTATTGCGACCACCATACATTTTGGCATTAAATTGGAGAAGCTGGTTAGAGGCGGAATCCCAGGAGTGTTTATTAAATTGCATTTTAGCTTTAATAAGAGAAGTTAATGAATCAGGAGAGTTAGTGGTAAAGTAAAGGTGTTCAAGTTCCTTAATGCGCTTGAGGAAAGAGGATGCCTGCGTAAGCGCCTTCTTCTTTTTGCGTGACACAAAATCAATAATACAGCCTCGGGCAGCCGCGTTGAAGGCATCCGAAATAAAGTGAAAATCAGAAGAGGTGCTTAAGTTGTTAGTAAAGAAATCATCCATGAAGTGTGTGAAATGATCAGTGAAGGTGGGATCAAGTAAAAGTGAATTGTTGAAGCGCCATCGGCGTGTCTTGGGGGCAGGGGAAGGGTAGTCCATGTTCAAAATAATAGGTGCGTGATCGGAGATGAGGATAGAGCCTATTTCAGAGTTGGTCATGAATTGGAAAGCATGATGCGTGAGAAAGATATAATTAATTCGGGAATGGGAGGCATGCACAGGAGAGAAAAAGGAAAATTCCAGAGAATCAGGATGGGAAGTTCTCCATGAATCAATTAGGCCTCTGGATGAAATGGATCTGTGGAAAGATTTTTGCATTTTGTTAGGGACATAACGTGCTTGAGATTTGCGGTCTAGGAAAGGGTCCATCAACTGATTACAATCCCCCCCAACAATCAGATCCTCATTACCATTAGAGGAGAGGAGGGAGGAGAAATCATTCCAAAAGGACGGGTCAATACCACTGGGACCATAAACATTGCAAAGAGAAAGATGTACATCATTGACAATACAATCCAGAAGCAACCACCTACCATTTGAATCAGCAGTTTCTGTTTGTATTTGAACAGACAAAGATTTGTGAAATAAAATAACAACACCATTTTTATGATTAACGGCAGGAAAGCAGTAAACTTCCCCAACCCATTGTCTGCGTAACATAGACAACTCCTGTGTGGAAAGATGCGTTTCTTGCAAAAAGGCAATTTGACTTTGTAAACGAGCAAGGTGAGATAAAATACGTTGTTTCTTAATAGGGTTGCTGAGACCCTTAACATTCCAAGAAATGAGTCGGAAATCTTTCATAAAAGGAGAATAAGGAAGGAGTAGAGAAAGAGTGTACAGCAATTAGGAGGAGAAAAGATGAGAGAAGATAAGAGAGGGTGACTAGTAACAAGCTTGGTGAAACGAAAGAAAAAATGGAGTAACCAGCAAAGATTATAATGGAGAGAAAAGGAAGAGAGACAGAGCATTACCGCAATAATGAGTTGCAGAGGGAGAGGGAAAGTTAGAAATGAGCAATACCGCAGTAAAGGTAATTGAAGGGATAATTGGGAGAAGGAAGGGAAATGGAGCAAAAGAACAAGAAATAAGCCATGAAAAAAGAGAAGGAAAGGAGAGGGTACTGAGAAGGAAGAAAAGTGGGAGCCAGCTGCTACCCTAAAGGAGACAGCAAGAAGGAGGATGGCAAAAAAAATGGAGAGGTATCAGCCATACAAAACAAATAACGAGAAGAACAATAAAGTGAGAGCGAGAGCAACAGGAAAAGACGACCGCACAAGAGGGAAGATGTCAAATGCACGGTCCCAGGGACATAGAAAAAGGAGAAGAGAAATTAAAAAGACATTACCTATAGAACCTGAGACCAAGCACGACAATAAGAAACAAATAAATGAAACTTACCAAACAAGTATGCAAGGAAAGCAGCGAACTGGGATAACGAAAACGTACAACAGCACAATACAATGGAGGAGGAGAGACTCAAACATTGGTTGACAAAACCTAGAGAACAACAAAACCAAAAATGTAGTATTAGGAGAAGAAACAATGAAACACCAAATCAGCAAACATTAAACAAAGCACAAAAAGAAAAAAAAACAGTATGAAGTCAAGAGCTGCTGTGTTCCATGGAATCCTCTTTGTGGGAATGGATGAATTTACGAAGATCAGCCGGATCATCGAAGCTAAATGTCCTTTCTTTATACGTGACCTTGAAGAAACAAGGATGGATAAGGCCGTATCTAGCGTTCATGGAGCGAAGCCTAGGCCGTAAATCCAAAAATTCCTTTCGACGCGCTGCAGTCTGTTTGGAGACATCCTGAGAGAAAAAAAGTTTATGTCCTGACCATAGTAACTGCTTGTGTTGTTTGACAGAATGTAAAATAGTCATGAGGTCAGAGTAGAGGAGAAAATAAGCGATGATGCCTCTTTGCTTCGAGGAGGAAGATGAATTTTTAGGCCCCAGACGGTGCACCCTTTGAATATTCACGTCCACATGTTTAGGCAGCCCAACAATTGGAAGGCCTTCTGTCTTCAAAAAGTGGATGATGTCAGACCCTTCCGAATTTTCCGGGACACCATAAATGCGCAAATGATTGCACCTATTTCGATTTTCCAAATCCTCTGACGTTTTCTTGAGTAAGTCAACTTCTTTAGTGAGGCTGACTACCTTGAAGCTAACATCTTGAGCATCGCTGATTGTTTGTTCGACGTCAGAGACCCTCTTATCCAGGTTGGACCATTTATCATCCAGTCTCTGAAGGGTAGCAGTAGTATCCGCAATAAAAGGGCGGATTAGACTAAGTTCCTCCATGAGGTCCTCCAGAGTGACAGGAGACGGAGATTTAGAAGGAGAAGGAGGGTCCTTCTTGAGGCGTTTACCTGTGGAAGCTGGGTCCTTGTGTGAAGTAGAGGCAGCATTAGAGGCTTTGGTATTGTGAGCATGCTCCATGGTCAAAAGCCAGAAAACCAGCGTGAGGCAAAAGAAAAAGGCAGCTAGCCTGAGGTAAGGACTGCAAAAAAGACAAAAGCACCACAAAAAAGAATAAAATATGTCCGTAGGCAAAGAACAGCGCACATGGAGGATATGATGGACCCAAAAGAAGCAAAAAGCCAAGAGGTCGCACTATAGGCAAAGTTCTGAGGTAAAGAATAGAGGCGGGAACCAAACGACGAAAAGGGATGTAGAAAGAAAACCTCAAAGAGCCTCAAAAAGCACCAAAAGCCTCTTATTGGCAATGAAAACATCTTGAGACATAATTTTGAGGCCAAATCCAGCAAGCAAGAGCAATGGGAGGATTTCACACAAAACGGAGAAAAAAGAAAAAACAAAATGGCGGCCGTTGTCAAGGTAGCGACATAAAGGCTTTTTCTACCTCAAAAAAGACATGTCTGCATCCAGAAACATACCCATATGCTGTGGGGTACTTCCGATACAGAAATCTGCCGTTTCCGCCCAGAAACTCTGCCTGGAAGCGGATCCTTCTTAGTCGTAGCGCCGCCGAGATCTCGGAGCTCAGGGGGGAGCGGCCATCTTACCCGCCGCATCACGCGCCCTCCCTCACGTCATGTGACTTTTAATAGAGTGTGTGGGAGCTAGTCTCTACTGCAAGAAGAGCCAGGAGCAAAGTAGGAATTCTCATGAAGGTCTCACAAGATGGTTGTATATAAGGGCAACAGGCAGTGAATGTCCATTGTATAGTCCAGGAGGTCTGGAAACCAAACCTAATAGGGCTAGAATGGGGTCATTAGGACGCTAGGCCAGACGAGTCAGACATCAACCATGGAAAAGAGACTCCAATTGAGGTGAAAAGCATCTGTCACCCATACTTCTACATGTGGATGCGATATCAAAAAATGAAGAGACTGATGGTTGAAACTAAATCCAACATATGTTCACCTCAACATGTGCTGGCTGATTTTTACACCCTGAAAAAATACGCTTTAATTGTCTTTTGAACTCCATAAATAAGAATCTGTAAATAACTTATTTGCATTAATAAAAAGCCCCCCTGCAAAATACTATATGTTCCAGGAGTTCAAACTATCCATATAACTTGTAATTAGATGCAATTCAAACAGCCTTATCACTGAGTGCATTAACAAGATATTTGTTTATAGTCTAATTCCGGAGCCACCCTTCATCCTATGCCTTCATATATAAACTCCCGATTAGAACAGAACGTGTTACTTCTACAGAGGCAAAAAATCCCCTGCCCATAATCCATTGTTTAATCAGGCAGGGGAAAAATCCAGTGATGCATTCCTGTTGGTAACCAGAAAGCAGTTCTGACAAACCCTAAGGAGCTCGATTGGTTTTAAATCCTGTGGTAGCTTACTAATTATCTGCAGAAGAAACATCGACCCTGACCCATTTACCTCTCTGGATTTTTGGCTTTTCGACTGCCTGGCTATACAACATTTACTGTGAGCGAATCTCACCCGCTGAGATTTGCTCGCTCGCTTAGCAGTTGTGGTGGTGTATCCACACTCATGGCAGAATCTCCACAATAAGAACTACAGTGTGGAGATTCCCTCGCAAGTGCAGAGACTCCACGATGACTGTTGAGGCTTCGCCAAGACTGCTGAGGTTCTTTGTGAATTAGGCCCTGAGTTTTCCAGGGAGTGCTAGCCTCTAAGGTCCACCTTTTAAAATAGGGTCTGCTGGTAAGCAGCTGCAGCAAGAGGCTATGGGTGGATGGATGTGAGAATCTGCATACATGTGTGCAGGCTTAGTGAGTGGGACAACTGTCCAGCTAAGCCCAGGATTGCACACAGTTAGCCTGTCACAGAACTGAAAACTGACCCTTCAGGAATTGGTGCTGCCTTGGTGTAGGTCTTATAATGTGTGATGGCACTAATTTCCTGGAGGGTTTAATTGAGAGTGTTTGCTTACTTATTATACGTTATGGGTGAAGTCTGCACCAACGTACAGTACTGTTTCGCATAGTCAGGTCTATAGACTAATCTGACATCCTGTCAAGATGGTAAATATGTACCGCAAGTGCTTATCTCCACTGCTTCTATCACTTGAGGTTTTGCCATATTTCTGTGGCTCTGACCCTAAATAGATTTGATGTTCTTGCTCCATCCATGTGGCAAGATAATTACTCGTTCGTTCGTTCGTTCGTTCAAAATAACTTTATTTCGATTTCTCAAAGGAAATCATAAAAGTATACAAGTTAAAATAAAACAACATTAAATCATAATACATTCAATAAAAGAAAATAAGGCATCATAATACATTTTGCACAATTCTGATTTTACACAATACAAATCAATAACGGTTTCTGATGGCAAGTGCCGCTCTAATAAAGCTTAATACAGCGTTACAGATCTTTTCCGTGGATAATGATAACAAATATTCATAGCCTTCTTTGTAATAAGGCGTTCCAAGGGATATTAATAGTGGTTTAATAAAGGAATTTCTTGGGTCTTTGTAAAGGGTACAAAATAAAATTAAATGTAAAGTGTTTTGTGACACTTTGTTGTTACAGGGACAACAGGGTAGGGTCACCTTCCAGCCCCCCTGCTCTGGAAAAGCAAAAAGGTAGTGTAAGGTTCCAAGGCGAAACCTAGTTAGATAAAAGCGTCCTTGCATTTTCAAAATATATGTTAAATAGAAAGGTCGCATTAATTTTCCCTGAACACGTAGTACCTGTTCATTGCCACCCAAGGATCCCAATTTTTGGCTATATGCTCTTTTAATGATAGTTTTAGAGTCCTTTTTCAAGATATCACGGTTTTTAAACATAATATCTAACCCAATTTTATCAAAGGTATCTCTCACATATCGAAGCCAAGGGATTTCATCAAAGTGCTCAAGTTTAAGACAATCTGTGAGGATTTCTTTCGTCAATTTCAGATCATCAGATTGCCAAACTTTAGACCATAGGACCAGGGGTGCAATGTGAATAGTATCACAAACAAACTCAATTCCCAGCTCACTATGACAAAAAGAATTTGATGTACCCGAAGGAACGCATAATAGGCGTTTTAAAAATTTGTTCTCCACAATCTGTATTTTGTTGCAATTCTGTGACCCCCAAACACCAGCGCCATATGTTATAACAGAAACACATTTAGCCTGGTACAGGGATATCATTTCGGCAATACGTCGTTGTCCCAGTTTACTAGCAAAACGGAAAAGGGCCTCATTTAGCTGTAAAACCTTCTGAACCCGGTTTAACAACAACGGTTCCCAGTTCAGTTTTTTATTAAAGAGATTACCCAGATAATTAAAATTATCAACTTTGTCTATGCCAAACTCCCTCACCTTGAAGTTGCGGATTTTCGCATTCTTCTTTTGACCACACATCATGGTGAAGGATTTGCTAAAATTGACCCCCAGATCTAAATTTCCCATAAATGAATCAAAGGCATTCAGGCAGGTCTGCATGCTATTGGGAGTAAGGGTCATTAGCACAGTATCATCAGCATATGACAACATTGGGATCTTTTTGCCATTAATCTTTGGAAAGTCAGCACCAGTTTCAATCAAAAAACTTTCTAAACCGTTTGTGTAAACCAAAAATAAAAAGGGAGCTAATATACAACCCTGACGAACTCCTTCAGTAGAATAGATATGTCTGGTTTTTTCACCTCCAGGACCATATCTGATCCTAACTGTTGTAGCAGCATGTAACCTACGGAGCAAAGTTACTAAAGGCTCCTCAAAACCCATAACCTCCATCATGGACCACAATTTCCCCCTACATACAGTGTCGAAAGCACTAGACAAGTCCATGAATGCCAAACAATAGATAATTACTCTCCTGGACATCTGGAGGATCAAAGGCCTCTGCACACATTAGGGCTAATTGCCAGTACTTGGGCTTGTTCCTAGAACAGGAAACGTGGGGTGGGGTGGAATCTGTACATGATAATTACTTTTTATACGGCACCATGACTGGAAATGATCATTGTTGGACTTTGCCCTCTCTGCAGGATCAGCCTCAAATGTTTTGCCTTTACCCTTTATTGTTGTTAGCCTTAAGACTCTGTGCACTTTACCACTGCTAACAAGTGCTAATGTGCTGGTATTCCCTCCTCTAAACATAGTAAAATTGGCTTGTACCTAATTGGCACCTTTAATTTATTTATAAGTCACTTGTAGAGTGGTATACCATATAGCCAGGGCCTGTAAATTAAATACTACTAGTGAGCCTGCAGCACTTATTGTGACACCTGTGAGAAGTTGGCCTAGCATATGATGTCCACTATTCTACTGGGCACCTTGCACCAGTCTAAACGACTCTTATTGATGGTGGTTGTAAAGTCAACCTTATAGACAAGCTATCCTAGTGGTAGCATAGACCAGCAGTCATAGGCTAAGACTTCAGAGAGCATGTGAAGCAAGCTGTTTTACCAATTATAATCCCTTGAATACCAAATGAAAGGACACCACACCAGGTATATATCAAATATATATGTATTTATTTCTAACACAACCCCTCAGCACTCTTTATGAGGTCAGAGATCAAAGTACATCACAAGTTACTCAATTAGCATACAATAAGTTGCACAAATACAGTTATGCCCTAGGGGCCTCGCAAACCATATACTAAGTAAGTGGTATAAGAACCACTACAGAAAAAGTGAGTAGGCCTAGGGCCTAGGGAATCACTGGGGCTACACTAAACAACCAAAGGTTAGGAAGTAGGAGACCCAGGTGAGACGCGTGCAGTGTCTAAATACAGTCACGAGTTACCATTGACTCATAATGGAGAACGATGAAGTTACAAAGTTACTGTTTAAGGACACTTCTGGATGGACTACAGTAAAACCCCTTTAAACTAGGACACTTCAAGAGTCAAGACCCACGGGAGCACCGAAGTACTCGTGTTACCAGGGAAGCCGGGTGCATAGGTGTCTTTTCGTCTCGGGTTTCGTCATCATTTTCTATGGAGATCTGCAAAGACGTGCTACAGGCGACCCGAGGAAAAGTGTCCAGGTGGATCCAAGGGTGAAGAACCTGAAAGCAGAGGGACAGAGTTTGGGTCAATAGCCAGTGACCAGGAAGGAACCAGGAAGGAACCAGGCGATGCCGCAATGATCTCAGGTAAAGAGGTGAAGCTTGTCTCTGCAGCCACGAGGACCAGGAGGCGTCAACGACAACCAGGATCTGGATTCGAGCTGTCCTACAAAGGATCTAGTTGACTGCAGTGTTGGTATCCGGACTGGATCCAACAAGCCTTGGCAAACACAATCCACACAGGGAGTGAAGATTGGCTTTGGAGCAGACCAGCAAGGTCTGAGGAGTTTCTCCTTTGCAGGGAAGCTGGAGCAAGCCTGGAGCAACCAGGAAAATAGTTTGTTTCAAAGGTTTGTCTTCAGGGGGCTCACTAGCTAGCAGGCTAGCAACCAGGAAGATGCATTGAGCTGAAATGCACAATGCGAGCCCCACGCGGCACTCGCGGAGTGTGGATGGCTGAGCTACGGTGCAAATGGCGCTCGGGTCAGGGGCTTCTTGTACCCTAATGCACAAGTTTGAAAGTACCTTGGTAGTTGAGCTGTTAGCAAAATGCAGGATGTCCAGGGTGTCCAGTCCCACGTCTCTCGTGTCCGCCACGGGTCTCAGCTTTGCTGTGGATGTGGGTCAGAGTCAAAGAAGTCTGACAGTCCAGTTCCTGTGTTGCTGAGACTTCGGGATTCGGCGGGAGCATCAACAAAGCAGACTGGCAAGTTACTGGTGGTGCCTGTTTGCACAGGGTGGTCAGTCCTTGACCACAAGGAAGATGTCTTCAGTCTTCTAGTCAAAATAGAACATCGAAGGTCCAAGAGTTCTGTATCAAAGTTTTGTTCCAGAATAATCTAAAGTCCTGGGAACACAGCTCCTATCTTTATACTAAGAAAATGGGCTGGGTTACTTGCTATGTCCCTCCTATGGGTGGACCTGGTAAGGGGGTGGTTACACCCCTTTCCCTTTGTCCAGTTTTGCACCAGAGCAGGGCTGGAGTGCCACAGCAACTGGTTTGAACCTGGCTATGCATGGAGCACCTTGTGTTCTCCAGGCAGTGTCTCAAAAAGCATCTGCTGATGCAGCCCTCCCTGTCCCAATACACATCTGCCTGTCTCGGGAGGTGCTGGACAGGAAACCTATTGTCCAGGCCTCCCCTGCCGGAGTTTTGTCCATCAGCAGGAGGTCAGACTTGTGTCTGTGGCAGCAGCATCCATTTTGTGATGCTGGGGTTCTGTTTAACTTTAACCGGGTAAAGCAGAAGAAACATACATGTCTTTTCCCTCTAGAAGGGTGGAATGCTACCCCCGCCGCCAGGACTGGCGGGAGGGGGGTAGTATTCCAAAGTGTTTGACACCTTACATGACATGTTTTGATAAAGCCAAACCAAAGTTAGCATTAACCGCAAGGATTATAATGCATTTAAGAGTATATGGTATGGCTATATCATAGAACAGCTATAAGTAGATGGTTCTGAATGCTGCCGAGGGGCTCAGCTCATGCTAGGGCACCCTCTCACTAAGCATGGGCGGATTTTGCGGATCCACGATTCGCGGATTCAGCGGATTCACGGATCGTGGATCCGCAAAATCCGCGGATTCAGCGGATTTGCGGATTTGGGGGCGGGGCTTCCTCGAGCGTGTGGGCGGGGCCAAACGGACGGGGCTTCCACGCGAGCGCACATGCCTCTTGTGTGTCTAAAAGGTCAGAGACCGATCAGAGCAGCAGATTAAGAGACAGAAGCCCCTGGTCACAGGAACAGCACGGGGGTTGCGCTCGTAAAAGTCAAAGATGCCCAGCCTCCCAACGCTCACGTTTTTTTTTGGGCTGCTGAATGAGTCACTGCATTTGCGCTTCAACTAGTTCCAGCGACCAAGTGTGTGTCACTATGCAATCGCGCCGAAGTGCGCAGGGGTCCCTTGAGTGAAATGTCCATCATAGTGGGTAAATGGCGGGAAGACGGTGCACACCTCGAGTGTGTGGGCGGGGCCAAACGGACGGGGCGTCCATGCGAGCATGCCTCTTGTGTGTATAAAAGGTCAGAGACCGATCAGAGCAGCAGATTAATTTTTGGGCTGATGAATGAGTCACTGAATTTAAGCTTCAACTAGGGCACATGCTTTATTGATATTTGCAAGTGTTTCCTGTTGAGGTTTATTTTTTTGTGCCAGGACCGTCGTGCCCGAATGAACCCTGCCCTTCATATTTATTCAAGAAGACACCACTGTTGAAGTAATTGACGATGGCGCCGGCAAGCTGCCAGCGCCATCCTGCAAAAGTTACTTAATTAGCTTCAACAGGAAGCTCCAACTGCTAAAATAAAGCAGGCGCTCGAGCCCCTGCTGTATCTTATCTGTTAGAGCTTCCTGTTGAAGCTAATTAAGTAACTATTGCAGGATGGGCGCTGGCAGCTTGCCGGCGCCATCGTTAATTAGGCGCGCTTGAACTTTTGACCGCAAAATCCGCTCCGATCGCGGATTGCGGATTTTCGGCAAATCCGCGAGAGTTCGCGGATCGCGGATTTGCCGAAAATCCGCAAAATCCGCGATCGGAGCGGATTTTGCGCTCATGCTTACCTCTCACATAAAACCAATCACTCTGCCTCCAGGATTGTCGAGGCCTACCATAGGAGTGACTTATAGGTGCATATGTGTCTATATATATATGTGTAGATATAGGTGTACTATATCTAAGTAAGGGGTGATTACGCCACCTTACCCAAGCTGAGTGTCAGTTTGGATGGCCAGCCAGGGGTGGCATAATACATGCTTCAGCCCCTGGTAGGCCTTAGATGCACCTATGCTCTGGGTACCTATGGTACACTATACTGGGGATCACAAAGGTGGCCCAATACCCAATCAGGTGTATACCTAAAGTGCATGGTATCAATTTAGAGAGAGAACAGCTGGGCTGTGGGTCTGATTAGCAGGCCCACAGCCACACTAAAGTCGAAAAACCAGAAAATCACAGCAAAAAGTGGAGGTGACGATAGGAAGCAGACTCTACTCTCCTACACAACCCCCCCAAACGTAGGAACATTAAACTAACCTTGATCAGTTGAGTCTTCATCTTCTAAGTGGAAATATCTGGAGAGTCCATCTGCATTGGCATGATCAGTCCTAGGTCTATGTTTCACTGTAAAGTACATCCCCTGTAGGAAAATGGACCACCTAAGCAGTTTGGGATGTTCACCCTTCATCTGATTTAGCCACAAGAGGGGCTTATGGTCTATCGGAATCTTGAAGTGAGTACCAAACAAGTATGGCCTCAGCTTCTTCAGGGCCCAAACCACAGCAAAGGCCTCCCTCTCAATGGCTGACCAACATTTCTCTCTAGGGGTCAGCCTTCTGCTAATAAAAGCTATTGGCTGGTCTTGACCATCTTTATTCAGTTGGGAAAGAACAGCACCCACACCCAATTCAGAAGCATCTGTTTCAACAATGAATTCCTTGGAGTAATCTGGACTTTGCAGAATAGGTGCAGTGCACATGGCCTGCTTCAGGTCATCAAATGCCTTTTGACAGGTTACTGTCCACTGAACTTTCTTTGCCATTTTCTTTGAAGTTAAATCATGGAGAGGTGTCACAATGGACCCATAACTTTTGACAAACTTCCTGTAGTACCCAGTCAGGCCCAAGAAAGCTCTGACCTGTGTCTGGGTTGTGGGAGCAGTCCAGTATTTTATGGTCTGGATCTTGCTCTCCAATGGTTGAACCTGACCTCCACCTACCAGGTGGCCCAGGTATACAACTTTGCTTTGCCCTATCTGGCACTTGGTAGCCTTGATAGGTAGGCCTGCCTTTTGCAGGGCCTCCAAAACATTCTTTAGGTGGATCAGGTGATCTTCTCCAGTGGAGCTAAAGACAGCAATATCATCAAGATAAGCTGCACAGTAGTCATCCAGACCTGAGAGGACTTGGTTCACCAACATTTGGAATGTGGCAGGTGCATTCTTCAGACCAAAGGGCATTACCACAAATTGATAATGACATCCTGGGGTTGAAAATGCTGTTTTGGCTTTTGCATCATCAGCTAGTCTGATCTGCCAGTAGCCAGCTGTCAAGTCAAATGTAGTCAAAAACTTGGCAGAAGCCAATCTGTCAATGAGCTCATCTGCTCTTGGTATTGGGTGGGCATCTGTCCTAGTGACAGCATTGAGACTTCTGTAATCCACGCAAAACCTAATCTCTCTCTTACCATCTTGGGTGTGAGGTTTACGCACTAGGACTACAGGACTGGCCCAAGGGCTCTCTGAAGGCTCAATGACTCCCAACTCCAACATCTTTTGGACCTCTGTCCTGATACAGTCCCTGACATGATCAGGTTGCCTGTAGATTTTACTCTTGACAGGCAGACTGTCCCCAGTGTCCACTTCATGAGTGCACCAGGCAGTCTGACTTGGAGTCAGAGAAAACATATGTCTGTAGGACTGTAGAACTTGTCTGCCGTCCTGTTGCTGTTGGTCAGTGAGGCTGCCTGCCAAGGCTACACCATCAACAGGATCATCATCAGGGTTCTGAGAGAGCAGGTCTGGGAGAGGGTCACTCTCCTCCTCCTGTCCCTCATCTGTAGCCATGAGCATGCCCATGTCTGCCCTGTCAACATATGGTTTCAATCTGTTGACATGAAACACCCTGTGGGGGCTCCTGGGAGTTCCAAGATCAACCAAATAGGTTACCTCTCCCTTCTGTTCAACAATAGTGTGGGTCCAGACCATTTGACTTGGAGTGCTGCTGGGGCCACTGGCTCCAACACCCACACTTTCTGCCCTGTCTGTTAAACAGTCAGCACAGCCTTTTGGTCATGCCAGGCTTTTTTGAGTTCCTGGCTAGACTCAAGTTTTTTGGATGCCTTTTTCATATACTCAGCCATCCTGGAGCGGAGACCAAGTACATAATCCACAATGTCTTGTTTTAGAACTTTGAGAGGTAATTCCCATCCTTCCTTCACCAGACAAAGGGGTCCTCTTACAGGGTGCCCAAACAGAAGTTCAAAAGGGCTGTAGCCAACCCCCTTCTGTGTGGAACTCTCTGTAAGCAAACGAAAGGCAGGGCAGCAGGATGTCCCATCTTTGCCTAAGCTTTTCAGGTAAACCCTGAATCATGCCCTTTAAGGTCATGTTGATTCTTTTAACCAGACCATTGCGCTGTGGATGGTAGGGTGTGGTGAACTTGTAGTTCACTCCACACTCTTTCCACATAGCAGTCAAATATCCAGACATAAAGTTCGCACCTCGGTCTGAGACAACCTCCTTCGGAAAACCCACTCTTGAGAAAACTCCCAGGAGGGCTCGTGCCACAACAGGTGCTGTTGTGGTCCTTAGGGGAATAGCTTCTGGGTATCTGGTGGCATGATCCACTACCACCAGAATGAACCTGTGCCCAGAGGATGTTTGGGGATCCATTTGTCCAACGATGTCAATCCCTACTCTTTTAAAGGGAACCCCCACCACAGGTAGTAGTATTAGGGGGGCCTTTGTGGTGCCACATAATTTGCCACTGGCTTGGCAGGTGACACAGGAGCGACAAAACTCCTTGGTGTCTTCTGATATGTGGGGCCAGTTAAAGTGAGCGACAAGCCTGTCCCAAGTCTTGTTCTGGCCAAGATGTCCTGCAAGGGGAATAACATGGGCTGATGTAAGAAGGAAGCCCCTGAATGCCAAAGGTATGACCAACCTCCTGGAAGCACCAGGCTTGGGGTTTCTAGCCTCTGAATACAGGAGCCCTTCATCCCAATACACTCTATGGGTTCCAAATGCATTCCCAGCAGCCTCAGCAGCAGCTTGTTGTCTGAGGGGTTCAAGAGAAGGGCAGTCCAACTGCGCCTGCCTCCTACAACACCACCTAAGTAGCCCTTTAAAACATGTCCGAGCCTGACATTGCAGCCTGAAAGCAGTTTTTAAACTGTAAATTTGACTTGACAATATAAACCCTTGCCAATCCTTAAACTTCTCTTTCATAGCATGGAAGTCATCCAAAAATAGGCCCTAGGTATCCCTTAGGGCAGGGTGCATTGCAATTAAAAGGTTGGATATGTACTTTTAAGTTTAACATGTCCTGGTACTGACAACCACCTAAATTCGTTTTTTACTACTAAAAGGTCTGCCTATCACATAGGATAACATAAAATTGCCATATTGCATTTAATAAGTGCTCACTTTTAATTGGAATAGTCCATAATGTATGTTAGGTATCTGTGGAATTGGAATCTGAAAACCCTTTTCAATGGTAAAAGTCTGATTGAATTGCAATTTTGAAAATGACTCTATTAGAAAGTTGTGAAAAGAACTATTGCTGGACAGAATGCTGAAACAATGTCAAACATTTACTCCCAATACAGTGATCTGGCCCTAAATCCAATGTGCTTTTGCACACAATGCCATTCCAGTTTAGACCTAGGCATAGGCAAATCAGTCTTGACCCTCCTCCCCATGGGTACATTCCATCTAAAATGCCAGGCCATGTCCTTCATGGACAAGAAACAAGCATCCTGGGACTGGTTTCAGTGTATCACCCTTCATCAGCCAGGCTAGCTTGACTCCAAGAGGGATGGTGAGCACAGGATCCATGTCTGGGCACACCCTTCCCATTTAAGGCGACAAATGCAAAATGAATAATTGTTTGAGAGAATGCTGAAACAATGTCATACATTCACCTCAGTACAGAGATCTGGGCCTAAATCCATCTTTTATTTCACACCATGCCATACCATTTTAGACTCAAACATATATAAATCAGTCTTAACCCTGCTCCCCATGGGAACAGTCCAGCCCGAACTGCAAGGCGAGGTCCTCTCTGGACCAGAAACAAGCATTCTGGGACCGGTTTCAGGGTATCACCCATCATCAGCCAGGCTATCTTGACTCCAAAGACATGGTGAGAACAAAACCCACTTCTCGGCATAACCTTCCCACTTAAGGCGACAAATGCAAAAAGAAAAAATTGATGGACCCTCCGCCTCCTACGTAAGACCTTCAAATGGATCCCCTTCGAACAACAGAAAGACCATCACTCACGCCCTGGTCACCAGCAGGCTCGACTACGGCAACGCACTCAATGCCAGAATAAACCTTACCCGCAAGCTACATAACATCCAAAATGCCGCAGCAAGACTGGTCCTCAACCTGCCAACCCACTGCCACATCTCCCAGCACCTGCGCACACTCCACTGGCTCCCCATCGAAGCTAGAGTCACCTTCAAGATGCTAACCCACGCTCACAAGGCCCTCCACAACACTGGACCAGCATACCTGTACAGCAAATTCAAATTCCACGCACCCCAAAGGACCCTACAATCACCCCATCTCTCCTTCACCGTGATCCCCCGCACCGGAAGGACCAGATCGAGAGGCCGCTCCTTCTCCTTCTGCGGGGCCATTGCCTGGAACGACCTTCCGCTCCACCTCAGACAGATAACATCGCTCCCCATCTTCTCAGGAAACCTCAAAACCTGGCTCTTCGACAGACCCCCTTCTTGATAGACTGGAACTTGCGAACCCCCCCACACCCCCAGCACCTTCAGACCCTTAAGGGTGAGTAGTCGCGCTTAACAAACACTTGTTTTGATTTTGATTTATGGACGGAACACTGAAACAATGTCAAACATTCACCCCCAGTACTGAGATCTGGGAATAAATCCATCATTTTTTGCACACTATGGCATGCCAGTTTAGACCCAGGAATATGCAAATCAGTCTTGACCCTGCTCTCCAAGGGAACAGTCCAGCCCAAACCGCCAGGCTAGGGATTCCCTGGACCAGAAACAAGCATCCTCCGACTGGTTTTAGGGTAGCATATCACTCCTCATCAGCCAGGCTAGCTTGACTCCAGAGCACAGGACCCACATCTGGGCATACTATTCCCACCTAGGACGACAACTGAAAAAAAGAACAATTGTTGGCAGACTGCCAAAACAATGTCAAACATTTACCCCAGTACAGATATCTGGGCTTAAATCCATCTTTTTTTGCACACCATGCCATTCCAGTTTAGACACAGCCATATTCAAATCAGTTTTGACTCTCCTCGCCATGGGAACCGTCCAGCCTGATTTGCCAGGCCAGGTCTTCCCAGGACTGGAAACAAGTATCCAGGGACCAGTATCACACCTCATCAGCCAGGTTAGCTTGACTCCAATGGCATGGTGAGCATGGGGCCGATGTCTGGGCATACCCTGACCTCTTTGGGTGACAAATACAAAAAAAACAATTAATGGAAGGAATGCGGAAGCAATGTCGAACATTCACCCTAGTACAGAGATCTGGGCCTAAACCCATCATGATTTTGCACATCATGGGGCAAGATGGCGTTAATGTGAGTGGTCGCATCAAGTCTCGCTCTGTGAGTCCTGAGCTAAGCAACTGACTATGCCCCAGTTTACCAGATCACCGATGAGCAGTCGGAGCCCGAAACTCCACAACGAGTAGAGCCTTCTGAGCCTGCTGGAAATCATAATGTACTGGTCTACCGTGGCTTCAGCATCTGCCTCCGAGTAACGCCATAATCTCAAGAAGGTGGACAGAGCCTAGTGGACTAACCGGAGCTTCTAAGCCCGAAAAATTTGCATTGGAATGTCGATATCTGCCGGTTACATCTCCCTGAGCTGAGCTGACCTGAGTCGATCAGAGCATCACCGTAATGTGAGTAATGTTATGTGAGCAACACAAAGCTGCCGGCTGATGTGCACCCTGTAAGCGTTAATCTGACTGTGCCTCATCCTCTGTATCTACTCGCTCTGTCTCCGTCTATCACCGTCTGTCACCCTCGATCCAGCCAGTCAGCCTACACTGCATCTCACCACTGCCCTTCGCCGCCCTTCATCATCACCCACTGCCGCTGCTATCGCACTGCTATCACGCTGCCTTCCCGCCGACCCACCTGCATCCGCCTGTGTCTTCTGCCTTCTCCCGTCTTGCCTCATCTCGCCATCCCCGTCATTACCGTCATCGGGACACCAGGGGTTTCAAGCTTTAAGAGCCGCGCCTCCAGTTGTCAAGGGAAACGCGCGTATAGCAGAGCGGCCTGCTTCGCTGAACAGACGCTTCCATTACTGACAATCACTGACAAAGAAGCGCAGTAGCTGGCTCAACAGAACGGCCAGCGCTACCGAGAGGCAACGAGGTGACGAGGGTCTACGAGAGAGGGGAGGGGGAGGGAAAAAAAAATCCGGTGTCAGAAAGGAGAAAGCAGAAAGTATAATACATATAAGCAGCTGGCAAATCCAAGCAATTCAAGCAATCCTAGCAAGCAATCCAAGCAGCTTAAGCACATTCAAGGCGCATCCAAAGTGCAAGAACCAAACAACAATAACAACACTGTAACACTGTAATGAGGTTTGCCAGAATCATTAAGGATCGTTAAGGATTAGCCACAGACAGGAAGTGCAGGCATCAACTCCAACATTTCAACAAAGGTAAATATAATCAAGGCAAGCTCTTCCGTCAAATACTCGTGCCCCAAAGCCTATCTGTGGAAACTCAGAGAAGAGGTCAAAACCACGATAAGCCCTTATAAAAAACGGTCAAAAGAAACCAGGTAATAACGAGGACTACCATAAGGACCACTATAAAGACTACCATAAGGGTAAGGGAGACGACGAAGCAGAGCTTATCCGAGCTGTATACATTAACTACAACTTCGACAAGCACTAATCTAAATCTAGCACAGGCAGCGGCAGCGACTTCGGCAGAGGTCCAGACGCAGGGGGTGGTAGACAACCAGAGACTGTGTGAACACATAATGGATCAAAACTGCACCCAGAAAGAGATACAAGAAATCCAAGAGGTTCAAGCAACCCAAGATGAAGTACGAGCAACTAAAGACACACTAGTAGTGCAGAGCAATGAAAAAACTTCGAGACAACAAGCAGCGCCTATCTCACAGAAAACAAATAACATGCAGAGACGACCCAAAACTAGAGGATCCAAGGCCAAAGAAGATAAAGAAAGAAGACAAAGAAGACAACATTGGAAACGAGGGCAACGAGAGACCGAAAAGTAAAGATAAAAATAAAAGTAAAAACACGGATAAGAATGTCAAAAAGGAGAAAGACAAAGAGAAGGCGAAAATGAAGAGACAGTAGAAGGCAAGCGAGCATGTGAAGAAAAATGACACCAAATATAACGTTGATGATAACGTTGATGAAAAATCGGAGTTAATGGCCAAAAAGGCTAAAAGGCTACAAACTATTAAAAACTTGAAGGCCGCTGCCAAAACAACCGGCCAATCAGGAGAGTCTCAGCCGAGAATCTCTAATATATTTAGCCCGCTGCCCAAGGAAGGGTCGAACAACGTCACTAAAAACCGGAAACAACAACAGATAATAACGGATGTACAAAGGAGCCAAAATGGTCAAATAAATGGGACTAGCACGAAAGCATGCACAAGCGCAGAGCAATCCAGCATTGGGACAAAAACAACTCTAGACCCGGCTCAACGAAAACAGATCTCAGAAAAAGAAAGTGCCTGCACAATGGATACTCAGGAATCCAACCATTTCTCTCCCATGGCACAAACCACCTCCACCGGGAAAATGCCACAGTCAGAGAACGAAGAATTCTCTGAGGAATCAAACTCAGACATCTATGAAACCGGAATCTAAATTTCCAGCGAGACAGCCGGGACAAGTGAAATAAGCGACAATCAAAAACCCGATGTAACAACTTTGGATGTGTCTGCCCACACAGGCATAAAGGAAGTAAACGAACCAGGACAAGACACAACCCCAAAAAAAAGAGTGGAAAAAAAGAGGACAAAGCACAGAAGATCACACAAACCAACATATGATGAAACCACGGATCAGGGGAGCAACACAGAGCAAGTAAAAGAAAGAACTAAGCATATACGGAAAAGCTCAACCCCGAAACTAACAGGAGAACGAGAATGTAAACAGCAAAATAAAGGGTTGACCGAAGGGGGAGCCAAAATATCATATAGAGATAATGGGAATCCGGGAATGTCTTTAGAGCCATCATTGAGCGAAGTACTCAACTCCATCAAAGATGTCCACACAGATGTGAAAACAGACAGCCAGAGGAACCACTCAGCAATACAAAAACTGCAAGGCACTATCCAAAAAGTGGGCAACACCTGCTCAGAGATCGCAGAAAGAATGGTCTCAGTCGAAACACGCACAGAAAACCTCGAGTCTGATGTCTCCAAACTCGGGGAAAGTAGAAGGCAGGCATCATCGAAGACCTAATGGCAAAAGTCTAAGACCTTGAAAATAGAGGCAGAAGAAACAACCTGCGCATTCTCGGCATCCCAGAAGGTGCAGAGGGCAACGACCCAAAGGGCTTCATATCCAAACTCTTAAAATCAGCCTTCCCCGAACTCCAATCCTGGGAAATGGATAGAGAAGTCCAACGCGCTCATCGCTTCCCCTTAACACTCCCCAAACACGCTCACAGGATAAATCAATACCCCAGGGCTATATTGGTTTGTTTCGGGATCTTTCTCCTACGAGAGGCTATTTATGACATCGCCAGACCGACAAACAAAAGAGATAACAAAGGATTTACTTTTTTCGCGCTCCCAGATTTCGCACATGCAACGGTAGAACGTCGCTGGAAGATGCGGCAACTCTTCATTCCTTGTGAACAAATTGGAGCGACTGTGTATCTGCAAAATCCTGCACGCCTAAGAGTCATCTTCAAGGGAGCAACCAAAAATTTCACAAGTGAAATCCAGGCGGAAGCCTACCTAAAAGAACTCTCAGAGACAGAAAAACGAAGCACGGGAAAACAATAACAAACATTAAAATGTAACAGAAGGAATCGTAGACCAAATGGACCACATCACTAGACATTCAATGGACTAAGGGGCATATCCAGAAAAGGTGGTAGGGAGGCGGGATGGGGAAATGATAAAGTCCTATACCTTAATAAAAAATAATAATAATAATTTTTGTTTATAATGAAAAGTCAAACAGAAAAGTATGGGGAAAAACAAAAGAGTTCAATTTCACATCCCACCCACCTGCCTCATACTATCCACTTCACTTCTATTTACTCATAGCCAGGCCACTGAGCGAGCTGAGGCACACTGACCACTCGGACGCCCACACCTGGGTGCCCTATGACCCAGGACGCCTCAAGTAATAGTGGGGGGAGGGGGGTAAGGGGTCCTCAGGGAGGGCTGGGGTGGGAGGGGAGGAGAGGGAGAGGAGGGGGGAGTGGAGGGGGGACATTCCGGCACACAGGAAATAAAATAGCAACAATCATAAACAGGAGGAACACTTTAACCATGCTACAACAGACACAGCACAAGAACAAGGGGAAAGACAAAAAATACTTATGGCCAAATTAAAAATTCTCTCCGTCAATATCAGCGGATTAAATGACCTACGAAAAAGACAAAATGTCGCAATAAGCCTTAGGTCAACCGGGGCCAGCATCATCTGTCTTCAAGAGACTCATGTCGAAGGGTCGAAACACCATTTATTGCAAACACTAGGGTATAAATTGATCACAACACAACACAAACAACTAAGACACGCGGGGTGTCTATCTTGGCAACACATGGAGGGTTCCAGTTTACTCGATCTGCAGCTGACAAATTCGGGAGATGGGCGTTAGCAGAATGTAATTACGGGCCTGGAAAAAAACGAACTATCTGCTCCGTCTACAGATGCATTACAGATGATCCAGATCTGCTACAACATGTCACTAATGAGTTAACACACTTGCCACTGCCAATAGTTATGTGTGGGGACTTTAATCTAAACCTACCCTCAGACAGGTCCTCGGGCCCCAACTTTAAATACAAGGGCAGAAAACCCAAGGTCTTTAGAGCATATCAGGCGCTGTGTAATACACAGGCGCTAACCGATTGTTGGCAATATAAGCACCCCCAAAAAACAGGGTATACGTTCTTCTCTCATCCCCATCTGAAATTTGCTAGATTAGACTACATATTGGTTTCCCATACCATAATAACTAAGTGTGATATAGAGAAGCTACCCAGGGTCCTATCAGACCACAATCCATTAATCTTAAACTTCGATATTGACAAAATTCAAAAAGATCAAAATAGCTGGACATTTGAAAGGGCTTTATTATTAAATGAAAAATATTGTCAACTGATGGAGAAGTGGATACCAGAATTCCTGGAAGACAACCTGGGCAGTGCACCGATAGAAGTGGTATGGGACACACTCAAAGCTGAAATTAGGGGCGAAACACTGATTTTCTATTAGAAATAATCAAGAAGAAAAACAAAAAATAACAGAATTACATGGGAAACTAGCAGAAGCAGAAGAAGGGTTTATTAGAATAGTTAAAGGGGGTCTAAATACAGAAATTGCATTACAAAAGGTTGCTATAGCAAGAAACAGAATAACGGAAATATTCGCGGAACAAGCAATCGGTAAAGCCACAATGCATAAAGAGAAGGCATACGAATTAAGTGAGCAAATCGGGCACCATTTGGCTATCCGCACAAGGCAACAACATACCGCAAATACAATGAAAGAGATCAAAGATCAAAATAATCATCTTAGACAAGACACAGAAGAGATCAGATTAGAATTCCAGACATATTATCAAAATTTATATAAAGAGACCGACAAGGATCAAGAACTAATCATGAAATACTTAGAACAAGCTTCGAGACCCCAACTTCCACAAATAGACCAAGATAATCTAGCGGTAATACCTCAGTGGGATAAAATTTTATTATCCATAAACAGTCTAGCCCCGGGGAAAGCAGCAGGATTTGATGGTATACCCACTGAATTTTACATCAAATATTCATAAATCACTTAAAGGCATTTTAACGGCCCTAATGACACAAGTATTTCTAGCGGGTAAACCACAAAAATCATGGGCACAGGCTAAAATCGTTGTCTTCCCAAAGAAAAACAAGGACCCAACCGAATTAGGATCCTATCGCCCGATCACATTAAGCAATTGTGACTCCAAAATCTATTCTAAAATGTTAGCTACCCGATTAGCCCCAATCATCCACAAGATCATATCAGCTCGACAAAACGGATTTGTCCCCGGCAGATCCACGACGAATCACGTTCAAAGGGTAATTGCAATCTTTGACGTAGCAGAAGTTGCAGGAAACCCTATGGCGCTTTTCCTCTTGGATGCTGAAAAAGCGTTTGATAGGGTCTCCTGGCAATACTTATGGACAGCCATGTCAAAAAGTGGAATCGGCGATCAATTTATAAATGGCATCCGTAGCTTATACCACAACCCTGAAGCCGTGGTAATGATAAACGGTGGAATATCTGGCAAGATTGACGTGACTAGAGGGACAAGGCAGTGGTGTCCGTGCTCCCCCCTACTGTTTTCGATATTTATAGACCCATTTATTCACAAATTGGAGACCAATCAGAGCATATTACCTATTAAAACACCAAAACTCTGGCATACGCCGATGACATTGCGATCACCACAAGTAATCCCAGTGTAGCAGTCAAAATGATGGAAGAAGAAGCTATGCGCTTTGGAGAAATCTCAGGGCACAAATTAAATCAGGCCAAAACACAGATAATCATCAATAAAAACACAAACTACAGAGACGAAAGAATAGTTGGGAATGCCACATATCTGGGTGTTAACATCACTTCTAACCTAGACCAAGTAGTAAAAATCAATATGGATCCACTTCTGAAACAAACTACGAGAATTCTCAGTAAATTACACAATCTACATCTTACCCTAATAGGTAGATGTAATGTCATCAAAATAATCTTTCTACTGAAGTTTTTATACTTTTTTAGGACCATCTGCCTAAATTTTGACCAGCAAATCTTCAAAGAAATAGACAAGTTATTTTCTTGGTTCATTTGGGGAGATCAATGATCGCGCAGAGCTTACAGATACATCTCGCTCCCCAGAGATAGAGGGGTCCTCGCAGTCCCAAACCTCAAGATATATTGGTGGGCTACACTCTTGAAATATGGCAAGGCCTTACTGACACCAAATAGACATCTGACACAAGAAGGGGGAGTTCCAACTCCACGAGAACTCTTCCTAGGATAAAACAGGAGAGCATCTGTGGCGATTGATCTATGACAATCATTTTTAAAAAGTTCGCTTTAAAACAGTCGCAGGCATATACAACGCATGGAAAAACATACGCAAACTCCTCGGAATTGGAAGGTATTCCCACTATACGAGCCTCTGTCGAAATCATAACCTTCAAGAGATATTCTCGGACACATGTATGAAAAGATGGGCTAATACAGGGATCACCCGATGTGGTGCCCTTTTTTCATCAACTGGCTTTAAATTGTTCGAAGAACTGAAGAGTGAGTATGGGCTAGAACATAGAGACTTCTTCAAATACTTTCAAATCAGAGACTTTTTAATGAAAAAGGGGGGTGGCAATGCAGAGTTCCATAAAATCCAGACGATCGAGGCCGTTATCCGCAAGAACACAGCCAAAACAGGGGAAATCTATAACAACCTAGTTTCTTCACTGCCGGACGATATGGATAAACACATCCTCAAATGGCAAAACAAACTAGACATAAATGAAGACTCAGTCCAACTGGCATACCAGTTATCACAAACACTACTAATGTCCCCCAAGCTACAAGCACAATATTATAAAACTGTAGCGTGGGGTTAAGGATAGGCTGGAGGCTCTTTCTGGTTTAAGAAGGTTTTATTCTGAGTTGTGCTTTTCTGCTACGAGAGGCCAGTCTCTCCCTCGCAAATTCCACCCGGTCCGTGGTTGCGGTTCTGTTCCTCCACCTGGATGGGACCGTCGTCTTTGTTTGCCCGCCCAGCAGTAGGGGTCTTCTGATTTCCGGCTTTCACTCGGCCCCAAAAGAAAACCAACAGAGGGAGGCCGTCAGTCACTTTATCAGTTTAACTGTTGCCCACAAGGATCCCGGTGGTTGTGTGTGGGGGGGTCACCTGTGCTACATATGTATATACAGTGCTCGGGGGGGGAGTGAGGAACAATTGTGGGGAAGGAGGGGTATTTCAGAATGCGGAAAAGGCAAGTCAGGGGTATTTACAAATTTGCACGCCTCCCTACCGCCCGACCCAGGCTGCCCAACGCCGCCGTACCTGTGAAAGCCACACTCCTCCCTTGGGAGTGTGGCACGGCAGTTCACCGGGTCATTGGCCTCCTGGCACTCCACCACGGGTTGTTCTCTCTTCTTCTCAGCGCTCCTTCATTTCTTCGACTTCTCCGCTCTCGCTCCCGACTTCCGTTCTCCAGTCCGCTACCTCCTGGGTGTCGCCGCACGCTAAGTAGAGGGCTTCTGGGTATTTGACCATTCCTGGCGCTTTGTCGTCACTTGGGGGTGTGGTCTCGTCTTCGATGTACGCCCAGTTAAAGGCGCCCTCCTCCTTTTCTGCCTCCGTGTCGGACAGCAGCGGACAGCTGCTCCAGTTCATCTGAGGGGAAGGAGGTGATGTAGAGTCAGCGACCCAACAATCGATAGGCGATACATCCGTCACCTCCTCCCTGCTACATTTCATTCCCCCTGGATTCTCCAGTTTGGGGAGAACGAGTGTTCTGGACAGGTAGTCCGCGTTCCCATTGTTGGACCCCCTCTTATGTTTGACCGTGAAGGAAAAGGGCTGCAGGAACAGGAACCACCGTAGGACATGGGAGTTTTGGGATTTGTTCCACTGCATCCATTGGAGGGGCGCATGGTCTGTATACAATGTGAAAGGCCGACCCTCCAGGTAGTATCTCAGTTTGTCAATAGCCCAGCGGATCGCCAGACACTCCTTTCCTATTGTAGGGTATTTGTTTTCTCTCTTGTGTAACTTCCTAATGATGAAAAGTATTGGGTGCTCCATCCCATCCTCTCCCTCTTGTGACAACATTGCTCCAAGACCTGTGTCAGAAGCATCTGTGGCTAGAGTGAAGGGTTTTCTAAAGTTGGGGGTATCAACACCGGACTAGAAGTGATGGCTTTCTTTAATTGTATGAACGCCTGTCTGGCTTCTTCTGGAGGGGGTGAGATAAGGAAATTTTTAACATTTTTCTTGAGGAGATCCGTTAGGGGGCTGCTATATTTACGAAGTTCTCAATAAATCTCCTATAATAGCCTATGAGGCCCAAAAACGCTCTCAGTTCCCTTTTTGTGGAGGGGAAATGGGTATGTGTTATTGCCTTGATCTTTTCGTCCTGTGGCGCTATCACTCCCTCTCCCAACATAACACCCCGGTACTTTACTTTGGGAAAAGCGGCTCTTGATTTTTTTTAATTAACGTGCAGCCCAGCCTGGTGTAGGGCGCTTAGGACATTGACTATATGGTCCAGATGTTCCCTCCATGTTGGGCTGAATATGACTATATCGTCTAAGTAGACTGAACTGTACTGAGTATGAGGGGCTAACACCTCCTTCATCATCCTCTGGAAGGTTGCCGGGGACCCATGAAGGCCAAAGGGCAAAACATTGAATTTGAAGAGGCCATCTTTGGTGGCGAAGGCCGTATTTCGCCTGTCCTCCTCTCTTAATGGCACCTGCCAGTAGCCCTTGGTCAGGTCCAATGTGGTGATGTAACGGGCTTCGCCTATTCTTTCTATGAGTTCGTCGACCCGGGGTATAGGGAAAGCATCGAAGGAGGATATGGCGTTCAGGGCCCTGAAATCCATACAAAACCTGGTGGACCCGTCAGGTTTAGGGACCATCACGATCGGCGATGACCAGTTACTCTTAGATGGTCGTATGACCCCAAGGTTAAGCATCTCCTGTACTTCTCGTTTTATATCTGCTCGTATAGCTGCTGGTATCCTGTATGCCCTCTGCTTTACCACCTTCCCTTCCTCAGTGTCAATACAATGTTCTGCCATGTGGGTGCGACCAGGTGTGTCTGAAAAAAGATGGGAAAATTGACTTACTGTTTGAAGGAGCTCTCTCCTTTCAGTCTCAGACAGTTCGGGATTGATAGGTAATTGTGCTAGCGTCGGACTCTCATCTCGGGTAGGTAATCCGAAATGGGTGGCTTTGGGCAGAGGTCCTATCCATTTTTTTTGTAAATTTATGTGAAATGTTTGTTGTTGAGAGGGAGATATCTGCAACCGATAGGTTGTTCTGCCAATGGTTTCCACTACCTTGTATGGACCCATCCATTCAATCTTAAACTTCTGTGTTGAAGAAGGGAGGAGCACTAAGGCCCAGTCGCCTTTCTCCATGGTACTCCACTTCTTACCCTTATCGTAGTATTATTTCTGTTTACGTTGGGTTTTCTCTAAGTTGGAATAGGCCAGATCCCGTAGTTTACCCAGCTTGGATTTAAGCTGCTGGGTATATTCCAATAACGATTTCTGGTCAGACGCCTCCTCCCGTACCCAGGCTTCCTTAGTTATTTCTAGGAGAGAGCGTGGCTGACGTCCGTAAAGTAATTCAAAGGCTGAGTACCCTAAGCTGCTCTGTACCTGTGCTCGTAGGACGTACACAGCCAGAGGCAACAATCTGTCCCAATCCTTATTTTCAGCGGACAACATCTTCTTTAGAGTGGCTTTTAGTGTCCTGTTATACCTCTCTACAAGCCCGTCTGTCTGGGGTTGGTAAGCGGAGGTACGTATGTGATGTAGATCTAACGTCTTACACACCTCTCCCATTAATTTCGACACGAAAGGTGTACCCTGATCGATCAGGATTTCTCGGGGAAACCCCACCCTTGAGAATAGCTCTATTAATTTTTCCGCCACATTCTTGGTAGTTGGGGAACTGACAGCGAAAGCCTCGGGAAACCTAGTATTGTAATCTACCATTACCAGTGCATATGTGGGCCCCCTTGCGGTACGTGGAAGGGGCCCAATTAGATCCATTCCAACCCGTTCAAAGGGGTTGCCTATAATAGGCAAGGGTTGTAGTGGAACTGATGGTGGTCTATACATGTTCCTCTTTTGACATACCTCACATTGTTTGCAGTATACTTCGGCGTCCTTATAGATGCCGGGCCAAAAGAAAAATTGCAGAATATTTTGGGTGGTCTTTTCTGCTCCGGAATGCCCTGCAGTCAAGTGGGTATGTGCGTAGAAGAGGATTTGTTCCCTGAAGACTATCGGCACTACCAGTTGTGGTGGTTCGCCTGCTTTCCCTTCCCTATACAATAGATCATTCTCTATCCTGAAACGCGGATAAACAGTGGTCGGGGGACTCTGGGAGATGTGAGCCGACTCCCAAGCATTGAGGAGGGTAGGGTCGTTAGCTTGAGCAAACTTAAAACTTCGGTCCAATACCCAGGGCTCAGTTGTTAAATACATACCCTGAGGCTGCCTCTCTAGTTGTTCTTTCATTTCTCTCTGGAACAGGGACATAAAGTCGGGGTTGTCTACCCCTATAATAAGATCTTCGGGGAGGGATTCCACCACCCCCACCTTTACTGAACATGGTTCTCTGCCTATAGGATGGAGGGTGACGTGTGCCACCGGATACGGTTTGACGTCCCGTGCACACATCTTATATATACCAATACCCCAGGACCTACTTGTGAGGGTAGCACTAGCCGTTTCTGGATCACTTAATGTCTGCATATTGAGTCTGAAAGGGCTTTACACATTTCTTATTAACAATCACCTTTACATAATAGGAGGGCCCCATCTCAGCTATATACATCACAGCCTTGGGGATGTATCCGACCTCCATGAGTTCTTCAGTACTTTTCTTCCGTGGGCACTGTCGGGCAATATGTCCCCATTCCCCGCATTCGAAGCACTGGGGTCCCTTCGAAGGCGTTATCTCCATCCTGAATGGCTGTGTCTTCGGGGCCTCGGGCCCTATCCTTTTTTTCTCCGGTTTCACGGCAGAGATGGTTTTCAGTCCTTTGTCTGTTTCCCATGGGAAGGATCGTGGTTGGGCCCTCGCGTAATTGGATGCCATCTCCATGGCTTGGGCGGCAGTGAGGCCAGAGTGCTGCCTCAACCACCGCTGTGTTCCGTAGGGTAAGGCCTCCATAAACTGTTCTAGATAATTGCTTGACATGATGTCTTCCTTGCTACGGCTCTCTGGCTGCAACCATTTATAAGCTGCCATTTTCAAGCGTAGGAACAGCGTCTTCGGGTTTTCCCCTGTTATTGCTTTTTCTTTTCTGAACCTTAGCCTGTAAGCCTCTGCGTCCAGCCCCAAATGATCCAGAATTACTTCCTTTATGTCAGGGTAAGAAGACGTTCCCGAGTGGTTTGCCACTTGGTAAGCCGCTTGGGCTTCCCCGGACAACAGAGGAGCCAGAAAGAATGGCCACTTCTCCTCTGGCCACCCACAGGCACGGGCTGCCCTTTCAAAATTAGTGAGGAACGCATCCGGGTCCTCTCCGTGCACATATTTTTGTAGAGTGACCCCAAGAGGATGAGGTGTAAGGCTTCTTCTATCCAGGGGTATAGGGGCGCTGGGGTTCTGTACTGCCTTTTGCAACACTTCCATCTGGGCGGTGATGGAGTTTATAAACAGGGTTCTATCAGCGTTGGCGGTGGATATCTGTTGAGTGATAGCCCATTCCAGCTTTTGTTGCCCCTCTATCAGATGTTGAATAACCTGATCCATCTGGGATGTCTGGATGGAAGGGGCGGATCCCACTTCTGACACCAGTTGTAGCGTGGGGTTACGGATAGGCTGGAGGCTCTTTCTGGTTAAAGAAGGTTTTATTCTTAGTTGTGCTTTTCTGCTACGAGAGGTCAGTCTCTCCCTCGCAAATTCCACCCGGTCCGTGGTTGCGGTTCTGTTCCTCCACCTGGATGGGACCGTCGTCTTTGTTTGCCCGTCCAGCGGTAGGGGTCTTCTGATTTCCGACTTTCACTCGGCCCCAAAAGAAAACCAACAGAGGGAGGCCGTCAGTCACTTTATCAGTTTAACTGTTGCCCACAAGGATCCCGGTGGTTGTGGGGGGGGTCACCTGTGCTACATACGTATATACAGTGCTTGGGGGGGAGTGAGGAACAAGTGTGGGGAAGGAGGGGTATTTCAGAATGCGGGAAAGGCAAGGCAGGGATATTTACAAATTTACACGCCTCCCTTCCGCCCGACCCAGGCTGCCCAACACCGCCGTACCTGTGACAGCCACACTCCTCCCTCGGGAGTGTGGTACGGCGGTTCACCTCCTGGCACTCCACCACGGGTTGTTCTCTCTTCTCCTCCGCGCTCCTTCAGTTCTCCGACTTCTCCGCTCTCGACTTCCGTACTCCAGTCCGCTACCTCCTGGGTGTCGCCGCACGCCGAGTAGAGGGCTTCCGGGTATTTGACCATTCCTGGCGCTTTGTGGTCACTTGGGGGTGTGGTCTCGTCTTCGATGTACGCCCAGTTAAAGGCGCCCTCCTCCTTTTCTTCCTCCGTGTCGGACAGCAGCGGACAGCTGCTCCAGTTCGTCTGAGGGGAAGGAGGTGATGTAGAGTCAGAGACTCACCAATCGATAGGCGATACATCCGTCACCTCCTCCCCGCTACAAAAACCTTTTTCCAACTTTATTATACACCACATCAAATAGCTAAGTGGAGTACAGGTAAAGGTACCCAGTGTCCAAGATGTGCATCACATGAAGCTGACATAATACATATATTTGCCACATGCGATACACTCGGCCTCATTAGACGCGAAATCTATAAATTTCTCTCCGGAGTTTGGAACACAACAATAGAAATATCAATAGCCGAAATAATGATAGGAATCGACGGAGATCTAAGGCCAAAGGAAATACAGGGACTCATATTTATCTCCATGGCTGTTTTCAGAATATGTTTAGCATCTAGCTGGTTGGATCCAAATCCCCCAACCTTTCAACAGTGGCGGGCGAGACTATTAGCTACTTATATCCTAGAAATAGCTATATAGAGGAGGAAGGGGGTGAAGAAGAAAAAAAAGGCCTAGAAATCTGGGGTCCTCTTATACAGTGGATGCAACACACTGAATTGTAAAGTGTAAAGTATAACATCTAATATCTGAAACTAATGTGACTTTATCATGAGTTAATCTCTCGCCGATATCTGACTATGTTGTAATGAAATGTATTCCGCCTTCCTTTCCTTTTTTCTTTTCTTCTTCTATCTTTCAAATAACCTGTCAAATGTGACCGGAGGGAGGGGGGAAGGGGGTGGGAATAGAGTAAGGGAGGGTCTCTGTTAAAAATTTCAATAAAGAATCGTTTAAAAAAAATGATTTTGCACATCAATGGCATTCCAGTTTAGACCCTGCCATATACAAATCAGTCTTTACCTTGCATTCTCATGGGAAATGTCCAACCTAAACTGAGAGGCCAGGTCCTCACTAGATCAGAAACAAGCATCCTGGAATTGGGTTTGGGCTTTCACCCCTCATCAGCCAGGCTAGCTTGAATCCAGTGGCACAGTGAGCACTGGACACACGTCTGGGCACACCCTCACCACTTAGTTTGACAAAATGCAAAAAAAAACAGAAGCTGGACCGAATGCTGAACCAATGAAAACATTCACCCTAGTCACAGATCTGGGTTTAACCCATCTTTTTTTTTTGCTCGCCACCCCAGCTTGTGCCCTGCCATATGCAAATCAATCTTAACCCTGCCCCCCATGGGAACAGTTCAACCTGAACAGTCAGGCCAGGCCCTCCATGGACTGGAAACAATCATCCTGGGACTGGGTTCGGGGTATCACCCCTCATTTGCATATGGCTGGGTCCAAACTGGGGTAGCATGGTGAGCAAAAGAACAATAGATTTAACCCAGATCTTGTGACTGGGGCTGGATATTTGATTTCTTCACTATTCCCTCCGTCATTTGTTTTGGCAGCACATTTAGAAAGTGGGAATTTTCTTGTCCTAACCATTTGATACCTGCAACCTGCATCCTGAGTCACATGACTAGGTGCAGATGGTAATTGGTCCTTGTACATTGCTCCCAGACACTGAGGCTGAAGGTTGACAGGATGGGCCATCTCTGATTTGATGATGGGAAGGAGCTGTCACCTACCACACTTGTACATAACAAAGGCTCTGCCTGTGCACTCTCACAAGGAGTTTGACACTAGTCTTTTGTGTCCCCAGACAATCTAGGGCAGGGGAAGGGAGGTAGGAGTTTCCAAACACCTTTGGGGGTGGGAACCTCGAAAACATTCTCCTACTTCAAATCTGGTACCAATTATAAATATTATACCCTCAGACCCAACTCTTCAGTACACCTCTGGACCTGTGGAAGACTCAGAAGGACTGCAGCACTACTCTGCTTCAAGAAGGATTGCAAATCTGCTATCCTGCTACTCTGCTGACCTGCTGCCTGAGTGATAAGGACTCAACCAGCATCTTGAATCCAGTACCAACTGAGTGTCTCCAAGGGCTAGTTGGCTGATCTCCCAATCAGAGCCTCAGGAACAGAAAAGGATCCAACTCAATTGAACCCTACACCTGGACTCTTCCTGCTGTGATTCCCAACCCCCTTCCCCAGTGGTACCCCTCCAGTCGGAGTCCTTAGAATTGGGGATAGATGTCCTTTGCCAGCCCAGCTGCAGTCCTCACAAAACTGGTGTGAAGCAAAGCAAAGTCCCTCAAAGCCTTGCAACACAGTTCTAAGCTTCATTGGAAAAGACGCTGGGTGACATGGAGCTCCACAGAGCCTTGCCACACAGCTGTCAGCCTCAATGGAAATAATGCCAAGCAACATAAATCCTCGCCCCAAGCTGCCAGCCCATCATAACTGACATAACTTGATGTAAAGCCTTGCAAAGCCTCGCTGTGCAGTTTCATCTGAGCCAATGCAGTCTAACGTAACCCAATATAGGACCTCGCATCATTGACCATGCAGCTCCTCGGAACCAATTTCGGTTGGCATAAAGCATCGGATTAAAGGTACTTTGTTCAGCTGGCCTAAGTGGTCCCTGTATTCGGCCCATGCTTCATCAAGGTCTACCTAAACTTGTGAGTTTGTCCCAGTCCAGCTTGTCCAGATAACAACGGTTCCCTAAACCTTTAAAGTTGCATCCCTTTGGTGCTACTAATGGATTTTAGCTTGATTTGGTCTCAAATAATTTATTACAGTTTACTTTATTCTTCAAAATTGGTGTGGGATTTTGCTTGCTTTGTGTTTTCACTTTGTTTCTTTTTGAAGTGCTGCATAAATACGTTACACATTACATCTAACTTAAGCTTAACTGCCTTTTGCCAAGCTACAAGGGTTGAGCGCAGGTTAATTTGAGGTTTGCTTGTGTCTCACCTTGACAAGAGTTGTGGTTGCTGCTTGAGTAGGGTTTCACCCCCGCACCCAGTAACCCAATTTCCTACAATCCCAACTATGCAATCGTCCGCAGATCATCTCAATTAATAAGGAAAATGATCACAACTGCATATATTAGTACTGAGGAAAGGATGACCTTTACAACACATGCTCGTTCATTCCAATAGAAGGATCCCAACATGATAGGTCACAGTCCCTTGGATACTGTAGGCTTAGAAATCACTCGATTTATTCCACAGGAAACCCCCACTTTAAAACCATGAGAGCTGCTTATTGCAGCCAAACCATCCCAAAAATCATGTCCATATTATAAAGCTCAATGCAGCAAATGGATGCTAAAAATACTGGCTCTTCCAGGGATAAATGGAATGCAGAACTACCATCTCCAATCTCGGATGAAATGTGGAGAAAATGTTGCTCACAAACTAGCACACCATTGTCAAATAGTTCACTGAGGCTGATACACTTCTGTAAACTTCATAGGCCATGTCACACACCAAGATCATTTTAAAATCGGGACCTACATTCTGATTCGAGTTGTGCTAGATGTCATGAGTTAAACGCTGATTTCCTACACATGGCATCCTCTTACCCTAATGTGCACACATTTTGGCAAGAGGTAATGATCAACATTTTCACAGATGATCAATAAGCATATTAGCAATACACCTGATTTGCTCTGCTTGAATGGGTCAATTAATCCTTTGCACATATCGCAAGTTTGTAGCTCTGGCTTTGCTTTTGGCTTAAAAGGAAGTAGCCAAGTGCTGGGGAAGAGGATCCACACCAACACATAAAGTATGGCTGGCAGAGATGACTTGTTGCAATGTATAACTGGAACTATATTCTGAACTACTCCCAACCTCTGCCAGACCAAAGGATATCCGGCTTCTGTTCCATAATTTCTTAGTATTAGTTGTGACCTATTGCTTAATTGTTAATGGTGACTATTTTCCTAGCCTCCAGCTAAATAGTGAATTTAATTTGTTATTCATACTACAGCTGGCTAAATAGCAGAGCTTATGTACTATTTGATTGGCCGCCATGTCGATAGGTAGCAAATTTCATTCTTTACCTGGCCAGTGACTAAACAGCAAAGATTATCTACTATTTTGTCAGTGGCAATGCAGATAGCAAAGAAACTTCACTATTTACCTGGCAACCAACTAGATTTCAGAGACGATGCTCCGCAACTGTTCAAACACCAAAGATGTTTCATTATTTAGGCAGCTGGCAACTAGATAGCAGAGATCATGTATTCCTTGCCTAGATACTAGCGACCATGTAAAAAACAAAGAGACTTCACTATTTATCCAGCTGCTGACTAAAATAGTACAGGTCATGTACTATTTCCCCAGTGACCATAAAAACAGCTAAGAAAGTGCACACATTTTCTGGCCTCCACATGTACTATTTGCGCACAGCATTGCAAATAGCAAAAGAACATCACTATCTACCCGTTCTTTGATAAAACAGCAGAGATAATGTACAATTTGGCCAATGGCTATGCAATTGGCCTGTACGTCTTTGCAATGTCTCATTCTCTCTATGACAGTATGTTGTTTCTGTTACATCTATACTCCTATACAGCCTGTGCCCAATGAATTCCTCAGTGTTCAATCATCACTGTAGGTTTTGTTTCTTTCTGGATCCTTACCATCTCAGGCTGTCCCTGGCTATGAAGCCCTTTTTTGAAAACTCATGCCCCCTCTGATCCCCTTCAGTTTTATGATTTCTCAAGATTGTACCTACTCCCTTACCTCATATTTTGACTCTCAGTCTTTGGAGTGAGGGTGGATGATGTGGGATATGACTACCACAGCAGACCTACACTGCAGGCCAATTGATAGCAAAACAGCTGATGCAGCCTTTTATTCTTGCAAGATCATTCAATTGAGCTTGGCAAGTAACACTGGTTATGTTAAACATTCAGTAGTGGCTATTTAGCTGGGCACTGGGCATATAGGGAATTTACACTTCTATTTACTTGGCCACTGGCTAAATAGCAGCAATTTTGCACTGTTTCACCAGAAGCCATGCAAATAAAAAGGAAACCTCACAATTTACCTGGCAACTGCCTAATTAGCAAATGGTATGAACTATTAGGCCAGCAGTCAAGCAACAGTCAAGAAACTTCACTCATTACCTGTCTGCTTGCAAAACAGTGGGCATTATTTACAATTTGAGCAGCAGTCATGGAAATACCATATAAACATATTTTCCTAGCTACTGGTTAAATAGCAGAGATTAGATACTATTCCACCGGTTACCTGGCAAATAGGAAGAAATGTCTATATTTACCCAGCTGCTGGCTAAATTGCAGAAATGATGTACCATGTGGCTGGTGGCCTTGCAACTAGAAAAAAAGCTTCATTATTCACCTTGGGCCAGATGTAGGCCAGTCGGTAACGGCCGAAAATCGGTATTTTCGGCCGTTACCGACCAGTATATGGGTGACAGGTATGTAGGGGGCATTATTTTAACGAATCGGTAAAATTACCGATTCGGTAATTTTACCGATTCGGTAAAATAAAAAATCGGTAAATTTACCGATTCTGAGGCACCGAGATGTAGGTGGGACTCTTCAGAGTCCCAGAGGCCTTACAGAATCGGTATTTTAACATCAAATCCAATTTGATGGTAAAATACCGATTCCGGTGTGCATGCACATGTGTGCATGCACACCTATGCCATGTGACAGGCAGACCTGCCCTTAGGGCATGTATGCCTGCCACATGGCACCCGAGCCTGTTTTGGGGGTGCCAGAGGGTGTCAAAGTGACACCCCCTGCACCCTTGTGCAAATCGGTATTTACCGATTCGGGAAATACCGAATCGGTAATGCCCATTTATTCCTATGGGCTTCAAAGCCCATAGGAATGAATGGGCATTACCGATTCGGTATTTACCGAATCGGTAAATACCGAATTCTTCAGAATCGGTAGTCCAGCACATCTGGAATACCTACATATCCACCCCTTAGATTTACCGATTTTTAATTACCGAATCGGTACAATTCGGTAATTAAAAATCGGTAAATCTATTTTACCTACATCTGGGCCCTTGTGACTTGCTAAATAGCAGACAATATGCACATCTTGACCAGTACCCATTCAAATTGTAAAGCAACTGCACTATTTACTCTGCTGGTGTCTATACAACTTATATTTTGTGTTATTATACCTTATGCAGAATTCAACAGCTACTTATCACCAGGTAAAACTGCAAACAAGGAGTGACTATAATTGGCATTCATCTTCCTGTGAGAGTTACGGTCCTGATGTGTTAATATTTCATTGACAAAAATGTGGTTGCAAATTGCACACATACATTTTGCGAATGGAATAATATTTTACAAACCTACCTATGAACTATTGGGTTGGTCTACAAAATACTTATTTTCAGGGAGCTTTGCAGTGACCTCTCTAATTAATATTCATTAGGCAGGTGCTAATTTGTGACCCATCCCTTTTGCAAATTAGTTACCACCCAAACTGTTAAGTTTTTAGCTCATCAATGGTTTGTGACAGCAGTTACAGTCATAAACTATCAATAAATTATTTGTGTGAATTAAAAAGGGGAAGGAAAAAAACATTCATGACCCCTCCTATTTGCAATTTAGAAATTATTGCAAAAGCCTTTTCATGAGTTGGAAGAATTATCTAATTAATAAAATTGAATTTGGGCATAAAGATAAGCACTTTTGTGGTCTCAAACTGTGTAATTTTTGCAACATGAGGCCCTTAGAGCTAAAACTTACATAGATGCAAACATTAAGTTATAGGTAGGCCTTGGAGAAATGTGAATTACCTCAGAGTAATTGTACAAATTTTGATAATCACTGATTACTTTTGCAATGTAAACTTACTGAAAATTACACAATTATGCCCATACATGTAATTAGGAGTAATTTGGGGCAACAATCCAACTGCAGGAGCACAGGATCAGTGCTGGCAGCTACAATTCTTGTTCAGATGCATTTATCACTATTTTCTAGTGCAAAGTGCATCTTCTTGCCCTAATATCCCAGTTCCTGATCCTCATTTTCCTCCTGACCCTGGTCCTCCTGGTACTGGTACTCAAGGTCCTGTTCCTCTCTGCCACAATATTCTTTGTTCCCCTAGTCCTTGGTTTCCTGGTCCTCTTGGAAATATTACTTCTACCTCTGGTTGCCTGTAACCGTGGTTTCACCTCACTGACACTCCTGCCCATGGTTTTACTATTCTTGTTTTTCATAGCCTTTGTCCTTCTCAAAATCATGTGCTTATTGGCCATGATCCTCTTGGCCTTGTCCTTGCAGTTTGGTTTCTAATGGGCCTAGATCTCATGGCCCTGGTTATCCAAACATTGTAGACTTGATCTCCTTGTTCCTAGTCATTCTAGTCCTTCTTGTCCTCTTGTAATTGTTATCATAAAAATTGTCCCTTCTTGGTTCTCCTAGCTGTGTCCCATGTGGCTCTTTTATCTTTTTTGATCCTTTTGGCCCTGGTCACCCCGTCCTGGTTCTTCTTACCCTGAACCTCTTAGCCTTTGTATTTCAGGTCCTGTGCCGACTGGCTTCTTCTGGACCTCTTCATGTTTGTCCTCATAATTTGAGTTATTCTGGTAATCCAGGATCTGTTCCTTGCCCTCTTAGTCTGATTGGCACTGCAACCATTGACCCTGGTCCTTTTTATCCAGTTTCCCCTTTTTCAGGTCTTCCAGTTCATGATCCCTTTAGTTCATCTAGTTCTCCTTGCTCTGGTCTTCTGGGTGCCCTTGATGCTGTTCCCATTGGCCTTCCTATGCCCTGTCATGCTTATCTCGATTTCCTACTATTAATGACCATTAACTTCCAGGTCCTAAGTTTTTGTTATCCTTTTCAATCTAACCCTGATCCTCCTGACCCTAGTCCTCCTGTTCTTTGCCCTCATCGTTCTGCAATAACTTGGCCTAGCCCAGCATAGATAGTCCTAGCCGTTCCTAGTTCTGTTGTTTCGTGATATCCATTTATGCTAGCCTTTGAAGCTCCTGCCCCTATATTTCCTGGTCAGTCAGTCATCATTTCGATGTGCCCCTGCATATATTCCTTTGTATCTTGGGTCTCCTTGTTTTACAGGCTATGGGTCCTGGACATTTTCATTCTACTCACTCTAGTTCTAATCCATCAGTCCTCCTGGTCCTGGTCCCATGGTTTATCTAGTCTCCTAGTAATCCTTCTGCTCCTGGTTCTCCTGTTCCATGTAGTCCCGATCTTAGTTCCGGCACACCTTTCCCTACTCCTTATATATCAAGTATTCTGGTGCTGGTCCACTGGCCTTGGTTTCCCTAAATGTCCTAGTCTCTGGTCCCCCTGCCCCATCCTAGTCCTATTAGTTCTCCTGGTCTTCAGGTTTGCCTTGTCCATCTAACCCTCATCTCATCTATTATGGTCTTCCTAGGTTTGGTCCTCTTGAGTCTAGACCTCCTCATCTCTCTGGTACTGGTGCTCCTAGTTTCCATATTGTGTGTCACCCTGGTTCATGTAGTCCTTGTCACCCTGGTTTAGGAACCCTCTGAGTCTGATTGTCATGGTCCTTTGATCTTGGTCCCACTGGGCTTAGACTTCCTGATCCATTATATCCCCCTTGTCATTCTAGTCTAGGGTCTTCAGGTCCTAATTGCCCTGGTCCTTCGTAGTCCCAATCCTAGTCCATTTGCTTCTGCCACTTGTTCCATCTTGATCTCATCTCTGCAATCTTGGTCCTCCTGTCTCTGGTTCTTCTGTCTTTTGGCCTCTGGCATTGGTCTTCTGTAGTTGAACTACCTATGTTTGCTACTCTTATCCCTGGTTTTTCTCCTCTTACTGGTCATGATCGGTGCTCTCAGGTGCTTCTAGTTCTTCCCGTCATAATGGTACAGGTTCTTCTGTATGTTCTACCCATAGTCCTTCTGTTCCTTTGGGACCTTGCCCACTGGGTACACATTCCCGTGTTCCACATCCTCCTGATCCTTCATTCCAAGGTCCCCTAGTCCTGTTTTTCCTTGTCCTCTTCCTCGTTGTCTGTTTGTTCCAGCCCCCCTCTGGCACTGGTAACCAGGTCCTCATAGAATAAGTGTCCTTGTGTTTGTTCTAATTGTCTTGGTCCCATTGCTGAGGCCGTCATAGCCATCCTGGTGGTCCACCTCCTGACCTTTATTCATCTACTTTGTCCTCCTCCTACTGGTTCTTCTCCTTTCTTCTCTAGCCCCCTCTACAATGCCTTTAGTCAGGTACAGCCTCCAAGCCTGTCACTCAGATATATTTTTTTTGCTTACAGATTTCTATTGCTAGGAAAGCATGAGGGCTCAGCTGAGACAAGACCTTACTCACCTAAAACACTGTTTGAAATATTAAGATCAAAACTACCATTTAAAAGATACATTGTGCTGGTTACTATAATGTTTATGTACCTGACGGGGCCACTCATGACATGGGACCAATAATCATCTATGCCTCAAACCCACTCTGCTCAGTGAATGGTATGACAAAGTATGTTTATTCACAGGCAGAAGAGTAAACTCCTCCTGTGAAATACCCAGATGCATTACTTACCTGTTTCCTGCTTTCACGTCCCAACTAATGTCTCTCACTCAATTTACCTACTGCAAGTCTCTCAAAGCACTGTGCTCCCAAGCACCTATTGCCTACTGTATGTGTCCCTCCCTGTGGAGCCCAGATACGACCTATCTCTTTGAACTCCCAGTTTGCTGCTGCTTGCCGACTGCTGCTGTGTTGCCGGGTTTGGCATACTAAGCAAGCAGAACATCCCTTAGCAGGAAGCCTGAAGCTAGCAAAAGGCCTCCCATAAGAAGCCCAAAAAGAGCCCAGCCTTCAGAAATCATCAAAAGGAGGAACATGAACATTACAAAAGCAGTGTATGTTCATGAGTGAATAAAATCATTATGTAACATGCTTTAAAACCATATTTATTATATTTTGCAGACAGCTAGCTACTCCTAGAGTGCAGGGCATAATATCTATGTGCTATATACAATGTTTTTTCAAAAGCATAATGTTTTGTCATCTGTATACAGATTAGCCTAATTCATGCACTTACCTTTTTACTGACTTGTGTACCTTTGTATGTGCACTTAATTTCAAATGGCTCACACTTGCTACATCAACATTACAAGACACCCACCTTTCTTCCATTGCCTGTAGTCCTTTTTTCCCCTTCCTGCCTGGTTAAATACAGCCCTGCTTCTCATAGTTATCAGGCTACCAGTCAAAGTGTACATCATCACTGCTATTCAGCCTGTGACCTGCAAAACAGCGGAGATTGCTTGCTGTGACATTTGGGGCGGGGTTATTAAAGAAGGTATTTTCAATTGATTGTTGATTCAGCTAGCTACCCTTGAGGCGGAAGCCGAGGGTGTTGCTCCTCTTTCTTTTACTTATACCTGCACTTTGCACTGTTTAATTGTTGATTTTAGAACTTTTAACTGTGTGATAATAATTGTAAATTTCGAGCGCTGTTTGGGAAAGATCTAATTTCCCGGCGAACGGCACCACCCACGTGACTCTGGGCCACGCCCCTCCCAAGTAGCCACGCCCCCTCCCGGAGGCTTCAAATCACCGCGCTGAGCAGCAGCCGGTGTTGATTCAGCTAGCTACCCTTGAGGCGGAAGCCAAGGGTGTTGCTCCTCTTTCTTTTACTTATACCTGCACTTTGCACTGTTTAATTGTTGATTTTAGAACTTTTAACTGTGTGATAATAATTGTAAATTTCGAGCGCTGTTTGGGAAAGATCTAATTTCCCGGCGAACGGCACCACCCACGTGACTCTGGGCCACGCCCCTCCCAAGTAGCCACGCCCCCTTCTCCTTTTACTATGTCCACACCCCGGAAGCGCAGCGGACGAGCGCAGCGGGCACACCATCGGCACGCCGAAGACACGCCAAAGACTAGCCCGTCTGTGCCCGTCCGTGTCAGGACGGGGCACGAGGGCGAGGCTCTCTCTCCAACTGCACCCTCCCGATTGGTAAGAACATCCTCCGCTTTGAGAGCGCTGCGCCCTACCCCTAAACCAAACTGCTCTCTGTCCAACCTTCACATAGTCGGAACCCATGTCTGCTCCGAGTGTAAACTATCCACTGACGTCCGGAAACCCTACTCTGACCCACCTAGGAGACGCAGGAAATGTAAAATCCCACGTAATAATGTACAGCCAACATACGTATTTTACAGTACAAACTGCAGATCATTGCCCAAGCACAAGCATGAAATCTTTAATCTCCTCATTGAAGAATGTCCTAGTGCCATCTTCCTAACCGAGACATGGTTACATGACAGTGCTGGCCCAGACGTTGCTATTGCCCTCCCTGACAATTACGCCATTGCCAGACTCGATAGGGAAAAACAGGTTGGGGGCGGGATAGCCATCATTTTTAACAGAGACTACAAATGTACTTTGGAACCTGTTCTAATTCCAGATTGTGAAGCGGGTCTTTTTAAAATTACCTTGAACCCCAATTTCACTATGTCAGGCCTTCTGATATATCGTCCACCAGGTAACCCCTCTCAATGGGTATCAAACTTCGCAAATCTTATTACCCCCTACTATATGTCATCTAGCAATTTCTCTCTGCTAGGTGATCTAAATTTACACCTGGAAGATCCCACCATCCCCTCATGCCATAATTTTCTGGAAGATCTAGCTGCACTGAATTTATCTATTATCAACTCCAACCCCACTCATACAGCTGGCCACTTGTTGGACCCCATAATAACTAACATCAGTGAACTCACGTACATCGCCACCGTACCTTCTGGCTGGTCCGACCATCACCTCATCAGCTTTAGCATCTCTTTTCCACCCTCCCCTAGAGCGAAACAAAATACTACTGCCACAAATCGAAGGAATTGGAAGTCAGTCGACATAGACGCCTTAAATGAGGCACTCAAACTAAACCCTCCTAGCCCAAACTCCAACATGGACCACGTAGCAATTGAGACACAAAATTGGCTAACATATGCCGCTAATAGCTGTCTGCCTTCTACTCAAACCAAAGGGAGTAGACATCGTCCCCCGGCTCCATGGTTCAACGACAGCCTTAAAACCGAAAAGTCACGATGCAAAGTATTAGAACGTAAATGGCGTAAAAAGTACGACCCTTATGCCAAAAAATGCTATCATGAAGCCAGAAACCACTATCACGCGGCATGTACAAAGGCAAGAGCGGCCTTCGTCTCAAAGGCAATCACCGAAGCAACTAACATGCCCAAAACTCTTTTTGCCAAAGTTAAGGAATTGGCGGGCGCACATACTACAGCCACTGCACCCCCCTTAAGCGCTCAACAATGTCAGGCATTAGCTTGCTTCTTTACTGAGAAAATCGACAAAATTATCTCAGACATCAATACTAAAATATCTAATGATGATCCTCCCCCTCTGTCTAACCCCAGCCTACCTCAACCCACTACTGTTGACAAAAACCTGCTGGAAGCCTGGCCGAATCTCTCATTAGAGAATCTCAAAGGAATCCTAAAAACTGTCAAATCCGGTTCCCCTAGGGACCCCATCCCTATTAAAATTATAAAACAATTGGATGACCAGTCCCTGAATATCATTGCCAACCTCTTAAACTTGTCCCTCGACCTCGCCACTGTCCCGGCCTTATGGAAGCACGCCATGGTGACACCCCTCTTGAAAAAGCCTAATGCTAACCCAGAAATACTGGCCAACTATAGGCCTATATCTCTGCTTCCTGCTTTTTCTAAGTGCCTCGAGAGACACGTACACTCCACGCTAGCCACTTTTGCAGAAGAAAACCTCCTACTCCACCCTTCGCAATCTGGTTTCAGGGCTGGTTTCTCGACGGAGACCGCCCTGTTAGGTGTCACTGAAAATATCCGACAACGTCTTGACCAAGGCCAAACGGTAGCACTTGTGCTGCTGGATCTAAGCGCGGCGTTCGACACCATCTCCCACGAAACGCTCCTCAGAGAATTACACACAAATGGCATAAGAGGAAAGGCTCTGGAATGGATCAAATCCTTTCTGGCAAACAGAACCTTTCAGATCGCATCAGCACAGGCCGAATCAGACACCTTACCCGCAGCTCATGGAGTGCCACAGGGGTCCATTCTGAGCCCTCTGTTTTTTAATATCTATCTCAAACCATTGGTAGAACTTGTTGAGAAGCTAGGGCTCACACTCATGAACTACGCTGACGACACCCAAATCATTTTTTCCTTGTCTAATTCTTGTCCCCACTCCCCGTCACTACTCAAGGAAGGATTACTAAAAATACTGAACTGGATGACAGCAAACCAGTTAAAACTGAACGGGGACAAGACGGAAATTCTGATTTTGGGAAAAGACAAAGATCTCTGGAACCCCGCGCATTGGCCAGAACAGATGGGTATTCTTCCTACCCCGGTGTCCCATGCTCGAAATCTGGGTTTTGTATTAGACAACGCCTTATCCATGGATAAGCAGGCCAGCAAAGTTACTGGAGTGTGTCTCACCATAACCAGATGGTTGAGAAAAATCCTATGGATGTTGCCTATGTCAACTCAGAAGACCGTAGTCAATGCCCTTATCACATCAAGGCTTGACTACGGCAACATCCTATATTTAGGCGCAAATAAATCTGTCACTGGACGACTACAAGTGGCGCAAAACGCTGCGGTCAGACTCCTGTGTAAGATTCCTAGGAACGCTGGTGTCTCGAACCATCGCCGAGACCTTCACTGGCTCAGGATTGAGAACAGAGTTCGCTTCAAGGCTTTGAACTACATGTTCAAAATAAAAACAGGAGGAGCCCCAAAATACCTCCAATCCCTTGCTTGCCTTTACACACCTAAGAGAAACCTCCGGTCCCAGACAGCAGCACGGTTCTGCATACCAAGGTTCAAACGTGTAAGATCAGGGGGCAGATCTTTTGCCTATCTTGGACCCTCCCTGTGGAACACGCTTCCTCCAAGCATTCGGAAGGAAGATAACTACCATAGCTTCAGAAGGCTTGTAAAGACCTGGTTGTTTGAACAATAATCCCTCAATGTTCCCTCCGTTTCTGTCTCTTCGCTTCTAGCTGTGTCTAGGCGCCGGGAAACCCTTCTTGGGTAGCTGTTGCGCCCTACAAATTGACAAAATAAATAAAATAAATAAATTAGTCAATGTGTTACCTGTATGTCATGTTGTGACTATGTCTGGTTACATTCCACGATATATCAGTGTATGTTTCGAGTTAATAAATATATATATTTTTTAATTCAGCTACATGCACTGCTTAACTTTACTTCTCCATGTCCTAACATGTGAATAATTTGATGAATGCAAAAAGTTACCCGCATGTAGGCATCAATCAGGGCGTGTAAAATAGCAAAATGTAATTTTGCCAAGGGCTCAGACAAGCATTTTATCTGGGGTGCCAATCAACATCCTTTGCTTTCAGTAGCATATGTTGTAGACGGCAAGCTCCAGGTGGTGCACACTGCTATTTGCACAATGTCCATTTCTGCAAATGGGAGGATTTTTTCACTTTGTGATGGATCAGCCATATACAAGTTGAAGAAAAACCCATATTGCTAAAGACCTGAAATTAATCTCACCAGAACCCCTCGGGAAATCAACATGCTTGTGGCATTTAAGTTACTCAAATGTCAATGTTTAAACAAGATAGTGAACAGTGCCAGCGTGTTTAGGAAAAAAAAAAAACAATCAGTTTTTGATTTTAACAGAGTAATGGATTATTACCTAAGGCAAGGCGTAATGAGAAAATAATTCAGGATGTATGCTTCTGGCCTAGCGTCAGAAGCCCAGCGCAGCCCACCTGAACTCGCTTTATCCCTGAAACCATTGATTTGTTCCACAGGACACTGGAACATGTTAGCAATTTGTGCACTTGAGGCTGCATCTATTTCATCTTTGAGAACCGGCAAGCATGGGATGAATGCTAAAATTGCTATCAATAGAGAAGCAGGTATAGTGGTCTCGGGATCCTGGGATGTGAGAAACTCCATATTTTCGTGGCCTGGGTCACTAACTTTTGTAGAACTATAATTGTAACATGAACAGCTTACCATAGTATGACCCCCAGTCACAATAGATACAGATCTGTTCTTTAAAAACTGCAGATTCAATCTGACAGTTGAGGTTTTGGATAGCAACCGAGACTTGAGTCTCATCACTCCATATTCTCTATGACTTATTTAGTTGCAGTTTTGTTGTCTTGATATGTAACACATTGTCCCAAAATGAGTTACTGATTTGCTAATTGGGTTTAGAAAATCATAAGAAATTGCAATTTGGAAGGGGCGTGTTTAGAGTGCTACCTCCAAATGTGGATTCCTTGTGACCGAAATGCAATTGCAAAATTTTTATATTTTACTGACACCTCAAAGGAGGTGGTAACCCCAAATGAGAAGGAGTTCGCAGGGGGCCCCTGCCCCTTTGTGAATGGTCGTTAAACACATGTTTTCCAACAATACAGTGAGTTGGGAGTGTATTGTTGAGCATTCCTCTCTTACGGATTTAGGAAAGGTGCATTCTGCCAGGTATCTAGTCAGCAGATTTATCGCATAGCTTAGAAACTTGAGCATAATGAGCTTGTAGTTCAGTTTTGTGTGCCATACTCGGACAAATGCTTTGGCAGTATCCAGAAAGACTAATTCAGTTGATTTGTTGATGTCAAACCCATGCCTTCTAATATCCACCGCTCTGAGCATTCGATGATTTACTGAATTGCTGTTCTGAGAGACTGTTTCAGCAAGATACATAGTTTGTGAGATGGGCAATAATTACCTTCTCAAACCACATCGCAGATGCAGGATCTTTCAGTGGTGTCCCATGGTTAGTAAATACAATGATTATTGCTTCTTTTCAGGGCTTCAGGGAGTACTCCAGCCACATACATATACTGAAGAACTCAGCAAGACAATGCATTACAGCACATACCGAATGGAGTTAGTTACAGTTAAGGTCTCATGGGGAGGAATCAATTGAAATTCAATACCATAAGTGCCCCCATTGACCATAACTCACAAGAAATTATTTTTTGAGTATTCAACAGTTCGTCAATGTGTACCTGTCAAATGACTTACTCTAAGCTTTTACATATTCATCATCTCAGCCACACAACATATTGTCAATACTTTATGCTTCGTAAAAATAGTCACATACATACATACACTTTAAAGGACTCAAAAAGAGAAGAAATGGTCCAAAATGCAAAGTAATGCATTTGATTTATAGGCAAATATGCATATGCTCTATAGACGCATCACTTACATAAGGAAATGAAAAATGGTAACTAAATCAAAGCAACGTACACATATGAAAGTGTTCTATCTATCTATCTATCTATCTATCTATCTATCTATCTGTCTGTCTGTCTGTCTGTCTGTCTGTCTGTCTGTCTATCTATCTATCTATCTACACGCTGAAAAAAGAGAGATGGTAAAGTTAGGCTCATGTTTCACTCGTACAAAACCAGAGAAATTCAGCTAACTATAACTCATGCCCCTGCAATGCACTGCTTATGACCTCACATATTACATCACTCATGTCATGGTCAGTGACATCAATGATGTAATCATTGATGACTTCTCAAATCAGATCACTGATGACATCATCCACTTACTTGAGTGTTTTTAAAAACGTTAGAGTGTTAAATTTATGTACCAAGGTGTATTGATGACTCAGTGGGTGTATGAGAGCCTGATTGGATGCCATAGTGCGTGTGTAAATAACTATGTATGTGAATAATTAAGTGTCTTAGTGAACGTATGGGTGGTTGACTTGTTGTGTGAATGTCTGCATCTGTCTGTCATTTAGTGTCTATGTGGTTGTGTAGATGTGTGAGTGAGTACATGAGTTTCTGTATGGGTGAGTGATTGGTTGCCTGAGTACGTGTATAGGTGTCTCAATGTCTGTGTGGGTGAGGGTGTATGTAACTGCCTGTATGGATGAGTGGGTGGGTGAGTCAGTGGCTCTATGGGTTAGTGAGTGTGTGTGTATGGGGCTGTATGGGTGAGTGAGTGTGTGTATGGCTGTGTCAGTGAGTGAATGGATATTTCAGTGGTATATGGGCGAGTAACTGCATATAAACGAACTGCATATAAAAGGCAGTATAGGTGAGTGTTGGTGTATATGACCAACTGTATGTGTGAGTGAGTGATTGTGAGAGTGGCTGTATGGGTGAGTATGTGCTTGTATAGCAAACTGCATTGCCCAGGGGGTGGATGCCCCGGGACAATGCTGGAGCCAGCCCTGGGGAGTGGTGGTCCCCATGGCCATATAGGGCTCCAGGAAGGAGGCTTGCGGGCCCCCTCCCATATTTAAATTTGCCCAGGGAGGTGGTGGTCCCCGGGGCCCAGGGTTCGCAATTGACACCCTTCAATAATGTGATTGTGGCCTGGGGAGGTGGCAGTCCCCAGGGTGGTGAGGTAGGCTCTGCAAACTCTCTTGCATTACTTAATATACAGTGTGCCCCAGGGTGGTGGCGACCCCTGGGGCAGCAGGGTCGGAGAGGCCCTCCCGCACTATTGAAATTATCCCAGTAAAGGTGGCGGTCGCTAGGTCAGGGGGTCCATGAAACCCCCCATTATTATTGAGATAAGCCCTGGGAAGGTGGTGCTTCCTGGGGAATGAGGGGGTTCGCGAGGTCCTAATATTGTTTTAATCAGCCCTGGGGCATTGGCGGTCCCTGGGGCAATGGGCTCCATCAGCCTGCCCCACATAATAGAAATTAGCCCTGGGGAGGTGGTGAGCCCAAAGCTGTGGCTGGGTCCAGTGGGCCTGCCTGCACTCATTATGAAAATATTCCTGGGGAGGTAGCGGTCCCCGGGGCTTTGATAAGTTCTAGGAGGGGGGCTGTAGTCATGTTCAAAAAATGAAAAATCCCCACTAACTTAGCAGGGGGAAAATGTGTTTTGTAACCCCCCTTCTTTCTTGGCCCCCACTTGAAGGATGAAACCGACATTTTCAACATAGTAGCTGCACCAAAAAGGGAAATTTTAATGAAAAATTTAGTAGAAATTTGTCTGCAGGCACCAATGTTATTGGCAAAACAAAACACTTATTTATTGAAAGTTTGGTCCTAACTATAACTACCTACTATATATGTATATATATATATATTCACTGAAAAAACCATAGGTTATAGACCATATATAGTTAGGAATTAGCATTTACAAAACCTTGAAAATTCACTGAAAAAAAAACCATAGGTTATAGACCATATATAGTTAGGAATTAGCATTTAAAAAACCTTTTTTTACTCACACAAAACCATTGAAATTCCATATATAGTTAGTAGTACTAACTATATATCGCGCACCCGCAATCCACTGCTGATCATGTCACATATTACATCATTCATGACATGGTCAGTGACATCACTGATGACATCACTGATGACATCTCAGATGACATCACTGATGACATCACTGATGACATCTCAAATGACATCACTGATGACATCACTGATGACATCTCAAATGACATCACTGATGACATCACTGATGACAACATCCAGTGACTGTGTATTTCTGTAAAGTTAAAATATGTCTTACATATTGAAGAATGAGTGGATGTAGAAGTGTCTGGATGAAGGATTTAGTAGGTGCATGACTGACTGTATGAGTGAGTGGTTAAATGTGTCTCACTGAGTGCATGGGTTAGTGACTGAACTGTGTTAATTTGTGCATCATTATGTTTGTTGTTCTGTAAACTGCTGCGTGTGTTGATCAGTAGCTATATGAGTAAGTATATGGGTTATTGATTGGTTGCTCAAGTATTTGTATGGGAGACTGAGTGTGTGTGTGGGTGGCTGGGAGGTGTATGACTCTGTGCATAGATGTGTGAGCAGTTGATTCACTAGATGTATGGGTTCAAAAGTGCATGTGGAAACAGCTGTATGGGTGGTTGACTGTGTGCATCAGTGCATTGGTGAGTGAATGGATATCTCAGTGCTACATGTCAAAGTAAGTACATATGTAAAACATAGTACATGTGAGAGTTGGCATATATAAATAACTGTGCATAAGAGCCAGTGAATGTGTGAGTGACTGTATGGATGATTGTGAACTTGTATCAGGGATTGTAAAAGAGAGTAAATATGTGTTAGTATATATTTGAATAAGTAAGGTGTGTATAACTGTATAGTTGAGGAAATGGAGGTGTAATTGATTCTTTGTATGACTGACTAGGTGTGTAAGTAACTCCATGGATGAGTGACAGTCTGTGAGTGTCTGTTTACACTGAGTGTATCTAAGGTTATATTAGAGTCTGAAGAGGTTCATCGTATTATCACATGAATGATGTCATCAGTGATGTGATCAGTAAAATCAAATGAGATGTCATCAGTGATGTCATTTGAGATGTCATCAGTGATGTCATCAGTGATGTCATTTGAGATGTCATCAGTGATGTCATCAGTGATGTCATTTGAGATGTCATCAGTGATGTCATCAGTGATGTCACTGACCATGTCATGAATGATGTAATATGTGACATGATCAGCAGTGGATTGCGGGTGCGCGATATATAGTTAGTACTACTAACTATATATGGAATTTCAATGGTTTTGTGTGAGTAAAAAAAGGTTTTTTAAATGCTAATTCCTAACTATATATGGTCTATAACCTATGGTTTTTTCAGTGAATTTTCAAGGTTTTGTAAATGCTAATTCCTAACTATATATGGTCTATAACCTATGGTTTTTTCAGTGAATTTCAATGGTTTTTTAATAGCAAATATCATAAGCTGTCGAATGTCAAGTACGTGGTAATAAAAAACATTTTCGTGTTTATGCACACTGATCTGCTTTGAATGCTGCCCCCCACCCTCATTTCTATTAGGAGTACTCTCTCTTTGCAGATAGTGAAGGGTAGTTAACGCAGGCCTTTGCCCCCGTTGTAATCCGTCGTGCCTGCTTCTCTCTCCATTTGATTGATTGTTATCCAAGCATTTACTGTTTTAGAATTGGTTCTCTTTGGTTCATTCTCTATTTACAAACAAGCACAGAGTCGCAATACTCTGTTTAGACTTTGCAGATAGCGGAAAAATCGTGTAAAAAAACAAAAGGAATCGAGCAAAATCAGTAGGCCACTAATGGGATCTCTTTTTGACCTCGCTAAAATAGAAACATTAGGAACAACCCCTCATGACAAATACGAAACTAGTGAGATGAACTGAACTCCACACCATGATGGCTGCAAGACATCTCGGCTCCGCCACCCACCCCGCCCAAAATAACGATAAACTCTATGCAAATATTACAAATATATACAACACACCAGCAAAGTAACAGGGTAAAACATTTTATTAAACAACTATTTACATAACTATTTTATACTTTTTGTTGCCTGATCCGGCTATCTCAATCGATCGAGCATGAAACTCATGCACTCTAATGGTTAAAAGTTTTGAGGAGTGCTTGTAACACTGTCTGAAGCCTATTTGCACTTGCTTCAGCTTCACTATTCTCAAAGTAAGTGGGGGCTGTTTGAGGACGTGACTGCATTTGTAAACAATGTGATGCGGTGCCACCCTGAACCGCTTGACGGAGGCCCCCGAGGGACTGTGTGATGGCGCGGACTCGGAGGGGGCGCTTGGCTCCGGCCCCCTCCCCAAGTCGTGTTCTCCTGGTGTGGCCTGAGATCGCCCCCGACATAGGTGGCCGGTTCCCGGGATCAAGCGGAACTTTTTGCCTTTTGGTAACTCTTCCATTCTTGACCTTGACCCACAATCCGTTTCACCTAAAGACACGCTGTAGTGGGGCGCCCCTTTACCATTTCAGTTGCCATTCCGCCCGCTTTTGCTACACTGTGCCTCTTCCGCTATTCAGCTGTTTACCGCCCGCTCTTTCGACTACAGCGTCTCGCTCACCATGTAGTTGAGTTGCTCCCGCTCTTGCGGTGCAGCGATAGGCGGCTGCCACAGGACTCTCAAAATGGCGGCCGGCTCTTCAGATTTGGGCGTGGTCCACAGAAATGGCCCTGCGACACCTTGGAACTCGGACGCTTGTCTGCTAGAGCTTAAGCTCCATTCTCGAAAGCGTCCCCTCAGCCTTGAAGATTCTACAAAAGTCTTGGGGGCCCCGACTCCCGCAGGCTTCTGGTGGGGAGCGGCTAGCATGATTGCTCGTGGAATGGCCACGACGGAGCTACGAAATGGTGGTGCTCTCATGCTAACGCCAGCTTCAGTCTGAAACATCCAGAAACACTGTAGACTACCAATTCGATCAGTTCCGGTAGCGCCCCAACGTGACCCGGTAGAGAAGAACTTGCCCTCCCCTCTTTGACTGATGGTTCTTGTTGCCTGTCCCTTCTGTTGTCATTTAACAGAACTATTTAGCCTGCTGAAAGGGGTTATGTTCCGACCGCTGGTTGGTGGAGACATTTTGACTATATTCTGGACCTGCGTTCTCGCGTAATGCGTCATATGACGCGCCGCGTTAGCGCATCCGGAAGTGATCCGGGGCGCGGCGCGCAGCGCGTAACGTAAGCATAACAGGTCATGTGACTTGTTAATAAAACTTTTCATTGGTTCATTTTACTTTTCTTATTCTAATGATGAAAGGCTTGGTCATATGACCTAAAAATTACGCTTTTTATTACTTTCGAACATTATTTTTTTCTTAAACATATGTTATAATGTTCCAGGCTAATGTACTTTCCCGGGAAAATTTACAACTGTCCTGCAAGTAAAATATATTCCTTTTTCGAGAAAAAGGGCGTTTCTTCGTCCCATGACGGAGCCGTTGAGCAAAAGAGGGTCGGCCTGCTGTCTTAGTCGCCGATACGCCTGAATATGAGATTCTTATCGATCACTTTATGTTGCAGGAGTAGAAAACACAACAGCCCTTGACCATTTATCTTTACTGCGTTCCTGCGTATTATACCTTTTACCCTTCATGTAATTGGACTGCTTTATTTCACTTGCCTTTTACTGATTCTAAAACAGTGACTATTATTAAAAACTTTACCAATGTAAATACTACTACCATGTTTTCTTTTAAAAACCTTTATTGTGAAAATGTCAGTATACAAATACGGGCCTATAACCATGTGGGCCGGCCACGGAGCAAACTGTAATCGTATATGATGAGTAGACATTTACACTGTAGAGGAACGTAACGGGCGGGCCATTAGGTTGCAAGAACTAAGGTGTCTAACAGTTGCGGAATCGGTGGACGTACATTTTATAATTAAAATACGACAGGGCCAGTTACAATAAAATTATCTAGATATACATTTGCGGGCAAGTACCATGGGTGACGTTAATTCGAACTTTCAATAGTACAGTAATCAATAACACATCAGAACTTAATATCAATAGGGATGTCGAAATATTCAATCTATTCTCGTCCCCGCCCGCCATGTGCTTCAAAACTGCATACGTATCTCGTGATATCAAGGTTGTGCAACCAGTACACAACAAGGAGTTACGAGTCCCATTTATTCCGGCGCCATTTTGGGCGAGGACGGGCAGGTCCAGGATATAGTCAAAATGTCTCTACCAACCATCGACTATGATGATGTTCATATGCTGTATTTATTAGAGTAACACTCATCTGTCCACATGAAATTAATTTGCCACAATCTAAACATGTCATTTTAATCTTTCCAAAGTTCTTCTAAATATTTGGGACCGTTTCCCTTGCCTCTGATGCTGTCAGTGCCACTTCTTTGATGAATGTACTGGCAGGTCGGGGGTTCTCCTCCAAATCTCTCTTTTATGCAGCACTATAATTAATCGGTGCCACCTCTCCATATGACGATGCATGGTATAGTTACCATAACTATATATTTTTTCTGTTCCTCTGGAGAGTACATCGTGGCAGATGAAGCGTGTAACGTACCGGGCATTTACCTTTTTTTGCATGTAGAGGAAAGGAAAAAAAATTCGAGCGTCCGAGTTTTAAGGTGTCCCAGGGCCATTTTAGTGTACCAGGCCCAAATCCAAAGAACAGGCCGCCATTTTGAGAGTCCTGTTGCAGCCGCCTGTCGCTGTAGCATCAAGAGCGGCCGAAACTCAGCTGAATGGCAACTGAAACGGTAAAGGGGCGCCCCACTACAGCAGACGAGCCTCCATCTGGGAAGGCCCGTTCACGCCGCCTCCCCCCCCCCCCTTCGGGCACCCCACTCCGTTATTCGGAGCAGGATTGTAGGATGACCACACCAGTGCGGCAACTTGCTAGACACCACCTCGGTGCCAACCGAATCTCAGCGCCTTGTGGTGTCTTCTATTCAGAAAATATTGTTGCGCTGCCTTTGGCCCTATTCGCACATCGGTCCGCTACTGACGCCACCTCACAGGCCAACGGGGCGCCCCACGCCGACTTTCAGCATTGTAGGATGGCCACACCAGTGCGGGAACTTGCTAGACACCACCTCGGTGCCATCCGGATCTTGGCATCTCAGCGCCTTGTGGTGTCTTCTATTCAGAAAATATTGTTGCGCTGCCTTTGGCCCTATTCGCACATCGGTCCGCTACTGACGCCACCTCACAGGCCAACGGGGCGCCCCACGCCGACTTTCAGCATTGTAGGATGGCCACACCAGTGCGGCAACTTGCTAGACACCACCTCGGTGCCATCCGGATCTTGGCGCGTTGTGCTGCCTTCGGCCTATTCGCACATCGGTCCGCTACTGACGCGAACTCACAGGCCAACGGGGCGCCCCACGCCGACTTTCAGCATTGTAGGATGGCCACACCAGTGCGGCAACTTGCTAGACACCACCTCGGTGCCATCCGGATCTTGGCGCGCTGTGCTGCCTTCGGCCTATTCGCACATCGGTCCCCTACTGACGCGAACTCACAGGCCAACGGGGCGCCCCACGCCGACTTTCAGCATTGTAGGATGGCCACACCAGTGCGGCAACTCGCTAGACACCACCTCGGTGCCATCCGGATCTTGGCGCGTTGTGCTGCCTTCGGCCTATTCGCACATCGGTCCGCTACTGACGCCGCCTCACGTGCCAACGGATTTTCTACGCTTTTTATACCCTATGCCGCATAACAGGTCATGTGACTTGTTTATAAAACTTTTCATTGGTTCATTTTACTTTTGGTTTCCTAATGATGGAAGGCTTGATCATATGACCTAAAAATAACACTTTTCATTGGATGAAAACTTTTTTTTTTCCCAAACGATGAAAGCCCCACCTTGTTTCTGGATGTTTCAGACTGAAGCTGGCGTCAGCATGAAAGCACCACCATCTCGTGGCTCCGTCGTGGTCATTCCGCGAGCAATCATGGCAGCCGCTCCCAACCGGAAGCCTGCAGGAGTCGGGGGCCCCCAAGACTTTTGTAGAATCCTCAAGGCTGAGGGGACGCTTTCGAGAATGGGGTCCAAGAACTAGCAGACAAGCGTCCGATTTCCAAGGTGTCCCAGGGCCATTTCAGTGGACCACGCCCAAATCTGAAGAGCCGGCCGCCATTTTGAGAGTCCTGTGGCAGCCGCCTATCGCTGCACCGCAACAGTGGGCGCAACTCAGCTGAATAGCGGATTTTGACACAGTGGACCAAAAGCGGACGGAATGGCAACTGAAACGGTAAAGGGGCGCACCACTACAGCAGACGAGACTCCACCTGGGGAGGCCCGTTCACGCCGCCTCCCCCCCCTCGCCCCCCCAACCCACGCCGTTATTCGGAGGGCGGCAACTTACTGGACATCACCTTGGTGCCATCCACATTTCAGTGCGTTCTGCTGCCTTGGAACTATTCGAACAACAGACCGCTACTGACGACCCACGCCGGATACCCAAATCAGTGCGGCACCCAGGCAACATCACCTAGGTGCCGTCCAGAAATCTGGACGTTGTGCTGCCTTGGGACTATTCGCACAACCGACCGCTACTGACCATTGTTCCTTCTTTTTCCCTAAAAATGTTTAAATGTTTTTACTGTTTTTGTTTTGTTGTATATATTTATAAGTTATTAAAGTTTTATAATCCTACTACTTTGTTGGAGTGCTATATATTTTTAATGTGACACATAATTGTAAAAACTTTGATGTACAAAGAGTCATCCCTGGAATCTTCCGCTTCAGGCTCGGTCCCCTCCCCAATCACAATACAGGATGGTTTTCAGATAGTAGGAACGCGTGTGGTGTGACGGATCTCATCGGGTGTGGGCCTTGATCTACTATAACTCCTTTGAAGAGGGGTGATTCTTTACAGCTGGGGCCATAAACTACATCTGCAGGGCTAGCTGATAGCCTGGGACCGGCCTGGACAATCGGACACAGAGGAAGAGGAGTGTCAGAGGGTGCGGTAGTGAATAGGGCGAAAGGGAGGTGTCGGGCGGGCACAGGGTGTGATTCTCAGGGAAGAGCAGCGCAGATGGGGGGAGGTTTATTGCCCATGCATAAGACAGAGAGCGAGGTGACCAGTGCCTGGGGGAGATGCTTGCGAGGGTGGGGAGCCATGCTAAGGATCGACAGCGTGCAGAGAGTGGGTCTGGTCAAGGCATCTAAAATGGCTGCCGTGCACGACAAAAGTGTGGCATTTGAAAAAAGGCAAGATGGCGCAGACAATGTTTATCAACACTTCCTGATTTCCTTCGAATCGAACGTTAACAGACGTTATCTCTCCCACACTACCGGTCCCCCTGGGCTTAAACGCCCAGATGGTAGGGACTGCATCACGTGGAGATAGGCCGAGACGTCACTCAGCAGAAAAAAAAGAAAAAAAAAGTCTATAAACATACAATAAGTTAAAAGTCAATCATTCTTGTTTCCTTGTAGTACGCTCCCCAGTCCGCTTCCCGTTACGCGAACTGGGCGCACCACACCAAAAAAAAACGATTTTTTTTTTTTGGCCCGCGGGGCCCCTTTAAAACCTCCACATCAAACCTAGGGGGTCAGGGAGGATCTACTATGCCCCCTTATGGTCATTTGCCCCTTCGCTTTGGCCTCCTCTTGTCTCTCTATCCTACCGAGAGACAAGATGGCGGCCGCTACGGACTGTTTGGAATGTTTACAGACACCGGAGAGCCAATCAGCTTCGCTTCGCAAAGCTCCGTAACGCGAAAAGTACGCGAAGCGGAGCGCTGCCCGGAGCGCTGTTACAGATATATATCTTTTTTTGAACGTTAATTTCTCAAAATCCACTGGAGCACATATATTGAGACCTAGCAAAGGCACATCGGGCTACCAGTCCCTACAATTTTGCCAAGTTTCGTGCCAATCCATTCAGCCGTTCGATTATTATTATTTTATTTTTTTTTGCCCCGCGGGGCCCTTTTAAAACCTCCACATCAAACCTAGGGGGTCAGGGAGGATCTACTATGCCCCCTTATGGTCATTTGCCCCTTCGCTTTGGCCTCCTCTTGTCTCTCGATCCTACCGAGAGACAAGATGGCGGCCGCTACGGACTGTTTGGAATGTTTACAGACGCCGGAGAACCAATCAGCTTCGCTTCACAAAGCTCCGTAACGCAAAAAGTACGCGAAGCGGAGCGCTGCCCGGAGCGCTGTTACAGATATATATCTTTTTTTGAACGTTAATTTCTCAAAATCCACTGGAGCACATATATTGAGACCTAGCAAAGGCACATCGGGCTACCAGTCCCTACAATTTTGCCAAGTTTCGTGCAAATCCATTCAGCCGTTCGGGCTAAAAGTGAGGCCAACCGCCCTATGGAAATTAACATTGGAAAAACACGTTTTGGGACCCCCCTTTTTTCTCGGCCCCCCCTTGACGAACCCCCCCCAAATTTCCAGGGGCTGCTCAGAAACAAAATGTGCCATTTTCCTGAAAATTCAAGCCAATTCCTTCCACAAACGCCAAAGTTATTAGACATACAATTTTCAAAAATCCCATAGAGAAAAAATCCTAACTATATATACCTACTGGCGACCGCCAGTAGGTAATATATATATATATATATATATATATATATATATATATATATATATATATATATATATATAAAATTTATTTTTTTCACAGAAAAAAAACATAGGTTTCAGGGGTGTTATAGTTAGCTGGACATTTCACTCGTACGTACCATAGGAATTCCTCCGTTATAGTTAGTTCTGCTAACTATAACTAGCGCACCCACAATGCACTGCTGATGATGTCACATATTACATCATTCATGACATGGTCAGTGACATCACTGTTGACATCACTGATGACATCTCAAATGACATCACTGATGACATCATCCAGTGAATGTGGTTTAGTTTGAAATTTAAATATGTATTATATATATACCAATCTGTATTGAAGATTGAGTGGATATATAACTGTCTGGATGGAAGATTTAGTAGCTTTCTGACTGTCTGTTTAAGTGAGTAATTAAAAGTGTCTCACTTAATAGATGGTTTGATAACTAAACTATGTGAATGTGTGCATCACTGTCTCTGTTGTTGTATAACATGCTGCATTAGTTGGTCACTAACTACATGATTGTGTATATTAGTTATTGATTAGTTGGGTGAGTATTTGTATGGGACACTGAGTTTGTGTGTGGTAGGATGGGGTGTGTGTAACTCTATGCATAGATGTGTGAATGGTTGATTGACTAGGTGTATAGGTTTAAAAGTGCACGTGGAAACAGTTGTTTGGGTGACTGAGTGTATTTATTTGTGTGTTGGCGAGCGAATATATGTTTTAGTTGTACATCTTCAACAAAGTAAAAAAATAAAAGCCATTGTATGTGAGAGTTGATGTATATAAATAAGTATATGTAAGAGTCAGTGATTGGGAGAGCAACTATATGAATGAGTGTATAATTGTAATGGTTTTTTTCTTAACATATTAACTATGAGTTACTATGTGTTTAAATGAATGAGGTGATGTGTGTATAATTGTGTAAGTGAGTAAATGTAAGTATGATTACTTTTTTTCATGAGTGAGTAGGTTGACTGCATAACCAACTAAGATGACTGCTGATGTGTCAATGTCTATATATGTGTATAAGTGCATTTGATAGTGGTCTATTAATTAGTGACTGCATATATAAGTGATTCTGTTGTTGAATGGGTAGTTGTGTGTGTAGAATTAGGAATCAGTGAGTGGGTTTGTAGTAACTGGTATTGGTGTGCCAATGGTTTCAAATATGGTACTCTGTATTTTACAGTGAGTGATGAAAGGTTATACTAGTGTATGATGAGGTATATCAGATTGTCACGTGGATGATGTCATCAGTGATGTCATTTGAGATGTCATCAGTGATGTCACTTACCATGGCATGTATGATGTAATATGTGACATCATCAGCAGTGCATTGCGGGTGCACGAGTTATAGTTAGCAGAACTGAATTTCTAAGGTTTTTTTAAATGCTAATTCCTAACTATAACGTCTCTGAAACCTTTGTTTTTTTCAGTGAATTTCAAAGCTTTTTTAAATGCTAATTTCTAACTATAGGGTCTCTGAAACCAATCATTTTTTCAGTGAATTTCAAAGGTTTTTTAAATGATAATTTTTAAGTGTAATAGTAGTTATACCTATTTTTTTGTACTGATTTTCTACAGTTTTTTCACCGTTTATCTATAAATATTTTATTCATTAAATAACATTATATATTTTTCTGAAAATTGCAAAAAAAGTTTTAAAAAATTCTAACTGAAATATTGTTTAATTTTTTGGTTTTATTTTTTTTATTTGAATATATTTCTATTATTTTCTTTTTTTCCCAACATTTTTTCGGATTAGAACACCCAAAGCGTACACATCACGGTGGGTGATACATTTAATATTATGTGATGTGCGCAATTGGTATGTGACCAGTCCGCCTCTCCTGCTCCTGTGCATTCGCGACACATGCGCATTATGGTACGCGACGCTTGCGCGGTGGTGGGTTCCACGTGACGTCATATACGTGCTGGTGCGTGCTGGGTGCGCAACTCCAAAATTTTTTAATGTTCTAAAATGATATGTAGGTGTCTTTATTATACATATTAGGGCAAGAGATTATGTAAGATATTCATAAAAATAATATCATAATCATAACATTTCCCCTTGTAACTATTGAAGGACCCCACCCATTTTATCATTTTTTAAATTTATTTATTTTTGCGATTATATATAGCGCAAACTTTACCCGAAGGTGTCAGAGCACTTTACATAAGGACCAGTTGAAAAACACAAGGACTTAGGATTACATGCGTTACATAAAGGATACAAACAGAAAAAAATTGCAAATGTACAAGATGTAAAGTCACACAAGGAGGAGATACAAATGGATATACTCTTAGAGTCATATATGAATGGTAGATAGTACAAAGGTCTACTGCATATACTAGTGATTAGAGTTATCTCTATATACATAGGGAAGGGATACACATGGATATACTCTAAGAGTCACATGGGAATGGTAGAGAGCACAAAGGTCTACTGCATAAACTAGTGATTAGAGTTATCTCTATATACATAGGGAAGGGATACACATGGATATACTCTAAGAGTCACATAGGAATGGTAGAGAGAACAGCGGACTACTGCATATACTAGTGATTAGAGTTATCTCTATATACAGAGGGAAGGGATATGACTGGATGTACTCTAAGAGTCACATAGGAATGGTAGATGGTACAAAGGTTTGCTGCCTATACTAGTGATTAGAGTTATCCCTATATACATATATATATATATATATATAGACATGCAAAGTAGATTTCCTCAGGTAGAGTTCCATTAAACTGGCATATACTAGTGATTAGAGTTATCTATATACAGAAAAGCAGAGTTCCATTAAGTGGGGTTGGAGGGGGCAATCATTCTTGTTGGAGCTTCTTTAGAGAGACATCTCCTTTCCTACAAGAATCCTTTTTGCTTGTTTTTTTGGGTGTTTTTCAAAAAATATCAAACAAAGAGGCATCTGGACAGCAGCAGCAGCAGGAGGAAGTATCTTCTGAAGAATAATTCCTGCAGGAGGCACCACGTCCACAGAGGCCGGAATCTGTTGTGTGGAAATTCTTCACTTTTCCACCTGGAGAGAAGAAAGTAAATGCGAGAAAGGTAACGTGCAAAATTTTTGACCGAGTCCTGTCAAGAGGCAGTGAAAAAAAATACTCTTGTGGCACTGCTTCTATGTACAGGCATCTCCAGACCACATATCCTCTCAACCTTGCTCCGGAGGAAATGAGGCGAGCTGCTTTGAACCCCTCATCTGCTGTGGCAAATACGTCTGGAACTTCCTCAGGAACACCTGCAATGGACATTAGGACAAAATTCGCCTGTCTCGAGCAATGCTGCGTGAAGTGTAAGATACTTATATGCTTCGGTGAGCAATCGGTGGATGCAGTTTGTGCTGCGCAATTTTTTTTTGTTGTTTTTTGGAATGATAAGTAATTTCAAAAGTTTCCTGTTTTATTTTATTTTTTTTCATTTTTTGAAAAAACATCCAAAAAAATACAAAATTGTTCTAAAAAATAAAAGAAAATACAAAAGAAGAAAGCAGAAAAAAAGTTCTTATCAGAACTACCTTATCTGGTTAAAGAAATAACTATAATTGCAAGGTAATGTGTGAAAGATTGGTTGAATATATTTATACAGCATGATTGACTGATTAGTAGTGTATGGTGAATTTATAGGTGAAGATTTATGAGCGTGACACTGCAAGCTCTTTAGCTGCACTGCACTGTGGACCTTCCGAAGCACAGGGATGTGACATATGTACATGAATATGTTGCAACTCTGTGCTTCCCTCTGCACTGCTGCACAAACTGCGGCCATGCGGTACCGCATGCGATGACACAGGCACCCTTGCACCATGGTACAAGGATGTCTGTGTCATGCGGAGATTGTATTTGTGCAGGAAGGGACACCTTCCTGCACAAAAACAATCAGTAAAGGCATTTTCCTCTTTCAATGTATGCTGTGGAATGCAGCATGCATTGAAAGAGGAAAAAAATTAGAAAAATCTAAAACAATTCTCCTTATTGCGCCTAGCTACACCAACTCTACGATGGCGCAGCATTCACACACATCTCCAGATTTACGATTTTACATTAATCTGGAGATGTGTATTGTTCAAAGGGTGTTGCGTGGGAACACCCACAGCAACACCTATGAAACGCCCCTTCAATGCACAGTTCTGGGTATGAAGGGGTCGTATTTACAAGGAGAGGAAAAAACATGCAGGGTGGCTTTCCCTCTCCTTGTAAATATGAAAAGGTGCCTGGCACCATCACTACGTTATAAAAAGTGACGTTCTGGTGGCACAGGGTGCTTGTAAATCTGCCCCATAAGTGCATAGGTATTGACAAACTGATACAATAAGAACATAGTGTTGGATGGGTGATTGAAGAAATGCATGAGACTGACAGGAGGTATCCTATGCTGCATGGGTACTTCAGTATTTAATGGAGTGGACCAATAGTATGCATCTGCTTAGAGATTTTGTAGGGATTATGCACAGAATATTTTATGTGTACTTGTGTTGGTGCCTAGGTCATTTTATAGGAATGCCACTAGTAACTGGAATGATGACAGTGCTGCAAACGGAGTGAACACTTAATTTATAAGTGCTTACGTATTGGTGGAATGATAGGATAAGTAGATAGTGGTAGATAAGTGATTAAAGAAGTACATGGGACATATTGGACAATTTCTACACTGCATGAGTACTAACTAGGTATTTAGAAGACTGTATCAATAGTATGTAGCTAGTTAGAGGTCTGCCTGGATAGTGCACAACATATTAAAGCTGTACTTGTGTTAGTAGCTAGGTCGTTCCATAAGTTCATGACTAGTAGCTAGAATAATTACAGTATTACAAACAGAGTGTATAGTGCATTTATAAGTGCTTAGGTATTGGTGGAGTAATAGGATAGGTAGATAGTGCTGGATGGGTGACTGGAGAAATGCATGGGACAGACAGGAGGATTCCTACACTGCAAAGATACTAACTGGGTATTGAGAAAAGCATATCAATAGTATGTAGCTGGTTAGAGGTGTCCATGCATAGTGTACAAAATATTGTACTTGCACTTATGTTAGTGACTACGCCATTTCCTAAGTATACGACTAATAATTGGAGTAATTTCAGTGTTGCAAAGAAAGTGCGTGCTGAATTATAAGTGCTTAGGTATTGGTGGAGTGATAGGATACGTAGCTAGTGCTGGATGGGTGAATGGAGAATTGCATGGGACAGACAGAAGGATTCCTAGACTGCATAGGTACTAACTGGGTATTTAGAAGAGTGTATCAATAGTATGTAGCTGGTAAGAGGTCTGCATGCATAGTGCACAGAATATTGTAGCTGTACTAGTATTGGTGTGTCTATGGTTTCTGTATCTGTAATCTGTATTTTAAGGTATGAGGAGGTGCATCAGATGATCAAGTGGATGATGTCATCAGTGATGTAATTCGAGATGTCATCAGTGATGTCATCAGTGATGTCACTGACCATGTCATGAGTGATGTAATATGTGACGTCATCAGCGGTGCATTACGGGGGCGCGAGTTATAATTAGCGCAACTAACTATAACAGACGAATTTCTCTTGTTTTGTACGAGTGAAATGTCCAACTAACTATGACGTTCATGAAACCTGTGTTTTTTTTAGTGAATTTCTGAGTTTTTTTTAAATGCTAATTTCTAACTATAATGTCCCTGAACCTTGTGTTTTTTTTCAGTTATATATATGTATTTAACCTCCTCTCACTCTTACAAGGATGGAATCAGCACTCAGGTTGTCGTTTGGAAGTATTTCATCTGTAAAGGACGTGATCCACGTGTTTCGGCTCGTCCAAACCTTGATAACGATAACAAACGTCATTGTAGCATCCTTATTTAAATGTACAAATGCCTAAAGTTGCCAACATTAACAAAGGACTACATATTACATTTGTGCCACTATTCTGGATCCACGGTATAAAAAGGCACTGGCCAGCAATACATACATTCCTTTTAATGAAGCAGATGTTTCAAAGTACAAACATTGGCTAGCTCTGTCAGCCACTCGGTTCGAAAAAGAGCGGCAGGAAATTGAAAGAACCGGCAGAAGTACTACTGAATCAGCAGGCCATCCGGCGTCAAGGTCCACTTCTGTGTCCGAAGGCAGTCACTTTCCCTCAGAGCCGTTACCGACACCAGCAACCGTATCATCATCATCCTCACCTGCACCAGGCCCAGCCATAATATTGTCGGAAGCGGATTGGATAACTCATCATGGGTTTGCTTGTTCCAGTGTTGATGCAAAGGCCACAGATGGTATGCAAGTGGAGCACCCCTGGATGAAATTGAGTGGATGGTGCAGGCCTAAATGGACGACCCAACAGAGGCCTTCATTGATCACAACCCATTGCTGTATTGGTATGGGAAAAGGGGTCAATGGCGACTGATCACCAAGCTGGCTCTAAATTATTTGTCTTGTCCACTCGCAAGCGTTTCTTCTGAACGTGTTTTCAGTGCTGCTGGTGCCATTGTAACTTCAAAAAGGACCCGCCTCTCACCCAAAAATGTGGAGAGGTTAACAATGATCAAGATGAATCAGCACTTCATACCACCAGATTACAAAATACGTGAATCCACGAAGGAAGAAGAGGACACCGAGTTAGGTGGTAGAAGTTCTTCTCTGTTAGCTGACCTACTCCCGTCTCAATTCACAGAGTTTGAGGACGAGCTCTACTTCCCTGACAACTAGGCCTGAAACTAACTTCCTTTTTTTCGTCCTTATTCACTTTTTTTCCTGTATGTCTTTCTTTGTTTTACAACTTTTACCACAACAAAACTCTAATCACAACAAATCCATCAGCAGCACTGTCTTGACGTACATGAAACCTGTGTTTTTTTCAGTGAATTTCTGAGTTTTTTTAAATGCTAATTTCTAACTATAATGTCCCTGAACCTTGTGTTTTTTCAGTTATATATATGTATTTAACCTCCTCTCACTCAGGTTGTCGTTTGGAAGTATTTAATCTGTAAAGGACGTGATCCACGCGTTTCGGCTCATCCAAACCTTGATAACGATAACAAACGTCATTGTAGCATCCTTATTTAAATGTACAAATGCCTAAAGTTGCCAACATTAACAAAGGATTACATATTACATTTGTGCCACTATTCTGGATCCACGGTATAAAAAGGCACTGGCCAGCAATACATACATTCCTTTTAACGAAGCAGATGTTTCAAAGTACAAACATTGGCTAGCTCTGTCAGCCACTCGGTTCGAAAAAGAGCGGCAGGAAATTGAAAGAACCGGCAGAAGTACTACTGAATCAGCAGGCCATCCGGCGTCAAGGTCCACTTCTGTGGCCGAAGGCAGTCACTTTCCCTCAGAGCCGTTACCGACACCAGCAACCGTATCATCATTATCCTCACCTGCACCAGGCCCAGCCATAATATTGTCGGAAGCGGATTGGATAACTCATCATGGGTTTGCTTGTTCCAGTGTTGATGCAAAGGCCATAGATGGTATGCAAGTGGAGCACCCCCGGATGAACTTGAGTGGATGGTGCAGGCCTAAATGGACGACCCAACAGAGGCCTTCATTGATCACAACCCATTGCTGTATTGGTATGGGAAAAGGGGTCAATGGCGACTGATCACCAAGCTGGCTCTAAATTATTTGTCTTGTCCACTCGCAAGTGTTTCCTCTGAACGTGTTTTCAGTGCTGCTGGTGCCATTGTAACTTCAAAAAGGACCCGCCACTCACCCAAAAATGTGGAGAGGTTAACAATGATCAAGATGAATCAGCACTTCATACCTCCAGATTACAAAATACGTGAATCCACGCAGGAAGAAGAGGACACCGAGTTAGGTGGTAGAAGTTCTTCTCTGTTAGCTGACCTACTCCCGTCTCAATTCACAGAGTTTAAGGACGAGCTCTACTTCCCTGACACCTAGGCCTGAAACTAACTTCCTTTTTTTTTCGTCCTTATTCACTTTTTTCCTGTATGTCTTTCTTTGTTTTTCAACTTTTACCACAACAAAACTCTAATCACAACAAATCCATCAGCAGCACTGTCTTTGTCTTATTTCCTCATTGAAGGTGCCACTGTCTGCATTCCTGAAGTTCACAAGTTCACAACTCAGTCATGCTCCTCTATCCTCCTCCTCCAGACTCCCCCTATCCATTTCCCTCAAGGCAGATGGCTGGATTACACAGAATCAAGAAACTGTCGCTTCGTAAACGAGTCCCCTCAAAAGAAGTGGGATTGGAATTACTGACTATATGCTGATTGCTGACGGTTACTTCTGAAATTGACACGAGAGGCTGCCCTGTGGGCCTTCACTTTAAAAACAAGATGCAGACAAAAAGTGGAACAGGTAATGAATAATGAGATGGCATGCAGTGGACAACACTGGCTGCCTGGCTCTGATAAAAGCAATTCGCTGTTTGTTTGTTGTGCATGAAATGAATCATATGTCTTCTGTTATTACCTAATCTTTTGCACACTAAATGTAACTCAAGTCTACTCTGTTTTTGCCTTGTTTAATTCAAATTGTACTTCTACTGCAGGGCCACTACGTTGCATTTTTTAATATGCAAAATGTCCTTGGACTCACTGTCTGTGTAGACTGTGACTGCATGAACAACATGAGTTTGCCAATATACCATGATGATGATGAGTCTTGATGATCAAAGTTACATAATATCTTTTTTCTTTACAGTCACTCACTGGGATGGAGGGATGATCATCGTCGGTTTACGGAAGAACTATGACCATTTCGTGAGTGGCAAACAGGTAAACAAGTCAACAACAACTACAGCAGAACTACATGTCTGTCTAGTCGTGGTATGGAGTGGTCGAGCCAGTGTAGTGCTGCTATGACAGAGTCCAGACAGCAGTTCATGTAAAATTGCGGCTATGTGGCTTGCTGCATACAATTAGAAATGCTTTGTCTGTCTGTGTCAAAGAGGTAGGCTACATCAGGTTGCTTCACTCAGTGGTGCCTGCCTTGACCGTCTGCATGGACCTGGCCTGCTGTGTGCTAATTACTATCCTTGAAAAGGAGAATCAGAGTACATACTTTAGAAATGATGCTTGTATGTAATACTGTCGCCTTTGAAACTGAAAGTGTTATTTTTGCACTACACACCGTACCTTATATTTTTTCTCCGTGGTGTTTTAATATCACTTCCTGTTTTTCCATCAACAATTACAGGCCGGCTTTTACCCTGTGCGATGGGAAAAACAATTAACTCAGGCTTACCATTAGCGATCCACAATTCCTCATCTGCCAGGCAGGCAGTGGACAGTATGTCTGGTCACCAAGATTGATGGACGGAGCGTCAGATGGAATGGAGGAGTACCGCGAATAAGAGGAATGGCTGGATGCATGCAATTTCCCAAATTAAACAGGACAACTACAACATACAGTAACAGTATCCTCTTCACTTCTACTTATCTTTTAAATAATGTTATTGTTGTGAACTTCTATGAGTGTGACTCTGTGCATTTGTTTGCTCTCTGCTTCAAATTCATCCCTCCAGCTATTTGATAAGTTTCTTTGCTATTTTTAAAACTAATTTAATGCACTAATAAGTGTTTATTCTCTCTGAGGGATGATAGGCAAGTGAAATTGCATAATTACTGCAGCCCTGTACAGTCAAATAGTTTCTTCATAGTTAGTAAGTTGTAGTAAGTACTACTTTTCAGTAACCTAACCATCCATTTAGCAAACAACGTTATGCATGCAGTAGTGCACTTCCTTCATGTCCCTTAAAGGATTTATGGATATCTTTGTATCCAAAGATTTGTTTTTCTTTATTTGTTGTTTGTCCATGCTGTGTTATTTTCCTCTCTACAAAACTTTCCCAAAAACCCCCATTCCAATCCAATTTTCAAACCCTAACCCTCTTCCCCCGGGCTGAGTGGTTTTCATTGAGGTGTGACTAAACAACAACAATAATTCCACACACTTGCTGGGGAGGATAAGGTCAAAGCAACTGAAAATCAATTTCAAGGCTGGTGAAGGAATCCGAGGATATATTTGTATTCTTCTTCTGCTTGACACACACTCATGAGTATTTGCAAATCAAATCAGAATTTCATGTGCGCCATCAAGTGGATTGATCATCAACAACATCCTCCTCCTACACGTGACGAATGCTTACGCTGCTGTGCCCTTCACCTTCAGTACTATTTCTTGTAGTAGCCATACTCCACGCAAATAGTACTTATATTTTGAATACTTTAGCATTGCTTAGGCTACAATTTATGGCACTGTTCTTGTGTACTGTACTATCTATCGTACTGTTCTAATGCTACGCTCAGGCCACTCAATGTTTCATTTTCTTTTTTTTCATATGCTGCTACTGCCAGTGTGTACCACTACTACTACCACCACAACAATGACATTTCACCCATCCAGGATTCCATAGCCAACCTTAATCGCCATTTGCCATGCAGCCAGCCCTGTGCCTCGCTCTATTCTCAAACACGAATCACAGGTAAGATAAGCATTTTGGGGGAGGAAGAATAATGGAGTAGGAGGAGAGGAGAGACTGACAGTAGTATTAGTAAAGTAGTAGGACAATTGAATTCACTAACACTGTCAGTGGCACTTTTGTACAAATTTGGGTGATTAGGCAATTTAAATCAACCAGCCAGTTAAGTTTCAGGAAAACAAACGTACAGTTAACTCACCCCTGCCTCCCTCACAAAACAGTAAAAAAACGCAGGTGCTATGTTTAAGTTGAAATAAATATTTATTTGAGCCCTAACAAAAATAAACTATCCCACAAGAAGACCCAACCCACCCCGCTCCCTAACCACAACCAATGTCCATGAAATCAATGTCCCAAGTCCAAAAACCCCAACGCCCAATTTCCACCCCCCAAACGTCTTTAAAAAAGGGGCAAGGGACAGTCTCTCTACACCCATTGGCAGTGTCCTTTGGCAAGGTGGTCACGCTGCTCTCTCCGGAGGTCCTTGAGCAGGACTTTCAGCCGCGACACCTCCTGCTCAAGGTTAGACACTCTCAGGGTCGAGCGGTGCACACGACCCTTGCACTTGCAGGTACTGTGGGGGGCAACTGTTGTTTTTGCTGCTCGGTGGCGGCGGGTGGCTGCTGGACCATGGCTCCGTACCGCTGGAGGTTTGTGCTGACTGTATGACCCAGGGGCAGCGGAGGAGGATGCAGCTGTTGTGGATGTTGTTGTTGTAGACTGTGTGTCATCCTCCTCCTCCTGGGCCACCAGCAGGCAAAATTCAGGCGAAAATTGCCTCCAGCTTCCGTTGCCGGGCCCGTCTAGCCAACTCCTTCCTTGTTAGTTTGGAAGGAGTATCTATATGAAGAAATAAAAACATACTGTAACCAATGCTCTTTAAGATTAACACAAAATAATCCAGCAGAAAATTGTGTCACAGTAGCACTAGCAACTTGCAAGCACAGTACATAACATTTACTATAAAGGAAAATTAAGAAGATAAATAATATGATCATCTATCCCTTCACAGGATATTTCCTTACATATGGGATGACATTTAGGTGCTTTGTTGTTGATTGAGTGAACACCGATAGGCCACACATGAATGACAGAGTTGTAAAAAAAGTATTAACAGAGGTAGTGAGTGAGTGGTCACCGTAATCGCCGGATACATGCTGTGCTTGCAAACTACTGTTACTAGTCATGGTAGTATTCTGAAAAAGTGCAACTTCTACTTTCCTCGGCTTTGCTACTCTGGCATGGACGTGCGGTGTTACATGCTCGTCAAAGTAACACTCTTCATCCAGTGACCGTCTACTCTGTCTACATACACCTATGCTAACTAAAAGGAAGATACCATCCAGGCATCCATCCATTCAAAGTAAATGTCAATCATTCTTCTTAATGTCTGACTCTCAACTGGACAAACCTTACTTTTTCTCAGCGGAAAACAACCTTTTTATTTTATTTTGTAAACCGCCAGCCATGCATCCGTGCTTGACTTGCATTTGAATTTGAACCAAAGGATATATTGCGCACACATACAGTTTCTGTTTCACCCACCCAGGCAGTCCTCTTTTCTTTCTCCTTCCACCCAACCTTGCCTCAGCCTTCAACCGGCCATGCATCATTTCCCAGTCACCGCGGGCAGCATTCAAAAACACGTATCATTCTTTGCCAGTCATTAATTTTTACTCGCTCGTCCTTCCTTACACCCTTCTTTCCCTATTTGTTTATCCCATCCATCAAGTTAATCTCTGATCTAACTAAGCTTCTCGATAAAACTTTCACAGCTGAGTTGAAGTCAAATTTAGAGGAGGTCATTGGTTACTCGTCAACTCCCGCTGCTATTGCTAATGAGAAGTCAAGGATGACTGTCTTCTACCTGGTTGACAAAAACTTAGTTCTAAATTTGTAAGTCTTCTTAACAGTAAAGTGTACTTGTACTGTACAACATATACACCCCTGCAGAGAGGACACTCTGTAATCTCAATAAGTAAGGAATATAATAGCTTACCACTGCCCGCCACTACCGTGGCATCCCCCACAGCAGTTCCTGCTGGATGTGGTACCTCATCTGGCCCTGGAGTGCCCACCTCCGCGCTGGCCCCGGCACTGGTGGTTGGCTGTGCCGATGATGTTACGCCTAGAAAATGCATTTAATATTTTTAAATGCCATGTTCACCACTCCCTATTTTGTCTAGGAATGAATAAAAGTTACTAGTACTACATAAACAAATTTAATATTTTATGACTATCTAGTCTAAACTAAAATTTCCCTTTCTTCAGGGAAGGGTGTTTTTTATTTATGCTTAGCCATAACATGTGATGCTACACTTATTGACACAACTGATGAATGCTTGCTCTTTAACGTGCACCATTTTTATCATAACAGACAGAAGCTTCCCTTCTACGAACAAGAGCAAGATCATCATCATATGTTAGTCGGAGTCATCAACGATTCATCTCCACCAAGACTTTAAGTTCCATCCAGGTGAAGGCTCTCCTACACTTAATATGTGAAATCAGCCACTTTTCAGTCGTTCACCGTTTATCTTTTATGACATTGATTTCAATAAATGTTTTTATATAATGCACAATTTAAATTTTTACAGAGTATGCACTGAGCTAAATATTTTACTTTTAATAAAGCTTTAAAACTTACATAGACTCTGTGGTTTTTGGTCATGAGTGAGTGAGCGAAAGGGTTTGCAATTTACAAGCATGAGTCCGTGACTCTGAGAGGTCGGGACTCTGAATCCGTAGTCTTATGTTCTGGTTTGTATAATCATTGGGATTCATCGCTGCATTTGGGAGGTAAATAATGACTCTGACACACTAGCTAGTCAGTAAGGAGATTGGGGGTTCAACTTCTGTTATGACTGAGGTATGTGGAAAGGCTAACTGCGCCTATTATCACCAATGCCCTATTTTTTGTCCCTAGTTCTATATGTGCAGAATAGTCCCTGCAACGGTAGTAGTATGTCCTCCTATCCAATCAAAAAGTAAACTAGTATCTTATTCTTTGTGGCCATTGACATTTTATTGTTGGGAATTGTCAAAGCATAAGCATTTAGAAGACTTCAATAGACATTATGGACAACCCAGAGGACTACACTCAGTGCCTACAGCTGTTGCTGAATAGGAATTTTGTTTAACACCTTTTGCCACCTGTGCAAGCTTAGCTAGCTACACAGACATACTAATAATAATTTAGTAGTAGCACATAGAATCATAGTAGAGGCAGGATAAGAATTTAGAAACAGTCTACAAGAAGATCAAAGACGATTTAGTAAAAAATAGAATTATGAGGAACGTTTGGAATAAATAGGTGCTGTAAAAGATAGGGAAGTATAATTAACATTATTAACAGGAAAACTTACTGGGGCCAGCAGAGGAGCCCTCGGCGGACCTATCCTGGCCTTCCTGTTGTTCCTGCTCTGCCGGCGCCGCTACCTCCTCCTCTGTCCTCTTGCCCCTGGGGGAAGCTGATGTACAACATGAAAGAAAGACACAAAAATGGATGATTGTTGTCAACCAAATCAAACATTTTTTTAAAAAAACAATAACAAATTATTTCGGGGAAACAGACAATAATTGCACTAAATTTATTGACCTATCTGATGTGGTCTACTAGGATATTAGTATTGCTGGATTCGCGGACCGTCTACTTGGAAAGTTATGTAACTCACTAAACCAACTACCAAAAGGTTCTACTAGGACTGGCAGGCAGCACTCCGCAGCACGCGAAGTGACAGACACAGTCCGTCATGATTGCAGACCACTAAAAAGTTTCCTACTAAATTACCAGTCATAATATACTCAAACTATCAATCCACCACCACTATCTCTTCTTAGTGGCAGGAGTACAAAGGAAGGACTGGACTTGAGTCTCTAGTGTCTAGCATTACGCAGTTCTGTAAAGTACACTCATACATAATCACTCAGGCCAAATGAGCACAAAATTGAAAACAAGTAAGCATGTTAGCACCGCCAGTGAGCAGGCGAGCACCTGCAATCACAGAAGCTTTTGAAACATAATTTACCTGCAATGTAATCTCTAGTGTCTAGTATTACGCACTTCTGTAAAGTATACTCATACATAATCACCCAGGCCAAATGAGCACAAAATTGAAAACAAGTAAGCATAGTAGCACCGCCAGTGAGCAGGCGAGCACCTGCAATCACAGAAGCTTTTGAAACATAATTTACCTGCAATGTAATCGGCAGCATTCTTGCTCTTCGGAAAAAACAAATATTTGCAATATCATAACACAGAATAGGAGAAAACAAAGTAGTTATTAAATAGCTACTACTACTCATCAAGCCCAGGGATCTCGATGCCAAGCAGGTCGACCAGGTCTTGTTCCCGGTATAGGATGTCTGACCACCGGTGCGTCGCCTGGTTGTAGGTGCGCCGGACCCCAGACTCCCGATACATGGCCCGGCACACCTTCCCCCTTAGCTGGCAACGTTCCCGGAGCCCGTACCCGGTACTGTGCTGCCGCCTGCCGCGACGGTCTTGGGGAGGTGGCGCTGGACAAAGAAAACCAGTGTGGCAACCTCCACCGCGCTGACGATCTCCCGGGCAGTTACTGCTTGCCCCCTTAAGCGCCCGCAAGGGAGCCGGCTACAGGGTGGGGGACCCTTCACCTTCAGATTTTTGCTGGCTCCATTTGCCATGGTCCTGGACACTAAATAAAATAGGAAAGAATAGGGAAAGTAAGTAAAAGAAAAGAGAGCTAAAAAAAAGTAGTTTTTAAGTAACCAAAAGTAGAAAAAAACACCAAAATATAGATGTACAAAAATAAAGAGATAGATAATGAGTAAAAAAGATTTTTAAAAAATTCAAACAAACGATTACAAAGATTAAAGGAGTACTGAAAAAGCATGCCCAGAACCATAGCAATGAATGAAAAACAAGATGGCCTAGTCCATTGCGACCACGTTGGTAATTTTGCGCGATATTTCCGCCGCGAGCACGCAAAAACGGACACGAACACGCATTCGTGCTCCACGCGCAACGCAACCATGCAACTAGCGCCCAGAAACGGAAATACGCAACGCAAACAAGATGGCCGCGCCCATGTACGACCGCATGGGTAACTTCGTGGTAGCCGCGCTGAAAAAAAAACCCGCAAAAATAAAAAATCAGCAAATTCGCACAAATTCGCGGATTTTGCGGACAGCGGATTCGCTTTCGCGCTAATTCGCGTACCATGAATTCACATATTTCGCCCATATTTAGCCTGATGCTTTCCGTCCCTTGCTGCTTCTAATTCCTTGCTCTGCCTCGGCAAGGGTAATATTTAGGGGGTAGCGGGCCATAGACTGGGGTTTACAAAGTCCTCCGTAATATTATCAAGTTGGTTAAAAATACTGGAAAAATGTACCACCCACTCCTGGGTACTAACATGGCTCAACAATTTGGGGAAAGATTCATTTTTAAGAAATGTTGAGTAAACCGTTTCCAAGAACTTATTATTATATGTATTTGCAGCCTGAGTTAATTTATCCCAAGCCTTCTCTTGGAGTTCTCTCTTCCTCGTTTTACTGTTAGTTTATAATCTAATCTCAATTTTTTAACTAAGCCTTTATCTCTAGGGCTACTGGAGAGTGCTTATTTAAGCTGGTTCAGTGAATTAGTACAGGGATGGTTGAACCAGGCCCTATTCTGAATGTGTTTCCTGCTCGATGAAGTTGTTAGTATATTGTCAATGGAAGCACTTATTTTAAAGAAATTAGTTAGTATCGATATGGAATCACAGACCAATGGCTCAATTTTATAACAAAGTGGAAAAAACATCAAGAGCATGAGAATTATCAGGCCTTTTGTGGGAGATGCAAACTCTTTTCTCCACTGGATTCAAGCTAGCCTGGCTGGTGAAGGGTGATGCCATGAAACCGGTCCCAGAATGCTTGTTTCCGGTCCAGTTCAGGCTAGACTGTTCCCACAAGGAACAGGGTCAAGGCTGATTTGAATATGGCTGGGTCCAAACTGGGGTGGTGTGGTAAGCAAACGTCTGATGGATTAAACCCAGATCTTTGAGACTGGGGGTGAATGTTGGCATTGTCCAGCATTCTGTCCATCAATTGTTTCTTTTGCATATGTCGCCCTAAGTGGGAAGGGTGTGCCCAGACGTGGTCCGGTGCTCACTACACCACTAGATTGCACCTAGCCTGGCTGATGAAGGGTGATGCACTGAAACCGGTCCCAGGATGCTTGTTTCTGGTCCAGGGAGAACCTGATGTGGCAGTTCGGGCTGGACTGTTCCCTCAAGGAACAGGGTCAAGACTGATTTGCGTATGGTTGGGTTCAAACTAGGGTGGTGTGGTGAGCAAAAGAATGATGGATTAAACCCAGATCTCTGTGACTGGGGGTGAATGTTTACATTGTCCAGCATTCAGTCCATCAATTGTTTCTTTTGCATATGTTGCCCTAAGTGGAAAGGGTATGCCCAGACGTGGGTCCCGTGCTCACTACACCATTGGATTCAATCTAGCCTGGCTGATAAAGGGTGATGCCCTGAAACTGGTCCCAAGATGCTTGTTTCTGGTCCAGGGAGGACCTGATTTGGCAGTTCGGGCTGGACTGTTCCCACAAGGAACAGGGTCAAGGCTGATTTGCATATGTTTGGGTCCAAACTGGGGTGGTGTGGTGAGCAAAAGAATGATGGATTAAACCCAGATCTCTGTGACTGGGGGTAAATGTTTGCATTGTCCAGCATTCCGTCCATCAATTGTTTCTTTTGCATAACTCTTTACTCAAGCCTCATGATGACCCGATTAACCATCTACTTGAAGTTTTTACAGGGGAATGCAAACGTTTATCTAGACAAAACAACCATGGTACAGCAAGCAGTGTAGACATGCCAAGGTGGCTTTAATTAAATCTCTCAAAGCCAATAATTGGGAGCAAATCATATTGACCTTGAGAAATTACAAGGACGGGCTGCATTAAGCTAGATTAGGTTGGGAGGCAAGATGGCGCCCGCACGGCTGGACGTGCTGGACGTGTGAGCTGATCTCTCCCTGACCCACAGGTTTACGGCGTGGAGTAGCCGACGGTGATTTGAGACAGACCGTGAAAATAGCGGCGCAATGAGATAAACTGAAGACGGGAAAGATACGTGCGCAGCCTTTCACTTTTTCTCTTACAGTGTGGAAAATACTGCAAACGCGACGAAGAAGAGAACGCTGACGCCTGATGCTGAAGGTAGTTACAGCGCTGACGAGACTCTGCCGAGCCTGGTGGGCGGTAACTCTCACAGGTGCTGCTGCTTGGCTCCGCTACCAACGCTGTGAACGCCGCCTCACTGGAAGCTGTGTGGAGAGAGGAGCAGCAAGAGTTTTCGACGCTATGGCTCCGAAAGGTACACGGAAAAAACGAGACCCGGAGGCTAACACCACTCTGACTACAAGTGGAGGTGGGAAAGCTTTAAGTGGGGCTGCGGCAAAAAAAACTGGGGCAGGGGTAACTTCTGAAACTTCTGGTGCAGCTAAGCAAACAATCTCTACTCTGTTTTTGGCGGCAGAGGAGAAAAAACGAAAGGAAGCGGCTCGCAGCCCACAGTCAGCATCACAATTAAAGAATTGTACAGGAGAGCCTACTACGCTGACACCAAAAGAAGTGATGCGGAATGATAAATTGTCGGAGCAAGTATTAATTACGGTGTCACAAAACGCTAATACACCACTTGGCATCTCATCTGTGAATGAAAGCGTTGATGTTACTATAACAGACGGAGAGCCTAGCACGGGGTCATTAGAAGGGAAACGCTATAGAACCTCCTGTAGACTCGACCTTGGCAGAGAAAGGCTTGGCTGTAAGGGTGGATATGGCTGTAGCTAACGATGCAGAGTCTATGGATTTTTACTCAGTGTCAGAAAATTCAGCCTCTTCATGTGAAGATTTGGCTACACAGTACTCTAAGCAAATGCGTATGGAGGAAGTTGAAAGTGAGGCTGATGATGACGAAGCCGATGAATATACAGAAGAAAGCCCTATCACAGTGAGGGGTGAAGGGGATGCGATCTTGACACAGGGCGCTGTTGGAGGGTATCAAGAAGATCAGACGGATAATATAACTTTAGCCACGATTTATCAGACAATCCTAAGCCATATGGACAAAACTGAGCAGGAAATTCACAAAATTCAAAACTCTTGTCGGAAGCTCCAAAGCTCTATCGGGAGACTGGCAAAATCACAGTCTGAGTTCGGGGAAAGGTTTACTGAGGTTGAAGCACGAGTATCTAATATTGAAGATGAATTGGTCAAACAGAAATCGGTCACTGAGAATTTAAGTGCCAATAAAGAGGATTTACTATGGAAAATGGGCGACTTTGAAAATCGCGCTCGGCGCAACAATCTCAGACTTATGCAAATCCTGGAAGGTAAAGAAGGGCAGGATTCACGCAAGTTTATAGTTGAACTGTTCCAGAAGGCATTTCCGGATCTGAATAAATGGGATTGGGATCGAGAGATCGAGCGTGCCCATAGATATCCTTTTAACATCCAACTTCGAGCTGGACAAAATGCCACTAAACCTAGACCTTTTCTCGTGGCTTTTAACAACTTTCGTGCCAGAGAAGACATATATACGCACACCCGTCCAAATAGTAAAAGCATGGGTGAAGGGTTTACTTTTTTTGCAACACCAGACTATAGTAAACATACAATGGACACCCGTTGGCAGCTACGGCAGTTGGTGAATCAATTTCAAATAAAGGGCGCACAAGCCTATATTATGAACCTGGCGAAACGTAAAGTGATTCATAAGGAGAATACTAAGTTTTTTACTAATATTGCAGCTGCAAAGGAATATTTGCACTGTATAAAGGACTCTTAGATATTCAGACTTATCATACAGCATAAAAGTGACTGGATTAACGTGATTATTTATTAATATGAAAAGAAGTTAAAAGAATGCTATCCATGTTTGAGTTTAACGTATCAGTTACTGATTTAGATAATAGCCTTACATTCTGTATGATGTATAATATAGAAAGACTGCTGGTAACTTGTTTTCTCAGTTCTTCAAAAGGAATGGTTCTGCATTCAGGAGATTTAGTGTTTATCTTCTGGTCTTTGATAGTTAGAACTTGAAGGTATGGATATGATGATAAAAAATCTGCAGTTTATATATAAGATAAAAAACTGAATGGAAAGAAACCTGTGGGGGTGACGACAGGGGGGGTGGAACGCTCATTCCCATCACCAGGACCATAAGTCCGAAAGCCTCGGTAATGGAGGGGGGGGAGGGGGGGGTGACTGGGGGGTCAGGGGGTTATTGGTGGAGGGAGGCACTGGGGTTAAAGGGGGAAAAACCACGTTGGGGTCAAATGACTGTATAGAACTGATAAGAAGGTCACATATTTATTATTATAGTACTAGTCAGGATAGGATGGGATTTATTAAAACAACAATAAATCTTGTAAGTGGAGAAGGCAAAGATGGTAAAGATGGTGGGAAAGAACTGTGATGGCTAGGAATATCAAAATTTGTTCTTTTAATGTTTCGGGTCTCAACAATATAAATAAAAGGAAGAGGATTGCTTCTGAAATTCGTTTTTTGAAACCAGATATCTTGTGTTTACAGGAGACCCATCTCCCTTGGGAGAAAAGGGGCCTAGCTGCTGATTTAGGGTATGCAGTGCTAGTAGCATCTCAGCAAACAAGCTTGATCAGAGGGGTAATGATCCTGATTAGACCGTGTTTAGGCACGCTTGTACGTAGCTTGACGGACAGGTTGAGTAGATGGGTGATTGCGACATTAAATATAGGAGGCACACACATAACGTTATGTTCAATTTATGGATCTAATTTGGATGAGGGGGATGTATTTGAGTATTTAAACTCTGAGTTGGCTAATTGGAGTTCTCCTTTGGTTGTGTGTGGGGACTTGAACATTAATCTGGCGGTTGGGGAGTTAGAGGCTGGAGCAGAGAATTATAAGGGGCGAAAACCACGGGTTTTTAAAGCACTATACAATTTAGTTAAGGATTACGCGCTGGTTGACATTTGGAGCAAAAACTATCCAACATTACCAGGGTATACCTATTACTCCTCACCACATAGGAAGTTTGTCCGCTTGGACTATTTCTTTACCTCAACTAGTATTCAATCCAATATAAAGATTCAGTTATATCCTAGGGTAACATCGGACCACTCCCCTTTGATAATTGAGATTACCCATGTCGGAGAAATGAAACAAAGTAGGAGTTTTTCGTTTGACAGGAAGCTTTGCCTAGACGAACAATACAGAGAATATATGGGTAAATGGATTGTAGAATTCATACAGAACAACAGGAATTCCACTAATGTTGAGATAATTTGGGATACTTGGAAAGCATGTTTTAGAGGGGAAGCGGTGAGTTATGGACTTTATCATCAAAATCAGCAACTGGGAAAAATGCGGGACTTGTATGGTCAGCTGTGTAAAGCTGAAGAATATCTGATTAAAGAAATAGAGAAGAGGGATAATACGATTAAAATCCAGGAGTATGAGGGGTTAATTGCCAAATGCCGTGCTAACATCACAGGAGTTTGGTCTGAGGAGATAGCTCGGAAATATTTAATATATAGAAGGTATATCCATGAGTATGGGGAGGCTATAGGAAGGGTACTGGCTCTAAAATTAAAAATGAAGGAGTCTGCTCGCCAAATTGCGAAAATGCAAGATAAAAGTGGTGTGGTGCATGAAGACCCAGAGAAAATATTGGAAATATTATATAAGTTTTATACTGAGTTATATACTCATCAATCTACTTTATCTCCTGGTGTCTTCTTGCATGAGATCATCTTTACTAAATTAACAGACTCTGAGAAAGAGGGTTAGATCAGCCTTTTTCAATGGAAGAATTGGAAAGAGCAGTCAAAAATATTCCGAACGGGAAGGCAGCTGGCCCGGGCAGCTCGCCCATATTTATATGCTGCTCGTGTAACTTCCTAGGCGGATGCTAGGAGGCTTTGGGAAATAGCGCTTCTAACTATTTTACCTGCCCTCCCTCTACTGCATTTGGATCCCTGCCCTTTGTGTCCGCTCCCTCATTCTCCCTTAGCGTCCACGGAGTTTATCGTGGCGTTTTAAATATTTTAATTATTTGGTGTTTTGGTGAGGGACTCTGCATATTTATGCACTTTATTTCTGTGGCATTACTGTAACACTCTTGCCCAGCACCCAGGGCGGCTACCGGCCGATTTTCGGGCCGAGGCTCCCGGGCGCCGCATTTTGGCAGCGGCCATCTTTGGTTGGGCACTACTGCTTGAGGCGCTCTAGTCGCCTGTATTTAAGCAGCCTACGAGAGCGTCCGTGTGATTGCTGCTCGTGTAACTTCCTAGGCGGATGCTAGGAGGCTTTGGGAAATAGCGCTTCTAACTATTTTACCTGCCCTCCCTCTACTGCATTTGGATCCCTGCCCTTTGTGTCCGCTCCCTCATTCTCCCTTAGCGTCCACGGAGTTTATCGTGGCGTTTTAATTATTTTAATTATTTGGTGTTTTGGTGAGGGACTCTGCATATTTATGCACTTTATTTCTGTGGCATTACTGTAACACTCTTGCCCAGCACCCAGGGCGGCTACCGGCCGATTTTCGGGCCGAGGCTCCCGGGCGCCGCATTTTGGCAGTGGCCATCTTTGGTTGGGCACTACTGCTTGAGGCGCTCTAGTCGCCTGTATTTAAGCAGCCTACGAGAGCGTCCGTGTGATTGCTGCTCGTGTAACTTCCTAGGCGGATGCTAGGAGGCTTTGGGAAATAGCGCTTCTAACTATTTTACCTGCCCTCCCTCTACTGCATTTGGATCCCTGCCCTTTGTGTCCGCTCCCTCATTCTCCCTTAGCGTCCACGGAGTTTATCGTGGCGTTTTAAATATTTTAATTATTTGGTGTTTTGGTGAGGGACTCTGCATATTTATGCACTTTATTTCTGTGGCATTACTGTAACACTCTTGCCCAGCACCCAGGGCGGCTACCGGCCGATTTTCGGGCCGAGGCTCCCGGGCGCCGCATTTTGGCAGCGGCCATCTTTGGTTGGGCACTACTGCTTGAGGCGCTCTAGTCGCCTGTATTTAAACAACTGGTTATGACTCCGCGCAGTGGACGCGAACAGTGGTCGCGCCGCATTCGCGCCGGAGTCGAGCCAGAGTCCAGCCCGTCTGCGCCCGTCAGCGACAAGGAGGCGCCAGGGGCCAGCTACCATGTTGCAGGTGATTCATTCCATCTTTCCTCTGCCCTGCGAGCCCTAAAACCTTCCAGGCTACCCTGTCATCACTCCCTCACTCCTGAAATTCTTGCCGAGACCCCCATATGTGGCTGTATGCACAAACAAACTACGTCTACCTTGCCAGATGATGCTATCCATTGCCCTCCTCTGGCTAAGCCATCCCCCTCTCCCACTGTCTACACGGGTCTTCTTCTGAATACCCGCTCCTTGGTCAAAAATAACATCTCCTTCAGAGACCTTATTTCACAGGAAAAGCCCACCTGGGCCTTCATTACTGAAACTTGGGCATCAGAATCCTCACAGCCCGATCTGATTAATGCTATTCCTGAGGGTTACTCGCTGGCTAGAATGGACAGAGTAGGCCGTGTGGGAGGCGGTCTGGGGATACTCCACCTCAGCTCTGTAAAATGCAGGACCGTCCATCTGTCCTCTCCATCCGAACACCTACAGGCAATGCATTTCACTCTCACCCCTTCCCCCACTATCTCCTTCACCGGGATTTTGGTCTATAGACCCCCTGGCCCTAGGTCGGCGTTCTGCTCTCAACTCCTTAATATTCTAGAGCCCTATATCGACGGGCCCTCCCTTAAAATCTTGGGAGATTTTAATTTCCATTTGGAAAAACATACCTCCCCTGATACTTCCCAATTGTTGGATGCTCTATCCTCTTATGCCATACCTCTGCTGGGGACTGGGCCCACTCATCTAGCTGGCCACACCCTAGATGGCATTTTTAGTAACGACTCCCGACTCTCTATTGGTATCCCCTTCCCTCTGTCCTGGTCAGACCATTTTGCAGTTCTTTTCTGTCTTTCCCCCCCCTTTCTCAATGGCCCCCAGCACCATCATACTAAGTGGGTCTTGAGAAGGAACTTTGGGGAGATTACTAATAACTCCCTTGCCCCTTTCCTGGTCACGCACAAGCGTTTTCTCACCGGTGATGTCCACTCAATGGCTCTTGACCTTTCCAATTCACTGACGGAGGCTGTCAACTCACTCGCCCCGGCTAGCCTTCACTATTCTGCTAGAAAACGGCCCTCTGCCCCCTGGTACTCTGAATCCCTTAGGAATCTTAGACAAGGCTGTAGAAGGCAGGAAAGGCTCTGGAGGACACACCCTGACCCTATAGAGAGGGAAAAACACAGAGCTCTCCTTAGAGACTATAAAGCGGCTGTACTTAGGGATAAACAGGCTCATTACTCCAAACTTACGTCCTCCCTCAAATCACCCGGTGATCTATTCAAGATTGTGGATAATCTCTCCCTCATTCAGACGCCTGATCCTATAACACCCTCACAGGCTCTATGTGATCAGATTTCCACTTTCTTTCATGAGAAGATCATGAATATTTACACAGATCTGGAATCTTGTAACTCCAGTCCTCTTTCTGCCTCTTCCCTGACCTCCCCGGTTGTCTCGGTCCCTACCCCCTCCCACTCTTTTTCCCAATTCCCCGTTATCACTCTTACCCATCTGAACTCTCTGCTGGACAAGTTAAAGTCCGGATCTCCACTGGACCCATGTCCCCTTAAGGTCCTTAAAGATTGCAGACACACTATCCTTCCGCCTTTGATGGATGTGATGAACATGGCCATTTCAGAGGGGATTTACCCCCTCCCCTGGAAGTTGGCCATTGTAAAGCCCTTACTCAAAAAACCTACTCTGGACCCAGGGACATTAAAGAACTTCCGTCCCATCTCCCTTCTCCCTGCCCCTGCTAAACTACTGGAGTCTCATCTCAACCTCCATCTAAGTGCGTTCCTTGATAGTACCAACTCTCTTGATCACTCTCAGCATGGCTTCCGGAGGACCCACAGCACTGAGTCGGCACTCACAGTGGTGGTCGATAGTATTCGCTCTAAGGTCGACACCGGTCAAACCACCTTACTGGTGCTACTTGACCTTACGGCGGCTTTCGACACCCTGTCTCCCTCCATTCTTGTTAGCCGACTCAGTGAGCTGGGAGTAAAGGGTTCTGCACTTAATCTTCTTGCCTCCTTTCTCGACCAACGGAAGCAAAGGGTCAAGCTAGGCGAGCACATGTCATCTGTTAAAGCCGTGAAGTGTGGGGTCCCTCAGGGATCCTCACTGAGCCCGACGCTTTTTAACATTTATGTTGCTCCTCTCGCCAAGCTTATAAGATCCTTTGGGCTGGAAGTGCTCTCCTACGCCGACGACACGCAGATTATGGCTTCCATCTCCCAATCTGTGAGCTCCACTGCGCATAATTTTAAAAACTGCATGGAGTCGGTCGCCGGATGGATGGTCAAGAACTTCCTTAAATTGAATGGCGAGAAAACGGAGGTCCTTGTCTTTGGGGGCAAAAGTGAGACCTGGTCCCTGGATTGGTGGCCGTCTGTTCTTGGGGCTTGCCCTGTGCCGACGTTCTCTGCCCGCAACCTTGGGATCATTTTGGACACCTCCCTTTCTCTGGACAAGCAGGTTAGTAGGACTGTGTCCACCTGCTGCAATGCCCTGAGGATTCTTAGAAAGATCACTCATTATCTTTCCCCTGGGGCACGCAAACAGGTGGCCATAGCAGTCATTGCCTCCAGACTTGACTACTGCAATGCCCTTTATTTCGGCATTAGCAGTGGTCTTATCCAGCGCCTCCAGACCGTTCAGAACGCGGCGGCCCGGTTTGTTGTAGGCGCCCCTAAACGTTCTTCGGGTACTTCCATCAGAAAAGACCTGCACTGGCTCCCTATGCAGGCAAGAATCAACTTTAAGGCCTTATGCCTTACTCATCGTGCCCTGAATCAATCTGGACCAGAGGCAATACGTGCTCTTGTGGCCCATTATGTCCCCGGGAGGACACTGCGCTCATCCAGCAAATGTCTACTTACTGTCCCCCGCATCGCCAAAGCCAGATGGGGTGGAAGGTCCTTTCGCTTCCTTGCGCCCAGACTCTGGAATACGCTCCCAAATGATCTCAAGGGGATCCCTTCACATATACATTTCCGTAAGGCACTTAAGACTTGGCTATTCCAACAAGCCTATCTCTAATTCCCCCCTGGTTGATTTATGAGCTCTCTTGATTCCACTCTCAGCGCCTTGATGCCTCCGGGTTTAGTAGCGCTTTCTGCATATAAATTTTCTTTAATAAGGGGAGGTGTATAAATGTTTTTTTGAACCTTTAAAAACTCTTATGTTGGAGACTTTTAGAATGGCACAACTGGGGAGAGCTCCACAGTCATGGGATGATGCCTCAATTGTAGTTTTCGCAAAAAAAGGGAAAGCCCCAGAACAGCCCGCTTCATATCGGCCCATATCTTTACTAAATTGCGATAGCAAGATTTACTCGAAGATGCTTGCAAACCGTATGGCTAAGGTCATAACACCTTTAGTATCATTGACTCAGCACGGGTTTATCCCAAATAGAGGAAGTGTAGCACATGTTAATAAGGTGATTACCTTGATAGACATAGCTGAAATCGAGAGAAGAGACTTAGCGTTGATATTACTCGACGCTGAGAAAGCGTTTGATCGCGTAGAGTGGACATATTTATGGGCAGTAATGAATAAAATGGGATTTGGTAAAAACTTCCTGAGAGCTATTAAGGCATTGCACATGTCACCTAACGCGAGAGTGGTAGATATGGGCCGAAAGTCGGAAAGGATAGTTATTACAAGATGCACACGCCAGGGATGCCCTTGCTCTCCACTTCTCTTCGCGTTATTTATCAATCCATTCATAATTAAATTGCTAGAGTCACCACATATTAAACCATTCTATGCTTCAAACATACCTCACTCAGTATTCGCATATGCGGATGATATAGACATTATTACCACTGATCCTGGGCAGGCAATGAAAGAGATTGAACGCCTGGCCATTGATTTTGGAAATAGCTCCGGTTATAAGTTAAATGCTGCAAAAACACAGGTGCTTTGTTCAGATAGCGTTCAATTCAATGACCATAGGGTTACTCCGGAAGTGACATATTTAGGTATTATAATTAAATCTCACACACAAGAGATAGTGGACGCTAACAGGGATTAGATATTGCAACAACTCAAGCAATCTTTAGACAGATGGGGGAGACTCCAATTGTCCATAATTGGGAGAGGTAATATCATCAAGATGAACATGCTAGCCAAGATATTATATTTATATCGCAGTATTCCTTTAGAGATACCCTTAAATCATATTTATAAGTTGCAAACTTTATGTATAAAATTATTTTGGGCACCTGGTAAAACTAGGTGAGCAATGAAATGGTTGACTTTGCCAATAGAGAGAAGTGGGAGTGGGATTCCGGATTTTGTGTTTTATTACTATGTTTGTTTTTTACAAAGAAGGAGAATTTTGTTGACTGGAGAACCAACTGAGGACCCTGCTGAGTCCCTGTCAATATTTTATATATTACTGGGGGAGCGTGCAAAGGGTTGTTTGTTAAAAGAGTTGAAGGGGAATTACTACAATCACACCCGTTTTAAGGTGGTTGAATCCGCGTATAAAGTTTGGAGAAAGGTTGTGAGGATTATGAAGTTAGAGAGAATTTCATATTACACTCCTTTTTCAGCGGAGAAAATACTTCCATCGATATTCTGGGACAGTGTTGCGAAGGAATGGAGCAAGAAAGGGGTGGTCAGAATTGGTGATTTATTTGATGCAGACGGAATATTTAGATCTTTTTCAAATATGGGAAGCAAATATCAGCTATCTCATTCTTCTTTTTTTAAATATCTACAAGTATGAGATTTTTGGGTAAAGAAAGTAAACACACCCACTCCTAACAAATCAATAGAGGCAATTTGATTGAAAAAAAGGATTGGTATGATATATCGGCTGCTGACGGAATATAAACCTGACGACTTGAACAAATATAATGTATACTGGCAGAATCAGTTGGAGGAAACTGACTTAAATGTTGTAGATACAATCATGATGGCAAAGGATATGTGTTTGTCAGCTAATTTGAAAGTGCAGGTATATAAGACTATATTTAGATTATACTACACGCCCAAACGAATGGCAACATGGGGGCCTATGTATGATCGAAAATGCTTTTGGTGTGGAGGGGAAGATGCAGATGTTGTTCATGTCTTCTACAACTGTTCCAAATTATCGTCTTTCATCTCCAGCATTGAAAGGTTTATATCTTTAGTTACTCACTATCCTATTAAAATATCCCCCGCACTAATGTTAGTAGGGGTGGGGCAATGAGTCAACAATATTGTGAAGTTATGTAAATTTAAGAACTTTTTATTTTTAGCAATGGCCACTGCCCGGTTATGTATAGCCACGGAATGGCTACAACCTGAAGCACCGATGTTTGAATTTTGGCGAAGGAAACTATCCAATGTATATGAATTGGAATGGAATCTGTACGCTCTAAAGGGTGTTAAGAAAAAACGATTAGGTATATCGATATGGGGGGCGCTTAAAGACTATCTAGAGGAATAGTTTATGGATCTACGTATATGTTATATGAATTTGGTAATCTTGTCCTCCCCGTTTGATTCAGACAATTTTGTAAAAGAAGATTATGGATATGTATATTTTTGGATGCTGTGAATGTATTACTCGTCAAATGACCCAACTGTGGTAATAAAAAAATAAAATAAAAAAAAAAGAATGATGGATTAAACCCAGATATCTGTGGCTGGGTGTGAATGTTTGCATTGTCCAGCATTCCGACCATCAATTGTTTCTTTTGCATATGTCGCCCTAAGTGGGAATGGTATGCCCAGACGTGGGTCTCGTGCTCACTACACCACTGGATTCAATCTAACCTGGCTGATGAAGGGTGATGCCCTGAAACCGGTCCCAGGATGCTTGTTTCTGGTCCAGGGAGGACCTGATTTGGCAGTTTGGGCTGGACTGTTCCCACAAGGAACAGGGTCCAGACTGATTTGCATATGGCTGGGCACAAACTGGGGTGGTGTGGTGAGCAAAAGAATAATGGATTAAACCCAGATCTCTGTGACTGGTGGTGAATGTTTGCATTGTCCAGCATTCCGTCCATCAATTGTTTCTTTTGCATATGTCGCCCTAAGTGGGAAGGGTATGCCCAGACGTGGGTCCCGTGCTCACTACACCACTGGATTCAATCTAACCTGGCTGATGAAGGGTGATGCCCTGAAACCGGTCCCAGGATGCTTGTTTCTGGTCCAGGGAGGACCTGATTTGGCAGTTCAGGCTGGACTGTTCCCACAAGGAACAGGGTCAAGACTGATTTGCATATGGCTGAGTCCAAACTGGGGTGGTGTGGTGAGCAAAAGAATGATGGATTAAACCCAGATCTCTGTGACTGGGGGTGAATGTTTGCATTGTCCAGCATTCCGTCCATCAATTGTTTCTTTTGCATAACTCTTTACTCAAGCCTCATGATGACCCGATTAACCATCTACTTGAAGTTTTTACAGGGGAATGCAAACGTTTATCTAGACAAAACAACCATGGTACAGCAAGCAGTGTAGACATGCCAAAGTGGCTTTAATTAAATCTCTCAAAGCCAATAATTGGGAGCAAATCATATTGACCTTGAGAAATTACAAGGACGGGCTGCATTAAGCTAGATTAGGTTGGGAGGCAAGATGGCGCCCGCACGGCTGGACGTGCTGGACGTGTGAGCTGATCTCTCCCTGACCCACAGATTTACGACGTGGAGTAGCCTCCGGTGATTTGAGACAGACCGTGAAAATAGCGGCGCAATGAAATAAACTGAAGACGGGAAAGATACGTACGCAGCCTTTCACTTTTTCTCTTACCGTGTGGAAAATACTGCAAACGCGACGAAGAAGAGAATGCTGACGCCTGATGCTGAAGGTAGTTACAGCGCTGACGAGACTCCGCCGAGCCTGGTGGGCGGTAACTCTCACAGGTGCTGCTGCTTGGCTCTGCTACGAACGCTGTGAACGCCGCCTCACTGGAAGCTGTGTGGAGAGAGGAGCAGCAAGAGTTTTCGACGCTATGGCTCCGAAAGGTACACGGAAAAAACGAGACCCGGAGGCTCACACCACTCTGACTGCAAGTTGAGGTGGGAAAGCTTTAAGTGGGGCTGCGGCAAAAAAAAACTGGGGCAGGGGTAACTTCTGAAACTTCTGGTGCAGCTAAGCAAACAATCTCTACTCTGTTTTTGGCGGCAGAGGAGAAAAAACGAAAGGAAGCGGCGCGCAGCCCACAGTCATCATCACAATTAAAGAATTGTACAGGAGAGCCTACTACGCTGACACCAAAAGAAGTGATGCGGAATGATAAATTGTCGGAGCAAGTATTAATTACGGTGTCACAAAACGCTAATACACCACTTGGCATCTCATCTGTGAATGAAAGCGTTGATGTTACTATAACAGACGGAGAGCCTAGCACGGGGTCATTAGAGGGAAACGCTATAGAACCTCTTGTAGGCTCGACCTTAGCAGAGAAAGGCTTGGCTGTAAGGGTGGATATGGCTGTAGCTAACGATGCAGAGCCTATGGATTTTTACTCAGTGTCAGAAAATTCAGCCTCTTCATGTGAAGATTTGGCCACACAGTACTCTAAGCAAATGCGTATGGAGGAAGTTGAAAGTGAGGCTGATGATGACGAAGCCGATGAATATACAGAAGAAAGCCCTATCACTGTGAGGGGTGAAGGGGATGCATCCTTGACAGAGGGCGCTGTTGGAGGGTATCAAGAAGATCAGACGGATAATATAACTTTAGCCACGATTTATCAGACAATCCTAAGCCATATGGACAAAACTGAGCAGGAAAGTCACAAAATTCAAAACTCTTGTCGGAAGCTCCAAAGCTCTATCCGGAGACTGGCAAAATCACAGTCTGAGTTCGGGGAAAGGTTTACTGAGGTTGAAGCACGAGTATCTAATATTGAAGATGAATTGGTCAAACAGAAATCGGTCACTGAGACTTTAAGTGCCAATAAAGAGGATTTACTATGGAAAATGGCCGACTTTGAAAATCGCGCTCGGCGCAACAATCTCAGACTTATGCAAATCCTGGAAGGTAAAGAAGGGCAGGATTCACGCAAGTTTATAGTTGAACTGTTCCAGAAGGCATTTCCGGATCTGAATAAATGGGATTGGGATCGAGAGATCGAGCGTGCCCATAAATATCCTTTGAACATCCAACTTCGAGCTGGACAAAATGCCACTAAACCTAGACCTTTTCTCGTGGCTTTTAACAACTTTCGTGCCAGAGAAGACATATATACGCACACCCGTCCAAATAGTAAAAGCATGGGTCAAGGGTTTACTTTTTTTGCAACACCAGACTATAGTAAACATACAATGGACACCCGTTGGCAGCTACGGCAGTTGGTGAATCCATTTCAAATAAAGGGTGCACAAGCCTATATTATGAACCCGGCGAAACTTAAAGTGATTCATAAGGAGAATACTAAGTTTTTTACTAATGTTGCAGCCGCAAAGGAATATTTGCACTGTATAAAGGACTCTTAGATATTCAGACTTATCATACAGCATAAAAGTGACTGGATTAACGTGATTATTTATTAATATGAAAAGAAGTTAAAAGAATGCTATCCATGTTTGAGTTTAACGTATCAGTTACTGATTTAGATAATAGCCTTACATTCTGTATGATGTATAATATAGAAAGGCTGCTGGTAACTTGTTTTCTCAGTTTTTCAAAAGGAATGGTTCTGCATTCAGGAGATTTAGTGTTTATCTTCTGGTCTTTGATAGTTAGAACTTGAAGGTATGGATATGATGATAAAAAATCTGCAGTTTATATATAAGATAAAAACTGAATGGAAAGAAACCTGTGGGGGTGACGACAGAGGGGTGGAAAGCTCATTCCCATCACCAGGACCATAAGTCCGAAAGCCTCGGTAATGGAGGAGGGGAAGGGGGAGGGTGACTGGGGGGTCAGGGGGTTATTGGTGGAGGGAGGCACTGGGGTTAAAGGGGGAAAAAACCACGTTGGGGTCAAATGACTGTATAGAACTGATAAGAAGGTCACATATGTATTATTATAGTACTAGTCAGGATAGGAATGGATTTATTAAAACAACAATAAATCTTGTAAGTGGAGAAGGCAAAGATGGTAAAGATGGTGGGAAAGAACTGTGATGGCTAGGAATATCATAAGTTGTTCTTTTAATGTTTCGGGTCTCAACAATATAAATAAAAGGAAGAGGATTGCTTCTGAAATTCGTTTTTTGAAACCAGATATCTTGTGTTTACAGGAGACCCATCTCCCTTGGGAGAAAAGGGGCCTAGCTGCTGATTTAGGGTATGCAGTGCTAGTAGCATCTCAGCAAACACGCTTGATCAGAGGGGTAATGATCCTGATTAGACCGCGTTTAGGCACGCTTGTACGTAGCTTGACGGACAGGTGGGGTAGATGGGTGATTGCGACATTAAATATAGGAGGCACACACATAACATTATGTTCAATTTATGGATCTAATTTGGATGAGGGGGAAGTATTTGGGTATTTAAACTCTGAGTTGGCTAATTGGAGTTCTCCTTTGGTTGTGTGTGGGGACTTGAACATTAATCTGGCGGTTGGGGAGTTAGAGGCTGGAGCAGAGAATTATAAGGGGCAAAAACCACGAGTTTTTAATGCACTATACAATTTAGTTAAGGATTAAGTGCTGGTTGACATTTGGAGCAAAAACTATCCAACATTACCTATTACTCCTCACCACATAGAAAGTTTGTCCGCTTGGACTATTTCTTTACCTCAACTAGTATTCAATCCAATATAAAGATTCAGTTATATCCTAGGGTAACATCGGACCCCTCCCCTTTGATAATTGAGGTTACCCATGTCGGAGAAATGAAACAAAGTAGGAGTTTTTCGTTTGACAGGAAGCTTTGCCTAGACGAACAATACAGAGAATATATGGGTAAATGGATTGTAGAATTCATACAGAACAACAGGAATTCCACTAATTTTGAGATAATTTGGGATACTTGGAAAGCATGTTTTAGAGGGGAAGCGGTGAGTTATGGACTTTATCATCAAAATCAGGAACGGGGAAAAATGCGGGACTTGTATGGTCAGCTGTGTAAAGCTGAAGAATATCTGATTAAAGAAATAGAGAAGAGGGATAATACGATTAAAATCCAGGAGTATGAGGGGTTAATTGCCAAATGCCGTGCTAACATCACAGGAGTTTGGTCTGAGGAGAAAGCTCGGAAATATTTAATATATAGAAGGTATATCCATGAGTATGGGGAGGCTATAGGAAGGGTACTGGCTCTAAAATTAAAAATGAAGGAGTCTGCTCGCCAAATTGCGAAAATGCAAGATAAAAGTGGTGTGGTGCATGAAGACCCAGAGAAAATATTGGAAATATTATATCAGTTTTATACTGAGTTATATACTCATCAATCTACTTTATCTCCTGGTGTCTTCTTGCATGAGATCATCTTTACTAAATTAACAGACTCTGAGAAAGAGGGTTAGATCAGCCATTTTCAATGGAAGAATTGGAAAGAGCAGTCAAAAATATTCCGAACGGGAAGACAGCTGGCCCTGATTTTACTCCAGGGGAGGTGTATAAATGTTTTTTTGAACCTTTAAAAACTCTTATGTTGGAGACTTTTAGAATGGCACAACTGGGGAGAGCTCCACAGTCATGGGATGATGCCTCAATTGTAGTTTTCGCAAAAAAAGGAAAAGCCCCAGAACAGCCCCCTTCATATCGGCCCATATCTTTACTAAATTGCGATAGCAAGATTTACTCGTAGATGCTTGCAAACCGTATGGCTAAGGTCATAACACCTTTAGTATCATTGACTCAGCACGGGTTTATCCCAAATAGAGGAAGTGTAGCACATGTTAATAAGGTGATTACCTTGATAGACATAGCTGAAATCGAGAGAAGAGACTTAGCGTTGATATTACTCGACGCTGAGAAAGTGTTTGATCGCGTAGAGTGGACATATTTATGGGCAGTAATGAATAAAATGGGATTTGGTAAAAACTTCCTGAGAGCTATTAAGGCATTGTACATGTCACCTAACGCGAGAGTGGTAGCTATGGGCCGAAAGTCGGAAAGGATAGTTATTACAAGAAGCACACGCCAGGGATGCCCTTGCTCTCCACTTCTCTTCGCGTTATTTATCAATCCATTCATAATTAAATTGCTAGAGTCACCACATATTAAACCATTCTATGCTTCAAACATACCTCACTCAGTATTCGCATATGCGGATGATATAGACATTATTACCACTGATCCTGGGCAGGCAATGAAAGAGATTGAACGCCTGGCCATTGATTTGGGAAATTGCTCCGGTTATAAGTTAAATGCTGCAAAAACACAGGTGCTTTGTTCAGATAGCATTCAATTCAATGACCATAGGGTTACTCCGGAAGTGACATATTTAGGTATTAAAATTAAATCTCACACACAAGAGATAGTGGACGCTAACTGGGATAAGATATTGCAACAACTCAAGCAATCTTTAGACAGATGGAGGAGACTCCAATTGTCCATAATTGGGAGAGGTAATATCATCAAGATGAATGTGCTAGCCAAGATATTATATTTATATCGCAGCATTCCTTTAGAGATACCCTTAAATCATATTTATAAGTTGCAAACTTTATGTATAAAATTCTTTTGGGCACCTGGTAAAAGTAGGTGAGCAATGAAATGGTTGACTTTGCCAATAGAGAGAGGTGGGCGTGGGATTCCGGATTTTGTGTTTTATTACTATGTTTGTTTTTTACAAAGAAGGAGAATTTTGTAAACTGGAGAACCAACTGAGGACCCTGCTGAGTCCCCGTCTATATTTTGTATATTACTGGGGGAGCGTGCAAAGGGTTGTTTGATAAAAGAGTTGGAGGGGAATTACTACAAGCACACCCGTTTTAAGGTGGTTGAATCCGTGTATAAAGTTTGGAGAAAGGTTGTGAGGATTATGAAGTTAGAGAGAATTTCATATTACACTCCTTTTTCAGCGCAGAAAATACTTCCATCGATATTCTTGGACAGTGTTGCGAAGGAATGGAGCAAGAAAGGGGTGGTCAGAATTGGTGATTTATTTGATGCAGATGGAATATATAGATCTTTTTCAAATATGGGAAGCAAATATCAGCTATCTCATTCTTCTTTTTTTAAATATCTACAAGTTAGAGATTTTTGTGTAAAGAAAGTAAACATACCCACTCCTAACAAATTAATAGAGGCAATTTGATTGAAAAAAAGGATTGGTATGATATATCGGCTGCTGACGGAATATAAACCTGACGACTTGAACAAATATAATGTATACTGGCAGAATCAGTTGGAGGAAACTGACTTAAATGTTGTAGATACAATCATGATGGCAAAGGATATGTGTTTGTCAGCTAATTTGAAAGTGCAGGTACATAAGACAATATTTAGATTATACTACACGCCCAAACGAATGGCAACATGGGGGCCTATGTATGATGGAAAATGCTTTCGGTGTAGAGGGGAAGATGCAGATGTTGTTCATGTCTTCTACAACTGTTCCAAATTATCGTCTTTCATCTCCAGCATTGAAAGGTTTATATCTTTAGTTACTCACTATCCTATTAAAATATCCCCCGCACTAATGTTTGTAGGGGTGGGGCAATGTGTCAACAATATTGTGAACTTATGTAAATTTAAGAACTTTTTATTTTTAGCAATGACCACTGCCCGGTTATGTATAGCCATGGAATGGTTACAACCTGAAGCACCGATGTTTAAATTTTGGCGAAGGAAACTGTTCAATGTATATGAATTGGAATGGAATCTGTACACTCTAAAGGGTGTTAAGAAAAAACGATTAGGATATCGATATGGGGGCTCTTAAAGACTATCTAGAGGAATAGTTTATGGATCTACGTATATGTTATATGAATTTGGTAATCTTGTCCTCCCCGTTTGATTCAGACAATTTTGTAAAAGAAGATTATGGATATGTATATTTTTGGATGCTGTGAATGTATTACTCGTCAAATGACCCAACTGTGGTAATAAAAAAAAAAAAAAGATGGATTAAACCCAGATATCTGTGGCTGGGTGTGAATGTTTGCATTGTCCAGCATTCCGACCATCAATTGTTTCTTTTGCATATGTCGCCCTAAGTGGGAAGGGTATGCCCAGACGTGGGTCTCGTGCTCACTACACCACTGGATTCAATCTAACCTGGCTGATGAAGGGTGATGCCCTAAAACCGGTCCCAGGATGCTTGTTTCTGGTCCAGGGAGGACCTGATTTGGAAGTTTGGGCTGGACTGTTCCCACAAGGAACAGGGTCAAGACTGATTTGCATATGGCTGGGCACAAACTGGGGTGGTGTGGTGAGCAAAAGAATAATGGATTAAACCCAGATCTCTGTGACTGGTGGTGAATGTTTGCATTGTCCAGCATTCCGTCCATCAATTGTTTCTTTTACATATGTCGCTCTAAGTGGGAAGAGTATGCCCAGACGTGGGTCCCGTGCTCAATACACCATTGGATTCAATCTAACCTGGATGATGAAGGGTGATGCCCTGAAACCGGTCCTGGAATGGTTGTTTCTGGTCCAGGGAGGACCTGATTTGGCAGTTCGGGCTGGACTGTTCCCACAAGAAATACTACGGGGCAATCGGACGTATGACCAAGAAACGCCGGCCGGGAGTGGAGACGCGATAGCTGCAGACTCACAAGAGACAGAAAACAAAAGATTGGGCACAGCCAAGTATCCACTCCGTTCTATACTCTGCTACATGAGGAGCAAGATACAAGCCAAGTTATAACAAAGCGGGGGCTCCCTATCCAGCAGTCGCGACCAGTGCGTTAACGCTAACAAACAACAACAAATACAGATAACCCCTTTGCACGCTTGATGCAAGATTTCACCACCGGAAAAGAATAAACAACAAGGAATTCCATAGCAAGAAAAAAGAATAGCCCTGCTTTATAATATGCCCGTGCAGGACAATCAGAGAAGTCCTCCCTGAGTATGAAATAAAAGGACCTTCCAAATTATAAGGCAACCATCCAGTGCCACAGATAAAGAGAGACTAAACATAACAGTCTTGAAAAAGATGGCAAGAAAATGAAATAAGCCATCGAAACGCGTCGACGCAAAACAAACTGCATAACCGAGTAACCGTGTCAATTTTGTAAAGTGCAATAAGTATATGTGCCCAAGATTGCCAGTTCGAGACTAATATACTCGGTGTGCTATAGCTCTAATGACAAAACTGTATTGTCTTAATGTGTCTCTCTCTTATGTGTTGTAGTATAATTTGACCAATCCACTTTGTATTGTCAGTTGGATTTTTTGTTCAATTCTTTTCGTTATATTGTGTTGGGTTTGATTTTATATTGTCAGAGGAAAAGGTTTTCCGCTTTCTTTTCCCCTTTGTTTTTATATTATTTGCAATATGGTATCACCATATTTTTTTAACATGTGATTCTCTTTGTTTTTAACAATAACAATAAATTTGTACAAGTTTTTTACACACGTATTGGTTTGTTTTATCTTGTTCAAATGTCAAAGTGTTCAAAATTAATATGTGGGCTTAACGAATGAATTGTGCCAAGGGAAACACTCTATTTTACTTTGAATAAGTACCCTATTCCCCTGGTTTAAAGGGGTCTGTCTCATTTAAATCAAAAACTGTTCCCACAAGGAACAGGGTCAAGACTGATTTGCATATGGCTGAGTCCAAACTTTGGTGGTGTGGTGAGCAAAAGAATGATGGATTAAACCCAGATCTCTGTGACTGGGAGTGACTGTTTGCATTGTCCAGCATTCCGTCCATCAATTGTTTCTTTTGCATAACTCTTTACTCAAGCCTCATGATGACCCGATTAACCATCTACTTGAAGTTTTTACAGGGGAATGCAAACGTTTATCTAGACAAAACAACCATGGTACAGCAAGCAGTGTAGACATGACAAGGTGGCTTTCATTAAATCTCTCGAAGCCAATAAATGTGAGCAAATCATATTGACCTTGAGAAATTACAAGGACGGGCTGCATTAAGCTAGATTAGGTTGGGAGGAAGAAGTATGGGGTGACTTGGTAAATGCAGCAAGACTAAGTGAGCAAGTCATTCTGGAATATGCTTTCCCATGGAGGTCATCATGTAACATCTCAGATTGATTTCCATCTTCAGCCTCAGACATGGGTTGAGCATTGTGAGGGTCATACTCATAAAATGGAAATACCCCAGGTGATGCATCAGATCTTGGATTAACCAAACCCAGTCATCCATTATGCAACTTGTAATAACACTCAAAGAGTCTTTAGAAACCTTTTATAGTCTACTATATTCCCAGGGAAGGCCCCTGGGTCTGGTTTCATTCAGGTGACCTGTTTGCTGTAGAACTGCCAATCCGGGACCCATATCTTAATTTCCTCTAAAAATCCATCTTGGAGGGTGGGTCTCTTTCTAATTCATGGCATTATGCCGATATTGTCCCCATCTATAAGAATGGTAGTCGAGAAAGCCCCACACCTTAATAGGCCCATTAGCTTGATTAATGCTGAAGTTAAATTTTCATCAAATCTTGGGGAACGTACAGATAAGGCCAGTGAGAACAATAACTTATCAGACCTTCGAGCACCCTTCAACTCAAACCCAATCGTCTTTACATTATACATAAAGGAATGAGTGCATTACTTAGACTTCCCTGGCAAAGATGTTCCAAAAGTAGGTGCTTTTAAAATGACAGCATTACTGTTTGAGGATGCCCATGCTTCTTATCTAAAAAACTCGCAAAGTTTTGCAGGCCTTAGTGGATCCCTTTTACATTTTTTGTTCTGTGAGGGGGTTAGAATTGAACATTAAGAAGATAAAATGTATGTCTTTAATCCTTATGAATCTCTGAAGTGCTATATCAAGGCACAGACCTGCTTGAACAAGTTCAAGATTTTGATTACTTGGAAGTCAGATAGATCAATACACGATCTTGGTTGCTGCCAATCTATGAGAGCACATTAAAGCTAGAATATGAATCCAGGGTTTATATGAAGTTAGTTAAGAATTCTAGAAGTCAGATGCACAACCGTCTTTAGCCAAAACAAATGGAAAATTGGGCCATTTGAGACTGCTAAAAAGGGTTGTAGCATGTACTAACCCCGTTTTGAGAGTCGGTGACCAATTACAACTCACAAATTAGGGTTTGCGAGTAGCTATTAGGAAGAGGCATGCTAAGGGTGACCCTTCCTAATAACAAATCGCAGGGGGATGGATGGTTGTTTTGCGACCACAAATGCAGTCGCAAAACAATGGCAGTTAACACCAATTTCCTATTGGTGGTAAGCCAGTTGCAAAGTGGAAGGGCTGCCCAGGGTATCCCTTCCCCTTTGTGTTGGCAGTAACAATATTTTTGAAGAGCAAGCACCGATCCCACGGATCACTGCCGGCCCTTAAAAAATGAAAAAACTTGTAATCTTTTTCTTTTAATTGCATCTCTTTTTCCTTTATGTAAAAATCAACCACAAAAGCTACCATCCCTGTGATTGTAGCCCATCCCAATGGTTTGCAATCATCAAGAGGTAACAATAACCCAATCCAAATAAAAGCATTCAGAAACTGCAAAACTGTAGAGGTCAATGGCTCTCAGAACAACAGTGATTCCTCGTGACAGACTACTTACAAGCCTTGAAAAACTTGTTGCATACTACGAAACACGTATTGGCTGTCCTTTATCGATGCTTTGGAATAAAAACTAATAAAACCAACCATCTGTCTATGTGTACCTTCATGGATTATTTCTGAATCGACCTCAATGGACCCGCTGGAGTGCCAGACCTTTGTACTGGTATTGCTCTGGAATTTTGTAGCACTACAACTCTTATGCAGACGATGCTCAATGTGAAGACAGCCAAAATCCTGCCTGAGGTCCAAGTTCTTCAATGCATTATCCAATAGCTAGCAACCAAAAGAGCTTATTTCAGATCCAAATTCTCCTATGAATATGTGCAATACCTAAAGGAGACCACCATGCAGCCTGTCTGTCCGTTATACAAAAAACAAGATACAAGTAGTTTTCCTTGAAGGTTAATCACAGCGTAGTTTTTTGTTACATGAAGTAGTGACCGCGCACATGTAACAGTTCATAGGTGGAAATGATTGCACATATGTTTGTGACATGCAGTATTGACAGTACACCCATATTATTGCAAGTGTTGCAGTCCACACATGTAATTGCTTCCAATAAGAGTGAGTCCCCATGTGAGTAACTGTCATAACTAGTGTCCATATCTTAACACAAAACAACAAATGCTTGAAATACCTGCAAGTGATTCACTTGAAAGCTTTGAAATATCTCAATTTGTTTGGTCAGCTCATGAGTCTCTTCAGTAAAGAATATCCACGTACATGTGGGAAACCGTAGTCCTAATAAGAACAGTACTTTGCAAAGGAAAGACAAAAACATTGCAAACAGATTTAAGAGCTTTTCTTGCATTACACGAGCAGCTAAGTACACAAATTACATATATCCTGGCTGTGCATAATTGCTATAGCGGTCACGTTTTCCAATATCTTTGAACTCACATCGTGCTACATAACCTGGTTACAACCCGGTAATCACGTGTTTTAAAGAATCAAAAAATAGGTGATCCTATGTGACAATAAAAAACTCAACACCATGACGAGTGTCACCTCGTCACACCTGTTATATTTCACCTTGCAGTACAACAATTCAGTTCCAGCAGTATTCTCATTGCGCGCCAGACTAGCGCTCAAAAAGAAACTGACCAGGCACCATCTCGGTTACAGTATGGTGTGCAGTTAAACGCCCCGTTGTTCATGTACCACACTAAGTGATAATATTGTTGGCCTGGCGGGAACATTTCCAAGTATTGAGTACACTTAATCCTTTTCTGAACAGTAAAGAAGTACCTTCGTTTAGCAATGCCGTCCGGCCAGCAGCGTCTCTGTTCATGCTCGTCACGTGTCCCTGAATCCCGGTAGTTCCTTAAGAAGACCGTGGTCATACCTGCGGTGCAACACGAGACCCAGCTCTGTAACTTGGTTGTGCATGCGCCCTGCGCATGCACAACTAAGTTACAACCTTCTCTGATACCAGAAGTTCTTTGAGACGAAAGCGGTCACAACCATGGTACGACACTTGACCGCTGCTCTATCAATAGAAAGTGCAAATGCCAGAGCAGCTTGTAATCAGAGCAGAAAGTTGGTCACAAAGACTAAGTAACCACGGTTGAGATCCACCCACTCTGGGATAAAATATAGAATAAATGTCCCACTCCAACTATAGAATTGTAAGTATGCACTACACAGTGTACCCATATTATGATGCCTTATATTAAAAATAGGCAGTTGGTGCTGACGACCAATACTGTTGAATACATAGTTATGAATGACAGCCGTTCTGTTTTCTCCTTCTGTTTGTCAGTCAGTGTGTCCTTATGATTGATTCCCCTAGCTCTCATCATAGCTTGTTGGAGGTCTTGTGTCTTATACCCCCTCCTTTCTAGTCTTGTGGTAGTTTGTTTGGCATGATATTCAAATTTGAACTGCTCACTGCAGTTCCTGGGAATCCGAATCAGTTCACCAAAATGGATAGCTTGTTAAGTGCACAGTGGGTGAGCACTGTCATGCTGTAGTATGCCATTTACAGCCGTTTCTTTCCTATCTAAGGTGCTCTGCACAGTGTGATTCAAAATATAGAGCTCCACATAGAGGAAAGGTATCCAAGTTTAAGACATTGAGGTTCTGTGGGTTTTTTGGGACCGGACTCCATTTTGTTTTGCGTTGCTCGAGACGCCATTTTGTGTTGCCCTCACGTAAGCCGCAGTAGTAAACGAATGAACGAAGTTGCATGGGCCTCGTTGTTCATGTACAATTTAACGTGGGTCTTTTCAACTTGCGAGTGAACTGCAAGATGCTGACCCCTTCACCTGAAATTGACCCTTCTACGAAACTAGTTTTGTTAGCTGATAGTAATCTGGAAATCCAATCATTGTTCAGGATATCGTTAGCCTTTAGTTTCTTGCACATATCTTATCCTACTCTACATCTGAATTGCTCTTTCCTTTATGTCTTTTCATTACATGGGTAGTGCTTTCAATTATGGGTTTGTCCGGCTTTTGGTAATCGATTTTGGGACAGTCCTAATAATTAACTTGTGGGGTTGGTACAATGTAAAGTGAGCTTTTTGGAATGTGATAATGTATAGAAATGTGTTTCTATTGGTCAGAATTTGCCGCAATGGGTGTGCATTCGTAATGGGTTGAAACTGTGCATAAAATAAGATGTCTTGCTCTACACAAATTGAGCAGGTTCCTGAGTTGTAGACCGTGTTGTATTGCTTGGTTCACTGTTACTAGCTGCAGCTAATAAATTTGATCTCTGACACCTCCTAGAAGTATTCCCTGTCTCTGTTTGCCAAGACAGGTGAATCCGAAGACATCGGGTGTGTCCCTGGCACCGTCGGTTCTGAAAAAGATCCGGTTCTGCAGTTGGCGCCCAACGTGGGGCGACTTCAGTGGTACCGGTCCAAGCCCAAGGATCGTGAGGAGCCACGTGAGGAAATTCTGGAGGAAGGCCGCCACTTCATCGACCCCTGCATGTCGACGTGGACCGAAGGTGTTTTCTGCGAGGCTTCCCGCTTTCCGACGGCTACGAAGGACTGCTGCCCTGACTGTCGCCCTGTCTTGGACCCTCGATAGATCCTTTGTAGAGCGAGACGATAGACGGTCTTCTGGTGGCGTGACAGATATTTTGGTTAAGTATAAGTGGGTCGCTCCCACGATCTTTGTTTGGTTCTTGGTATTGGGTTGATTCGGACACTGCAGTAATCGAAGCCGAGGGGCTCGTATATTTGCGAGAGTATCGATAGTCGATAACCCCTTGAAGTTGGAAGCTAGATTAGTGAGCTATAAGATGCCTGGTCTCAGCAAACTTAGAAAATGGTTTAGTTGTGGTTGCAACAAGGATTCCCGACTAGAGGATTCGTGTCCGCTACCTCCGGTTGGAACTCCGACTTATGAGCTCTATTCAAAACACGGAGTGGGTCCTTTTACTTATAATGAAGTATGGGTCCGCTATACTAGAAAAGATGGTGTCTTACGATGGCTCCAACATGGTAGTTTTGAATCAAATATTTTAGATAATCTGGAAGTTGCGTTATTCAAGAAGAAAGCCCGGCCGGCAATGTTTGACTCTTTCCGCCTTTGGCGAAAGGAAGCCAAACAGAAAGAAATTAAACAAGCTAAGAGAGATAGGAAAGATAAGAATATGTCAGTACTACAAGCTGCTAGGCAGTATAGGGATGATGGAGAGGAGCGAGCGAGTGAAGTTCTAGATAGGCAGCATTGTATGGCAATAGATAAATGTTATCCGGCATTGCCGTCTCCTCCTTCAAAAGCGATTGAAGGTCTTGAAAACGATCCTTTGATCTCTCACTTACTGAGATTGCCACCTCCTTATGTGCAGGGTCCTACTGCACCTCTATTACCCCCGGTTGTTCCACCCTTTGTTGTTCAACCTCCTGCTGTTGTTCAGCCACCTGGTACTCCACAGATGGTTTTACCTCCTCCGGCACAAACGCTCTAGGGTCGCCAGCTTTGTTACCAGCTTTGCCTCAGACTCCTTTGCCTTCTACTTCTGCATCTCAGACTCCTACTGTTCTTATTCCTGCACCTTCTTTGCCTCAAAATACTTATTCTCCTGTTCTTATGTCTACTTCTTCTCCTTCTGTTCGAAAACGAATGACAGAGACTGTTTCTAATCTGTTGTCTCCATTGTTTCTGAATATGACCCCTGTTTCGGAACGTAAGCAGAGTCGTAGTCAGCGTCCAAGTTCCGAGGAACGGGCTGTGTTGGATTTGTTGGCTCGTAGATGGATTATAAATGCTTCAAGGTATAATTTGCCAGCGGTTATGGATGTTTTCTTTCAGTGGGAACCGCCTAAGCAAAGGTATGTTTTCGATGTGATGTGTACTTTTTTGCGTCAGGAATGCGAAGATAATGAGTTGGGTCCGATTCCGCAGGATGTGCTCGATGTTCAGTCAGATTTTGCTAAAGGGATGATAGTGGAATCTGATGTTACAGATGCCATAGAGACGATACTGGTTTTTAGGTCTAGACTTCTGCCTCAGACATTGTACGAACCTGATTCCTCTGTTAGAAGAAAAGCGAGACAGTATCCCATGAGAGAAGTTCCTCCTGTGTGGAAGGAAGCAGTTCAGGCTGATGCCGGTCGTAATATTGTTGCCGCTCCGGCACATTTTCAGCGAGTATGGGTACATGTCCCTTTGAAGAGAGCAGAGGTATTGGCTCTTAAGCAGACCTTACCTGACCCTCGTAACGATCCTGCTGGTTACTATAAAGAATTTTCCCAGACAGTAGATGCGTGTATTATGAATTTAGCTGATATTGACATGTTGATGGGTAATGTAGTTCCGCAACCTTTGTGGGTGAAGATTCGTCACGAGAATCATGCGCAAGAGTTGGGAGATACGTGGGCGAATATTGTTGCTGCAGATGCTAGACAAGAGGGAGGTGCTAAACCTGAACCTTTAGTTTCAGAATTGCCAGGTAGAATTAAATAATTTGATGAAAACGATGATGCCTGCGTTATGAGTGAATTGGGATAAGTTAGCAGCAAGTAAGCAGAAGAAAGACAAGAGTGTGTCTGATTTCTTCACTAGGTTTGAAGAGACGTTTATCGATCATAGTGGTCAGGATATGAGTACGGAAGGTGGTCAAAGGTTGTTCGTGGATAAATTTGTGTTTAATTTGCTTCCCGAACTTTCTAATAAGCTGAAGGACTCTGAGAGTTCATGGGCTGTTTCTTCGTCGGCCCAGATATTGGCTACTGCCCAATACTATGAGAATAGGGATAAAGATGAGAAGGATAAAGCGGAGAAGAAAACGAAAGATTTAAAGGCGAAAGTTCTTTTGCAGCAAGCTTATCCGCCTCGTCAGAATCAGCCTCAGCTTCAGCAACCTCTACAATTTCAGAGATTGTTACAGAAGCCTGAGCCTTATGTTCAGCGATTCTTTCCTGGCCCTAATCAGTGTGCTTATTGTAGAGTGGAAGGTCATTTCAAGAATAGTTGCCTGGCTTTGTTGCAACGTGCGAATGGTGCACCTGGTCAGAGAGGTCGTGGTGGTTTTCAGCAAACCCCTAGGGGTAGGGGACGTGGTGTGATTCCCCAGAATGAGCGTTCTCCTTCACTTCAGAATTCAGCGAATTTTTTTGACAGACAGAATGTTCCGAGTGGTCAGTCTGCTCAGTATTATGTTGAGGATTACTATGTCGAAGGTGAGAGTTCTGGTTATAATGATAGCTAGGACAGCCATGGGCAAAGAGAGGGAGTAGTGTCAGTTCCAGTAGATCAGAGTGGACCTTATGTTGAAGTGATTACATCAGGTGTGGTAGAACCTTTTCTTTTGGATACTGGTGCGACAAAGAGTTATATTATGCATTCTAAACTCCCTGGCGCACCTTTGTCTGGCTTGACCAATGTTTCAGTAGGATTTTCAGGCGCCCCAGTTCGTAATCCGGTTTCTAGTCCTTTGTCCCTTTCCATTGGCCCTTGTGAATTGGCAGCTCCACTTATTCTAACGACTGGTTGTAATGAGAATCTGTTGGGTTTGGACTTGCTGAAAAGATTGTATGCAACATTGCATTGTTCTCCTTTAGGAGTACAACTTACTCTTGGTAAGAAAGTGATTACTCCAATGTATTTGTCTAAAGATTGTTTGCCACTGGAAATGCGTTCGCTTCCTGATACGCTTTGGGCTACGGGTCCAAATGATGTGGGCCTTTTGCAGATTCCACCGTATATTGTTACGCTCAAATCGAATGCTAAGCTACCTCGTATTCCACAGTATAAAATATCGAGCAATGGCGAGAGAGCTCTTTTGGCGATTGTCTATGATCTGGTTGAGAAGGGTGTAGTTGAAGAAACGAGAGTAAATATGTGTAACAGTCCTGTTTTGCCTGTCCTTGGCGTACTGATGCTTCTAAGCCACCTGTGTATAGGTTTGTGATCGACCTTCGAGAGGTTAACAAGATTGTGGTGCCACAGTTTCCTGTGGTCCCTGATATCACTGCTTTGTTGACTCTGATCCCTGCTTCGGCAGCTTGGTTTTCTGTGATCGATCTAAAGAATGCTTTCTTTAGCATTCCGATTGCCGAGGAGAGTAGGGATATTTTTGGCTTCTCTTTAGGAGGACGAAGCTTCCGGTTTAAGAGAGCTCCCCAAGGTTATTGTGAAAGTCCCTCAATCTATAGTCAGGCGTTGAAAACTCAGCTTGATGGTTTTGTGTTACCTGTTGGTGGTACTCTTATTCAGTACGTTGATGATTTGTTGATTACTGCTGATGACGAAAAGATTTGTAAAGAGGCTACTCTTTCGTTGTTGCGGTATTTGTCTGACCTTCATCATAAAGTGTCACCTACAAAGTTGCAATATTGTCGCCAAGAAGTAACCTACTTAGGTCATCTCTTGTCGAAGGAGGGAAGGCGATTAACCCCAGGACGAATTCAAGCGATTGCGCAAATGAGTGTGCCAGCTGCACAGAGAGAAGTTTGTGCTTTTTTGGGTATTACTTCGTATTGTAGACAATGGATCCCAAATTTTTCTCTTCTTGCGAAACCTCTGTTGGCATTGACTACGAAAGATACTCCGTATCCTCTTCCTTGGTCTGACAAATGTCAGAAAAGTTTTTCTAAATTACGTGATGCATTGTGTTCGGCTCCTGTGTTGGGTACTCCAGACTATAGCAAGCCTTTCACGTTGTACGTACACGAGAGAGAAGGTTGTGCATTGTCAGTGTTGACACAACCTTTTGGGGACAAGCAGCGTCCATGTGCGTATTTTTCAGCGACGTTAGATCCGGTAGCTAAATCGTTGCCGAGTTGTCTGAGAGCCACAGCGGCAGCTGCTGTTTCTATCCGACAGTCTGCTGGTTTGGTACTGGATAACACGTTGGTTGTGAGGGTTCCGCATGCAGTGGATACCTTATTAAACAGGACCAGGACACAGCACCTTACTATTGCACGTCTTTCAGGTTACGAGTTGACACTGTTGGCTAGCCATGTTCATATTAAGAGATGTAATGTGTTGAATCCAGCTACGTTGTTGCCGATCTCTACAGAGTCGGATGCTCAAGAACAGCATGATTGTTTTCTTCGGACAGAGGAAGAAACAAAGGCTAGGATCGATCTGAAGGATACGCCTCTTGAGAATGTTGATGGTACTCTGTGGGTTGATGGTTTGTGCTTTAAGCTTCCGAATGGTGAAACGACTGCAGCGTATGCTATCACAACTTTACATACAGTTGTTGAGACAGCACGCATACCACAGAATTCAGCTCAAGCAGCAGAGCTAATTGCATTGACACGAGCGTGTGTGTTGTCGGAAGGAGAGCGAGTGAATGTTTATACCGATAGCCAGTATGTGTTTGGTGTTGCCCACAGTTTTGGGCGTTTGTGGAGAGAACAAGGATTCCTTACTTCCCATGTCACGAAAATTCAGCATGGGCAGTTAGTGAATGCACCCTTGGAATCTCTCACTCTCCCAGAGCAGATTGCAATTGTGAAGTGTAGTGCGCATAAGAAAGTTGTGGACGATATTGGTAGAGGGAATGCGTTTGCGGATGAAGTTGCGAAGGAAACGGCGAAAGACATGATGAGCCGTATGTATGTTGCAGGCCCTGCAAGATGGGTTATGGCTGGTGGAATGTGTGAAGACACAATAGAAAGTGTGAAGATGATTCAGGCTGAAGCTACAGAGAAGGAAGTGAATACGTGGAGAGAAAGTACGGGTATGTTGGATTCTACAGGTTGTTGGATTGAGTTGTCAGAACACCAGCGATGGTTGTTACCAGATGCGTATGTGCTCCCAGTGGTTACGATGGCTCATGGAATGGCTCATATCAGTGTAAAAGGGATATGCAAGTTGTTGGCTCTGGTTTGGCAGAATGCTGGAATTCCGAAATGTGCTGAGAATGTGGTGAAACATTGTATGATTTGTCTGAAGTATAATCCTGGTAAGGGAACTCCACCCCCAGCCGGTCATTTTGCTCCTCCGACGTATCCGTTTGAGGTGATACAGCTAGATTACATTCACATGGAAAGATGGAACAATCTGAAGTATGTTCTTGTGGTTGTTTGCGCCTTTTCCAGATGGATAGAGGCCTACCCCTTGAAGGATAATACTGCCTTGTCTACAGCCAAGGTTTTCCTGAGAGAGTATTTCCCTAGGATTGGTTTGCCGAGAATTGTATGGTCGGACAATGGGAGTGAATTTGTGGGTCAAATTATGAAGAAGGTGTGTGCTGGAATAGGGATAAGGCAGAAGTTCCATGCAGCGAATCACCCCCAGTCTGCTGGACTTGTTGAATGCTACAATGGTACCTTGAAGCTGAAATTAGCTAAGGTACAAGCGAGCACTGGTCTTACATGGCCGGATGCTTTGCCGTTGGCTCTTTTGTCAACAAGGACGACTGTGCATTCTCGAGTGGGACTTAGTCCGTATGAAATTGTGTTTGGTCGTCCAGCGAATGTTTGGGGTGTGCCTTTTCCGAAAGAATACAGCAGTATTGAGTACCCTATGTTGGTGGATTACTTACATGACTTGACTGCTAAATTACGTGTTCTCCACCAACAGGTCTATGACAGTTTGCCGACAGCTACTACAGATCCAGGACACTCCATCGAACCTGGACATTATGTTCTCGTCAAGAATTTCCAGCGCACCAAGAACTTGGAACCGAGATGGATGGGTCCTTATTTTGTGCTTTTAGTTACTAGAATCGCTGTTAGAGTAGCTGGCAAAAAGAACTGGGTGCATGCCACCCATTGTAAAAAAAAGTTCCTTTGCCCTTACCATATGATCAGTGGGTGAGGGATGGTATAGCTGATTCGGAATTTGAGCGAGTCCCTAGATTCATTTCTTTTAGTGATGCTCATTTGACATGGATTCGGTCAGAACGCGAGGATGATGATGTTCTGCAAGCTGCTGTGCCTCCACATCTGAAGATTGATACCACCAATCCGGAACTTTTATTTCAAGTTCCTACTATGCCTGATAAAAAACGCTACAATTTCAGACCAAGAAAGCTTGTACATATGGACAAATAAAACGTGAAACAGGAATTTTTTTAGATAGTGAATTTACACCTTGTCAGATCAGGAAACTTTTTTTCTTTTTCCTTTTTCGAGTCACCATCCGGACTCTGCTACAGGGTCACGGTAGGAAGTTCTTAAGGGGTGAGCACCATATAGACGCAAGGTCTGTGGTCCAGGGTCGTTAGTGCAATCTTGGCGCTCACTTAAGTGAAGAAGGTAACGACCGTGAGCAGGACGTTAGAGGATGGAGTTTTCTGAGTCTGACCAGAGTGTTAGGAAAGTGGATTCTAAAGTCCGAATATGTATATTGATTCGTAGCAAATATTTTTTAATAATGTGTTTTCTAATGCTTTTGAATGTTACGTTAGCTTGTGTGTGTTTGATTTTCTATGCCACACAACAGCCGCTTACATCTACCTCCCAACCTGTTCTTTCTTTTTCTACTGTTTCTCCACATGACTTTCATACGTTACCTGAACATGAACAGACACGTAGATCAGAATTTGTGAACAATTCGTTTATACAGATGTTGCATCAGCATCAGCTAGTTGTGAATACCACGAATTGTTGGGTGTGTGGTCTTATGCCACATACGACAGATAAGGGAATGCCATATTTGGTTTTGCCTTTTTCACCTAATGGGTCAGTTTGGGCACTCCAATCGATGTTTATCTACGAGAATGAAGCGTCTCCAGTGCGTTCTGTTAAGGATAATGTGAGTAAGAATGCTTTGGTACGGGGAATAGTCGATATGATTAGAGATATAGACTCGTATAATGCTATCCCCAAAGATGAGGTACGAGCATATAGACGCAAGGTCTGTGGTCCAGGGTCGTTAGTGCAACCTTGGCGCACACTTAAGTGAAGAAGGTAACGACCAAAGATGAGGTACGAGCATATGTCGGTTGGAATAAGAAGACATATAGTGTTAGCTTGACGGAGAAAGAGAGATAGCCAAGATCTCCTCCTATTTGGATTGTACCCCACCAGGGTCATCTTTCTTTACAAGGTAATGGTTAGAATCCGAGAGCTCAGCTTGGTAAGAGTGTGTGTGTTCACACATACGTTTATATGTCCCAGAAATCTCCTCCGTTTGTGCCAGCCAAAGGCACGTATTTTGTTTATCATGACAGAGCATATACATGGTTGCCGTCTGATTTTTCGGGCACATGTTATGTAGCGTTTTTGCTTCCCCCTACATATACAGCTGCTTTCGACTACCATAAGACAAGATTTGGTAGAGGTATTATCGATGTGGAAGATACTGCCGCACAAGAAGTTGGATTATTTAGAAAAATCGGGGCCCCTGCCTTAACGGATAAACCCTGGCAAGGTAGAATACTATTTGGAAAACTGAACCGTACACACCAGGTTACGTGCACATTTTACTCTTAAGTGAGCGAGACGTTGTTTTTTGATAAATTAATTTTCACAAAATAGCTTAATTTGAAATTTTTATTTTTTTATTTGTATTCATAATTTTTTTCTTTTTTCTTCCTCAGTACAAAAAAGTGTGTTGATATATTTTAATTTCGTTTTTGTATTTCAAACACACATTTATATCATAGTATATGAATTTTTTTTTTTTGTTTTTTTTTTTAAAGTTTCAAAAAAGATATAACAACTGATATGTGAATATACATCAATTAGCAGATCATAATTTCAATTTTATAAATACAGCATATATTCCCTTCCAACGCGTTTCGGCTAGTTGCCTTCCTCAGGAAATCTGTATTTTCAAATATTGCAAGAACTTCATGCTACAATAATGAAAAATAGTAGTTTAGTGATTCATCTGTAGAATTTCGATATACAAACAACGTCTAGCAATTACTTTTTCTCTTTTTTGTCTACATATTATCTATGTCATGTAATCATTTCCTACTGTCCAGAGATCTTTACCTACTGGGCTAGATTACACTCTATACATTTGTGTGTGTAGATCTAAAAAACTATACATTTATATACAATTTTTACAGTTTTCTCATCTATGTAATTCTTAAAACAACAATTTTTTAAAAATATATATACAATATTTACAGCAGTTATTTAACTTCATAGTCTGACATACTTTTAATGCTTGCAGATGGGAGCTAAGATATGGAGAGAAATATGGGCATACTGTCATGACGGGAAGGAGGTGGGTTATTTTGGCATGTCAGTTGGAGACTTCTTTAAGGGTTTCCTGCCCTTTTGGGGTCCTATGGCTAATAGTAGGAATATTCGTCAGCTTACGAGAGTGGTTGAGGCCACTATAGATGAGGCTGTAGGTGCCCTTAGTAATATTACGGCTGAGCTTCAAGCGGATCGCCTTATGACATTACAGAACTGCTTTGTCTTAGATATTATACTGGCAGATAGAGGTGGAGTATGCAAATAGATCGGATCTAGTTGCTGCGTTTTCATACCAGATAATGCCCCGACGGTGTACCAAGCCATCCAGAAGTTGCATAAGTTTGCTGAGTCTATACACGTAGATGAAGGTAACTGGTCGTTGATGGGATGGTTTTGGGAACTGCTGTCCAAATGGGGATGGAAGATTCTGATGTTTCTTTGTATGGCTTTAGCAATCCTTTTCTCGTGTTGCTTATGCATCCAGTGTGGTCCCGCCATTTGTGGCCTTTGTGCTACGATCTGTGTGAGAAGACCCGTTTCGAGAGAAGTGAAAGAGAATAAGATGATGTAACAGCAACACCTTGATGATCTGATGAGAATAGATATAGACCTGGATTCAGATTGACGTGAGTTTAGGTCATTGCCTACGTAATGGCAAAAGGACGGCTGAGGTTCCGTGGGTTTTTCGAGACCGGACTCCATTTTGTTTTGCGTTGCTCGAGACGCCATTTTGTGTTGCCCTCACGTAGGCCGTAGTAGTAAACGAACAAACGAGGTTGCATGGGCCTCGTTGTTCATGTACAATTTAACGTGGGCCTTTTCGAGTTGCGAGTGAACTGCAAGATGCTGACCCCTTCACCTGAAATTGACCCTTCTACGAAACTAGTTTCGTTAGCTGATAGTAATCTGGAAATCCAATCATTGTTCAGGATATCGTTAGCCTTTAGTTTCTTGCACATATCTTATCCTACTCTACATCTGAATTGCTCTTTCCTTTATGTCTTTTCATTACATGGGTAGTGCTTTCAATTATGGGTTTGTCCGGCTTTTGGTAATCGATTTTGGGACAGTCCTAATAATTAAATTGTGGGGTTGGTACAATGTAAAGTGAGCTTTTCGGAATGTGATATTGTATAGAAATGTGTGTCTATTGGTCAGAATTTGCCGCAATGGGTGTGCATTCGTAATGGGTTGAAACTGTGCATAAAAGAAGATGTCTTGCTCTACACAAATTGAGCAGGTTCCTGAGTTGTACACCGTGTTGTATTGCTTGGTTCACTGTTACTAGCTGCAGCTAATAAATTTGATCTCTGACGCCACCTAGAAGTATTCCGTGTCTCTGTTTGCCGAGTCAGGTGAATCCGAAGACATCGGGTGTGTCCCTGGCACCGCCGGTTCTGAAAAAGACCCGGTTCTTCAACATGTTAAGTGTAAAAGTGACAGTCAAAACATTATCATTTAGGAAACCGAAATGCTTCTGCACCTGAACTTCGGTCCCTGTCCAGATGATGATTACAACAATTTGTATGTGTTTAGTCCATTCAGCAGCCACTGTACGTGTTTGTTCCACCCACCCCATGTAGAGGTTGGCGTACAATGACGCACAAAACAAACCTATTGCTGTCCCTTGCACCTGTTGGTACCAATCTTTATCATAGAGGAAATAGTTGTTGCTGAGGATCAATTCGACCATTTCTAGTAGCATCTCATTGTGGTGCAACAGATTGGCCCTTCGAGTTGATAGAAAAAAGTCTACTCCCTTCTTCCCAAGGTTTCTTCTTATACATGTGTAGAGTGATTTCACATCTAATGTGACGAACCACATCGATTCATCCCAGGTCAAGGCTTCAATTTTACTGAGAACATCCATAGTGTCCCTGATATAGGATGGACGAGTTCATACTAGGGGTTGCAAAAAGAAATCGACAAACTATGATAGATGTTCCGTCGTGGAATCAATCTCAGATATAATGGGGCATCCCGGGGGAAAACGGACAACTGAGATCCAGAGTACATGCTGCAGGAAGGCTGCTGCAGAGCTGGGAGGAATGCTGTTGAGGAGAGCTGAATAGAGCCAGGTCTATAGCAGCTGAATCACATGACACGCAGAGGGAGTGATCCGGGCGAACTAACTGATCTGAGCTGAGGAGAGGCCGCATTGTTGCCATGGCGAAGAGCTGTAATCAGACAAAAAAAATTTACAGTTCGGCAGCAGGAGGTAACATCGGCACGTAACACCGGGAGTACATGGAAGCTGCGGCACAGTGAACGGTGGAGAGGCTGTGGGGGGTAAGTATGTGTGCAGAGAGCACGGCCGCCATAAGCAGTGGCCACTGAGTACTAGCCTGGTGAATCCGCGGAAGCGGCCCAACAAGGTTGTGTGCAGCTTGCGGCTCACCAGAGTGCCCAGCTCGGTATCCACCAGCTCCCCACCCTCCCCATCACATCAGCCTACTCAGTTCTACTCAATTTTAGTGCCAAAGCAGAGCCGCACCGTGCGCCGCGGTGGCCACAGTCAGTCTCTTCACCATTGAGGAGATCACTGAGGAGATCTGTGCTGAACTTGTTGGCACCACATCCCTCCAAACCTAAGCCCTCAGGATCGAGGGAGGAGGGAAATCGTGAGACGCGGTGGCAGCGGTTCTCAGGAGACTTTTAGGAGGCAGAGTCTCATTGGTTAGAGCCACGCCACAGCTGAGGGTCATTGAGGTGGCCGGCGCTAGCTCAGTCAGGCTTGTGACACAGGGCGGCGCAGCACAGCACAGCACAGCACAGCACTTCAATTGCAAATTTAAATTTTTCTGCACCCCATCAGGCTAGGCACCGCCAAAAAAATCACCACGTGGCTTGATCCCTTCAATAGCAGTTGAAGCAGCAGGCAGGACTCGTGGGGAGTGCTCCTGAGGACCTCAGCCATCAGACTAGGCGCCACTAGCCCCATACCCCTATCATCCCAAGAACCCTCCCTTCATACACAGAGATGACTAGTTGCCCGAGGCTCAAGGCAGGAGCCGAAGCAGAGGTAAAGGAGGCAAAGGAGAGTGGCAAGGAGGTGTGTGGCACGGTAGGGGGGCATAATCAGCATGCTGCAAACTACAGTTAAAATCCGGATACAAACCAGGTACCAGACATTATTTAGGCAAAGAGATAACGTATTGTACAGCGCAAACCGAAGGGAAAAGTTGTTCAAAGCTGATTTAGGTTGGAACATCCACAAGAAGCAAGAAGTACACTCAGCCACCTAGCAGGCCTAGCACAACCCGCGAGGGCAGCCCCGCCAGGTCCCATCAAGGCAGCCAATGGAAGGGCCGCAATGAGATCTGGGAGGACAAGATTTGAAATTAAGCCAGGGAAAAAAACATGCCAGACTACAAGGAAGAACAACAAAAGAGCCACAGTTGGAAGCAAACTTTGAACAACCAATAACATTGTCTCCAGCATCTAAAACAAACTTCCTAATTTCCCCAGGCTTCGTAAATTATGGATTCTACCACAAGTGTTTCATCTTCAGCCACATCTATATCTAACATACTGCCAGTGCGAACCAGTAACTGCCCACAGGACAGCTTTAGTAACACAAATAACCTGGAAGCAGCCGGCAATCAAGTATTAGTGAAAGCACAAATAAATGTAAATGTAAATGAAGCCTCACAAATAAATGTAGATGAAGCAGCACGACAACAGCACTTTGGGAGCCTCTCATTGCCTCCCCCCTCACTTTGGGGGCTTCAGCAGGTGAAAGTCAAGTACGTATTCTGTGCAAGGTGGAGAAGTGTGGCTCATTGGTTAGAGCGGCAGACCCTGATGCAGAGGTCTAGCCCGGGACCAGGGTTCAATTCCCCGCCTCGGCGGGTCTTGGGCTCAAAATTCCACGGACCTGATAATTCTCGCCTCGGTGCCTATTCCAATCATGGAGTCCCACTCTGCAACTCTGGGCAATAGCTTGCTTAATCTCCACAACGGCCCCCACAACGCTAAGGATGCCTGGCCTCCACCTTGGGGGTGCCCAGGAGTGGACACCTCACAGGGAAAGCCAGGATGGGTTCCACAGCGGTATTCGTACAAGCGCCTTGGGTGAGTAGTGCGCTATACAAGTATCAATTTACATTTACATTTACATTTACAAGGACAGCCAGGACAACAACACCATCGCTTTTGAAGAAGATAACACTCTAGGGGATCTGTTAGAAGCAACGCCAAATGTCATAGTGGAAACACAGGAAATATTAATTAGCTCCTTTGAGCTAACACAGGAAGCCCAGAAGGAAGACATACTTCCACTTAACGCACTAAAAAATAATCACTGGGCCCCTCCACGATTATAACACCTTACTCTCTTCAATAAAGACAAAGCCAGGGCCTGGCCTCACTACTCAATCAAGCAGCAGTCTGGTGCAGGATGCCACGGAGGACAACATGAGCAAATCAAGCTATTGCATCCATCAAAGCCAGCGCAAGGATGCACAGCCAACAGAACATTTTTCACCTCTTGCAGCCCCGTTATGGTCCCCCTTCAGCAACATACAGGAGACCATCTCCACTGCACTATTTCAGCACTCAGAAAAACTAGAGCTGCAAGTTGATCTTCTGCAAGCCCTGGTGTTTCATGTTTCTGGCATTGAGAAAAAACTCCAAGACCTAAACTCCATAATTGAACGGGTGCAAAAAGATCCCCATACAACGAAGCATAAATGTCAATGTTCCGCGTACCATGAATCAACTGAAGTCTATCCTGGCGATTCTGACAGACATCACGGCAGAAGGTAAAAATCCACGGAATACTGTCTCATCACCTAGCGCTTCAACCAATTCATGCCCGGGTAAACCAAATCTCACCACCTCCCTGGTAAACTGGCAAGTGAGAGTGAAATTGACTGCATCATGAGAAACTCAGACTCAGATGAAATCCAGTCAGTAAATGACATCTCAAATAACGCACCTACCCTACTCAAATCAATCAACAAATTGGCGGCCAGTCGCCCCACGCAGGAGTAAAAAATCCACAGCTGCAAAAACCTAGCGACCCACTAAAAAAAGGGAACGCAAGCGACTGAGGACATTGAGGAATAACAAACAGAAGAGGCAGCTAGCTGCAGTCCAGACAACTCAAAAACAGGTGCAAGAGTTACCTCGAATGCCGTCCGCTATATGCAGTCAGCACGTGCAATCGCATAAGGTAGACCTCGAAAACAGGGACTTGGGAAATAAGGCTAACACGAATTCCCCTAACAACATGTTTGATCACAGACCACAAACAGATCACTTTGGAAAGTTCACAATTCTGTCAGTTTCAAAAACGTCTAAGATTAGCAGCCTCAAAGTCACTTTGCTACCATCTCTCCCCATTTCAGATCAAAAAGAACATGGCATTTCAGCGCACAATCCCCTGCTGCAACAGCCAATTATATCCCAATATTTCTCAAAACAATCAAATGCACATGGCAGAAAAGTTTTGGATAAAACACAGCTACCAGCTAAAATGTCTCATTACTTGGCAAACCAGAAGGTCCCATGCTACACACTCAGGGCCCGATGTAGGTAGGACTTATTTACCGAATCTCAATTACCGAACTTTACCGATTCGGTAATTAAGAATCGGTAAATAAGAAGGGGGGACATGTAGGAGCATCCAGATGTTTCTTTTACCGAATCGGTAAAAATCTGTATTTACCGAATCGGTAAATACCGAATTACACAAGGGTGCAGGGGGTGTCACTTTGACACCCTCTGGCACCCCCAAAAGAGGCTCGGGTGCCATGTGGCAGGCATACCTGCCCTAAGGGCATGTCTGCCTGTCAAATGGCATAGGTGTGCATGCACAGAGTGTCTGAATTAAGCAGACCACTCTTACCCAGTCCAAAGATCAGGGCTTGATCCATCACCGTTATTTATCTCACTGCCCCATCCCTAAATTACAACAAAACAAAGGTCATCTGTTTCTCTGAAAACACCAGGCCCCACAGAAAAAAACACAAGTGGAAAGACTGGGAAAACATGATAAAGATGCTTATTTCTAAATTTTCATCACACAACAAGCAACACGAAAACATAACCGGGAAAGTAATACAAGAGTTTGTCAGTCAGTTTGTTAGCAGGGAAAAAAAGGATGCTCCACAGGGAAATAAGAATACTTCGTGGCAATGCATTAACAACCGGCGAGAAGGTAAATCACCAAATCAATCAGTTAAGGTGGAAATACAAACAGGAAGTATGGACTGTAAAGCAATCACTTCAAATAAACATCTGGCTCAAGCTGCTGCAGACAAGCACATCAAATATTAACAAGAAGTTCTGGGCAGAAATAAATAACATAGCAAAGGCTCCTTTCGTCATCACAATGCAAACATCCTTGAGGCAGATTAGATAGCCCATCTGAGCCATACCAACAGAACATGCAGCCATCTACTAAAACATACACCCATATACTAAAAGGTATTGCCTCTAAGTATCTTGCAACCCTTACTTGCGGCTCAAAATTATTTAAGGGCCAAGATGCACATTTTTTTAATCTCCAACAATCCGGCCTCTTTAACCAAATTTACCGGATTCTGCTATTTACATTGCAAGCACAAGTTTGCTTGGAATTTAGGCTACTTAATCAATACCCGGAAAGGCAAGCAGCATACTAAAATTGTGCTGGAAGTTGAGAGCAGCTCAAGAAGAATCATTTCCAGGTCTTTGCTGGATGGAACTGCAGAACCAGCAAAAGTAAAAAAAAAAGCCTGGCTAACTGTTCTTGACCAAGCACAAACTACAGCTTCCCTTCATTAAAAAAATTGTAAACATTGCTGCAAAACAAAAAGCCTGGCTATTGGACAAAGCTGAACCAAAGGGATGATGGACAGAGTGTTGAACAATGTAGCTCCTGGTGCTGTACCAAATAGTACAGCACCAGGAGATGCTTTTGCAGACTTTTAGGGAAAGGGAAGTGGCCACTGAAATTCTCTCAGCAAACCCACTGTGTGGAACTTGCCGGAGGTAACAGTAGGGGTAGTGGGCCACCAAGGTCCCTCATTAGCTTAGGGGACTTCACCCCCTACTAAGTGTGCCAGGAGGTGTGTTTGAAGAGTGGTGGAGAAAGGGGTTGTGTCCCTCTACCATGTGGCAGCAACCCAGCTGTGTGAGACTTACTGGTTGAAACAGGAGGGGTAGTTGGCCCCAAAGGACATCCTGATGGCCAATTACCACTCCTGTTATCTCCAGTAAGTCCCAAACAGGAGGATTTCTAAGAGGTCTTCGGAGGCCACCCCCTCTTTCTCCACCAATCTGCAAACGCAGCTCATGGCACGCTACTGTTTGGGTCTTGAAGTCCACTTTTCTCCTGAGGGATTTTGGGGCCAAGAATCCTTCCTGGTACCTCCTGTTAGTTCTACACAGTGGGATTCCTGAAAGCTGGTCAGAGGCCCAGCCCCCTTTCTCCACCACTCTACAAAGACGACTACTGCTTAAAAAACAATAGAAATTCACAGAAAAACCCAAAAGTTACAGGGATGTCATAGTTAGGAATTGTGAAACCAAAAAGAGGGTTTGGGCTCCATGCAGTGAGGTCAAGCCTCACTTAGCTGAATAGCAAAACAAAAATACCAGTACTGCAAATTTACTCTGGAATGAATGAACTTAATATAGTCAAACAAAACACCATATTGACAAGACTGCTTTTTCTGTCTGAATTAAATCTTTATATTTATACTTTTTCAAAAAATCAAATTTTTCATTTTTTAGCACATTGACACATAGGATACAGGAAACAATTAAATTTGTTGCATATCACATATATATTACAAAAATTACAAGTGTACAATCATCATCTCCAATCACACCATCCATACACACATTCACCCTGACTCACTAGAGCCACTCATACTATATATTTACACATTATACATTTTTTACAACTATTATAACAATATCAATGACGAAATCAAGAAGCAACCTTGGAGTCAATTTCACTTTTTTATATACATTTGATATTTCAAATTTCCTAAGGTCGCACAAAGGCTGGTCTACGCATTTCAAACACCCTTCGTAGGGGGTGCTCTCGTCAGGACCACATATCTGAAAAACATAAGGAGCTGTTTTAGGGTCAAAACTAGGGTCACCTTCCTGAAGAGGCATGAGCAACCTACACTAATTCTTACCTCTGCCTTGTGGTGACGCGAGGTGAGAGGAGAATTCTGCAAATAATCAAACGGGAAAATTTGGTCTAAATGTGCTACAGTCAACACCAAATAGTTTGTTTTTGCCAATAACCGAGACCGTCGCTTAACAAAATTATCATTCATACTTACATTCTAAAGGTCTTATGTACTGCCTTGAATGAGATATGTTGTTTTGAAAGATTTATGCCCGTGGGGTGAAAATTGAGGGATTGCGTCAGTTGTGACTATTCTCTTTCTATAAGGGAAATGAAGAGGATTGAACAGCTGGGGGCTTACTTGTGTGCAATGCACTGACGTTTCTATTCTTTAACGTCCGGATAATTCGGTGTTCTGCAAGAAAGCGGAAAATACGAGGGTGGTGATGAGGACCGGGACTCATAGTTTTAGAAGCCTTCCAATAGCATAGAATAGAGGTGATGTTTCTTACCGATTGAATCAGCAGTCGCATATCCAACTTTCTCTCTGGCTCAAGTCGATTTGCTCGCAGCGGATGTCCGGAGTCTTTAGGTAGTTAGCGTAATGCCGACGTCAAATTGCGGCGATTATTCCTAAGGCTTCTGGGAATTGTATTTCCGGAGTGGTTGCGCAATCGCAAGGGATTCACACAATTGTTTAGGCACACAATATATGCGGAAAATTGTAAAAAGAGTATGTCTATACTCAACATGAGTTATGGGTTCGTTTGAAGTCTTTTTGTGAAGAGACGATGTACACAATGAATTGGTAGATCGGACTGAAGCTTCACTGAAAGAAGTGGCTTATGGGAGTTGTAGTTATATTTCGACATACATATCTTTCTCACGAGACCCTTAATGTTTGTACTGGTCCAATACCGAACGATATATGAACTGAGAATGTGATGAAATATAATTTGTTGAATCACTGTATCTACCTGGTCTGGTGGCAATTCTTTTGAGGTTATGAAAATACATTGTTAGCAACGGGCTGTATAGCTGGACACTTCCATGGGAATTTATGAAAGCTTATATATTTCTGAAATTTCGTTCAGGCCATCAATCGCTGTATTAAATTTTATAATGAGCATGGCTTCTCGTCTAGCAAGGTTCTCTTCCAAATCTCCTCCTCTGGGGTCTGATTCTATTTTTGATAAGACTATCCATTTGATGTCAGATTCGCTGTGATTTTTTGCCTTCCAATGATTTACTAGAGGTGCTGTTTGTACGTTGTTTTTAATTCGGGATTTATGTTGGGTGATTCTGCTTCTGACCTCTTGGTTAGTTTTCCCGATGTAAACCATATCACAAGGACAGCGAATTCCGTAAATTACATAACGCGATTTGCAATTAGTGAATACGTCATGTTTCCAGAAAGTCTGTTTATGTTTAAAGAGCGTTCCTTCTTCTGTAGTAGGGCAGCATACACAAGTACCACACTTATGGTGGCCTTGGACTGGAGGTAAGCTCAACATCGATCTTATGCATGGTTGTTTCTTTTGAGGGAGGGTTGCCCGTACTAAATGAATCGCAATGTTCTGGTCTTTTTTGAAGGCAAATGAAGGTTTTTCTTTTAGTGACACATCCAAGTTTTCAACCAAGTGCCAGTTTTGATTTATCACTTTTTTGAGGTGGTTCGAATTTGGACAGAAAGTTGAAACGCACACAATTCTTTCCAATGTCTTTTTTTCTTTTTTCTTTAAAAGTTCCTCTCTTGGTGTCCACCAAGCTCTCTTCATGGAGCGTCTCAATAGTTTTTTAGGGTAACCTCGTTCTAACAGATTTTGTGTTAGATGATTCGCATGGATCCCATATTCATCTCTGAAATGACAATTCCTTTTTATTCGCAAGTACTGGCCGAATGGTAGGTTTTCCTTTAAGTTCCTAGGGTGATTACTCTCAAAGTGTAACGCTTTATTGCGATCAGTCGGTTTTTTGTATAATGTAGTGACCAATTTTTTGTCCGATGGATAGACTCCTACGTCTAGAAAGGCCAATTTTGTTTGAGAATAGTTTAGACTGAATTTAATTTCATGAGTCCGATTGTTAAGCCATTCATGAAATTTTACTAGTTCATCTGCACCACCTGTCCAGACGGCGAACACGTCGTCAATAAAACGACTCCAGTGCAAGATGTATTGTGCAAAAGGATTGTCTTTGTAAATGAACTTGTCCTCAAATTTAGACATGAAAAGAATGGCCAGTTCAGGAGCAAAGGGGCAGCCCATCGCTACACCCCCTGTCTGAAAGAAAAATTAACCATTGAAATTAAAATAGTTTTTCTTTAGGGCGAATGAAGCTAGCTCTATAATGAATTCTGTTGGAAATCTGACTGGTTTTTCTCTAGTCTCCAAAAATGATGCAATGACCTCTAAGCCTTCAGTTTGCGGTATCTGAGTATATAATGAAGTCACATCTAGTGTAACTAAAAAGTGTGAACCTTCATTAAAATCGATGGATTCAAGTTTGTTGATAAAGTCTGAAGTGTCTCGTAAATAAGATTTCACTTGAGGGAGAAATGGTTTGAGAAAATGGTCCACAAATTTGGAAATCGGTTCTAGTAAAGAATCACACGCCGATACTATCGGTCTACCCGGTGGGACTGATTGATCCTTATGGATTTTTGGAAGAATATAGAATTGAGGAATCCTTGGATATTTACATTGAAGAAATTCAAATTCTTTTTTTCCTAATAATCCATCGGTGAATCCCTTTTCCAAAATTGATTTTAACTGATTGTTAAGTTCTGTCATTGGATCTTTAGAGACTTTGTTGTAACAATTTTGATCATTAAGTTGCCTCATAACTTCAGTAATATATTTTTCCGTGTCCCAGATGACTATTGAACCCCCCTTGTCTGCCTGCTCAATCACGACCGTTGTGTCGTTTTTTAGAGTTTCCAAAGCTATTTTTTCCGATTTCGAGATGTTATATTTTATCCATTTTTTCTTCTTTTCCATGTTGTTAATTGCAGAAAGTATCGTTTTTTCAAAGGTCATCACTTCTTTTGGAATTTTATTCGAAGAAGGACAAAATGAAGATTTCTTTCTTAGGCCTGTTGTTTCCAGGGGTTGGTCTATAGATGTATTGGCAAAAAATGTTTTTAGTTTTATCTTACGGCAAAATTCAATGGCTTCCGTTTTTAATTTTACAAAATTGGTGTGTTTAACTGGAACAAAGGTGAGACCCTTTTCCAGGATACTCTTTTCCCCGTTTGTTAGGATTTTGTTTGAAAGCTTATGTATAGATGATATTACCAATTCTTGTAGTTTTGCCGACGTGTCGACATTTCCCATGGTTGCTGATTGTACCTGGGGTGTCCTCTTGTTTGCGGTTGGCCTCTCCCTAAAAAAGGCTGTTGTTGTTGTTGTTGTTGGAAATTGCCTCTTTGATTGCCGTTACGACGTTTATCATTAATATCACTTTCACCGCTACTGGATGACGAAGTATCCGAGAAGGTGATAACGTTTTTTGATGACCGGCCTTGGAATTCTCCTAAATGGCGTCTGGATTCTGGTCTTGAATAAAAATCTTGCTGAAGAAATGGGTATACTTTCTCCAGTGAGAAGTTTCGTTTGTCTTTCTCGAATTCATTACTCTTTTGGTTTATTGTAAAATCTTTAAACTCTAATATTTCCTTCTCGACTTTCTCAAGGAGTGTTTTTGCGTCCGTGATCAGTTGATTTGATTTGATCTCTGATTCAAGGATTTCTATTTCCTTCAATTGTTCAACTGAAAGTCTCTGAGCCGTTTCTATAGTAAGAACCATGAGGTCCCTGCTGCATTTAGTTTCGATGAAACTATATCGCTTCTTATAAATTGGATCCTCTGTGAAGATCACCGGGACGTTTTTAATTTGTAAGCCGCCGGGAATCGTTCCTGCTCTTAAATGTTGTAGAAGGAAGTGTCCATGTAGGTCCGTTCTAATTTGCTTTTTCTTTAATCTCAAAAGTTTGTCCGTTTCGTTTTGATTTTTTGCTGAGATGCTTAGGGAAGCTGATGCAAAGACAGGTGGTGCTTCTAGCAATTTTTTTATATGATCCTCACTGTACGCAAATGTTTGTTCTTCTGACATTATATGTATATATTTGACTCGTTTGTTCTGTCTCCTCAATCATACACTGTGGTCTAGCCACACAACTCACAACCAAATTCTATCACAATCAAATGACCTCCAAACCGGGCGCAAGACAACCTCGCAGAAAACTTTCTGCTAGTAAACGTGAAACCAAAAAGAGGGTTTGGGCTCCATGCAGTAAGGTCAAGCCTCACTTAGCTGAATAGCAAAACAAAAATACCAGTACTGCAAATTTACTCTGGAATGAATGAACTTAATATAGTGAAACAAAACACCATATTGACAAGACTGCTTTTTCTGTCTGAATTAAATCTTTATATTTATACTTTTTCAAAAAATCAAATTTTTCATTTTTTAGCACATTGACACATAGGATACAGGAAACAATTACATTTGTTTCATATCACATATATATTACAAAAATTACAAGTGTACAATCATCATCTCCAATCACACCATCCATACACACATTCACCCTGACTCACTAGAGCCACTCATACTATATATTTACACATTATACATTTTTTACAACTATTATAACAATATCAATGACTTGAAATCAAGAAGCAACCTTGGAGTCAATTTCACTTTTTTATATACATTTGATATTTCAAATTTCCTAAGGTCGCACAAAGGCTGGTCTACGCGTTTCGAACACCCTTAGTAGGGGGTGCTCTCGTCAGGACCACATATCTGAAAAACATAAGGAGGTGTTTTAGGGTCAAAACTAGGGTCACCTTCCTGAAGAGGCATGAGCAACCTACACTAATTCTTACCTCTGCCTTGTGGTGACGCGAGGTGAGAGGAGAATTCTGCAAATAATCAAACGGGAAAATTTGGGCTAAATGTGCTACAGTCAACACCAAATAGTTTGTTTTTGCCAATAACTGAGACCGTCGCTTAACAAAATCATCATTCATACTTACATTCTAAAGGTCTTATGTACTGCCTTGAATGAGATATGTTGTTTTGAAAGATTCATGCCTGTGGGGTGAAAATTGAGGGATTGCATCAGTTGTGACTATTCTCTTTGTATAAGGGAAATGAAGAGGATTGAACAGCTGGGGACTTACTTGTGTGCAATGCACTGACGTTTCTATTCTTTAACGTCCGGATAATTCGGTGTTCTGCAAGAAAGCGGAAAATACGAGGGAGGTGATGAGGACCGGGACGCATAGTTTTAGAAGCCTTCCAATAGCATAGAATAGCCGTGATGTTTCTTACCGATTGAATCAGCAGTCGCATGTCCAACTTTCTCTCTGGCTCAATTCGATTTGCTCGCACGGATGTCCGGAGTCTTTAGGTAGTTAGCGTAATGCCGACGTCAAATTGCGGCGATTATTCCTAAGGCTTCTGGGAATTGTATTTCCGGAGTGGTTGCGCAATCGCAAGGGATTCACACAATTGTTTAGGCACACAATATATGCGGAAAATTGTAAAAAGAGTATGTCTATACTCATCATGAGTTATGGGTTCGTTTGAAGTCTTTTTGTGAAGAGACGATGTACACAATGAATTGGTAGATCGGACTGAAGCTTCACTGAAAGAAGTGGCTTATGGGAGTTGTAGTTATATTTCAACATATCTTTCTCACGAGACCCTTAATGTTTGTACTGGTCCAATACCGAACGATATATGAACTGAGAATGTGATGAAATATAATTCGTTGAATCACTGTATCTACCTGGTCTGGTGGCAATTCTTTTGAGGTTTTGAAAATACATTGTTAGCAACGGGCTGTATAGCTGGACACTTCCATGGGTATTTATGAAAGCTTATATATTTCTGAAATTTCATTCAGGCCATCAATCGCTGTATTAAATTTTATAATGAGCATGGCTTCTCGTCTAGCAAGGTTCTCTTCCAAATCTCCTCCTCTGGGGTCTGATTCTATTTTTGATAAGACTGTCCATTTGATGTCAGATTCGCTGTGATTTTTTGCCTTCCAATGATTTACTAGAGGTGCTGTTTGTACGTTGTTTTTAATTCGGGATTTATGTTGTGTGATTCTGCTTCTGACCTCTTGGTTAGTTTTCCCGATGTAAACCATATCACAAGGACAGCGAATTCCGTAAATTACATAACGCGATTTGCAATTAGTGAATACGTCATGTTTCCAGAAAGTCTGTTTATGTTTAAAGAGCGTTCCTTCTTCTGTAGTAGGGCAGCATACACAAGTACCACACTTATGGTGGCCTTGGACTGGAGGTAAGCTCAACATCGATCTTATGCATGGTTGTTTTTTTTGAGGGAGGGTTGCCCGTACTAAATGATTCGCAATGTTCTGGTCTTTTTTGAAGGCAAATGAAGGTTTTTCTTTTAGTGACACATCCAAGTTTTCAACCAAGTGCCAGTTTTGATTTATCACTTTTTTGAGGTGGTTCGAATTTGGACAGAAAGTTGAAACGCACACAATTCTTTCCAATGTCTTTTTTTCTTTTTTCTTTAAAAGTTCCTCTCTTGGTGCCCACCAAGCTCTCTTCATGGAGCATCTCAATTGTTTTTTAGGGTAACCTCGTTCTAACAGATTTTGTGTTAGATGATTCGCATGGATCTCATATTCATCTCTGAAATGACAATTCCTTTTTATTCGCAAGTACTGGCCGAATGGTAGGTTTTCCTTTAAGTTCCTAGGGTGATTACTCTCAAAGTGTAACGCTTTATTGCGATCAGTCGGTTTCACCTACCATTCGGCCAGTACTTGCGAATAAAAAGGAATTGTCATTTCAGAGATGAATATGAGATCCATGCGAATCATCTAACACAAAATCTGTTAGAACGAGGTTACCCTAAAAAACTATTGAGACGCTCCATGAAGAGAGCTTGGTGGACACCAAGAGAGGAACTTTTAAAGAAAAAAGAAAAAAAGACATTGGAAAGAATTGTGTGCGTTTCAACTTTCTGTCCAAATTCGAACCACCTCAAAAAAGTGATAAATCAAAACTGGCACTTGGTTGAAAACTTGGACGTGTCACTAAAAGAAAAACCTTTATTTGCCTTCAAAAAAGACCAGAACATTGCGAATCATTTAGTAAGGGCAACCCTCCCTCAAAAGAAACAACCATGCATAAGATCGATGTTGACCTTACCTCCAGTCCAAGGCCACCATAAGTGTGGTACTTGTGTATGCTGCCCTACTACAGAAGAAGGAACGCTCTTTAAACATAAACAGACTTTCTGGAAACATGACGTATTCACTAATTGCAAATCGCGTTATGTAATTTACAGAATTCGCTGTCCTTGTGATATGGTTTACATCGGGAAAACTAACCAAGAGGTCAGAAGCAGAATCACCCAACATAAATCCCGAATTAAAAACAACGTACAAACAGCACCTCTAGTAAATCATTGGAAGGCAAAAAATCACAGCGAATCTGACATCAAATGGACAGTCTTATCAAAAATAGAATCAGACCCCAGAGGAGGAGATTTGGAAGAGAAACTTGCTAGACGAGAAGCCATGCTCATTATAAAATTTAATACAACGATTGATGGCCTGAACGAAATTTCAGAAATATATAAGCTTTCATAAATTCCCATGGAAGTGTCCAGCTATACAGCCCGTTACTAACAATGTATTTTCATAACCTCAAAAGAATTGCCACCAGACCAGGTAGATACAGTGATTCAACAAATTATATTTCATCACATTCTCAGTTCATATATCGTTCGGTATTGGACCAGTACAAACATTAAGGGTCTCGTGAGAAAGATATGTCGAAATATAACTACAACTCCCATAAGCCACTTCTTTCAGTGAAGCTTCAGCCCGATCTACCAATTCATTGTGTACATCGTCTCTTCACAAAAAGACTTCAAACGAACCCATAACTCATGTTGAGTATAGACATACTCTTTTTACAATTTTCCGCATATATTGTGTGCCTAAACAATTGTGTGAATCCCTTGCGATTGCGCAACCACTCCGGAAATACAATTCCCAGAAGCCTTAGGAATAATCGCCGCAATTTGACGTCGGCATTACGCTAACTACCTAAAGACTCCGGACATCCGCTGCGAGCAAATCGAATTGAGCCAGAGAGAAAGTTGGATATGCGACTGCTGATTCAATGGGTAAGAAACATCACAGCTATTCTATGCTATTGGAAGGCTTCTAAAACTATGCGTCCCGGTCCTCATCACCTCCCTCGTATTTTCTGCTTTCTTGCAGAACACCGAATTATCCGGACGTTAAAGAATAGAAACGTCAGTGCATTGCACACAAGTAAGTCCCCAGCTGTTCAATCCTCTTCATTTGCCTTATAGAAAGAGAATAGTCACAACTGACGCAATCCCTCAATTTTCACCCCACAGGCATAAATCTTTCAAAACAACATATCTCATTCAAGGCAGTACATAAGACCTTTAGAATGTAAGTATGAATGATAATTTTGTTAAGCGACGGTCTCGGTTATTGGCAAAAACAAACTATTTGGTGTTGACTGTAGCACATTTAGACCAAATGTTCCCGTTTGATTATTTGCAGAATTCTCCGCTCACCTCGCGTCACCACAAGGCAGAGGTAAGAATTAGTGTAGGTTGCTCATGCCTCTTCAGGAAGGTGACCCTAGTTTTGACCCTAAAGCACCTCCTTATGTTTTTCAGATATGTGGTCCTGACGAGAGCACCCCCTACTAAGGGTGTTCGAAACGCGTAGACCAGCCTTTGTGCGACCGTAGGAAATTTGAAATATCAAATGTATATAAAAAAGTGAAATTGACTCCAAGGTTGCTTCTTGATTTCAAGTCATTGATATTGTTATAATAGTTGTAAAAAATGTATAATGTGTAAATATATAGTATGAGTGGCTCTAGTGAGTCAATCAATCAATCAATCAATCAATCAGGTCATTTGTAGAGCGCACTACTCACCCGTAGGGTCTCAAGGCGCTGGGAGGGGGGGGGGTGCCGCTACTGCTCGAACAGCCAGGTCTTGAGCTTCTTCCTGAAGGAGAGGTGGTCTTGGGTCAGGCGCAGATTGGTCGGAAGTGAGTTCCAGGTCTTGGCGGCCAGGTAGGAGAAGGATCTTCCTCCTGTTGTCGCTCTTCGGATTCGGGGGACGGCGGCGAGGGCGTGGTTGGTTGATCTGAGGAGGCGCTTGGGGGTGTAGAAGTTGATCCGGTTGTTGAGGTAGCTCGGGCCTTGGTCGTGTAGGGCTTTGTGCGCGTGGGTGAGGAGCCGGAAGGTGATTCTCTTGTTGACCGGGAGCCAGTGCAGATCTCTCAGGTGTCCGGAGATGTGGCTGCGTCGGGGGACGTCGAGGATGAGTCTCGCCGAGGCGTTCTGGATCCGCTGGAGTCTCTTCTGGAGTTTGGCAGTGGTTCCGGCGTAGAGGGCGTTGCCGTAGTCCAGTCGGCTGGTGACGAGGGCTTGGGTGACCGTCTTCCTCGTCTCGGTGGGGATCCACCGGAAGATCTTACGTAGCATGCGCAGGATGTTGAAGCATGACGAGGAGACGGCGTTGACTTGTCTGGTCATGGAGAGGGAGGAGTCCAGGATGAAGCCCAGGTTGCGTGCGTGGTCCGTCGGTTTGGGTGCGGTGCCCAGGGCGGGGGGCCACCAGGAGTCGTCCCAGGCGGAGGGCGTGGAGCCCAGGATGAGGACCTCCGTCTTGTCTGAGTTCAGTTTCAGGCGGCTGGTCGTCATCCATTCGGCTACGTCTCTCATCCCTTCGTGCAGGTTGGCTCTGGCGGTGGCGGGGTCGTTGGTCAGGGAGAGGATCAGCTGGGTGTCGTCGGCGTAGGAGATGATGTTCAGGTTGTGTTGGCGTGCGATGGCCGCGAGGGGGCTCATGTAGACGTTGAAGAGGGTTGGGCTCAGCGAGGATCCTTGGGGTACGCCGCAGATGACTTTGGTGGCCTCTGACTTGTACGGTGGTAGGCGGACTCTTTGTGTTCTTCCGTCGAGGAAGGAGGTGATCCATTCCAGTGCCTTCTCCTGGATTCCGATGTTGCTGAGGCGCTGTACTAGGGTGCGGTGGCAGACAGTGTCGAAAGCCGCGGAGAGGTCCAGGAGGATGAGGGCCGCTGTTTCTCCGTTGTCCATCAGAGTTCGAAGGTCGTCGGTGGCGGCGATGAGGGCGGTCTCGGTGCTGTGGTTCGCTCGGAAGCCGGACTGTGAGGGGTCGAGGGATCCATTCGTCTCGAGGAAGGCGGCCAGCTGTTTGTTGACGGTCTTCTCGATGACTTTGGCCGGGAACGGGAGGAGCGAGATGGGACGGTAGTTCTTGAGGTCGGTGGGGTCTGCTGTGGGCTTCTTGAGGAGAGCGCTGAGTTCGGCGTGCTTCCAGCTCTCAGGGAAGGTGGCGGAGTCGAAGGAGGTGTTGATGATGTCCCGCAGGTGGGGTGCGAGGACAGCGTCGGCCTTGTTGAAGACGTGGTGAGGGCAGGGGTCAGTCGGAGATCCGGAGTGGATGGAGTTCATGGTGCGGATGGTGTCTTCGGTGCTGATCGGGGTCCAGGTGCGGAGGGTGGTGGGTGGTGGCGTCGTTGCGGTTGTGGCTTGCGTTGGTTGGTTGTTGAAGCTGTTGTGTATGTCCGTGATCTTGTTGTGGAAGTAGGACGCGAGGGAGTTGCAGAGGTCTTGCGACGGTGTGATGTCGTTGTTTCCGGCGTTGGGGTTGGAGAGCTCTTTCACGATGTTGAAGAGTTCCTTGCAGTTGTGTGCGTTGTTGTCCAGCCGGTCCTTGTATGCATTTTTCTTGGTGGCGCGGATCAGTTGGTGGTGTTTCCGGGTGGCGAGCTTGAGGGTGGTCATGTTGTCCGTCGTTGGTTCCCTTCTCCAGGCTTTCTCGAGGGCTCGACAGTTCTTCTTGGAGCACTTGAGTTCGTCGGTGAACCATGGTGTTTTTCTGCTGCAGGATCTGCTGGGCGGGGTCCTTAGGGGGGCGAGTTCGTCCGCGCAGTTGCTGATCCACTTCGTGAGGTTGTCGGCGGCCTGGCTGGGGTTCGCTGAGTTGGCGGGAGGGTGCTGGCTCAGGGAGGCGGTGAGCTGGTCGGCTGTGATCTTGTTCCAGCTTCTTCGAGCAACCTGTTGCTGGAGGTGGTGGATCGTCGTTCTTCTGAAGGTGAAGTGGACGCAGCTGTGGTCCGTCCAGTGGAGTCCTGTTGCGTGGCTGAAGGTGACGTCTTTGCTGGATGAGAAGACGGCGTCGAGTGTGTGTCCGGCGAGGTGGGTGGGGGTGGTCACCAGTTGCTTGAGTCCGAGGTTGTCGAGGTTGTCGAGCAGGGTGGTGGTGTTGCGGTCGTTGTTGTTCTCCAGGTGGAAGTTGAGGTCCCCCAGGAGGATGTAGTCGGCGGAGGGGAGAGCGTGCGGGCTGACGAAGTCGGCGATGTCCTCGCTGAATCGTGTGCGCGGTCCCGGGGGTCGGTAGATCAGGGTGCCTCTGAGGGTGGTCTTCGGGTTGGTGTGGATCTGGAAGTGCAGGTGTTCAGCGGTGGTGAGGGTGTCGTCGGTGTTGGTCGTGATGCGGATGGTGTCTCTGTGGATGATGGCGATGCCTCCTCCGGTCTGGTTGTCGCGGTCCCTCCGGGTGATCTTGTAGCCCTCTGGGATGGCGATGGCGATGTCTGGGGCTGAGGAGGCGTTCATCCAGGTCTCGGTGATGAAGGCAACGTCGGGGGCGGTGGTGTCGAGCAGGTTCCAGAGTTCTACGGCGTGTCTGTGGACGGAGCGGGTGTTGAGCAGGATACACTTGAGGTGGGTGCTGCTGGAGTTCGGCTTGTCGGGTGCAGGGAAGGTCCGGATGCAGGTGAACTTGCAGGCGAGGCAGCTGAAGGGTCCGTGGGTGTGCTTCGGGGCGGCTCGGTGACATCCTGGGATGTGGCCGGTGTTGAGTGCGGTGAGGTCGGCGGCGCTGTAGGTTCGTCGGGTCGGCTTCCGTCGGTGGGGGCCAGGGGTCCTGGCGCTGGTCGCGATCCGGTCGCGGACGGGCGCAGACGGGCTTACCTTTGGCGCGCCTTCGGCGCACAATCGGCGCGCCCGCTGCGCGTGACCGCTGCGCGTTCGCACGGTCGCCATTTAAGGCGAAGTGCGCGGGTGGGCGGAGCAGCTGGGAGGCGGGAGCGGGGAGGGTTACAGAAGAGAAAAGGGGCGTGGCTAAGCGGCGGTGGCGGGAAGGGAGGGCGGGGGGCGTCGAGGAAGGCGGTAGGCGGACAACAAGGAAGGAGGGCAACACGGAGGAGAAAACAATGTAGAAAACAGGCACAAATGCACGAAAAAGCGGGGAAAAAACAAGGAAAAACAAGTTACAAAATACAAGCACAAATCACTGTCAAAATAGCACAAAAAACCACTCGCAGCGGCGGGAGCCGGCAACGAGGCGGCGCTGAGGCAGAGGCGGCTGGGGGCACACGCAGCAGCTGGTGGCCGTGCGGCGCGGGGGTGTCCCACAAGTGGGTCACACTCACCTGCGTCGCACGGTCGCCATTTAAGGCCAAGTGCGCGGGTGGGCGGAGCAGCTGGGAGGCGGGAGCGGGGAGGGTTACAGAAGGCAAAAGGGGCGTGGCTAAGCGGCGGTGGCGGGAAGGGAGGGCGGGGGGCGTCGAGGAAGGCGGTAGGCGGACAACAAGGAAGGAGGGCAACACGGAGGAGAAAACAATGTAGAAAACAGGCACAAATGCACGAAAAAGCGGGGAAAAAACAAGGAAAAACAAGTTACAAAATACAAGCACAAATCACTGTCAAAATAGCACAAAAAACCACTCGCAGCGGCGGGAGCCGGCAACGAGGCGGCGCTGAGGCAGAGGCGGCTGGGGGCACACGCAGCAGCTGGTGGCCGTGCGGCGCGGGGGTGTCCCACAAGTGGGTCACACTCACCTGCGTCGCACGGTCGCCATTTAAGGCCAAGTGCGCGGGTGGGCGGAGCAGCTGGGAGGCGGGAGCGGGGAGGGTTACAGAAGGCAAAAGGGGCGTGGCTAAGCGGCGGTGGCGGGAAGGGAGGGCGGGGGGCGTCGAGGAAGGCGGTAGGCGGACAACAAGGAAGGAGGGCAACACGGAGGAGAAAACAATGTAGAAAACAGGCACAAATGCACGAAAAAGCGGGGAAAAAACAAGGAAAAACAAGTTACAAAATACAAGCACAAATCACTGTCAAAATAGCACAAAAAACCACTCGCAGCGGCGGGAGCCGGCAACGAGGCGGCGCTGAGGCAGAGGCGGCTGGGGGCACACGCAGCAGCTGGTGGCCGTGCGGCGCGGGGGTGTCCCACAAGGGTGAATGTGTGTATGGATGGTGTGATTGGAGATGATGATTGTACACTTGTAATTTTTGTAATATATATGTGATATGCAACAAATTTAATTGTTTCCTGTATCCTATGTGTCAATGTGCTAAAAAATGAAAAATGTGATTTTTTGAAAAAGTATAAATATAAAGATTTAATTCAGACAGAAAAAGCAGTCTTGTCAATATGGTGTTTTGTTTCACTATATTAAGTTCATTCATTCCAGAGTAAATTTGCAGTACTGGTATTTTTGTTTTGCTATTCAGCATAGTTAGGAATTAGCATTTAAAAAACATAAGAAATTCACCGAAAAAAACAAAGGCTCCAGGAATGTTATAGTTAGGAAATGCAATTAAAAAAACATTGAAATTCACTGAAAAACCAAAGGTTACAGAGAATTATAGTTAGGCTAACATTTCACTTTTACAAAACCAGAGACATTCAGTTGTTATACTTAGTGAGCTAACTATAACTCACGCCCCTGCTATGCACTTCTTATGACTTCACATATTATATCACTCATGACAAGGTGGAAGAGGTGTGGCGCAGTGGCCAGGGTGTCTGACTCCAGACCACAGGGTTCACAGTTCGATCCCCGGCGCTGGTGGCAGGTTAGCCCAGCACCATGTGACTCAGAGCAATAGCTAGCTTAATCTTCCCGACGGCCTCCCACGCCTTGACACCCTTGGGTAATTGCGCGCTTTACAAATACTTGATTTCATCGTCAGAGACATCACTGATGAAATTACTGTTGACATCTCAAATGACTTCACTGATGACATTGCTGATGACATCAACCACTTACACGCCATATAATCATTCATACAATCACTCCAACTACCACACTACCATTTTCAAATGCTTTCACACACACGGCTTGCTGCCATGCTACTGTGGGCTGCGCCCTGCGATATGTGCTGCTACTCTCACCTTTTAAAAATCTTTATTTACGTTTGGTTCACTATTTTTAAACTCTGAGCACCTCGCAGTCAGACGCTGCTAGGCTCACCACTTTGCCGCTCGCCTCCTGCTCTGACCCCAGTCCACCGCAGCTGTTGCTGTTTGAGTGGAGGGTGGACCGGTAGAGCGAGACATGGCCCCCCCCTGACTGATCCACACTTGAGGGACTCAGCTCCAGGGATGCGCGTTTGAAGCTTGCTGCCGCGATAATGTGGGCTGCGCCCTGCGATGTGTGCTGCTCCTCTCACCTTTAAAAAATCTTTATTTACATTTGGTTCACTATTAACTCTGGGCACCTTGCAGTCAGATGCTGCTAGGCTCACCACTTCGCCGCTCACCTCCTGCTCCGACCCCGGTCCACCGCAGCTGTTTGCTGTTTGAGTGGAGGGCGGACCGGTAGAGCAAGACACGCTCCCCCTGACAGATCCACACTTAGGGACTCAGCTCCAGGGACGTGCATTTGAAGCTTGCTGCCGCGGTTCTGTGGGCTGCACCCTGCGATGTGTGCTGCTCCTCTCACCTTTTAAAAATCTTTATTTACGTTCAGTGCACTATTTTTAAACTCTGGGCACCTCGCAGTCAGACGCTGCTTGGATCACCACTTCGACGCTTGCCTCCCGCTACGACCCCGGTCCACCGCAGCTGTTGCTATTTGAGTGGAGGGTGGAGCGGTAGAGGGAGACACGCCCCCTCTGACGGATCCACACTTAAGGGACTCAGCTCCAGGGACGCGCGTTTGAAGCTTGCTGCCGCGGTACTGTGGGCTGCACCCTGCGATGTCTGCTGCTCCTCTCACCTTTTAAAAATCTTTATTTACGTTCAGTGCACTATTTTTAAACTCTGGGCACCTCGCAGTCGGATGATGCTTGGCTCACCACTTCGCCGCTCGCCTCCTGCTCCAACCCCGGTCCACCGCAGCTGTTTGCTGTTTGAGTGGAGGGCAGACCGGTAGAGCGAGACACGCCCCCCTGCCCTAACTGAGTACTAATTTGACCCATGCTTAGGACGCGCAGTGGACGTGCGCAGCGGGCGCGCCGGCGGTGCGCCAAAGGCAAGCCCGTCTGCACCCGTCCATGCCCGGCCGGGCCCAGGGGCCACAGACTATGGCCAAACCATCAGCTACACTGCTGTGAAACTTAGGTCTCTCAGACCGTCGGTGAATTTATGTCCTTCTCTGGACTCTGCCACTCATGGTCGCATCATTACCAACGGCATCTTATCACCTCACACAGTGTACACCTACCCCATTGCTTCCATCTCGGACTCCCCGGCAGCCATTGCTCCCATTTCGGACCTCCCGGTAGCCACCAAAAATATAACTACAAAGCATACTGATATACTATTTATCTATCTCAACACGCGTTCTTTGGCTAAACATCAATCTGACATATTCTTGATGCTGACATCGGACAAACCAGATGTCCTTCTCATCACTGAAACCTGGCTTACCCAGGATTCTTTCCCCGACATTTTAGCAGCTCTACTACATCTTATCGGCTAACTGGCCACTTGGTAAGGTGGGAGGTGGTGTGGCGGCCATAATTAACAACAATCTGAAATTTACTACCATGTCCTCTCTCACGCTTCCGGAGGTAGAGAACGTGGTCATAAAAGTGGACACGGACACAGGTTCCTTGGTGTTGGTTCTTATTTACCGCCCCCCCCACCCCCCAGGCAATGCCCACCTTTCCTACGTCCATAACTGAACAAAGGGCCGACCTCGTGATCAACCACTCCAAGGTGCTCCTGGTCGGGGATTTTAACTATTGGTTCAATGATGTCTCCGGGGGACCTCATGCAGTTGAACTATCTGAACTTCTATCTAATCTCAACCTAATCCAGCATCTACATAATCTCACTCACGAAAAGGGAATATCCTAGATCACGTCTGAACCCATAACGTCTCACTCTCCACTCCGTTAATCTCCCCTTGCATCTGGTCAGATCATCATCTGATACATTTTACTATTATCTCCACCAGCCACAAAAAGTCCACCCTTCTGGCAGGAGGTGAAACTAGGAAGTGGAAAGCTTTAAACAAATCAGATTTTATTACAACTTTGGAAAAGTCTGTACCCACCTTTAGCCAGGGCATCAATTTTATGGAGAACAAAGTTACCAAGTGGCTTCTCTCCGCGAGTAATACCCACGCCCCAATTGTCAAATTCTCCTGTGCACGCCACTCTGAGGTGCATAAATGGTACTCCGCCGACCTCAAAACGCAAAGACTCGAGCTGCGCCAATTTGAGAGAAAATGGAGATTAAGATACTGAAGACAGGGAAAAATATGCCACTGCCCGCAGAGAATATAAAAAAACCATCCTGACCACCAAAAAGGCCTACTTCTCCACTAAGGGCCATATGTATCATCAAACTATTTTGCATTTCCTAAATAGCGAATTTTAAGGAATCGCTATTTAGGAAATGCAAAACGGTATGTATGTACAAAATCGCTTTTCAATAGCGATTCCTTAGCATTTCTAATTTGCAATTAGCAAATTGCTAATCGCAAATTACCCATTCATTTCCATGGGCCAGGAGGCCCATAGGAATGAAAGTGCAATTTGCGATTAGCAATTTGCTAATCGCAAATTAGGAATTTTTTCAAGGGTGCAGGGGTGTCTCAAGAACACCCTGCTGCACCCCTGAAAAAGACATTTGGGGGCATATGGCGCACATACATGCCCTAAGGGCATGTATGGGCGTCATATGGCACCTTTGTTTTTTTGTAAAAAAGCTTTTTGAAAAGAATTCGCAACTTACCACCAACTAGAAGTTGGTGGTAATTTGCGAATCCTTAATGACAATTTTTGCATATTTTTTGTTTGATACATTGCATTTAAGGAATCGCAAAATTTGCGATTCCTTAAGTGCAATCGCAAAATAAGGAATAGCAAATTTTGCAATTCCTTATTTTGCATCAAACATGTTTGATACATACCATTTATCTAATTAGCATTCGCAAAGGCCGAAATTCGCAGATTTTCGGCCTTTGCGAATGCTAATTAGCTTGATACATATGGCCCTAAGTTACTCAATGCTCAAAGCATCCCAAAGAAATCTTCAGCATTGTGAACGATCTATGCAATGATGCGAGAACCTCGCCGGCTCAGGCTCCCAGTCAAGATCTCTGTAACTCCCTGAATGCGTTCTTTCTGGACAAAATTTCTTCTTTCAAAGGTAGTCTCCCCAACACCACAAACTGGGAATCTCTGGATGATATTGTTAACAATCACTGCACTTTAGATACCCTTCAACCCATCAGTTCAAAAATGCTATTAGAACTCATGATCCATATCAAATCGGGATCACTTGATTATTGCTGTCCCCCGCACGCCTCCATAGAGATATTTACCGCCTTGCCTCAGAGCGTGCTCCCTCTTCTCAATGAATCCCTGGCCCAAGGTAAGGTTCCTAGTGCTTTCAAGCATGCAACGATTTTCCCCCTTATAAAAAAACCTGGGGCGGACCCTAGCAATCCTGTCAACTACCGCCCTATTTCCCTCCTCCCTTTCCTGGCAAAAATACTAGAGGCTCAATTTGCCAGGTGTGTGTCGAGCTTTATTGAGGGTTCGGATTACCTAGAGCCAAATCAAGCTGGTTTTCGCCCAGCACATTCTACGGAGGCTGTGATCCTTGCAGTCCTCGACACCCTGAGAGCTAATGCTGACAGGAGCGGCCATCAAGCTTTGGTGCTCCTCGATTTGTCGGCTGCGTTCGCCACGGTCGACCATTTCATCTTGTTGCACCGTGTTGAGCAAGCAAGCCTGCGTGGACCTCCACTTGGGTGGATTTAATCTTTCCTTGCTGATCGCACCCAAGCTGTAAGGCTTGGAAATTTCACTGCTCCCAAGCTCCTTTCCGCCTGTGGGGTCCCACAGGGCTCCTCTTTGTCCCCGCTGCTCTTTAATCTATATCTGAGACCGTTGATTCACTCACTCAAAAACAGAAACATCACTATCTTTAACTACGCCGATGATCTCCAGATCATATTCCCTCTCGGCTCCCCTAACGCCGCAACTGAGTTCCAATCAACCATGCTTCACATCCAGCGTTGCATGGACATGAACCAACTGAAGCTCACCCCGGGAAAGACAGAGTTGGTCCTGCCTGGGAACAGCAAGGACTGTTGGGGCATGCATTTCTAGTCAGCAGAACTCGGACCTCCTCTTTTCCCCACTCCCTCCGTGAAAAGCTTAGGGGTCATAATCAACGCTCACCTCTCGCTTCACGGTCAGGTGGGTGCAGTGATCTCCTCCACTATTCACCAACTGCGAAAAATCAGGAAAATCAGACACCTGCTGACTAACTCATCTTTTATACAGGTGATGTTAGCTCTCATACTTTCATGGCTTGACTTCTCTAATTCCATTTATCTCGGTCTCCCTGTCAGCCTACAAAAAAGACTCCAAATGGTCCAGAACCAGGCAGTCAGACTGATTCATAAACTACCTAAGTGGCAGTCAGCCAGACCTGGCTTGACACAACTTCACTGGCTCCCGATATCCCAACTGGTAACCTTCAAGTCCTGCTGCCTAGCCTTCAAGGCCTTGCATGGCAAAAGTCCCAGATTTATCAGCAGTATGATTACTAGATACATTCCTCGGCACACCCTCCGTTCAGCCCACCTTTCCCTGCTTACTACTTCATCTTTTAAACGGAAACGTCAGGGAGGCTGTCGCTTTTCCCACCTGGCCCCTAACCTTTGGAATTACCTCTCTCTGATGCTCAGAAGTTGCAATAATCTTCTCAGCTTCAGAAAGGGCTTAAAAACTTGGTTATTTGAGCAAGCTTATGCCCAGTTCCTCGGCTGCAATAGTCTTCAGTATCAGCGCCACGAAACCCTTGGGTGTATGCGCGCTTTATAAGTGCTTACTAACATAACATACCAGTACTTGCACAGCCACACACTGATTCATAGATCAACACAAATATCCACTCACTCACCCAGACATCCACTCGCATACCCACTCACTCATTAATACAGCCACTGACATACCTATTCATAAAGCTACTCACACTGATTCAGTCACCCAAAGAGCTACTCACACATTTATTCCCTCACCCACACAGTCAATCACACAGCTACTTACTAACCCCTACAGTTACACACACACCCACTTACTCATAAATATACTAATCTGTACTCATTCACCTATACAGTCACAGACACAAGCACACACTCACCCATACAGCCATTCTCACATCCACTCACTCATCCATAGAGTCACCCAATATATCCTCACTCACCTATACTGCCTTTCACATACCCAGTTACTTACCCATACCAATTACACATGCACTCACTCACCAAAACAGCCATACATGTACTCATTTACTCATGTAACCTCCCACTCACACACACACACCCAGTAACCCACACATCCACTACCTCACCCACTCATCTAAACAGGTAGTCACAAACATCCTTACCCACCCACACAGACACTCCGACATCCATACAGGTACTTAGACAACCAATCAATCACCCATACAGCTACTCACATACCCACTCACCACGCATACAGCCACATAGACACACCAACTGAGAGATTTATACAGACATTTACACAACCTAGTCATTCACCCATACATTGCCGAGACCCGTAATCACTCACTTATACAGTCAGTCATGCACCCAATGAATCATCCATACAAGCACTTATACACCCACTTTTTCACCAATGCAACGTGGCACATAATTTAACACTCAAAGTTTTTACAAACACTCAAAGTCACCAGATGATGTCATCAGTGATTTCATTTGAGATATCATCAGAGATGTCATCAGTGATGTCATTGACCATGTCATGAGTGATGTAATATGTGGGGTCATAAGAAGTGGTGTAAGTTCTAGTTAGCTCACTAACTATAACAGCTGAATTTCTCTGGTTGTGTGTGAGTGAAATATTAGCCTAACTATAACTCCTCTATAACCTTAGGTTTTTTCAGTGAATTTCTATGTTTATTTTATTCCATTTCCTAACTATAACATTACTGTAACCTTGTTTTTTTCAATGAATATATATATATATATATATATATATATATATATATATATATATATATATATATATATATATATATATATCCTTTCCAAAATGGCCCACTTTCAGGCTCCTGGGTGCTCTGAGGCAGTGCGTTTGAGGTACGGCAGAGTCATCCCGTGATTCAATTCAGTCTACTTTCCCCGCAGGCATTCCACGTGCACTCTCGGAGTCAAATTAGCTGTGTAGTTCAAGTTCTTTTTAATTCATGACAGCCGAGCCAGCAGCACAACTCAACGCATTTCGGTCTCTACGGAGACCTTGCTCATGAGACTGCTTAGATTCTAAGCAGTCTCGTGAGCAAGGTGTGGACATCGCTAATTTGTGCACGAGGAATACTCTGCGGGGAAAGTAGACTGAAATATATATATATATATATATATATATACATCCTACTGGCGGTCGCCAGTAGGTAGTTATAGTTAGAACCTATTTTCCATAGGAAAGCATTTTTTGATTTGCTAATAACTTTTGCGTCATTTGAGGAATCTTCGCGAAATTCTCCCAAAAAAAGGTTCATCCCAGTCAGCTCCTGCCCTGAAAGATTGGGGGTGATTCATGAAGCAGGGGCTGAGAAGAAAGGGGGTCCCAAAAAGAGTTTTCTTCATGTTAATTTCCATAGTAAATTTTATTACAGGCTTCAGCCCGAACTGCTGAACGGACTTACACCAAATTTGGCAATAACGTAGAGCTTGGTTTAGAAAGCTCCCTTTTTTTAAATGGTGTAAATCCGTTCGGTAGTTGTTGAGAAATTAAAAAAATAAAAATCAAAAAATCTATTTCCTATCGGAAACTTTAGCCAAGGCTACAGTCCGAACTGCTAAACAGAATTACACCAAATTTGGCAATAAGGTAGTGCTTGATTCGGAAAGCAACTTTTTTTAAATGTTATAAATCCGTTCAGTAGTTGCTTTAGAAATCCAAAAAATAAAAGTTTTGATATCTGGGGCAGTGGTGGGTTTGTGCACACTCCTGACCACGCTCTTCACTGTAATTGGCTGCCACGACCACGAGCTTCACTGTGATTGGCTGCCAACGCTCCAGACCAGGAAGTGTTGGCAGCCATCTTGTGACTCAGTAGAACTGAATCAGAAGAAAACAGTTAAAAAAAGATTAAAAAAGAAGAAAAGAGGGCAAGGTAGAAACACACTGACCCCCTAGTCCTGCTCAGGGGAGACCACAAGGACCCCCAGGCCCAACATTTATTTATGCGCGCTGGGTGCGCGAATCCGGGCAAAACATATTTACAAAAATGAAGCGGCCCCCCCACTTCATTTCAATGAGCCCCCAGGGGGGCGTGGCCAACCAACATGGCCGATCAGACGTGAATCCGATCGGCTCCTTCCCAGGTCCTGCTTCACACGTGAAATAAGGCACCTTACAAATCCATACTACATGGCCTGGTGCAGCCAAGGATGCGGTGAAGACCAGGCGTTATCTTGACGATACGAGGACCCCCGGCACGGAGGTGGAGAGGCTCCAATGAGCCATAGATGCACCTGTGGAGGGGAAAAATTGGGGCCACCGGGCGCCGAGCACCAAGATTCTAAGCGGGTGAGACCTTGAGCCCCCTTCCTCTGAGTTGTCCCAGGGAATCCGGCAATTTTGCCTGCTGCTGTGTTTTCCTCAAATAAGCTGCTCACTTTCCGCCCCCTGGAAGAATTCAGTTGACGGCGCTGGGCTGTCAGGGATCTGTGCCATACAAAATGGCAGCCTGCCAATGCAGAGCAGTTGTGATCCTCCAGAGGGAAAAGCCTTGAGTCTGGTGGCCTCCCTTCTATATAGAGAGCTTCCCCTCCTGCCTCGTGGAAGCCCCAACAGTGGACAGTCGGTTGGAAACTGTAATTTGACTCTGGTCCCTCTCCGGCAGGTGCGATCTGAGCTTGGTGAGCGCACGAGCCTCCGGTGACTCAGAGGTAGGCTGAGCGACTTCCTCCCTCCTGCAGAGCAACAGTCTCCGGAAGGTTTGTATGGTGAAAGCAGAGGAGGCACTGGGGCCAAGAGCCTAAGTGGAGTAATACTTCCTACGAATATACAGCCAACACGAGGCGATTCCCCGGAGGGATTTGGCATTGTGCAGAAGGCCCAGCAGAGAGCTTAGTTGTCCAGCAGCAATTATTCAGCGGCACCATTTGTGCTACTGGCTTTTCGCGCTGCTTTTCATGCGATGCCTGGCTGGGTGCCCAGAGCGAGCTGGACTGCCTAGGCGCTTGGAGGGGAAAGTGGCCCCTGGAATGGCAGAGTGCAGAAGGTGGGTCCCATCACACTGGTACTGGGTGCGTACTGGTTCTATATGAGAGAGGGGGCTGTCAGGCGCTGACCAGGTAGCGAGTCCCCCTATGCCACCCAAAAATACTCCCAGCAATAATGTCTCCAACTATTTTGCATCTGCCGGAGCAGGGTCGATATAGGAGGAGGCAACGCCGTGAACCAGTAGCCATGGCGCTGACTAGGGAAGACCTCTTGCCTTCCTTCCGAAAGTTCAAACAGGAGCTACGAGCAGACATTAAAGCAGACATGGAGGCCTCCTTCGAAACATTCCACACTGAGATAAGAGAGAAACTTGTATCTGTACAGGCTGATGTCGATTGGAAAATCGCTCCCGCCACGAAAACATACGAGTCCGAGGTCTGGCGGAGGACTGTGAAGGTCCTGACCTGGAGGCGTTCATGGTGGGCCCCTTCTCCTTGTATCTAGGGGAGGACGGTCCAGGGGTCTTGTTAGAGAGAGTTCACAAAGTCGGACCACGACTGTCAGGGGAGAACCAACGCCCACGAGAAGTTCAGCTCATTTAAGATCAAAGAAATGACTAAAAAGAAGAAGGTAACTCCCCTAAGACCCATATTTCTTTCCCAATTATTGAATCTAGTACGGGTATAAATACTTATAGAACATTAAATATTTACAGCATACAAAAACATATTTTTGTTTTATTTTTGTTTATTATTCTTATTGACTTATTCATTTCTTAACCAATGCATTGAATGACATTTTTTTGAAAAGATAAAAAACGTTTCCCTTTTTTTTATGTATAAACATTATATCAATTTTTCTTACAAAGGTAAATACAAATGTGTTGACCCCCAATAAATAATCGATATTTTATCCAACTCATTCATTCTCACAGTCGTTCACAATCGTACAAGACACATATACACATCTAGGTTAAAGGGAAACACAAAGATGTAAACTGTTTCCACATAGATAACAAAAATAATAAGGTCTGGACACACAAGGCCAAATCGCGTTTTGGTGGGTTAACACTCAACGTGAGCTACTTTTATCAGGACCTTGTCCAAATTGAGCACGGTGTCACACAGGCAAATGAAAAGGGGGTACTTAAAGAACAATGATAATATGTGTTTATTAACCCATATACTCTACAACATATAGAAAAACTATACACTTGATCGGATCAATTTGTTTTACAAAAGTTTCGACACCAAGAAAATTGACAACCTTAGGCCCCATCACCGTGCTGGTGTGATGTATGGACTCCATTTTCATGAATGCGAGCTCTAACATCTTCTTGGAACTTCTCATACTCACTAGAAGGGGTTCAAAGTGGTGAGAAAACGTGTATTATACAGTGAGATACAAAAGATGAAATCAGTGAGACTGGGGGACCTTAGAGGCCACCAAAGCACGTTCGCAGTCCTTTATGCACCTAACATGGGCTACAATTTTGCACAGTCTGGGATCAGGGTATAGACACAACACGCTTGCAGAGAGCAAAAGGAGGAACTTTTGGCAAGCCGCTTCGGTCACACCTTCAGCTCATAGGTTAGTGGCTGTATGGAGGGATGCTAATCCCATGCTACGTGAATACTCGTTTTTCTCTCATTACCACAGAACTTACTCCTGTATTGGCGATGAGATAGTGGCAGTGATCCCTAAGCCTGGTAAGGATCCAACAGCTTGCTCTTCCTACCGCCCTATTGCTCTCCTAAACCTAGATGCTAAAATGTAATCTAAAATCCTGGCCACTCGTCCCGAATCAATACTTCCCGGTCTTATAGATCGAGACCAATCCAGATTTATTAAGGGGTGACAGACCCATGATAACCCGCGACGCATCATCCATATCATTGAAAAGGCATGCAAGAAAAACATTTGAGGAGCACTTCTCTCGCTAGATGCGGAGAAAGCATTTGATCGCGTGGAATGGACTTTTTTGTTTAGGGTGCTTCAGCACTTCGGCTTCAATGAGACCTTTATAGGGATGATTTGCGCTAACTATCACTCTCCCAGCTCTCGGGTCCTTGTTAATGGAGTAGCTTCTTCCCCCTTTGGGCTGGCTCACGGGATGAGGCAGGGTTGCCCTTTATCCCCTCTCCTTTTCATCTTGAGCATAGCACCCCTAGTCCACAGGATTAGAGGAAACCCAGAAATTCAGGGGACACGTTTTGGCACAGACAACCATAAGCTTTCACTATTTGCTGATGATGTGCTTCTCTAGGTCTCAGATCCTTCTGTCTCTCTACCGGCTATCCATGACGAGTTAGTGGCATTTGAACGGGTGGCGGGATTTAAGGTTAATTTGTCCAACTCGTCCTTACTGAATCTAACAATATCAAAAGAAGAGTGGCGACGGGTTGAATGGGCATCACCTTTTCGCTGCACTATAAAAGAGATCACCTACCTAGGTGTTAAGCTCACCCCATGTATACATGATCTATATAAGGCTAACTTCTCCCTCCCTTCTTCGACAATTGAGGACTGATCTAGGCAAATACAGCGTGGCTTACATTACCTGGTAAGCAGTATTAATGCCATCAAGATGAATGTTCTCACTGCTTGCTTTACCTTTTTCAAGGGTTGCCTCTTCCGATGGAGGGAGGTCATTTTTTGGAGCTGCAACACATGAATACCAAATTTATTTGGCAGGGGAAGAGGGCACAGCTTTCCTATAATTTACTCACAAAACCGTGCTAAGAGGGCGGCTTGGCATTACCAGATTTTCAGTCCTATTATTGAGTGGCACAACTGCGGGAACTCACGGACTGATCGATGCTGGCTTCAGAGAAGCATTGGCTTCATATAGACAGACAGAAACCAGGGTGAACCATTTGGGATCTCCTATGGAAACCAAAGCAGGACAGCCCACTCAATGCATACATTAGCACGCCTACATCCACCACCCTAAAGGTCTGGGATATACTTACTAAGAGACTGCATCTCACGACCTTCCCCTTTCCCTATACGCCTATACATTTTAATGCTGCATTCCCCACAGCACTACAAGATGGCCCCTTTGAGGCCTGCAGGGTGGGAAGCTGTCTCATGATCTCTCACCTGTTCAACAGAGGAGAGCTCACTTTTCAGGAATGCAAGAAACAATTTGCAGTTACTGCTAAGGAAGAATACCACTACCTACAGCTGAAACATTGGATGTAGCAGCCCCTAGTGTGGCTGGCCGCCACCAGGGAGTTGCTCCCTATCGAGAAGTTTTCTTATTCCTGATCCACATCCAAAGCTTTTATTTCCTTCTTGTATGCTCTTCTACAAGCACTGAGCCCCAGATCGACCCCTCTTTAAAAGTTTTTGGGATGCGCTTTTGGCTACCCCTTAGAAGATAAACATTGGGAACATTTAGGTAGAGATATAGTGAAATACAACCGCTCCATGTACCTCAGGGAGGCACACTATAAAATGATGCATGATTGGTACTTATACCCCCAGAAACTTTACAAGATTTTTCCCAACTCGTCAGACAGGTGCTGGAGGGTTTGTGGTATGTTAGGAGACTTCCGACATATATGGTGGGACTGCCCCTCCGTACAGCCTTTCTGGAAGGAAATCTTATCCCAAATCAAGCTTATCCTGGGCTTTCCTATCCCCAGCTCTCTAGAACATGTTCTGTTGGGGTTAGGAGACCCAAATTTGAAATGCAAAACACAGAGTGACACATCTGTTCTCTGGCTTTGTTTAGGGGCAGCCAAGATGGCAGTTGCTGCTGTGTGAAAAAGACAAGAGACCCCATCATTAACTGAATGGCATACAAGATTGTGGTGGGCTCTGGTGCTCGAGGGCATGCCTGACATACTGGAGGATACTAGGAAAAGCTTTGACTACATTTGGTCTCCGCTGGTGTGTAACCTATCAGAGGGAACTCCCTTTGGCGGCCTGCACACCACGGCTTAGGACCCTCAACTTGTTCCACATCTAATCACACTACTGCTGACGGGGGGCTGAAAAGCGCGTCGGCCACATGAGTGAAAGCCCCTGTTATCCAATCCTCATGCTCACTTTATTCTAATTTGCACCATGACATCAAAGCTACATTCGTTTTTAGGTATGTTTAAGTTTTCTTTCTAGGTTACTCTCTTGGGAGGGTAGACTGTTGCTCAGCCTCATTGGACTGAAAGCAACATGTATTGATGATACTATTTTATTTGTCACAGACCTTGTGGATAAGCTGTTACCTTCATGTGAGAACTGTAACTCCGGGCTGAATTTTCTTATGACTGATGTTGCCTATGTAATGCTTTTGTCTCACTCTCAGAGAAATATGTCAATAAAAAGATTTTGAAATAAATGAGCCCCCTTTTGGGACAGGTTCTGGGGTCAATCATATAATTATATTGCGGGGGCCTGTAGGGCCTCTGAAGCCCCAGCGACCGCCACCTTCCTGGGGCTATGTAATTAGATGTGGCAGGGCACATGGACCTCCCGCAGCCCCGGGGAGCACCACCTTCCCAGGGCTTTGAAAATAGAGGGAGGGGGCCACTCTGCCCCCCTCTTGGAGCCCTTGATGACCCTGAGGACCGCCACACCCCGGGTGTGGCTCATGCAATGTCCCGGGGTACCCGCACCTGGGACATTGCTGTTTGCTATGGCAGGCCTGTCATAGCAAACCCTGCTCTTCTTCAATGAAGCAAGAGCAGGAAACCCTGCTCTTGCTTCAATGAAGCAAAGCACAATTGCTTTTGGGCAAAGGGAGTTGTATGTTAGCAGCTCCCCTTGCCCAAAAGCTTTGCCGGTTCCCACAGGAGACGGAGAGCCAGTGGGACCATGGGGGCATTGGGGCTCCCCCACGATCCTCAACAAAGAGGCCAGGCCTCGGGGGATGGGGTCCCCGGGGCAGAAGTGGACAAGGGAAGCGGGACCACGAGGACCTCTTTCCCAATGATTAATAAAAACATTCAAGAATTGGGCATGCCCTGGGGGATGGGATCCTCGGGGCGAATATAAATTAATGGAAGGTTTTTTTTAGAAAAGTTTTGAGTGGGGATCCTAATGCGGTGCTCAGCACAGCCCCCTAGTGTGATCGCCCTGGGTGCGCGGCTCTCAGTGTGACCCCCTAGTGTGAATGCGCTGGGTGCGTGGCTCTCAGCGCGGTCCCCTAGTGTGAACAAGCTGGGTGCGCGGCTCTCAGCGCGGCACCCGAGTACTTCACAGGTCTTTAAAAAACCATTTACCTCTTAATGAGGCTTTGTTGTGTTTTCACCCCTTCTTAGAGCCCCTACATCTCCACTCTGCCTATGACTGGAAGAAATAGTCCCCCCCCCCGAAATTTATATCAGCCTCCCCCGAAATTGGCTCTAGTTGCACCCCTGACTGGCGTGCACCAGCTCTGCCCACTCCACTTACGCTTACAGAGTTCTGCAGATTCTATCCACCATATGTCAATGATCCAGCTGTGGGGCTGGGAATATCTTGCAGACAGGATTATGGGTCTTTTATTACCGGTGCTCCACGGACCCAGCAACTCGCTTTAGGGGATTCAGTGGAAGGGACTCCAGGGATCCAACAGTCAGAATTCCTTGATTCAGCGATCAACGTCCTGGAAGGGTATCCACTGAATGAGAATGCAGTATACCACAATGAGAATTCCAAGCTCCTGGACTTGGATTTCCAGGCATCTGTGCCGTATTCCTGCTATCCAGTGGCCCAGATTTTAGTGGGCGAGAACCCAGGGTACTAGAGCAAAGGCTGTAGGGATCCCGTAGCAAAGAAGGCATGTGCCTCAGGAACCGGCGCGGTGCCTACTCACGCTCCGTGTGTAGCATTGGCTCTCTCAAGGCTTGCATTGCAATCCTGACACTCTGCTGGGGTTGCCTCTGGCTGGCAGCCAATTAGAGCCAAGCTCGTGCTCGGGGGTTAGGCTCCGCCAACATATGTACTTATCCAATCACTCCGCCAATACCCACGCACTTATAAATTCACCATACACTCTCCTTGTAGTACTCTAATCACCCTGTCTCTACCCATGTACTCATAGAATCACCCAGACAAAGTTACATAACTGAAGTCTTCCTCACTGCCAGAGGTAACATGGTTGCATGCGCAGTCAACAGCATAATGTAATGTGGTAGGGCCCAGGGCCATCATGCATACATAATGAACACACGGACAGAGTAAGATCTATAGTGGAACTGGCTACGGGCATGTGCGCCCGGTCCCTTTTTATTACCAGGGTCACATGTCCAGTGACTCCTGTGCTGGATGCGTGTGGGGTGAGTGTAAGCCAGCCCCCAGGGAATGGTTGATGCTGGCAACAACTACAACAGTAATCATCGGATCACACATAGAGATGTAATCACAAAGGGTCCATGACTTGTGCTGCACTTAGGTAGGGGCACCAGATCTTAAATCACACACAAAATATTGTATCGTAAAGGGTCCATGACTTGTGGTGCACTGAGGTAGGGGCACCAGAGTTAATTTTGCTCATGTGAAGAAACTGTTAATGTCCCTTCGGGATATTACTGCTGCCTAAGGTGACATTGTTGCGTCCTGTGTCTACAGCACGAAAGTCAATCATAAACGGTCCATGAGTAGTTGTGCACGGAGTTAGTGGCACCTGAAGAGCTCAGAGATGATCGTGTGTCATTGCAGGTCAGGATTGGATTGGATATATGTGAGACCTGCTGACCGCAGTGTAGGTCGGAGGCAGCGGTCAACAAGGGCCCACAACAATGTTGTGTTGACTTGTGGTGCGCTGAGTTAGTGGCAACAGTGGCGCTCAGCGTCTGCACAGCCAGTGATGGTACATGGTTCGGGCGGGCCGCACTAGGAGCAATGTCTTTTGCCTAATGAATTCTGCTTCAATAAGGCCACGTGGCAATGACTTGTGGTGCACTGAGTTAGTGGCATCGGAAGCATTCAGCGTGTGCGCAACCAGCGATGATGCGTGGTGCGGGCAGGCCGCACTGGGAGCAATGCCAGTTGCCTACTGGACTGTGTCATCTGCAATCAGGACTCAATCTGAATTGTGAGCCCTGCTGTCCGCAGTGTAGCTGGAAGGCAGTAGTCAGCACAGAAATCGAGGAATGCTTTTTGTCACTTCCTCTTGACAAAATCCGAGGACATAGAGTACAAATCACTCTGCAATTAATAAATCAAGACTGAATTTGACTTGTGAGCCCTGCTGACTGTAGTGTAGGCATATGGAACAAAAGATGGAATATGTATGGAATACATTGTCGAAATATGTAGGTTTCAGAGACGTTATAGTTAGTTGCCTACTGAGATCTGAAATTAATTAATCAAGACTGAATTTGAATTATGTGCCCTTCTGACCACAGTGTAGGCCGGAGGCAGCGGTCAGCAAGGGCCCACGGGCAAGTGGAATTGAGATGAGCTGCACAATAGTGGCACCTGAAGCACTCAGCGTGTGCACCACCAGCGATGATGCGTCGTCCGGGTGGGCTGCACTGGGAGCAATGTCTGTTGCCTACTCTACTCTGCAATTAATGAATCAAGACTCAATTTTAATTGTGACCCCTGATGACCGCAGTATAGGCTGGAGGCAGCGGTCAGCAAGGGCGCACAGGCATGTGACGGTGACTTGAGCTGCACAGAGTTAGTGGCACCTGAAGCGCTCAGCGTGTGCACAGACAAAGGTGATGCGTCGTCTGTGTGGGCTGCACTGGATTCAATGTCTGTTGCCTACTGGACAATGCAATTAATGAATCAAGACTGAATTTGAATTGTGAACCCTGCTGACCACAGTATAGGCCGGAGGCAGTGGTCAGCAAGGGCCCACAGCGACGTGGTGTTGACTTGAGCTGCACAGATTGGGAGCATTTCGTCTTCTTAACCGATTATAGTCTCTTACACAATTTGCTTCGGTACTAATCTTGAATTGTGAGACCTGCTGACTGCAGTGTAGGCCGGAGGCAATGATCAGCAAGGGCCCACAGCCACATGGCGTTGACTTGAGCTGCAGAGTTAGTGGTACCTGAAGCACTCAGCGTGTGTACAGCCAGCGATGATGCGTGGTCGAGGAGTACAGCGCATTCGTAGCAATGTCTGTTGCCTACTGGACTGCCATTGCAACACAATCTGAATTGTGAGCCCTGCTGTCCACAGTGTAGGCCAGAGGCTGCAGCCAGCAAGGGCCAACTGTCACGTGGTGAGGACTTGTGGTGCACTGAGTTAGTGGCACCTGAAGCACTCAGCGTGTGTGCAGCCAGCAATGATGCGTGGTCCAGGTGTGCCACACTGGGAGCAATGTCCTTTGCCTAATGAATTGTGCCTCAAAAAGGCTACATGGCAGTAACTTGCGGTGCGCTGAGTTAGTGGCACCTGAAGCACTCAGCGTGTGCACAGCCAGCAATGATGCATGGTCTGGAGGACCGCACTAGTAGCAATGTTTGTTACCTACTGGACTGCATCATCTGCAATCATAACTCGATCTGAATTGTGTGCCCTGCTCTCCGCAGTGTAGGCCGGAGGCAGTGGTCAGCAAGGGCCATCAGTCACGTGGTGATGACTTGTGGTGCACTGAGTTAGTGGCACCTGAAGCACTCAGTGTGAGCACAACCAGCGATAATGCGTGGTCCAGGCAGGTCACACTGAGAGCAATGTATTTTGCCTAATTAATTCTGCCTCAATAAGGCTACATGGCAGTGACTTGTGGTGCACTGAGTTAGTGGCACCAGAAGCACTCAGCATGTGCGCAGGCAGCGATGATGCGTGGTCCAGGTGGGCCGCACTGGGAGCAATGTCTTTTGTCTAATGAATTCTCCCTCAATAAAGCTATGTGGCAGTGACTTGTGGCGCACTGAGTTAGTGGAACCTTAAGCACTCAGCGTGTGCACAGCCAGCAATGATGCGTGGTCCATGAGAGCCGCACTGGTAGCAATGTCTGTTGCCTACTGGACTGCATCATCTGCAATCGCGTCTCAATCTAAATTGTGAGCCCTGCTGTCCGGAGTGTAGGCTGGAGGCAACGGTCAGCAAGGGCCAACAGTCATGTGGCTATGACTTGTGGTGCACTGAGTTATTGGCACCTGAAGCACTCAGCGTGTGCGCAGCCAGCAATGATGCGTGGTTCAGGCGGGCCGCAATGGGAGCAATGTCTTTTGCTTAATGAATGCTGCCTCAATAAGGCTACATGGCAGTGACTTGTGGTGCACTGAGTTAGTGGCACCTAAAGCACTCAGCGTGTGTATAGCCAGCAATGAGGCGTGGTCCGGGAGGGCTGCACTGATACCAATTTCTGTTGCCTACTAGACTGCGTGATCTGCAATCACGACTCGATCTCAATTGTGAGCCCTGCTGTCCGCAGTGTACATCGAAGGCAGTAGTCTGTACAGACATAACTCTGCAGTGCTGTGCCACTGGGTTCATGGGGAGCCTGTGTTGAGGAGGCCGGTGGTCACAGCAGCGGCCTCATGGCAGGGTGAGGGCCGCCGCTCTGACAAATGCATTGGTCTTCCCAGAAGTGAAACATGCCCAGAACCCCGGCCTATTAATTCATACTCCTATGCTGGAGTGGAGTACGTTGGACCAGCCCACTCCTCTTCCGCTTACAGGGGGGGACACAGCTACATGACTGAGATCTTCCCCACTGCCTGAGGTAACATGGTTGTGTCCACTGTCCACAACACTACAAGCACCAGCAGTATATGTACACATGGAGAGGTCTGTGCTCTGCATAGTGAGGTTTGTCCAGCACATCACGCCACACTTGGCATTGTGTGTCTTGGTATTGATGGGTGACTTGCCTCCTTCAGGCATACTTGGTTCCCATCTCTCCCATCATTCAGCTATTGTGTAAGTGAGGGGCCATGCCATTTTGGGAAGGTCCACTGTCCTGTTCTGCACTGCCTCGGTGGCAGTAGGGGGGTGGATGGGGGGTGGTCCAGGGAAGGTCCTGGGGGTGGTGGTGGTGGGTGTTGTGGCCTTCTTGGGTGTCGGACCTGCATGATCAGTAGCTCTTTGACATGTGTTGGTCTTCAGATGTGCCTCTGGACTGGGCTCCCTTTCATACTGTAGGTAGTTGTCCTGCTTTACACCAGTAAAAGGCAGATGTCAGATTCTTACTGCTAACACAGCTTATCACCTGTTTTTAGATCACATCGCAGATTTGGCTGGTCGTTGAAAATATCAGGAAGTGGTCTTTTTGTGTTTTTTTTTGCAAGGGAACACCTACTCTGCATATCATTAGCGTTAGTTGTCGCTCTCATTCGTGGCGATGTTTTTTGCGGAAGCTATAGCTGGAAAACTGGAGATATCTGCCGTTTTCACCAGGTTGAGAATGGGATGATAATTCTTTCCCCGCTTTTGCTGCGCTAATGTGCTGAAAACTCCGCAATAAGTCCTTGAGAATACGCCCCATCCTTTTTTCCTTTTTTTGTCTGTATTCGTGCACCCAACCGCTTTTGGGGCTTTTTGTGGGATCCCTGAGCAGGCCTAGGGGGTCAGCGTGTTTGTACCCTGCCCACTTTTCTTGTTTTTTCATCTTTTTGCTTGTGCTTGTGCTTTGCATATAGCTACAACAAAGTCCTAATAAACGGATGTGCTCATTTTAGAGTCACCCTATAACCCAACAGTTGGGAGTTATCGCCAAGTTATCGGCACATTAGAGCAGCAAAAGTGTCAAAAGAATTATCGCCCCATTCTCAAGTTGGTGCACACTGCCACATTGCCCACAGGCTGACTGTACCAACACAGCAGGCAATCAACATCCTTCCGCAGACAAAGCTGCTGGCTGTGCTGCACCTGTTTGTCTCTGGTACCTTCCAACTAACAACTGTGAGAGTCGGAGGAGTCTCACAGCCAGCTCTATTAAATTTCCTCACACATCTTGGATGCATATCTACAAAAGCAACGTAGGGCCCCTGTATCCGTACCACCCGTTTGTCCCAATTCGTAGTATTCCTGCACAACCAACCCCAACCCCAGCCGTTGCTTGACGCCTCTGTGCTCCAGTTCCAAGATTGTATTGGGGGTGTGGCAGGTCATAAAGTCTAGTAGTCAACAATAGTGGAAAGATTTACCTTTATTATAAAAACATAAATTAACAACACAAAAACATCAAACAAGGAGTGCAATTGCCAATGGGGAACATGAACTTGTGGATCAAAATAACTGTAGATCGTCCTGGAAATCCCAAAACTCTGTATTCAGAAACCTGTTGGATAAATGAAGACAATGGTCAAGCATTGGTATGGTCAAAAACATAATATGGTACAATGTATTGCACATGGACAAACCAGAATGCTTACAGGTATGATCAATCCTGCACAAAATGACCGTAACAGAATTTCATGTGGTCGTAACCTTCGAAGGATACAAAAGGTATGTTACAACCACACAAACTTCTGTTTCGGTCTCATTATGCAGGATTTATCACACCTGTAAGCAGCACTGTTCATTTCAGCTTGATACACCTGCCAGTTAACTTCACACACACTGCGTAGGAACAGATGGAGACCAAGCAAGGGGACCACATCATAGCAGGCTTCCTGCATGTGTTGAGGGCACTTGACTGCACACATGTACTACATGTGCCTCCTGCCGACACTGCACACAATCACCACAACAGAAACCACACGCATTCCAACAATGTGCAGGCAAAACTGGACCACTGGCCCTGTACACTAATGTTGTCGCAAACGTCTCAGATAGTGTGCATGATTCCTACATCTTTGCAAACATCCCAGCCCCTGTCCCCAGACCAGTCCTCTGCCCAGCGATGACTGCCCGACCCTGTGCACCCAGACCTCAATGCTTACCTCCTCATCAGCAGTGCGTTGTGGGAGGAGTCATAGTTAGCTCAACTAACTATAACGGCCAAATTTCTCTGGTTTTGTACGAGTAAAATGTCGAACTAACTATAACGTCCCTGAAACCTGTGTTTTTTTCAGTGAATTTCAAAGGTTTTTACATGCTCATTTCTAACTATAACGTCCCTGAAACCTATGTTTTTTTCAGTGAATTTCAAAGGATTTTTAAATGATAATTTCTAACTATAACATCCCTGAAACCTATGTTTTGTTCAGTGAATTTCTAAGTTTTTTAAAATGCTACTTACTAACTATGCCTACAGAGATAGGCACATGTGAAGAAAGAGGAAGAAAGGTGCAGAAAGAAGCAAGAGAAATGCAGAAAGAGGCAACAGAAGTCCTGAAAGCCGAAGAAAAGTATAGAAAGAAGAGATGTGCAGAAAGAGCCAACAGAGGTGCAGAAAGAGGCCTTGTTTCAAAGTCAATCTGTGCCCCCGAGTTTTTGCTGACTGGCACTGGTGGTAACTGACTCTGACTAAACAGCCGCGGAGCCAGTGCTGTGCTGAAAGACACTTAGAATACAGTGAAAACACTTACATGTACTAGGCTACACTATGGGTTGGGGTATCCCTGTGATCAGCATGACCTCCCCTGTAAGCCCCTTGTACATAATAGGGCAGGGGGATTAAAAATACCTCTAACTCAGAGGTGAAGAAAGAGACAAGAAAGGTGCAGAAACTGGCAGGAGAGGTGCAGAAACAGGGAACAGGGATTCAGAAAGAAGCAAGTGAGGTGCAGGAAGAAGTAAGAGCAGTGCGGAAACAAACAACAGAGGTACAAAAAGAGAAAAAAGGGGTGCAGAAAAAGGTAGGAGGGATGTACAAAGAGGCAAGAGTGTTATAGAAAGAGGCAGGAGGGGTGCTGAAAGAAAGAAGAAAAGTGCAGGAAGAGGCAAGTGAGGTGTAGCAAAAAGCAAGAGCAGTACAGAAAGAACCAACAGAGGTGCTGAAACAGGCGTGAAGGGTGCAGAAAGAGCAAGAGAAGTGCCGAAAGAGGCAACAGAGGTACAGAAAAAAGCAAGAGCAGTACAGAAAGAGGCAGGAAAGGTGTAGAAACAGGGAACAGGGGTACAGAAAGAGGCAAGAGAGGTACAGAAAGAGAAAAGAAGGATGCAGAAAGAGGCAAGAGATCTGCAGAAAAAAGCAACAGAGGTGCTGAAAGAGGCAAGTGACATGTAGAAAGAGACAAGAGATCTGCAGAAAAAGTAGCATAGGTGCTGAAAGAGGCAAGGGAGGTACAGAAAGAAGCAAGAGAGGTACAGAAAGAGGCAATGGAAGTGCATAAAGAAGCAACAGAGGTGCAGAAAGAAGCAAGAGGGGTGCTAAAAGAGGCAAGTGAGGTGCAGAAAAAAGCAAGAGAAGTACAGAAAGAGGCATGTGAGGTACAGAAAGAAGCAAGGGCAGTGCAAAAAGAACAAACAGGGTGCTGAAAGAGGCAGCAGAGGTATAGAAGGAGGCACAAGAGGTACAGAAAGAAGGAAGAGGAGTGCAGAAAGAAGCAATAGGTGCTTAAAGATTCATGAGGGGTGCAGAAAGAAGGAAGAGAAGTGCAGAAAGAAGCAACAGAGGTGCTGAAAGAGACAAGAAGGGTGCAGAAAGAGGGAAGAAGGGTACAGAAAGAGGCAAGGGGGTACAGAAAGAAGCAGGTGAGGTGCAGAAAGAGACAACAGAGGTGCAGAAAGAGTCAAGAGAGGTACATAAAGTAGAAGAGACTTCCAGAAAGAGGCAAGAGAAGTGCATAAAAAGAAATGTGCAGAAAGAAGCAACAGAAATGAAGAAAGAGGCAAGAGAGGAGCAGAAGAAACTAGAGTGGCTTGCACACCATTAGTACCGATTTAACACTCACATTTAGCAATAAGTTCTAGGTTTGCAAAGGGCCTTCCACCATGCTGTAGCACTTGTCACTGCATTTTTTATAACGTTTCAGCAGGAAACAAGGCTTTTTTTGTTCAAAACTGCAGATTAGGGAGCAGATAATGGATTATGTGGCTAATGCAGAAAATGTATAATTGTGCAAAAGTCTGTGCAGCCAATCAGTCGCATATTTCCAGTGGCCCTGCACATGCCTCTGACTAGGTCAACAAGTGCTCCTCAATGATTCTGAGGCCACGGCCCTTTTTACATCACACTGCAAATGCGGCTTTTGGCGGACTGCTGCTCGAAGGATGAAATCCACTTCTGTCCTGAGGTACTCAGGACACAAGAGGACCTCATCGCCCCACCAGCAGTCCACCTGAAGCCTCTATTGAAGAATGGTGTAAAAAGGGGCGTGGCCTCGGACCAATCTCTGCAACACAGCCCTGTGGCGCTTACTGGAGGTACCTGGTGGGCTAGGTGGCCCCCAGGGACCCTCAGGATAGAAGGGGACGTAATCCCCCAATTTGCAAAGCGCCAGGGGGTGAGGTTGCACAATTGTTATATCAGGCCCGCCCCCTCCCTGCACCACTGTGCAAATGCGCCACATTGTAAGTTGGGGGAATTAAGTCTCCTTGAGCCCTGAGGGTCCCTGGGGGCCAACTAGCCCACCAGGTACCTCCATTAAGGGTAAAAAACCTTTACAACGCAACTTTTACCACGCAGTGCCTTTACAACGCAAACCATTACAACGCATTGCGCTGGGGGGCGCTCTCGGATAGGGAATATGTTTAATGTACTATCCAACACATTCCCTACTATCCACGGGGACTGGAGTTGGAATAGTAAATTAAACAATTCACTATCCAGCGCCTAAAAGCACTATGCGTTGTAATAGTATGCGTTGTAAAAAAACTTTTTTGTAAAAGCATGCGATGTAAAAGCATGCATTGTAATGTCATACATTCCCATTAAGTGCCGCAGAGTTGCGTTGCAGAGAGGTGTAAAAATGGGCGTAGCCTTGGTCCAACTCTCTGCAACGCAGCTTTGTGGCACTTACTGGAAGTACCTGGTGGGCTAGTTGGCCCCCAGGGACCCTCAGGGCTCAAGGAGACTTAATTCCCCCAACTTACAATGTGGCGCATTTGCACAGTGGTGCAGGGAGGGGGCGGGCCTGATATAACAATTGATATAACAATTGTGCAACCTCACCCCCTGGCGCTTTGCAAATTGGGGGATTACGTCCCCTTCAATCCAGATTGAAGAGGACTTAATCCACCAATTTGCAATGCGCCCCTAGACTTGGGGCCCCAACTGACGTATATAAGTGCGAACTGCTTTTAAGACTCTGGTACTGATACTGCCACCTTTGATATAGCAGAGGTCGCAAAGGAAGGGACAAGGGTCTCAAGGGGCAAGCCAGGGGTTGCAATTGCAACCCCGGTGACCCCTAAATGACATCCATGGTTAGGTAGGCCCTGCAAACCAGGATCTAGTAGTAAGTAGGGGTGGGCAGAATTTACGTAGTCTCTTTTGCAAAGCTCCGCAAAACAGTAAAAAATCTCAGAAACTCTGTGAAAAAAAACAAAAAAAAAAAAAAAAAATTCCTGTTCGTGAACACTGTTTGCGTGCTCAGGGGGGGGGGAATATCTTGCAAACAAGCATTTTGAAGGCGCGAACAAGTACAAAATTCAGCGAAGCTGCGGATCACAGAATTTTTGGTAATTCCATGTTCTCCACTGAATGCGAAATTACCCAAATTACCCAAATTCCGCGAGCGGAACGGAATTTACCTCTCAGGCCTAGTAGTGAGTACATGTGTGAAACACAGCTATCACTGGATTAAGAAGAGTTATTGTGGTTTGAATGGAACAATAACTGGAATCCTGATAATTGTCAACATTGTGTCAAGGAATCTCAGGTAAAGGGGCCAAGGGAGCTGGGGAAGCCGTAAGTGCGACAGAGGGCTTTCTTTTACCCACAAGGCCATCACAAGGGGAGAACAGCCGTGCTGTTTTATGTAGGCCGAAGTTTCTGGCTCTTTATACTCCTATTACAATATGCATTTAAATAACAGAAAGCTTCACTTATTCCTTTGTGATTCACCTGCTCGTTGGCACCAAATACTGTGCTTTTCCCTTTCCCAGCATACACATTTCCTTAATTATGAGCTGCTTTTTGACTCAGAAGCCAGACAGCAGCCCTGCACAATTGTTGCCCTCTGCCTCATAAAAACATCAGACCAGGGCCAGCTTTAGTGCTGAAGCCTCCCAGTGCGACAATCTTTTTTTGGCGCCCCGTCTCCATGACCTTCTCCTCGGATTCCCTCACTATCACCCAGTAAAAGTGCCACTAGTCTCCATGCCTCTCTGACATACATTTCATTTGTTTTAAAGTGCTGGTAAAGGTTGACTTTACTAATTCACTTAGCTAGCAACATAAAATACAGATCTGTTCTCTGCAGCAGGTAAATTAACCCACTCCACTACTTTATATTGTCACAACTGCCACTAGACAAAACTCTAATCTCTCTTTCTAGCAGGAACATTAATCAGAAGAGTTATGTTGATATTTTTATTGTTGCCTGAAAGCTGGGTGCACAAGCATCTCTGCAGCCCTACAGCTGGACCTGCATCTGGCATGCTGTTTGCACAGAAAATCACAGCAACAGTAAAAAGCAACAACACCAACTTGTGACTCACAGCAACAGTAAAAAGCAACAACACCAACTTGTGACTCAGAAAAGGATTCTTTCTCCATCAGCTATGGCATGGGCTTGAAGACACCAGGGGCCTGGTCTTCTCAGATTGATGATCCAGCAAGATCTACTCAGGAGCTCATAACAAAACCACCTCTAAATTCCAAGGACAGAACACCATACAGTAAGGCTCTGCATCTACCTGAAGATGTGTGAGAACATCACCGCAGCTTTAGAGAAACTCCACTGGCTCCCAGCGGCCCTGAGGAGCACTTAGGAGTACTATGGACCATCTTCAAATCAAAGAAAGGTGTGGGGGACGAGCTACCCCCAAAGGTGACTTTAATCTACAAGCCCACCCGCAACCTCTGATCAAGCAATGCCCAACTGATGCTCAAACCAGATTCACCGAAAAGTCTCCCAGAGGATGAACAATCAGAACTCTTGGCGCACATCTATGGATGTCACTAAGGCCGGCCATGAGAAACCAGCCAAGATTAGTACTGTTGGTAAAACATGGAAAGATCCTCTACAGGGAGGCGTTCTCTCTATGGTAGCTGTCCTTGGGACCACCTCTTCCTCTCTTACAAGGTAGGCCCCTCGAAGGAAAATATGTCCCTGGAGGCTGCAGAATATGAACACAACATGGGCCTGAACACTCTTCAACAACCGCCTTCCAGGATGAAAAGTTCTAACTTGCAAATATTTGACTGGTTAAGAGGTAACGGTGCAGAGTGTCTCCGTACCACAGGTCAGCGCCATACAAGTCTATAAACTAAATTAAAATAGGTGAATAAAGCAAACAAATCCACCAGTATGCAGAGGAGAGCTCCGGCATGTTGGGACCATCCCTGAAATTATGCTGGCCCCACACACTATATTGTGTGCATCCGTTGACATAACATTTGATGTAACTTCAACATAAGTGTGTGAGGTTGTGGCTTTTCGGTTAGAGAGCCGGACTTTAAAGCTGGGGAACCAGGTTCGAATCGGGTAGGAGGCTCAAGCATCCTGTGATTCTGGGCAAATCATTTAATCTCCCTGTGCCTACAATTTTTTTTTTAAATGAATGTGTCCATCTGTAATGCAACTTGTGCTCATGTAAAGCACTCTGATACCTTCGGTTCGGTTTGCACTATATAATTGGAAAAAACAATAAAAAAATAACTGTGGTCATTCAAGGCACAATATGACTACCCTAGACTTGGCGATGTCCACTCATGCCACAATGGTGGGCAAGGCAGAATGGCGGTAGTTCTTGGCATACAGTGGGCATCCTCAATCGGATGGTTTAAGAAACTGTAAATCATTTCGCAACTTCCTTAAGATGCTGAAAATGTGTTTTTTCTGATTTTACACTGTTGGGACAGTTAATCTGTGACCACCTTGCGCCAGAAAACCCTTCAGAGTAGCTGTGTGCACTACAAGTTGTTAATAATAATAATAATAATCCTTGGCATGCTAGTGTCTATCCTGGCATAATGCCAGTCCTCCTCAGCATACAATGGGAACCCTTGGCATTATCTCAAGGCATGAGTGAGGAGAAAGGATGTGGCATAACAGTTGGAGCGGTCGAAGGTGGGGAACCGGGTTCGAGCCTTGTCAGGGACGCTCAACATCCTGTGATTCTGGACAAATCACTTAATCTACCAGTGACTAACAAAACAAATGTGTCCGTCTGTAAGCAACTGGTGCTCATGTAAAGCGCTCCAATACCTTCGGGTCATGTTCACGCTATATAAAAATGCACACAAAAAAAAGGCGACCATTCTATTGATAGTGTAGGTATTCCTGCCTGAATTGTGGCATCCTGTGGGCACTATTCTCACCATCCTTGCCATATTGTGGACTTTCTTTCTTTTTAAGTTTTTATTTCATTTCCAAAGGCATGCTGGGCTGTTGTTTTAGTTCTGCAGGCTGGCAGGGCCTTTGTTTTTATTCCTAATATTGTGATTCTGATGTCGTGCCACACTGCCAGCTTAGGGTGTAAAAGCCAGGTGATGGGCTGACGAGGCACAGAAAGTGGCGGGTTGGACACAGCCAGCACAGAGAGGCCTGTGTTTTCAAGCATTAGAATATTAATGCCAGACCGATTGGATTTGCCATTACTTGTTTAATTTATATCCAGACCCTTAGCTGTAATTTTCTCAAGGTGCAAGAGTCCACAGGGGCAAAAAGAGATTTGTGATGCACAAGTTAATGTTTTAAAGGGCAGGGTGGTGTTTCACATGTGTTGGGTGTGGTGTAAGTAAAGGAGTGATCAGACTATCCTAAGGACCTGTTCCCAGGAGAAAGGCCCATACCCTCTGTGTGAGACCTGAGGTGTCTGGGAGTGCCAGTAAATGAATATCCCTTTGTAACAGCCCACATCTCTCAAGACCCTGCCTCAAGAATGCTGACAGTCCCTGAGGTCCAACTAGCCAATCTGGTACCTCCCGTAAGCGCCACACAGCTGCGTTGCAGAGAGGTGTAAAAAGGGACGTGGCCTGGCCCACCTCTCTGCAACACAGCTCAGTGGCGCTTACTGGAGGTACCTGGTGGGGTTGTTGGCCCCTGGGACCCTCAGGATTGAAGAGGAATTAATTCCCCAACTTAAAACGCACCACAGGGCATGTTTTCAAACATGTCACCTCAAGCCCTGCCCCCTCCTTTCACCACTGTGCAAACGCGCCCCATGGTGCATTTTAAGTTGGGGGATTAGGTCCCTTTGAATCCTAAGGGTCCCTGGAGTCTAACTATCCAACCAGGTACCTTCAGCAAGCGACACAGAGCTGCGTTGCAGAGAGGTGTAAAAAGGGGCGTGGCCTGGCCCACCTCTCTGCAAAGCAGTGCAGTGGCACTTACTGTAGGTACCTGGTGGGGTTGTTGGCCCCCCGGGACCCTCAGGATTGAAGGGGAATTAATTCCCCAACTTAAAACACACCACAGGGCGTGTTTTCAAACATGTCACCTCAAGCCCTGCCCCCTCCCTTCACCACTGTGCAAACGTGCCCTGAGGCGCATTTTAAGTTGGGTGATTAAGTCCCCTTGAATCCTGAGGGTCCCTGGAGTCTAACTAGCCAACCAGGTACCTCCAGTAAGCGCCACAGAGCTGCGTTGCAGAGAGGTGTAAAAAGGGGCATCGCCTGGACCAACTCTCTGCAAGGCAGCCCTGTGGCGATTACTGGAGGTACCTTGTGGGCTAATTGGCCCTCAGGAACCCCCAGTATTGAAGGGGAATTAATTCCCCATTGTAAAACGCGTCACGGGGCGCATTTGCACAGTACTGCTGGGAGGGGTGGGGCCTCTGGCACGTTCACAGTGTTTTGCATTTTTTTAAATTTTTATAAGGCGGGCTCTGTGTCCCCCATTCTTTTTACTTTTTTGGGCCCTGGGGACCCCATCCCCCAGGGCCTTACCCCCATTTAATAAAAATTTTAAAAAATTGAACGGGAAGGGGGCCACATAAATATATATATATTTTTTGGAGGAGGGCTGCGTGGCCCCCCTCTTGAGGCTTCTATTGGCCCTGGGGACCCCATCCCCCTGTGCTGGCCTTTTTCCTTATTTTTTTTAGGGGGAGGGTCTGCGTGGCCCCCCTCCCGAGCACTTCTGGCCCCAGGGACCCCATCCCCCGGTGCCGGCCTTCCTTTTTTGTAGGGGAGGGGGCCCGGCCCACTTCTAGCCACGGGGACCCCATCCCCCGGGGCTGGCCCTCACCATTGGGGACCGTGGGGGGGCCCAATGCCCCCACGTCCCGCCAGCTTCCTGTGTCATACGGGAACCGGCATTACTTTTCCACATGGGGAGCTGCTCAGATGCAGCTCCCCATATGGAAAACAATTTGGTTTGGTTTTTGAAAGAGAGAGCAGGTTCCCTGCTTTCTCTTCCAAAAACCAAACCACAGTTTGCTATGACAGGTCATTGCAAACAGCAGTGTCCCTGGGGTTGGCACCCAGGACACTGCAGGAGCCGGCCCTGGGGGTTGGCAGTCCCCAGGGCCATCACTGGCTCCAGGAGCGGGTCCGCGCAGCCCCCTCCCAACATTGACAAAGCCCCAGGGGTGGTGGTCCCCAGAGCTCAGGGGTCTGTTAAGGACCCCTGCATTTAAATATTAGTGGCCCAGGGAGGTGGCGGTCCCTGGGGCGTGTGGGGGGCAAGCCCTCCCACACAGGTATTTTTTTTTTTAAAAGAGGTCTCCGGGGTGGCGGTCCCGGGGCTGCGGGGGGCAGCGTGCCCTCAGCGATTATAACTATTCAAAGCCCCGGGGGGGTTTAATGTTAAGCACTATTAACAGTAAATATATATATATATATTTATTGAAAAAGTAAAAACAATTAAACAATTTACATAAGTAATGAACAATTAAGGGCTAATTAATTATTACTTAACTTTCCACACTACACCACTTCAAAACTAGTAACCCACATCTAAAATATAACAAAAATAAGTATTACACAATTTAGATAATTAATAATTAATAATATAATCAATGCTACAGTTATAATCGTTATTTAATTATTAGGGCATTCACTTCCCATCCTATAACCCTATAATCCTAGCAAATTGCACTTAAACAAAAACCCTAGAACCCATTACAACACTACAAATTACTATTATCAATTAAATAAAACATTTCTAAATCACTTAAAATTGCAAACTGCATGATAACATTACTCACAATTATAAAATCCATTGTTACACACAAAATTAACAAATTAGCTTAAACATATTAAAATAATAAAAAATGAAATTTTTTACAACTATGGGCCTGATTACGATGTTGGGCGGACTGAAACCAACTAAATGTCGGTTGCGGTCTGCCGGACATCTGCCATAGCAGGCCGCCCACTGCATTACAATGCATTTGTTTGGGCATCGGGTAAAGGGACAGTCCGATGCTCTTTAGAAACACACATGATCCCATAATGACGGCTGAGCTACTCGGCTCTGCCAGCTGGATTATGATGCCACTTTCTGACAGCCTTTCCATGTCGGCCTTTCCGACATGGAAAGGCTGTTGGAAAGTGACTTTGGGGGCTCCTAATTGTGCCCTCTTCACCCCTGCCCCTCTGCTATGGGCTCTGGGGGGCACCTATGCTGCTCCCTAAACATCCCAGCACAGTGTGGCACACTCCGGATGGTGCCTGCCACATGGTGCAGTTTAAAATCATCCATTTTTAAATGGCAGCTTGCGCAGCAGTCCTTATTCTACACCCTACTCAAGCTGCCAAGGATGTTTCCAACAGCCCAAAGGTCGGTTGCATCCAAATTATGCAGTTGGAACTGCCGAACTATGGTGGGGTGGTTCCAATCCACAATGTCTGCCGACAGTGTAATTAGCCCCTATATTGCTGAAAACAATATTTAAAACAACACTATTCTTTAAAATGATTTTACTTACTTAAAAAAAGATATTCTGACAACAATATTCTTACATCACAATATTTTTGTATCACAATATTTTATGTCTTTATCTCCATGTTTACAACTTGATATTTCGTTCAAACACCCCAAAATGATTCTCTAGCTTTTACACACCACACAATTATGTTCATGTAATGCAAACTGATTTGTTAGCTGGCATAAGTTGTTGACTTAATGGCCATCTGCTGAGTTCTGCTATGATTCATTTAAATACTCCGCTGTCTTCTTTATTTAAAAGCATCACTGCTGTACAAAAGAATTTATAATGTGGTTCATGAAAGAAGCTTGAAGGGTGAATATTCATATATCATATATTTCTTTCAATCATTGCATAAAGAAACACTAAAGAAATATGTGATGCCAGTCCTTGGCTGTTAACTGTATTTCTTTGCATATTCTTTAGGCATTCTTTATCCTTTATGCATGGGGGCTAGATTTAGTAACGCTCAGACAACTGTTCAGAGTGAAGAATTACAGTGCTGCCTCACATTAACTATGAAACACAGTGCAGTACGAAATCCATAAAGAGATGCATGTCATTGAAGTCGTTAGTGGTTTAGCAGAATTCATGCAAGGCGAGGCAGTAGTATCCTGTGTGGAATTTGTCTTCGAGATACACATTTAAGTAAAAAATTGCAGATTCTCCTTGCCAGTTGTGAAGGAGACCGAATTTTATTAAAGAATACTGAGTTGAGTTTTATGAAGTCTCTTTTATCAATATGTAATTTACACAACACTTTAAACGCACTACAATACCCAGAATTCTGGACACCCAGTAAGAAATGACATGCAACGAAAAACAATCAGCACAGTAGTGCCAAATGTAAATTACATTTTTTCTTGATGCTCCCATGAAGTTTACAGTCTTTGCAAAACATCAAAATCAGTGGAAATCTCAGTAAAAACATTTTTGAGGCCTGTTGGACTTGGCACATCTGTTCAACAAAATCCTTTCCTCCAGTCTACTCAGTGTAAGACATATTTTACTGCCATCTGGTGTACTGCCCCTGACACTAAAGATTACCAAAAGATATACAACATTGATAATTCCCAGGATGACTGAGCTTACAGTGCAGGAACAATACTGGCCACAGTTTTCTTTAATAAAATAAGGGGCTCCTTAGCACTGGTTAGGAGAATCTACAATTTTTTTTACAAGATCAGGGACCCATATTAAGCATGTTCCAAGCATTATAACAACATTCATTGGTGCATGCTCAACAGATTTAATATAAAACATTTTAAAAGTTGGCACACCAGACCAATTCGTGGTTTTCAATATGTCCTCAAGCCCTGATTCAGCCCATACCGTCATGAAAGCCATGGCCCCCCTGGTTGAATAAGCCCCATAATAGCCTTGTAAAAATCCCTGCTATTGATAGCATCTATTTTCCCATCTACTCAATGTTGTTAATGTTATTGGAGTAAAATTGTTCATTCAAGCTATCACTGACTGACGGTCAGATGCCTCACATCTGTTGTTATGTGTGCATACTGTTCGGGACACCACCCTACACAATCTTATTTGATGAAACAATACATAACAATCACCAGTTTAGAAGATAGCAACTTTACTAATAGATGCGTATTACCTTCCCAAAATTCTGTCAAATGCACAACCAAGTTAACTTCACACATAGGGGAATTCCTTGGCTTAGGAGGATATATGTACCTTATCCATTCCAGCCACCTACACACCAATGCATGTTCACCTACTGGTCTCCAATCAATTAAGCAACTAATCAATCAATCACGATTTGTATAGCATGGCTGCACTACCCGTAAGGGTCCTGGGTTGCTGGGAGAGCCTGCTGTCTGTCCCACTATATGTTGGATATCCAGGTCTTGATGTCCTTCCTGAGCTGCTGGAGTGATGGAGAGGCTCTGAGATGCAGGGGGAGGCATTGGCCACCAGGTGGGAGAAGGAGCAGCCTCCACTGTTTGTGCATTGATTTGAATGGGTGAATACGGTGTCAGTGAATTTCATGATATGTCCAGCCTGACAACAGCAATATCAGTAAATGCAATGTGAATGTATACCCTAGCCTGTGCCCTCATAACCAAGTCAATGACTGTCAATGCAATATCAATGCATACCATAACTTGTGCCCGCCCAGCAGCAACAACATCAGCAATAATGATGCCAATGTATGTCATAATCCATTCTAATATCATAATATTATTGATGCCAATAAGAACAATCTCAATGTAAGTTCAGACCAAAGCAAGCATAACTTTGTCAATACCGGAGAGAAATATGTTGATGTACAAGATGACAACTTTATGCACAATGTTGACTATGTCTATAAAAATTATACCTGTGACTGCCATGTTATTCTTAGGAGTTCTAATGAATTCACATCATTGCTGTGACCTCCCCGTCCACCCCAGTCAGAGATACATGGTCAGGCAAGTCCTGCGACCCGCGGTCACTCTTATCGAGTAACAGGTCATTGGTGGGGTCCCCCATAAACTTAAGGCAAACACACACCCATGAAAAGCCCTGATCGGTTCCACAGATAGATAGTTGCACCATACATAAGTCTGAGGTAATTTGCCCCAATAAAACATGTTTTGCCAAAGGCAAAGCTAGATATCACATTTAGGAGAGGTACACTCAACCAATCAGGACATGACATAAACACCACACGTAGTGATCACATGCTCCTCATGACGCACATCTAGACGCATACACACTGGCCCACACTAGCTCTCCCTGAGGTCGAGAGAAATCTGTGTCCTTATCAGAAACACTTTTTTTATTAATTTACAACTAAAATGCCCTTTAGGAATGTAGAGATCATTTTATTGTACCTCACAAAATTTCTAAATTGACAATCAAAACTTTGTACACAGCACAATTTTGAGCACATGGACTCTGTCCAGACTCTCTTGGCAGCACTGTTTAATTAAACCAACTTTTTCCTGTTTGGCCAAATGCCTCTTATCTTTTTATTTATTTAAGGTAAATTCATATCCGGGCAGCATTTTGGCGAGCCAGCTAGGAGAGATTGGTTCATCAAGCCCGACTGCTGTCGAAGGAAGGACATCAGCCGGAACAGATTTGTCTGCTCAAAAAAGATTGATGAGCAGATGCCATAATTGATTAGAAATTCTGCCGAATCTCAGGGGCAGAGGTCCACCCGAAGACAGCCATCATAGGGTAAGTGACTTCATCTGATCCTTAGTCCCAACTTGTGGCATATGGCAAACCACAACAAGTGCGTAGACCGCTTTTGTTTTTCCCCTAGTCTTCACACCAGAAGAAGGCAAAGGCAACCACCTGACCTTGGGTGTCGAGCATAGTGTTCGCCTCATCGCCAGGTGCAAGCAAGGGATAGCCTGGCCTTCAGTGTGGAACAGGGTCCGTTTCATCCCTGGGATTTTAGAAAGGGATAGCCTGGCCTTGAGCATTGAACAGGGTTTGCCTCATCCCTGGGTGTAAGCAAAGGATAGTTTGGACCACTGCGCTTAGTGTCCAGTCTGTTCATATAGGCTCTGGGTGTGATATAGAGCCAACATCTCAAACTTGATTTTTTTGTTACAAAAGTTCTTAGGGATATTGATTCCAAACTAATAGCACTTGAAAGAAGTGAGAGGTGTTCCGGTTTTTCTCTCCACTTGGATGCCTGGGCATTAGGCAGTGATACACACAACCCCTGTGTATAATATAGGGTGTCATTTGGAAATCAAGGAAAATTAGTACCTTTGTGAATCAGGAGTAGCTCGTGTCAGGCCACAGTGGTTATCAGATTATTCCTTTTTGTCTGCTTAAATCATTGCACATTTTTGTCCGTTGAGATGATTGTCACAGACTATGCGGCTCATCTAGCCCTCCATACTTAGCAGAGCATCCCCTCTCTATTGAGGTTGTGTTTTGTTGAACTTCTGCAAATCATGTGGCATGTTTAAATGTTATGTCGTGTTAGTAAGTCTATGTTTTTAGGTGATAATGACCATCTATTTCCAAATCAGAAGTTCATGATTCCTAGTCTTCTGATGCAAAACAATCAGCACTGCTCTGAACTAACAATTGCACTTTTGTTACAGGTTGTATTTGCTTCATTGCATTATTGTCACTTTTTTAATGATAAATAACTTTTTGTTGATGTATCAGGTTTATTTTTAAGCTCACAAACAATAAAAGGAGTATTTGGTACCACTTTCATGTACACAGTTTCCCCAAATAAGAGTAGAATTGGTAACTAATTTTAAGAAAACCTTGAGCTAACCAACATTTTGCAAACCCTTAACCCCTTCGCTGCGGCGGCAATTCCGCCGCAGCGCTAGGGGGGAGGGGGGCCGCACGGCGCTCACATGCTCATGACGGAACCGCTCCGTCATGAGCCTCGGGTGGGCTGTGCTTGTGACGGAGCAGTTCCGTCACGGCCCCGCCCGCTCAATAGAACGCACCACGCAGGCACGTAATCAGTGCCGTGCAGGCGCGCCGAGCGGGCCGTGACGGAACCGCTCCGTCACCAACACAGCCCATCCGAGGCTCGTGACGGATCGGTTCCGTCACGAGCATGGGAGGGGTTAAAGCAAACAAGTTTCCCAGTCCATCATGGAGACTCCACTAGACCACATGAAAGTGAAATTCTCCAACCAGGCTTGGATACTGCCTTGAGCCATGCCCATACCAGGATAAATGCATTCGCCTGGCCTGAGGACGGAACGGATGTATGACATTACAACGCATGCTTTTACCACGCATGCCTTTACAACGCTGTTTTTACAACGCATGCCTTTACAACGCATAGTGCTTTTGGGCGCTGGGTAGTGAATAGTTTAATTTACTATTCCAACTCCAGTCCCCGTGGATAGTAGGGAAAGTGTTGGATAGTAAATTAAACCTATTCCCTATCCTAGAGCGCCCCCCCAGCGCAATGTGTTGTAATGGTTTGCATTGTAAAAGTTGCGTCGTAAAGGCACTGCGTGGTAAAAGTTGCGTTGTAAAGGATGTTTCCCGGGGGGAACATTTGATACCAACCTTTTTCCCACTGCAAGTCCCAAACAAGGGGACCACATGTGACCTCCCAACCATCTCACAGAGGGGTGATACCCAGAAACCGGTCTCATAATGTTTGTTTCTAGTCTGGAGAGGACCTGGCTTGGCAGTTTGGGGTGGACTGTTCCCATGAAGAGCAGGGTCAAGACTGATTTGCATATGGCTGGCTATAAACTGGGTAACAATGGATTTAACCCAGATCTATTGACTGAGGGTGAATGTTTGATCTGTCCCGTATTCCGTCCGTCATTTGTGTGTCTTCAGGGGTGTCATGTTTACATTGAAGAGGGTGAGGCTGAGTGATGAGCCTTGAGATGTACCTCAGCTGGTGTTCTTAGGGAGTGATGACCTTATGCATGCTTCCTGTGAGGTAGGATGCACTTGAGGGCTGGTCCTTGGATTCCTATTGGGTGGAGTCTGTTGATCTGTTTGTGGTGGGATATGGTGTCATAAACTGTGGAGAGGTCAAGCAGGGTATCAGGGCTGCTGTTTCTCTGTGGTCTAGAAGCATTCTGATGTCATCCATGGCTGTGACTAGGGTTGTCTCAGTGCTGTTCCTTGCTCTGAAGTCAGATTGGGAGGGTCCACGAGGTTGTGGTTGTCTATATGTCTGGTAATCTGGACTCATTATGGAGTACTCAACCTTCTGGTGTCCTGCTGTCACTGCTGACCTTTAACAATGAAAGGTCCTGTAAGTATTCTGCCTTGCCACCAGGGATACTAAAAGGGTCAGTACCCATAAGACATTTGATGAAACAGGAACCACACCCCTTTCCTTATACCAGGTTGACTTGTAAACCCTGGCAGTACCCCTGGCCCGTGAAGCTCTGGTGTAGCCTGAAACTTCAGTCCGAGCACATCTGTGAATATCCTGTAAGGTTCCAAGCAACTTGACTTCACTTGTCCTTTAACACCAGACTGTGTGTCTCTCCATGGGGTGCTCCTCAACATCCGTAGAAAAACTAACATCTGATTTGAACAATATACCAATCAACAAAGAGAGAGAGAGGGTTCAAGGGCACTCTTAGTCCCCAGTCAGTAAGCAAATAAACAAAGGAAGAGTGTCCGTTGGAGAAGCATTTAGAAGTGATTGTAGCACGTAAAATATGAGGCCAGATGAAAGTGGTCAGATGACTGGACCAAATTTCAAGAAAAAATGCTGGATTTTTTCAGGAAACCCTCACTCACCCTAGTGGTGACATGCTTCATCATCGGGTCCACCGGGAGAGATCGAATACCTCCCCGGTGTGCTGCGACACCAGGAGACTGCGGAGCAGGTTGTGTGAGAGTGAAGAGTGAAAAAAGTTAAGTGTGGTTAAAAATGTCTAAAGTTGTACCAAAAAATCATTTATTAACTGGTCAACCCGACATAATAAAATTAAATTGACTATGTGCAGGGAAAACTAGCCAAATAAAATATACTGGTGTTTCCCTGTTAGGGGAAGGTCAACATGTTTCTGCCCTTTGTATGTGTGAATTTACAGGGCTTTCTTCAGGACCAATAAGCGAGTGTTTACCTCGACAGGTGTGGGCGCGCTAAGGCCCACCCTGCCAAAGGTTGTGAAAGTTAAAAATAGCACTATGTGTAAAATTGGTGCATAAAAAGTACAAACCAGTAGGCTTGGGGAATTACCTCTGTTGCGAGGAACCTAGAAGTCTGTGAACAGATAATTAGACAGACAAACAAAAACACACAAAACATAGAAACATAGAAATCAATCAATATTGATCCTTTATCATGGCCATTATTCCAATATAGTGGCGTGATACGTGCTAGCAAACCTATCAATGGCCGTGGCCGAGATGGATGAATTACAAAGTAATGGTTGTGCCCAAAGCCGGAGTGATGGGCCTCAACTAGCGCAAAGAAGTGTCCTCCAGCGCAATATGTTGCACATTGGTGAGGCAACAAGTGTGTAAATGGAGACTTACAGTGTTAAGTCCAACCGTGTGGGAAGACGGGCGGCTGCCCGTGATTAAAAGACTACCTGTAGCAGGGCGACGGAGAAAAAATCCCCGAGGTGTAAAGCGGAAAAACAGGGCTACAGTCTAAATACCAGTAGCGCTGCTGGCCGTGATCTTGAGTACTAATTAAGCACACAAAATACCGGAGCATAAAAGTGAAACAATCCTCACTTGTACATAAAGTGAACCACGCCCCATAGATTCAGGAGGGGGGTGGGAGCGACAATGGCACACCCTAATCAGGGGAGGAAAACAAAACACAGAAGGAGGATTAGGAGACCTGGCAGGATCTCAAACACATAAACTTATCTTTAGGAAGATGTCCAAAGAAGAGATCTTACGCCCGCAACGCTCTGCACCCTCTCGGCACCTAGCTGTCCCCCGCTGGATCTCGTGGATCCTGAGCGAAGGGCGAGCCCGGCGTTAAGAGGGAGGGGGCAGTGCGTCTGCCAATCAGAAGCGCTGAGACTAGAACGAGGCTTGGAGTTAGCGCGGCCAAACCTGTCGAGGTAAACACTCGCTTATTGGTCCTGAAGAAAGCCCTGTAAATTCACACATACAAAGGGCAGAAACATGTTGACCTTCCCCTAACAGGGAAACACCAGTATATTTTATTTGGCTAGTTTTCCCTGCACATAGTCAATTTAATTTTATTATGTCGGGTTGACCAGTTAATAAATGATTTTTTGGTACAACTTTAGACATTTTTAACCACACTTAACTTTTTTCACTCTTCACTCTCACACAACCTGCTCCGCAGTCTCCTGGCGTCGCAGCACACCGGGGAGGTATTCGATCTCTCCCGGTGGACCCGATGATGAAGCATGTCACCACTAGGGTGAGTGAGGGTTTCCTGAAAAAATCCAGCATTTTTTCTTGAAATTTGGTCCAGTCATCTGACCACTTTCATCTGGCCTCATATTTTACGTGCTACAATCACTTCTAAATGCTTCTCCAACGGACACTCTTCCTTTGTTTATTTGAACAATATACCAACAGTTCTACCAGAGTGGAATACCAAGGTTAAGTCCTCCATAATGGTGACACCACCACCACTGATTGTCTGCATACTTGTGATAGGTACCTGGAGATCACGGCAAAGGTTGAAAAAGCATCTTGCCTTCCCTCAGACCACTTGTGGAGAAACACTTTAATTACCAAATCATCTAGATCTGGTCTCCAACTGATACATTGTTCCAGTCTGAAAGCAAATAGATCTATACCAAAGGGGCCACACATTTTGTCCAAAGTCTTGAAAACTTGCTAATCTAAAATCCATTCACTCTTGTTGCACATATTAGTCGAGTACCAGTCCATCAACATATTGACTAACGCTGGAAAGTAATCTGCAGCCAGAGAATTTCCCTGCTTGAAAAAGAACCCCCATTGACTTTGCACTAACACTGCCAGTGGCATTGACCTCATCTCTCCTAACTTGTTGGTATACCTGACTGCAGTCAGACTGTCCATGGGAAGGAGGATCATGCACTTTAACTAGTCATTTACTAGGCTTTGAATCGAAAACTTGCCTGCATGATGCTCTAAACATTTTATATGCATAAAGGACTCCCTCTTGGACCATTTTCTTCCAGCTCAGAAGGTGCTGTGCTTGTCCCCCTCATGCCCAGAGACTTGTATTTGATTCTAGTACTAGATCTTGGTATGTATGAAAAATAGTTCAATCATTTCAGGTAACTATCGGTGTTAGCCAAAACTCTCTTCTTTCTTGATACTGCATCCTTTGGAATAATTTCAAAGTATCCTAGACCCCTTTGCAAATGGCTTTTTTTAGTCTCTAGCGCACCCTGGAATAGGGGGCCCTCAGAAGATCGCCTAAATGGATGAAGACGATAGGCCTACCAACCTTGCCAAGTGTCTCAAAGAAACCTGGATATGAGCCCACACACTCCTTAGCTCCTTCCTGATCACTTTAGGGTTTGTATTAACAATCCTTTTTCTGAATCCACAAGGAAACCAAAAAACACATAATCTTTGACTAGATCAGATCTGACTTCTCTATTTTTATCATAATTTATTTATCATAAATCCCAGTATGTAAATCCAAACTATTGCCTTCTGAAATTGACCTAAAAAGAGATCTTTTGATGAATCAAGGAAATCATGTTGGATAAATAGACTAGCATTGTCTATCATTAAGATATGAGGACAGTTGCCACTGGTTTCAACAGCTTGGTGACACATCAAGGTGCTGAAGAAAGACCGAAGGAAATATATTGTAATCTGTGCATGTGTCCTTTGCAAATGAACTGGAGAAACTTTCTGTGCTCATGGAAGATGGGTGCCATTAAATATACATCTATTAAATCTAGGTGCACCATCCCATACCCTGGCAATACCCTGGGAAAACTCCTATTTCCATCTTGAAAAAGCAGTAAAAGACACAATGGTTGCGATCCCTCAGGTTTATTACTTGCCTGAACTTCTTGTTTTTGTTTTGGAATAGAAAACTATTTACTGATAAAAACCTCTGGGATGTCTGGAGCAGTGCTTATCACTCCTTTCATAAGAAGTTAATTGACTTTAACAGACACAAGTCCATCCCTTCCTGGGGGAACATTATTGGAACTGGTAAACTGCCTCAGAGAGGAGTAGCATAAATGTCTATTTGGAGACCCTTTACTGTCTGAAGAACTCAAATGTGTTTGGCAATACATTCCCACTCCGGCTCAAATAGAGCGAACCTACACCCAATTGTTGCAAAAGAAAGGGAGAGAACTCTTACCTTTCGTTTCCCCTCCCCTTGTTTGACTGCCACAGTAGCCGTAGCCAAAGCATCTTCCCCAATATCATGTGCAGGAAGAACACCAGCCTGGAAAATCTGAAATGGTGGTTGTCATAGGGCCTGAAGAAGGTTGACCAGCCAGCAGAGTATCCCCTATATCTGCAGGCCCTGGGGGAAACCTGTCTCAGAACTCTCATCAAGGAAGAGCTATGTCTAAAGCACGCAACCTCTTTTATTAAATTAATCCCTAAACAGGGAGCTTTGCACATTTAGAGGCACCTCTAAACTAGTCAGCTGTCTCAATTTCCAGTTAATTCTCAAAAATAAATCATTCCTCTTTTCATAAGAGAGGCCAGAATTAGCATTCCACAGGAAACAAATAGTCCTCTGGGCTCCACTGGATATATTCTCTTGGTCAAGGGATATCCCCTTGCTTTTGACCTGTTCTGCTGCATATGAAGTTCTGGCCAACAGACCACAAATGTCCAACGATTTGTCCTTGTAAGATGCCCAGGCCCTATCCACCCTTTTTCTGGGGCCATACTCCTGCTGCTAAACAAACTAACTGTTTTCACATTAACGGAAGGGTAAACAGCCCTTTTACCTGAAAGACTTGGGGCATTCTACCCTCATCTTAGCCTCAGTCGCCCTATCTGCATGGTGCTTAATTCTGGTCTTTATATAGCCATCGACAAATGATGAATGGACCCACTCCACAGAGTTTGAGTACCTATAACAGACTAGGGTCAACCATTAGATGCCTCTTGTGCCCAAAATAATTTCTTCTGATATAGTAGCTTTTGCCTTCTTAAGCATATTATCATCATCATAACATGTAACATTATAATACAAATCAACAATGCACAAACCAATTGCATCATCATATGATCTTTTATTCTGATTACCACTTGTACCTATGAAAGGGACATACCCACTGGACATATGGTCTAATTTCCCTTGTGAAATTGAACCAGGCACCAAGCATACCATCCTTTTGACCATATGACACCGCCAGATGTTTAAAGCAGTTGCTAAGCAATTCCTTATATTCATGGTAACAATTTTAAAAGAAGATAGCACTATTGAAATTAAATTTGACCCTGAATTGGCCAAAACTTCGTAGAGGTTCTTTTTGCATATCTCTTCCTCTGTCTCTCCAGTCTCTTCTGTGCAGTATTAGCCTCTGTCATTCTCTATGGCAAACTGGAAGTTACACATTTCCAGGGAACTGAACCCCCACAACACTTTATATATGCTTTTAAATTTCCAGGAGAATTGCTCCTCATTTTTATCTGAGGTAAAAAAATATAAGTCTTTTATTTATATTATAATCTCCACGTTCTGTAGACACAAGTTAATGTGAAACAATGGGTTAAGAAAAAAGCACATGTATACATTCATTTGACTTAAAAAATGCTTTCATGAACAACCCACTTGGAAATAATTTAAATTAACTATTAGGAAGAAGGGAGCCCAGAACCCCCGAGTTTGGAATCAATTTCTCAGCCCACCTACCAAACAATGCTTAGTAAAACTAATGCCATTCTCCAAATGATAAAGCAGATGGGTCCACGCTATATAGAATGTGCCTCTTGCTGGCTACAAACTAATAGAATTAAAAACACCACAGATCAAGCACTAAATGATCTAGGACACGTTTGTGTTGCCAGTGCCCCCCCCACAACAAAGGGCCTAATTACAATCTCAGGCAGACTTACGTTCACCGGACACCATTGAGGAAACCTTAGGTCGGCAGTACCGGCTGCAGGATTACCCCATGCGACTGCCCATAGGGGGGTTGCAAACATCCATTTGTCAATGGAAGCTTGTGAAGCAGGCTGAAAGGCCTACCGCCCCAACCTTCCATTGACAAATGGATGTTTGTAAACATCCTTGCACCGTGTGGCAGGCACCATGTGGCAGGCACCATCTGGTGCCTGCCACACGATGCAGGGATTTTTAGGGGGCACCATAGGTGCTCCCTAATGCCCCATTGCGGAAGATATGGGGGGATCGGGGCCCTGCTAGGGGCCCCAAAAGACTCTTTCCAACAGCAATTTCATGTCAGAAAGGCCAACATGAAATAGTTGCCGGAAAGTGCCATCATAATCCTGATGGCGGAGCCGAGCCTGGCTCTGCCGTCATTGGGGGTTTATAAGGGACACTTTGACAGGCTCTTGAGCCCATCAGAACTGCACCAGGATCCCGCGCTGGCTTCATTCCCATCGTTGTCATCCTAATTCGGCTGATGGGATGAAACCTATGATGTTGGGCGGACATTGTAATCGGGCCCAAAGTATCAGTTAAGCAATCCTCCTCGAGTAAAAGACCTGCAGCACCACTAGCTCACAAATAAGTCCCCACAAGGAAACCAAATCTAAATCCAACACAAGAATTCTCATTTCCAAAAACCTCAGCAGCAGCATCAGGCACTAGAAAAGTATATCAACAGCAAGAAAAAAAGGAAGTAATTTGGATATGGCGCTATTTATACTGTGGCTGTTTATTTTCTGTTATACGTAATTTCTTCCTGGGTATGCAGGATAATGGGTAATTTAGAGCATTTAAAGAGCTTTCTAAAAAAACTGCTAGGAATAAGTGCATAATACACACATCTGTTCTTATAATTCCTATTCAGGGACACCCTCCAAATGACTTGTATAACTTGTATTTGAATCACAAGTTACTTGTACGAATACCATACGATATTCCTAACGTCCGTTGTTTCCTCCAGGTTTTGTTTGGTGTTAATATTTAATGGAAAGCGACGTTATGATATTTTTGCCAGTGCAGCTTGTGATGTTTCCTCCTCTTTCCCTTTAAGACTCGTGAGTCTTTACTGGTGTTCTTAGACCTCAGAATGTGATGCATTGAATATTCTTCTATGTCAGTTGCTGTTGGCTGTTACAGGATGAGGTTTTAATAAACCCACCTCTTACTTCTCAAAGACTTGGTTCTTCTTTTATTATAAATATTAACGAATTTTACATTGGCGACGATCGGGAGTCACCTCAACTGAACAACTCAGCAAGGAAACTGACCTGATCCCTCCTCCAGCGGCTGCTCGTAAAGAAATGAAGCGTGGTCTTCTCAGCGGCTGCAATTGACTGGTGAGGAGAGCGGGTGGCGCTTGAAATGAATTATAATTTAATCTGGAACATAATTTAAAGGGAGTCTAGAGAAATTTCTATCTCTGTGAGAAGCGGGCGTTGTATCGTCCTCGCGCTCTACTTCTCGCTGGACTGCTCGCGAGCAACAACGTCACTGATCTCGCGCAGTCTATCTGCTCGCACTGACAAGTACGTCACAGTGCGCAAACATTACGTGCAGACTTCCGACTTCCCTGCGTTTCAAGGAATCAGAGCGCTGCGTTCCAGAAAACATGCGCGGTCTCTCAGCGTCACTTCAGTGTTCTCTTTGTATTTCTCGTTCTAATCAGAACGTTTTCAAGTGTATTTCAGCTTCGTGTCCATGTCTGGATTGTTGCATTATTAAAACCTTCCAAACTCAAAAAAATAAAAGGGAAAAGGAGCGTATATTGTTCAATTGCTTCCAGAGTTGATAAAAAAAAAGAAAATAAAAGAAAAAAAAACATCACAAAAGGGAGAGAAAGAGTTTACAACAAAAGTCTTTAAGAGGTGTATTTTAAAAGTGAAGAATAACTTAAGTGTGAGTCTATCTACATAAAAGGAACAGTATTATTAAAGGAACAGTATTATAAAAAAAAAAATTAAAGTGTGAAATAACATAAACACCTGAGACAAATAAAAAAGACATTTGTTCTATTCCTTTTGTTTAAAAAAAAAAAGGAGAAGATGCAAAATGTAACTCAACCGGCATTTTTCCTTACAAGTCCAGGTGAGCAGAATGTAAAGTGGAAGAAGTGGAAAAAATTTTTTGCAAATTATGCAAGAGTTTGTGGAACAAACTTGAGTGCTGAAAGAAAGCATTCTCTCTTATCACATTGTCTAGGAGGGGAAGGACAGGATGTACTTGAACATTTACCTGACCTGTCGGCTGCTGAACAAAGAAATCTAAATGAGTATGAGATAGCGATCGTACAACTTGATAGGCATTACTTACCTAGACTTAGTACTATAATGGAGAGATACCATTTTGGCCTAAGAGAACAAAAGAAAGATGAGTCGGTGGAGGAATATGTATCTTCTTTAAGGAAACTTGCTTCGTCCTGTAATTTTGGTCAATCCCTTGATGAAAGGATTTGTGATCAATTTGTGTTAAGATGTGCACATGATGAAATTAGAAAAGAACTTTGGTTGAAAGACGAACCCCCTCTTGAAGAAGTCTTAGAAATTGCTAAACAAGTTGAACATATGACAAAGTGCGTTGGAGAGCTTAGAAAGGAAAAAGAAAAACCTTCGATATCTGAATCGAAAGATGAAATAAAAGTGGATGAGACTGTCTGTCAAGTTAAAAGAACTGAGGGAATAAATTTAGAAGAAAAACAGAATAGATCATCAAATCCACCAAATAATAGGTTTTCATGTTTTAGATGTGGTCAATTCACGCATTTGGCTAATTCACCTACTTGTCCTGCTTTAAAGGTAACCTGTAATTTATGTAATAAGAAAGGGCACTATGCTAAATTTTGCAGGACAAATACACAAAGTGGTGATAACTCTAGGAGGAGATGGTCTCAACCACAAGTGAGATCTATTTGTTTTGAGGTAAAAGATGATAAACCAGATCATCCATCATTCATGGTCAAGGTAGAAAATTCAATGGTGAATTTTAAGTTTGATTCTTGTTCAAAGATAACGATAATTGATGAAAAACTGTTTGATGAGTTGTTTAAAAGAAATGTGAAAATGTTTAAATGTGATATTCTGCCGTTGGGTTATAGTGAGAAACCTATTTCTATGTTAGGATATTTCATGGCTGAGATTGAACTTGGTTCTCACATTACTGTGGGCAAAGTTTATGTGTCAAAAAAAGGAGACGCACTGTTGGGTTGGCTTCATCAACGACAGTTGGGTGTTACACTTGATCCCAATGCGTCTCCTCAAGTTAAAATTCATGAGATATCTAATACTGTATGTAACATGAGTGATGAAAAGTTGTCTTTGAGTTTAGCTAAGCAATTTCCTAATGTTTTTAAAGAAGATTTGGGTTGTTTGCGTGGTTACAAGCATCACATTAAATTGAAAAGTAATGCTCTCCCTGTTGTAGCAAAAGTTAGAAGGATCCCCCTTATGGAGCAGGCTAAGGTTCAGGAAGAGTTAAACAAGCTTGTTAAGAATAACATTATTGTACCGGTTGAAGCTACTGAATGGCTTGCTCCAGTGGTTATAGCAAGGAAACCCACTGGCGAGATTCGTCTTTGCATTGATTTAAGATCTTTAAATAAGGAGGTCGTAGTTGATAGGTTTCCTCTTCCCAACATAGATGAGATGATTTGTACTTTAGAAGGAGCCAAGTATTTTACTACTCTTGATCTTGCTTCCGCTTACCATCAGGTGGAGCTAGATGACTCTTCTCAAGATTTGACTGCGTTTGTAACACCCATGGGTACCTTCAAGTTTAAGAGGATGCCTTTTGGCCTTGTATCTGCGGCCTCTGTTTTCCAACGGATCATGTCAAAAATGTTAAGGGGTTTGATTGGCGTTAAGTGCTACCAAGATGATTTGTTAATCTATGGCAGTAGTATTTGTGAGCATGATACAAGAGTCTCCTTAGTACTAGAACGTTTGGATGGTGCAGGTATGAATTTGAAGAGGTCTAAGTGTAAATTCAGGGTACAAGAAGTTAATTATTTAGGTCATCGTATCACCGGTGATGGTGTTTTTCCTAAAAAGGAGCTAGTTGAGGCCATTGATAAAGTAAAAGAACCAACTTGCAGAGATGAACTTCTCTCATTTTTAGGCATGGTGGAATTCTATTGTAAATTTATCTTTAATTTTGCCAACAGACATGTAATTTGAGGAGATTAACAGTAAAAAATGCTGTCTTTGACTGGACAAGTGAATGTAAGGCGGAATTCTTGTGTATTAAGAATGAGTTAAAAAAAGCACCTTCTCTCCATGCTTTTGTTCCTGGTCTTCCTACTGTCATGTTTACTGATGCAAGTGACAAGGGACTAGGAGCAGTTTTAGTTCAAAAAAAGAATGGCAAAGATGCTCCAATTTGCTGTTCTTCTCGTTGTCTCAGAGGATCGGAGTGTAATTATTCTGTAATAGAGAAGGAGTCGTTAGCAATCTTTTGGGCTTTGAGAAAGTTCAAAAATTTGATCTGGGGCACGAAAGTTTTTGTTTTGTCTGATCATAAACCCTTGAGAGAAGTGTTTTCAAAAAAAGGGCTAGATGCCATATCTTCCAGGATCAGGAAATGGATTGTTTCATTACAAGAATTTGAGTTTGAAGTGGAGTATATTCCTGGTATAGCTAATAAATCAGCTGATTGCTTGTCAAGATTAGTTGACTCTGACAATTTCGAATTTGATGATTCATGTGACTGGGAGGAGTTTACAAGTGTGTGTGAGGTGACTGATGGTGCTATTGACAAATCTGAATGGAGAGTAGAGTTGGAGAAGGATGAAGAGATTTCTAAAGTCATTCTCTCCTGGAAGAATAACACTCGGTTGATTAAGCCTTGGTTACTAGTTTCTGATGAACTTTCTGTTAACAATGGTCTTTTGACTAGAGGGACCAAGCTTGTTCCTCCTAGCACTTTAAGGGAAAAATTGTTAGTACATGCCCATTGTGGTCATTTGGGCATTGTAAAAACCAAGGAGATTCTTCGCATGCAATTTTGGTGGCCTGGAATGGACTTAGAAATTGAGAGAATGGTCAGGGAATGCCCCGAGTGTTGTTCTAGTGATAAGATTTTGAAAACAAGACAAATGCCAATGGTAAGAAGGGTTTTACCAAGTCATCCTTGTGATGAGGTTGCCATTGACATTTTAGGTCCTCTATCTGGTGTCTCTGATACTCCTTATCTTATTGTGTTGATTGATCTCTACTCCAGATGGATTGAAGTTTCTGCTGTCAGAGATATCACTTCTGATGCTGTCATTAAATTTTTAGAGCCCTTGTTTAATAAGGAAAGCTTTCCCAACAGCTTATTGTCTGACAATGGCCCCCAATTCTGTTCCTCGGTCTTTGTTGATTTTCTGAAAAAATGTGGGATAGTTCATAAAAGATGTTTTTTGTATCATCCCTAAACCAATGGTGCCATTGAGAGAGTTAATAAGACTTTGAAAGAGTCAATACAGCTTGCTCGCTCTTCTAGTCTTTATTGGAAGTCCACCCTTCAGGACAGGATCAACACCTATCGCTTTGCCCCTCATTCTTCTACTGGCAGGTCTCCATTTGAGCTGTTCAAAGGGAGAGTTCCTAACACGTTGTTGTGCCCTGGGTGGATGTGTATGAATAAAGGTCTAGTGGACAATGATATTGGTTCTTGGAGAGCTAAAGAATTACTCAAACTAGATGCTCGCAAGTCTAATTTTGACAAAAAGAAAAATGTCTGCTTTCAGGAGGTCAAAGTGGGGGATTTTGTAAAAGTAAAGACTCCTGTGGGACGCAGACCTTGGTCTAAATACTCTGATAGTAGGGCTGTTATCAAGAATTTTTAAAATGCTGTTAAAACTGACGATGGGAGAATCTGGAATAAGAGTTGTGTGGTTGTTGTTGATCCGTATTTGTCTTCTGAAAGGGACTCAGCTCATTATAGTGATTCACGTGATAATTTCCATTTTCTGTCTAACCCTTCCTTTGACAAGTCCTCGTCTTCATTCAGAAGGAGTCAAAGAACCCGTAGAGCTCCCATTTATTTAAAAGATTATGTTTGAACATGTTTCATTGTTTTCATGACCTTCTCTGCACATGTTTTCTTTGTTTGCTTAGTTTCAATTCTTTTATGCTTACTGAATATTTTTCTTATTGTATTCTTTTTATTTAAATGTATGGAAGGGAGATGTGTGATGTTTCCTCCTCTTTCCCTTTAAGACTCGTGAGTCTTTACTGGTGTTCTTAGAACTCAGAATGTGATGCATTGAATATTCTTCTATGTCAGTTGCTGTTGGCTGTTACAGGATGAGGTTTTAATAAACCCACCTCTTACTTCTCAAAGACTTGGTTCTTCTTTTATTATAAATATTAACGAATTTTACACAGCTTTTTCATTTTTTGGCGTATAGTAACTCTTGTGTGAGAAAATTCATCAGCAATGCTATTTGCGAGCCTTTGTAACACGCAATATTTACCGTTTCATAAGCACCGGCACTAATCTACAGCAAATTTGAGCCTGGAAATGTGAGTCAGTGTTCTAGTGGTTAGATGTGAAAACAACAGATGGGATCCCCATGAGGTGAAGCTCGGGTGCAGGTTGGTTTAGTCCGTTCTGTAGTTCAAGATCTTAATGGTACCTACTTTTATCAGCAACTCAGCACAATGCATCCGGTTTATTGTTGTCATGACCACGGAGAAAACTCAAGGCACAGTCACTGAATAGATTATTCTCCTCCACAATCAGCTTGCTACTTTGTTTTAAGGATCTATACAGTAAATAAAGGTTTTCGGCTATTTTGTTTCATTTTCCGGTTCCCGCTTTGCTCATTGCAGCTTTGTAATCCACTGCACGTACTAAATAATCCATCTATAGGCTGTACTCTAGAGTGCTGGGAAGCAAAACGGGAACTTCTTTTTCATGTTTACAAGGAATATATCTGCATGTCAAATTCACTCGCAGAAAATATCTGCTTGTAGAAATAATAAAAAGTGTTTCTCAAATCATGAATTGCAGACGTACAGGGCGTTTTTACTACCCATGGAACAAAAAAATAACATGACCCCTTACAATGAATGCAAATATTCTCCCTCCACTCTAGGTTTAGCAGCAAAGTATCAAGGTCTTCAAGAAAGAGATAGGTGTGGCGTAGCGGCCAGAGCGACTGACTCCGGAGCATGGGGCTCAGCAGCTCAGCTCTGCACCATCTGACTCTGGCCAATAGCTCACTCAATGTCCCTGACGGCCCCCAGCTCCATGAAACCTTTAAGGGGTGATATGTTCGCCCTTTACAAACATGGATAATTATTATTATTTGTTAACATGATTTGGCATACCATTTTATAAAACTGATGGGTAGTTATTTTTCAAGATGTATTTCCATATCTATCTATTTATTTAATATAAGAGATTTTAAAAAGAGCTTCTGCTGTGGGTTGCCTGCTATCCAGTTTACAATTTTAAGAATGCTTCAAAATTTTACATAACCAGTAACACACACCATTTTACCTCAACAAATCAATTGCATCACCGAGTCTTGTTACACTACCTTTAAAAAAATAGGGCACAACAAAATATTTTACTTCAGGTAAGATATGAACAATTAAATGAGAGAGATCTTAAGACATCACAAAAATGCATGAAATGTGATGTCTTTCTCAAATTGAAAAATTCGTTTCAGATTCGAAGACTAACTAAACCAAAATGAAGATAGTGTAAGTTTTGCTGCATGTAATTTCAGAGAGATCCAAAAAGCACTGTGAAAAAGGAAAAAAATCATGAACTCCATCTAAGGCATGTGACTAATATTATAGGCTTCCTACCAGTCTTCCTGGGATAGATACAGACAGATGGCAGAATATCCCATTTGGAATCCAGGTTCCTGTATCCGGAGACTGCTTTACTACACAGAAGAGCAAAGGGATAAATCAGATTGAGGTCACTTCATTAGAGTGTGCAAATGGACAATGTGTGTGACAACGGACATCTGCCAGCATTTATACCTCAGAGGACTCTCAATCTGTGGACAATGATGTAGCTATCATGCCTTCTTACTAACCCTGGGCGTAGTGCTTCCGCTACGCCCACGGAGTGTATGTAGTGCTGCCTACTTTGCATTTTGCAATGTAGGCGTAGTAGGCATGCGCGGCCGCCCGCACATGCGCATTTCTTGCGGGAAATGCGCATGCGCGGGTGGCCGCGCATGCGCATTGGGATGGAAGACGCGGCGGCGCGAAAGAGAAGAGGGAGCCCCGGGACGCTGCGGACCAGGTAAGTGCCTTTAATTTACTTTTGTAGTATCTTTAGCTTTAATTAGGTATTTAGGAGAGGGCGGGAGGGAGGCGGGTGGCGCGTAGTGGGGCTCCGCGAAGTGCGTAGGTGGGCGTAGTTTCATGCCCACTTTGCGTAGCTTCGCGTAGCCCCACTACGCATACTTTGCCCACCCTTACTTCTTACCTTTCCTATCTGTCTCTTCAACCTTAGCTAGCTTATCAGAGCTAGCCATGCATGTACCTGTCAGCTTCTCTGAGGGTGATCTGTAAATATGTTGGACGACTATGCTGTGCCTTGTACGCTTATTGTAATCCCCAACTTTGCCTGCATTTATAAGATTTGTACTGTACTAATCATAAAAAACAATAAAACAGATTCGCAAATTAAATGTGTGCAATTTTCTTTCACATAATTACAATGGGTGGGAGTTAAATCCTGCTCTACTAGCAGAGTTTTCTCCTCTCTGCGTTATGCATATAAAATTGTTTTCCGGGCAAATTCCACCAACCGCTGCTTGGCAGTTTTTTCTCGCATTGAAACTTGCCAATGGTAAATTGGTGAGACCAAGCGAAAAAATAGGCATCCCCTGATACCATTTTCAAGCACTATGAGGGCACCAGGCACTGTTTTGTCAACATGGGTGAAAGGGTGATGACGGGCGGTCACAACCATTCATGGAGGGAAATCTGCTGCAAGAGAAGAAAATCTACTCGGGCAGAGGCAAAGAGGCAGTGCCTTCTGTTGTGGCACGTGGTGCTATTTGCGCTGATTTTACAATGCAGAAGACTGTCCCGTGCTAATAATAAGTATGAGCAGCGAGACATGCTGATTTCCGTTTGTTCTGGGAACTCTGCAAAATTCCTCTGGGAGAAACTCTGCAAGTTCCGCCCACCCACAATAATTACATTACATTATGGAAATATTGCTCAAAACTTTGGGTAATTATGGGAAATGCATATCTCACACTCAACACTATGTTTTAGTGTGAAATGCAACTTCATGTCTTTTTTGATGACAAGATACATTTTTTGGCAATACCTCAAAAACACAAGGTGCAGTGAATAACATCTTTTCACATTCTGGCCATTCTTTTTTTCTTTTTTTGATTTCACAAATTTTTATTGGAAGTTTCCATGCAAAACACAATATACAAAAGCATACATTAAGAAAAAACAAAAGCGACAATAATGTGTGCAAATAATTGGTAGTGTATACAGTAAACAAATAAATGGAAGGCAGTTTGTTATGAGATTGATAACCAACAGGAAAACATAATAAGGTAAGACTAAAACTAAAATAAGGTTATGACAAAAATACAGCAATAAGTGAAGGCAGCACAATAACAGCCATTAACTTGCTATATAGCAGCTGCACTGGGATGGTGGGCAATGGTAAACAGACAGCGACCCCTTCAAGGTAAGACTATCAAACGCAGGCAAATAAGACATTGAGTAGGCATGGTGTTAGTTAAATATGAGCCTATGGGTGTGAGTGTAATGAAGTGTGATGAGGAATCACGGGGGCTTATGTATGTTAAAATAATCGTCAAGGGAGGTCCACATTCATCTGTGAGGGGGACGCCATGGGGTGTTTTGGAGTGAGATATTGTCAGCACCTCTCAGGTTTGTGATCCAATTTAGCCAACACTTAAAGGAGGCTTTGCGGGTATCTTTCCAATTGTTTAAGATGATCTTCACACCAGCAGTGAACATAAGGTCTAGTAAGGACCTGTCATCCTCCGATAACGGGACAGCTCTAGTAAAGCCCATTACTAATGTAGAAAACTCTCTGATAGGGGAGAAGGAGAAAAACTTTGCGATGAATGTAAATACTTTGTCCCAGAAGGCCATAACAAATACACAGCTTAGTAATAGGTGCTCAAGGTCGCCATCTTTCTCGTTACAGTTCCAGCATGTGGCGTTGTCCCTGATAATGTGTGAAACGAGACTCGCTGGTGTCCAAAAAGCTTTGTGGAGAAGCCAAAACTTCATCTGGGAAAGTGTAGGGCTTATTTTGTGTCTCGTGGTTGATTCCCATGTTTTGGACCACTCCATATCTGAGATTGGTACCGATGAGTATGTTTCCCAGAACTGCCGAAGGTCTTTATTGAGATTGGAATGCTAGAGACGTAATGTTTTATAAAGTCTGGAGACTTGATGGACTAAGGGCCAGATGTAGGTAGCCAAATACCGGTCGGTAACGGCCGAATTCGGCCGTTACCGACCGGTATTTGGCTACCGAGATGTAGGGGGACTGAAAAGGGGCAAATCGGTAATTTTACCGATTCGGTAAATATAGCAGTCGGTAAATTTACCGACCGGTATATTTACCGAATCAGTAAAATTGATATGTAGGTGGGACTCTTCTGAGTCCCACAAGGCCTACAAAATCGGTATTTTACCATCAAATTGTATTTGATGTTAAAATACCGATTCAGGTGTGCATGCACATGTGTGCATGCACACCTGTGCCATATGACAGGCAGACCTGCCCTTAGGGCAGGTATGCCTGCCATATGGCCCGAACCTTTTTTGGGGGTGCTAGAGGGTGTCAAAGTGACACCCCCTGCACCCTTGTCAAAATCGGTATTTACCGAATCGGTAAATACCGACCGGTAATGCCCCATTCATTCCTATGGGCTTCAAAGCCCATAGGAATGAATGGAGCATTACCGGTCGGTATTTACCGATTCGGTAAATACAGATATTTACCGAATCGGTAAAATACACATCTGGATGGACCTACATGTCCACCCTTCATATTTACCGATTCTTAATTACCGAATCGGTAAAATTCGGTAATTAGGAATCGGTAAATATTTTTGACCTACATCTGGCCCTAAATTATTAAGTATAAAGGTAAAACAATATCCCAAAAGGTATGAATGAAAAGGCAATTTGTATTGCATGCGCAAAGCATTACATAGATCAGAAGAAGGAGACACTTATTCAAATAAATTCATTTACAAAATTAATTTGTTATATTTTAATATTCAACAAGAGAGAAAAACAATTTGTATGGAAATAATTAAGTACAGCACAGAATTGAATAATTCAAATGACAACCGAAAAGACTTGGTGCTCAATATATACAAGTGATATGTGGCGACGCAAGTGAAAAGGTGAACAGCGATGGACGGCGCAAGGTGAGCAAGGTGAAATATTTACAGTGAATAGCTCAAAAAATGTGACATAGAATCAGTAACTTTATATTGTACAGTTCGTGATTTCAATGGAGTCACAACGAGATGCACCTATAGTTTGCGCTGTGGAGTCGACGACTTTTCGGTCCTTAATCAATCATGAGAGACCGCACCCAGGCTGTTCGCCTGGGTGACTTTTCTGCGGTCTTTCGGAGAGTTCAGTGCGGGGTCCCCCAAGGTTCCTCCCTCTCACCCCTGTTGTTCAATCTTTACATTGCCCCTTTGATTTTTTCATTACAGCAAATGGAGGTCGGCGTATACAATTATGCGGATGACCTCCAACTTGTCTTCAATCTATCTTCCTCCCCGGCCTCCATCTCGAATTTTCAGTCGATCATGATTTTTATCCAGGACTGGATGAACCACAATCATCTGAAACTCAATCCGGGAAAGACCGAGCTGGTATTGATGGGTGGTTCATCCAGTCCCTGGTCCTCACTTTTCTGGCCCCTTTCCCTTGGTCCTCCCCCGGTCCCTTCTACCTCAGTTAAAACATTAGGTATTAAACTCAATTCTCAGCTCACTCTTCACTCCCAGGTTAGTGCTGTGGTGTCCTCTTCCTTTTTGTCACTACGCACGATACGCAAGGTATCCCGCTTCTTTTCTTTTGATGCCCTGAAAATGATCATGGTGTCCTCTTCCTTTTTGTCACTACGCACGATACGCAAGGTATCCCGCTTCTTTTCTTTTGATGCCCTGAAAATGATCATCCTGGCGATGGTCATCTCCCGCCTGGATTATGGTAACGCTCTATATGCAGGTATACCTGCATATAGCTTAAGGCGTTTGCAGTTAATACAGAACCAGGCGGCACGACTGGTATTCAACCTCCCAAAATCCCATCACGTAACACCCCTTCTCAAATCCCTTCACTGGCTCCCTGTCTGTGAACGCGTCCAGTTTAAGCTTGCTTCCATCACTTATCAAGCACGACTGGGCATGGCTCCGGCTTTCATTACATCAGAGGTCGTTCCCTATGTCCCCACCAGGGTACTACGCTCAGCTTCGCAATCCCTCCTGACAGTCTCTCGCTTTCGGAGGAAGAAATGGGGAGGATCAAAGTTCTCGATCCTTGCACCAATTCTATGGAATTCCCTACCTCTAGAGCTAAGATCCATACCTCTCTACCCTCAATTCCGGAAAAAGCTCAAGACCTATCTGTATGCCAAAGCCTTTAATTAGACCACTTATTGTTTCTGTTTCTCATTTCACCTACCCTCTGCTATTCCCACCCTAGGGGTTTGTTTGCTACAGCGCCAAGAAACCGCTGGTGAAAGAGCGCTCTATAAATATTTTTAAATTCAATTCAAATTCAAAAATCTCCAGGACGAAGTTGTCTCGTTTTGGGTGCTGTGAGCGAGTAATTTCTCAGCCCTGATCCAGAGGATCCTGCGAGGTTCGTCTAACCGCCCAAGAACTGAATTTTCTAGCGGGTCAGAGTAGGCGTCGTAAGAGAATCGCAGCAATGTAATATTTTGGAAGTCAGGGACCTGGAGAATTACATGGTCCGAGAACACAGTAAATCCGTAGAGGCGTGCCAGCCAAGGGTGACGGAAACATGTAATTCTCCAGGTCCCTGACTGCCAAAATATTACATCGTTGCGATTCTCTTACGACGCCTACTCTGACCCGCTAGAAAATTCAGCTCTTGGGCGGTTAGACGAACCTCGCCGGATCCTCTGGATCAGGGCTGAGAAATTACTCGCTCACAGCACCCAAAACGAGACAACCTCGTCCTGAAGATGGTCCACATTGATTAAGGACCGAAACGTTGTCGACTCCACAGCGCAAACTATAGGCGCATCTCGTTGTGACTCCATTGAAATCACGAACTGTACAATATAAAGTTACTGATTCTATGTCACATTTTTTTAGCTATTCACTGTAAGTATTTCACTTTGCTCACCTTGCGCCGTCCATCGCTGCTCACCTTTTCACTTGCATCGCCACATATCACTTGTATATATTGCGCACCAAGTCTTTTCGGTTGTCATTTGAATTATTCAATTCTGTGCTGTACTTAATTATTTCCATACAAATTGTTTTTCTCTCTTGTTGAATATCAAAATATAACAAATTAATTTTGTAAATGAATTTATTTGAATAAGTGTCTCCTTCTGATCTATGTAATGCTTTGCGCATGCAATACAAATTGCCTTTTCATTCATACCTTTTGGGATATTGTTTTACCTTTATACCTTTGAACCCTAATCCCGATTGGTTTATGGGTCACACTCCTGTTTCTTTTACACTAACTTATTAAGGGCAGTTAAGTAGCTTGGGAGGGAGGGTGTTTTTTTTGGACAATTTTGCTTTGGATATTGCTGTTTTTATGTTCAAAAAGTTATAGAATTCTATAGGTTCTAGACCATGTTTGGTTTGGAGTTCTTTAAAAGAGAGCAGGTAGTTACCATTGAACAGTTGATGTGGGAAGAATATACCTTTATTGATCCAAGTCTCATTGTGAAGAGATTTCCCCTTATACTTTATTAAGTGATTGTGCCATTGCGACTCCCATTCAGAACACCTTACATGATCAGGCAGGAGTTGATCTATTTTTAGAAGAGCCAGTCTTTTATTTTTGAAAATGGAAAGTGAGCAGCTGGCCGTATTCGGTTTAGCGGTAAGGATGGACGCCCGGTCGAGGTTTTTAATAAGGGCTTTCTCAATAGTGAGCCATACAGGAGCGTATTCAGTTGGTGGTGCCAGCCAGTAAGATCCTTGCTTAGCGAGAAAGGCAGTCTGGTATTATTTGAAATTCGCTAGATTGACCCCACCCAGGGTTTTATCGAGGCATAGTTTTTTTTAGGCTAATTCTGGCATTTTCCCTTTCCACAGGAATTTAGAAAGAAGATTGTCTAGTTTGTGGTGGAAGTCTTGGGACAAGGTGAGAGGGAGCATTGTAATGAGATAGTTGACTAAAGGGGAGATCATCATTTTAATGGTTTCGATCCTTCCCACCAAGTTATAAAACCAGGGGACCAGCCATCCAATTGTGATTTAATTTTGTTCAGAGTGACGGATTCATTGTATGAAGTGTTTCAAGAAGAGAGCTGCCGAATTCGATTCCCAGGTATTTAATAAAGCCAGTTTGCCATGTGAGGCCTGAGGCACCGAGCATATCTCTGGTGCCATATACGTTTAGAGGCTTCACTTCTGACTTATCACGGTTTAATTTGTAGCCAGAATGTAGTGAGTATCTTTCAATGGTGGTCATTAGGGCTTCTATGGAGGACTCTGGATTCTCTGTCGCTAATAGAATGTCAACAGCATATGCAGCTAGTTTCACCTGTGTGTCCCCGAAGCTCACTCCCGCTATATCTTTATTTTGTTTTATATCAGATAAAAGAGGTTCGAGGGCCAGGAGAAACAGGGCCGGGGATAGAGTGCATCCTTGCCTGGTGCCCTGTTGTAAACTAAATGAGTTTGAAAGGGTTCAGTTGATGGCGATTCTAGCAGATGGGGAAGAATAGAGGGCCATTACCATATTGATGTATGAGTTCCCTAGATTAAAGGCTGTCATGCAATTATGTAAAAAGGGCCAAGAGACTCTATCAAACGCTTTTTCAGCGTCGAGGGTTAGGGCTACTATTGGGGTGGGTGTTATTTTGGCCTTCTCTACGATATGGCATAAGAGTCTTGTGTTGTCGTTGGACATATACGTTGTTTTAAAACCCCCAGCTGGGAATTACTGATTAACTTGGGAGGAACGGCATTAAGTCTGCTCGCTAGAATTTTCGCATAGATTTTGCAATCCAGATTTATAAGTGAAATGGGGCGATAATTTTTAGGTAGGAGGGGGTCTTTACCCTCCTTCGGGATAACAATTATGGTTGCTTCGCTCATTGATTCCGAGACACTCCAAGAAGAGGCCAACGAGTTGGAAAGCTTTAGGAGCATAGGGGCGAGTGACTTATCAAATGCTTTAGTGATGTAATAGAGGCCAGGATTTCTGTATCTTTGATGGAGGACCCCAGTGCACAATTATCTTCGTCAGAGAGTTGGAGTAGATTTAAGGCGTCTAGGTATTTAGTGCAAGCGGCCGGGTCAAATGTCATCTTGTTCTTGTAGAGGTCTTCGCAAAAGGATTTAAAGGTGTCAACAATTCTCCCTTGTTTGTTGTGTGTATTATTAGCGGAGTCCTTGATTGATGATATAGTGCTCAGTTTTTGTCTATGTTTAAGATAGGACGAGTTTCCCAGCTCTATTCCCTTCGCAAAGTTTTAGGGCTTTGAACTTATTAACCCAAACACCAGCCCGCCTGCTTGCTATAGTGTTATATTCATATTTCTTTTTGGTCAGTTGCTCTAAAACGAGTTTGTTGCCCAGGTCAATTGAGTGTGTGTTTTCTAGGGACTTGATGTCTTTTTCGAGTTTAGCAAGATCTAGGTTTAGTTTTTTATTGGTCTTTGCGCTGATGCCAATAATTATCCCTCTAATCGTGGCTTTTAGGGCATCCCAGACCGTAGAGGTGTTCATATCAGGGGAGTCATTTAGTGAGATATATTCTCTTATAGCGTTTTCTATTGATTGTTTGTTGTCAGGTTCAGATAAAATTTTGTCATTAAAACGCAATCGTTTTGGGGGTAGAACTGAGTGGGAGCCCGCAAGTTTGGCGCTAATGCAAGCGTGATTAGAGATCAGCTTTGGAGCAATATCTGTTTCCTCGATGAGGTGGGTCAAATGGCTAGAAATTAGGATATAGTCGATTCTGGATTATGAATTGTGTAGGGCGGAGTAGAAGGTATAGTCTTTCCCATCAGGGTGTTGGATTCGCCAAGAATCCTTTAGTAAGAATTTTTTGCACAGGCGCGTGAGCGACTCGTGGGAGCGAGAAGGTTGGAACGTGCATTTTGACTGGTGGCCTAATAAGGGGTCCATTGGAAGATTAAAATCTCCGCCTAAAATTAGGAGGTCGTCTTGTGGGATGTTCTCTATCGCTTGGGAGACTGATTCCCAAAAGTCTGGTGTATCAGAATTGGGACCGTATATGTTCACTACATGAATTGGATCATCGTCTCTCAATAGGTGGGTAATCAATAGCCTGCCATCTGTGTCATGTGTGTGCGAGGTGACAGATAAATAAGATTTCTTTGAGATTAGGGTGATCACTCCTCTTTTCTTATGGTTTGCCGAGCAGCAGAGTGTGTGGGAAATGCAATTGAGGTTGATAAAGCGTGTATCTTCCTCTGAGAGTTTAGTCTCTTGTAGGAGGATAACATCCCCTTTTGATTTAGATAAGTATTCGAAGACCTTCCGTCTTTTCACTGGGTGATTGAAACCCTTGACATTCAATGACACTACAGTGAGATTTTCTGCTAAAGAGTTAGTTTTAGCCATCTAAGTGGGTGCTGTCGCTAAAAGAGCCACCCATTGTACAACCATTTTAGCTGGGTGCGAACTTGCGGGCTTGAGTAAGGGCCTGCAATCCTTGTGTGACTTGTGCGTTAGAACAGAAGTGGTGCTGCCATTAAAATATAAGAAGCGGAAAACATAGGAAAAGGAAACAACCAGTAATGCATTTACCCCCAACTCCCAAACTCCCCCACCCCCTTCCCTCCTTAATCCCCTACCCTACCCTCCTCCATCCCTCCCCTCCCGCCCCCTTCCTTCAAGAACAATCGAACACAGGAGCTGCGACGGCAGTACCGTCTATAGGCAGTACAGAGAAAATGTATGGAACATTGGTATTCAGGGGTATTGTGGGTTGAAACCATACCACAGGTAACGTGTGGTAGCTAACAGGGAACTTATAAAGTACAACTTAAGAGATAATCTGGGGTAATAAAACCCCCTACATCGGTCTGGGCAAATTCAACCTGGTTATCAGCGAAGATATGATGGGCTACAAGTCATTGAAATGGCAAGGTGTATTGCCCAACGCAGTGCTTAGGCACAGAACTTAGGAAAGTCTAGATTTCCAAGTGGATTGTCCTTCTAAAGGTCTGAAATGGTCTAAAGCTTATGTGGAAAACAGTATCATTCAGTTACCAGGAGCTAGATAGGGAAGGCAAGTTGGCTTGCAGGAAGTTAATAAGTGTATCAACGTAATACCAGTGGTGTACCCTAACTGGCAAATCATGACTTTTGCAAATACGGCTGTACCAGTAACCTGCCCTGTCTGTGGCATACATTAGCGCAGCGACTATCTGGAAAACTGTAGTGATCTGTTAGCAGGAATAAGTTCAAAAAGTCATTTGGCTAACAGAAAGACAATGAGTGTAACAAGCACAATACGATACCGGTAGTTTACAATGTCAGGCATCTCAGTGGATCGGTGAGTCCTGGATGTTCGTTTTCCTTTTGTTGGAGGAGCTACTGGACAGATCCATGCTTTGTGATGTGGAATATTCTAGATGACGTGCCAGATCGTGAGGACTCAAGAAGAAATATGGTCTGCCATTTTCGATGATCTTGAACTTTGAAGGTCCTGCAAAAGAAAATTGAATGTTTTTCGCCTTCAATTTATCCCTCAGAAGAAGGAATCCCTTTCCCGTTTCGACGGTCTCCCTAGAATAGTCTTGGGTGAATATTATGTGTTGACCTTCCCATTTGATCTGGTGATTCTTCCTGGCAAACTGCAAGATGGCCTCAGTATGTTGGTATCGGAGAGGTGTGCAGATCAGGGGTCGAGGGCCTTTTTTACTCTGGACATTGAAGGTTGGTATTCTGTGTGCTCTGTCTAGTTCTATTCAGAAAAGGGGGTGGTGATGAACAGAGTGTCTGAATTAAGCAGACCACTCTTACCCAGTCCAAAGATCAGGGCTTGATCCATCACCGTTATTTACCTCACTGCCCCATCCCAGCTCAGAACCTGGCTATATGCAAATTAGTTCATCACCACCCCCTTTCTGTATCATTTTGTCCACCATAAGCGTGGAAGGGTATACTCAGATGTGAGTCCCTTGCTCATTGCACCATCAGGATTCAAGCAAGCCGGGCCGACGCCGCCTGAAATGGCAGAAACCGGTCCCCGGAAGCTTGTTTCCTTCCCAGTATAAGAATTGGCTTGGTAGTTTGGTTTGCCCTGTTCCCATCATGCACTGGGACAGGAACAGACTAATTTGCATATAGCCAAGTTCTGAGCTGGGATGGTGCAGTGAGCTAAAAAACGGTGATGGATCAAGCCCTGATCTTTGGACTGGGTAAGAGTGGTCTGCTTAACTCAGGCACTCTGTTCATCACCACCCCCTTTTCTGTATCATTTTGTCCACCATAAGCGTGGAAGGGTATACTCAGATGTGAGTCCCTTGCTCATTGCACCATCAGGATTCAAGCAAGCCGGGCCGACGATGCCTGAAATGGCAGAAACCGGTCCCCGGAAGCTTGTTTCCTTCCCAGTATAAGAATTGGCTTGGTAGTTTGGTTTGCCCTGTTCCCATCATGCACTGGGACAGGAACAGACTAATTTGCATATAGCCAAGTTCGGAGCTGGGATGGTGCAGTGAGCTAAAAAACGGTGATGGATCAAGCCCTGATCTTTGGACTGGGTAAGAGTGGTCTGCTTAATTCAGGCACTCGGTTCATCACCACCCCCTTTTCTGTATCATTTTGTCCACCATAAGCGTGGAAGGGTGTACTCAGATGTGAGTCCCTTGCTCATTGCACCATCAGGATTCAAGCAAGCCGGGCCGACGACGCCTGAAATGGCAGAAACCGGTCCCCGGAAGCTTGCTTCCTTCCCAGTATAAGAATTGGCTTGGTAGTTTGGTTTGCCCTGTTCCCATCATGCACTGGGACAGGAACAGACTAATTTGCATATAGCCAAGTTCTGAGCTGGGATGGTGCAGTGAGCTAAAAAACGGTGATGGATCAAGCCCTGATCTTTGGACTGGGTAAGAGTGGTCTGCTTAATTCAGGCACTCTGTTCATCACCACCCCCTTTTCTGTCTAGTTCTAGGCAATGTTGTAAAGTGATCCCCGTGATCATCGGAATCCATGCTTCAAGAAATACCACACAGGAGTCTGCATCCTTCTCTGCGTTTTCTGGAACACCAAATATGCGTACATTACCCCTCCTATTGCGGTCTTCCAGTTCGGCGTTTTGCCGCTTAAGGTCATCCGTGGTATTTTAAATGTGCCTTATGATTTTAGATGACTGGGATGTCCTGTCTTCCACATCCCTTAGGCGTTGTTCCACCACGTGGATGCTTTTATTCATGGTGCTCATATCCGCCTGGATTGCTGTAAGTTCTAGTTGCATGGTGTCTGTGTTGCTTTTGGTAGATTTAGCAAGATCATGGACTTCTGCTAACTTTTTTAATATCATGTCCATTGTACTGTTCAGGTCTGACCTGGCTTTGATCGGAGAGTCTGCTTTCTCTGTCCGCCATTGCCAGGCTCGGAGGGTCCGATTGCGGGGAAGAAATGGTAGGATAGACGCTGCTGGTGAATGGAACACCGGTGACCCTCGAATTGACCTATTGCATCTTTAATGAGCACTGCTGACCATACTCCTTCGTGACCTCTGGCACCCAGTCACTTCTGATGGTCACTCACTACTGGCAATCACTGGTGTGTGCTCCCACGCTCTCATCAGCTCTCCCTGCACACCCCTGCTTATTCCTTGCCAGCAGCTGTTGTAACGCACCTTATTCACACCAAACCGACCAGGTTGGAGAGCAAGGCATAGAGTCAGTATTAAATCACTGCTGGGTGTCGGCAGGCTGGACCAACAAGATGGCTTATGTCGTTGGCAAATCGAGAGGAAAGTGAGAATCTCCTCTCAGGGCGTTGCAATGTCGAGGGGTTGGATAAAAGCAAACAGACCACGAGACCTCCTACCCGAACTTTAAGGTGTTTGGTAGAATAATGGCATATTCCTACTGAGAGGTCTTTTGATGCAAGTTGAGGCGTGCGGTATATGTTGCAGGTTATAGAACTTATATGGCTTGCGAAGTCACCTCTCACACAGCTGTTTCCAAGGTTGCAGATATGTCCCCAGATCGAGCCACACCACCTCCTCTTGAGAGCTAAATAGACATCAGGGGTCAATTTGAGGTAGCGCGTTGCGCAAGCATTACTTTGGGAGGCAATCAGATTGCGGGCAGAGGGGAGTATCGTAGGTCCCCAGCCCTGTTATTGCTGCCATTTTGCTTTGGACGCGGTGGAAGATATAGTCCTGCTGGATTTGCACATTAGTTCTGTACGAGGGTAGGTGGGGGGTTTCCCATAGCAGGGTTAGGTACAGGTGCAGATACAGATCCCTAATTCATTATCACTCTTGCATGACTCATCTGAGCGGTGTACATTTCATTAAGTGGGTTGTTGAGGGTTCGCATTGTTAGCGAACGACCGCCATTTTGAGGTCAGGCACCGAGAGGCTGGGGGAGCAGATAAGTGTTTCTCGCCTTGGTTAGTTCTGCTCATTGAAACGCCCTTCAATCACCCACCTTGTGCCGGGCTGGGAAAGAGCAGTGAAGCGGCGAAGCTCCGATCTCCTCAGGTCCGGTGAGGATGGAATTACGTGCTGGTCTATTGAAGCTTCTCCGGCTGCTGCGCTGCCATTTTAGGATCTCCAGGCACAGGTTTGTGAGTCACTGGATACGGAGCTGCAATTATCTCTTCACTGTGCAGGTAGTTGGGAAATAAAGGCACCAAGACGTGCTACATGACGTGGGGAGTATAGAGCTGGTTTTCCCAGTTGGAAATGCGGCAGTTAGATCCCTGAAAATTGCCTCGATCGCTCCTCTGCTTGCCGAGTGACGCGATCAGGCAGCCATCGCCGCTGCTGTCCAAGCCACGCCCCCCACATTCTGGCCATTCTTAAAAGCCTTTTGAATTCTGACCATTCTCACAAGTTACAGTTAATATTCCCAGAAATAGGAATTTCTCAAATGTTTGCTTGCTAATAACTCTGTCACCTTTTGATGAATCTCCATGAAACTTTGCAGACCTTTTCCTAATTGTGATCTATAAGGATATAAGTCAATGATGACATGAAACATCTGGAATAATCTAGAAGGAAACTATTAAAAACCACAAGGTTTCAGTTGACCCATCTCATAAGATTTAGATTTTAGATTGTTATGGCTTGTTTGCCCATCCCGGGGGGGGGGGGGGAGCAGTGGAAAACCGTAATTTTGGCTCCACCCTTTCACTATACGAATATACTGCATGTACATGCATTATATAAATTTACGTGTTCTAGCATCATTAATGTAAAGTGGTGCACTTGATCGAAATACTGTAGGTGCTTTCGCTGTATAATTCAGAAATTTATATGAGAATGCATACTAATGTTTTTCTTCTAGTAATACCAAATTGCAGTTTCCATATATATTTGCATTTATGGAGTTTGAAGTAATTTTCTACACATAACATATAAATTATGTATTGATTTAAATAGTATTATGCATTTATTTTTTATCTGTATGTGTGTCTATATTCATGCCTTTAAAATGGGTATTGAAGTGATTTGCAACCTTAAGCATGTTTAAACTTCAATGTGAAAGTTGATAGGGTTGTAATGTTTTTTTCTTCTTTGCAGATGCGTTCACACGATCTCATTGTTAGTGAAAGGCACATTGTGTATGAGAGAGCAAGGACGAGATGCGCTAACGAACAAAGGGAGGATCTGATGAATGGAGACTGGAAGAATCAAAGCATGCTCTGATGTTCAGTTGGAGAGAAGGGAGTATCGGATGAAACAGACAAATTTTACTGTGAGAAGGTGAAAATGTACTGAGACACATGATGTGAGATTCTCAAATGTTCTGTGAAATTTAAATTAGTGGTCACATTTTTAGTTTTAGGCAGATTTCCTTAAGACTCAGAGGGGTACAGATCAATTTGCTATATCTCTGTTGTGTGGCTTTACGGAATGCAATACTCTTGATTTTTAGGACTTCTACAGAAGCCTCTACAATGCTGACGTTTTCATATTTTACCGGATCCAATTAGGGTCTCCCTAATTAGTGCTACTTATTTTAGCTTAGTTTAGATAATTTAGATTTAGTCATGTTTAGGCAATCAGACCGGAAATCATATAATGATGACCAATTGTTTTGCTAATTTTCTGCATTGCCATTACTGAATTCCTTGTATACTTATGCTACTGAGGTTGCCAGTAGCAATTCTGTATTTTTACGATATATTCTTGAGATTGAGACTTGTATACATCAGTTTGGCTTTGAATTAGTAATAAACCTATATTTAATTCCAGTTATTGAAATGTGGGCCCTTACTGTGTAGCCAAAATGGTTACATTGTAATTTGAAGATTTAGATGATGCTATTTTACAACACAAAAAGATGATGGACGGAATGCTGAACATTGTCAAACATTCACCTCATGTCTCAGATCTGGGTTAAATCCATAGATTTTTGCTCGCCATGCCACCCCACTATGGATCCATCCATATGTAAATCAATCTTTACACTGGTCCTTATGTGAACTGTCCAGCCTGACTTGCCAGGCTAGATCCTCCCTGGACCAAAAACCAAACATCCTGGTCCAGTTACAGGCTATCACCCCTCATCAGCAAGGCTATCTTAAATCCAGTGGCATAGTGAGCCCGGGACCCACATCTGGGCATTTCCTTCCCACTTAGGTTGAAAATTTCAACACAAAAATATGATGGATGCGTGCTTTGCCACTGTATTCAAGGTAGCATGGCTGATGAGGGATGATACCCAAAAACCGGCCCCAGGATGCTTGTTTTTCTGTCAAGAGAGGACCTAACCTGGCAGGTCAGGTTGAACTTTTCCCACGTTGAGCAGGGTCAAGACTGATTTGCTGAATCCAAACTGGGTGGCATGGTGAGCAAAAGAACAATGGATTTCACCCAGATCTCTAGACTGGGGGTGAGTATTTGCAAAGTTTCATAATTTCGTCCATCATCTTATTGCGCTTGCTAACTCCTCTTTATTTCCCAGGCATCTAAAAAAGGACTTTCACAGGAAAATTTGGATATTCAGCTCAGTGCTCTGACAGATCTTCGCCGCCTTTCCAAGTAGGCACCTTTCTGCTTCTATTGAGTATGATCAGGTATTGCCAATACGCTTAGATAAAACTCCTGGTGAATGATTTATGTCAGTGGTGATTATATGTGGTCCCTATATAGATCAAATGTTAATAGCATGGCCTGGGTTGTTCCTTTAATGGACACTTGCATGCAAAATTACATAAGAAAATCAAACTCCTACCTGAACATGGCATTGTCCAATCCGGACCTCTTCTTTCACCACCAGAGGAACTGAATCCCTTGACCAATACTGGCACCGCTCACATGCTTTTAACCTGCATGTGAGCAGCACCCTGATTGGAGTGAGCTCCCTCACCCAGCGCTCCCGAGTGCGCTGGAGGTCTGCAATTGCTTTCAACCCAGTTGTCTTAAGACAGTTGGGTTGAAAGGTTGAAAGTGCGCATGTCTGGATGACCATCACAAGATGACTGGCAAAAGAGTGCAAAGGCAGCCCACTGCCCACCACTGCTGCCACTCAGAAGGTCCCACCCCATCCTGACACTCAGTTCAGGATAGGACGATGAAAATAGAAGAGTAATAATTGACCATTTTATTTTTTATCTCTTGGGCTTTGGGGGCATTTAAGTGGGGCAACACCCCTTGGCTGTAATGGAGGAGCAGCCCTTCCTGATACACAAAAAGGGGTTACATTCAATTCCCACAAATTGCCGGCCAATTAACAGGGGCGGCTCCTCCATGTTGGTGGAGGAGCATTGCCCCACTGCTTTCTTGCAGTGCGAGAAGCAGAAACATAAAATGGTAATATAAACACCATTTCATGTTTCTGCTTCTCGTGCTGTGAGAAAGCCGAAGGGTTTGGTTAGGTCGAGCCTGCTCGAGGGCAGTAGAGGATTGGCTCTGGGGCCAACCAAACCAGTCATGCGCACTCTCCTTTTTCTCCATGTAGGTTGCATGCAGCCTACATGGGGAAAATGGCCTCACCATAGACGTCTGTGTGGTCGGCATCCCAGCCAATCACAATGCTGCCATTGCAGCGTTGTGATTGGCTTAGGAGAGGAGAGGGAAGCTGACTGCTACCTGTTTCAGAGGACAGCACGGGACAGGCAACGCGGGACTAGGCCGGCAAAGGTGAGCTTTTATTTTAAATTAAATTCATCAGATGTGAAACATAGCACCTATTCCAAGCTTTTCGGACTATAAGGCATATTTTAGTGCTTAGCACACAGAAATGTGCATGTTACAAGACATGATGTGCTGTTTTTCCCAGTAAACAATCTGTCAGGTTTCACATACTGAAATGTAATGAAGGGTGAAGTATTTAACACATCTGATAACTACTGGGTGCACTAAATATCAACCAGCTCAGAATTCCGACCACTCCCCAAAAGGTGTTTAAACAAGGGTCAGTGAAAACCAACCAACTCATAATCTGTGTCTTAGTCATCAGAGCTACTCAAATGTAATCAATTAATTGGCTCAGTAGGGAATTCAGTTTATTTTTTGGCTGCACAGGTATTTATTGATTTGTTGTGTTTATCTTTACGCCCTCTACACACCAGCCACCTCTGATTTACACCTGCCCTTTTGTGCCTCATTCACTGATTTCAGAACCAGAGATAAGAACTATATCACCAAGCACCTTGAGAGTTCATGGTCTCTAGGCATCATTTGATGTGGTCAGAGTGACAGGCTAGTGCAAAAGGTTCATAAGAATGCCTTCATTAGTGCTACCAACCTTTTATTCATTGGAGCCACCTTGATGTACTGGACAGCAAGGGAGCGATATGGGGCTCATTTCTTCTCTTAGCTCCTCTGTTACTTATCAGTTGGCTGTTTTTCCTTGAGTTGCTGTGCACCCTTCAGCCCTCCTGCTCTGCTCTGTTCTTGCTCCTCATTTCTCCATCTCTGCTAAAATATTATGAATTTGAGGAGAAGCTGGACACTGCATCTCAAAAAACTTCTGACAGCCGCCATGATGGTGCTTCACTAAATTTGCCAGGGGTAGCAGAAGTAACATCACCAGACCCCAGTGACTTCCCAGGAAGCGATATCTTTAGACCTATGATCCTGGTGATTTCACAGAAAGTGACATTGCATCACCTGGTGTCATTAACAAAAGTGACATCACTGAAAAAGATACAAATAAACCCCACTATATGTGATATTGAAAAATAACGTATACTTAAGTGCTTTAGTTATCACCCACCTTTACTATAGGAGCTAATCTGCACAAAGAATGCATCTTCAGAGCCCCAAGAGCAAATGTACTAACCAGCTTTGGAACCTTTGGAGCTTTGGTACCTGCTTTGGAGCTGAATTGCCGAGAGTGCTGTTCCCTTCAACTGTTCTCCTTCCTGTTTTCCAAGCAACGCCTCGCGGCCCCCGCTCCGCGGGAGCCGCTCGCAGGCTAAGGACTCTGCTTGCCATCTGTCCCTGGTCCTTCCAAAGTGCATAGGAGCACCAACGCGACTTCTGCCAGTTGACTTCTGGACCCTAAGGTTTGAGGCGGGACTGCGAGGACCAGCGTGCAGCGCGGCGCTGATCGGCCGCAGCTGGTCCTCTTCCCGCCCCTCCACCCGTCAAAAACATTGCGGCGTGTGAGCAGCCTGGGTACCTGCTTTGGAGCTGAATTGCCGAGAGTGCTGTTCCCTTCAACTGTTCTCCTTCCTGTTTTCCAAGCAACGCCTCGCGGCCCCCGCTCCGCGGGGGCCGCTCGCAGGCTAAGGACTCTGCTTGCCATCTGTCCCTGGTCCTTCCAAAGTGCATAGGAGCACCAACGCGACTTCTGCCAGTTGACTTCTGGACCCTAAGGTTTGAGGCGGGACTGCGAGGACCAGCGTGCAGCGCGGCGCTGATCGGCCGCAGCTGGTCCTCTTCCCGCCCCTCCACCTGACCTTCCCATATAATCTGTGGCAGTAACGCGCACGCGGGACGCGCACGGGGCTAAGGCCGGGGCGAAGACCGGGCAAAGAGCGGGCCGTTTGAGGCCGTTCGAGAACGTGAGAGTCCGGTCCGGCCCACCCCCCTAAGTTCAATTGTGTGGTCCTTCCCAATACAGGTATTACCTATGTTTAATGAATATCCTTATTTCTTGAAAGCTAACATAAAAAGAGCCATCAACGCATAACTATTGGAAAATGACCACGAAAATGAATACAAGATCTACCAAGCAGAAAAAACCTAACAAGAATGGTATAGGAGAAATACTATTGGGCCCAATGGACGACTTTTTAGCCAAAGCAAACACATTTATCGACCAAAGCATAAGCTTAATTGAGAGAAGGGTCTCAACTGAACTTGAAATCGCTCGTCGATCTTCATTGGGTCTACTGGCAACTGCAAAAACCCCAGAAATACAGTCAGCACCTATTCAAACTGTGGTGAACGCAAATAGGCTTAGTCTTCCAAACAACGTAGACCTCTCAGTGTCACAAATTTCAGTAGAAAGTGATCTGGAAAAAACCCCTGACATCTTCCCTGAACCAACGCCTGAAAAAACAAGGCAAATGAGAGGGAGGCGGGAGGGAGCTGTAAAGAAAAGAAACGTAAGGAAGACTACTGAGTCCATCGAAAATACCAAATTAACCGATCATCCAATTCTGGTCAATGACTCAAACCTCCCAACCCTATCCCACCATCCTATTCCCTCAATAAACAATGCAGTAATAGCACATCACTTACCTCAAGATCTACAAGATTCTTTAATTCCGGAATCCCCAAGCCCACAGCAATTAGGCAGAGAGCGAGAACTAGCGAGGCTAATGAAGGAGATAGCCTCTCTCCTGAATTCTTACATTCGCCCACTAGAATCCAGACTCACTAATATGGAGAGCCAATTAACAAAAATCTTAGGCTCTCTTAAACCTATCCCCCTACAATCGCACCAAAAACCACCTGAAAGTTCCATGACTACTCTTTCTGCAGCTAATCAAATCTGTCACCTTACCTCCTGTACAGACCAAAACACAATTTACACCAACTCTTCCAACAGTAGCCAATCCCACGGCTGCACAAAAACCAGTTCCCAAGCCCCTGACTATCTCCTTACAAACCAGCTCCCAACTAACTCCAACAGCAATTACTCCAATTATAAATACACCGGCCCCTAGTACTCCCGCAGCAATAAACACAAACTCTCCAAAAAATGCCCCAGGAAGGCCGACTGATCAAAGACCCACTTTAAATATGCCACCTGAGGCATCTCCGTATGTGATAGTTATGACAGGGGTACCAGAACTTACAGGCGAGGGAATAGAGCCCAATTGGTCTCTACAGAATAAGGTCCAGCACTGGTTGAACACAAATCGCCCCGTCCCGCTCCACTGGAATAGTAAAATAGCGTCAGTATGTCGGACCCCGTGGGTAGGTTACAGGAAAAAAACCCTCCGGGTGATTGTATTGTAATCACGTTCGAGGAACCCAGTATAGCTGAGTACATCTGCTCCCGGGAATTTAACATCACCTCGGGGGGGATTGCAACAAGATCTCTGTCCTACTTTTACCCAAAAGGTATAATACCCACAACCATACTCGCCACACTGATAACATCTGGCGGAACCCAATTCCGCAGCCGTGGGAGCTAGAGGCCGTTGGGCCAAGACTACCACCGCATTATAGCAACCACGATGACTCTTGGTGGCTAGTAAACCGAAATCCCCAGCAGAGAGAAGCACCCTGGCAGATTGTGGGCCCACAAAACAGACCCAGAACTTGGGAGCAATGGGAGAGACCACACCATCAATCATTTGGGTCCAACTATAGAGACAACAATAATGGACAAAATTGGCGAGGTATTTCGACCATGAACAGGTTCAGTGGCCTGGAAATGGTCGATTGACCAAAAACCAAAAGTCCGGAGGTCTCTCGAATAACTCCGGATCTGCGTACCTCCCCTCCTACCCCTCCACAAACGAAAAATATAGCCTTAGACAATACATCCACCCAGCTCTCGATAGTCTTCTGGAATGTGGCGGGCCTCAGAAAGAAAATTGAGGATGGTTCTGTTGCCGGCTTCCTGAAGCACACACAAATTATCTGCCTACAAGAGACCTGGGCAACGACCCCCCTCCATCTCGTGGGGTACAGGACATTTACATCTCCTGCCCTTCCCAGCACTTCAGGTAGACCCAAAGGGGGATTGGTAATCTACTTGGCAAATACAATTGCTGATACAAAGATCCATAAGGTTGATCTACCATCGAACTTCCAGATTCTTACCCTCATAACTGGCAAAAATCCTCCCATCACAATAGTCAATATATATAACAACCTAGTGGAAGATACATTTGTAGCCGTTCTTTTACGAATTGAGGACAAAATAGCTGAACATTGCCATCCTAAACAGAAGAAAGAAAATTCCCACGTAATCTGGGGAGGAGATTTTAACCTTCATTCCTGCTCCAACAATCTCAATTGTGGTTTGGTAGACGAACATGATAATCCCCTTGTCCACTTCATTCATTCAGGAGTGGGGCTCACCATGAACAGAATACTCTTTGATCTGGACTTGCAAATCATAAACCCCATTCAAGAGTTTAATAACAGGCTGGAACCCACTTACAGAGGAAGGGGCCACGAAACCACTGTGGACTATGTAATAGTGACAGAAGGATTGAAAGATCAAATTAACAGCATGTTAATCCTTGAAAACAACCTTAGTGATCATTCTGCATTAAGCTTAAAAGTTCAAATAACCCGACAAAGGTCATCGATGGCAACTATAGCAAATATGCTAAATCAGAACAGGCTCGAGCTGGGTAAAACCAACGGATTCACGATAAAATGGGAAAAAGTGGATCCCAACATTCTTACAAAGCGGCTAGTAACAACCACTTATAACAACATCTTGATCTGTCTTGACCCACATGCAGAGCCAAACCAAATTTTGGAAAACTTCAACCAAATAATAAAACAAGTCAAAAATCTGCTAACCAATGCACCTATACAAAACAAGAAAACCTCTACAGGTTGGTTCAACCGTGACTGTACCAAAGCGCAGACCAACTTGAGGAAAGCACTCGGAAATCCAATCAGAGATAAAACCACCATCCAAGCTCTTCGACGGGAGTATAACACTGCTAGGAGCACAAGAAAAAAAGAGTTAAAACAATCCTTGTGGAAAGCCCTGCATAAGAGTGCGCTCCAGAAAGACAGTCAGGCATTCTGGAAAATAGTCAAATCCCCTCTGCTAACTGACTCCAACGCACCAAAAATCGATGTAGCTATTGATGAGGACACGTGGGTGAATCATTTCTCAAAAATCTTCAAACAGCAAACCAACACCGAAGATTATGAGCCCTATTCCAAACCAGTAACCTATCCCATACAACTGGAGGTAGATCTGCACGACTTTGAAATGGCGCTTTCTTCAAGTAAATCCGGAAAAGCTCCAGGCCCTGACGGGGTCCCAGTTGATTTATTTAAGTATCTTCCCGATCTCTGGGTACCAATAATTACAAGAGTCTGCATAGCAACATCGAAACTCGGCCTGCTAGATTCATGGTCTTCTTCCATCATGGTCCCAATCTATAAGAAGGGGGACCGACAAGACCCTAAGTGCTATCGCCCAATCTCTCTTCTTGACTCTTTGGGCAAACTAGTCGGCAGAGTCCTCCTCGGAAAGTTACAACAATGGGTAGAAGATAAAAACATCCTCTCGCACCTACAGTTTGGTTTTAGGGAGGGCTTTGGAACAATTGAACAGGTCCTAAACTTAAGCCTGCTTACTTCTAAGTACACCCATGGTAAACCTGGTGCCATCTACATGGTATATGTGGACTTGTCTTCCGCCTTCGATTGCGTCTCACATGCAAAGCTTTGGTCACTGTTGGGCACCATGGGGGTTGATCCCCCCCTCTTGGATTTTTTAAGGGAGCTCTACAGTAAAGCTACCGCGAGAGTGAGATATGGGACAAGAGGAGAATTGACGGCGCAATTCAGCGTAGAGCGAGGTGTGAGGCAAGGCTGTGTCCTGGCCCCCTTCCTCTTCTCACTCTACACCAACGGACTAGAAGAGGCCATGCTGAGAGGGGGGAAGGACCTTCCAAGAGCAAAAGATCGCTTGGTCCCTGCACTACTCTACGCTGATGATGCAGTCATCCTAGCACGAACTCCCATCGAATTGCAGAAATCTCTATCAAAATATGCAGATTTCATGGGTGCCTTGGATTTGCACATTAACATCAAAAAAACCTTTGTTATGGTGGTTGGCGGACCAAGAAAAGTATACAAGTCCACTTTTCTGAACAATCAAAAAATTAAAAAAACCTCATAATACCCTTATCTAGGGGTAATGATAGATGACGCCCTGAACTGGAAAGCGGCTGTTGAGGCCAGGAGACATCTATTTAAACGTGCAATTATGGCGCTGATCAAATTTTCAAACAAGCTTGGAAAAAGACCACCAGCAGAACTATTACAGATATATGCCGCAAAATGTCAATCTATAGCACTATATGGTGCAGGGATCTAGGGTCATACATCCATCTGCTCCATACAAAAAGAAGAAAATATTTTCCTAAGATTCCTTTTATCAACTCCACGAGGCACTTCCACCTATGCCTCACATATCGAACTGGGAATCTCATATATCGAAGATCTAATTAAAATCCAACCACTTATGCTTTGGAGGCGAGTATGGTTGTCGGAAAAAAATAATTTGACCAAAAGCATCTTACAGGATACCATGGGTTTGGATCACGCCAATAAAATAGCTTGGCTCTCCTATGTAAGACATTTTTTTACCGACTTAGGGTTACCACAATACTACCACGAACCAGAAAACCTAAAAAACATATCCAAAAAAGATCTGAAGCGAACTGCGTTGAGCCACCTGGAATCCCTGAGATTGTCTTCATCGATTGCAAAAAAATCTGTCATGCATGCAATTATGACGCAGCAGTCCCTGAAAATGCAGCTATATTTGACTATAGAGATCTCGACATACGAAAAGATGCTCCTCACCAGGTTCAGAATAAACCTTTTTTTCAGACTAGTGACATTTCCGGAAAAAAACAATTGGAACACTCAGATGGATCCATGTCCATGTGACGGTCTCTCCATACAGTCCACCATCCATACAATACTGTTCTGCAAGTTTTTCCATCCCCATCGAAAAATATGGCTTATTCCCCTACTAAAAAAATGGGGTCACAGACAATGCCGCCCTGCTATGTTGGCCCTACAATATTTGGACTCTGAATCCACCGTGTACCACGTACTAAACTTCCTTAAATGCATTATAAGACACAGAAATAATCTTTAAAAAATGTAGCGCTTACCCAAAATTTTAAGTAAATTGTTCATATCTTTTATTTTTCATTTTTAAATTGTACAATTGATTGCATTTTTCTTTCTCGTGATTGTTTGTATTTTTATGATATCTTTTATGGTTTTTGCAAATGCTAAAAAACCGAATAAAGATTATATTATTATTATTATTATTACTAACCAAAAAGGCGGTCACTCTCCTTACACACAATTTCCAATCCTTTGATTATTCTTCAGTCAAATCTGATTTTGTGCGCAGGAAGTCTGTGGGCCTTAATTTGGGCTACGCATTTTTGCTTAATTTCTCATTTGTGTATTATACCTACCTTTGAATCCTAAAATGCAATTGTCTAAAATAACTTTATATGTTTATAAAAAGCACTTTTTTATGGGCATATTAAACATTTGTCATGGAGGTTCCTTCCTGGACCTGCTTTGGACACCCATTACATATAGGAATTATATTAGCCTTATAAATAGTACATGCCTCAAAATGAATTGTCCCTTGAACGTTATTAATAGGTGGCACTCAACAGATTTATTTTATATTTTAAACCTGTTGAACCACCATGTGTTTGTAGACATGCCTCGCTAGAGTGCAGCTAATGCTCTACCACCTTTCTTCATTAAGTGGCCACATCTCGTCTGTGTGTGTGGCCACAGTACACACTCAACTATGTGCACCTAGTCACATTTTGCCCATATGCAACTCACCATCCCTTCCCTTTGTATACCATGCCCCTTTTATAACTATATGCAAACATTCATATTTCCTGCATACACATTGTATTTATCATCTGTGTGCAGTCAGGAGCCCCTCAATTTGTGCACCTGTATTGCGTTCAGCTGTGTGCTCTATGCCTCTCAACAGAACCACCCGAGCTATTCAGACTTAAACTAGAGAGCTTGAGATTTATGGGTAACCCTGTGTGCTTGTGGTTCCCCTTCATCTCTCCACTCCTAATCCCGTCTCATACGTCGAATGGCAGACAGTCTTTCCTATGTGTTTGTAGTGTAACCTGTATGGAACAACCTTTCTCGAAACACATTTGCACGTACCTCTCAGGTAAATACCCATCCATCTATTAGCATAAAAGGCCCCTACTAGATGCACATAGCGCCCTTTTATCTTTGTGAGCACAGGCCCCAGTCACATTTATGCACCTAATGCCTCTTAATATGTGGGTACAAAGCAGCCACTAATTTGTTTCCTACAATCCTTCCTCGCTTATGCACACTAATTACTTCATCACGTATGTGTCCATATTCTCAGCTGTTTGAATCTACACCCCTCAAATGTGGGGGCTCTGTAGCCCACTCACATTTTGCGCCTATTGTGAACGGGCACATAGACTGCCTTTTGCATTCCCTGTCATGTTTATTTAGACCCCTCTCTCTCTCTCTCTAGAGAAAGAGAGAGAGCGAGAGAGAGAGAGAGAGAGAGAGAGAGACAGAGAGAGAGAGGCCTTGTTTGTCTCACTCTGAATGTTACTTCAGTCAAACTGTGAATGTGTAACTGTGTGATTTGTTTAATGTGTGCTCTGCTGCGTATTTGCGGAATGTGTGTTTGTTGTACCTATGTTGGCTTGTATTTTTAGGTGTCTGTTTTAGAAATGCATGGCAGGTTGTGTGTGTCAAAAATATGTGTGTGACCATGATCCTGTTAGATATCAGTGCCTAACATAGTGACAGACATGCACATATTCTTAATACACAGAACCTAGCGCACATTCTTAAAACACATACACACACATACATTCTAACTAAGGTACAACCAACATACATTCCTCAAACACACAACAAAGCACACATTTAAACACTGAATTACATGCTCATAGGTTGACAGATACACAATACTGAGGGCCCCATTAGGATGTCGGGCGGATTGCCTCCACCAGGGTGGCGGTGGCCTCCGCCACCCTGGCGGAGGCAATCCGCCCGACATCCTTCCCTGCGTTCCCCCCGCCATATTACGATGGCGGAGGGGACCGCAGCGGTGGGAAACACCGCCCGCCTGTTTTCCGCCCCGGTCGCCTGGCGGCCGGGGCGGATAAGTGATAACATGGTGGCGGTGTCTATCAGACACCGCCAGCCATATTAGAATAGATATCTGACAATGCCTTTCCGTGGCGGCAATGCCGCCACGGAAAGGCAGGCGGACTTCACTCTGGGGGCCCCCTGCGGGCCCCCAGAGTGCAGCACAGTAGGGGGGTGCACACAGGGGGGTACCTATGGTACCCCCCCTGCATTTGCATAATGAAAGCGGCAGGCACCGCGCGGTGCCTGCCGCTTTCGTCATGCAAATGCTGCAAAGCATTTTCAGCATTGTGGCGGGCGGTGCAGAGTGCACCGCCCGCCACAATGATGGGAATACAGGATGCGCCCGCCACTGTGGCGGGCGCATCCTAATGCTGCCAACGGGACCCCCGCCCTCATGGCGGCCGGTCCCTAGTACCGTGAGGATGGCGGGCGGGCAAATTCCGCCCGCCATCCTAATGGGGCCCTGAGTGAGGCACAAGGTCACTCTCTCACCAGGGGTTGTAAGCAACCTTCCTAGGAGCCATACGCTACAGCCTAGCTGTTACAGCTGTGACACCCAGCAACCCCTAAATAACATCCATGCTTGAAAGCTGCAGGGTTGTGGCTATCGGTTAATGCCATCAGAGTGGGTCTAAACCAATGATGGAAGTGCTTGTCTATGCTGAATCAACACACAGGGCTGAATTAAGATCTTCGCGGATGGAATACTCTGTCACAAACATGAGGAATATCCCGTCCTTCAAATTGTAATTCCATTATATTCTATCCCTTCTGCCAAGATCGCATTCAGGCCCAAAGTCTGTATAAGCAAAAGCAGGCCACTAGGATGGCCATTAGGCTCAGTTGTTCCCCAACGATCTCCACACATTTTGCTCTACCAGTAACGATATTAGAAGTGATGGTGTCAACGTTAGTGCTAGGTGTTTAAATTTAGGTGCATGGAACACCATCTGCTGATTTATGTACATTGAATGAAAGTTTAACCTAAAGGTAATTTTGAATTTAGTGGCAGTGCAAATACATTTTATAAGCAGATGCTATTGAAAACTAGAGAATGTAAGGCAGTCTGTTTATCTAACTGACCTTAAGATAGATCAATAATTTGTGTATCTTGGCTGATGGTGCATACATGAAATATACTTGGCTGTTCCTTTATGTATACTCATGTATGCAAAATCTATTTCAGCACATGCCCAAAATGTCTGGGATATTTTAGATACTACACACCCTTGTTGACTTTAATTACTGAGATCTGATTCTCAGAGCTTATAAATAATACCTTAGATATGTTGGTTCCAAAATGTTATTTCATCTTGACAGAACACATGAAAAAGGACCATAGGCTGGCATTAACTATAGGGATTACTTCACAGGCATTTTCTAGGGGGTGGGTATTAAAATTGGCACTACAGTCACCTTCATGTGTGAGTGCATGCAATTTGACTTGGACCGGAGGTCATGTTTACATTCTGTGATTATGTGAGCTTTTAGTTGTGGTGGGGAGTTGCAATATTGAAAACATTTACATGTAACATTATTGTCTCCACAATATCGACTTGCACACTATCATAGTGGTAAGTAGATGTGGAGTTAGAATAATAAATGTGCACTTCCCTGTATATACCTGCCTTAGCAATTAATTGTAATCAACATTGTGGAGTCAATGTTTGTGCAGGTTGAAATTTCATAATTAATATTATGATAAACAAGCCCAGTTACATGATGTTACCTGTTACAGTGCTCGTCTGGATTTGGCTCTTTTTTAAGATCCGCGGCATCCTCGCCTTGCCGCTCACATATTAATTCAGCGGCAATCACATTGTCTACCTTGTCATCTATGGCAGTCTGTTGTTCCCGCACCTCTGGCCCACCATCTGTTCCAAGGGCTGCTCTGCAGTTTTGTGTCTGCTTCTTTTTTGTGTCACTTCAAGACACACTAGTGCTTTGTAATTTCTTCCACAGACCTTTTTGTCGTATCCACTATGTCTCCCTTCAACAGCATGTTATTTCAAAGGACAATCTTTTTTGCAGAAGTCAGTTTAGAAGTCCTAACAGTGTATTATGGTGGCTTGCCACTTCACTTATCAGGATTTCTACTTACTCTTCAATTAATTTGTTGTTCTCTGCATTATTTCAGTGTTCTATGATTTCTGGCTCACTCGTGGGTTGGTGTTTTCTTTTTGCTTCCTGGATCAGACCTTTTGGTTGTTCTCTGCTAGTTGCATGTTCTCAACAACATTCCAACACCTCCCAAGCACATTTTTTGTATGTGGCTTAACCCCACCTTCTAAATAAGGCACTTTTTCATGCTATACTTACAGTGAAAGGGGTGGGCAATGGGTGTTGTGGTGGGAGTTATGCAGCAACACCCTTTGATTTTGATGCTGCCTCTGATTTACAAGGGTGGCGTAAATAAGAGGCAGCGCCAAAATTAAGACCAGGGAAAACCTTGTCTTAACATGGCAACATTTTTTTGCTGTTTCTATACTGCATTTTGCAGCACACAAAGGAGCAGCAAAAACGCATTGAATAATGTTTTATGTGCTGGAAGGGGTTCCTTCCTGCACACAAACAATCGTTAATTAATGATTTGCAACTTATATGTGTACTGCACAATGCAGCACACATAGAAGTTTCAAATCTCCGTTTGTGATTGTTTATGGGCAGGAATGGACACTCTTCTCCACATAAACAATCATTCTTTCAATGCAGACTCCCTTGCTCTTTGGTGAAAGGGTGCCTGCGTTAGCACTAGGTAGCATAATTTAGCGGCAGCACTGGGGAAAATGGAGGGATGTGCCATATCTTTGTAAATCCAGCTCATCCCTGCATTTTTGGAATGGCAGAGCATGGCGTTAGCATTTTGTGCTTAACACCACGCTCTGCCATTCCGTTGTAAATATGCGCCTTGGTATTTTTGTATAGCTTGGATTGTTCACAATCTGATGAGTTCAGTGATGTAACATTACCAGAAGCACTCCCACTCTGAAAATTGTTAAAGACCCACTGTTTGACAGAAGTGGTGTTTAACAGGAGAGTGAGCGAGACCATAGCTGTCTTTCCCTCCCTCCTCTCCTTTAATGATGTGCATCTGCTGGAGTGTTTTGTCCATGTGGTAAGACTGACCTACTCGCTTCAACTCTGTTTCCTTTAAGCCCAAAATGTTTCCGCTCTACACAGTAAAAGTATTCCATACATTTATTAATTTGAAAATAATAATGAAGACCCAAAACTGCTTTCACTAGCAGACTTTTAAGACTGCAGAAACTATGGGGTTCATTAGGATGGCGGGCGGACTTTGTCCGCCCGCCACCCTAACGGAGATCGGGACCGCCCGCCTAAAGGGCCGGGGTCCCGACATTGGCATTAGGATGCGCCCGCCACAGTGGCGGGCGCATTCCTCAATTTAACATTGTAGCGGGCGGTGCTCACTGCACCGCCCGCCACAATGTTAAAAACAAATGCACGCATTTGCATAATCGGAGCGGCAGGCACCGCGTGGGTCCTGCCGCTGCAATTATGCAAATGCAGGCCCCGTGTGCCACCCCCCTTTGGCCGTCACTCTGGGGGCCCACAGGGGCCCCCCAGAATGAACACCGCATGCCTTTCCGTGGCGGCATTGCCGCCACGGAAAAGCATTGCAAAATGCCCATTGTAATATGGCTGGCGGTGTCTCATAGACACCGCCCCCATATTCAACATATTCCGCCCCGGCCGCAAGGCGACCGGGGCAGAAAAGTGGCGGGCGGTGTTTTCTTCCGCCGTGGTCCCCCCCCGCCATACTAATATGGCGGGGCGGAATTCAGGGAAGGATGTCGGGCGGGTTGCCCCCGCCAGGCTGGCGGTGGCTACCGCCAGCCTGGCGGGGGCAATCCGCCCGACATCCTAATGGGCCCCTATGTCACTCCCCTTTTTGTAACACCAGAAATGCATACAGCTCACCGTAGAAAGTGTTGGAATGGTGGCATTTGTACCCATCAAGACTATTTGTTTCAGCCAGAGGATATTTATACTAGTCTTCCCACCATATATAGGAAGAATATGAAACATGCCATCTTTCGGTCTAATTTGAGCTTTTTATCAATTGCATTCATCTGTATTCCAAATTTGTGAACAGATGACACACATCAGGAGCACCACACTCACCAAAACATGTTTATTGTTTTTTCAACTATCCAGAAGGGTGAGAGGGAAGAATGGGTCCATAAGAAGTAATGTGAGAGAGAGAAAAAGAAAAATGGTCATAGGAGTTAGGGGTGAGAAAAGAGAAGAGAGAATATGAAATAGAGAGATGAGGAGAGAGACAAATGTGTGATTGGAAGTGGGAGATCAGGCAAGACAAGCAGAGAAGATGAGAGAAGAAGGGGTTGCAGGAAATAGGAACGAAGCAGGCAGGAGAGAGGTGAGGAGAAAGGAATGGCAAGACAAAATGACGAAGGAGGGAATGTAAAAGGAAAATAGAGACAAAACGTAAAGGGAAACATGGGAAGGTTGAGTAGAGAGGGAAAGGAGGAGATTGGAGAGAGGAAGTACTTGTAGAAGGAATAGCAAAGAGAAAATATAGGAAATATGAAAGGATAGCCCTTATAGGGAGAAACTGTCTCATTCTCAGCCATTCTGGATGAGGGTCCAAGTGAGGGTATTTACTTTTCCTGGCTTCTATCCTGAATTCTTCCATAGAATCTTTCAGATCCCTGTTAAATTAAATGAACCATTAGTAGCATACAGATTAGTAGGCTTAATTTGTGCGATAAGTCTCATGTAAGGCAACATTTGAACCACAGAAAATTCAAAACCCTAATCATAGGTTTAATTTTCTATAGACAGGCCATAGCTTGAAAAAATAATACTCAGAGTATGCATGACGTTAGAAGAAATTCATGAATATATTGCAGATTGAAGGATAGGCATCACACCAGCTGCTGTTGAGCAAATACAATCAAATATAGCATCCTTTTGCATTCATAACATTCGATTACTCATACCATTGCCAAAAGAACACATTCTCAGAAGTGTTTTCTCATAGCCGTCTCTGTGTAATAGCTTCATGTTAAACATATTGTTGCTCGAATATGGATTTACCTTGATAAAAGGAGAAGAGCATTTTTTTCAAAACAGGAACAGTTGGTTTAATTCAACACAGCGTTCAGGAGAACAGGCAACAGAGTCGGGGTCTGAAGACCTTTCTCAAACACATAGGTTTCAGCTGTGTTTTTATACGTTACATGAAATGTCATAAAACATTTTGCACATACTTTTGGAGACAGAAATTTGGGTCTTGTCATAGGGAAAAAAATCTGCTGATGGGTCATGACCATGGATATATACAATGTGGGGCAAGTGGGTACACGTCCAGATGTCGGGCAAGGGGAGCGTGTGATCACTGCGTGTAGTGTGCATGCTGTATTCTGATTGGCTAAGTGTTCCTAACTTAGGGGCTCATTAGGATGGCGGACGGAAGAGCCACCGCGGCCCTGGAGTAGGCGGAAAAAGCCTTTTCCGTGTCCGCCTGCCGCGGATACTCCGTCCGCCATATCAGGATAGGAAAACGTGTCAAATTTCCGTCCGCGACGGAAAAGCACGCTCCGCCGCCGAACTACACACAAGACCGTGGCGGACGGAACACATCCGGAGGCCCCGCCGTACGTACTGACGTCGAAGACCGTCCCCCAAATCAAGATGGCGGAAAATACACATAAAACCGCAGCGGAAAAACAACCTGTCTGAACACGGCGGAATCCCCACTGCGAAGACAGGTGACATAGCAGAGATACCCACCGCAAGCTGACCAACACCATGGACCCAGCGCTACACGCTTTCCCGATGCTCTTCGCGATCCACCACGTCCTAGTCATGGCCCACCATGGACGACGACGCAGGTAAGGCGCAAACCATTGGCTGTCTGCAGGGGAATACCAGTAAGGGACGTGACGTAGGGAGGGGGAGTGTCATGTTACCGAAACCACTGATGAGAAGCAAATACAAATACACATTAGTAGTACGCAAGCAGGAATGACAACGACAGACCACGAGACCTGATAGACTACCTTTATTGTACAAAATAGGGGTATAATCACAGTGTATGCGTGAGCATGGGCAAAGTGGGCACCACAGCAGCTACATCATTGGCAGTCAACGAGAGGGCAGAATGCAGTATCAGAGCATCAACAGGGCATTGTGGAGTACAGAGCAGGTACATCATAGGCAGTAAACGAGAGGGCAGAATGCAGTATCAGAGCAACAACAGGGCATTGTGCAGTACAGAGCAGGTACATCATAGGCAGTAAACGAGAGGGCAGAATGCAGTATCAGAGCAACAACAGGGCATTGTGCAGTACAGAGCAGGTACATCATAGGCAGTAAACGAGAGGGCAGAATGCAGTATCAGAGCATCAACAGGGCATTGTGGAGTACAGAGCAGGTACATCAGAGCAGGTAACGAGAGGGCAGCATGCAGTATCAGAGCATCAACAGGGCATTGTGCAGTACAGAACAGGTCCATCAGAGGCAGCACGTGAGAGGGGCTAAGTGCATCAACAGTCCATTGCACAGAACAGGCCCATCAGAGGCAGCACGTGAGAGGGGCTAAGTGCATCAACAGTCCATTGCACAGAACAGGCCCATCAGAGGCAGCACGTGAGAGGGGCTAAGTGCATCAACAGTCCATTGCACAGAACAGGCCCATCAGAGGCAGCAGGTGAGAGGGGCTAAGTGCATCAACAGTCCATTGCACAGAACAGGCCCATCAGAGGCAGCAGGTGAGAGGGGCTAAGTGCATCAACAGTCCATTGCACAGAGCAGGTCCATCAGAGGCAGCACGTGAGAGGGGCAGTATGCAGTATCAGAGCAACAACAGGGCATTGTGCAGTACAGAGCAGGTACATCAGAGGCAGTAAACGACAGGGCAGAATGCAGTATCAGAGCATCAACAGGGCATTGTGCAGTACAGAGCAGGTACATCAGAGCAGGTAACGAGAGGGCAGCATGCAGTATCAGAGCATCAACAGGGCATTGTTGAGTACAGAGCAGGTACATCAGAGGCAGCACGTGAGAGGGGCTAAGTGCATCAACAGTCCATTGCACAGAACAGGCCCATCAGAGGCAGCAGGTGAGAGGGGCTAAGTGCATCAACAGTCCATTGCACAGAACAGGCCCATCAGAGGCAGCAGGTGAGAGGGGCTAAGTGCATCAACAGTCCATTGCACAGAGCAGGTCCATCAGAGGCAGCACGTGAGAGGGGCAGTATGCAGTATCAGAGCATCAACAGGGCATTGTGCAGTACAGAGCAGGTACATCAGAGCAGGTAACGAGAGGGCAGCATGCAGTATCAGAGCATCAACAGGGCATTGTGGAGTACAGAGCAGGTACATCAGAGGCAGTAAACGACAGGGCAGAATGCAGTATCAGAGCATCAACAGGGCATTGTGGAGTACAGAGCAGGTACATCAGAGGCAGTAAACGACAGGGCAGAATGCAGTATCAGAGCATCAACAGGGCATTGTGCAGTACAGAGCAGGTACATCAGAGCAGGTAACGAGAGGGCAGCATGCAGTATCAGAGCATCAACAGGGCATTGTTGAGTACAGAGCAGGTACATCAGAGGCAGCACGTGAGAGGGGCTAAGTGCATCAACAGTCCATTGCACAGAACAGGCCCATCAGAGGCAGCACGTGAGAGGGGCTAAGTGCATCAACAGTCCATTGCACAGAACAGGCCCATCAGAGGCAGCAGGTGAGAGTGGCTAAGTGCATCAACAGTCCATTGCACAGAGCAGGTCCATCAGAGGCAGCACGTGAGAGGGGCAGTATGCAGTATCAGAGCATCAACAGGGCATTGTGCAGTACAGAGCAGGTACATCAGAGCAGGTAACGAGAGGGCAGCATGCAGTATCAGAGCATCAACAGGGCATTGTGGAGTACAGAGCAGGTACATCAGAGGCAGTAAACGACAGGGCAGAATGCAGTATCAGAGCATCAACAGGGCATTGTGGAGTACAGAGCAGGTACATCAGAGGCAGTAAACGACAGGGCAGAATGCAGTATCAGAGCATCAACAGGGCATTGTGCAGTACAGAGCAGGTACATCATAGCAGGTAACGAGAGGGCAGCATGCAGTATCAGAGCATCAACAGGGCATTGTGCAGTACAGAGCAGGTACATCAGAGGCAGCACAACTACGTGTCCCTACCAAACCGTCACAGGGACCACAAGAGTGCCACGCAGTTCTCAATGGACACACCATGTGAACTAACATTTGAGTGAAGTGTACAGCACCTCACATCACAGAATCAGGGGGACTGCGTGAACTACCTGCCTCGGACACACTGGCAGCACCAGCAACAGGAGTGTGAGACACAGCCACAGCCCGAGTGACACACACATGGGCCACGGACCCAGACACACTGGCAGCACCAGCAACAGGAGTGTGAGACACAGCCACAGCCCGAGTGACACACACATGGGCCACGGACCCAGACACACTGGCAGCACCAGCAACAGGAGTGTGAGACACAGCCACAGCCCGAGTGACACACACATGGGCCACGGACCCAGACACACTGGCAGCACCAGCAACAGGAGTGTGAGACACAGCCACAGCCCGAGTGACACACACATGGGCCACGGACCCAGACACACTGGCAGCACCAGCAACAGGAGTGTGAGACACAGCCACAGATGTAGTCACTGACACGTGAGCCACTGACCCAGACAGACTGCCAGCACCAGAAACAGGAGTGTGCAACACAGCCACAGATCTCCTAACTGACACGTGAGCCATAGACCCACATACCCTGCCAGGATCTGCAACAGGAGAGGGCACAACTGACACTGTGCCACCATCTGATACATGAGAGTCAACTGCACCAGCGCCACTGGGACAACTGAAATGATGAGCCACAGGGCTGTATGGGCCAGGAGGCAGGGTGGGCCTGGGAGCTGGGAATAGCTCACCTAGAGCCAAATCGGGGTTGGCAGGTGTCAATGGTGTGTGTCTGCGTTTCTTAGGGAGGTGTGAGTGCACCCTGGACAGGACAGGACTGCCAAGTGGTGGGGACTCCAAAGAATCACCACCCAGCATAGGTGGAGCAACTGCTGCCGGGGATCTGGTTTCGGGGGACGTGCTGGAGCCTGCTTGTCGTTTGCTCTGTGCCTGCCGCCTGGACTCGGAATGATGTGTAATGGGGGATGCAACAACAGGGGACACCCTCCTCTGCTTCTGACTGGCCTGGATGGGAGTGGAGGTATGGGGGGACTCCGCCGCGGAAACATCAGTTTGGCGTTTAGTAGAAAACATCAGCCTCAGTGCAGCCAGGGGTGAAGTATGCCTGTCCTTGATAGCGCCATTGTCCATGCTAGATGCCTTGTCCGTAGGATGTGCCTTATCCTTAGGTGGAGTGTTGTCTCTGGATGTAGCCTGTGCCCTGCTCGCCGCCCTGTTCCTGCCAGCAGACTTGTCGTCTGTGGTGCACCTGTCTCCAGCAGACACCTGCTCTCTGTGTGTGTCCCTGCCCTTGGGAGTGGTCCTATCCACTGCTGTGGGCCTGCTCTTGGGAGTCTCCCTGCTCTTAGTAGGTGCCTTAGTCTTCTCACTGTCCTTGGGAGTGTCCCTTACCTCTGCTGTGGGCCTGCTCTTGGGAGTCTCCCTGCTCTTAGTAGGTGCCTTAGTCTTCTCACTGTCCTTGGGAGTGTCCCTTACCTCTGCTGTGGGCCTGCTCTTGGGAGTCTCCCTGCTCTTAGTAGGTGCCTTAGTCTTCTCACTGTCCTTGGGAGTGTCCCTTACCTCTGCTGTGGGCCTGCTCTTGGGAGTCTCCCTGCTCTTAGTAGGTGCCTTAGTCTTCTCACTGTCCTTGGGAGTGTCCCTTACCTCTGCTGTGGGCCTGCTCTTGGGAGTCTCCCTGCTCTCAGTAGGTGCCTTAGTCTTCTCACTGTCCTTGGGAGTGTCCCTTACCTCTGCTGTGGGCCTGCCCTTGGGAGTCTCCCTGCTCCTAGTAGGTGCCTTTGTCTTCTGACTGGCCTTGTCCAAGGAACAGTCCATGGACATGTGAGTATCCCTTGCCTTGGGAGTACCTTTCGTGTTGAATGCCTGTGTAGCTCCGGAAGGCATGTCCCCCAACAACACTTGTGGATCCTGTGTGTGTACTCCAGTGCATCTGACTTCGTCTACGTGAACAGATTTAGCTGATCTAGGGGATGGGGTCTGTGCCCTGCGTGCCCTGACGTGCTGTCTGACGCTGCTTCTAGTGCAATAACCTGTATTTGAGTCCTGCTCAGAATAATCACTACCCCCTGAGACATCCAGCGGTGTAGATGGTGAAACAGAAGTAGCACCCTGTTCGTTCGACTGTACTATTGCAGACGACACACTGCTTGCCAATGACTGCACTGTCCTGTGTAGACCTGCAAGATCGCCATGCATCCCTTCCATGAATGCCACCACCTGCCCCAACTTCCTATCATGGTCCTGGAAAGCATTTGTCATATTGGTCTGCCCCACACACAGCTGTCGCAGCAGATCAACGGCCTCAGCACACAGTGCATTTTGGCTCACCGTGGCAGGGGCAGCGGTGCCTGCACCAAACGCCACTCTGCTCCCCCTACTCCTCCGGCCACGAACAGTACATGGTGCAGTTGGCGGAAGTGTGGGCCCTGTGTGCTGTCTTACGACAGAAGGTGATGAGTGCCCACTCCCAGTCTGTGACAACAGTGCAGGCTCACCAAGAGTGTCCGACGAGGAGGACGATGGTGTCTCCACATGCGAGTCCTCAGGGACGGTCCTGTCCCCCTCTCCGGCGCTGGCCTCCTCCGTGTCAGTCTGCGTGTGTGCGAAGTCTGAGCCGGACTCATTTCCTCGGCTACTCTCCACCGTCTGTGGCTCAGTGTCCTCTGTCAAAACTGAAATGCACAGAAAAGATGTGTGAGTCATGGGCACACTCACGTACAGAAGGAACAGGATAGCCAAATCACATAGCAGACAAAGGTTTAGGAGCCCTCATCCTGCACATGGCCCACCCCTACCAGTCATCCTCACATTTTCTGCCATGGGGCCATGGACCACTAGGGGATGTGCTTTTACACTCAACTACTAAGCAAGTGGCGTGTCAACATGGCGGACCTGGATGTCAAATGAGTACCACCCAATGGGACCAAAATGGCATCACAGGCATACATACGCAACACGGAACTCAATAGTGTGGCTGTGCACCAATACATGCATAGCACTCACAAGTTTCCTACACAGACAGTATGCTCACCGCTAGTTTGCTGTTGATCGGCACTCAGACGTTCGGCCAGTTCAGGATGCGTCACTGCAATGATACGGTGCATGAGAGGGGTCATGGAGCGTCGGGCCAGACGGGGCGTCCTTGGAATCAGGCCCAGTGTTACTTCCGCTACATTCTTGCTCAGCCTGGAAATGTCGTCCCAGCGTTTGTGGTAGTGTGTATGTCGTCTGTTGCACACCCCCAATGCCCGTACTTCCCGTGCTATGCTCCTCCACAGGTCCTTGCGAAGGTGCAGCTTGACCTACCATGATGGGAGACAAAAGGGTGTAAGTCAGTGGACAGGTGGCCTGTCACACACATAGGGGCAAGACGTTACTGTCAGCAGCCATGCACAATCAGGAACATATGTCTAGCCCACACTACACAGCTAAGATAGAAATAGGCCTGATCATTTGGCCCCCTCATGCACACCAACATGTCCCACACTGCACTTACCACCCGTCCCGGTGCGCCGTAGAGGCGTCCATAGTTGCGGAGTACACCGTCCACGAGGACATCAAGCTCCGCGGCGGTGAAGGGTCGAGACCGGATCTCTTTGCCTCTCGACATGGCAAGATCACGGAGTATGGCACTAGAGCAGCAGTCGGTGGTCAACTCAGCAGCAGCAGCAGGTCGAGGTGATGGTCACAGGCAGCAGTCGGTGGTCAGCTCAGCAGCAGCAGGTCGAGGTGATGGTCACAGGCAGCAGTCGGTGGTCAGCTCAGCAGCAGCAGCAGGTCGAGGTGATGGTCACAGGCAGCAGTCGGTGGTCAGCTCAGCAGCAGCAGCAGGTCGAGGTGATGGTCACAGGCAGCAATGGTCCCCAGGGTAGGAAGTTTCATTTTGGCCAACACACATATATAGGGCCCTCAGCACGTGTCAGTGGCATACGTCGCCAGCAATTGGTCAGCCCTGGAAGCGTGATCGTGAAATGGGCCAATGACTGGCCCTGTTGTTGCGGTGCACAGCTTCCGCTACTTGCGATTGGCCGTATGCGGCCAGCGTCCCTCTTCCCATTGGCTGCATGTGCAGGGACCGTCACGGGCACACATCGGCAACCGCACGTGCAAGCCTCAGGCACGGATGCTTCAGTTGCAACAATGTACTATCACTGGCGCCTCCTTGGCGGTGCACGTACACAGCGGGGGAGGTGCAGGCCTATACACCCTGTAGATGTACTCAATGGACATGCCAGTTCATGACCCCCCTTACAGTCACCTTGCATCATCCACCGTACACCGGCCGGAGCGGCCGGCCCATGAACAACCGCCGTGCCAGGCCCTGCCCAGGACCGCCGTGCCGGCCATGGCAACAACCGCCATTGCACGGCCCTTCCACTACCGCCGTGCCAGGCCCTGCCCAGGACCGCCGTTCCGGCCATGGCAACAACCGCCATTGCACGGACCGCCAGGGAACGCCGGTAGTGGAAGGGCCGTGCAATGGCGGTGGTTGCCATGGCCGGCACGGCGGTCCTGGGCAGGGCCTGGCACGGCGGTAGTGGAAGGGCCGTGCAATGGCGGTTGTTGCCATGGCCGGCACGGCGGTCCTGGGCAGGGCCTGGCACGGCGGTAGTGGAAGGGCCATGCAATGGCGGTTGTTGCCATGGCCGGCACGGCGGTCCTGGGCAGGGCCTGGCACGGCGGTTGTTCATGGGCCGGCCGCTCCGGCCGGTGTACGGTGGATGATGCAAGGTGACTGTAAGGGGGGTCATGAACTGGCATGTCCATTGAGTACATCTACAGGGTGTATAGGCCTGCACCTCCCCCGCTGTGTACGTGCACCGCCATGGAGGCGCCAGTGATAGTACATTGTTGCAAATCGACCATCCGTCCCGGAACCTTGCACATGCACTTGCCGGTGTGTGGGCGTGACGGTCTGTGCACGTGCAGACAATGTGAATGTCGAAGGCGGCCCGCGTATGCCCAGACGTAAACAGCGGATGTAGTGCACCGCCATGGCGTGGTCAATGTTTGCATCTTAGCCGATGATGCACCTTGTACCATTGTCTGCAGCTGCCTGCTCACGGTTGTGTGCGTGATTGCGTGGCTACACATGTCATGCTCCATCCCATGTGTGTCCATACCATGGCCATCGGTGAGCCACAAGTGTCCATCACGTGTGCATGTCCACATCGGGTAGTACCCTACACAATTTTGTCGTACCTCACATGTACACAGTAGATCCCGTATGTATGGGCACCTGTGAATCAGTTGTCAGTGAGTGGTATGTGTCAGATGATGACTATGGTGGGGGTTCTGTTGTGTACTGTACATGTGTGTTGCCTATTGTGTCCCCATGCATGTGATGTCCGTATGCCCACCATTCCTGGTGTTGCCATTGGTGCATCATGATATGGGGGGGTGGGGGGGTGTTTAATTTAGTATGTGTGCATGTACTTGCATGTGTGCATGTGATGTTGGGCCTACACATGTGGGTCATGTCACATGTCTGGTTGGCAGTGATGTTGAGGTGAGACACTGTGCATTGCACATGTTGCTAAACATCATGTTGCTAGTGGATGCACATTGTTGGTACGTCGATCCATGTTGTCCTGACAATCAGAGGAGTCACACATATGACAAGCATACACTGGATACTACATGTTGGTAGAGGGCGTTGACATGTGATTGAGGTGCACACACATGCGTTGTATGTGATTTGACTTCCATTCCATCTACTCCCACACAGGAGGGCTCCAAATGTCCATCGCCCATACACTGTGCTGGAGGATATGGTGGACGAGGAGGTGATCCGGAAATTCAGGCTGGATCGCCGTCGATTGTTGGAACTTGTGACCCTATTGTCTCCTCACCTGCAGCTGCGAAGAACCTATCCAGGTTCCATGACACCCACGCAAAAGGTGATGGCGGCACTCCATTTCTTTGCAACAGGCACATTCCAGTACACAGTTGGAGATGCCGGGGGAATGTCACAGGCCATGTTCAGCACGGTACTCCGGGATGTACTGACAGCCATGATGCTGTACAAGCATGACTATATACATTTCCCTCAGGCGGCGGAGTTGACAGCGGTCAAAGCTGACTTCTATGCCCTGGGTCGTATACCACACGTTGTGGGTTCCATTGATGGCACGCATATCGCTATCATTGCACCACGGGCACGTGAGCAGGTGTATAGGAATCGGAAACACTTCCATTCCCTGAACGTGCAGGTGGTGTGCCAGGCCGACAACATCATCTCACATGTGTGTGCAAGATTCCCTGGCTCTGCACATGACGCCCACATCATGCGGAGCAGCATGGTCCCCCAACTGATGGCTAATCTGCGTCCGGCACAAGCGTGGCTTGTTGGTGAGTATGCTGTGGTGACAGGAGTGATATCTGTGTGGCATGGTGTGCCCCACAATGCAGGTTGTGATGTTTCTCTCTCTCTCTCTTCCACCAACACAGGCGACTCGGCTTACCCAAACAGGCCTTGGCTGCTCAGTCCCTTACGCAATCCCACTACAGCTGGAGAAATGAGATACAATGATGCCCATGGTAGGACACGTCGAGTGGTAGAACGGACATTTGGCCTGCTCAAGTCTAGGTTTCGGTGCCTGGATAAGACTGGAGGGGCCCTGCCTTACTCACCAGGCAAAGTATGCAAGATCGTGATAGCGTGCTGCATGCTTCACAACCTGGCTGTGCGCTATAACATTGAACTGCTCTTGGACCCTGATGAACTGCAAGTTCCTCGCCCTCCCGACCCACCCATGTCAACTGATGAGGATAGTGGTGAGGAGGAAGGTGTGGACCAGAGGCGCCAGATCATTGATCGCTACTTCCCTTGATTGTGAGTGTGCTCCTCTTGTGCTGCTTGGGTATGCCCTGTGAATGTGTGCTGGTGTTGTGGCATAGTGGTGTGCTTCATCTCTGTGTTCTGCTATGTGATGCATGCATGTGTGTGTGTGTGCTAAATTGTGGCCAATGCACGTCTCCATGATGTGTGTCGTCTCATCCATTACTGTTGTGATGCGTGTGGGTTGTTAAATGTTGCACTGCAGTGTGTTCTGATGAGTGTGATCATGTTTCCTGACGTGTCTTTGCGGTTTCTATTTTCCCTAGGTCACTCCCGCAGCGCCATGATTCTGTACCAGTTGGATACCTGTACCTAGTAACATCTGTTTCTGATGCATTCATGCGAATAAACATGGAGGCAACACATGATTGAGTGAGTAAGTGGCTTTTATTTACAAATTGTGCATGGGTGTAGGTGCATATTTACAAATGAGTGAAGGGGTGGGGGAGTGAGAGTAGAAGGTTATGGCAGATGAAATGTCCGTGCGGACACCACATAGGGTGGTGTCTGCCTAGTACAGCAGGCCTGTGGCAGGTGGGACCGGATAGTTGGCAGGGTGAATGGCATGCGCAGGCACTGGTACAGTCATTTTCTGTTCCTCTTGGAGCGTGTGCCAGCTGCTTCCACATTGCTGTCGCCCACTTCCAGCCTCGGACGGCCCCTCCGTCTTTGTGCCGGTACGGAGTCAGCTGGTTGCGCTGGGGCATCGGGTACCACATCCGCCGCAGGTGGCGGTGGCGGTGGCGGTGGCGGTGGCGGTGGCGGTGGCGTTGGCGGTGGCGGTGGCGGTGGCGTTGTTTGTGGCCTGATTGTCCTGGTGAAGATGTCCACTAGTTGGCCAAGCCGCCTCTCAATGGCCCCCAACATTGCAGTGTTGTCTACAAAGTCCTGGTGGGCCCGGTCTGCCTGTGCCTGACCACGTTGATAGCTCACCTCCACCCTGCCCAGTGCCTCCAATGACTGTTGCACAGGATTGGGTGTGTTGGTATCCTCCCGTCTTCTTTGGCGTATGCTCCTGCCTGCCGGATCTGGCCTTGCATCTCTGCCTTGCCTCACACTCTCCCTGCGTGGCTGGGATGGCGCTGGCACGGCGTTGCCCGTTGGGTTGGGCAGGGTGGCAGGGGCAGGAGTGGTGGTAGTAGTGGTGGTGGTGGAGGTGGTGCTGGTGGTGGCTGTGCAGGTCACAGTGGCCGGTGTTGTCACAATGGCAGAGGCCGTAGTTGTTGGTGCAGGGGTGACCTGGGAGCCAGATGGCCCTGGCTGGCTGCTTGTGCCGGGATCATCATCTGCCCCGGAGGTGGCTGGCCAATCGTCCCCTGAGACGTCTGTGATTGGCGAGTCTGGAGGGCGGGTGTTGCTTCCAGCTGTCAGATTAGGATGACCTGCAAAACAAAAATGTGAGGATGAGTAATGTGGACTTGACAGGTTGTTTTCACTTTTTTTGCCGATTCTGTCTGCACTGGTACTCACCCCACCCACCACCACCACCGCCATCCCTATGGACATGGGGGCCTGTTGGGAGTTGTAGTTCCATCCCCTCACACCCACCACCACCGCCATCCCTATGGACATGGGGGCCTGTTGGGAGTTGTAGTTCCATCCCCTCACACCCACCACCACCGCCATCCCTATGGACATGGGGGCCTGTTGGGAGTTGTAGTTCCATCCCCTCACACCCACCACCACCGCCATCCCTATGGACATGGGGGCCTGTTGGGTGTTGTAGTTCCATCCCCTCACACCCACCACCACCGCCATCCCTATGGACATGGGGGCCTGTTGGGAGTTGTAGTTACATCCCCTCACACCCACCACCACCCACCACCACCACCACCACCGCCATCCCTATGGACATGGGGGCCTGTTGGGTGTTGTAGTTCCATCCCCTCACACCCACCACCACCGCCATCCCTATGGACATGGGGGCCTGTTGGGAGTTGTAGTTACATCCCCTCACACCCACCACCACGCCATCCCTATGGACATGGGGGCCTGTTGGGAGTTGTAGTTACATCCCCTCACACCCACCACCACCCACCACCACCACCACCACCGCCATCCCTATGGACATGGGGGCCTGTTGGGTGTTGTAGTTCCATCCCCTCACACCCACCACCACCGCCATCCCTATGGACATGGGGGCCTGTTGGGTGTTGTAGTTCCATCCCCTCACACCCACCACCACCGCCATCCCTATGGACATGGGGGCCTGTTGGGAGTTGTAGTTCCATCCCCTCACACCCACCACCACCGCCATCCCTATGGACATGGGGGCCTGTTGGGAGTTGTTGTTCCATCCCCTCACACCCACCACCACCGCCATCCCTATGGACATGGGGGCCTGTTGGGTGTTGTAGTTCCATCCCCTCACACCCACCACCACCGCCATCCCTATGGACATGGGGGCCTGTTGGGAGTTGTAGTTCCATCCCCTCACACCCACCACCACCGCCATCCCTATGGACATGGGGGCCTGTTGGGAGTTGTAGTTACATCCCCTCACACCCACCACCACCCACCACCACCACCACCACCGCCATCCCTATGGACATGGGGGCCTGTTGGGTGTTGTAGTTCCATCCCCTCACACCCACCACCACCGCCATCCCTATGGACATGGGGGCCTGTTGGGAGTTGTAGTTCCATCCCCTCACACCCACCACCACCGCCATCCCTATGGACATGGGGGCCTGTTGGGAGTTGTAGTTACATCCCCTCACACCCACCACCACCCACCACCACCACCACCACCGCCATCCCTATGGACATGGGGGCCTGTTGGGTGTTGTAGTTCCATCCCCTCACACCCACCACCACCGCCATCCCTATGGACATGGGGGCCTGTTGGAGTGATTTCGACGTTGGTGAGTATGTGGACTGCATGCATGGGTTGGGGTCTGGGAGATGTGTCTTCACAGTTGTGTGAGGCACACCATGTAGTAGTGCTCGTGGTGCTTGGTTTGTACTTACCAGCCTCTTCTCCCTCAGGAAGTCCATCAAGGCTCTCAGGGTGGATGATGGTCATCACCTTGTCCTCCCACTCGGTGTAGGGTAAGGGCTCCGGGGGGGTTCCACCGCCTGTGTGATTAGCCCGGAGATAGTTCTTGGCTCGTATGGCTTTGACTCGGGTCTTTAGATCGTGCCACCGCCTCTGGATGTCCTGCTTCGTCCTCGGGACGCTCCCGGAGGCATTCACCCTGGTGACTATCCGGTCCCACATGCTGTTTCTCCTGGCTATGCTGGTCTGCTGCACTAGGGCCCCGAATAAGTGGGGTTCCACACGGATAATCTCATCTACCATAACCTTCAACTCGGTGTCAGTGAATTTGGGGATTTTTTTTGGTGCCATGGTGTGTGGTGCTCGGGGTGTGGGTTTGCGTGGATGGGGAGGTGCAGGTGTGTGGTGTGTAAGAATGGTGTGGTGGGTGTTTGTGTGGTGGGTGTGTTTGGGTGTGGATTGTGTGAATGCTATTTCTCTTTGGTCTCAGTTCAGTGGTGTGTCCTGCTAGCAGCTATGCTGTGATGCAGAGGAGTTGTGGAGTGGGTGGGAGTTCTTTTATGGTGTGTGTCTAGACCGTGTCTGAATGGTTATTGGCAGTCAGGTGCTAGGTGGGAGTGTTGCCAGGTGTGGATTGTGTGGTGCTTGGCGGTGGATCATTGTGTGTTGTGATTGGTTTGGATGTTTTCGGTGGGTGGGCGTTTTTTTTCGTGTGTTTGGTGATAAACTTCCGTGGCAATGTATGGCATTGGTTTGACAGTAGGGATGTTGTTTGTGTTGTCGTTCCGCTGTGGTGCACGGATTCTCGGTGCATTGGTACCGCTGCGGACGTGGATGGCGGTGACTACCGGGGTACTTGCGGAGTTATCCTAATTGCGGACACGGACATTGCGCAGGTATCGCGGGGGTGGTGGATGTATTCGCGGTCATGTGCGTACGCGGCGGTCGGTGTTTTTACTGTTCCGTCCGCCTGCCGCGGACTCAGGTGTACTCCGACCGCCGCGGACGGGGATTGGTGTGCTCCGTACGCCGCGGTCGGCGTTTTTTGCATGTTTTATCCTAATTGCTGTTGCGGATTTTCCGCGGACAGGTCCGGAGTATCTTGCCACCTTCCGCGGCGGACGGTACACGTTTCCGTCCGCCATCCTAATCGACCCCTTAGTGTGGCATCTGACTTTATTGTGTTTTGGGAATGTGCACCCCTCCAGCCAAATGTATTTTATTGGGGCCAATCTTCTAAGACCATTGTTGCGTTGTTGCCTATCTGTGGGGTCGATCTGGTTTTTCCTGTTTGCACGTTTGTCTAGGGTTACTTGTTACCCCACCTGTGATCTGTCAATCAGTTGCTTCAGCAATTATAAACATATATTTAGGAGTAAAGAGTTAAAAAATGGACCTAAACAAGCAGCATGATATTGGGAACAGATTACAAAGTGATAACAGTATGTTACTCAAACAATAATCTCTTTTGATTAACAATTTTACAGACTTTATGTAAAATTAATTATTCATAGAAACACATATAGTCAAATTTTAACACATTTTACAATACAGATCATGTCTCATAATTCATTAAGACAAAAAAACATTTCATAATGTATAATCAATAATACATTCTATCATGGCACAATTTCTTGTGATTCCAACGTGCGTTTCGGTTAACAGCCTTCATCAGGAAGCCATGAAAAAGGTTCACGTAGTGACCTGAAAATGAATTTAAGAAATGTTCTCTTTGTTTTAATTCTTGGAAATAATGGCCAGCTTGGATGTGCCACCGTTGTGTAGGTGCTACGCACTAAATGGATTTTTTGAGAGGGTAATCTTTTGTCTGCGTCCCAAAATTGAGAATCAATCTGGTTATCTTTAAAACTACTCGATGAAGTTCAGTAATTGGAACTTTAAGAGCTGAAATATGCAAAGGCGTGCTTTGGTGGTAACCACCAAAGCACTATTGTCTTTATTGTGATTGGCTATAGCGAAGGTTTTACGGAGAAGACTAAGGGGGCCCATTAGGATGTCGGGCGGATTGCCCCAGCCAGGCTGGCAGTGGCTACCGCCAGCCTGGCGGGGCAATCTGCCCGACATCAGCATTCAAATTCCCCCCGCCATATTAGTATGGCGGGGGGACGTCTGCGGACGGAAAGACCGTCCACCGCTTTTCCACCCCTGTCGCCTTGCGGCCGGGGGGAAAAAGGATTAATTTGGTGGCGGTGTCTATTAGACACCGCCAGCCATATTACAATGGGGTTAGGGAAAGGCATGCAGTCTTCACTCTGGGGGCCCCCTGCGCCCCCCAGAGTGAAGGAGTGGTGGGGGGTGCACACAGCAGCAGGCACCGCGTGGTGCCTGCCGCTTTGTTTGTGCAAATGTAAAAGTGCATTTTTGGCATTGTGGCGGGCGGGGCTGAGACCAGACTGGAGGAGGCATCGCCATCATCCACAGGAACACCATCCGCATCACGACCAACACCGACGACACCCTCACACCCGCCGAGCACCTGCACTTCCAGATTCACACCGACCCCAAGACCACCCTCAGAGGCACCCTAATCTACAGACCCCCTGGACCACGCACACAATTCAGCGAGGACATCGCCGACTTCGTCAGCCCGCACGCCCTCTCCTCCGCTGACTACATCCTCCTAGGGGACCTCAACTTCCACCTGGAGAACAACAACGACCGCAACACCACCACCCTGCTGGACAACCTCGCCAACCTCGGACTCAAGCAACTGGTGACCACCCCCACCCACGACGCCGGACACACACTCGACCCGGTCATCTCATCCAGCAAGGACATCGCCTTCAGCCACGCCACCGGACTCCACTGGACGGACCACAGCTGCGTCCACTTCAGCTTCAGAAGGACCACGATCCACCATCACCAGCAACAGGCTGCACGCAGAAGCTGGAACAAGATCACTGCCGACCAGAGCAAGAACCCTCCCACCAGCACAACGAACCCCAGCCAAGCGGCCACCAACCTCACGAAATGGATCAGCGACTGCGCAGACGACCTCGCCCCTCTGAAGGCCCCGCCGAGCCGACCCGGAAGCAAGAAAGCCCCATGGTTTAACGATGAACTCAAGAGCTCCAAGAAGAACTGCAGAGCACTCGAGAAAACCTGGCGCAGAGACCCAACACCGGACAACATGACTGCCCTCAAGCTCGCCACCCGAAAACACCACCAACTGATCCACGCCACCAAGAAAACCGCATTCAAGGAATGACTGGACAACAACGCACACAATAGCAAGGAGCTCTTCAACATCGTTAAAGAGCTCTCCAACCCCAACGCCGGAAACAATGACATCACCCCTTCGCAAGACCTCTGCAACTCCCTCGCCTCCTACTTCCACAACAAGATCGCAGACATACACAACAGCTTCTGCACTCAACCGACGCACGGCACGATCGAACCACCGCCCCCCACCACCACCCTCCACGCCTGGACCCCGATCAGCACCGAAGAGACCGTCCGCACGATGAACTCCATCCACTCCGGATCTCCGACCGACCCCTGCCCTCACCACGTCTTCAACAAGGCCGACGCTGTCATCGCACCCCACCTACGGGACATCATCAACACCTCCTTCGACACCGCCACCTTCCCGGAGAGCTGGAAGCACGCCGAACTCAGCGCTCTACTAAAGAAGCCATCAGCCGACCCCACCGACCTCAAGAATTATCGCCCCATCTCGCTGCTCCCGTTTCCAGCTAAAGTCATCGAGAAGACCGTCAACAAGCAGCTGGCCGCCTTCCTCGAGACGAATGGATCCCTCGACTCCTCGCAGTCTGGCTTCCGGGCCAACCACAGCACCGAGACCGCCCTGATCGCAGTGACCGATGACATCCGAGCCCTGCTTGACAACAGAGAAACAGCGGCCCTCATCCTCCTAGACCTCTCCGCGGCCTTCGACACTGTCTGCCACCGCACCCTAGTGCAGCGCCTCAGCAACGTCGGAATCCAGGAGAAGGCACTGGAGTGGATCATCTCCTTCCTCGCCGGAAAGACACAGAGAGTCCGCCTACCCCCGTTCAGATCAGAAGCCACCGAAGTCATCTGCGGCATCCCTCAAGGCTCCTCGCTCAGCCCAACCCTCTTCAACGTCTACATGAGCCCCCTCGCAGCCATCGCATGCCAGCACAACCTCAACATCATCTCCTACGCCGACGACACCCAGCTGATCCTCTCCCTCACCAACGACCCCGCCACCGCCAGAGCCAACCTTCACGAAGGGATGAAAGAAGTAGCCGAATGGATGAAGAACAGCCGCCTGAAACTGAACTCGGACAAGACGGAAGTCCTCATCCTGGGATCTTCACCCTCCGCCTGGGATGACTCCTGGTGGCCCTCCGCCCTAGGCAACGCACCCAAACCAACAGACGACGCACGCAACCTGGGCTTCATCCTGGACTCCTCCCTCTCCATGACCGGACAAGTCAACGCCGTCTCCTCGTCGTGCTTCAACATCCTGCGTATGCTACGTAAGATCTTCCGGTGGATCCCCACCGAGACAAGGAAGACGGTCACCCAGGCCCTCGTCACCAGCCGTCTGGACTACGGCAACGCCCTCTACGCCAGAACCACCGCCAAACTCCAGAAGAGACTCCAGCGGATCCAGAACGCCTCAGCCCGACTCATCCTGGACATCCCCCATCGCAACCACATCTCCAGACACCTGAAAGACCTGCACTGGCTCCTGGTCAACAAGAGAATCACCTTCCGCCTCCTCACCCACGCACACAAAGCCCTACACAACGAAGGCCCAGGATACCTCAACAACCGCCTCAACTTCTACGCTCCCAAACGCCAGCTTCGATCGACCGGCCATGCCCTCGCCACAGTCCCCCGCATCCGAAGAGCCACCACAGGGGGAAGGTCCTTCTCCTACCTCGCCGCCAAGACCTGGAACTCCCTCCCGACTCACCTCCGCCTGACCCAGGACCACCTCGCCTTCAGGAAGCAGCTCAAGACCTGGCTGTTCGAGCAGTAGCGGACCCCCCCCTAGCGCCTTGAGACCCCCCGGGTGAGTAGTGCGCTATTGTTCTGCTTGGGTTTTCGGACCAGATAGAACCTGCTCCTCAGAGCCTCACCTACCCAGCCAGAACGTTACTCTCTCCCCTCCCTAGGGCCTATTTACAAGGTTTTCAACATATATATCTACCACCTAAGGACAGGGAATTCCTAATATACATACCAATACCTCCTATAATGTCAATCAATCGGCCTCGCGGTCCCAAACAGACGGACCCAGGCGTCCTACCCAGACGGTAGCATCAGATTAGACTATCTCGCGGTCACTCAGACCCAGACTTCCTACCCAAACGGCAGCATCAGATTAGGCTATCTCGCGGTCACTCAGATCCAGACTCCCTACCCAGACGGCAGCATATCCTATGATTACCATTACATAAAGGGGATCAGTCTCACTATTCATCAGGGGCATAAGACTACAGTATTACCGATCACACAATGATTGCCAATTTGGATGAGGTACAACCTGTTCACTGGTTCGAGGGGCTCCTCTCTCCCTTATTCAGTTACCACTTACCTGATCAGGGTTAGCATCTGTTCACATAACAGCATCTGACTAGAAGAATAAGTTACCCTCTCATACAAGAATAAGAAGCACACTGGTTCACCATGCAAAGGTTCTTATCAAATATAAGCTCTCCTCTACCCCCTTGCTCAGACCCACATGGACGGGAGATGCATCCGTTCACCTGCACCTGACTAGAAGAAAGGTTAGCCTCACTAATAATAACAACTTCTGCACAATGGTTCACTAAGAACTGGGGCATCTTTATTTCACAACAATAACAACATTATCAACACATCATAGACACATACACAGATCTGCAGGGTCTCTGTAAAGACCACATCCACATCTACCTAACAGAAACTGCAAATAGACTGCACACTGCTGAAAGGAAAAGGATTAGTAATAATGTTTACACTAACATAACAGGACAGGTATCACCTGATTAGAATGGAGTCTTGTTCTAGCTGTCATCTGGATTCCTCCCTCGTCTGTGATTCTCCTCTGCACTCTTGGACGTGTATCTGCGCTGATCACTCTGAACTGGACACCTCTCCCCCACGAACTGTCTCCACCTTCCAGCTGCTCTCACAGATTAGTATAACTTCAGTCTCTTCCAAAAGGCACCACCTCAGACTCCAGCTGATCACAACTCCTCTGGATAAGTAACTACTTCTAACTGCTGTCTTCAGCTCCAAACATTGCTTCATCTCTCTCTGTTCAGAACACCATCTACTCACAACTGCTTCTAGTTCCTCTCTCTCTGGTTCCAGCTCACTGGCTGTCTGTCTTCCCTCTGTTCCAAGCATCCACTGTCTCTTCTCCCCTGCTCCATCTCCTCTCCTGCTGCACTCTAACACTCTCCGTTCCAATCCACGACTGCACTCCTTCCAGCCCAAAGTCCTTCTCTCTGACTCCGCCTCTGCACTTCACTAATATGGAATGCTGTCTCCTCATGGAAAGTTCCAGGCAGCAGCCTGCCGCCCTCCAAATTCTTGCACCTCCCCGTACCAAGGACACATCCCCAGCCGGCCGGCCCGATGTTGTGTCTTCAGCACGAAGAGAAATACAATCCTTCGACAAGGGCCGGCCTGAACCGGTTCTCTCCAAGCGAACAACACCTCATAACTAAAACATTACCTTTACCCTGCAAGCATCTCAGTCTGCAGGGACAGAAAGCAAAATGGAGTCTCTCTAGCTCTGGGCCTTGCAGGCCTGAGAAGGATGAAATAACACTTAGCTCTATCAGAGTACCTACACAAACCATACCAATATGTAATATGAAGTCAAGACAACAGGATCCACCCTCTACTATAGGTAGAATCATGAAAGGACACATAATTATGTCAAAGCCGATAGGCAATAGATGGATTAGAGTCAATAATCAGGGATCTATCATCATATTAAGCAGCTATCCTCTAGTTTATGCTTCTAGGAATGGCAAAAAGGCCTTAAAATGACCAACACAAGGCAAGAATAAGGATTCAGGATGGTAGCAAGCTTAAAGTCACCATCACTCATAAATAGAGCCCAAAAGTCAAGCAGAACAGCTATATAAATGCTTTGATTGATTGATTGATTGATTGAGAGCACCGCCCGTCACAATGCTAAAAATACAGGATGCGCCCGCCACAGTGGCGGACGCATCCTAATACCCTCTACGGGACCCCCGCCCTTATGGCGGGCGGTCCCGATTACCGATGGGATAGCGGGCGGACTAAGTCTGCCCGCAATCCTAATGGACCCCTAAGAGTCAGATGACCTTGATGGATGGGTTGAACGAAAAGAGAAAGAAGGATAGAAAGTGGAAGTTAGCGAGATGTAATATATATGACTGGCAGAGAAGGATACGTGCCACGTGGGATGCATGCATAGGTGGCTGATAGGAATCATGCGTGGGTAGTTGAAGGATGGGTGGAAAATGAATTAAAGAAAAAATGCTTGCCTGGACGGACGAAGCTGTCTGGGTGATAGCAAGAACCCTCCGGAGTGTTTCATTGGTCAAACTCAAAGGAAAAGAAGGAAGCACGCATGGGTGGTGGTTTAAAAAAAAGTTTGTTGTTGTTGAAACAAACTAAGGTTTGGTGAGAGGGTGAGAAAAATGATAGACATGCTTACTTTGAATGGATGGATGCCTGGATGGTGTTCATTATAGCACAGGTGGAGACTGCCATTGGATGAAGAGTCTTTTAAGAGAATGTAAAAGGAAATAAACCACGCCAGAGTAGCAAAGCCAAGGAGAATAGAAGTTGTATTTTAAGAATACTCCCTTGACTCACAGTAGTTTGCAAGCACAGCATATATATTGTGTATGTATATTATCAAGTGCCTCCCTCCGACTCCGAGGCCCACTTTGTACCTATGTTAATTTATTTTCAACTGTGTCATCCTGCCATGGGTGGCCTATCGGCTGCATGGTTCAATCAAAATAAAGTACCTCGTGTTGTCCCATATATATAAGCAATGATCATTTGGATCAGATATCATCTGCCTTGTTGTAGTAGTCAAGGCAGGGTGAAAGTGAAATTGAGCAGATGCCCTTCATGTAACAAGTTATGGCCAGTGTCACCCATAATAGAAAAAATAAGATGATTGTGGAGTCAGCTTCCCCACCTGCAGACTGTAGTAAAAAAAAAATAATGTGAGTCTGCATCACAAGTATGTTTATCTTGGGCGCAAGCTGACTGAGCTGGCATACCGGCTACACCAAGGTTACTTAATTTAGCTAAACAACAGAGAAGAAGAAAACTGGTGTACTCGAGTCCATAGATACCACAAATGTTATGTACTGTTCTTTGAAGCAGCTACGGTGCCACTATGTGTAGAATTAATTTTGTGTTACTGTTTTACTAACAGTATTGGTTACAATAGTCTGTTTTTCTTTCTTGATATAGCTACTCCTTCCCAACCAAAGGGAAAAGCAAAACCAGACAGGAAAGTGTTGGCAGCCATGGCCCGGCGACGGAAGCTTGAGGCCATCCACAATGAATATCGGTGGCTGGTAGCTCTGGTGGAGGAGGAGGAGGCGGCAGCAGCTGAAGCCTCCTCCAATGCTCCGGGTCCCAGCCAGGCCCCTTGAGTGGTACGGCTCCATGGTCTGACAGCCGCCCGCTGCACAACGGCCCCAGCAACGCCGGGGATGCCTGGCTTCACCTTGGGGTGCCCTCTCACAGGGAAAGCCAGGACGGGTTCCCCAGCGGTATACAGCGCCAGGACACCGCGTAACGAGGTACCAGTGCGCTTTACAAGTATACATACATTACATTACATTACATTACTTCTTCATCCAGCACTGCTGCCCCCACCTGTGGATGCAATTGTCTAGCATTTAAGCGCTGCATGCTCCTCCGAATGGCGCACCTAGAGGAGCAGGTAAAGAAGGTCATGGCAATTAACCGGAGACTGCGATTCCGTCAATAGAGATCCCGTTGGATTGCCCCTTTTTTATTCCTTTTTTTGGTGGGTTGGCATTGGGCTACGTGCGGAGAAAATTGAGGTTTGTATAATTATGGACAAAAAAATTAATTTTGAATTTTATTTAATGGACATTGATTGGACTCTGTCTTTCTGGCCATTGGTTGAGGTTAGGGAGAGGAGTGCGTCAGGTCTTGTGGGATTATTTACATTAGTTTATTTTGTCAGGGATTAAATTATATTTATACCTTAACTTTACATACGATATAAATGTTTTGTGGGGGGTTACTCTTTTACTTCAAACGGTTTCCTTTCTTTGCTGCTGCATTCCCGCAGCCAATTTATGATTTAAATAATCTTCCGATTTTGTAATACACGAACATATAGATACGGTACCCTCATTGAGTGACTTGTCTACTAGTACTGTCAGTCTCTCCTCCTGGTCTACGCAGTCTGCATCTGGGCTCATGGGTGTGGGGGTGTGAATTAATGAATTCATTTCCGTTATTAATTATGCCTCCCCAAACGTCTTCTCTTACCTGTGATTGATGTTTAAACGTATTCCACAGCAATGGTTTGGTTTACCAAGATGCCATGGTTGAGCTGGTAGTACACAGTAGACACTGGCAGTAGCATTTGCATAAAAAGAAAATGAGAAAGTCCGTCTGGGTGATAGCAAGAACCCTCCGGAGTGTTTCATTGGTCAAACTCAAAGGTAAGGAAGGAAGCACGCTGGGGTGGTGGTTTAAAAAAATGTTTGTTGTTGTTGAAACAAACTAAGGTTTGTTGAGAGGTAAAGAAAAATGATAGACATGTTTTCTTTGAATGGATGGATGCCTGGATGGTGTTCATTATAGCACAGGTGGAGACTGCCACTGGATGAAGAGTCTTTTAAGAGAATGTAAAAGGAAATAAACCACGCCAGAGTAGCAAAGCCAAGGAGAATAGAAGTTGTATTTTCAGAATACTCCCTTGACTCACAGTAGTTTGCAAGCACAGCATATATATTGTGTATGTATATTATCAAGCGCCTCCCTCCGACTCCGATGCCCACTCACTACCTATGTTAATTTATTTTCAACTGTGTCATCCTGCCATGGGTGGCCTATCGGCTGCATGGTTCAATCAAAATAAAGTACCTCATGTTGTCCCATATATATAAGCAATGATCATTTGGATCAGATATCATCTGCCTTGTTGTAGTAGTCAAGGCAGGGTGAAAGTGAAATTGAGCAGATGCCCTTCATGTAACAAGTTATGGCCAGTGTCACCCATAATAGAAAAATAAGATGATTGTGGAGTCAGCTTCCCCACCTGCAGACTGTAGTAAAAAAAATTATGTGAGTCTGCATCACAAGTATGTTTGTCTTGGGCGCAAGATGACTGAGCAGGCATGCCGGCTACACCAAGGTTACTTAATTTAGCTAAACAAGAGAGAAGAAGAAAACTGGTGTACTCAAGTCCATAGATACCACAAATGTTATCTACTGTGCTTGCAGCTGCTACGGTGCCACTATGTGTAGAATTCATTTTGTGTTACTGTTTTACTAACAGTATTGGTTACAATAGTCTGTTTTTCTTTTTTGATATAGCTACTCCTTCCCAACCAAAGTGAAAAGTAAAATCAGACAGGAAAGAGTTGGCAGCCATGGCCCGGCGACGGAAGCTTGAGGCCATCCACAATGAATATCGGTGGCTGGTAGCTCTGGCGGAGGAGGAGGCGGCAGCAGCTGCAGCCTCCCCCAATGCCCCGGGTCCCAGCCAAGCCCCTTGAGTGGTACGGCTCCATGGTCTGACAGCCGCCCGCCACACTTCTTCATCCAGCACTGCTGCCCCCACCTGTGGATGCAATTGTCTAGCATTTAAGCGCTGCATGCTCCTCCGAATGGCGCACCTAGAGGAGCAGGTAAAGGAGGTCATGGCAATTAACCGGAGACTGCGAGCCCGTCGATAGAGATCCTGTTGGATTGCCCCTTTTTTATTCCTTTTTTAGGTGGGTTGGCATTGGGCTATGTGGGGAGAAAATTTGAGTTTGTATAATTATGGACAAAAAAATTTATTTTGAATTTTATTTAACGGACATTGATTGAACTCTGTCTTTCTGGCCATTGGTTGAGGTTAGGGAGAGGAGTGGGTCAGGTGTTGTGGGATTATTTACATTAGTTTATTTTGTCAGGGGATTAAATTATATTTATACCTAAACTTTACATACGATATAAATGTTTTGAGGTGGGGTTACTCTTTTACCTCAAACGGTTTCCTTCCTTTGCTGCTGCATTCCCGCAGCCAAGTTATGATTTAAACAATCTTCGGATTTTGTAACACACGAACATCTAGATGCGGTACCCTCATTGAGTGACTTGTCTACTAGTACTGTCAGTCTCTCCTCCTAGTCTACGCAGTCTGCATCTGGGCTCAAGGGTGTGGGGGTGTGAATTAATAAGTTCATTTCCATTATTAATTATGCTTCCCAAACTCCTTCTCTTACCTGTGATTGATGTTTAAACATAGGCACAGCGATGGTTTGGTTTCCCAAGATGCCATGGTTGTGGTAGTAGTACACAGTAGACACTGGCAGTAGCATTTGCATAAAAAGAAAATGAGAAAGTCAGTCGCCTGGAAGAGACTATGGAAGGAGTAGTAGAATGAAGTACAGTACAGGACACAAGAAGGCTGCCAAACAAGAAACCATAATAATGATGATTAGCAATGCCAAAGCAAAATAAAACATAATGTGGTGGGGATAGCCTAGTACAACAAGTTATAACTCACTGTAGTTCAACGAGTCACTGACTTGACACAAGTATAACCTTTAGTGCTGTAACTTAAGAGGGGGATGATGAATCAAATCAATGTCGGCAATTAATTGTGATGGTTTATTTTTCTTTGGAAAAAAATTTACTTGCAAATATACTGAGCATGGGTGGGCATTGTGAAGCAGATAAAGATCCTCACCCTGCCTTGATTGAAATTGAATTTGTGTTGCTTTCACCACATCCACACCAGCAAGTGTGTGATCAATTATTGGTGTAAATTTAAATTTAGTCAGCTCAATATATAAAATGCACAGCCTGGGGGAAGAGGGTTAGGGTTTGATAAATTGTTGGGAAGGGGTATTTGAGTGAAATGTTTGACAAAGACAAACACTACACTTGGACAACAACTAAACACATCCAATCTTGGCAGATGACCATCATATATCTGTTAAGGGAGAAAAAGGAAATGCATGCATAAGGATGACTTGATGGTTAATGATGATAAGTGGTACTTACTAACTTGACTAGTAGACCGTACAGGGCACCAGTATATATTATTAATTATTATTATGCTATTTGCCTTGCCTGTCTGCCCTTAGACAGACCAAATTACATAAATGTTATTGATGTTCTGTTGTACCGGGCTTCCTTTTAAAGCTAGCAAAGAAAATGAAAAAATATCTGTAGGGATTATTTATAAGCAAATAGCAAACATAACAACAACCACAAACACACAGTTGTAATGATAGGAGTGAAAAACAGAATCAAATTATTTAAAAGATGATGAATGATACTAAAGTTACTGTATGTTTATCCTGGTCAAATTGGACAGTTGCATCTTGGCATTCCTCTTGATCCTCCCTTTCATGGACGCTGCATGCCTGCCTGGTGGATTCGGATTGGTAAGGTAAGTGTGAGCTGTTTTTCCCAGTATAGCCCAGGGTAAAGGCTGGTCTGTAAGTATAGAAATAAAAACAAAATGGATCTTGACAAATCAAGGAGAAAATGAATGCATAATTATGGAGCAGTGCAATAAGAACACTTTCAGAGGCGGCATGGCTTAATCATGCATACTTTTTTCCAGCATTAACCTACAACAGAAACAGGATACAGCAGGCCCACGGTGATGACCCAACCTCCACTTAGCTTAGATTTTGACTGAGCCAGACAGTCACAGAGCACACATATGCAACAACATAGCATTTTCCAAAGTAAGTAACTAAATCAATGCCCGGCTTTCAGTCATACCACTACTACACTCGTGAATGACTACTCGAGTCCACCACTACTACACAATCATGTAGGTCTGCTGTGGTTGTTGTTGACTTGTTTACCTTTTATGCCACTTCGTGATTTGAAACGCCCGAGTTATTTCATCAACCATCTCCGATCCAACTGACTGACTGCGAAGATACTATGTGGTCATCATCATGATGTTGTCCAACTCAGTCTGCAGTGTACCGAGTGAGTCCAGATTCCAGATTCAAAAATGCAATGGATCGACCTGCAGTAGAAGTACAATTTTGTTATTAAACAACAAGAAGGGGAACATTGACTTGAGTCATTTTTAGTGTGTACATTAAATAGTAGTACACTTTGACTTCACTTCATGCACAACAAACAACAACAACACAAACAACAATGACTCAGAGTCAGCGTCCAATGCATGCCATCATTACTTGTTCCTTCTCAGCTTAAGTTAAGGGGCAGTCCCTCTTGGCTCGGAAAGGAGGATAGCTATAGTCATCATGTATATTCCACTTCTTTTGGAGGGACTGAACGAGGCAACAACATTTCTTGTACTATTCTACTTCCAATGTCTGGCTAGAGGGAAATGGATTTAAGGCGAGTCAGGACTGGAGGATGGAGCAGGACTCGGAGGAGTGGACTTGAATGTACACAGCTGCAACTCCAATATGGCAATAAAAAGAGAAGACGGTGGTGATGGATTTGTTGTGATTCGAACCAGAAAGACAGAGACACACACAAATAATAAAAGTAAATAAGAAAGAAAGAAAGTAAGAAGTTGAAAGCCTAGTTTTCAGGGAAGTATAGCTCGTCCTCAAACTCTGGTGGTTCAAACAGAAGTAGGTAATCATCTAACACACTACTTCCATCACCTAAGTTGCTGTCCTCATCTTCCTGCTGTGATTCACATTTTTTTATTATTTGGTGGTATAAAGAGTTGATTCATTTTGATCAAGATTAACCTCTCAATGTTTTTGGATGAGCGACTGGTCCTTTTCACTGTTACAATGGCACCAGCAGCACTGAAAACACGCTCACAAGAGACATCTTGCGACAGGGCAAGCCAGATAATTTATCGATAGCCTGCTGAGCACTGGCCAGTGGCCCCTTTTCCCATCCCAATACACCAATGGGTTTTGATCAATGTATACCTCTGTTGGGTCATTCAGATAGACCTAGACCATCTGCTCAATGCTCAGGGGTGCTCCGCTTTGCTGGCCCTCTTTTGCCTTTGCATCAGCACTTGACCTAACAAGACCTTGCTGAAGATACCAATCCTGTGCCGATTTTACTGGGGCCGATGATCCTGTTCTTCCGGTTGTTGATAGTGTTGGTGACTGCTGTGAGCCAAACGCACTACCCTCAGGCTCTGAATTTGAACTTGATGCCGGATGCCCTGCTGCAGTACTTGTTGTGGGTTGGAGTTGCGGGCCTTTAGTTACCAGCCGCTCCTTTTCCAAGTTACTGGCTGCCTCAGCTATCAAAGTTTTGTACTGGGGAACATCCACTTCTGAAAAAGGAATTCATGTCTTAGTGTTCAGTCCTGATTTGTACCGTGGATCCAGAATTGTGGCACAAATGTAATGTTTTTCTGACACAATGTTAGTTTGCACCCTTGTATTTTCAGCTAAGCGATGGTCTAAGCTGTACAACAACTCATATGCTTCTTTTTTTTCCTCCACACCGGTGTACGTTGCAGACACCACCTTCAGCTGCTGCTCTAGCATGGGCAACAATGAGATAGCTTGGCCCATAGTACAGTCCTCCTTGCTGACTTCACTTGTGAAGAGCTCGAAAGGAAGTACCACCTCTGTCAGACATTTAACTAAACCCCATTGGTCCATCTCAACGGTCATGCCTTTCATAGTAGCATCCCCTAGTCTTTGCATGACATAGTCATTGATTGCTCTGTACTGATCAAACAGACGATCAAGCATGTAGTAAGTTGACTTCCAACGTGTTGGCACCTCCTGGATGAGTGCTTTGACTGGCATTCTATGCTCATCTTAAATAATCCTCAGCTGCTTCTGGGATTTAAAAGAATGGCTAAAATGTGTGCATATTCTTCTACAGGTGGTCAGTAAGATGCTGACTCTGTCTTCTTTTTTCAGAAAGTTTTGAACAATGATGTGAATGCAGTGCGCCAAACACAGGACCCTAAAATAGCCACCGGTGCGCATGGCCGTAACTATGTTACTGCCGTTGTCCGTGGCAATAGAACCAATGTTAAGCCCTCTTGGTTGCAGCCATTCAAAGACCTTGCTGTTAAACTCTTCCAAAATGTTTGCATCAGTATGAGATTTCTCCATGGCAAACATGGCTGCAGGTGCATGTTTACGAGTAGCATTAAAAATCTCAGCAGTGTCAACAACACCTGCTGCAAATATCTTTTCTCTAACCCCCACAAAAGAGATCATGTGTGCAGTGATGCACACGTAATCAGTGGCTTGACAACTGGTCCACATGTCTGTTGTCAGGTGGATATTGTGGACAGCACTCTGCTGCAAAGCCTGTCCAAGCAATTCCAGCACGGCGTGATGTAGTGCTGGAACAGCAACTCTGGCAAGATAGGATCGGCTGGGAACCTTCCATTTTGGGCAGATGGCTGTCACAAATTCCACAACACCCACCCCTTCCACAAAAGAAAAACGGAGAGGGTTCAGCGCTAACATTTTGACAGCTTTGCATTGTACAAACGTGCCGTTGGGTGGTTGTATTGGTACTGCCCCTCTGACCTAAGCATGCCGACAATGGTAGCCTGGATTTTTTTCCTTTCTGGTGCCGCTGATGCAGGTGGCTTCTTGAACCCAGATGTTCTTAGGCTCAACTACACACTTTTTTTTCACTGCGGTACTCTGTTGCCTCGCTGCCTCAGGCTCAGCATGACTCTTACTACGGTGCCACTGAGATGTTGCTGAGGATGATGACAAAGTGGGTGGTAGGGGGTACCACTGCACTGCTTGGGACAGGGCTACTTTGTGTACCAGACAAAATGTCTCCCTCTTGTTCACCTTCCACCGCAATCATATCTTCTTCTGCTTCTTCATCCACATCCCCAGCAATGGGTTTTTTATGCCTTTAAGGTGTTCCCCCCACTAGATAAAGTGGTGTTTTTCAGATGGGTTGTTTGGCCCCCTGTACCATATTTTGTACCAAGCTTACCCCGACTAACACTGTGTCGACAAATTCAGCATATAGCAAAGTTCTCCTCCTTACTGCTAACTGAAAACTGGGGAGGTGAACTTTCTTGCGCAGCTGGAGGTGCCACTTGCAATGCCGGATGAACTGGAGGGTGTGCCTGGAATTTGACTCTGTGCATAACCACCACCTACCGAGGTGGTGGTTATGCTGGATGTAGGTCCCTACCGGACCTTTGCAAATGCAAATATGGAAGCTGGAAGTGGTGTTGGTGTTACCTGTGTTGGTGAAATCCGTGCCACATCCCTCACAGCAATGTGGGATGGGGTAATAATTCTGGATCCACGGTACAAATCAGGACTGAACACTAAGACAAGAATTCCTTTTTCAGAAGTGGATGTTGCCCAGTACAAAACTTTGATAGCTTACAAAGCCCACTAGTCGAAGTGGGCGGGATCGGCAGGGCACGCATGCCCCTACTTCTTAAATTTTAGAGAGTCCGTTCCCCTACTTTCTTATTTTAAACATGCCTCCCAGACGGCATTAATCGCCAAGGCCGATAGTTAAGGCTTGGATTTTGGGGACGGGCGGAACGGGCAGAGAAGGAAAAGGACTCTGTCTTTTTCTTCATGCCTAGAGAAGACAAGGACAGTGTCCAGTTCTCCTGCCACTGGCAGCTGCCCCCAATATCTTTGTTCTCCCTCTTTACTCTCTTTCTGTCTCGCTCCTCCTCATTTAGTGAAAACAGAGACTTCAAGAAACAGGTATTACCTTCTCTTTCCTCCTTTTGTTTATTTGCTCCCCTGTGAAATGGATCCAAAAAAGAAAAACTTTTGCTGGAAATAATTTCTGGCATTTTTCTCTATTTCTATGTGCAGTTTCGGGGTGGAGAGAAATAAAACATTAAAAATATGAAAAATAACTAACTAAAGCAAGACAGAGTGGTTGCATGGTGAACAGATTGATTTATTCACAATTACACATTAGTGGCACTTTACAGTGTTTGCCAGTGAAGCGCTACTTTTGTTTTCTGACTCTCTTTGAACAACATTGCTTTCCTTGGGTGGAAAGTGCACTATTCTTGGAGGTACTGAAACACCTGCTTGATTGGTGAACTGGAAAACAAAATGTATACCGCGGCTCTTTGTTCAATGATGTGGTCTCTTTAAACCATACTGCTAATGTTTTGAAAGGATATAAGCAATGGGCATTGAAACAAGTCCCTTCTGGGCCCTGTAGTCATGTCCTTAACTTTTCAGGCAAAAGCACTCACGAATTTCTGAATAATGAGTGTAAAAGGAAAAAGGTAACCATGTTGTTCCTGCTTACATTTCACATGGCTTACTTAATCTTGAATTCCCTATGAGTGTATGCTTTTTTCTAGGATGTTGTTAATTTTTTTAGGCAGCATGTTGCTCTTACCTAGTGCATAATTTGAATTGAGTCACATCCAGGTGTTTAACGCAGTGCAAGTTTCTCACTGTGGGGCAGGATGGCGTTCAGTGGGGGAGAGGATGTTGCACTATGGTAAAAGCTGCTGAAGTTGGAACTGGGGAACCAGGCTCTGCCTTCATGACCAGTCCACCAGACCACTCCCCCTGAGGGAGCATATTCCACTGCTAGATCTTTGAAGGCCACGCACGATTTTAAAAGCCCTGGTGTCTTACCACCAGCAAGTGGAGCCTAGCAGTGGCAAGTGTGGGTTAACCTTGAAGGCCTGTCTGCCACAATTCATTCTGAAGATAACCTCCAGTCTTGAAGGCAGGCCTATGAAGCAGCACACCATAGAGTGACAGTGACTCTGTCACTGAGGCCACAAGACCCTTGAGCAGGGTGGCTCTAGGGCAGTGGGACCGCACCAGGCACTGATCAGCCACGGTCCGTGCAGGTAACAGCGGTGGGGCAGAGTAGCTGGGTAAGGGGGGGATTTCAAGGGACGATGCAGAGGGAAAATTAAATAAATAATTATTTTTCTCTCTGCATCCTCGAAATCCCCCCTTTTCTGGCCCTCCGCTGTTACCTGCATGGACCTCGGCTGGCGCTAACTTCAGGTTGGGGGGTCAAGTTTGCAAGTTTAATATGGTTTTAAAAGCAGTTGCTGCCTCCTTCCTGGCCTCCAACAATTTGTGGCAACAATAAAAGTGCCATGATTGCTCCAGTGATTAATGTTCTCAGCAGAGAAAGATGGTGTTTTGTCTAGTGGACGTTTTGACTCATGGAAAGGAAGTGCTTAGGATTAATGTGCCTGCTGTTAAGAACATGTACCATGCAGATCACAAAGTGCACATAATGTAAATAGGTCAGTGGGTTACAACTTTTGTCAGAGAGACCCTATTGTTACTTGCAGTTAATAGGTGAAAATCCTAACATAGAACAGTGAGCTATTAACTGTCATGTAAGAGCTGCAGGAAAACGGCAAGGTATAAATTAGAGCGTTATGGTTTGTTCCCCAGTCTTTGATTATCCTAATGTTGCAACAAAGGGTTCATTTAGATGGAAATCAATTCTGATTATTAAGGAGAACCCCCAACCATGGTATTACATTTTAAATTCTGAGTTTGTGTTTCTCCATACCAATCACTATTAAACTATGCTGCCAAACTGGCATGGTTGTCATGTGACCCCTACACTGTGTAGTCTTTTTTCTTACGTAACATTTCCTATATAGTTATTTACACACGTATGATTGATTGTCTCTGTGTAATATGTGTGATGTAAAGTGCTCTGACACCCTATACTGCTATTAGTGGTGCTGTACATTTTCTGATACTTTATTATTTTTAAATTTTTACACATGCTAACAGTCTGTGCAAAGATTTTTCCTTATTAATACCAGTAAAACATACAACTGCAGCAGTGAGAAAGGTGACCAGCCAACCTTTGCAAAGGTCCCTCCCCTTCACAGCAGCACAAGTCACATTTTTATGTAACTTTTGATCCATTTGAGCTATAAACAATTTATTAGTTAAAATCGTCAGATTATGCAGCAGATGATGTATTATAGCAAATATGGCAGAGCCATAATTATGTGGAAAACATTTACAAACTACGATATTTTGCCATTCATTTTTTAACTGCTCTTGTGGGAAAAGGGAGGAGATGTGCTGATGACAAACTCCATGACTCGGAGACAAATGGCTTGCGATTTAACTTTTAAGGATATTTTAGACATTCTGTTATTGGAAACGTATCCCACTTTGTAAATGTATTTTAATGCCAATAACTCATATTAAACCTTAAATAAATGTGTATCCAGTGGTTAAATTAAATAATGAAATGGGAAACAAATTTGAGATATTTTGCTCTTTCTGCCACACCTCTTACTCTGCCCACGGACCCAATCCATGGGTTATTCCCGCCCTCTGATACTCCGCCCACAGATCCCCTACTTTTTTTTCCCCTACTTCGACCACTGACAAAGCTCCTTTCCCTCCCAGCGCCCCTCTCTCCCTTGATTGCAGGATGCTTCAGGTCTGCGCGTTAGCGACTAAATGAGGTACCCACAAGCTGAATCCCAGTACACTGTTATGTGTCCTTTCCTTTACCCAACAGCGACACTACGTTGAGTGTCCACATACTCCGCTGCGGTCTGATGAAGCAGCACTTGAATCCAAAATAGGTGAGTTGGTATACACTCACCATGATGTACAACAACTCTATCTGGTTACACAGAGGTTTTAAAGTTTTAAAAAATATATAAAAAGAGGGCAGACACAGAAGTGGAGATGCATGAAAGCATTGTGTTTTTATCACGTTTATATACAGAAAGAGGTTGTACACGATGTGACACACCTACTGAAATTAATAGGATCATGTACCAGTATTTCTATTTGGGTGTTTTCACTTAATCACTTGGTCCTGAGGAATCGCCAACAGATCTATGAGGGACATTTACAGGTAAGAAACATGTTGACCACTAAGGAGTAGAGGGTAATTTTTGTCAGATTAAAACAAAATAGTCGCCCTCCTTTTTCTTTTGACTTTTTAATCAGGTTGTGACCTCTCCAGAATAAAAATAATTACAGAGGATTCCCTGACCTGTTTTAACCTATACACCACATCTGCATCTCACTAGGCCCCTCGCACCTAGACGGCAAGGAACAAAATATCTCCAATAAAAAGCCCCTTTATGGGTGCCTGTCGAGCATTACAGCTCTGGCTTGACGAGGAGCAGACCCATATGATGAAGCATGACACATAGCTTGCTGGGTGTGTGAGGGTCCTAGTTCCGAAAGGAGGTATTCCCCACCTCCCCACAACTCTGAGTACTTACTGGGTGGTCAACTTGCCACCTAGGAGCACCGTACCTCTCTAATCTTCTAGCTTTACTAGGGTCAAGTACGGTGGACCTTTATCAAGCCCTTATTGTCCCCCTTGTTGTTGACTGACTGACTGACCTCCAGGGGTGGAACTTCAGGGGAGAAGCAGGCTATAGCCCCATCTTCAGCAAACTGGATTGACATTTTCAATGATCCCATCCCATGATATTGGTCGGGAGGGAGGGGAAGTACAACAATTGTTGTTTCAACTTTTTCACCCTATCTCCAGTCAAAGGGTTCTGTGAAGGGGATCTTGACCAACATGCTTGAAACCCCTTTTATGGTTGCAGTGCTTTTTGATATGGGGGACTGCCACTTCCCATAGGCATAACCTCATTGCCCTTTGTCAAGTAGAAAGTAGTAAGGTGTCCTGTGTATCAGCATCATGACCTCAGGGTCCTCCTCAGGTCAGCCTGGGGTGGACAGTGGTAGGTGTACATCTTTGGCTGTCATGTTGGTTTCTGAAGTGACTATTCCTACATTCTCACCCTCGCTGTCAGATCCTAGGGAAATTGTGTTCTCTTCCTCACTAGTTGTGCTGCTGTTTAGACCCGCTATTTGGTTCCTGAACACTCGTGGAGTGTGTTTTGTGGGCTAAAAGCAGTGGATGGGGAGTCAAGCTTCGGGGGATTCCAGCACAGAGCCGGGGTGAGGCCGAAGTCTATTGGGTTAGCCAGTCGGGCCCTACATCTAGTGGGTCACTGCCTGGTGGGGGGGCCTTAGGCACCCTCAACTGGCAGGTTGGTGTAACCTAATGCAGGAACGGTTGGGATGGCCGGTATCAGAGCGAGCACCTTTGTGCCAGTGCAAGGTGGGGGAGATGCAGCCACCTTGCTTGCAGATTCTGGGATGGAATTGTAGGTCGTGGCCACATTGAAGATGGCCCATTGTTCTTGTAGGGCCTCTCTTTTAGACTTTTTATATCCTAAGTATTTTGTCTGAATGTGAGTCCTTTTGTGTTCTTTTATTTTGGTGTCAAAGTTTCACCCCTCTGGCCAGAGGAACATATGGGTCTTAGTGTGTGTGTGCCATTCAAGGCAGAATGTATCTATCTTTTTAGCCTGCATGGGATATCTAGTTTGCAACCATTGAAGAAACGTCTGAAGCATTGGTCATGGGGGATCGTGTGATGACAATCTTAAAAAACATTAAAAAAGATGGAGCTCCTGGTCCGAATGGCCTACCAGGCCATCTTTTCAAAGAAGATTGCGACTTCTGGGGAACCGTATTCACGCCACTCTATCAGTACTGTATGACAAATGCAACAGTCCCGGAGACTTGGAAAGGATCCCTGTTGCAACCCATCCACAAAAAAGGAGATATTGGGGACCCTGCCAATTACAGGCTTATTGCCTTACTTGATATCGAGGTGAAAGGATACGCCGGCCTCCTCCTGCAAGACCTACAGGACTGGGAAGACAGAAATGAAATTCTCCCTGTGTACCAAACTGGATTTAGGCCAGGAGCTTCTACAACGGATAACATTCTTGCTCTGGCCTACTTAATAAATCAGTCCGGGCAGAAAAACTTGCCTTCTCTCTTTGCATGTTTTGTGGACTACTCTGTTGCCTTTGACAGGGTCAATCGGAATCTGCTATGGTGGAAACTGCAAGACTGGGGGATACCAGCCAACCTGTTGCAAGCCATAATCAGTCTCTATACAGGTAGTTGGGTACGAGTAAAAACGGCGGCAAATTTAGCCACTAAAAGGATTCCAACAGAGAGAGGGTTAAAGCAAGGCTGCGTACTGGCTCCTCTGCTTTTTAATCTCTACATGGCAGACCTTGGAAAAATTATATCGAATGCCAACCTTTTACCGCACAAAATCGGCCTAAGTAGATTATGTTTAATGCAGTATGCAGACGATATGGTTTGATTGGACCATACAAAAACAGGCATGCAAAGACTACTAGATGCACTAAACATTTAGAACAATCACAACGACCTACGAGCGAACGCAGAAAAAAAAGGTAGTCATGTTTGGGAAATACACTAACAAATTCAGACAACAGTGGAGAGTGGTTGATTTAAAAATAGTAAGAGCGACCAAATATAACTACCTGGTGGTGTGGTTGATGAGCAATGGGAAACCCACAGCACACGTTACCTCAGTCGAAACAAAAATTAAAGCAGTAACGTTCGCTCTGTGTAAACTGTACTGTAAGTTAAGCAGCCCGACGACCAGGGCAATGAGAAAGGTCATAAATGCCAAACTTCTTCCAGCAATCACATATCGTCAGACAGCATTCCCAGAAACTGTTATTAACACTATGGAACACGCTAATTGTCGCGCATTCAAACAAATCTTTCAGATACCCGCCCATGCTCGCAACGCTCTGGTGCGACTGGAATTTGGGCTGAACAAACAGAGTTATGAGCACTGGGTCTCAATGGTGCAGTTCTATCGAGGGGTCTGCGCAGCCCCCCCTCACACAATGAAGGCAATTTTAAAGACAATTTTCATTAAAGGGATTAATCCGTGGCATGACGGCCTGCACACCATCTGTACTGAACTGAACCTTGATATGTCCAAACTGCAGGATTTTACTCACCAGCCTGGCACCTTAAAGTCCATACTGAAAAAGCAAGTCAGGTCATCATCAAAGGAAGGGGACTTGAAGGAACTGAACTCTTCTAGAAGCAACAATGGGATACTTGCAAGTTCATATGAAGCCCACCTACGACAACCATACCTTAATATGGCATTAAATAAGGCGATTTTAAAACAAATTTTTATGGTTAGACTATTGGCCTTGCCGATTAAAGACATTTACAGGCACTGGAAAACCTTGGGAGCAATAACAACTTGCAGACTTTGCAACCAATATGAAGAATCCTTGGTTCACTTGGTTTACACGTCATTGTTGCACGTACGACGCACTTTATTAAAGCCCTTGTTTTTAAAACACGGTGTGCGAACCTGTACTGAAGCCATGAAACTGCTTTTTAATCTGGAGACTCCAATGGAATTGACAAGGTTTGCTAAGTTTGCATATAAGGCCTAAGAACTTTTAGGTAAAACAAGCATAATGAACCCTTGAACTGAAATTATTAGTCCTGAAGAACTCACGCTTTATTGAGGATTGTACAACTTTCACTTCATTGAAATGAAATTGCCTATGTATATTTAGCACTCAGGCTACTTATGCCACCATCGGACCTATGTATTTTATATCATCATCGAAATTCTTAATATAAAACTTGGTTTGAGCATCCCAAAAATAATTTTTAATGTATTTATAACTCTGTGACCCCAACCCTCCCCTGCAAGACTTGCAAAGCCTGCACATAAGGGGAAGGAATCTACAGGACTGAACTGATTTATTGTCTATACCGCACCTCACTGATTTTTTCAGTTTTTAATGCCCTGTTCGTAAAAATCATATTTCATAGTTTTTGTAAGATATAATATACCACAACTCCCCTGGTACCAACTAATTGAAATTAAGTATGTGAGATTTTATTTGAATCTTTTGTAACAATTTTTATTAATTGACAAAATAAACATTGAGTATGCATATGGTTTAAAGGCGACTTCATGATGGGTTGGGAACTTTTTAAGGGATATAGTGCACTCCAAACTTCTCAAGACTGTTTAGATAATCCTAAATTCTACTCTGATTGTGGGAAAAATATGTACAACGGATTATGCCTGCAATAACTAAATTACTAGGAGCTCAGCTTTAGGACAAACATGTATAAAATAAACTTTTACAGTACATAAAACTGTGTTTATGAAGGGTAATAACCAGTAAGAAAATGCAGTGATTACCTCAAACCATTGTGAATTGTACTTATAGCAGTGGAATAGCAAATACGATAAGTGACAGTTTCTTCATAGGCACATAGAAACGTTAACAAGACAGAACCTTCAACATGAAATACAGTTGCGAAAATTTATCTGCACCTTAACATCAAGAAAAAATGCATCAATTGAAAACCACAATGAAAATAGAAGAGAAAAAGTGACAGAGGAAATAATGATGACTTTGTCCAAAAACCCTTTAGCCCACTCCTAGTGCATGCCGCTCAAAAATGAGGAGAGGCTCTGTGCTGTACACAGAACTAAGTGATCCCAATAGACTGTCAATATCAGCTTGGGGACAAAGATAGTAACAATTTATGCAGAGAAGACGGACAACTCAATAACTATAGACCCTCCTCTGCAAAGCAGAAACAGCACCTTATTCTCCGAGGTCCAATTTTTTCCCTAACATCCGGATTACACCCTATGTTGCAACCAGGGGTCATGCGTACTGGCTGTGTTATGCCAAGTGGTCCAAGTGAATAACACCTTTCACTTCTTTCAGATACCACCAGTGAAAAGAAACTGTCAGCACTAAGAAAACTTTAGACAAAAAATTAGGATCGAGATGCTGGCTCTATATTACACCCAGAGCCTGTGTGTACCATTTGTATCACCAGTGGTCCAAGAAGTGAGGCCCCACCCCTGTATCATACCCAGGGATCAAGCATACCCTCTGTGCCTCAGCCAGTGGTCCCTGTTTCGCGTTCATAGAGATGCGTACCCTCTGTGTCATGTCCAGGGGTACAAGTAATTAAACAACACTCACCCTTCCTAGCATGCCGACTATCTGAGAAAGGTGGCCTCTGCTGGATCACCTCCAAAGGCTGCCCCGTGACTACTCAGATTGGACGCATAAAATAGGCAAGATGTCAGATTCCTATTAGTGGCAGGGCACTCAGGTTAGATTTTCACGCTTCTTCCTACTTTGCCTTATGCAAATGTTGGCACTGAGGATCAGATGTAGTCTACTACCCACTGACAAGAGCTTCAGGATGGATTTCCGCTGTGTGGATTCAGCAGAACTTCCATTCAATTGGGGCATCTTGTTTACCATTCTTGCTGTGCAGTTGTGAATATATATGGGCCTGGTCCTGCTCCTTGCACAGCAGTCCGGCTCGAGGAACCAGTCTCTACTGGCTGTGGCTCGAATATGAATTTACTTTGAAAAAATGAAAGACAAGAGGCATTTGACTAAACTGGAACAGTTGGTTTAAATAAACCCAGTGGCCAGGAGAGCAGGCAACAAAGTTGGGGTCTGAAGACTGTTCCAAAGCACATTGGTTTCAGCAGTCTTTTTCCATGACGGCTGGTGACATTTGAATGTGGTGAGGCATAAAATGTGTGTGGGGGTGCACCGTGGCAAGCTCGCGAGCCTGAACAAACTAAGGGAGATTCGAGGGGATGTCCCCCCGAAAAAAAAAAAAGAGTGGGCAAACTGGGACATCTTAAGAATTCTGGAGGCCCTGGGTCAAACATATTTAGGGGGGGCGGCCCCTGTTAGGAACAGTTTTGAATATCTGGTCCAGTTTCAGCTGTTTCATGCCCTCCTTGACCATGTCCCTCACAGTGTACAGCCATTCCTCCAAAATTCTAAATGGGTTTACATTCATAATATTCATGGATAGTGATGACATGTGTTTTCAATATTGCAACACAACAGTAGCTCACTAATATTAATGCAAACAATCTCTGTGACGCCCTCACATTTCTCATTTGTGTGTGAGGTACTGTTTTTATCTAAAAGTAATTTTTTTAAGGATGTTGCATGAAACATAAACTAACATCTCTCTGTAAAATGCCATTGTGAAATAGACCAGACTTCCACATGACCCACATTAAAAATAAATGTCGGGAAAACTCCAATCACCTTACCTCGACTGTACTACATGGCGGCATCTGGTTTACTACGGGGATACCGTTAACTAGTAGAGCAAGTAAGCCACTAACCAGTGGATTAGGGATCAGTGAAGGCCAGGCCACGTGTGCTCTTCTCTCCAATATTAGAAGGACATGAGAGAGAGGGCTATAAAATAAGCATATGTGCCTTGGCAGAGTTTACAGCCCAGCTCAGTCCCTGCTATACCGCGTGGACAGTTTCTAGCATACGGGAAACTGCAAAATAACTGCTAAGTCCTCGGATCCACACCAGATGAAGAGCCCCCAATACATGCCATTACCCAGATGCTTCTGCACATGGGGACAGGGAGTCATCTAATAACGTGGATTCATAAGGCTATAGGGCAACACACAATGTTACCTCTGGCAGCCCTGAGATGGAAGCGAGAGAAAGATATAGGATTTGCCTAACATGATAAAAAGTGGGAACGGGCACTGGAATTCCCTCAACAAGAATCCAGATATGCCCGGTTCAAAAGTATACAATTGTCCATCCTACACAAGGTCTACTTTATGCCAAAACAGCTCAATTGCATTTTATCACAAGTTCTTATAGACTGTCCCCACTGCCGGCTGATCCCTGAGAACCTGTGCCATATGCTGTGGTCCTGTCCTGCTCTGTCCTTATACTGGCCCTCCGGTATTCAGTGCTACAGAAGTGGGGGAAGGCCGAGGAGGAGGCACTATGATATGAAGAAGCCAGGCACCTGTGCAAGCAACCCAATTCATCAGTCTGGGATACTCTTCTTGACCGCTTTTGCCAACTACATGCTCTAGCTACTCCGTACTATGGCATCGGAAGGGCCGAACTGCCTCCTTCACAAACAGACAGGGGTGCCATGATCTTGCATACACTGAAGCAGCATGTATTCGGTCGCAGCCGGCATGATGGGCTGGTGGGGGAGATGGGAGGCGTTTAATTAAAATGAAATAAAACTTACCTTCCCCCGGGTTCCATGTTTTCCTGCTAATTCAGCTCTCCTCAGAATGCAGCCACCCACAGACACCTCCCTCCCTTCCCCTCTGCCAATCACAATGCTGCAATGGCAGCGTTTTGATTGGTGTGAACAGCACCCAGCGAGGTGCCTACTGGGAGGCCATTTTCTCAGAGAAAAGGGAGAGTGTGCATGACTGCTTTGATCAGCCCCAAAAGGCTGACCAAACAGTCAGGGCCCACAACAGTGGGCTAGCCACGCCTCCCATGCTTTCCAGCAGACCCAACCACCCGCCCGCCCACAACCAGGCACTTCTGCTTTTTTGCAGTGCGAGAAGCAGAAACACAAAATGGTAGTTTTACCATTTTATATTTCTGCTTCTTGTACTGCAATAAAGCAGTAGGGCAATGCCCCTCTCCCCTAATGGAGGAGCCGCCTCTGGTCTTTTTATACATTACATGAAGTGTCATAAAACAATTTGTACATTCTTTTGGAGGCAAGAATCTGGGCCGAGTCACCGGACCATAAATCTGGTCATTTGATGAGAAGCACAGGTAGTTTATGACATTGCATGTACACAATGTGGGGTCAGTGGGTATGTGCCCAGATGTCCGGCATCAGGAGCGCATGATCACTGTGTGTAGTGTGCATGCTGTATTCTGATTGACTGAGTGTTCCAAAGCTAGTGTAGCATCTGACAATATGGTATTTTGTGAACACGTGCCCTTTGGGCCAAATGTATTTTATTGGGGCCAATCTCCTAAGGCCATTGTGGTGTTGCAGCCCATCTGTGGAATTGTAGCAAAGTGTCTCTTTTGAGATGGTTAGCCCCCACTTTTTGCTTGATGCCTGATCTAATTTTGAACTGTAAGTGCACTGAATCCTGCTAACCAGGTTTATAGTGCCAAATACCCTCACCAAGACCATGCAAACTGTCACTGCAGGCTGCATGCCTTGGTGCAGGGAACACCGGAGAGTCGAATTGGCACACAACCCTGTGTAAATTATTATAATTATCCCGCACTCCAAAGTGATACTTGTACACCTAGTTATCAAGGTACATATGCTGCTTCATGACAGAGCCTGCCCATCCCTGTTACTAAATGTATGTCTCTCTAGTTCACCCGGATGTGTTCTAGAAATGAAGCGCACTACTAGATGAGCACACAGGCTGCAATATGTTCAGTACTTTTTGCAGTTGCAATCAACAGTGCACATCAAATTTTTTTATAAATTCAAAGCAATTCATTGAAACATAAACATTTTGTTGTACACTAATTTGTCATACATTAAACAGTGCCGGCAGTATAGCACAGTATCTGACTATATGTTTCTCACCAGAACTTGAGCTTGGCACACAATATGGTGTGATCAGCAGAGCGGCACAAGCTTGCCCACAGTTTTACCATTCCTGTGTATGTATTTAACTCACAGGGACTTCAGAGGTGTTTTGTGTTTTCAGTTCATGATGACATGCAGAGCTTTGAGCTGTTACTCAGTTAGCATTACTTGGTTTACAAGTAAGATTTCAGATGTATGCTGGGATTTGGAGTATGTTACAATCAGGAATGATGTACACTTATAAAAAAATGTCTTTCACTGTTAACATTTTCATGATGCACGCGAGTTACAGCAGGGTGTGGTGGGATTGGGGGGGCTCAATGGCCTATAAAAACAAGGAGGCATATTATCAAGGGGGTTTATCTCCGCTTTTTTGGCTTTAGTTAGCGACAGCTAGTAGGAGATAGTGACCATCTAGGGCCCCACTTTGCATGTCAGTGATATTTATCACTAATGACATGCAAAGTGGGCGTGCCAAGATGTTAGCGACTGGAAACAGTCGCTAACATCGCTATCTCCTATTACCAACTTATGGAGATATTCGCGCTAAGCGCGAATATCTCCAAAAGCTAACACCTGCCCTGAGCAGTTCTTAGCCATGTTATCCAATGGGAGGTGGATAATATGGCTAAGAGCATTAGCTCGGTAATGCATGAATATCGCTGACTTTTCAGCGATATTCATGCATTGCGGCCGATTTTTATCGCATTTACGACAAACCATGGTAATACCAGGGTTTATTTGCGATACAAATCGGCGCAGCCCAGCGGTAAATTTTTGTCTCTAACCAAGCAATAGCGATAAGCTATTGCTTGGTAATATGCCCCCTGATCTTTCTAGAGAATAATAATACCCATCATTCTCCAAATCACTAAAACGCATTTCGAATAGGGGGTCACCTTTCGGTGCCTCACTAGATCGTGACTACTGCAGTGTTGGGATCATACCCCTAGGGTTATATACAGGGACTCCAAAACCATTGATAAGGGAACGTGTGTAATGTTTATGAGTTAATCAACTAAGTTCTTTAAAAAAACAAGTAACCGAGAAAACAACAAAGTGCACCAAAAGCAACTTGTGGTCAACCCCCACGAAGAAGGAAAAATTTACATTTCTGAACTCATGCCAATGGACGGAGAAAAAAAAACATGGGCCCTCAGCGAGGGGTCTGCTTAACATCTGCATGGGTGCTTCATGTAGCCTAGCCCCTGCATGACGATAACACCCATTAACTAAATACCATGAACATTGTCCAATTGGTCAGAAGCAACACAGCCACCGGAGGAGCGCAGACGCCTTTGAATCGACTCACGCTTCGAATTACAATATCACAACAAAAGTTATGAATACTCCATTCAATTTAGAAATTCCACCAAACAAAACAATTTTTTCTACACGAGAAACAAGACAAAAATAAGCATTACACACTTTCTATGTTGGTTCAGCTTTTCAACTAGAAAATAAATGTTCACAAAGCAATGCTGCAACTTACACTAGCCATTTGAAAATACAGGCCTACATTAACAAAAGTCAGTGTAAACATGAAAAAATACACTTTCAATACATTTGCCTATTTCCTGTTAATTTTAATATATATATGCAAAGCAGTTAATTACGACAAATCTTCACCAGGGGCAGATTTACTAACTTTTCAGGCAGCACAGCAGCAAAAGTTGCTTTGCTGTAGTTCGTGAAAAAGAGAGAGAAGAATAGAGCCATAGTTACTATATGATGCTGTTTCCTCTTTCCCTGCGCTTTCACTCAGTAGGCTGTCATGCTCCAAAGCAGTTCGCCCATGCACCGTAGTGTAAGGGTGCATGTGTTCTGTTGAGCATAGGTTTTATACTGAAAGGAGACCCTGCTTTAATAGTTTTCTCACTTTGTATGCATGCAGTATAATGCAGCACATGTGCAAAGTTGGAAAATGTGGAGGGTTTTAAAAATGACTCCGCTGTTATGTCTGCCTCAAGGAGGAATACTTTTAAAGGGGCAAATACCTGTCTACAAATGTTAGTAGATAGGAATTTGCCTCAAAACCCATGGGTGACTGCATGGGAATACCTTTGTCCACTGATAGTACCCCCGTAGAATAGATGCAAAGTAGCTCATAGTGCTACGTTGCATTTCTTGAGACAACTTTCTAACGCAAATCATTATTTGCATAGGAAAGTAAATCCCAACAGCACACATTGGGCTTGGTTTTTGTCACTTTTGTGATGCAAACATAGTGCAAAGTATTAGCAAATCTGGGCCTGTGTGCATGGAATTCAGCGTTGTATAATTTGTCCCCGCAGTACTATGTCAATCACATAGGAATCCTGCAGTGTGAGTGGTCTCCTCAAAAAATCAGGCAATCCAAGGTTTCTTAAATTTAGATCTTTGTTGTTTGGCAAACTCTGGAAACTCCTTGTTTGTAAACCTGCCTGATATTCAAAGACCTACTCTTTTACACCCAAACATTACCCAGGCAACACAGAGTGCAAAGAAAGTGAAGCTAAAAGAGGAACAAAATAAAGGGTGCAATTCCAGACTGGAGCTACACATCTGCTTCTCGCCTTGCATCTTTTGTTCCAACGTTTTTTTCACAATACTCAGATGATGCTTTATTGGAAATTGATATGCTTTTTAATGCGTTCAGCTTTTCCTTTTTATCTTTCTGTTTCCTTGTTATTGAATATTGAAATTGTCAAATTCTAATAATGAAAGTGTTTTTTTAAAGAAAGTTTTAAAAATTCCAAGCCTAAATATAAAAAGCATTTGTTATGAATGTTTTTTTTTAATGTGCTGGGAAGTGCACCCATATGAGTGATTATTTTTTTGTGAGTCACATCTGATTTATTTTGCTTAATAGTAATGTGTAGAGCTCATTAGGATATATTGGGAAGAGTCCTTACTCACTTCTGGCATGAAATACATTTTTTTATATTTCAGAAAAACTGGAACTTATATGAAACAAGCATTTGCAATTCAATAGGTTTTGCATTACTGAAAGTTTGAGCTATTGGTGTTGCATTATTATTTGCAACAACAACAGCTCAAACTTTCAGTAATGCAAGACCTACTGCATTGCAAATGTGCATGGGACAAGAAAGGGGGAGAAGGAGGTTGGGCAGCTGCACCCAAAAAAATAGGGTGTGGCCCCCATTGTTAAAGTTGAATTAAAAAATAGAGTTTGGAGAGCGGTGCCCAAGAAATAAAGGCGCAGCTCACCAAACTCTGAGGCTTATTTATGAGCCCTTGCATAACATTTATGCCGCCGTTGCATCACTTTCTGTGACGCTGCCGCGGCGTAAATAATGCCTCATGGCAGGCATAAGGGTGAAACAGGCTCTTTCAGATGTGGATTGCCCCATGTGAAAGGACACATTGCTAGAGTTACATCTGCCACTTTTGCGCATAGAGATACTTCAGTAATACTGACGTATATGTAACTCCTTGCAACATGATGCGGTATACAGTAACTATGACACATCGATGGTGCCACAAGGAGGATACACTGAGAAGTGTTGCATCACTGCTTTGCCGCAGCAATGCAACGTTTCTCATTAATAAGCCTCATGAATATCCCCCTCTATGTTTTCAATAATGTACGTTTTTTGTAATCAGCGTTGCACTCCGCCTGTGCCGCGCTGATTACTTAAAGCATATAACATTGAAAAAATTGAGTTTTGGTGAGCAGCTCCCACGAAAAGTAAAGCGCAACTTGTTCAACTCTATTTTTTCAATATTGTATATTTTTTGTAATTGGCATATCGCGCCACTTGTGCGGAGCTGATAACTAAAAGCATATAATATTGAAAAAATAGAGTTTTGGCAAGCCGCACTCAAGAAAAGATAGGCATGTTTTTTAATTGATAATACCAGCAATCCACTTGCATGAAAGTGGATTGCTGGTATCATCCGTCACTGTTTTCATGGTCAAGCATTCATCAATTAAAAAAATCAGCCACGCAGGATACCAACAGGAGACTACGAAGCTCAGAAAATGTCACTCAGACATCATGTACTGTCCTGGGGCGAAAATCATGCAAAATCACATAGTGCGAACTTTTAAGTAATTAAAAAAATTACGTATACCATGAAATTATGATATTTCAAAAATGTAGCTAGCATAATTTAGATTTTCTTCTGGCCTTATTTAAATCTGAGTAGAGGCACCACTTTCACTCAGAACCAGTCCCTCACTCCACTACTTCAGACTTTCACATTTTCAACAAGGATAATTCCCTTTAATTGTTGGAGGGGCCAAGGCATAGATGGAGAATGGTGAAGAATGGTAGATTGATGGTGGACAAGAGGATGGTGGTGAAAGCATCATCATGCTGGTGTTTCTGATCCAGCTAGTGATCCTGCCGGATCTATTTATAATCCCCATGTCTGTGGGAGGCCCTCAGGCTCTGGGAATTCCAAAGAATTCTCAAGGGTCCTGGTAACCTAAGGCACTATAATAATCATTAGGAATACCTTACTAGTGCTGTACACGCACACCAGACACAAAGGTAATTCCTGTCATTCATATGTGCCATACACGGATAAACATGCATGCTCCTCAGGAATGTAGCCCTAAAGATTGCCATGGTGCTTGAGTTGCAGTGGGGATGGGGCCAGATATCTCTTTCCAGACCTTCCCTGGGGATGGAAAGATTACTGCCTACTATCATATCAAAAATAAACTCCCTTCACTCCTATTTAAAATCATTTGGTGTATACCAATCAGTGCTCCAGTGTATCTCGCAATTAGCAGCATGCCCCATTCTGCAGTGGAACGGGAAGAACTCTGTGAAGAAGCATGCTACCAGGACTTTTCCTGCCCTTGTAAATACAGCCCCTTTACACTCAGCTCTTTGCGTGAAAGGGGCGTTCCATTGGTGTTGCTGTGGGAGTTCCCATGCAACATCCATGGAATCAAACAAATTTCCAGATTTACGAGGATTCGTAAACCTGGAAATGAGTCAGTATGCTACACCACCTTAGGAGTGGCGTAGCGAGGGGCAACGAGGACATTTGTTTTAATTTCTCCTCGTGTTTACCTCTTTCAATGAATGCTGCATTCTACAGCACCCATTGAAAGAAGGAAATGTCTGTAGCGATCGTTTTTGTGCAGGAAGGTGCCCCTTCCTGCATAAAAACGATCTCCCCATGATGCAGGCATCCTAGTACCATGGCAGCTATTTGTGTGCCAGCGCTGGGAAGAGCACAGGAATTCGACATATCATTGTAAATATGTCACATTCCTGTGCTCTGAAAGTGCTGCAGCGTGGCGCAGCCAAAGGGCTTGCGGTGGCATGCTGCAGCACCTTCTTGTAAATCTGCCCCCCCAGTTTCATTGGATACATATGTAACTAGGAGGGTGAGTACCCCTTTGGGAAATTCCTCTTATCTCCCTGTTTCTTTGATGCAGCCTACTATCATGCCAGAACTGGTGTTCATCACCACAACCCTACCACCTGCTTTGCTCACCGCCAGGCTGTAGCAAAATCGGTCATTAAGTATTTTCGCCCAACAGTTACCAGTAGAGTGAATGTAAACCACTGATGGGATGCGGGATAGGCAATACTACCATTTGATTACCTTGCAATAGGATACAGAAATGTATTGACTTTCTCCCTCTGCCTCAGAGCTCATATCACCCTTCTTTCTCCATGGCATGAGTTTAGAATCGGGATGATTTAATTTTGCATGGGACAGGAATTAGGGGCATGCAAAGATAATATTATGCAAGCATGCCTAACTTGGATACCAACTGGTGAGAGAGCAATAATGTGTGCATTTCCTGATTTTCTTATGTCTACAAACATGCATATTTCCCCTCTGAAAATTGGCAAAAATTTCCGACGAGCTCCATTATTTCTAAGTAAATGCTAAATGGTGTTGGAAATCGATGTCATGGTTTTGCACAATTATGATATAATGGGGTGACCCATAATAGTCCATGGACCTGGGTAGTGTTTGGTATAAAAAACAATGGTCCTAGACTGTTTCTAGTTAATTTTACTTTTTTGTATTCATAGTACACATAGAAATCAAAATGCATTCTAAATGTTCTCCAAATCATTGTCAATACAATAAAATATATATCCTCAAAATGACACACAAGCACCAAATGTAGTTCCAATAGTGACTGTTTAATTCCACAGTTATTATAACCAATCACTGTAAATAATGCTTTGGAACAGAAGAAAGGGTTGCTCCAAGGGGAGTGTGAAGAAGAAGAGTGCTCGAGAATTAGAACAGATGTATAGGGAGGGAATTCAAAAGAATAGATTTAAACAATCAATTCTACTTAGTAATGTCCTTAGTAAACTGGTCGTGGTTTACAGTAACACGAGTCTTACAATTGGGCCTGTCTGTCATGGATTTATGAGTGTTTGCTGTTTCCTGCTAGCGTACAGAGTTTATTCATCTGTGAAGAGGCAGGGTTAAGGTGAAGTTGGGTACAGGCCCTCTGGGGGAGAGCGTCGATGTTTTGACCCTGGCACATGGAGGGTAGTTTAATTCCTCTGCAGGTGGGTCTTCCTCGGGATGGGGGAAGGGGGTAACAACCTATGGCACGATGAAGTCAGGATTACAGCTAAGCATGGGCGTAAAATCCGTTCCGCTCGCGGATTTTGCGGATTTTCGGCAAATTCGCAATCCGCGAACTTACCGAAAATTCGTAAATCCGTGCGAAGCGGATTTTTTGCTTGGTCGCACTTGCCAACTAGAATACTATACAATTTCGCGGGAGTAATCACTTGCGAACACGTAGATGCGGCGGGCAGCAACAATCTCGCAATTGCGAGATTGCAAAATTTGCAATTTCGCACAAGAAATCCACCAGCAGGCAGCATAAACCTTGAAAATTATGATTTTTATCAGAATAACTCCTCAGGTTGACATTTGCCTGCACTTCTTTTTGCAAGGAGTCCATTTGGGGGGGGGGAAGAAGGAAGTGCCCCACAGTCTCCAACTTCCTGTTCCTGTCCAGCAGGCTCCTCCCAGTGCTTTCTTTGCTGGTCACTTTGATTTGGATCTTGACCTGGAAGGATTACTTTTTGTGGATGCTGCTGGATATTTGGATTTTTGCAAAACTGAAAGCACTCAGCAGGTGCAAAAGTTCAATCTTATCATTAGTAACCATTCCCTGTAGTGCTTGGAAGGATTACTTATTGTCGATGCTGCTGGATATTTGGATTTTTGCAAAACTGAAAGCACTCAGCAGGTGCAAAAGTTCAATCTTATCATTAGTAACCATTCCCTGTAGTGCTTCCTGAGGGGCCCCCTCGGAGTTCAGTTGCCTACTTGCAACTATTCTATGACCCTGCTCTGACCCTCACAGCAGGTTCAGAGAATAGCTACAAGTATACAACAAAGGTCCTGTTAAAAAAATGACACTGCAACAGAAAGCAATTACAGGTAAGGAAGCAACTGCCAGCCTGGAAGTTCAAATTCAGTGACACATTAATCAGCCCCTAATTCATTCATGTCAGTTGAGGCAGGGCAGGTGTGCTTTTCCCCCCATAATCTAGAGTGATGAACTAGAGGGTGGCATGGGTGAGCTAGAGGGTGGCATGGGTGAGCCAGAGGGTGGCAGTGGTGAAACAGAGGGTGGCAGTGGTGAAACAGAGGGTGCTGTGATGAACCAGACGTAGAAACAACATGGTTGCGACCATTGCTACCCGACAAGTAAGTTCGCGTTTGCGAACTGGTAAAAAATCCTCGCGAAATGGCAGAAACACTTGCGAACACAAAATAAAAGGAATCCGCAAAATTTGCGAGAGTTCGCGGATTTTGCGGATTGCGAATCCGTAAATACGCAATTTCGCGGATTGCCAATTCGCAAAATCCGCCCATGCTTAATTACAGCCCCTTTGGCGGTTTTCATCATTAATTCAGCTGTGAGATGAATATGTTAGAAGGATGCAGTGTTGGTTGACTCGAGGAGTACAGCACGGAGCCCCCGGACTGCACCTGGACTGCCTAATTAGATGCCCTGGGTGATTTATTTCCTGTTTTTTGATTCAATTAACACCGCAACCTTCTAAAATATTCGAATCACCGCTGAATTAATGAGGACCGCCGCCAGAGGGGCTGTAATCCTGAATTTACCACACCATAGGTTGTTCCCCCCTCTCCCCGTCCTCTGACTCCCGTCAAGCGCGCGGCGAACTGAGAGTCCGTGATAAAAAGGAAACTGTCATACATGGCTGGACGGGAGCCAAGGAATGCTAGGAATGCGAAGAGAGAATCCCCTCCCTCCTCCTACTCACCTGCGTGCATCACACCTCCTATTGAGGCAGCCGGTCCACCGGAACAAGCCCAGAAAGAAAGCTGCACCTCAGGGAGGAGCCCCACCCCTAGACCGGTGTGGCCAAGGCAAGCGTGATCGCCACAGCCGAAGACTGAAGGGATAGTAGTACACCCCCTGAGTGCATATCAATCGCTCGTCCAAAGCAATAATCTTAACGTTCCCCAAGAACACCAACGCTAACGAGCACTCGAAGAAGACGCTAAGAGTCTGACATGCCTGTCCACATGGCCGCAACCTCCCAGAGAGTTCTCCGGTTTCCAGTCGCTGCAGAACAGTGTGCTCGGGCAAAGAAAAGGTACACAAGAAACCCTTTACATTACAATCTCACAGGAATAAACAGGATCAGGGAAAGGCACTTATCTGGCTGCTGAGAAGCGAAGAAAGAGGAAGTGCCATTCCTTGATGTTTTTTATATGGATCTGCCTCTATGGTTGTTTGCTGTTTCCTACAAAGACTCATGGGATTTGTAGTCTTTGGCTAGGAAATTTGCTTGTACTACTGACACCGTGAATGAAGGGTATTTGACACTATTGGGCCATGTCATAAATGTTTTTTAATTTAGTGTGCAGACTCACCTGTTTTTCCTGAAACTGTAATGTCTGTAGCAAATACTAGGAAACACTGAGCATTGATTGCTTCATCGTGTTTCTGAGCTATACTGTTAACAGTGCATAGACTAACGTGAAGGCTTTTTAAGTTATTGTATGTACTGTAAGCACCACAATTTCATCACAATTAGCACAGAAACACCACTTGGCCTGTGGATAGACATTGACCATTATGATAAGACCACTCATCCTTCTCTATGAGGGGTCGTGGCTAACCCTAGGCATAGTTTGCCTAGTGGCGCTACGCAAAGCTAAGCAATGTGCACTTCGCACTATGCGAGATACGCATTGCGCTACGTAAACTGCGCAGTGCGCTGTTCGTGATGATTGCCCAGTGCCGGCTGCTTGTCCGCACTGTGCAATCATTGAAAACTGCATCTTGCACAGTGCGAGCTGTCGTTTTCTGCTGCTCGTGTAGATTTTTACTCGAGCAGCAGCTTTTTCAAGGCTAACTGGTAGTTTCTCATCGCCAGCGGTCGTGAGCATACGCAACCACTTGCAATGAGAAACCTGACATCCCCATGGTGAAAATCGCGCCGGGAGGTTTATTTTTCATGCTCGTGATCAGCAAGATGTTGCTGATTGCAAACGAGGAAAAAGTCTTGTTGGGATGTCATTTTGCTTGCTCGCGGTCGCCAACTTGATGTTGAAGACCGCGAGCGAGCAAAAAATGACAATTACGATGCGCTACGCATTTTTGCACTGTGCTACATACAATTCGCACAATGGGAAGGACATGGCTTTTGTAGTTCGGACTGGACTGTTCCCATGGGGCAACAGGGTCAGCGCTGATTTGCATATCGCCATTGTCTAACCCAGGGTGGTGTGGAGTGGAAAAACTATGGATTTGGGCCCAGATCTTTTGACTGGGGTGAATGTGTGACATTGATCCACATTCTGTCGATCATTGTTGTGTTTGCAGTTACCGCTCTAAGTGTACTGGGGATGCTCAGACGTGAGTCCCAGACACTCCACACCACTGGAATCAAGCTAGCCGAGCTGATGAGAGGTGTTACCTTGAAACCGGGCCGGTCCTCGGATGCTTGTTTCCGTTCTGGGAAGGACATGGCTTTTGTAGTTCGGACTGGACTGTTCCCATGGGGCTAACCTCTGATGACAAACAGCCCCATCCTAACATCTAGCACGATCCCTTCACGGCGCTTCTCCACTCCACAGGTGCATACACCTCGTTGACGCCTTTCAGTAGGTATATTCATAGTATATTCTATTTGTTCAAGTAGCCATTCCTGCATATAACGCTAGCAACTGTACAATCTGTAAAAAAACTTGCCCTTGTTGCAGCATCCACTCTTGAACGAATTTCTGCGGGCACAGAGCCGACTGCAACTGCATCATTCATATAGGCAAGCCACAAGTAGGTATTGTCTGCATTTATAGCGTTACCGCAGTAAGCTTTACCCCACGGCAGTACAAATGCTTATATCCTGTATTACCTCCACTCTTTGGTAGAATTGTGTCCATTTGGACAGTACCGGAGCTTGGGGGAGTGTCTGCAATTGACGGCTTTACTCCGTGCCATTCTGCACTATCAGACCGTCATTTGAAAAGTTCACTGCACAGGTACTATAATACATAATTGGTGAATTTTTGTCATCACAGGCTCCCAGCCCAGATTAATTAGTCCATGTTTTCACATGTTTTCCACCAGACTTCATTCCTGCGGTAGAACTGTATCCTGTGCCCCCACTATGATTCTGCATATATCCACCATAGACTTATAAGCCCTGAAGATATATAAGGTAGGATATACACCATTTTAGTACATTTAAGCCATAGGCCAATAGCCCACGGAAGCCCTTGGTTATTAACCTATAGTCACTTACATTCAGACTCTACATGTATTAAAGACTCATGGTTAGTATGAAAATGAAATATGGCAAATCAGACAATATCGAGAGAAATGAAATCTAATGTATTTTGCATGCTATTGTAATTTGCATGTTTGTATATATGTAAATAACATTTGTATATTTGTAGATAGTAATTTTTAATGTTAGAGTATGTAAGTATCTAGGGCAGAGAGCTTTAGGAGTAAGGAGAGAGCGCTCATTTATCAGATTAACAGAATAAAATGAGTACAATATAGATATAACTGCTGTCACATGTTGCATGATATAGATTGTTCTAGTGCTGAGTAGAATTAATTGAGTATTTTCTACCGTTTTAGTATCAAACCGACATAACAGAATACAAAACTCCTGATGAAGGCCAGCCGCCGAAACGCGTTGGATCTAGTTTTGTAATGGGCAAAAATATGCTATTGCAGTTTTGTAATTATATAAGAAGTGTATCAATTGTTATGTAAATATATGTAAAAGTGATTTATTGTAAAAATTGTTTCAAAAAGTGTGAAAAAAAGCCAAAAAATAATAACCATTAAATAGAAGTTTTTCAAACTCATATATCACGGCATTTCAATTTATATCCCCCTGTAATATGTGATAGAGTATTAGAAGCATACACATAACCCGGTGTACAGGTCCATTTCTTCTAAAAAAACTGTTCCCATGGGGCAACAGGGTCAGCGCTGATTTGCATATCGCCATTGTCTAACCCAGGGTGGTGTGGAGTGGAAAAACGATGGATTTGGGCCCAGATCTTTTGACTGGGGTGAATGTGTGACATTGATCCACATTCTGTCCATCATTGTTGTGTTTGCAGTTACCGCTCTAAGTGTACTGGGGATGCTCAGACGTGAGTCCCAGACACTCCACACCACTGGAATGAAGCTAGCCGGGCTGATGAGAGGTGTTACCTCAAAACCGGGCCGGTCCTCGGATGCTTGTTTCCGTTCTGGGAAGGACATGGCTTTTGTAGTTCGGACTGGACTCTTCCCATGGGGCAACAGGGTCAGCGCTGATTTGCATATCGCCATTGTCTAACCCAGGGTGGTGTGGAGTGGAAAAACGATGGATTTGGGCCCAGATCTTTTGACTGGGGTGAATGTGTGACATTGATCCACATTCTGTCCATTATTGTTGTGTTTGCAGTTACCGCTCTAAGTGTACTGGGGATGCTCAGACGTGAGTCCCAGACACTCCACACCACTGGAATCAAGCTAGCCGGGCTGATGAGAGGTGTTACCTCGAAACCGGGCCGGTCCTCGGATGCTTGTTTCCGTTCTGGGAAGGACATGGCTTTTGTAGTTCGGACTGGACTGTTCCCCTGGGGCAACAGGGTCAGCGCTGATTTGCATATCGCCATTGTCTAACCCAGGGTGGTGTGGAGTGGAAAAACGATGGATTTGGGCCCAGATCTTTTGACTGGGGTGAATGTGTGACATTGATCCACATTCTGTCCATCATTGTTGTGTTTGCAGTTACCGCTCTAAGTGTACTGGGGATGCTCAGACGTGAGTCCCAGACACTCCACACCACTGGAATCAAGCTAGCCGGGCTGATGAGAGGTGTTACCTCGAAACCAGGCCGGCCCTCGGATGCTTGTTTCCGTTCTGGGAAGGACATGGCTTTTGTAGTTCGGACTGGACTGTTCCCATGGGGCAACAGGGTCAGCGCTGATTTGCATATCGCCATTGTCTAACCCAGGGTGGGGTGGAGTGGAAAAACGATGGATTTGGGCCCAGATCTTTTGACTGGGGTGAATGTGTGACATTGATCCACATTCTGTCCATCATTGTTGTGTTTGCAGTTACCGCTCTAAGTGTACTGGGGATGCTCAGACGTGAGTCCCAGACACTCCACACCACTGGAATCAAGCTAGCCGGGCTGATGAGAGGTGTTACCTCGAAACCGGGCTGGTCCTCGGATGCTTGTTTCCGTTCTGGGAAGGACATGGCTTTTGTAGTTCGGACTGGACTGTTCCCATGGGGCAACAGGGTCAGCGCTGATTTGCATATCGCCATTGTCTAACCCAGGGTGGTGTGGAGTGGAAAAACTATGGATTTGGGCCCAGATCTTTTGACTGGGGTGAATGTGTGACATTGATCCACATTCTGTCCATCATTGTTGTGTTTGCAGTTACCGCTCTAAGTGTACTGGGGATGCTCAGACGTGAGTCCCAGACACTCCACACTACTGGAATCAAGCTAGCCGGGCTGATGAGAGGTGTTACCTCGAAACTTGGCCGGTCCTCGGATGCTTGTTTCCGTTCTGGGAAGGACATGGCTTTTGTAGTTCGGACTGGACTGTTCCCATGGGGCAACAGGGTCAGCGCTGATTTGCATATCGCCATTGTCTAACCCAGGGTGGTGTGGAGTGGAAAAACGATGGATTTGGGCCCAGATCTTCTGACTGGGTGAATGTTTGACATTGATCCACATTCCGTCCATCATTGTTGTGTTTGCAGTTACCGCTCTAAGTGTACTGGGGATGCTCAGACGTGAGTCCCAGACACTCCACACCACTGGAATCAAGCTAGCCAGGCTGATGAGAGGTGTTACCTCGAAACCGGGCCGGTCCTCGGATGCTTGTTTCCGTTCTGGGAAGGACATGGCTTTTGTAGTTCGGACTGGACTGTTCCCATGGGGCAACAGGGTCAGCGCTGATTTGCATATCGCCATTGTCTAACCCAGGGTGGTGTGGAGTGGAAAAACGATGGATTTGGGCCCAGATATTTTGACTGGGGTGAATGTGTGACATTGATCCACATTCTGTCCATCATTGTTGTGTTTGCAGTTACCACTCTAAGTGTACTGGGGATGCTCAGACGTGAGTCCCAGACTCTCCACACCACTGGAATCAAGCTAGCCGGGCTGATGAGAGGTGTTACCTCGAAACCGGGCCGGTCCTCGGATGCTTGTTTCCGTTCTGGGAAGGACATGGCTTTTGTAGTTCGGACTGGACTGTTCCCATGGGGCAACAGGGTCAGCGCTGATTTGCATATCGCCATTGTCTAACCCAGGGTGGTGTGGAGTGGAAAAACTATGGATTTGGGCCCAGATCTTTTGACTGGGGTGAATGTGTGACATTGATCCACATTCTGTCCATCATTGTTGTGTTTGCAGTTACCACTCTAAGTGTACTGGGGATGCTCAGACGTGAGTCCCAGACACTCCACACCACTGGAATCAAGCTAGCCGGGCTGATGAGAGGTGTTACCTCGAAACCGGGCCGGTCCTCGGATGCTTGTTTCCGTTCTGGGAATGATATGGCTTTTGTAGTTCGGACTAGACTGTTCCCATGGGGCAACAGGGTCAGCGCTGATTTGCATATCGCCATTGTCTAACCCAGGGTGGTGTGGAGTGGAAAAACGATGGATTTGGGCCCAGATCTTTTGACTGGGGTGAATGTGTGACATTGATCCACATTCTGTCCATCATTGTTGTGTTTGCAGTTACCGCTCTAAGTGTACTGGGGATGCTCAGACGTGAGTCCCAGACACTCCACACCACTGGAATCAAGCTAGCCGGGCTGATGAGAGGTGTTACCTCGAAACCGGGCCGGTCCTCGGATGCTTGTTTCCGTTCTGGGAAGGACATGGATTTTGTAGTTCGGACTGGACTGTTCCCATGGGGCAACAGGGTCAGCGCTGATTTGCATATCGCCATTGTCTAACCCAGGGTGGTGTGGAGTGGAAAAACGATGGATTTGGGCCCAGATCTTTTGACTGGGGTGAATGTGTGACATTGATCCACATTCTGTCCATCATTGTTGTGTTTGCAGTTACCGCTCTAAGTGTACTGGGGATGCTCAGACGTGAGTCCCAGACACTCCACACCACTGGAATCAAGCTAGCCGGGCTGATGAGAGGTGTTACCTCGAAACCGGGCCGGTCCTCGGATGCTTGTTTCCGTTCTGGGAAGGACATGGCTTTTGTAGTTCGGACTAGACTGTTCCCATGGGGCAACAGGGTCAGCGCTGATTTGCATATCGCCATTGTCTAACCCAGGGTGGTGTGGAGTGGAAAAACGATGGATTTGGGCCCAGATCTTTTGACTGGGGTGAATGTGTGACATTGATCCACATTCTGTCCATCATTGTTGTGTTTGCAGTTACCGCTCTAAGTGTACTGGGGATGCTCAGACGTGAGTCCCAGACACTCCACACCACTGGAATCAAGCTAGCCGGGCTGATGAGAGGTGTTACCTCGAAACCGGGCCGGTCCTCGGATGCTTGTTTCCGTTCTGGGAAGGACATGGCTTTTGTAGTTCGGACTGGACTTTTCCCATGGGGCAACAGGGTCAGCGCTGATTTGCATATCGCCATTGTCTAACCCAGGGTGGTGTGGAGTGGAAAAACGATGGATTTGGGCCCAGATCTTTTGATTGGGGTGAATGTGTGACATTGATCCACATTCTGTCCATCATTGTTGTGTTTGCAGTTACCGCTCTAAGTGTACTGGGGATGCTCAGACGTGAGTCCCAGACACTCCACACCACTGGAATCAAGCTAGCCGGGCTGATGAGAGGTGTTACCTCGAAACCGGGCCGGTCCTCGGATGCTTGTTTCCGTTCTGGGAAGGACATGGATTTTGTAGTTCGGACTGGACTGTTCCCATGGGGCAACAGGGTCAGCGCTGATTTGCATATCGCCATTGTCTAACCCAGGGTGGTGTGGAGTGGAAAAACGATGGATTTGGGCCCAGATCTTTTGACTGGGGTGAATGTGTGACATTGATCCACATTCTGTCCATCATTGTTGTGTTTGCAGTTACCGCTCTAAGTGTACTGGGGATGCTCAGACGTGAGTCCCAGACACTCCACACCACTGGAATCAAGCTAGCCGGGCTGATGAGAGGTGTTACCTCGAAACCGGGCCGGTCCTCGGATGCTTGTTTCCGTTCTGGGAAGGACATGGATTTTGTAGTTCGGACTGGACTGTTCCCATGGGGCAACAGGGTCAGCGCTGATTTGCATATCGCCATTGTCTAACCCAGGGTGGTGTGGAGTGGAAAAACGATGGATTTGGGCCCAGATCTTTTGACTGGGGTGAATGTGTGACATTGATCCACATTCTGTCCATCATTGTTGTGTTTGCAGTTACCGCTCTAAGTGTACTGGGGATGCTCAGACGTGAGTCCCAGACACTCCACACCACTGGAATCAAGCTAGCCGGGCTGATGAGAGGTGTTACCTCGAAACCGGGCCGGTCCTCGGATGCTTGTTTCCGTTCTGGGAAGGACATGGCTTTTGTAGTTCGGACTAGACTGTTCCCATGGGGCAACAGGGTCAGCGCTGATTTGCATATCGCCATTGTCTAACCCAGGGTGGTGTGGAGTGGAAAAACGATGGATTTGGGCCCAGATCTTTTGACTGGGGTGAATGTGTGACATTGATCCACATTCTGTCCATCATTGTTGTGTTTGCAGTTACCGCTCTAAGTGTACTGGGGATGCTCAGACGTGAGTCCCAGACACTCCACACCACTGGAATCAAGCTAGCCGGGCTGATGAGAGGTGTTACTTCGAAACCGGGCCGGTCCTCGGATGCTTGTTTCCGTTCTGGGAAGGACATGGCTTTTGTAGTTCGGACTGGACTGTTCCCATGGGGCAACAGGGTCAGCGCTGATTTGCATATCTCCATTGTCTAACCCAGGGTGGTGTGGAGTGGAAAAACGATGGATTTGGGCCCAGATCTTTTGACTGGGGTGAATGTGTGACATTGATCCACATTCTGTCCATCATTGTTGTGTTTGCAGTTACCGCTCTAAGTGTACTGGGGATGCTCAGACGTGAGTCCCAGACACTCCACACCACTGGAATCAAGCTAGCCGGGCTGATGAGAGGTGTTACCTCGAAACCGGGCCGGTCCTCGGATGCTTGTTTCCGTTCTGGGAAGGACATGGCTTTTGTAGTTCGGACTGGACTGTTCCCATGGGGCAACAGGGTCAGCGCTGATTTGCATATCGCCATTGTCTAACCCAGGGTGGTGTGGAGTGGAAAAACGATGGATTTGGGCCCAGATCTTTTGACTGGGGTGAATGTGTGACATTGATCCACATTCTGTCCATCATTGTTGTGTTTGCAGTTACCGCTCTAAGTGTACTGGGGATGCTCAGACGTGAGTCCCAGACACTCCACACCACTGGAATCAAGCTAGCCGGGCTGATGAGAGGTGTTACCTCGAAACCGGGCCGGTCCTCGGATGCTTGTTTCCGTTCTGGGAAGGACATGGCTTTTGTAGTTCGGACTGGACTGTTCCCATGGGGCAACAGGGTCAGCGCTGATTTGCATATCGCCATTGTCTAACCCAGGGTGGTGTGGAGTGGAAAAACGATGGATTTGGGCCCAGATCTTTTGACTGGGGTGAATGTGTGACATTGATCCACATTCTGTCCATCATTGTTGTGTTTGCAGTTACCGCTCTAAGTGTACTGGGGATGCTCAGACGTGAGTCCCAGACACTCCACACCACTGGAATCAAGCTAGCCGGGCTGATGAGAGGTGTTACCTCGAAACCGGGCCGGTCCTCGGATGCTTGTTTCCGTTCTGGGAAGGACATGGCTTTTGTAGTTCGGACTGGACTGTTCCCATGGGGCAACAGGGTCAGCGCTGATTTGCATATCGCCATTGTCTAACCCAGGGTGGTGTGGAGTGGAAAAACGATGGATTTGGGCCCAGATCTTTTGACTGGGGTGAATGTGTGACATTGATCCACATTCTGTCCATCATTGTTGTGTTTGCAGTTACCGCTCTAAGTGTACTGGGGATGCTCAGACGTGAGTCCCAGACACTCCACACCACTGGAATCAAGCTAGCCGGGCTGATGAGAGGTGTTACCTCGAAACCGGGCCGGTCCTCGGATGCTTGTTTCCGTTCTGGGAAGGACATGGCTTTTGTAGTTCGGACTGGACTGTTCCCATGGGGCAACAGGGTCAGCGCTGATTTGCATATCGCCATTGTCTAACCCAGGGTGGTGTGGAGTGGAAAAACGATGGATTTGGGCCCAGATCTTTTGACTGGGGTGAATGTGTGACATTGATCCACATTCTGTCCATCATTGTTGTGTTTGCAGTTACCGCTCTAAGTGTACTGGGGATGCTCAGACGTGAGTCCCAGACACTCCACACCACTGGAATCAAGCTAGCCGGGCTGATGAGAGGTGTTACCTCGAAACCGAGCCGGTCCTCGGATGCTTGTTTCCGTTCTGGGAAGGACATGGCTTTTGTAGTTCGGACTGGACTGTTCCCATGGGGCAACAGGGTCAGCGCTGATTTGCATATCGCCATTGTCTAACCCAGGGTGGTGTGGAGTGGAAAAACGATGGATTTGGGCCCAGATCTTTTGACTGGGGTGAATGTGTGACATTGATCCACATTCTGTCCATCATTGTTGTGTTTGCAGTTACCGCTCTAAGTGTACTGGGGATGCTCAGACGTGAGTCCCAGACACTCCACACCACTGGAATCAAGCTAGCCGGGCTGATGAGAGGTGAACCTCGAAACCGGGCCGGTCCTCGGATGCTTGTTTCGGTTCTGGGAAGGACATGGCTTTTGTAGTTCGGACTGGACTGTTCCCATGGGGCAACAGGGTCAGCGCTGATTTGCATATCGCCATTGTCTAACCTAGGGTGGTGTGGAGTGGAAAAACGATGGATTTGAGCCCAGATCTTTTGACTGGGGTGAATGTGTGACATTGATCCACATTCTGTCCATCATTGTTGTGTTTGCAGTTACCGCTCTAAGTGTACTGGGGATGCTCAGACGTGAGTCCCAGACACTCCACACCACTGGAATCAAGCTAGCCGGGCTGATGAGAGGTGTTACCTCGAAACCGGGCCGGTCCTTGGATGCTTGTTTCCGTTCTGGGAAGGACATGGCTTTTGTAGTTCGGACTGGACTGTTCCCATGGGGCAACAGGGTCAGCGCTGATTTACATATCGCCATTGTCTATCCCAGGGTGGTGTGGAGTGGAAAAACAATGGATTTGGGCCCAGATCTTTCGACTGGGGTGAATGTGTGACATTGATCCACATTCTGTCCATCATTGTTGTGTTTGCAGTTACCGCTCTAAGTGTACTGGGGATGCTCAGACGTGCGTCCCAGACACTCCACACCACTGGAATCAAGCTAGCCGGGCTGATGAGAGGTGTTACCTCGAAACCGGGCCGGTCCTCGGATGCTTGTTTCCGTTCTGGGAAGGACATGGCTTTTGTAGTTCGGACTGGACTGCTCCCATGGGGCAACAGGGTCAGCGCTGATTTGCATATCGCCATTGTCTAACCCAGGGTGGTGTGGAGTGGAAAAACGATGGATTTGGGCCCAGATCTTTTGACTGGGGTGAATGTGTGACATTGATCCACATTCTGTCCATCATTGTTGTGTTTGCAGTTACCGCTCTAAGGGTACTGGGGATGCTCAGACGTGAGTCCCAGACACTCCACACCACTGGAATCAAGCTAGCCGGGCTGATGAGAGGTGTTACCTCGAAACCGGGCCGGTCCTCGGATGCTTGTTTCCGTTCTGGGAAGGACATGGCTTTTGTAGTTCGGACTGGACTGTTCCCATGGGGCAACAGGGTCAGCGCTGATTTGCATATCGCCATTGTCTAACCCAGGGTGTGTGGAGTGGAAAAACTATGGATTTGGGCCCAGATCTTTTGACTGGGGTGAATGTGTGACATTGATCCACATTCTGTCCATCATTGTTGTGTTTGCAGTTACCGCTCTAAGTGTACTGGGGATGCTCAGACGTGAGTCCCAGACACTCCACACCACTGGAATCAAGCTAGCCGGGCTGATGAGAGGTGTTACCTCGAAACCAGGCCGGTCCTCGGATGCTTGTTTCCGTTCTGGGAAGGACATGGCTTTTGTAGTTCGGACTGGACTGTTCCCATGGGGCAACAGGGTCAGCGCTGATTTGCATATCGCCATTGTCTAACCCAGGGTGGTGTGGAGTGGAAAAACGATGGATTTGGGCCCAGATCTTTTGACTGGGGTGAATGTGTGACATTGATCCACATTCTGTCCATCATTGTTGTGTTTGCAGTTACCGCTCTAAGTGTACTGGGGATGCTCAGACGTGAGTCCCAGACACTCCACACCACTGGAATCAAGCTAGCCGGGCTGATGAGAGGTGTTACCTCGAAACCGGGCCGGTCCTCGGATGCTTGTTTCCGTTCTGGGAAGGACATGGCTTTTGTAGTTCGGACTGGACTGTTCCCATGGGGCAACAGGGTCAGCGCTGATTTGCATATCGCCATTGTCTAACCCAGGGTGGTGTGGAGTGGAAAAACGATGGATTTGGGCCCAGATCTTTTGACTGGGGTGAATGTGTGACATTGATCCACATTCTGTCCATCATTGTTGTGTTTGCAGTTACCGCTCTAAGCGTACTGGGGATGCTCAGACGTGAGTCCCAGACACTCCACACCACTGGAATCAAGCTAGCCGGGCTGATGAGAGGTGTTACCTCGAAACCGGGCCGGTCCTCGGATGCTTGTTTCCGTTCTGGGAAGGACATGGCTTTTGTAGTTCGGACTGGACTGTTCCCATGGGGCAACAGGGTCAGCGCTGATTTGCATATCGCCATTGTCTAACCCAGGGTGGTGTGGAGTGGAAAAACGATGGATTTGGGCCCAGATCTTTTGACTGGGGTGAATGTGTGACATTGATCCACATTCTGTCCATCATTGTTGTGTTTGCAGTTACCGCTCTAAGTGTACTGGGGATGCTCAGACGTGAGTCCCAGACACTCCACACCACTGGAATCAAGCTAGCCGGGCTGATGAGAGGTGTTACCTCGAAACCGGGCCGGTCCTCGGATGCTTGTTTCCGTTCTGGGAAGGACATGGCTTTTGTAGTTCGGACTGGACTGTTCCCATGGGGCAACAGGGTCAGCGCTGATTTGCATATCGCCATTGTCTAACCCAGGGTGGTGTGGAGTGGAAAAACGATGGATTTGGGCCCAGATCTTTTGACTGGGGTGAATGTGTGACATTGATCCACATTCTGTCCATCATTGTTGTGTTTGCAGTTACCGCTCTAAGTGTACTGGGGATGCTCAGACGTGAGTCCCAGACACTCCACACCACTGGAATCAAGCTAGCCGGGCTGATGAGAGGTGAACCTCGAAACCGGGCCGGTCCTCGGATGCTTGTTTCGGTTCTGGGAAGGACATGGCTTTTGTAGTTCGGACTGGACTGTTCCCATGGGGCAACAGGGTCAGCGCTGATTTGCATATCGCCATTGTCTAACCTAGGGTGGTGTGGAGTGGAAAAACGATGGATTTGAGCCCAGATCTTTTGACTGGGGTGAATGTGTGACATTGATCCACATTCTGTCCATCATTGTTGTGTTTGCAGTTACCGCTCTAAGTGTACTGGGGATGCTCAGACGTGGGTCCCAGACACTCCACACCACTGGAATCAAGCTAGCCGGGCTGATGAGAGGTGTTACCTCGAAACCGGGCCGGTCCTTGGATGCTTGTTTCCGTTCTGGGAAGGACATGGCTTTTGTAGTTCGGACTGGACTGTTCCCATGGGGCAACAGGGTCAGCGCTGATTTACATATCGCCATTGTCTATCCCAGGGTGGTGTGGAGTGGAAAAACGATGGATTTGGGCCCAGATCTTTCGACTGGGGTGAATGTGTGACATTGATCCACATTCTGTCCATCATTGTTGTGTTTGCAGTTACCGCTCTAAGTGTACTGGGGATGCTCAGACGTGCGTCCCAGACACTCCACACCACTGGAATCAAGCTAGCCGGGCTGATGAGAGGTGTTACCTCGAAACCGGGCCGGTCCTCGGATGCTTGTTTCCGTTCTGGGAAGGACATGGCTTTTGTAGTTCGGACTGGACTGCTCCCATGGGGCAACAGGGTCAGCGCTGATTTGCATATCGCCATTGTCTAACCCAGGGTGGTGTGGAGTGGAAAAACGATGGATTTGGGCCCAGATCTTTTGACTGGGGTGAATGTGTGACATTGATCCACATTCTGTCCATCATTGTTGTGTTTGCAGTTACCGCTCTAAGGGTACTGGGGATGCTCAGACGTGAGTCCCAGACACTCCACACCACTGGAATCAAGCTAGCCGGGCTGATGAGAGGTGTTACCTCGAAACCGGGCCGGTCCTCGGATGCTTGTTTCCGTTCTGGGAAGGACATGGCTTTTGTAGTTCGGACTGGACTGTTCCCATGGGGCAACAGGGTCAGCGCTGATTTGCATATCGCCATTGTCTAACCCAGGGTGTGTGGAGTGGAAAAACTATGGATTTGGGCCCAGATCTTTTGACTGGGGTGAATGTGTGACATTGATCCACATTCTGTCCATCATTGTTGTGTTTGCAGTTACCGCTCTAAGTGTACTGGGGATGCTCAGACGTGAGTCCCAGACACTCCACACCACTGGAATCAAGCTAGCCGGGCTGATGAGAGGTGTTACCTCGAAACCGGGCCGGTCCTCGGATGCTTGTTTCCGTTCTGGGAAGGACATGGCTTTTGTAGTTCGGACTGGACTGTTCCCATGGGGCAACAGGGTCAGCGCTGATTTGCATATCGCCATTGTCTAACCCAGGGTGGTGTGGAGTGGAAAAACGATGGATTTGGGCCCAGATCTTTTGACTGGGGTGAATGTGTGACATTGATCCACATTCTGTCCATCATTGTTGTGTTTGCAGTTACCGCTCTAAGTGTACTGGGGATGCTCAGACGTGAGTCCCAGACACTCCACACCACTGGAATCAAGCTAGCCGGGCTGATGAGAGGTGTTACCTCGAAACCGGGCCGGTCCTCGGATGCTTGTTTCCGTTCTGGGAAGGACATGGCTTTTGTAGTTCGGACTGGACTGTTCCCATGGGGCAACAGGGTCAGCGCTGATTTGCATATCGCCATTGTCTAACCCAGGGTGGTGTGGAGTGGAAAAACGATGGATTTGGGCCCAGATCTTTTGACTGGGGTGAATGTGTGACATTGATCCACATTCTGTCCATCATTGTTGTGTTTGCAGTTACCGCTCTAAGTGTACTGGGGATGCTCAGACGTGAGTCCCAGACACTCCACACCACTGGAATCAAGCTAGCCGGGCTGATGAGAGGTGTTACCTCGAAACCGGGCCGGTCCTTGGATGCTTGTTTCCGTTCTGGGAAGGACATGGCTTTTGTAGTTCGGACTGGACTGTTCCCATGGGGCAACAGGGTCAGCGCTGATTTGCATATCGCCATTGTCTAACCCAGGGTGGTGTGGAGTGGAAAAACGATGGATTTGGGCCCAGATCTTTTGACTGGGGTGAATGTGTGACATTGATCCACATTCTGTCCATCATTGTTGTGTTTGCAGTTACCGCTCTAAGGGTACTGGGGATGCTCAGACGTGAGTCCCAGACACTCCACACCACTGGAATCAAGCTAGCCGGGCTGATGAGAGGTGTTACCTCGAAACCGGGCCGGTCCTCGGATGCTTGTTTCCGTTCTGGGAAGGACATGGCTTTTGTAGTTCGGACTGGACTGTTCCCATGGGGCAACAGGGTCAGCGCTGATTTGCATATCGCCATTGTCTAACCCAGGGTGTGTGGAGTGGAAAAACTATGGATTTGGGCCCAGATCTTTTGACTGGGGTGAATGTGTGACATTGATCCACATTCTGTCCATCATTGTTGTGTTTGCAGTTACCGCTCTAAGTGTACTGGGGATGCTCAGACGTGAGTCCCAGACACTCCACACCACTGGAATCAAGCTAGCCGGGCTGATGAGAGGTGTTACCTCGAAACCGGGCCGGTCCTCGGATGCTTGTTTCCGTTCTGGGAAGGACATGGCTTTTGTAGTTCGGACTGGACTGTTCCCATGGGGCAACAGGGTCAGCGCTGATTTGCATATCGCCATTGTCTAACCCAGGGTGGTGTGGAGTGGAAAAACGATGGATTTGGGCCCAGATCTTTTGACTGGGGTGAATGTGTGACATTGATCCACATTCTGTCCATCATTGTTGTGTTTGCAGTTACCGCTCTAAGTGTACTGGGGATGCTCAGACGTGAGTCCCAGACACTCCACACCACTGGAATCAAGCTAGCCGGGCTGATGAGAGGTGTTACCTCGAAACCGGGCCGGTCCTCGGATGCTTGTTTCCGTTCTGGGAAGGACATGGCTTTTGTAGTTCGGACTGGACTGTTCCCATGGGGCAACAGGGTCAGCGCTGATTTGCATATCGCCATTGTCTAACCCAGGGTGGTGTGGAGTGGAAAAACGATGGATTTGGGCCCAGATCTTTTGACTGGGGTGAATGTGTGACATTGATCCACATTCTGTCCATCATTTTTGTGTTTGCAGTTACCGCTCTAAGCGTACTGGGGATGCTCAGACGTGAGTCCCAGACACTCCACACCACTGGAATCAAGCTAGCCGGGCTGATGAGAGGTGTTACCTCGAAACCGGGCCGGTCCTCGGATGCTTGTTTCCGTTCTGGGAAGGACATGGCTTTTGTAGTTCGGACTGGACTGTTCCCATGGGGCAACAGGGTCAGCGCTGATTTGCATATCGCCATTGTCTAACCCAGGGTGGTGTGGAGTGGAAAAACGATGGATTTGGGCCCAGATCTTTTGACTGGGGTGAATGTGTGACATTGATCCACATTCTGTCCATCATTGTTGTGTTTGCAGTTACCGCTCTAAGTGTACTGGGGATGCTCAGACATGAGTCCCAGACACTCCACACCACTGGAATCAAGCTAGCCGGGCTGATGAGAGGTGTTACCTCGAAACCGGGCCGGTCCTCGGATGCTTGTTTCCGTTCTGGGAAGGACATGGCTTTTGTAGTTCGGACTGGACTGTTCCCATGGGGCAACAGGGTCAGCGCTGATTTTCATATCGCCATTGTCTAACCCAGGGTGGTGTGGAGTGGAAAAACGATGGATTTGGGCCCAGATCTTTTGACTGGGGTGAATGTGTGACATTGATCCACATTCTGTCCATCATTGTTGTGTTTGCAGTTACCGCTCTAAGTGTACTGGGGATGCTCAGACGTGAGTCCCAGACACTCCACACCACTGGAATCAAGCTAGCCGGGCTGATGAGAGGTGAACCTCGAAACCGGGCCGGTCCTCGGATGCTTGTTTCGGTTCTGGGAAGGACATGGCTTTTGTAGTTCGGACTGGACTGTTCCCATGGGGCAACAGGGTCAGCGCTGATTTGCATATCGCCATTGTCTAACCTAGGGTGGTGTGGAGTGGAAAAACGATGGATTTGAGCCCAGATCTTTTGACTGGGGTGAATGTGTGACATTGATCCACATTCTGTCCATCATTGTTGTGTTTGCAGTTACCGCTCTAAGTGTACTGGGGATGCTCAGACGTGAGTCCCAGACACTCCACACCACTGGAATCAAGCTAGCCGGGCTGATGAGAGGTGTTACCTCGAAACCGGGCCGGTCCTTGGATGCTTGTTTCCGTTCTGGGAAGGACATGGCTTTTGTAGTTCGGACTGGACTGTTCCCATGGGGCAACAGGGTCAGCGCTGATTTACATATCGCCATTGTCTATCCCAGGGTGGTGTGGAGTGGAAAAACGATGGATTTGGGCCCAGATCTTTCGACTGGGGTGAATGTGTGACATTGATCCACATTCTGTCCATCATTGTTGTGTTTGCAGTTACCGCTCTAAGTGTACTGGGGATGCTCAGACGTGCGTCCCAGACACTCCACACCACTGGAATCAAGCTAGCCGGGCTGATGAGAGGTGTTACCTCGAAACCGGGCCGGTCCTCGGATGCTTGTTTCCGTTCTGGGAAGGACATGGCTTTTGTAGTTCGGACTGGACTGCTCCCATGGGGCAACAGGGTCAGCGCTGATTTGCATATCGCCATTGTCTAACCCAGGGTGGTGTGGAGTGGAAAAACGATGGATTTGGGCCCAGATCTTTTGACTGGGGTGAATGTGTGACATTGATCCACATTCTGTCCATCATTGTTGTGTTTGCAGTTACCGCTCTAAGGGTACTGGGGATGCTCAGACGTGAGTCCCAGACACTCCACACCACTGGAATCAAGCTAGCCGGGCTGATGAGAGGTGTTACCTCGAAACCGGGCCGGTCCTCGGATGCTTGTTTCCGTTCTGGGAAGGACATGGCTTTTGTAGTTCGGACTGGACTGTTCCCATGGGGCAACAGGGTCAGCGCTGATTTGCATATCGCCATTGTCTAACCCAGGGTGTGTGGAGTGGAAAAACTATGGATTTGGGCCCAGATCTTTTGACTGGGGTGAATGTGTGACATTGATCCACATTCTGTCCATCATTGTTGTGTTTGCAGTTACCGCTCTAAGTGTACTGGGGATGCTCAGACGTGAGTCCCAGACACTCCACACCACTGGAATCAAGCTAGCCGGGCTGATGAGAGGTGTTACCTCGAAACTGGGCCGGTCCTCGGATGCTTGTTTCCGTTCTGGGAAGGACATGGCTTTTGTAGTTCGGACTGGACTGTTCCCATGGGGCAACAGGGTCAGCGCTGATTTGCATATCGCCATTGTCTAACCCAGGGTGGTGTGGAGTGGAAAAACGATGGATTTGGGCCCAGATCTTTTGACTGGGGTGAATGTGTGACATTGATCCACATTCTGTCCATCATTGTTGTGTTTGCAGTTACCGCTCTAAGTGTACTGGGGATGCTCAGACGTGAGTCCCAGACACTCCACACCACTGGAATCAAGCTAGCCGGGCTGATGAGAGGTGTTACCTCGAAACCGGGCCGGTCCTCGGATGCTTGTTTCAGTTCTGGGAAGGACATGGCTTTTGTAGTTCGGACTGGACTGTTCCCATGGGGCAACAGGGTCAGCGCTGATTTGCATATCGCCATTGTCTAACCCAGGGTGGTGTGGAGTGGAAAAACGATGGATTTGGGCCCAGATCTTTTGACTGGGGTGAATGTGTGACATTGATCCACATTCTGTCCATCATTGTTGTGTTTGCAGTTACCGCTCTAAGCGTACTGGGGATGCTCAGACGTGAGTCCCAGACACTCCACACCACTGGAATCAAGCTAGCCGGGCTGATGAGAGGTGTTACCTCGAAACCGGGCCGGTCCTCGGATGCTTGTTTCCGTTCTGGGAAGGACATGGCTTTTGTAGTTCGGACTGGACTGTTCCCATGGGGCAACAGGGTCAGCGCTGATTTGCATATCGCCATTGTCTAACCCAGGGTGGTGTGGAGTGGAAAAACTATGGATTTGGGCCCAGATCTTTTGACTGGGGTGAATGTGTGACATTGATCCACATTCTGTCCATCATTGTTGTGTTTGCAGTTACCGCTCTAAGTGTACTGGGGATGCTCAGACGTGAGTCCCAGACACTCCACACGACTGGAATCAAGCTAGCCGGGCTGATGAGAGGTGTTACCTCGAAACCGGGCCGGTCCTCGGATGCTTGTTTCCGTTCTGGGAAGGACATGGCTTTTGTAGTTCGGACTGGACTGTTCCCATGGGGCAACAGGGTCAGCGCTGATTTGCATATCGCCATTGTCTAACCCAGGGTGGTGTGGAGTGGAAAAACGATGGATTTGGGCCCAGATCTTTTGACTGGGGTGAATGTGTGACATTGATCCACATTCTGTCCATCATTGTTGTGTTTGCAGTTACCGCTCTAAGTGTACTGGGGATGCTCAGACGTGAGTCCCAGACACTCCACACCACTGGAATCAAGCTAGCCGGGCTGATGAGAGGTGTTACCTCGAAACCGGGCCGGTCCTCGGATGCTTGTTTCCGTTCTGGGAAGGACATGGCTTTTGTAGTTCGGACTGGACTGTTCCCATGGGGCAACAGGGTCAGCGCTGATTTGCATATCGCCATTGTCTAACCCAGGGTGGTGTGGAGTGGAAAAACGATGGATTTGGGCCCAGATCTTTTGACTGGGGTGAATGTGTGACATTGATCCACATTCTGTCCATCATTGTTGTGTTTGCAGTTACCGCTCTAAGTGTACTGGGGATGCTCAGACGTGAGTCCCAGACACTCCACACCACTGGAATCAAGCTAGCCGGGCTGATGAGAGGTGTTACCTCGAAACCGGGCCGGTCCTCGGATGCTTGTTTCCGTTCTGGGAAGGACATGGCTTTTGTAGTTCGGACTGGACTGTTCCCATGGGGCAACAGGGTCAGCGCTGATTTGCATATCGCCATTGTCTAACCCAGGGTGGTGTGGAGTGGAAAAACTATGGATTTGGGCCCAGATCTTTTGACTGGGGTGAATGTGTGACATTGATCCACATTCTGTCCATCATTGTTATGTTTGCAGTTACCGCTCTAAGTGTACTGGGGATGCTCAGACGTGAGTCCCAGACACTCCACACCACTGGAATCAAGCTAGCCGGGCTGATGAGAGGTGTTACCTCGAAACCGGGCCGGTCCTCGGATGCTTGTTTCCGTTCTGGGAAGGACATGGCTTTTGTTGTTCGGACTGGACTGTTCCCATGGGGCAACAGGGTCAGCGCTGATTTGCATATCGCCATTGTCTAACCCAGGGTGGTGTGGAGTGGAAAAACGATGGATTTGGGCCCAGATCTTTTGACTGGGGTGAATGTGTGACATTGATCCACATTCTGTCCATCATTGTTGTGTTTGTAGTTACCGCTCTAAGTGTACTGGGGATGCTCAGACGTGAGTCCCAGACACTCCACACCACTGGAATCAAGCTAGCCGGGCTGATGAGAGGTGTTACCTCGAAACCGGGCCGGTCCTCGGATGCTTGTTTCCGTTCTGGGAAGGACATGGCTTTTGTAGTTCGGACTGGACTGTTCCCATGGGGCAACAGGGTCAGCGCTGATTTGCATATCGCCATTGTCTAACCCAGGGTGGTGTGGAGTGGAAAAACGATGGATTTGGGCCCAGATCTTTTGACTGGGGTGAATGTGTGACATTGATCCACATTCTGTCCATCATTGTTGTGTTTGCAGTTACCGCTCTAAGTGTACTGGGGATGCTCAGACGTGAGTCCCAGACACTCCACACCACTGGAATCAAGCTAGCCGGGCTGATGAGAGGTGTTACTTCGAAACCGGGCCGGTCCTCGGATGCTTGTTTCCGTTCTGGGAAGGACATGGCTTTTGTAGTTCGGACTGGACTGGACTGTTCCCATGGGGCAACAGGGTCAGCGCTGATTTGCATATCGCCATTGTCTAACCCAGGGTGGTGTGGAGTGGAAAAACGATGGATTTGGGCCCAGATCTTTTGACTGGGGTGAATGTGTGACATTGATCCACATTCTGTCCATCATTGTTGTGTTTGCAGTTACCGCTCTAAGTGTACTGGGGATGCTCAGACGTGAGTCCCAGACACTCCACACCACTGGAATCAAGCTAGCCGGGCTGATGAGAGGTGTTACCTCGAAACCGGGCCGGTCCTCGGATGCTTGTTTCCGTTCTGGGAAGGACATGGCTTTTGTAGTTCGGACTGGACTGTTCCCATGGGGCAACAGCGTCAGCGCTGATTTGCATATCGCCATTGTCTAACCCAGGGTGGTGTGGAGTGGAAAAACGATGGATTTGGGCCCAGATCTTTTGACTGGGGTGAATGTGTGACATTGATCCACATTCTGTCCATCATTGTTGTGTTTGCAGTTACCGCTCTAAGTGTACTGGGGATGCTCAGACGTGAGTCCCAGACACTCCACACCACTGGAATCAAGCTAGCCGGGCTGATGAGAGGTGTTACCTCGAAACCGAGCCGGTCCTCGGATGCTTGTTTCCGTTCTGGGAAGGACATGGCTTTTGTAGTTCGGACTGGACTGTTCCCATGGGGCAACAGGGTCAGCGCTGATTTGCATATCGCCATTGTCTAACCCAGGGTGGTGTGGAGTGGAAAAACGATGGATTTGGGCCCAGATCTTTTGACTGGGGTGAATGTGTGACATTGATCCACATTCTGTCCATCATTGTTGTGTTTGCAGTTACCGCTCTAAGTGTACTGGGGATGCTCAGACGTGAGTCCCAGACACTCCACACCACTGGAATCAAGCTAGCCGGGCTGATGAGAGGTGTTACCTCGAAACCGGGCCGGTCCTCGGATGCTTGTTTCGGTTCTGGGAAGGACATGGCTTTTGTAGTTCGGACTGGACTGTTCCCATGGGGCAACAGGGTCAGCGCTGATTTGCATATCGCCATTGTCTAACCTAGGGTGGTGTGGAGTGGAAAAACGATGGATTTGAGCCCAGATCTTTTGACTGGGGTGAATGTGTGACATTGATCCACATTCTGTCCATCATTGTTGTGTTTGCAGTTACCGCTCTAAGTGTACTGGTGATGCTCAGACGTGAGTCCCAGACACTCCACACCACTGGAATCAAGCTAGCCGGGCTGATGAGAGGTGTTACCTCGAAACCGGGCCGGTCCTTGGATGCTTGTTTCCGTTCTGGGAAGGACATGGCTTTTGTAGTTCGGACTGGACTGTTCCCATGGGGCAACAGGGTCATCGCTGATTTACATATCGCCATTGTCTATCCTAGGGTGGTGTGGAGTGGAAAAACGATGGATTTGGGCCCAGATCTTTCGACTGGGGTGAATGTGTGACATTGATCCACATACTGTCCATCATTGTTGTGTTTGCATTTACCGCTCTAAGTGTACTGGTTATGCTCAGACGTGCGTCCCAGACACTCCACACCACTGGAATCAAGCTAGCCGGGCTGATGAGAGGTGTTACCTCGAAACCGGGCCGGTCCTCGGATGCTTGTTTCCGTTCTGGGAAGGACATGGCTTTTGTAGTTCGGACTGGACTGCTCCCATGGGGCAACAGGGTCAGCGCTGATTTGCATATCGCCATTGTCTAACCCAGGGTGGTGTGGAGTGGAAAAACGATGGATTTGGGCCCAGATCTTTTGACTGGGGTGAATGTGTGACATTGATCCACATTCTGTCCATCATTGTTGTGTTTGCAGTTACCGCTCTAAGGGTACTGGGGATGCTCAGACGTGAGTCCCAGACACTCCACACCACTGGAATCAAGCTAGCCGGGCTGATGAGAGGTGTTACCTCGAAACCGGGCCGGTCCTCGGATGCTTGTTTCCGTTCTGGGAAGGACATGGCTTTTGTAGTTCGGACTGGACTGTTCCCATGGGGCAACAGGGTCAGCGCTGATTTGCATATCGCCATTGTCTAACCCAGGGTGTGTGGAGTGGAAAAACTATGGATTTGGGCCCAGATCTTTTGACTGGGGTGAATGTGTGACATTGATCCACATTCTGTCCATCATTGTTGTGTTTGCAGTTACCGCTCTAAGTGTACTGGGGATGCTCAGACGTGAGTCCCAGACACTCCACACCACTGGAATCAAGCTAGCCGGGCTGATGAGAGGTGTTACCTCGAAACCGGGCCGGTCCTCGGATGCTTGTTTCCGTTCTGGGAAGGACATGGCTTTTGTAGTTCGGACTGGACTGTTCCCATGGGGCAACAGGGTCAGCGCTGATTTGCATATCGCCATTGTCTAACCCAGGGTGGTGTGGAGTGGAAAAACGATGGATTTGGGCCCAGATCTTTTGACTGGGGTGAATGTGTGACATTGATCCACATTCTGTCCATCATTGTTGTGTTTGCAGTTACCGCTCTAAGTGTACTGGGGATGCTCAGACGTGAGTCCCAGACACTCCACACCACTGGAATCAAGCTAGCCGGGCTGATGAGAGGTGTTACCTCGAAACCGGGCCGGTCCTCGGATGCTTGTTTCCGTTCTGGGAAGGACATGGCTTTTGTAGTTCGGACTGGACTGTTCCCATGGGGCAACAGGGTCAGCGCTGATTTGCATATCGCCATTGTCTAACCCAGGGTGGTGTGGAGTGGAAAAACGATGGATTTGGGCCCAGATCTTTTGACTGGGGTGAATGTGTGACATTGATCCACATTCTGTCCATCATTGTTGTGTTTGCAGTTACCGCTCTAAGTGTACTGGGGATGCTCAGACGTGAGTCCCAGACACTCCACACCACTGGAATCAAGCTAGCCGGGCTGATGAGAGGTGTTACCTCGAAACCGAGCCGGTCCTCGGATGCTTGTTTCCGTTCTGGGAAGGACATGGCTTTTGTAGTTCGGACTGGACTGTTCCCATGGGGCAACAGGGTCAGCGCTGATTTGCATATCGCCATTGTCTAACCCAGGGTGGTGTGGAGTGGAAAAACGTTGGATTTGGGCCCAGATCTTTTGACTGGGGTGAATGTGTGACATTGATCCACATTCTGTCCATCATTGTTGTGTTTGCAGTTACCGCTCTAAGTGTACTGGGGATGCTCAGACGTGAGTCCCAGACACTCCACACCACTGGAATCAAGCTAGCCGGGCTGATGAGAGGTGTTACCTCGAAACCGGGCCGGTCCTCGGATGCTTGTTTCGGTTCTGGGAAGGACATGGCTTTTGTAGTTCGGACTGGACGGTTCCCATGGGGCAACAGGGTCAGCGCTGATTTGCATATCGCCATTGTCTAACCCAGGGTGGTGTGGAGTGGAAAAACGATGGATTTGGGCCCAGATCTTTTGACTGGGGTGAATGTGTGACATTGATCCACATTCTGTCAATCATTGTTGTGTTTGCAGTTACCGCTCTAAGTGTACTGGGGATGCTCAGACGTGAGTCCCAGACACTCCACACCACTGGAATCAAGCTAGCCGGGCTGATGAGAGGTGTTACCTCGAAACCGGGCCGGTCCTCGGATGCTTGTTTCCGTTCTGGGAAGGACATGGCTTTTGTAGTTCGGACTGGACTGTTCCCATGGGGCAACAGGGTCAGCGCTGATTTGCATATCGCCATTGTCTAACCCAGGGTGGTGTGGAGTGGAAAAACGATGGATTTGGGCCCAGATCTTTTGACTGGGGTGAATGTGTGACATTGATCCACATTCTGTCCATCATTGTTGTGTTTGCAGTTACCGCTCTAAGTGTACTGGGGATGCTCAGACGTGAGTCCCAGACACTCCACACCACTGGAATCAAGCTAGCCGGGCTGATGAGAGGTGTTACCTCGAAACCGAGCCGGTCCTCGGATGCTTGTTTCCGTTCTGGGAAGGACATGGCTTTTGTAGTTCGGACTGGCCTTTTCCCATGGGGCAACAGGGTCAGCACTGATTTGCATATCGCCATTGTCTAACCCAGGGTGGTGTGGAGTGGAAAAACGTTGGATTTGGGCCCAGATCTTTTGACTGGGGTGAATGTGTGACATTGATCCACATTCTGTCCATCATTGTTGTGTTTGCAGTTACCGCTCTAAGTGTACTGGGGATGCTCAGACGTGAGTCCCAGACACTCCACACCACTGGAATCAAGCTAGCCGGGCTGATGAGAGGTGTTACCTCGAAACCGGGCCGGTCCTCGGATGCTTGTTTCGGTTCTGGGAAGGACATGGCTTTTGTAGTTCGGACTGGACGGTTCCCATGGGGCAACAGGGTCAGCGCTGATTTGCATATCGCCATTGTCTAACCCAGGGTGGTGTGGAGTGGAAAAACGATGGATTTGGGCCCAGATCTTTTGACTGGGGTGAATGTGTGACATTGATCCACATTCTGTCAATCATTGTTGTGTTTGCAGTTACCGCTCTAAGTGTACTGGGGATGCTCAGACGTGAGTCCCAGACACTCCACACCACTGGAATCAAGCTAGCCGGGCTGATGAGAGGTGTTACCTCGAAACCGGGCCGGTCCTCGGATGCTTGTTTCCGTTCTGGGAAGGACATGGCTTTTGTAGTTCGGACTGGACTGTTCCCATGGGGCAACAGGGTCAGCGCTGATTTGCATATCGCCATTGTCTAACCCAGGGTGGTGTGGAGTGGAAAAACGATGGATTTGGGCCCAGATCTTTTGACTTGGTTGAATGCGTGACATTGATCCACATTCCGTCCATCATTGTTGTGTTTGCAGTTACCGCTCTAAGTGTACTGGGGATGCTCAGACGTGAGTCCCAGACACTCCACACCACTGGAATCAAGCTAGCCGGGCTGATGAGAGGTGTTACCTCGAAACCGGGCCGGTCCTCGGATGCTTGTTTCCGTTCTGGGAAGGACATGGCTTTTGTAGTTCGGACTGGACTGTTCCCATGGGGCAACAGGGTCAGCGCTGATTTGCATATCGCCATTGTCTAACCCAGGGTGGTGTGGAGTGGAAAAACGATGGATTTGGGCCCAGATCTTTTGACTGGGGTGAATGTGTGACATTGATCCACATTCTGTCCATCATTGTTGTGTTTGCAGTTACCGCTCTAAGTGTACTGGGGATGCTCAGACGTGAGTCCCAGACACTCCACACCACTGGAATCAAGCTAGCCGGGCTGATGAGAGGTGTTACCTCGAAACCGGGCCGGTCCTCGGATGCTTGTTTCCGTTCTGGGAAGGACATGGCTTTTGTAGTTCGGACTGGACTGTTCCCATGGGGCAACAAGGTCAGCGCTGATTTGCATATCGCCATTGTCTAACCCAGGGTGGTGTGGAGTGGAAAAACTATGGATTTGGGCCCAGATCTTTTGACTGGGGTGAATGTGTGACATTGATCCACATTCTGTCCATCATTGTTGTGTTTGCAGTTACCGCTCTAAGTGTACTGGGGATGCTCAGACGTGAGTCCCAGACACTCCACACCACTGGAATCAAGCTAGCCGGGCTGATGAGAGGTGTTACCTCGAAACAGGGCCGGTCCTCGGATGCTTGTTTCCGTTCTGGGAAGGACATGGCTTTCGTAGTTCGGACTGGACTGTTCCCATGGGGCAACAGGGTCAGCGCTGATTTGCATATCGCCATTGTCTAACCCAGGGTGGTGTGGAGTGGAAAAACGATGGATTTGGGCCCAGATCTTTTGACTGGGGTGAATGTGTGACATTGATCCACATTCTGTCCATCATTGTTGTGTTTGCAGTTACCGCTCTAAGTGTACTGGGGATGCTCAGACGTGAGTCCCAGACACTCCACACCACTGGAATCAAGGTAGCCGGGCTGATGAGAGGTGTTACCTCGAAACCGGGCCGGTCCTCGGATGCTTGTTTCCGTTCTGGGAAGGACATGGCTTTTGTAGTTCGGACTGGACTGTTCCCATGGGGCAACAGGGTCAGCGCTGATTTGCATATCGCCATTGTCTAACCCAGGGTGGTGTGGAGTGGAAAAACGATGGATTTGGGCCCAGATCTTTTGACTGGGGTGAATGTGTGACATTGATCCACATTCTGTCAATCATTGTTGTGTTTGCAGTTACCGCTCTAAGTGTACTGGGGATGCTCAGACGTGAGTCCCAGACACTCCACACCACTGGAATCAAGCTAGCCGGGCTGATGAGAGGTGTTACCTCGAAACCGGGCCGGTCCTCGGATGCTTGTTTCCGTTCTGGGAAGGACATGGCTTTTGTAGTTCGGACTGGACTGTTCCCATGGGGCAACAGGGTCAGCGCTGATTTGCATATCGCCATTGTCTAACCCAGGGTGGTGTGGAGTGGAAAAACGATGGATTTGGGCCCAGATCTTTTGACTGGGTTGAATGTGTGACATTGATCCACATTCCGTCCATCATTGTTGTGTTTGCAGTTACCGCTCTAAGTGTACTGGGGATGCTCAGACGTGAGTCCCAGACACTCCACACCACTGGAATCAAGCTAGCCGGGCTGATGAGAGGTGTTACCTCGAAACCGGGCCGGTCCTCGGATGCTTGTTTCCGTTCTGGGAAGGACATGGCTTTTGTAGTTCGGACTGGACTGTTCCCATGGGGCAACAGGGTCAGCACTGATTTGCATATCGCCATTGTCTAACCCAGGGTGGTGTGGAGTGGAAAAACGATGGATTTGGGCCCAGATCTTTTGACTGGGGTGAATGTGTGACATTGATCCACATTCTGTCCATCATTGTTGTGTTTGCAGTTACCGCTCTAAGTGTACTGGGGATGCTCAGACGTGAGTCCCAGACACTCCACACCACTGGAATCAAGCTAGCCGGGCTGATGAGAGGTGTTACCTCGAAACCGGGCCAGTCCTCGGATGCTTGTTTCCGTTCTGGGAAGGACATGGCTTTTGTAGTTCGGACTGGACTGTTCCCATGGGGCAACAAGGTCAGCGCTGATTTGCATATTGCCATTGTCTAACCCAGGGTGGTGTGGAGTGGAAAAACTATGGATTTGGGCCCAGATCTTTTGACTGGGGTGAATGTGTGACATTGATCCACATTCTGTCCATCATTGTTGTGTTTGCAGTTACCGCTCTAAGTGTACTGGGGATGCTCAGACGTGAGTCCCAGACACTCCACACCACTGGAATCAAGCTAGCCGGGCTGATGAGAGGTGTTACCTCGAAACAGGGCCGGTCCTCGGATGCTTGTTTCCGTTCTGGGAAGGACATGGCTTTCGTAGTTCGGACTGGACTGTTCCCATGGGGCAACAGGGTCAGCGCTGATTTGCATATCGCCATTGTCTAACCCAGGGTGGTGTGGAGTGGAAAAACGATGGATTTGGGCCCAGATCTTTTGACTGGGGTGAATGTGTGACATTGATCCACATTCTGTCCATCATTGTTGTGTTTGCAGTTACCGCTCTAAGTGTACTGGGGATGCTCAGACGTGAGTCCCAGACACTCCACACCACTGGAATCAAGCTAGCCGGGCTGATGAGAGGTGTTACCTCGAAACCGGGCCGGTCCTCGGATGCTTGTTTCCGTTCTGGGAAGGACATGGCTTTTGTAGTTCGGACTGGACTGTTCCCATGGGGCAACAAGGTCAGCGCTGATTTGCATATCGCCATTGTCTAACCCAGGGGGGTGTGGAGTGGAAAAACAATGGATTTGGGCCCAGATCTTTTGACTGGGGTGAATGTGTGACATTGATCCACATTCTGTCCATCATTGTTGTGTTTGCAGTTACCACTCTAAGTGTACTGGGGATGCTCAGACGTGAGTCCCAGACACTCCACACCACTGGAATCAAGCTAGCCGGGCTGATGAGAGGTGTTACCTCGAAACCGGGCCGGTCCTCGGATGCTTGTTTCCGTTCTGGGAAGGACATGGCTTTTGTAGTTCGGACTGGACTGTTCCCATGGGGCAACAGGGTCAGCGCTGATTTGCATATCGCCATTGTCTAAACCAGGGGGTGTGGAGTGGAAAAACGATGGATTTGGGCCCAGATCTTTTGACTGGGGTGAATGTGTGACATTGATCCACATTCTGTCCATCATTGTTGTGTTTGCAGTTACCGCTCTAAGTGTACTGGGGATGCTTAGACGTGAGTCCCAGACACTCCACACCACTGGAATCAAGCTAGCCGGGCTGATGAGAGGTGTTACCTCGAAACCGGGCCGGTCCTCGGATGCTTGTTTCCGTTCTGGGAAGGACATGGCTTTTGTAGTTCGGACTGGACTGTTCCCATGGGGCAACAGGGTCAGCACTGATTTGCATATCGCCATTGTCTAACCCAGGGTGGTGTGGAGTGGAAAAACTATGGATTTGGGCCCAGATCTTTTGACTGGGGTGAATGTGTGACATTGATCCACATTCTGTCCATCATTGTTGTGTTTGCAGTTACCGCTCTAAGTGTACTGGGGATGCTCAGACGTGAGTCCCAGACACTCCACACCACTGGAATCAAGCTAGCCGGGCTGATGAGAGGTGTTACCTCGAAACCGGGCCGGTCCTCGGATGCTTGTTTCCGTTCTGGGAAGGACATGGCTTTTGTAGTTCGGACTGGACTGTTCCCATGGGGCAACAGGGTCAGCGCTGATTTGCATATCGCCATTGTCTAACCCAGGGTGGTGTGGAGTGGAAAAACGATGGATTTGGGCTCAGATCTTTAGACTGGGGTGAATGTGTGACATTGATCCACATTCTGTCCATCATTGTTGTGTTTGCAGTTACCGCTCTAAGTGTACTGGGGATGCTCAGACGTGAGTCCCAGACACTCCACACCACTGGAATCAAGCTAGCCGGGCTGATGAGAGGTGTTACCTCGAAACCGGGCCGGTCCTCGGATGCTTGTTTCCGTTCTGGGAAGGACATGGCTTTTGTAGTTCGGACTGGACTGTTCCCATGGGGCAACAGGGTCAGCGCTGATTTGCATATCGCCATTGTCTAACCCAGGGTGGCGTGGAGTGGAAAAACGATGGATTTGGGCCCAGATCTTTTGACTGGGGTGAATGTGTGACATTGATCCACATTCTGTCCATCATTGTTGTGTTTGCAGTTACCGCTCTAAGTGTACGGGGGATGCTCAGACGTGAGACCCAGACACTCCACACCACTGGAATCAAGCTAGCCAGGCTGATGAGAGGTGTTACCTCGAAACTGGGCCGGTCCTCGGATGCTTGTTTCCGTTCTGGGAAGGACATGGCTTTTGTAGTTCGGACTGGACTGTTCCCATGGGGCAACAGGGTCAGCGCTGATTTGCATATCGCCATTGTCTAACCCAGGGTGGTGTGGAGTGGAAAAACGATGGATTTGGGCCCAGATCTTTTGACTGGGGTGAATGTGTGACATTGATCCACATTCTGTCCATCATTGTTGTGTTTGCAGTTACCGCTCTAAGGGTACTGGGGATGCTCAGACGTGAGTCCCAGACACTCCACACCACTGGAATCAAGCTAGCCGGGCTGATGAGAGGTGTTACCTCGAAACCGGGCCGGTCCTCGGATGCTTGTTTCCGTTCTGGGAAGGACATGGCTTTTGTAGTTCGGACTGGACTGTTCCCATGGGGCAACAGGGTCAGCGCTGATTTGCATATCGCCATTGTCTAACCCTGGGTGTGTGGAGTGGAAAAACTATGGATTTGGGCCCAGATCTTTTGACTGGGGTGAATGTGTGACATTGATCCACATTCTGTCCATCATTGTTGTGTTTGCAGTTACCGCTCTAAGTGTACTGGGGATGCTCAGACGTGAGTCCCAGACACTCCACACCACTGGAATCAAGCTAGCCGGGCTGATGAGAGGTGTTACCTCGAAACCGGGCCGGTCCTCGGATGCTTGTTTCCGTTCTGGGAAGGACATGGCTTTTGTAGTTCGGACTGGACTGTTCCCATGGGGCAACAGGGTCAGCGCTGATTTGCATATCGCCATTGTCTAACCCAGGGTGGTGTGGAGTGGAAAAACGATGGATTTGGGCCCAGATCTTTTGACTGGGGTGAATGTGTGACATTGATCCACATTCTGTCCATCATTGTTGTGTTTGCAGTTACCGTTCTAAGTGTACTGGGGATGCTCAGACGTGAGTCCCAGACACTCCACACCACTGGAATCAAGCTAGCCGGGCTGATGAGAGGTGTTACCTCGAAACCGGGCCGGTCCTCGGATGCTTGTTTCCGTTCTGGGAAGGACATGGCTTTTGTAGTTCGGACTGGACTGTTCCCATGGGGCAACAGGGTCAGCGCTGATTTGCATATCGCCATTGTCTAACCCAGGGTGGTGTGGAGTGGAAAAACGATGGATTTGGGCCCAGATCTTTTGACTGGGGTGAATGTGTGACATTGATCCACATTCTGTCCATCATTGTTGTGTTTGCAGTTACCGCTCTAAGTGTACTGGGGATGCTCAGACGTGAGTCCCAGACACTCCACACCACTGGAATCAAGCTAGCCGGGCTGATGAGAGGTGTTACCTCGAAACCGGCCCGGTCCTCGGATGCTTGTTTCCGTTCTGGGAAGGACATGGCTTTTGTAGTTTGGACTGGACTGTTCCCATGGGGCAACAGGGTCAGCGCTGATTTGCATATCGCCATTGTCTAACCCAGGGTGGTGTGGAGTGGAAAAACTATGGATTTGGGCCCAGATCTTTTGACTGGGGTGAATGTGTGACATTGATCCACATTCTGTCCATCATTGTTGTGTTTGCAGTTACCGCTCTAAGTGTACTGGGGATGCTCAGACGTGAGTCCCAGACACTCCACACCACTGGAATCAAGCTAGCCGGGCTGATGAGAGGTGTTACCTCGAAACCGAGCCGGTCCTCGGATGCTTGTTTCCGTTCTGGGAAGGACATGGCTTTTGTAGTTCGGACTGGACTGTTCCCATGGGGCAACAGGGTCAGCGCTGATTTGCATATCGCCATTGTCTAACCCAGGGTGGTGTGGAGTGGAAAAACAATGGATTTGGGCCCAGATCTTTTGACTGGGGTGAATGTGTGACATTGATCCACATTCTGTCCATCATTGTTGTGTTTGCAGTTACCGCTCTAAGTGTACTGGGGATGCTCAGACGTGAGTCCCAGACACTCCACAACACTGGAATCAAGCTAGCCGGGCTGATGAGAGGTGTTACCTCGAAACCGGGCCGGTCCTCGGATGCTTGTTTCCGTTCTGGGAAGGACATGGCTTTTGTAGTTCGGACTGGACTGTTCCCATGGGGCAACAGGGTCAGCGCTGATTTGCATATCGCCATTGTCTAACCCAGGGTGGTGTGGAGTGGAAAAACGATGGATTTGGGCCCAGATCTTTTGACTGGGGTGAATGTGTGACATTGATCCACATTCTGTCCATCATTGTTGTGTTTGCAGTTACCGCTCTAAGTGTACTGGGGATGCTCAGACGTGAGTCCCAGACACTCCACACCACTGGAATCAAGCTAGCCGGGCTGATGAGAGGTGTTACCTCGAAACCGGGCCGGTCCTCGGATGCTTGTTTCCGTTCTGGGAAGGACATGGCTTTTGTAGTTCGGACTGGACTGTTCCCATGGGGCAACAGGGTCAGCGCTGATTTGCATATCGCCATTGTCTAACCCAGGGTGGTGTGGAGTGGAAAAACGATGGATTTGGGCCCAGATCTTTTGACTGGGGTGAATGTGTGACATTGATCCACATTCTGTCCATCATTGTTGTGTTTGCAGTTACCGTTCTAAGTGTACTGGGGATGCTCAGACGTGAGTCCCAGACACTCCACACCACTGGAATCAAGCTAGCCGGGCTGATGAGAGGTGTTACCTCGAAACCGGGCCGGTCCTCGGATGCTTGTTTCCGTTCTGGGAAGGACATGGCTTTTGTAGTTCGGACTGGACTGTTCCCATGGGGCAACAGGGTCAGCGCTGATTTGCATATCGCCATTGTCTAACCCAGGGTGGTGTGGAGTGGAAAAACGATGGATTTGGGCCCAGATCTTTTGACTGGGGTGAATGTGTGACATTGATCCACATTCTGTCCATCATTGTTGTGTTTGCAGTTACCGCTCTAAGTGTACTGGGGATGCTCAGACGTGAGTCCCAGACACTCCACACCACTGGAATCAAGCTAGCCGGGCTGATGAGAGGTGTTACCTCGAAACCGGGCCGGTCCTCGGATGCTTGTTTCCGTTCTGGGAAGGACATGGCTTTTGTAGTTCGGACTGGACTGTTCCCATGGGGCAACAAGGTCAGCGCTGATTTGCATATCGCCATTGTCTAACCCAGGGTGGTGTGGAGTGGAAAAACTATGGATTTGGGCCCAGATCTTTTGACTGGGGTGAATGTGTGACATTGATCCACATTCTGTCCATCATTGTTGTGTTTGCAGTTACCGCTCTAAGTGTACTGGGGATGCTCAGACGTGAGTCCCAGACACTCCACACCACTGGAATCAAGCTAGCCGGGCTGATGAGAGGTGTTACCTCGAAACAGGGCCGGTCCTCGGATGCTTGTTTCCGTTCTGGGAAGGACATGGCTTTCGTAGTTCGGACTGGACTGTTCCCATGGGGCAACAGGGTCAGCGCTGATTTGCATATCGCCATTGTCTAACCCAGGGTGGTGTGGAGTGGAAAAACAATGGATTTGGGCCCAGATCTTTTGACTGGGGTGAATGTGTGACATTGATCCACATTCTGTCCATCATTGTTGTGTTTGCAGTTACCGCTCTAAGTGTACTGGGGATGCTCAGACGTGAGTCCCAGACACTCCACACCACTGGAATCAAGCTAGCCGGGCTGATGAGAGGTGTTACCTCGAAACCGGGCCGGTCCTCGGATGCTTGTTTCCGTTCTGGGAAGGACATGGCTTTTGTAGTTCGGACTGGACTGTTCCCATGGGGCAACAGGGTCAGCGCTGATTTGCATATCGCCATTGTCTAACCCAGGGTGGTGTGGAGTGGAAAAACGATGGATTTGGGCCCAGATCTTTTGACTGGGGTGAATGTGTGACATTGATCCACATTCTGTCCATCATTGTTGTGTTTGCAGTTACCGCTCTAAGTGTACTGGGGATGCTCAGACGTGAGTCCCAGACACTCCACACCACTGGAATCAAGCTAGCCGGGCTGATGAGAGGTGTTACCTCGAAACCGGGCCGGTCCTCGGATGCTTGTTTCCGTTCTGGGAAGGACATGGCTTTTGTAGTTCGGACTGGACTGTTCCCATGGGGCAACAGGGTCAGCGCTGATTTGCATATCGCCATTGTCTAACCCAGGGTGGTGTGGAGTGGAAAAACGATGGATTTGGGCCCAGATCTTTTGACTGGGGTGAATGTGTGACATTGATCCACATTCTGTCCATCATTGTTGTGTTTGCAGTTACCGCTCTAAGTGTACTGGGGATGCTCAGACGTGAGTCCCAGACACTCCACACCACTGGAATCAAGCTAGCCGGGCTGATGAGAGGTGTTACCTCGAAACCGGCCCGGTCCTCGGATGCTTGTTTCCGTTCTGGGAAGGACATGGCTTTTGTAGTTTGGACTGGACTGTTCCCATGGGGCAACAGGGTCAGCGCTGATTTGCATATCGCCATTGTCTAACCCAGGGTGGTGTGGAGTGGAAAAACTATGGATTTGGGCCCAGATCTTTTGACTGGGGTGAATGTGTGACATTGATCCACATTCTGTCCATCATTGTTGTGTTTGCAGTTACCGCTCTAAGTGTACTGGGGATGCTCAGACGTGAGTCCCAGACACTCCACACCACTGGAATCAAGCTAGCCGGGCTGATGAGAGGTGTTACCTCGAAACCGAGCCGGTCCTCGGATGCTTGTTTCCGTTCTGGGAAGGACATGGCTTTTGTAGTTCGGACTGGACTGTTCCCATGGGGCAACAGGGTCAGCGCTGATTTGCATATCGCCATTGTCTAACCCAGGGTGGTGTGGAGTGGAAAAACAATGGATTTGGGCCCAGATCTTTTGACTGGGGTGAATGTGTGACATTGATCCACATTCTGTCCATCATTGTTGTGTTTGCAGTTACCGCTCTAAGTGTACTGGGGATGCTCAGACGTGAGTCCCAGACACTCCACAACACTGGAATCAAGCTAGCCGGGCTGATGAGAGGTGTTACCTCGAAACCGGGCCGGTCCTCGGATGCTTGTTTCCGTTCTGGGAAGGACATGGCTTTTGTAGTTCGGACTGGACTGTTCCCATGGGGCAACAGGGTCAGCGCTGATTTGCATATCGCCATTGTCTAACCCAGGGTGGTGTGGAGTGGAAAAACGATGGATTTGGGCCCAGATCTTTTGACTGGGGTGAATGTGTGACATTGATCCACATTCTGTCCATCATTGTTGTGTTTGCAGTTACCGCTCTAAGTGTACTGGGGATGCTCAGACGTGAGTCCCAGACACTCCACACCACTGGAATCAAGCTAGCCGGGCTGATGAGAGGTGTTACCTCGAAACCGGGCCGGTCCTCGGATGCTTGTTTCCGTTCTGGGAAGGACATGGCTTTTGTAGTTCGGACTGGACTGTTCCCATGGGGCAACAGGGTCAGCGCTGATTTGCATATCGCCATTGTCTAACCCAGGGTGGTGTGGAGTGGAAAAACGATGGATTTGGGCCCAGATCTTTTGACTGGGGTGAATGTGTGACATTGATCCACATTCTGTCCATCATTGTTGTGTTTGCAGTTACCGTTCTAAGTGTACTGGGGATGCTCAGACGTGAGTCCCAGACACTCCACACCACTGGAATCAAGCTAGCCGGGCTGATGAGAGGTGTTACCTCGAAACCGGGCCGGTCCTCGGATGCTTGTTTCCGTTCTGGGAAGGACATGGCTTTTGTAGTTCGGACTGGACTGTTCCCATGGGGCAACAGGGTCAGCGCTGATTTGCATATCGCCATTGTCTAACCCAGGGTGGTGTGGAGTGGAAAAACGATGGATTTGGGCCCAGATCTTTTGACTGGGGTGAATGTGTGACATTGATCCACATTCTGTCCATCATTGTTGTGTTTGCAGTTACCGCTCTAAGTGTACTGGGGATGCTCAGACGTGAGTCCCAGACACTCCACACCACTGGAATCAAGCTAGCCGGGCTGATGAGAGGTGTTACCTCGAAACCGGGCCGGTCCTCGGATGCTTGTTTCCGTTCTGGGAAGGACATGGCTTTTGTAGTTCGGACTGGACTGTTCCCATGGGGCAACAAGGTCAGCGCTGATTTGCATATCGCCATTGTCTAACCCAGGGTGGTGTGGAGTGGAAAAACTATGGATTTGGGCCCAGATCTTTTGACTGGGGTGAATGTGTGACATTGATCCACATTCTGTCCATCATTGTTGTGTTTGCAGTTACCGCTCTAAGTGTACTGGGGATGCTCAGACGTGAGTCCCAGACACTCCACACCACTGGAATCAAGCTAGCCGGGCTGATGAGAGGTGTTACCTCGAAACAGGGCCGGTCCTCGGATGCTTGTTTCCGTTCTGGGAAGGACATGGCTTTCGTAGTTCGGACTGGACTGTTCCCATGGGGCAACAGGGTCAGCGCTGATTTGCATATCGCCATTGTCTAACCCAGGGTGGTGTGGAGTGGAAAAACAATGGATTTGGGCCCAGATCTTTTGACTGGGGTGAATGTGTGACATTGATCCACATTCTGTCCATCATTGTTGTGTTTGCAGTTACCGCTCTAAGTGTACTGGGGATGCTCAGACGTGAGTCCCAGACACTCCACACCACTGGAATCAAGCTAGCCGGGCTGATGAGAGGTGTTACCTCGAAACCGGGCCGGTCCTCGGATGCTTGTTTCCGTTCTGGGAAGGACATGGCTTTTGTAGTTCGGACTGGACTGTTCCCATGGGGCAACAGGGTCAGCGCTGATTTGCATATCGCCATTGTCTAACCCAGGGTGGTGTGGAGTGGAAAAACGATGGATTTGGGCCCAGATCTTTTGACTGGGGTGAATGTGTGACATTGATCCACATTCTGTCCATCATTGTTGTGTTTGCAGTTACCGCTCTAAGTGTACTGGGGATGCTCAGACGTGAGTCCCAGACACTCCACACCACTGGAATCAAGCTAGCCGGGCTGATGAGAGGTGTTACCTCGAAACCGGGCCGGTCCTCGGATGCTTGTTTCCGTTCTGGGAAGGACATGGCTTTTGTAGTTCGGACTGGACTGTTCCCATGGGGCAACAGGGTCAGCGCTGATTTGCATATCGCCATTGTCTAACCCAGGGTGGTGTGGAGTGGAAAAACGATGGATTTGGGCCCAGATCTTTTGACTGGGGTGAATGTGTGACATTGATCCACATTCTGTCCATCATTGTTGTGTTTGCAGTTACCGCTCTAAGTGTACTGGGGATGCTCAGACGTGAGTCCCAGACACTCCACACCACTGGAATCAAGCTAGCCGGGCTGATGAGAGGTGTTACCTCGAAACCGGGCCGGTCCTCGGATGCTTGTTTCCGTTCTGGGAAGGACATGGCTTTTGTAGTTCGGACTGGACTGTTCCCATGGGGCAACAGGGTCAGCGCTGATTTGCATATCGCCATTGTCTAACCCAGGGTGGTGTGGAGTGGAAAAACGATGGATTTGGGCCCAGATCTTTTGACTGGGGTGAATGTGTGACATTGATCCACATTCTGTCCATCATTGTTGTGTTTGCAGTTACCGCTCTAAGTGTACTGGGGATGCTCAGACGTGAGTCCCAGACACTCCACACCACTGGAATCAAGCTAGCCGGGCTGATGAGAGGTGTTACCTCGAAACCGGGCCGGTCCTCGGATGCTTGTTTCCGTTCTGGGAAGGACATGGCTTTTGTAGTTCGGACTGGACTGTTCCCATGGGGCAACAGGGTCAGCGCTGATTTGCATATCGCCATTGTCTAACCCAGGGTGGTGTGGAGTGGAAAAACTATGGATTTGGGCCCAGATCTTTTGACTGGGGTGAATGTGTGACATTGATCCACATTCTGTCCATCATTGTTGTGTTTGCAGTTACCGCTCTAAGTGTACTGGGGATGCTCAGACGTGAGTCCCAGACACTCCACACCACTGGAATCAAGCTAGCCGGGCTGATGAGAGGTGTTACCTCGAAACCGGGCCGGTCCTCGGATGCTTGTTTCCGTTCTGGGAAGGACATGGCTTTTGTAGTTCGGACTGGACTGTTCCCATGGGGCAACAGGGTCAGCGCTGATTTGCATATCGCCATTGTCTAACCCAGGGTGGTGTGGAGTGGAAAAACGATGGATTTGGGCCCAGATCTTTTGACTGGGGTGAATGTGTGACATTGATCCACATTCTGTCCATCATTGTTGTGTTTGCAGTTACCGCTCTAAGTGTACTGGGGATGCTCAGACGTGAGTCCCAGACACTCCACACCACTGGAATCAAGCTAGCCAGGCTGATGAGAGGTGTTACCTCGAAACCGGGCCGGTCCTCGGATGCTTGTTTCCGTTCTGGGAAGGACATGGCTTTTGTAGTTCGGACTGGACTGTTCCCATGGGGCAACAGGGTGGTATATAAATAAATAATACCGGATCTATTTTTGACTGGATATAGTAATAATAGATAGCTCAATAAATAAGAGTCAAGATTCGAGGTAGTAGGAGTTTGCAGGTTTAATACAGCATAAAGGACAGGAACAGGACAACCTGCACAGGAATAGGATGGCAGCGCTGCACGGGGGCAGGATCGGCGTAACTTTTAATAACAGTGCACAAGTATATATACTAAAACAGTTTCATTACAATACATACGATAGGCGGAGCAGTGGGTGGGGTCAGTAACAGTCGCGAAAGATAAGGGTGAAAGTAAGTGTAACAGGAGGCGTGTACATAGACATGTGATGTAAACGTAACAGAATATGTCATAAATGGGGCGGAAACATGGAGGGGGCTACCTAAGGAGCCGGGACCTCTAACCTAGTGGTGCGCGTAAACTGACAATGACGTGTTACTAGGAGAAGCTGGGGGCTATGACTTCTGCGCTAGGAGCAGAGACTGAAGTCTGGAGAGTCAGGGCGACATGTACCTAAACACTATCTAGTATCTGATGTTTAGAGAACATGTTGATATAAACTAAAAGTTATCGGGGTAAAGGCTAACAGACTCTAAGACTGGTGCATGCATTATTCTACATGTAGTGCGTATTGAAGAATATTAAATGACCATAAATACAGTATTTCTCTTACATGGAGACGTAAAGGCTAGACCATGACGGAAACTATTGATGCGATTCAGTAGCTAAGGAATGCAGAGAAGGAGGGCTGGACTGATAACTAGAATCATAACATACTTTTGGCAGACTAGCAGGCAGAGCCAGGCCGAGCCGGGCACTGTGAGACAGGAAGTAAGTGAAGGGTCAGGAATACAGGTGGGGGCTGTATCGCTCCTCAGCGAGGGCTCAGGAGACAGGAGCTGAATCTGGTGTCCGGGCCCTTTTGAGGCCTAGAAACGGGGACTTTTCAATGAAATAACGTGCACACTGAGAAACATGGCAACGTAACTTTACATAGGCCTGATACTCGTAGCTTTCACGAGAACTGGAAACTGGCATACTAGAGATGGACACAACTGTAATTGCGTCTTTAATCAAACATGGGGAATACATATGCATATTAATCATGCACACATAGTATAGGATGGGGAACACGTAGGGACACAGAACATGGCAAAATTTACTTTTCCACATTCCCTCCTTGTCACTACGTTTCCATCAGGAAACATCAATATTCATGATACCATCTATTATTTCATACAGTATCATTTGCTCGTCTCGAATTTTCTTGGAACTGGATTTAGAACGGGACTCGGGACTAGGAATACAAGAGGTAGCACAAATGCCGCAAATCGCAGGGCCACATTGTATACAGAGGCAGCAACTGAATATGATCGCTACTGCAATACCTAGAAAGGACAACACTTTCCATCCCCAGGCGGAAATTATATTCCAGAACCAACCGGACCATGTCCAGGTGCCTGGATTTTGGTGTAACAGATGGGCAATTTTATGGAGTCTGGTTATAGCTGAATAAACAGACGGCGCGTTATTAGGAATGAAAATGCAGCAACTAGATCCGATGACTCTACATGCCCCGCCCCTATCGGCCAGTATGACGTCAAGGACGAGACGATTCTGGAGCACGACAATTCTCATAAAAGATTGCTCTTCGGTTAAGTTACCTAGAGCAGAGGTAGTCTCAATCACTACTGCTTCAAGTGTTCTGGTTAATCTACGTATCAGCTTACTATTCACGACAGTACCTAAGTAGGGAAAGACACCTTTATTGATATCTATGTATTGCTCTAGAGCAGTTTCAGTATAATCAACAATCGGGAGGTCTCTCTTGTGTCTAGTATGTACTAGGTGGGAGTTCCTATGATAGTCAGGTGGGGCTAGAAAAACTGGTGGCAGTAGGAATGCAATGTAACAGGTTCCCTCCCAATCGAGGGGCAGACGAACATATGCGGTCTGACCACAAACAAAATAGGAATGACGTGAAGCTTTGAAAATAGATTTCCCACTGTCACTATACTTGACAATAGTAGTACAATCACTATGTCCTACATGTACGGAACCATTATTTCTGACACATAATTCACCTTTGACTGGTAATACTGACATAGCAGGTAAGTCTGGAGTAGTATCAGACTGAACATTCAGGACCATGAAATTCGAAGAATAATTACCCAAATTATAAACTTCATTTTCTAGATCTAACCCTGTTCTGTGGGGAAGACCTTGCTTGTCTGGAGAACATGTACTGTTCAGAAAGGACATATCATTTGAGGATGACGTTAACGTGAACCATGCTCCACATGAACCGTTATGTGAAAATGGATAAGGAAACAGTGGCAGAACTCCCTTCGGTGTCTGGAAAGGGGGGAGTTGACCACACACCCAACAATTAGTGGCATTGCTGGTCTGGTGTGAATAATGTAACATGCGGATAAAGGAATTATTTCGCATAGCAAGACGATAAGATAGTTCATGAGGAGGCAGATCACTAAACGTATGCTCTACTGTAGTATTAGAAGACTTATTTACATGAGAAACTGGAAAACATAAATGCAATGCATAACTCGTGCAGGTAATCATAAGGCTGAGATATAGCAGAAAACATAAAATAATAATGCAACTTTTAGAGTTCTCACTAACTCTCTCTCTATGGGGGTCTATTATATACATGTCAGAAACCGGTCTAACCGTTTCACCTAGGGGAGGACTTAGACAATCAAACTGGCTGACTTATTTTACTAGACCTTAATTTCAATTTATACTCCTGCTGCGGAGTTTTCTCTAACAGGGAGGAATTAATGTCTTTTGCGGGACAGTCCTTAAGAATAGTACTTTGGCAGTCTTTAAAATCCTCGGAAATGTTCTTGGAAACAGTCTTTAGTCCATAAAACTTCTTTACATGCGACAAATGCACCCAGCCCTTCCTGCCTTCCAGTTTGACGGCAGTACGGGTGGCCAGGAGGACTTGCTTGGGCTCCTTCCAGCGGGGCTCCAGCGGACTTGAACGATCAAAGTTCCTTACGAGAACCAGACTTCCGGGAACGATTTCATGCGGTGCCACCTCGGTATTGTCTGGAAATGCGGCGGCAACCTGTGAACGACAAGAGTGTAGGGCAGACATCAAGGAAGCTAGGTAATCTGTCAGCATATTACTTGAAACATCTGTAATACTTCGGGGTCTAGGTGTACCCCACATATTAGGGGGGCGGCCGAATACGACCTCGTACGGGGACAGACCTGATCTGGAATGTGCGACCATGCGCATATAAAACAGAGCGACTGGCAGAGCAACTAACCAGTCTACACCTTTTTCTTGACAGACTTTAGCAATGCGTATTTTCAGGGTCTGGTTATGTCTCTCTACTAGACCGGCTGCTTCAGGATGGCGTACACAATGGAACTTCCACTGGTATCCTAACAACAGGGAAACGTGTTTCATCAGTTCAGATGAGAATGGCTGGCCGTTATCAGAATATACGACCCTAGGGAGTCCATAGCGGGGGAAGAATTCACGAACCAACTGCTTGGCAGTGGTCGCAGCTGTGTAATCTGGGACTGGATATGCTTCTGTCCACCTGGACAAAGCGCATACAACTACAAGGACATACTTGAAACCTCGACATCGCTCCATCTGAATATAATCCATCTGGAGGACTTCAAAAGGGTGGTCAGGGGGCTGGAAACCACCTTGTTCCACCGGGACACTTTTACCTGGATTAAACTGGCAACATATCATACAGGTACGGACTTTCTGCTTGGCTGCAGCTCGTAAATGCTTGTTAAACCAAATGTTCTGGATACTGTCAAACATAGCTTTTTCTCCTAAATGTGCTGGACTATGTGCGGTATTGATGATGACTTGAACCATAGAGTCGGGGAGAAACCATGTGGCTTTTCCCTTCGTTACCCATCCCTGATCTGTCTGGACTCCTCCTTGTTCGGACCATTTCTTGATTTCATCGGGAGTAGCATGTAACTGGATATCTATGACATCTTGAGTAGGGTCCTTAACTGTCATACAAGTAGTCGGATCTGGAGTATGTGTCTGTGTCGGATTAACTGACATGTCTGGAGTCTGTGCTGTAAGCTTGGCTGTTCGATCTGCTAGATCATTACCTTGGGAAACAATGTCTGTAACTTTCGTATGTGCTTTGCATTTCATGATAGCAATAGATGTTGGTAAATGTATGGCATCTAACAGAGCTTGAATAAGGAGACCATGCTGAATCTTGGTTCCATGAGAAGTCATGAAACCTCTCTCCTGCCAGAGCACTCCGAAGTCGTGTACAACTCCGAATGCGTAGCGTGAATCTGTGTAAACATTAACTTTCAGGTTCTTGGCGTGTATGCAGGCTTGGGTCAGAGCAACTAGCTCTGCTGCTTGAGCAGACAGGGTGTCAATACGGTGTGTTTCTATAACTTCAGTGTCAGTAGTCACTGCATACGCGGCTACTAGTTCTCCTGTACTTGTTCTCATACATGAACCATCCACATAAAGTGTCAGGTCAGGATCTGGTAATGGAATATCTGTCAGATCTTGTCTTGGCTTAGTCATAGTATTAACTACTTCCACACAGTCGTGTGTAGCAGGATTCGAAATAACTGACGGCAACAGTGTAGCAGGATTTAGAACGTTGCAGCGTCTGATTTCTATGTGTGGCTGGAACAGTGTCAATTCATAACCTGTTAAACGTGCAATTGTCAAGTGCTGGGTCTGTGTTCGGTTTAAAAGAACTTCCACGGAGTGTGGAACTTGTACTGTCAAGGAATGACCTAATACTATGGAATCACTTTGTCTGATAGCTAGTGCTGTGGCTGCAACTGACTTGAGGCACGCAGGCAGAGCCTGGGCTACTGTATCTAATGTGCTCGAAAAATAAGCACAGGGCTTGTATTGTCCTGCTTGATCTTGCGTGAGAACAGATAATGCTGTACCATCACGTTCTGTAACAAAAAGTGTAAAAGGCTTACTGTAGTTCGGTGTTGCTAGAACAGGAGCTTGACATAGAGCTTTCTTTAACTCATTGAAACTAAGTGTATGTTCAGATGTCCAAGGGAGGACAGTCGATACGGCTGCCTCCTGTGTCGTTAACTGTATCAGTGGCTTGGCTAGAAATGCATACTGAGGAATCCATTGTCTGCAATAAGAAGTAAGGCCGATAAAAGCACGTACCTCCTTCTGGGTCTTGGGCTGAGGAAGACTCGCTATTAACTGGATACGGTCTGGTGTCAACTGCCTACCCCACTTGGACAGTAAGTGGCCTAAGTAGATCACTTGCTGGACACAGAATTGAAGCTTTGAAGGGGACACCTTGTGCCCCATCTCGGCAAGGAAATACAGAACTGTAAGTGACGCTCGCTCGCAAGCACGTTCAGAACGGGCTGTGATCAGTAGATCATCGACATACTGGAGCAGGGCAGTGTCAGCTGGCATGTGAATGTTGTCTAGTTGTCTCTTAAGTGCTTGACTATAAATACTAGGGCTTTCTGTGAAACCTTGAGGAGCTCGTGTGAATTTATAGCTCCTTCCATTTAAACAAAAACCGAAAAGGTACTGGCTGTCTGGATGAATTGGAACACTGAAAAACGCGTTCTTGAGGTCTATGACTGTAAAAAATGAGGCTTCGGAATCAATGGCTGTCAATAGGGATGAAATATCTGGAACAACTGGGTACTGGGGAATAATACATTTATTGAGTTCTCGAAGGTCAATCACTAATCGATATATTGGGGGTGCATTTGGATCAGTACGTTTCATGACTGGAATGATCGGAGAATTACATACATTGGAGTCAGTTTCTACAACTACTCCCTGAGCCATGAGCTCGTCAATAATTTTAGATAAGGCTGCTACAGCCTCAGGTGGCAACCTATACTGTCTGATTCGTGGCAGGACTATACCTTGCTTGAGAGTCACACGATGGGGTGTGATTTGCATGAAGCCAACGTCAGTTGGACCTCGCGCCCATAGATGCTGCGGAACATTAGACAATCTTGGATCAAAATCTCGTAATACATAGTGACCCTTGAAGTCACGTAAAAACAAACGTATTCCCTCTGGGGAACAGCAAATAACTGCACCTAATTCTTTCAGTGTCTTAATGCCTAACAGATTTTCTGGACATGATTTCGTAAGTAATAGATCAGTAGTGCGGGACAATGGACCTACTTCTAGAGTAACTGGCTTTGAAATCTCGTTTACAATAGGCTTTCCTGAAAATCCAAGGGAAACATTTCTAGAGCCTGAGAGCGGAGCCCCTGGAACTTCGGCGTGACTTATGGTAGTCCTACTTGCCCCTGTATCAATCAGAAACTTTCTGTCTTTCCCTAGTACTTGACTATGAATATAGGGACCTTCTTGATCTACAGGAATCTCGATGAGAGGCAAGCCTACCTCCCTCTCTAGGCTGTTTCATGAGTACTGTTGGTACTCTGGATACTCAGACTGGGCATACTGGTACATTTGCTGTGTAACATGCTGGGTTGCAGCAATAGGCTGCGGTGCTGGAACTGTCTGTTGTGCGTTCTGTGGCTGAGAAGTCTGTGAAACTTGTTCTTGTCTAGGCGGACGTGGTCTTTCTTTAGTTTTACCAGTGGCTATATTATGTTTCAGAACTGCACACTCGTTTATGAAATGACCTGGCTGTTTACAATAATTGCATGTCCCTTTAACGGGAGCTGCAGGGTGCCTGGCTTGATTCGGACCCTTCTTCTGACTGTCTTGAGGAATAGATTGTGCAACTAGTACTTTCATTTTCGTGTCTTTCATACGTCTTCTCTCGTGTTCTTGCTCTTCTCTGATTCTATTCTGGTGGTACTGGAGCATCTGTAACATCTGGGACGGGGTACTAGCTTGCCATGTACTTTCGACTTTCAAAACTCGATTCTTAACTTGTGGACTTGAATTCTCGACTAATTTAGTAACAAAAAGATGAGGGTATGACTCGCTACTCGTCTTCAAGCCACTGTTTATTATGAAACATTTTTCAAATCTAGAATAAAAATCACTAGTGTCTTCGTCTTGTTTCTGTTTACAGGCTGAGATTGCATCCCAGTCTTCCTTTTTAGTGGCTAACAATCTGGGCAAAACTTGTATTAACAGTTCTGGTAATTCTTTACATTTCTCTCCAAGACCGGTACCTGGTACTCGTATCTTATCTTCAGCTTCTAGAACTGCCCAATCGATCTTTTTCTCTCCCACCTCCCATTCTTTTTCCTTGAGTTTTTCGTATATGCCCGCAGGCAACAGGACTTTTAACATTTTAATAATATCTGGATACGTATATTCTCCCATACGGAGCATGTCCTTTAATTCTCGGTGGAACCCTGCTGGATCTTTGTCATGACAAGGAATTAATTTCTTCATCTCTAAGAGTTCCATCTTTGTAATCGGGGTGTAAACAAATACTCGTTGCATTTCACCATCTGCTGTCCTGACTGGGTGTACTTCTCGTAACGGATTCTGTCTATCTATGTAAAACGGTTTACTTTCTGGAGGTGAGACATGAACAAAATGCGGGTTCAAAAACATACTATATTTGTGGCGCTGTTCTAGAATGACACTAATTAAATCGGTACCTAAACCTTTCCATCTATACTGGAGTAACTCGTTCAGGACATCATGTAACGGACCTGGATCAGAATGTTGACCCTCATATAATGTAATGAGGTGCTGGATCATATACATACCCACCAGTCGCTGCTCGGCTGGGGGCAGTTTCAGAAACATTTGTGCCACTATTTCGTCTGGAAAAGTGGTAGAATCAGTAACCCATCGGACTGCTGATCGGGCTAGTTCTTGTTCATGCATAGTACTTAACTCACTATAACCGATTCGTGATTTCAAAATGTGATCGGTAGCTTGAAATACTTGTTCTAGAGAGCCTTGTTCTGGTGCTGGAAGATGAAAGACTTTCTTGTGTTCCAGGCGTGAATGGCGGTCTGGAAATCTAGATTTTCCTACATACGCTATTCTGGCGGGATTCTCGTCGTCTACCTCTTCAGTATAAGAGTCATTCTCTTTCTCGCTTACTTGTGCTGTTTTACGTTGTTCGTGTAACCTTATTATTTCCTTACGAATTTTCTTGTACATACTCTCTATACTACTGATGGTTCTGTGCTTACCCTCGGCTATATTATCACTCCACCTTGTCAGGGTTCTCATTTCGGCCGGATCTTTGGTCGGATAATCTTGTTCCCTTATTAAACAATTATTCAGAAACTTTAATATCATGAGCTGGATCTCAGCTTTCCTTTGAGACATGGCTTCGCCAATACTTTCTGGATCATCCCCTGTACGGATAAAACGATATATTCTGTCTAGATCTTCTTTCATGTCCGGTAGGGTGTCCAAATACCCGGTCACCCGTCTTACACGTATGGAGTATATAACCGTACTATCATCGCCTGTGACTGGATCATAGCGGCATTCAGTAAGAGCTCGTCGGATTTCTGCAACGGACTTATATTTGGGCGTACGCTGTAACGCACGTTCATGTAACTCGACTAACGTTACACGTTGGTGTGGCGGCGGGGTACCAGGAGGACCTCCTCCTGCGGCCCCTATACTGGAGTCATCGACTGATACTCTTCGTGCTGGCAGAGTGACTGATGTGGCGGGAAGTTGTACTACGGGCTGGACCGGGGGTACCGTAGCAGGTACTGCAAAAGGTGCCCCGGTGTCTGGAGGAGCAGGGATTACATGATTTACAGGAACTGGCGGAACAGGATTTGCATATTCTGGGACTGTGTCGTCCAAATAGGACGAAATAAAAATGTCAGCTGCGGTCGGTTTGTGACGTAGCTTGGTCGGAACTAAGGGTGGCGGAAAATTACTGGATGCCTCCGGGGTTGCTTTTGGCAAGCCCTCGGCAAGAAGAGGATACATACCCTTAATAAGGGCATTCCTCTGTCTGTCTGACTGTTCGGTTCTAACTCGTTCACCTATCTCGATTAGTTCCCTTTCTTGGGCTCGTTCTAAGGATTCTCTACTTAACTCTGACTTTCTGATTTCTTTTTCGGTTCTTTTATGAGATTCTTTGCGCCATAACTCGATGGCATCTTTCTGTGACTGTCTGGCTTTCTTTTTCCATAATGCTTCTTCTACTCGCATGATGCACTCGGCATCCCACGTACCTGATACGGGCCATCTATACTTTTCTTCTAACTCTTTGGTGTACTCCACCCATAAATCTAGATATAATATGGCACTTATGCCATGCTTCTGATACATAAAATGACCTGGACTGTCCCTAGGCGGGACAGGAACTGCTTCTTCTAACAGACCTTTTCTAGTTCTTAACTGACGTAGTTTGGAAAACAAAGGCATGACTGAACTGTAATCTAGACACAATACAATACACAATGAACACGATAATTACACCACTTTCATACCACGACATAAAAATACATGAATGACATTTTAAAATAACAGTCTTGACAAAATACTACCTGGAATACTGAAAACAGAATACATGAATTTTCTCGAGAACAGAACTGACTAGAACAGAGACTAGATGCACTGCTGAAACAGTACGAAACTTACCGGTCTCATAAAGAGACACGTCAGGACCCGCATCCACCGGAGTGGACACTTCGTGTTGGGTCTGTGTACCACCAAACCCACGGACCAGAGTCAATTAGATTGACCCTGTCTAGATACTACCCCAGCAACGGTACTCACCGGGCAGCAAGAACGGAAGGCCTCGGACTGGACTGGACTGCTTCGACGCCGGACGGACGAACTTCGGACTTCTGTTACGGGTGGGCCTCCGGATACCTCGGACCTTGGACTCTCGGCTTGGGCTCTGGTCGGGACTCGCCGCGTTCCTCCACCGCCTCGTCTGGATGCTGGACCGCAACCTCCGTCTCCTCCGTGGGCCTAAGGGATACTTGAAGCAGAAATATCTGCACGTGCACGGTATGGTTCCGTCACGGCTGCAGAGGATCAGGGGGCTTGCGTGGCTTCACCGGCGCGTGGGGAAAGGGCAAGTCCCTGTTCGGGCGCCATTATGTGGTATATAAATAAATAATACCGGATCTATTTTTGACTGGATATAGTAATAATAGATAGCTCAATAAATAAGAGTCAAGATTCGAGGTAGTAGGAGTTTGCAGGTTTAATACAGCATAAAGGACAGGAACAGGACAACCTGCACAGGAATAGGATGGCAGCGCTGCACGGGGGCAGGATCGGCGTAACTTTTAATAACAGTGCACAAGTATATATACTAAAACAGTTTCATTACAATACATACGATAGGCGGAGCAGTGGGTGGGGTCAGTAACAGTCGCGAAAGATAAGGGTGAAAGTAAGTGTAACAGGAGGCGTGTACATAGACATGTGATGTAAACGTAACAGAATATGTCATAAATGGGGCGGAAACATGGAGGGGGCTACCTAAGGAGCCGGGACCTCTAACCTAGTGGTGCGCGTAAACTGACAATGACGTGTTACTAGGAGAAGCTGGGGGCTATGACTTCTGCGCTAGGAGCAGAGACTGAAGTCTGGAGAGTCAGGGCGACATGTACCTAAACACTATCTAGTATCTGATGTTTAGAGAACATGTTGATATAAACTAAAAGTTATCGGGGTAAAGGCTAACAGACTCTAAGACTGGTGCATGCATTATTCTACATGTAGTGCGTATTGAAGAATATTAAATGACCATAAATACAGTATTTCTCTTACATGGAGACGTAAAGGCTAGACCATGACGGAAACTATTGATGAGATTCAGTAGCTAAGGAATGCAGAGAAGGAGGGCTGGACTGATAACTAGAATCATAACATACTTTTGGCAGACTAGCAGGCAGAGCCAGGCCGAGCCGGGCACTGTGAGACAGGAAGTAAGTGAAGGGTCAGGAATACAGGTGGGGGCTGTATCGCTCCTCAGCGAGGGCTCAGGAGACAGGAGCTGAATCTGGTGTCCGGGCCCTTTTGAGGCCTAGAAACGGGGACTTTTCAATGAAATAACGTGCACACTGAGAAACGTGGCAACGTAACTTTACATAGGCCTGATACTCGTAGCTTTCACGAGAACTGGAAACTGGCATACTAGAGATGGACACAACTGTAATTGCGTCTTTAATCAAACATGGGGAATACATATGCATATTAATCATGCACACATAGTATAGGATGGGGAACACGTAGGGACACAGAACATGGCAAAATTTACTTTTCCACAAGCGCTGATTTGCATATCGCCATTGTCTAACCCAGGGTGGTGTGGAGTGGAAAAACGATGGATTTGGGCCCAGATCTTTTGACTGGGGTGAATGTGTGACATTGATCCACATTCTGTCCATCATTGTTGTGTTTGCAGTTACCGCTCTAAGTGTACTGGGGATGCTCAGACGTGAGTCCCAGACACTCCACACCACTGGAATCAAGCTAGCCGGGCTGATGAGAGGTGTTACCTCGAAACCGGGCCGGTCCTCGGATGCTTTTTTCCGTTCTGGGAAGGACATGGCTTTTGTAGTTCGGACTGGACTGCTCCCATGGGGCAACAGGGTCAGCGCTGATTTGCATATCGCCATTGTCTAACCCAGGGTGGTGTGGAGTGGAGTGGAAAAACGATGGATTTGGGCCCAGATCTTTTGACTGGGGTGAATGTGTGACATTGATCCACATTCTGTCCATCATTGTTGTGTTTGCAGTTACCGCTCTAAGTGTACTGGGGATGCTCAGACGTGAGTCCCAGACACTCCACACCACTGGAATCAAGCTAGCCGGGCTGAAGAGAGGTGTTACCTCGAAACCGGGCAGGTCCTCGGATGCTTGTTTCCGTTCTGGGAAGGACATGGCTTTTGTAGTTCGGACTGGACTGTTCCCATGGGGCAACAAGGTCAGCGCTGATTTGCATATCGCCATTGTCTAACCCAGGGTGGTGTGGAGTGGAAAAACTATGGATTTGGGCCCAGATCTTTTGACTGGGGTGAATGTGTGACATTGATCCACATTCTGTCCATCATTGTTGTGTTTGCAGTTACCGCTCTAAGTGTACTGGGGATGCTCAGACGTGAGTCCCAGACACTCCACACCACTGGAATCAAGCTAGCCGGGCTGATGAGAGGTGTTACCTCGAAACCGGGCCGGTCCTCGGATGCTTGTTTCCGTTCTGGGAAGGACATGGCTTTTGTAGTTCGGACTGGACTGTTCCCATGGGGCAACAGGGTCAGCGCTGATTTGCATATCGCCATTGTCTAACCCAGGGTGGTGTGGAGTGGAAAAACGATGGATTTGGGCCCAGATCTTTTGACTGGGGTGAATGTGTGACATTGATCCACATTCTGTCCATCATTGTTGTGTTTGCAGTTACCGCTCTAAGTGTACTGGGGATGCTCAGACGTGAGTCCCAGACACTCCACACCACTGGAATCAAGCTAGCCGGGCTGATGAGAGGTGTTACCTCGAAACCGGCCCGGTCCTCGGATGCTTGTTTCCGTTCTGGGAAGGACATGGCTTTTGTAGTTCGGACTGGACTGTTCCCATGGGGCAACAGGGTCAGCGCTGATTTGCATATCGCCATTGTCTAACCCAGGGTGGTGTGGAGTGGAAAAACGATGGATTTGGGCCCAGATCTTTTGACTGGGGTGAATGTGTGACATTGATCCACATTCTGTCCATCATTGTTGTGTTTGCAGTTACCGCTCTAAGTGTACTGGGGATGCTCAGACGTGAGTCCCAGACACTCCACACCACTGGAATCAAGCTAGCCGGGCTGATGAGAGGTGTTACCTCGAAACCGGGCCGGTCCTCGGATGCTTGTTTCCGTTCTGGGAAGGACATGGCTTTTGTAGTTCGGACTGGACTGTTCCCATGGGGCAACAGGGTCAGCGCTGATTTGCATATCGCCATTGTCTAACCCAGGGTGGCGTGGAGTGGAAAAACGATGGATTTGGGCCCAGATCTTTTGACTGGGGTGAATGTGTGACATTGATCCACATTCTGTCCATCATTGTTGTGTTTGCAGTTACCGCTCTAAGTGTACTGGGGATGCTCAGACGTGAGTCCCAGACACTCCACACCACTGGAATCAAGCTAGCCGGGCTGATGAGAGGTGTTACCTCGAAACCGGGCCGGTCCTCGGATGCTTGTTTCCGTTCTGGGAAGGACATGGCTTTTGTAGTTCGGACTGGACTGTTCCCATGGGGCAACAGGGTCAGCGCTGATTTGCATATCGCCATTGTCTAACCCAGGGTGGTGTGGAGTGGAAAAACGATGGATTTGGGCCCAGATCTTTTGACTGGGGTGAATGTGTGACATTGATCCACATTCTGTCCATCATTGTTGTGTTTGCAGTTACCACTCTAAGTGTACTGGGGATGCTCAGACGTGAGTCCCAGACACTCCACACCACTGGAATCAAGCTAGCCGGGCTGATGAGAGGTGTTACCTCGAAACCGGGCCGGTCCTCGGATGCTTGTTTCCGTTCTGGGAAGGACATGGCTTTTGTAGTTCGGACTGGACTGTTCCCATGGGGCAACAGGGTCAGCGCTGATTTGCATATCGCCATTGTCTAACCCAGGGTGGTGTGGAGTGGAAAAACGATGGATTTGGGCCCAGATCTTTTGACTGGGGTGAATGTGTGACATTGATCCACATTCTGTCCATCATTGTTGTGTTTGCAGTTACCGCTCTAAGTGTACTGGGGATGCTCAGACGTGAGTCCCAGACACTCCACACCACTGGAATCAAGCTAGCCGGGCTGATGAGAGGTGTTACCTCGAAACCGGGCCGGTCCTCGGATGCTTGTTTCCGTTCTGGGAAGGACATGGCTTTTGTAGTTCGGACTGGACTGCTGCCATGGGGCAACAGGGTCAGCGCTGATTTGCATATCGCCATTGTCTAACCCAGGGTGGTGTGGAGTGGAAAAACGATGGATTTGGGCCCAGATCTTTTGACTGGGGTGAATGTGTGACATTGATCCACATTCTGTCCATCATTGTTGTGTTTGCAGTTACCGCTCTAAGTGTACTGGGGATGCTCAGACGTGAGTCCCAGACACTCCACACCACTGGAATCAAGCTAGCCGGGCTGATGAGAGGTGTTACCTCGAAACCGGGCTGGTCCTCGGATGCTTGTTTCCGTTCTGGGAAGGACATGGCTTTTGTAGTTCGGACTGGACTGTTCCCATGGGGCAACAAGGTCAGCGCTGATTTGCATATCGCCATTGTCTAACCCAGGGTGGTGTGGAGTGGAAAAACTATGGATTTGGGCCCAGATCTTTTGACTGGGGTGAATGTGTGACATTGATCCACATTCTGTCCATCATTGTTGTGTTTGCAGTTACCGCTCTAAGTGTACTGGGGATGCTCAGACGTGAGTCCCAGACACTCCACACCACTGGAATCAAGCTAGCCGGGCTGATGAGAGGTGTTACCTCGAAACCGGGCCGGTCATCGGATGCTTGTTTCCGTTCTGGGAAGGACATGGCTTTTGTAGTTCGGACTGGACTGTTCCCATGGGGCAACAGGGTCAGCGCTGATTTGCATATCGCCATTGTCTAACCCAGGGTGGTGTGGAGTGGAAAAACGATGGATTTGGGCCCAGATCTTTTGACTGGGGTGAATGTGTGACATTGATCCACATTCTGTCCATCATTGTTGTGTTTGCAGTTACCGCTCTAAGTGTACTGGGGATGCTCAGACGTGAGTCCCAGACACTCCACACCACTGGAATCAAGCTAGCCGGGCTGATGAGAGGTGTTACCTCGAAACCGGGCCGGTCCTCGGATGCTTGTTTCCGTTCTGGGAAGGACATGGCTTTTGTAGTTCGGACTGGACTGTTCCCATGGGGCAACAGGGTCAGCGCTGATTTGCATATCGCCATTGTCTAACCCAGGGTGGTGTGGAGTGGAAAAACGATGGATTTGGGCCCAGATCTTTTGACTGGGGTGAATGTGTGGCATTGATCCACATTCTGTCCATCATTGTTGTGTTTGCAGTTACCGCTCTAAGTGTACTGGGGATGCTCAGACGTGAGTCCCAGACACTCCACACCACTGGAATCAAGCTAGCCGGGCTGATGAGAGGTGTTACCTCGAAACCGGGCCGGTCCTCGGATGCTTGTTTCCGTTCTGGGAAGGACATGGCTTTTGTAGTTCGGACTGGACTGTTCCCATGGGGCAACAGGGTCAGCGCTGATTTGCATATCGCCATTGTCTAACCCAGGGTGGTGTGGAGTGGAAAAACGATGGATTTGGGCCCAGATGTTTTGACTGGGGTGAATGTGTGACATTGATCCACATTCTGTCCATCATTGTTGTGTTTGCAGTTACCGCTCTAAGTGTACTGGGGATGCTCAGACGTGAGTCCCAGACACTCCACACCACTGGAATCAAGCTAGCCGGGCTGATGAGAGGTGTTACCTCGAAACCGGGCCGGTCCTCGGATGCCCTTTTCCGTTCTGGGAAGGACATGGCTTTTGTAGTTCGGACTGGACTGTTCCCATGGGGCAACAGGGTCAGCGCTGATTTGCATATCGCCATTGTCTAACCCAGGGTGGTGTGGAGTGGAAAAACGATGGATTTGGGCCCAGATCTTTTGACTGGGGTGAATGTGTGACATTGATCCACATTCTGTCCATCATTGTTGTGTTTGCAGTTACCACTCTAAGTGTACTGGGGATGCTCAGACGTGAGTCCCAGACACTCCACACCACTGGAATCAAGCTAGCCGGGCTGATGAGAGGTGTTACCTCGAAACCGGGCCGGTCCTCGGATGCTTGTTTCCGTTCTGGGAAGGACATGGCTTTTGTAGTTCGGACTGGACTGTTCCCATGGGGCAACAGGGTCAGCGCTGATTTGCATATCGCCATTGTCTAACCCAGGGTGGTGTGGAGTGGAAAAACGATGGATTTGGGCCCAGATCTTTTGACTGGGGTGAATGTGTGACATTGATCCACATTCTGTCCATCATTGTTGTGTTTGCAGTTACCGCTCTAAGTGTACTGGGGATGCTCAGACGTGAGTCCCAGACACTCCACACCACTGGAATCAAGCTAGCCGGGCTGATGAGAGGTGTTACCTCGAAACCGGGCTGGTCCTCGGATGCTTGTTTCCGTTCTGGGAAGGACATGGCTTTTGTAGTTCGGACTGGACTGTTCCCATGGGGCAACAGGGTCAGCGCTGATTTGCATATCGCCATTGTCTAACCCAGGGTGGTGTGGAGTGGAAAAACGATGGATTTGGGCCCAGATCTTTTGACTGGGGTGAATGTGTGACATTGATCCACATTCTGTCCATCATTGTTGTGTTTGCAGTTACCGCTCTAAGTGTACTGGGGATGCTCAGACGTGAGTCCCAGACACTCCACACCACTGGAATCAAGCTAGCCGGGCTGATGAGAGGTGTTACCTCGAAACCGGGCCGGTCCTCGGATGCTTGTTTCCGTTCTGGGAAGGACATGGCTTTTGTAGTTCGGACTGGACTGTTCCCATGGGGCAACAGGGTCAGCACTGATTTGCATATCGCCATTGTCTAACCCAGGGTGGTGTGGAGTGGAAAAACTATGGATTTGGGCCCAGATCTTTTGACTGGGGTGAATGTGTGACATTGATCCACATTCTGTCCATCATTGTTGTGTTTGCAGTTACCGCTCTAAGTGTACTGGGGATGCTCAGACGTGAGTCCCAGACACTCCACACCACTGGAATCAAGCTAGCCGGGCTGATGAGAGGTGTTACCTCGAAACAGGGCCGGTCCTCGGATGCTTGTTTCCGTTCTGGGAAGGACATGGCTTTTGTAGTTCGGACTGGACTGTTCCCATGGGGCAACAGGGTCAGCGCTGATTTGCATATCGCCATTGTCTAACCCAGGGTGGTGTGGAGTGGAAAAACGATGGATTTGGGCCCAGATCTTTTGACTGGGGTGAATGTGTGACATTGATCCACATTCTGTCCATCATTGTTGTGTTTGCAGTTACCGCTCTAAGTGTACTGGGGATGCTCAGACGTGAGTCCCAGACACTCCACACCACTGGAATCAAGCTAGCCGGGCTGATGAGAGGTGTTACCTCGAAACCGGGCCGGTCCTCGGATGCTTGTTTCCGTTCTGGGAAGGACATGGCTTTTGTAGTTCGGACTGGACTGTTCCCATGGGGCAACAGGGTCAGCGCTGATTTGCATATCGCCATTGTCTAACCCAGGGTGGTGTGGAGTGGAAAAACGATGGATTTGGGCCCAGATCTTTTGACTGGGGTGAATGTGTGACATTGATCCACATTCTGTCCATCATTGTTGTGTTTGCAGTTACCGCTCTAAGTGTACTGGGGATGCTCAGACGTGAGTCCCAGACACTCCACACCACTGGAATCAAGCTAGCCGGGCTGATGGGAGGTGTTACCTCGAAACCGGGCCGGTCCTCGGATGCTTGTTTCCGTTCTGGGAAGGACATGGCTTTTGTAGTTCGGACTGGACTGTTCCCATGGGGCAACAGGGTCAGCGCTGATTTGCATATCGCCATTGTCTAACCCAGGGTGGTGTGGAGTGGAAAAACGATGGATTTGGGCCCAGATCTTTTGACTGGGGTGAATGTGTGACATTGATCCACATTCTGTCCATCATTGTTGTGTTTGCAGTTACCGCTCTAAGTGTACTGGGGATGCTCAGACGTGAGTCCCAGACACTCCACACCACTGGAATCAAGCTAGCCGGGCTGATGGGAGGTGTTACCTCGAAACCGGGCCGGTCCTCGGATGCTTGTTTCCGTTCTGGGAAGGACATGGCTTTTGTAGTTCGGACTGGACTGTTCCCATGGGGCAACAGGGTCAGCGCTGATTTGCATATCGCCATTATCTAACCCAGGGTGGTGTGGAGTGGAAAAACGATGGATTTGGGCCCAGATCTTTTGACTGGGGTGAATGTGTGACATTGATCCACATTCTGTCCATCATTGTTGTGTTTGCAGTTACCGCTCTAAGTGTACTGGGGATGCTCAGACGTGAGTCCCAGACACTCCACACCACTGGAATCAAGCTAGCCGGGCTGATGAGAGGTGTTACCTCGAAACCGAGCCGGTCCTCGGATGCTTGTTTCCGTTCTGGGAAGGACATGGCTTTTGTAGTTAGGACTGGACTGTTCCCATGGGGCAACAGGGTCAGCGCTGATTTGCATATCGCCATTGTCTAACCCAGGGTGGTGTGGAGTGGAGTGGAAAAACGATGGATTTGGGCCCAGATCTTTTGACTGGGGTGAATGTGTGACATTGATCCACATTCTGTCCATCATTGTTGTGTTTGCAGTTACCGCTCTAAGTGTACAGGGGATGCTCAGACATGAGTCCCAGACACTCCACACCACTGGAATCAAGCTAGCCGGGCTGATGAGAGGTGTTACCTCGAAACCGGGCCGGTCCTCGGATGCTTGTTTCGGTTCTGGGAAGGACATGGCTTTTGTAGTTCGGACTGGACTGTTCCCATGGGGCAACAGGGTCAGCGCTGATTTGCATATCGCCATTGTCTAACCCAGGGTGGTGTGGAGTGGAAAAACGATGGATTTGGGCCCAGATCTTTTGACTGGGGTGAATGTGTGACATTGATCCACATTCTGTCCATCATTGTTGTGTTTGCAGTTACCGCTCTAAGTGTACTGGGGATGCTCAGACGTGAGTCCCAGACACTCCACACCACTGGAATCAAGCTAGCCGGGCTGATGAGAGGTGTTACCTCGAAACCGGGCCGGTCCTCGGATGCTTGTTTCCGTTCTGGGAAGGACATGGCTTTTGTAGTTCGGACTGGACTGTTCCCATGGGGCAACAGGGTCAGCGCTGATTTGCATATCGCCATTGTCTAACCCAGGGTGGTGTGGAGTGGAAAAACGATGGATTTGGGCCCAGATCTTTTGACTGGGGTGAATGTGTGACATTGATCCACATTCTGTCCATCATTGTTGTGTTTGCAGTTACCGCTCTAAGTGTACTGGGGATGCTCAGACGTGAGTCCCAGACACTCCACACCACTGGAATCAAGCTAGCCAGGCTGATGAGAGGTGTTACCTCGAAACTGGGCCGGTCCTCGGATGCTTGTTTCCGTTCTGGGAAGGACATGGCTTTTGTAGTTCGGACTGGACTGTTCCCATGGGGCAACAGGGTCAGCGCTGATTTGCATATCGCCATTGTCTAACCCAGGGTGGTGTGGAGTGGAAAAACGATGGATTTGGGCCCAGATCTTTTGACTGGGGTGAATGTGTGACATTGATCCACATTCTGTCCATCATTGTTGTGTTTGCAGTTACCGCTCTAAGTGTACTGGGGATGCTCAGACGTGAGTCCCAGACACTCCACACCACTGGAATCAAGCTAGCCGGGCTGATGAGAGGTGTTACCTCGAAACCGGGCCGGTCCTCGGATGCTTGTTTCCGTTCTGGGAAGGACATGGCTTTTGTAGTTCGGACTGGACTGTTCCCATGGGGCAACAGGGTCAGCGCTGATTTGCATATCGCCATTGTCTAACCCAGGGTGGTGTGGAGTGGAAAAACGATGGATTTGGGCCCAGATCTTTTGACTGGGGTGAATGTGTGACATTGATCCACATTCTGTCCATCATTGTTGTGTTTGCAGTTACCGCTCTAAGTGTACTGGGCATGCTCAGACATGAGTCCCAGACACTCCACACCACTGGAATCAAGCTAGCCGGGCTGATGAGAGGTGTTACCTCGAAACCGGGCCGGTCCTCGGATGCTTGTTTCCGTTCTGGGAAGGACATGGCTTTTGTAGTTCGGACTGGACTGTTCCCATGGGGCAACAGGGTCAGCGCTGATTTGCATATCGCCATTGTCTAACCCAGGGTGGTGTGGAGTGGAAAAACGATGGATTTGGGCCCAGATCTTTAGACTGGGGTGAATGTGTGACATTGATCCGCATTCTGTCCATCATTGTTGTGTTTGCAGTTACCGCTCTAAGTGTACTGGGGATGCTCAGACGTGAGTCCCAGACACTCCACACCACTGGAATCAAGCTAGCCGGGCTGATGAGAGGTGTTACCTCGAAACCGAGCCGGTCCTCGGATGCTTGTTTCCGTTCTGGGAAGGACATGGCTTTTGTAGTTCGGACTGGACTGTTCCCATGGGGCAACAGGGTCAGCGCTGATTTGCATATCGCCATTGTCTAACCCAGGGTGGTGTGGAGTGGAAAAACGATGGATTTGGGCCCAGATCTTTTGACTGGGGTGAATGTGTGACATTGATCCACATTCTGTCCATCATTGTTGTGTTTGCAGTTACCGCTCTAAGTGTACTGGGGATGCTCAGACGTGAGTCCCAGACACTCCACACCACTGGAATCAAGCTAGCCGGGCTGATGAGAGGTGTTACCTCGAAACCGGGCCGGTCCTCGGATGCTTGTTTCGGTTCTGGGAAGGACATGGCTTTTGTAGTTCGGACTGGACTGTTCCCATGGGGCAACAGGGTCAGCGCTGATTTGCATATCGCCATTGTCTAACCCAGGGTGGTGTGGAGTGGAAAAACGATGGATTTGGGCCCAGATCTTTTGACTGGGGTGAATGTGTGACATTGATCCACATTCTGTCCATCATTGTTGTGTTTGCAGTTACCGCTCTAAGTGTACTGGGGATGCTCAGACGTGAGTCCCAGACACTCCACACCACTGGAATCAAGCTAGCCGGGCTGATGAGAGGTGTTACCTCGAAACCGGGCCGGTCCTCGGATGCTTGTTTCCGTTCTGGGAAGGACATGGCTTTTGTAGTTCGGACTGGACTGTTCCCATGGGGCAACAGGGTCAGTGCTGATTTGCATATCGCCATTGTCTAACCCAGGGTGGTGTGGAGTGGAAAAACGATGGATTTGGGCCCAGATCTTTTGACTGGGGTGAATGTGTGACATTGATCCACATTCTGTCCATCATTGTTGTGTTTGCAGTTACCGCTCTAAGTGTACTGGGGATGCTCAGACGTGAGTCCCAGACACTCCACACCACTGGAATCAAGCTAGCCGGGCTGATGAGAGGTGTTACCTCGAAACCGGGCCGGTCCTCGGATGCTTGTTTCCGTTCTGGGAAGGACATGGCTTTTGTAGTTCGGACTGGACTGCTCCCATGGGGCAACAGGGTCAGCGCTGATTTGCATATCGCCATTGTCTAACCCAGGGTGGTGTGGAGTGGAAAAACGATGGATTTGGGCCCAGATCTTTTGACTGGGGTGAATGTGTGACATTAATCCACATTCTGTCCATCATTGTTGTGTTTGCAGTTACCGCTCTAAGTGTACTGGGGATGCTCAGACGTGAGTCCCAGACACTCCACACCACTGGAATCAAGCTAGCCGGGCTGATGAGAGGTGTTACCTCGAAACCGGGCAGGTCCTCGGATGCTTGTTTCCGTTCTGGGAAGGACATGGCTTTTGTAGTTCGGACTGGACTGTTCCCATGGGGCAACAGGGTCAGCGCTGATTTGCATATCGCCATTGTCTAACCCAGGGTGGTGTGGAGTGGAAAAACGATGGATTTGGGCCCAGATCTTTTGACTGGGGTGAATGTGTGACATTGATCCACATTCTGTCCATCATTGTTGTGTTTGCAGTTACCGCTCTAAGTGTACTGGGGATGCTCAGACGTGAGTCCCAGACACTCCACACCACTGGAATCAAGCTAGCCGGGCTGATGAGAGGTGTTACCTCGAAACCGGGCCGGTCCTCGGATGCTTGTTTCCGTTCTGGGAAGGACATGGCTTTTGTAGTTCGGACTGGACTGTTCCCATGGGGCAACAGGGTCAGCGCTGATTTGCATATCGCCATTGTCTAACCCAGGGTGGTGTGGAGTGGAAAAACGATGGATTTGGGCCCAGATCTTTTGACTGGGGTGAATGTGTAACATTGATCCACATTCTGTCCATCATTGTTGTGTTTGCAGTTACCGCTCTAAGTGTACTGGGGATGCTCAGACGTGAGTCCCAGACACTCCACACCACTGGAATCAAGCTAGCCGGGCTGATGAGAGGTATTACCTCGAAACCGGGCCGGTCCTCGGATGATTGTTTCCGTTCTGGGAAGGACATGGCTTTTGTAGTTCGGACCGGACTGTTCCCATGGGGCAACAGGGTCAGCGTTGATTTGCATATCGCCATTGTCTAACCCAGGGTGGTGTGGAGTGGAAAAACGATGGATTTGGGCCCAGATCTTTTGACTGGGGTGAATGTGTGACATTGATCCACATTCTGTCCATCATTGTTGTGTTTGCAGTTACCGCTCTAAGTGTACCGGGGATGCTCAGACGTGAGTCCCAGACACTCCACACCACTAGAATCAAGCTAGCCGGGCTGATGAGAGGTGTTACCTCGAAACCGGGCCGGTCCTCGGATGCTTGTTTCCGTTCTGGGAAGGACATGGCTTTTGTAGTTCGGACTGGACTGTTCCCATGGGGCAACAGGGTCAGCGCTGATTTGCATATCGCCATTGTCTAACCCAGGGTGGTGTGGAGTGGAAAAACGATGGATTTGGGCCCAGATCTTTTGACTGGGGTGAATGTGTGACATTGATCCACATTCTGTCCATCATTGTTGTGTTTGCAGTTACCGCTCTAAGTGTACTGGGGATGTTCAGACGTGAGTCCCAGACACTCCACACCACTGGAATCAAGCTAGCCGGGCTGATGAGAGGTGTTACCTCGAAACCGGGCCGGTCCTCGGATGCTTGTTTCCGTTCTGGGAAGGACATGGCTTTTGTAGTTCGGACTGGACTGCTCCCATGGGGCAACAGGGTCAGCGCTGATTTGCATATCGCCATTGTCTAACCCAGGGTGGTGTGGAGTGGAAAAACGATGGATTTGGGCCCAGATCTTTTGACTGGGGTGAATGTGTGACATTGATCCACATTCTGTCCATCATTGTTGTGTTTGCAGTTACCGCTCTAAGTGTACTGGGGATGCTCAGACGTGAGTCCCAGACACTCCACACCACTGGAATCAAGCTAGCCGGGCTGATGAGAGGTGTTACCTCGAAACCGGGCCGGTCCTCGGATGCTTGTTTCCGTTCTGGGAAGGACATGGCTTTTGTAGTTCGGACTGGACTGTTCCCATGGGGCAACAGGGTCAGCGCTGATTTGCATATCGCCATTGTCTAACCCAGGGTGGTGTGGAGTGGAAAAACTATGGATTTGGGCCCAGATCTTTTGACTGGGGTGAATGTGTGACATTGATCCACATTCTGTCCATCATTGTTGTGTTTGCAGTTACCGCTCTAAGTGTACTGGGGATGCTCAGACGTGAGTCCCAGACACTCCACACCACTGGAATCAAGCTAGCCGGGCTGATGAGAGGTGTTACCTCGAAACCGGGCCGGTCCTCGGATGCTTGTTTCCGTTCTGGGAAGGACATGGCTTTTGTAGTTCGGACTGGACTGTTCCCATGGGGCAACAGGGTCAGCCCTGATTTGCATATCGCCATTGTCTAACCCAGGGTGGTGTGGAGTGGAAAAACGATGGATTTGGGCCCAGATCTTTTGACTGGGGTGAATGTGTGACATTGATCCACATTCTGTCCATCATTGTTGTGTTTGCAGTTACCGCTCTAAGTGTACTGGGGATGCTCAGACGTGAGTCCCAGACACTCCACACCACTGGAATCAAGCTAGCCGGGCTGATGAGAGGTGTTACCTCGAAACCGGGCCGGTCCTCGGATGCTTGTTTCCGTTCTGGGAAGGACATGGCTTTTGTAGTTCAGACTGGACTGTTCCCATGGGGCAACAGGGTCAGCGTTGATTTGCATATCGCCATTGTCTAACCCAGGGTGGTGTGGAGTGGAAAAACGATGGATTTGGGCCCAGATCTTTTGACTGGGGTGAATGTGTGACATTGATCCACATTCTGTCCATCATTGTTGTGTTTGCAGTTACCGCTCTAAGTGTACTGTGGATGCTCAGACGTGAGTCCCAGACACTCCACACCACTGGAATCAAGCTAGCCGGGCTAATGAGAGGTGTTACCTCGAAACCGGGCCGGTCCTCGGATGCTTGTTTCCGTTCTGGGAAGGACATGGCTTTTGTAGTTCGGACTGGACTGTTCCCATGGGGCAACAGGGTCAGCGCTGATTTGCATATCGCCATTGTCTAACCCAGGGTGGTGTGGAGTGGAAAAACGATGGATTTGGGCCCAGATCTTTTGACTGCGGTGAATGTGTGACATTGATCTACATTCTGTCCATCATTGTTGTGTTTGCAGTTACCGCTCTAAGTGTACTGGGGATGCTCAGACGTGAGTCCCAGACGCTCCAGACCACTGGAATCAAGCTAGCCGGGCTGATGAGGGGTGTTACCTCGAAACCGGGCCGGTCCTCGGATGCTTGTTTCCGTTCTGGGAAGGACATGGCTTTTGTAGTTCGGACTGGACTGTTCCCATGGGGCAACAGGGTCAGCGCTGATTTGCATATCGCCATTGTCTAACCCAGGGTGGTGTGGAGTGGAAAAACGATGGATTTGGGCCCAGATCTTTTGACTGGGGTGAATGTGTGACATTGATCCACATTCTGTCCATCATTGTTGTGTTTGCAGTTACCGCTCTAAGTGTACTGGGGATGCTCAGACGTGAGTCCCAGACACTCCACACCACTGGAATCAAGCTAGCCGGGCTGATGAGAGGTGTTACCTCGAAACCGGGCCGGTCCTCGGATGCTTGTTTCCGTTCTGGGAAGGACATGGCTTTTGTAGTTCGGACTGGACTGTTCCCATGGGGCAACAGGGTCAGCGCTGATTTGCATATCGCCATTGTCTAACCCAGGGTGGTGTGGAGTGGAAAAACGATGGATTTGGGCCCAGATCTTTTGACTGGGGTGAATGTGTGACATTGATCCACATTCTGTCCATCATTGTTGTGTTTGCAGTTACCGCTCTAAGTGTACTGGGGATGCTCAGACGTGAGTCCCAGACACTCCACACCACTGGAATCAAGCTAGCCGGGCTGATGAGAGGTGTTACCTCGAAACCGGGCCGGTCCTCGGATGCTTGCTTCCGTTCTGGGAAGGACATGGCTTTTGTAGTTCGGACTGGACTGTTCCCATGGGGCAACAGGGTCAGCGCTGATTTGCATATCGCCATTGTCTAACCCAGGGTGGTGTGGAGTGGAAAAACGATGGATTTGGGCCCAGATCTTTTGACTGGGGTGAATGTGTGACATTGATCCACATTCTGTCCATCATTGTTGTGTTTGCAGTTACCGCTCTAAGTGTACTGGGGATGCTCAGACGTGAGTCCCAGACACTCCACACCACTGGAATCAAGCTAGCCGGGCTGATGAGAGGTGTTACCTCGAAACCGGGCCGGTCCTCGGATGCTTGTTTCCGTTCTGGGAAGGACATGGCTTTTGTAGTTCGGACTGGACTGTTCCCATGGGGCAACAGGGTCAGCGTTGATTTGCATATCGCCATTGTCTAACCCAGGGTGGTGTGGAGTGGAAAAACGATGGATTTGGGCCCAGATCTTTTGACTGGGGTGAATGTGTGACATTGATCCACATTCTGTCCATCATTGTTGTGTTTGCAGTTACCGCTCTAAGTGTACTGGGGATGCTCAGACGTGAGTCCCAGACACTCCACACCACTGGAATCAAGCTAGCCGGGCTAATGAGAGGTGTTACCTTGAAACCGGGCCGGTCCTCGGATGCTTGTTTCCGTTCTGGGAAGGACATGGCTTTTGTAGTTCGGACTGGACTGTTCCCATGGGGCAACATTGTCAGCGCTGATTTGCATATCGCCATTGTCTAACCCAGGGTGGTGTGGAGTGGAAAAACGATGGATTTGGGCCCAGATCTTTTGACTGGGGTGAATGTGTGACATTGATCTACATTCTGTCCATCATTGTTGTGTTTGCAGTTACCGCTCTAAGTGTACTGGGGATGCTCAGACGTGAGTCCCAGACGCTCCAGACCACTGGAATCAAGCTAGCCGGGCTGATGAGGGGTGTTACCTCGAAACCGGGCCGGTCCTCGGATGCTTGTTTCCGTTCTGGGAAGGACATGGCTTTTGTAGTTCGGACTGGACTGTTCCCATGGGGCAACAGGGTCAGCGCTGATTTGCATATCGCCATTGTCTAACCCAGGGTGGTGTGGAGTGGAAAAACGATGGATTTGGGCCCAGATCTTTTGACTGGGGTGAATGTGTGACATTGATCCACATTCTGTCCATCATTGTTGTGTTTGCAGTTACCGCTCTAAGTGTACTGGGGATGCTCAGACGTGAGTCCCAGACACTCCACACCACTGGAATCAAGCTAGCCGGGCTGATGAGAGGTGTTACCTCGAAACCGGGCCGGTCCTCGGATGCTTGCTTCCGTTCTGGGAAGGACATGGCTTTTGTAGTTCGGACTGGACTGTTCCCATGGGGCAACAGGGTCAGCCCTGATTTGCATATCGCCATTGTCTAACCCAGGGTGGTGTGGAGTGGAAAAACGATGGATTTGGGCCCAGATCTTTTGACTGGGGTGAATGTGTGACATTGATCCACATTCTGTCCATCATTGTTGTGTTTGCAGTTACCGCTCTAAGTGTACTGGGGATGCTCAGACGTGAGTCCCAGACACTCCACACCACTGGAATCAAGCTAGCCGGGCTGATGAGAGGTGTTACCTCGAAACCGGGCCGGTCCTCGGATGCTTGTTTCCGTTCTGGGAAGGACATGGCTTTTGTAGTTCAGACTGGACTGTTCCCATGGGGCAACAGGGTCAGCGTTGATTTGCATATCGCCATTGTCTAACCCAGGGTGGTGTGGAGTGGAAAAACGATGGATTTGGGCCCAGATCTTTTGACTGGGGTGAATGTGTGACATTGATCCACATTCTGTCCATCATTGTTGTGTTTGCAGTTACCGCTCTAAGTGTACTGTGGATGCTCAGACGTGAGTCCCAGACACTCCACACCACTGGAATCAAGCTAGCCGGGCTAATGAGAGGTGTTACCTCGAAACCGGGCCGGTCCTCGGATGCTTGTTTCCGTTCTGGGAAGGACATGGCTTTTGTAGTTCGGACTGGACTGTTCCCATGGGGCAACAGGGTCAGCGCTGATTTGCATATCGCCATTGTCTAACCCAGGGTGGTGTGGAGTGGAAAAACGATGGATTTGGGCCCAGATCTTTTGACTGCGGTGAATGTGTGACATTGATCTACATTCTGTCCATCATTGTTGTGTTTGCAGTTACCGCTCTAAGTGTACTGGGGATGCTCAGACGTGAGTCCCAGACGCTCCAGACCACTGGAATCAAGCTAGCCGGGCTGATGAGGGGTGTTACCTCGAAACCGGGCCGGTCCTCGGATGCTTGTTTCCGTTCTGGGAAGGACATGGCTTTTGTAGTTCGGACTGGACTGTTCCCATGGGGCAACAGGGTCAGCGCTGATTTGCATATCGCCATTGTCTAACCCAGGGTGGTGTGGAGTGGAAAAACGATGGATTTGGGCCCAGATCTTTTGACTGGGGTGAATGTGTGACATTGATCCACATTCTGTCCATCATTGTTGTGTTTGCAGTTACCGCTCTAAGTGTACTGGGGATGCTCAGACGTGAGTCCCAGACACTCCACACCACTGGAATCAAGCTAGCCGGGCTGATGAGAGGTGTTACCTCGAAACCGGGCCGGTCCTCGGATGCTTGTTTCCGTTCTGGGAAGGACATGGCTTTTGTAGTTCGGACTGGACTGTTCCCATGGGGCAACAGGGTCAGCGCTGATTTGCATATCGCCATTGTCTAACCCAGGGTGGTGTGGAGTGGAAAAACGATGGATTTGGGCCCAGATCTTTTGACTGGGGTGAATGTGTGACATTGATCCACATTCTGTCCATCATTGTTGTGTTTGCAGTTACCGCTCTAAGTGTACTGGGGATGCTCAGACGTGAGTCCCAGACACTCCACACCACTGGAATCAAGCTAGCCGGGCTGATGAGAGGTGTTACCTCGAAACCGGGCCGGTCCTCGGATGCTTGCTTCCGTTCTGGGAAGGACATGGCTTTTGTAGTTCGGACTGGACTGTTCCCATGGGGCAACAGGGTCAGCGCTGATTTGCATATCGCCATTGTCTAACCCAGGGTGGTGTGGAGTGGAAAAACGATGGATTTGGGCCCAGATCTTTTGACTGGGGTGAATGTGTGACATTGATCCACATTCTGTCCATCATTGTTGTGTTTGCAGTTACCGCTCTAAGTGTACTGGGGATGCTCAGACGTGAGTCCCAGACACTCCACACCACTGGAATCAAGCTAGCCGGGCTGATGAGAGGTGTTACCTCGAAACCGGGCCGGTCCTCGGATGCTTGTTTCCGTTCTGGGAAGGACATGGCTTTTGTAGTTCGGACTGGACTGTTCCCATGGGGCAACAGGGTCAGCGTTGATTTGCATATCGCCATTGTCTAACCCAGGGTGGTGTGGAGTGGAAAAACGATGGATTTGGGCCCAGATCTTTTGACTGGGGTGAATGTGTGACATTGATCCACATTCTGTCCATCATTGTTGTGTTTGCAGTTACCGCTCTAAGTGTACTGGGGATGCTCAGACGTGAGTCCCAGACACTCCACACCACTGGAATCAAGCTAGCCGGGCTAATGAGAGGTGTTACCTTGAAACCGGGCCGGTCCTCGGATGCTTGTTTCCGTTCTGGGAAGGACATGGCTTTTGTAGTTCGGACTGGACTGTTCCCATGGGGCAACATTGTCAGCGCTGATTTGCATATCGCCATTGTCTAACCCAGGGTGGTGTGGAGTGGAAAAACGATGGATTTGGGCCCAGATCTTTTGACTGGGGTGAATGTGTGACATTGATCTACATTCTGTCCATCATTGTTGTGTTTGCAGTTACCGCTCTAAGTGTACTGGGGATGCTCAGACGTGAGTCCCAGACGCTCCAGACCACTGGAATCAAGCTAGCCGGGCTGATGAGGGGTGTTACCTCGAAACCGGGCCGGTCCTCGGATGCTTGTTTCCGTTCTGGGAAGGACATGGCTTTTGTAGTTCGGACTGGACTGTTCCCATGGGGCAACAGGGTCAGCGCTGATTTGCATATCGCCATTGTCTAACCCAGGGTGGTGTGGAGTGGAAAAACGATGGATTTGGGCCCAGATCTTTTGACTGGGGTGAATGTGTGACATTGATCCACATTCTGTCCATCATTGTTGTGTTTGCAGTTACCGCTCTAAGTGTACTGGGGATGCTCAGACGTGAGTCCCAGACACTCCACACCACTGGAATCAAGCTAGCCGGGCTGATGAGAGGTGTTACCTCGAAACCGGGCCGGTCCTCGGATGCTTGTTTCCGTTCTGGGAAGGACATGGCTTTTGTAGTTCGGACTGGACTGTTCCCATGGGGCAACAGGGTCAGCGCTGATTTGCATATTGCCATTGTCTAACCCAGGGTGGTGTGGAGTGGAAAAACGATGGATTTGGGCCCAGATCTTTTGACTGGGGTGAATGTGTGACATTGATCCACATTCTGTCCATCATTGTTGTGTTTGCAGTTACCGCTCTAAGTGTACTGGGGATGCTCAGACGTGAGTCCCAGACACTCCACACCACTGGAATCAAGCTAGCCGGGCTGATGAGAGGTGTTACCTCGAAACCGGGCCGGTCCTCGGATGCTTGTTTCCGTTCTGGGAAGGACATGGCTTTTGTAGTTCAGACTGGACTGTTCCCATGGGGCAACAGGGTCAGCGCTGATTTGCATATCGCCGTTGTCTAACCCAGGGTGGTGTGGAGTGGAAAAACGATGGATTTGGGCCCAGATCTTTTGACTGGGGTGAATGTGTGACACTGATCCACATTCTGTCCATCATTGTTGTGTTTGCAGTTACCGCTCTAAGTGTACTGGGGATGCTCAGACGTGAGTCCCAGACACTCCACACCACTGGAATCAAGCTAGCCGGGCTGATGAGAGGTGTTACCTCGAAACCGGGCCGGTCCTCGGATGCTTGTTTCCGTTCTGGGAAGGACATGGCTTTTGTAGTTCGGACTGGACTGTTCCCATGGGGCAACAGGGTCAGCGCTGATTTGCATATCGCCATTGTCTAACCCAGGGTGGTGTGGAGTGGAAAAACGATGGATTTGGGCCCAGATCTTTTGACTGGGGTGAATGTGTGACATTGATCCACATTCTGTCCATCATTGTTGTGTTTGCAGTTACCGCTCTAAGTGTACTGGGGATGCTCAGACGTGAGTCCCAGACACTCCACACCACTGGAATCAAGCTAGCCGGGCTGATGAGAGGTGTTACCTCGAAACCGGGCCGGTCCTCGGATGCTTGTTTCCGTTCTGGGAAGGACATGGCTTTTGTAGTTCGGACTGGACTGTTCCCATGGGGCAACAGGGTCGGCGCTGATTTGCATATCGCCATTGTCTAACCCAGGGTGGTGTGGAGTGGAAAAACGATGGATTTGGGCCCAGATCTTTTGACTGGGGTGAATGTGTGACATTGATCCACATTCTGTCCATCATTGTTGTGTTTGCAGTTACCGCTCTAAGTGTACTGGGGATGCTCAGACGTGAGTCCCAGACACTCCACACCACTGGAATCAAGCTAGCTGGGCTGATGGGAGGTGTTACCTCGAAACCGGGCCGGTCCTCGGATGCTTGTTTCGGTTCTGGGAAGGACATGGCTTTTGTAGTTCGGACTGGACTGTTCCCATGGGGCAACAGGGTCAGCGCTGATTTGCATATCGCCATTGTCTAACCCAGGGTGGTGTGGAGTGGAAAAATGATGGATTTGGGCCCAGATCTTTTGACTGGGGTGAATGTGTGACATTGATCCACATTCTGTCCATCATTGTTGTGTTTGCAGTTACCGCTCTAAGTGTGCTGGGGATGCTCAGACGTGAGTCCCAGACACTCCACACCACTGGAATCAAGCTAGCCGGGCTGATGAGAGGTGTTACCTCGAAACCGGGCCGGTCCTCGGATGCTTGTTTCGGTTCTGGGAAGGACATGGCTTTTGTAGTTCGGACTGGACTGTTCCCATGGGGCAACAGGGTCAGCGCTGATTTGCATATCGCCATTGTCTAACCCAGGGTGGTGTGGAGTGGAAAAACGATGGATTTGGGCCCAGATCTTTTGACTGGGGTGAATGTGTGACATTGATCCACATTCTGTCCATCATTGTTGTGTTTGCACATACAATTCGTATAGCACGAAGTAGCACAAACTACGCAAGCTGTCTGCCCAGGGTTAGTCATGGCTCATGTAGGCATGCTTTTCAGATCTTCATTCAGTAAAGCTAAGAACAAAAGTGTTGGGTGCAATGTTTAATGGAAAGACATTGATTCTGGAAAAATCTGTATGCACAGTGATCTATGTTGCCACAATCTTGATACCAGAGGTTTGAGAAGCCACTCTTAGTTAAGGAGGAAGACAGCCTGTGGGTACAAATGGCAATCAGGAGAAGAAAGGACAACTCTCATTTAGAAGCCTTAATGTATGAAAAATGTGACGTTTGGAACACTTGAAGGACTATTAATTCCCATCCTGATATTAGCCATTTCTTTGCACTCTTTGCACTTTATGAAAAAGCACCTTTGTTTACGTAATCCAAATGAACAAGAAAAATACAACATGCACTGACCCCAGACCCTGAGTCTTAGTTTAATAAATGTAGTTTTTAAATGGGGAAATTATGTTTTTTAATATTCGTATGGATTAAAATGTTTCTATATGCTAATTTTATGAATGTTTTTATTTCATAATGTCGTAATGATCAAATGTCCTTGTATTAATAATAATTTCTCTGATATGAGATAGAAATTGTGATCGATATAGGAGCAGTAACTTGCATAGAAATTATAGATGGAATGTCTGTATGTAAGCAAAATCGTTTGAGTACAAATTTAATGATTCCTAGGAATGTTACGTTTTTTATTAGAATGCTTTTATGGTTGTATACTATGCACTGAATAAAGCTTGATTGACTTGACTTGAGTGTTTATATTTTTGATGCAGTTTTAGCAGGAATACGTTCACAATAATAAGCCAGCTATATGCTCGAAAGGCAAGGAAGTCAGGAACCGTGGTAAAATGTAGCCATTTTGCTCACCTTTGGGCCATGCCCCATTATTTTTTTCAGTCCAGATAGATATATGTACCCCTGTAGGAACTGAAGGGGATATAGTGTAGTCTTTTTTTAAATATGCAAATGTGTATTCCTGGATTTTATTCTGATAACCGTGGAATAGTAGTATTTTCTTTTGATACATTTCTTTATTGGGGTTTTCGTTTTCTGAATTTACACAAATAAACAACTGCTTAAAACAAATGTAAATATGCAGCATCACTCATCACAAGCATGTATACATTTCTAATAGTATTAATATACAACAAATAGAGCCTCATCCCATCCGAGCTTTAAATGCATCAGGTAGATGTGAACCTGACTCAGTCTTGTCATCATCTTATAGCGCATTAGGTCCATTATATAATTGATAACCTAATTTCTCCCTCCTCAAGTTCCTAGTAACTTTTGCAGTTCCTCCATACATTCCAGTGCTTATGGACACAACATTTAGATTCTTATATGGAAAATTCAAGTATGCAAATGTCTCTATGCTTCATCTCTAGTGAGCCAGGCTGGGGAGGGTGGTGTAGACTTTTTCAAGTTTTGGGCTATGCCCTGTTCTGCTGGTGCTAGACCCAACCACAGAGAGCCCTCTCAGATCTAGTGAAACCTTCATCTCCCACTATATTCGGATGTAGTGGCTGTTTCAACACCTGCTGAAATACATGGAATATATCTTCCAAGAAGGGGTGCGATACTGGGCATGTCCACGTAAAGTGGATACATTCTCCCAGCACTTGCAGACGTCTAATGCATTGCAGACCTGGACCTCAGTTGTATTGCCAATCTGGGCTGTTAAAGAGAAGGATTTTGCAAACACAGGATATTTTCCTCCTGGCTTTAAAAATGACATGCTCACCAGATCAGGAGTAAATGCATAATGTAGCTGGAAGTATTTGAATAATTGTATATGTAGCAGTCTGAATGATTCTTTCATCTTGGAGAAGGATGTTAAGACTCCTCCAATTGTAACATTTCCTAGCTCTGAGATCCCTAAGCGATCCCATCACCCAAGTACCTTGAGTGTAGCTACTTTGGTCAGGGCAGAGCCTTCTCATGGGGAGGGGGGGGGATTGTAGCTGTACAATTACCTCCCCATCTAATTTCTTTGGGTCATGTATTTTGGGAACTGTCCAGTGAGTGGGGGCAGGTGACTAATAGACTTTTGTGTTCTTATATGCAATCTGTTTTCACTGTCTGACAGAAGGGTATGAATGGTCGTATTCCTCCCTACTATTCTAGTGATTTGTCCAGCCCCCTCTTTCCTACTTGCTACTTAATGTGTCAACTTTTCTCTACATGATCATTGAGCATGATCTGTGTCTCTAGCTATGTTTTCTGGTCAATAGTTCTTTCAGAGCTGGGTATTGCAGCTTATGCTAGGTGAGATTGTATATGTTGTTTTAGTGGACTCAGACTTAAAATGTATTTAATCCTAAGGACAGTTTGTTCTTGATCTTTTAGTGTGCGCTAATGTTCTCGCTTTTGATTGGTCATTGCACTAATCACGTGGCTTGAGTGACTGGTTCATAAGCTTCTAAGAGCACTGTAGATGACTCTACCATTTTCTTTCTGACTGTGAAGTATTGAGTCTTACTGTGTTGTAGGGAGAACTTGACCTCCTGTTTCCTGTCCCACCAGGGAGCAACTCACCAGCAAAGCGAGCAGCAGTTTGCCATAGAACTGAATTCCGCTGAGTGTATGGTCTAATAGGCCTCCAGTGCAGGTATTGACACTTTCAACCCAGGGCAGATTAGTGGTGGGTATCAGAAAGTAGTACTTTTGGGAGAAGCGTCTGTATGCCACAGAGTAGCCCCCTCTCCCTAGGATTATGGGTTGCCACCTATCACTGAAACCCATGCAGTTCAGGGAATCGGCCAATGTGGTCAACTGGGGCCTCTCCCCAAGGGGTGGCCCCAATCTGTCCCTCTCTCATAATCAACCAACTCATTTAAATTGCCCTCAACTATGGTTCTTCTTATCGGTGCCTCAAGAAGGATTAAACCATGGAAATAAAACTCTTTGACAATAAAGACGGTGCATACACAGCATCCAATGTGATCTGTTTGTCATATAGGGAACTGTCGACTCTGGTGTCTTTCCATGTGCGGGGCCCTGTTAGTTTAAGGTTTTAATAAATTAAGATTGCCACCTCCTGGAACCATGATTGAATCCTAATACATAATGAGGCTATCTGTATCTGCCGAGGCATCCGCAAAAATCACCTTTAAGGATTGCCTACAGCAATATCAATATATCTGCCCCATAATTCTTGGTAGCGCTGAGGACCATCTCCATCTTGAGCTGAGGACCACCTCCTTCTTGAACTCATCTAGTAGGCAGTTGACGTTCCTCACGACACACAGTTGTAGGCCCTGAGTGTGTGGCAACAGGGATTCGGCTGTCATATAGAGTTGGCATTCATGAACTCATGAATTGAGTCGTGTACCTGTCGTTTAATGACTAAACAATGTAAACCAATAAACTACTAAGCTTCACTCCCAGCCCACCCCATACTTCGTAACGTCAAGCATCTGTTGCGGATGAGAAACATTGTTTACAATGCGGTCGTTACATCGCGTTGCCATTACATCGCGGTTTTTAGAACGCAAGTCGTTACAACGTCTTGCGCTCGATGGTGCTCTAGGACAAGGAATAGTATAATTTACTATCCAACACCTTCCCTACTGTATGTAGACTGGAGTTGGAATAGTAAATTATACTACTCCTAAGTCCAGCGCCCTCCAACTCAAGTCGTTGTAAAAACCGCAATGTAATGGCATGCTATGTATTAGCATGCGTTGTAATGTCATACAACCGTTGCGGATAACTGGAAAAGGGGCTTGTAGGGGGAATTGTAATATTGTTAATAACAAAAAGCAATTTTTTTCTTTATACCAACCAAATACATTTTTTTAATGCATTAGTGTTTTTTTTCCATGTGCAATATACTGTAACTTAAAGAGAGTACAGTAAAATAAAACTTCCTCCCACATCTCTCCTTTTAAACTAAGCAAAAAAATCATCACACAGTTCCCCTCTCAATTTCTTCAGTCTTACTTTCTCCTTCTTTCGTATGCCAATACGGCATAATGTTCAGACATGTTCAGGCTCTTTCACCGCGCAATTACATTCAGGCAAAATATAGGTTGTTTAGACTGAAGTACCTGTGGCGGCTATCAAAATGCAACATTGTGTACTTGTCTCTGATCCCTTCGGAAAGAGATGATGAATTTAAGTGTTTTCAAACAACCAGAAAAGTGAGTTGTTCTGCCAAACTTTCATCACAGAATCATATTTTATCGCACTCAAACTACTTGAGCTAAGATCAGTCGTGAGTTTCACATGTTCTTAATCCAGTCTGATCCCAGTGTGAAATGACATTTCTGTTATCTTTCCCTGAACAGACAAATATTCTTTCCCCTTATAAAATGATTATACTTTGAATTATTGATACTAATTGTTACTTGAACTTTATATTTTCTTCCTCACTGGGTTTGAATCAGAACATTGAAGCATTAAACTGGAAAATATCGAAACCCCTGTTGTCAGAGCGAACTTGTGAAGTTCCCCTGAAAAATTGCCTTTTAGTTTCGCTCCAGCGCCAACGACATGAAACTGCAGCCTTGATAAATATTCCCTCGGCATAGACACAGGACACTTGAATTGAAGTTGTATTTGTTCTAGATGTAGGGTTTTGTTTCAGTGCACCAATATTTTTTAAAACACTCCAATTTCAATGCATGCATTTTATTCTAAAAAGCCATGTGCAATTGTTGCATCTGTTCATGAGTGTGGTAATATTTTATATGTAAGTTTTCTGCACTAAGTGCAAGTTAATTAGCTGAGTTTGGTGGTATGGTGAAGGCAAACTGTGGGAACCTGGGGATTCTGTAGAAATAAAAAAAAAACACTATCCAACTATTGAATCGTTTTTTTTATTTAGGTATAGCAGTTCCACTACCAGTGGAGAGCCTCTAAATAATATTTAGTTTAAGAAATATCGGTGCTAAAAGTTTGCTGACCTAATTAACGTAAGCAGTTGCTCCACACTATGGCCCTCTTTATAAGATGGTTAATGGTTAATTGCAATATGTTTGGTATCTGGTGTTGCAGCACTCATTGCAGTGATGAGTTCTGAGTTAAATATCGGTAGTTCAAACCTGATGAAGTCTAACAAGGAAACAAATGCCAGGTATTTACTGATGGATGCGTGTTTTATTGCAGCAAGCACAAACATCCATATGTTAATCCCTAAAAACTCTTAATTGTGTGGTATTTATTTCTCCTGGTAAATTCCGACTTGGAGTAGTCGGATTTCATCAAAGGCAATAAATATCACAACAGCTACCGGGTCACTATTAATGACAGTAGTAATCATATAATACATCTCTCTGCAACGTTTTCTATAGCATTAAAGAGGCTTCGAAAAGAATCAGATTCCTTCACAATTTCTTTAAATATGTAACAGAGGCAGTTGGGTTTCAGGCCCGATTTAGAGTTTGGATACATGGGCTACTCCACCCCAAACGTGACTGATACCCTCTGAACTGTATTACAAGTGCTGTAGCATGTATTGCACTTGTTACACAGAGGTCAGGATATCAGTAATGTTTGTGATGGTCTATCCCATCCTCCAAAATCTAAATCAGAACTTTCGTTTCTGAGGAGTAAATGTAGGTTGAATGTGAATACATAAAGGCAATAATGATTGATTACAGTATAAGAACTTAAATGACAATTGTAAATACGAGCTGTGGGGAGATCTGGGAAACTATTAGAGATTGCAAATATCAATTGATATTTTTATACATTTTCATTACACAGTTGCAATAAATATTCTACCACTTTTTGGCACAAGAGATTAAGAACTTTGTACCAAGTCTCATGACTTGATGAAGAAAGTTTTAGCCTAATCCTTGCCTCCTATGGTAAAGGAAAGTTTCAATTCTATTAAGGACTTGGAGACTGTAAGTATTCTATTTTCAAAGTAGTATTATCAGCTTGTGATCTGTGTTGTTACTTTTGGTTCTCTGTGAATAATATTCTGTTTGAAGGAATGCATTTAGAGATATGTTATTTTTTCGAGAGGTTAAAATGCGTAGGCTAATAACCAGGACTGTAAAGAACAGGTACCAGCAGTATTCCCAAGGAAGAAAGAGGAGGATTGAGAGTCCTCGGGGAAGTTAGATGGATGAACACTCGCAGATTGGCGATTGTTGGACATATTCAATTTTCCTATGCATCATGGGAAATGTAGTTTGGCTTTAAGCTTCTAATGGCTGCTGCATAAAATAAAAAAATAAATAAAGTGCAACTGTTTTTGCTTGACAGGTGTCACTCGCTGGAGTTGTACTATTTTATGACGTTTGCAGTGTAAATTACTGTTTGGAACGGACATTGTAAAGGGATGGCCTTCCTTTGCTTGGGATTATAGCAGTGTTTGTTGACATATATAATAAGGTAAACAACAGCAAATGATATAATAGCATACACAAAACGACATAACACATTTATAACGTAACGGTCAGCACAACAAAGCAATCATAACAGTGCCCAACTGAGCAGGTGCAATGCATCACACCATCACGTTGCAATAATGCAGCCCAAAACACAGCATCACCTGCAACAGAACACTTCACCACCACAAAAAAGACCACACAACAACGCACAAACATTCCTACCAAATGTTAACATTTTCAGACACCTGCCTTAATAATACAGTTAGAAACGGTGCTTGCACCTAACACTGCCTAAACTTATGGCCAAGGATATGAATCTGCGCCTGTGGTATTTCCTCTCTTGAATTCTGCTTTGTCATTTTTTCTTGGAATAAACTAATATGGGCTTGGAAAGATCCGCCAAGTTCGATAAACCTAATATCACTAGTGATCCAAAGTGGTAGTAATTTCTGCTTAAAAAGAAGCTCCTTTCTGTAAAATAATGAGCACAACGGTCAAATGCAGCAGAATGGACAGCAACGTTTCAGCTTTATCAGTGCATCTTTGTCCTGACCTTTACAGCACCCCCCCCCCCCCCAAGACACAAACGACACAAACTTGTGTGAAACCGACTGAGACTTATGGCCAGATGTAGGTAATCTGATTTTACCGATTCTTAAATACTGAATTTTACTGATTCGGTATTCAAAAATCAGTAAATGAGATGTAGGGGAAAAATCGGTATTTTTTACCGAATCGGTAAAATTCGGTATCGGACTTTCGGAAATTATCTAACCGGTATTTTCCGAATCGGTATTTACCGAATCGGTATTTCCCATTCATCCCTATGGGCCAAAAGACCCATAGGAATGCATTGGAAATACCGAATCGGTAAATACCGATTCGGTAAATACCGAATTGGACAGCAAGCAAAAGTGAAACTTAACACAACAGCCAATCATGTGCAACCACCCTCCCCCTTCCTACCAGGAAGTGGCCACACAGGCAGCTGCAACTAATTAGAAGGTTCTGGAGAGGCCGTTGGAGCAGAGAGACTGGGAGCAGCAGCAAACAGAGTTTGTGCTCTTTGAAAATTAAAACATGGCAAGCAGCAAGGACACAGAGCAGCATGAAAGAAAAAGAAAGCTCAAATTCAGCAGCATGGAGCTCCAGGTCCTTGTGGAGGAGGTGGTAAAGGTGCACCACAGACTGTTTGGAAGGCATTCCCTTACTGTGCCTGAATCAGCAAAAAGGAAGCTTTGGCTTGAAATCCTAGAGAAAGTCAATGCAGTGGGAGTGACCACCAGAGTCACTGACGATTTAAAAAAGAGGTTTAATGACCTAAGGAGCTTCACAAAAAAGAAAATAGCTGACCACCACAAACAGGCCTTGCAAACAGGTGGAGGAAAGAACACAGCACCCCTCCTCACCGACCTGGAGGAGATGGTAGCCACAACTTTGGAGCCTGAAAGCGTCCATGGACTGGGAGAAGTGGACAGCTCGGCGAAAGCTGCATCTAGAAAAGGTAAGATGCATGCACAGCAATCCCCCTCACACCCTCATCCATCCCCCACCCCTTGCAGCTAAGTTACCCCAGTCCCAGTGTGTCTGTGCAAAACAGTAGCAATGCATCATGGTACATGTAGTCAGTTAATGAAAGAGCATGTCACACAGCACTGTAACCACCAAGTTAGGCTAATGAATGCAGACATAATGAAGGGCAGGCAGCATGTAAGAAGTGCAATTTCATATGTTTAATTGTAGTGGCTGTGAGACACTTGCACCTAGCTGATATGTGCTCATATGTCCACAGGTCACACATCCAGAAGGCAGTCTCGGGAGGCAGAAGGCACGGCATCCGAGAGGGATGACAGTCATGATCCAGGTCCCAGCGCATCACAGGACACATGTGTTCCGAGTGGGCAGCCACCTTCCCAAGAACCTGACATCAGTGAAGAAATGCAGGCCTCCCCAAGACCTTCACAATCCCCACTATTGGTTTCGTCACCCGAAATGCCAGCATCCTTCGAAATTGAAACACCTGCAGCACACCCTAGCAGGAGGCATGTCGTTTCCCCACTGATGGTAATGGAGACAGCTGCTGGTGAAATGGTGGGTGAAGACTCACACAACTTGCCTGAAGCTGACATCTCTGCCACAATGCAGCCCAGCACAGAGCCTGTACCAAGTACCGGTAGACGCCGCACAGTACAAGGAAGGAGTGTAGGTGCACGTGGGGAGGGGTCCAGTGTCTTCCAAGGGCTGGAGGTATCCATGGTCAGGATTCAGAGGATGCAGGGCAAGGGCATCATGGCCTGTCAAAGACAAATGCGCAACCTCAATATAAACATGCAGGAAATTGGTAAGGGCATCAGGGAACTGGTGGAAGTTAACAAGAGCATGGCAACAGGCATACATGACATGACCCAATCCATGCAGCAACTGTGCACAAAACTGGACTCTGAAATTACATCAAGTCGCAGGGAGAAACAGCGTGCAGAGAGAACAGAGAAATCTATCCATCGCCTGGCAACAGCCACATCCCTGCTATGCAGGCGTAGCATGAATAGTCAGGAAGTCCTGACTCAAAACAGCAATCAGCTGACAAGGGGCATAGCCGGAATGACCGGCGCGCTGGAGGCTCTGATCAATGCTCAAACTGCACAAACTGCAGCGATTGACGTGCCGGACACTGAAGGTAGCACCAGTAGGAGCAGCACCGCAAGCCCCCATGTCGTAGAGACAAGGAGGAGCAGCAAGCGACAGGGTGAGGCTACAGGCCAAACGCCCGGTGAACAGGGTGAGCCACAAACACCTGCCAGTGCAAAGCGTGGCCTCAAATGAACACTTAATACTATGGCCTACTGCCATTGGACATTCAATTTATAGATATTAATGTTTTTGTTGCACATTTGTGCCATTTATACCTGCCTAGTGACAATATACAACTACGGTGGCTGGATTCCACACCTGTCTGTGTGTGTTTGCTCACTGTGAGCTTTGCTGTGAAATGCTTACTGTTGCACTTTTGTTCTTTAACATACCTAGAAGTATACTAAATAAAACACATTCTCATGCTTTCAATATAGGTCTCAGTCTCACCACTTACTCAGAAATAGTTCTGTGTTATTTCCTCACGTCTGTATCTGCCATCACTTGGTGTTGACACTCCAGCAGGTTGTGTTTCAGGCACAGCAATGTCGTCGTCATGATCCTCATAGTCTGACAACTCCACCTCAGTACCCCTCTTCACAGCAAGATTGTGCAACATAGCACGGGCAGCAATGATCTTACAGCAGGTGATGGGGGTATACTGCCTTGTACCTCCGCTCTTGTGCAAGCATCTGAACCTGCTTTTCCAGATACCAAATGTTCGCTCCACTACATTGCGTGTGCTCTTGTGTGCCCGGTTATATCTCCTTTGGCTGGGTGTTGAGGGGTTGAGGTAGGGGGTGAGTATGAAGGAGCGGAGGGCATATGCACTGTCTCCTAAAAGGTAATGGCAATACATCACTCAAATGCATACAGGTACTTCTTACTGCAATAGGTGTTATGTTGGTCGCACACTGTGTCTTACCTAGGAGGTATCCTTCACCAAATTCCCCTGCAGTGAGCCGTGCATGGATGCCACTGTTTTGAAATATATAGGAGTCGTGGGTACTCCCAGGGAATTTTGCCACAATGTCAGTAATGGCGAACTTTGCATTGCAGATCACCTGCACATTGATGGTGTGGGTGGACTTCCTATTCCTGCAGATGTATTCTGTGGCAGCAGGGGGACAAATGGGAATGTGCGTGTCATCAATGCAGCCAATTATATTGGGAAATCGAGCCATCTGGTAAAAGTCAGATTTTGTTTGCACCAGTTCAGCATGGGTAGCTGGAAAAGATATGTAATGCTCCATCTTGTGTAACATGGCGCCAAGGAATTTGTGGAAAAACCTTGACAGGCTGCTCTGTGTCACCCCACCTACCGCAGCAACCACGCTCTGGTAGCTCCCAGACGCAAGCAGGTGGAGGCTGCACAGCACCTGCGCATGGGGTGGAATTGCATGTGCCCTTGGGGTAGTGTGCTGCAACAGTGGTTGGAGGTCCCTGATGAGCTCCAAGATGGTGTCTGGGGCCAACCTGTACCTCTGCAGTATCTCTGCCTCTGTGAGCATGAACAAGGTGACCCTCTGCCTGTAGACCTGCTCCTCTCTCTGCCATTCCCTCTCTCCTTCCTCCTGTAGCCGTAGCCGTCTTGCAATGACATAAAATGCCGCCATTGTGCAAACAGAATTGCATTTTGGGTTCATTTTTATAGGTTTCACCTGGTTACCACCTGATTCCAATCCATGGTAAATACCGACTCTTAAATACCGAATTTCAAGCAAATTCGGTATTTCAGAGCTTCCCTACATCTCAATATCCATTTTTACCACTTCTTATTAACCGAATCGGTATTTTACCGATTCGGTAAGTTTACCGATTCGGTAAATTTACCGATTCGGTAAATTTACTGATTCGCAAACCATTGCGATTCGGTAAATTTACCGATTCGGTAATATTTCCGATTAGGTACTTTACCGATTCGGTAACTTTACCGATTCGGTAAATTTACCGATTCTGACTATTTTCGCTCTCCTACATCCCGAAAGCTCAATACCGGTCGGTAACGGCCGAAAAAGGGCTTCCTACATCTGGCCCCAAGACTCCTTGTGTCAGGGGAAGGAATATGAGAAGAAACACTGGAAGGCAGGGAAATGTATACATTCATGAGCAGACTTCTATTGTTGATTAAAGGTTTCCAGCGGGACTGCAGCTAAAATGGCACTCGGAGAACTGAAAGACTCGTTGTTGAAAGAAAGAGCACAAAGAATAGAATAATACCTTTTAGAAATGCCCGTGAGACAGATCCAAATGTACTTTCAAGTGAGAAGCGTTATTAACAGGAATGTGATGCACAAGGGAAGATGGGTTTGTTCACTGGGGTGAACACATTCTCTGGTCAGGGGAGTAAAGTAGAATGGACGGAACCATTAAGGAGTCATTAATATAATGTTATTTGCTGATGTTGACATGTGACATTTCTTTCCATATTGGAGTTGAATGAATTTCTAAATTAAGCAGATGCAGACTGTATGGATTGAAAAGGTGAATACTCTGTAATGAAGCCGGAAGCGTACAAATTATTGATACCAGTTCAGGTGGCAAAGGGTAGACTTTATTTAACAAATGACTTTCCACATTTATTTAATTATATATTTATATTTTATATATACACACTTTATTCGTGACCTGATGTCTTAAATGTGCTTTGGATTACAGTGAGTATATCAATATTTAAAAAAAGTCATACTGCATTAACTGTGCTAGACTGCCATCTCAAACACTATATAAAAACACATTATATAATATGGACACTCTCAAAGGAATATAAATATATATTACCTACTGGCAGTCGCAAGTAGATAGTTATAGTTAGGACCCAGTTTCCATAGGAAAAGCGTTTTTTTCTCAAAATCTTTGGCACCAGTTGCCGAATCTTCGCAAAATTTTTTAAACTACTGGCCTGCTTCGGTCAGCTCCTGTCATGGAAGTTTTGGGGTGATTCAACAAGCGGGGGCGGAGAAAAAAGGGGGGTCCCAAAACGCGTTTTCCCCATGTAATTTTCAATAGGAAACTTTAAACACAGCTGCAGCCCGAACTGCTGAACGGAATTACACCAAATTTGGCAAAAAGGTAGGTCTTGTTTCAGAAAGAGCCCTTCTGGTAAATGGTGTAATCCGTTCAGTAGTTCCTGAGAAATTTGAAAAAGAAAAAGTTTCGATATCTAGGGACACGTGGAGTCGTGACCCCTCCTGAGGACGAGCTTCACTGTGATTGGCTACCAACACTCAAAACCAGGAAGTGTTGGCATCCATCTTGGGACTCGGTAGAACTGAGTCACAAGAAAACAGTAAAACAAAAGTGAAAAAAAGACAAGGGGGCAGAGTTGAAACACCCTGACCCCGAGACCTACTCAGGGGGTCCCACAAGAACCCTAGGGCCAAAAAGCATTATTTGTTTTATTTCAGCAAAATTTGCACTGGGGTTGCGAAACCCAGCAAAAAAAAAAAAAAAAATGAAGTGCGGGCTCATGCGCTTCATTTTAATGAGGTCCCCCAGGTGGGCCAGGTCCCGGGGGCATGCCAAAAAATATTAGCAGGGGCCCGCTGGAACCCCCCGCAGCCCCAGGGACTGCCACCTCCCTGTGGCTATGTTTGTAATATGCGGGAGGGCATGTGGCCCTCCCGCAGCCCCAGGGGCCACCACACCCCGGGGCTTGTTTAATATGTGGGGGGCCTCCAAGGCCCCCCAAAGCCCCGGGGACTGCCACCCCCCAGGGTTTCTGAAATATTCACAGGGGCACACAGCCCCCCCGCAGCCCCAGGGACCGCCACCCCCTGGGGCTTCTATTTAAAAAAATTATTAAACCTGTGTTGGGGGCTCAAGCCCCCTCACAGACCCTGGGGACAGCCACCTACCAGGGGCACTAAAAATGTAAAATGGGGGTCCCCCCACTGTCCTCGACGGATAGGGCCGGCCCCTGGGGATGGGGTCTGCAAGGCTAGAAGTGGCCCGGATGAGGGGCCACACGGCCCCCCTATCACCCAAAAAAAAGAAAAAATTAAAAATAAATAAAGGCTGACCCCGGGGGATGGGTTCCCGGGGTCAATAGAAGCCTCAGGAGGGGGGCCACACAGCCCCACTCTTTAAAAAACATAAATATATGTGGCCATGCCCCAGGGGAAGGGGTATCCGGGGGCCGGGATTGGCCACGAGAGGGGGGACCACGCGGCCCCTTACCCATTAACATTTTTTTTAAAAAGGGGTCAGGTCCTGGGGGATGGGGTCCCCAGGGCCCAAAAAAAGGAAAGAGAAGGGGGGGCTCACAGGCTTCTTATAAAAAAATAAAATTAGAAAAAAGACTGGCATTGTGCCGGAGGCCCAGCATCCTCCCAGCAACACTCTGCAAACGCGCCCTGTGGGGAATTAATTCCCCTTCAACATTGGTGGTCCCTGGCGCCAACTAGCCCCCCAGGTACCACCAAAATGCACCACAGGGCTGCCTTGCAGAGACGTGGTCCGGGGCCACGCCCCTTTTTACACCTCTCTGCAATGCAGCTCTGTGACGCTTAGTTGGAGGTACATGGTGGGCTAGTTGGACCCCAGGGCCCCCCAGGACACAAGGGGATTTAATACCCCAATTTACAAAGCACCAGGTGGTGCGTTTGCAAAGTGGTGCAGGGAAGGGGCTTGGTCTGACTTGACAAGTGTGCAAACATGCCCTGTGGTGCATTTCAAGTTGGAGGATTAAGTCCCCTTCAATCCTAGGGGTCCTTGGGGGCCTACTAGACCACCAGGTACCTCCAGTAAGAGCCAGGGAGCTGTGTTGCAGAGTGGTGGTCCAAGGCCATGCCCCTTTTTATACCACTCTGCAATGCAGGTCTGTGGCACTTACTGGAGGTAGCTGGTGGGCCTGTTGGCCCTCAGGGACCCTGAGGATTCAAGGAGACTTAATCACCTAACTTAAAACGCGCCACAGGGGGCGTTTGCACACTTGTCACATGAAGCCCCACCCCCCTCCCTGCACCATGGTGCAAACGTGCCCTGTGGCACGTTTTAAGTTGGGGGATTAATTCCACTCCAATCCTGAGGGTCCCTGGGGTCAACTAGTCCACCAGGTACCTCTTGTAAATGCCACAGGGCTGTGTTGCAGAGAGGTGCTCAAAGGCCATGCCCCTTTTTACACCACTTTGCCAATGCAGCTTCTGAAACACAGGTCTGTGGGGCTTACTGGATGTACCTGGTGGACTACTTGGCCCAGTCAAGTCAAGCAGGGGGACCCAGTGCCTCCAAGAACAGCCCCAACAGTCTCTCCCTTGGTTAGCACAGCAAAATGCAGACCAGCCCCAGATCAAAAAGCAAGGATTGGTCTTTCCACAACAGTCTCTTCAGTTGCTCCTTCTTTATCGGAGGTTCCTCTTGACCACAGAATAGGTCCAAGCCTTTCCAGTCTCAATCCATTTCTGTTTCATTTCAACGTTTAGGGGTTTCAGCTCTCATAGAACTACCCCTTCATGTCTGTGAAGTTCATTTGTGCTCAGGGGTCCCTGACCCTTCCCTGAATCAATTCTGGGTGTCTCGCTCCCAGTGTCATATCTCTCCCCTTGATACTGGGGTTCTGGATCTTTATTCACTCAGTAGATCAGTCAACTGGTCTATAGCACCAGCCCAGGCCTTTTCACCTCCTGGGCTTCTCTTCCACCTACTCTCCAGATACAGGGCAGCCTGGTGCCATCTCAACCCCTCCCTGGGTTAAGACCTCTCCCAGGTCCTCTCACCTTTCAGATCCATACAGACAATCCACATTTCAGCAGAGACACGCAGAAACGCCTAACGCACAAAACTCAGCCACTTTCTAAAAGAGTGGTTTCTGAACACACAGTGACAAACCACCTTCACAGAAATATGAGTTATTACACTGTGAGTTCATACATACTAAACTTCACCTCTCCATTATAAACTTACAGGAAACTAGGCTAACAAACACAACACCCAGCCTCCCCCATTCTGTCCTATGGACAGGATGGCCTTTCAGCAGTGAAAAACAAAATGGAGTGTTTTTCACTGTCAAGACATAACACGCCTTAGTATATGTCCTGCCTTTTACCAACACTGCACCTTGCCCAGGGATTATCCAGGACCTATCACGGGGATTGCCAATGTGTATGCAAAAGGGAAAGTCAGGCCTGACAAGAGGTTGCACTTGTCAGGACAACATGCCAACTTAGCAAACTGCGCACAGGCCTTACACCGCAGGTCTGAGTTCCCTTCTCCGTGCGCCTTTGCATTACTAGTCCTGGCACACACAGTGCACATCACTAGGGACTTTAGTAGTAAGGCAAACATACCAATCATGGCCAACCAATTACCATTACATTTTATATAGAGAACAATTGTACTTTGACACTGATCAGCAGTGGCAAAGTACACAAAGCATCTAAATCGGCAACTCTATGTCAAGAAAATGGTCTAGGTAGAAAGCAAAAAGTTTAGGGAACTTTAGCCCAAAAAGGCCAAGTCCTACAGCCTCATTTCTACAAGTGGCATTTTTCCAACACACAATTTAAAAATCATCTTTACTAAAATATGTGTTAATACATTCTGAGTTCAGAGAGCCTCCTAAACTTTATTTCCCCATCTTGTCCCATTGAAAAATTATACTTATAAGATGTTACAAAGTATCTCCCAATCCATCCTATGGGACAGATAGCCTTTCTATAGTGAAAAACAACATTGGCAGTATTTCACCATCAGGACATGTCACCCACACACCAGTACATGTCCTACCTTTCATGTACACTGCAACCTGTCCATGGGGGTACCTTGGGTCTACCATAGGTGTGCCTTACATGTACGAAAAGAGAAATGTAGGGCCTGTCAAGTAGGTGCACTTGGCAGGTCGACATGGCAGCTTAAAACTGTGCGTAGACTCTGCAGTGGCAAGTCCGAGATACCTTTTCAGTGCTTCTTTTGTGGGTGGCACAACCAGTGCTGCAGGTCTAATAGTAGCATTTGATTTACAGGGGGGCACTTTCACTCGCTTCCATTGCTGCCGTGAGGGCAACGGCTTTGCTCACCTGCTCATCTACATAGCGCCATGAGGGCAACGGCCGGTCCGACACCGCAGCTCTCCCCACTCAGTGAAGGACTTCAGTCCCTAGGTGCCCCAGGGACTAGGGGTGCACCGGGACGTCACTGGCTGTGCCCGGAGGCGCTACTAAACACCGGAACGCCTCCCGTCCCGCGGGACGCGCGCGGGCGAGGCCAGGCTAATCCCAGGCAAAGGGCGGGCCATCTGTGGCCATCAGGGGCCAGAAGAGGCCGGGTCGGGCCACCTCCCTAACAACATGATCCTGAGTTATGGGTACGCAGAAACTACATACTTCCCAAGAACAGGGGGGAGGCGAGGCGAAAGTCCCAATGAAGTCTGCTTCTATTATTTCTTACTTGACCTCAGGGTGGGGTACTATCTTCAAAAATTGAATCCTCTGAGAGAGAACTTGGGCTGGCATCAAACACTGAGCATGGTGTTGAACCAGAATGTACAGATGCTGTTCAGAAAAATCACATCCCCCTAGAACCTAGTGTAATTATTAATCACCCAAATGGGGCACAGCTAGAATCACCTGTCGGACATGAGGTTAACGCACAACAAACCACAAGTAAACTGCCAAGCTTGTCCCCGAACGTTAAAGGGCAACCTAAAAAACCTAGCCCTGTGCCAAAGAAAGCCCTTAAGAAAACACACAAACGGGACAAAGATATTAAAAATACTGCAGCAAACGCTGGGCTTAATTCACCTAATATAACAGAGCATAATGTACTTGTGTTTCTGATTTGCTAGGGAAATGTGAGCAAATTAACATGTTTTTGAGTCAGCATGAGTGTACCGCCAGACAGACTCACCTATTTAACCAAATAACTAAGCCTCCCATAGTGTGTACAAAGGAAAAGGCAGTACAAGACAACAGGCTATTGCTAGAAGTTCCCCAATTGGTTAAAGCTCCTTTCCTTAAGTCTGGTATACCTAGGGATCGGGGAAATGCTAACGTGGGTAGGGAACCATACTCTAGTACAGTAAACAATCCTGAGACCCTAAATATCTTGGCACCCTTTGGTCAAAAAGCTACAGTATCTGCTGTTCAACCCGGAGGCAATACTGTACCCCAACCTACCATTGATCTACCACCAGAAGCAGCACCGCTGGTGTTTGTTCTGGTTGGGGTTCCCCCATTAAAAGAGGGAGAGGTTGAATCTCCTCAGGCCCTTTTGGCCGTTACAAAGAAATGGTGTGATCATAATTGCTCAGGTGATAGTAATATTGCTTCAAATATTATAATGGCAAGGCGTGTTGCTTGTCTTGGGAGAAATGTAAAGAGAATCAAAGGGGATTGCATTATTGTCAACTTCAATAATCCTCTTGTTGTCCCCCGATTGTTATGGGATGGGTCGGAAATGAAGAAAGAGGAAGGCAATATTAGGGTAGTACCTTTGGGATTTTTCTATCCTTGCTCTGGTTGGCAATCAACAGAAAGAAAAACCTATCCGCAGTACTCCAAGGGAGGACAAGGATGGCAGCTATCCAGCACCCTCAAAAGGGTTCCCCTAGCGATGGGGGGCAGCTTAGGAGCAACCACCTTAAATAAACCATACAACAACCAGGCTACTATGATGGAGAACACTCTTATCTTGTCAAACAGGTTCTCCCCATTATCCCGTCTAAATGAGAACGATTGACTCCAACTTTAGGTTACTGAGTTGGAATATTGCAGGGCTAAGGTCGAAAAGGGAGGACCAAAATTGGCTAAAGTTTATTAGAGCCAATGATGTTATAGAATTGCAAGAGACACTTTGTAAGTAACCGAGGCTATTCCGCTGCAGGGAGCTTTGTGCGCTGACCAAGCGAGTTTTCAAACATCTTTGCGCTGTTTGTGTAATGCGGTGTCGTGTCGTGAGAGGACACTTTTATATTTGTTGATTGAGCTGTGTTTTTACTTTGCGCTCTCTGTGAGGCTTTTAATTGTTTACTACCGGCGGCATCTTCTTCTTCAGTCCCTGACTGCTCTCATCACAGTCGGCACACAGAGGGCTGGAGCACTGAGACGGGAGAGGTCAGTGGAGTTTTTGCCTCTTCCCGGTCTGATTCCTGACGCTGCTCTGATTGGCTGGGACTGTCCGTGTGATTGGTCCCGCCCTTCCGGTAGCTAGCGTTCCAGTTGGAGGGGGCACAGGATACAGCTGCATGAAATTGCGAGCGTGCAGCGGGCGCGCTGATGGCGCGCCGAAGGCTCGCCAAAGGCGTGCCCGTCTGCGCCCGTCCACGCTAAGGACGCGCTCAGCGCCAGGCAGGCTGCCCCTCCCATGACATTTAGGACCCATGGCCAGGGAAACAGTATAAGGTACTCGTCGGCCGCGCTGCATAACTTTAATAGCAGAGGTGATCTGGGTCTGGTAGAAACTGCAGCTCCTCTGTCCGACTATCTGACTAAGGACATCATCCCCTGTGGGCTGCTGAATGTTCGGTCCCTACCTAAACATAGGACAGAAATTCAGTTATTAATAGAAGCTCACGAATTGGAGGTGTTATGTATGACCGAGACCTGGACGCGGCAGGACTGCGAGGTTGATCTTGGACTAGCCTGCCCACCGGGCTTAAAAATATTGCACAAGCCAAGGTTGGAGGGGAAAGGGGGAGGGGTGGGGCTAATTTACAGAGAAGCCCTGAACCTAAAGATCATTGACATTGACCTGGTCGCGGGGGTTGAACTCCTTGGGTTCACCATTAAGAGTGAGCTGGGCCAGTCTCTGACAGGGATCATTTGCTATCGCCCACCGGGGTTTCTTAGTTTGCTGCAGCAGCAACTCCTGCTGGAAATTTTTACTAATATGGCGGCCACTCACGGGAGAGTATTACTTCTGGGCGATTTTAACCTCTGGCCGAATGGTTCCCTCGGCACAGGTCTGGCCAATATTATTCAATCATGTGAGGGGCTGGGACTGCGTCAACAAGTCTCTGTAGCCACCCACTCAGGGGGACATATGCTAGATCTCATCTTTGCAGTAGATGAGCAGCTATATATGGGGGATGTTCTCCCGATGGACTGACCACTTTTTGGTCAAATTCTTTCTGAATATGGCCAGCCGGGACAAAAGGGAAGGCAAGCAGAGGACGAACTTTGTGGGCAGGGACTGGAGGGCCTTGGTACAGATGAACGGTCTTGGGGAAGTGTTCTCAGTTGAAGACTGCCTCTTGCCAGAGGCCCAGGTGGATGAGAACTACACCGCTCTCTGTAAAGAGAACACTTTGACCCTGGACTCCCTTGTGCCTCGCAAGTCCTTTCAGAGCAGGGGGAGGCCATCTGCCCCCTGGTTTGGGGAGGAGCTGAAAAAACGAAAGCTTGAGTGTAATCGGGCCGAGAGAACTTGGAGGCGGAAATATCTAGTTGACGATAAAAAGGCTTGGAGAGCAAAGATTGTGGAATATAGAAAGGTCATCAAGAGAGCGAAGGCTGATTTCTTTGCCGCAATGATACTCAGGGCTTCAAATAGCTCTCGCTGCATTTTTAAAATCCTGAACAGCCTGACTAAACCTGAATGCTGTAAAAATGAATTCCTGCCATCCCAGAGGCTCTGCGGTAGTCTCGCTGACTTTTTCCGCGATAAGGTCACTAATATCATTGAGGAGCTGAAGAAGACCTCCTCTCCGTTGAAAGTAGTGAATGAGCAGCTATCCCTCACTAAAGACATGGGTGAGGTGGCAGAGAGTGACAGCATGGTGGTGGTTGCCCTGGGGGCACTTTCGGAATTTCCCCTCTACAGATTGAGGATTTTTACAAGTAAGCAGACAGTATCGTGTCTGGCTCTCCCCTGGACCCATTGCCTTGTAAAATTTGGAAGGAGTTTGGGGCAGAACTCTTTCCACTACTGTGTAAGAGCTGTAATCAGTCTCTTGTAGATGGGGTGGTGCCAAGCCAATGAAAGCAGGCGTTAGTAACGCCATTGCTAAAAAAATCCTCCCTTGATCCAGAATGTCTAAAAAACTGTAGACCAATATCCCTTCTCCCTTTCCCGGCCAACATAGTTGAACGGGTAGTAAGTGGCACACTGTCCGTGCATTTAGAACAGGCTAAACATCTGGAGGAGGAGCAGTTTGGGTTCGGACCAGCTCATGGTACTGAGACTGCATTGGCGACCGTAATGGATGAGCTTCAGGGGCGGGCAGACAGGGGTCAGGCAGCTGTGCTGATTCTGCTGGACCTGTCTGCCGCCTTCGATACGGTCAACCAAAACATCCTTCTGAGCCAGTTGAGAGAGGTGGGAGTGACTGGAGTGGTCCACTCTTTTCTCTCAGGGAGACAGCAGGCGGTCTCTCTTCCCCCTTACCAATCAGCCTCCACTCAGGTTCTACATGGGGTACCTCAGGGCTCGGCCATCAGCCCCATTCTTTTTAATGTCTACTTGAGACCCTTGCTGGTGATCATCAAGTGATATAACATCAAGGTCATCAATTACGCTGATGATACGCAACTCATTCTCTCCCTGGAGGGAGAGCAGTCCATCTCAGTAGAAGGGTTCCATGGATGTTTAGAAGACATGTCACAGTGGTTGAGGGAGAATTCATTACAGTTCAAAATAGCCAAAACAGAGCTGATGCATTTTGAGGTGCGCAGGCACACAGCAGGGAAGCCCAGGAACCTTTGGCCCCCAGAGTTCCCCAATCCTGGCCAGTCGGTCAGGACAGCGCGTAAACTGGGGGTAACATTTGATTGTAACCTCTCCTTGGAGGCACACATGGCGAAGGTGGTGAGTTGCTGCCATGCTATTATTCATTCGATGAGGAAGATCTTTCCTCTTTTACCCCACCAAGCCCGCGTCCTGATAGCACGCAGCACGATTCTTAGTCGGGCGGACTATTGTAATGCCCTGCTCCTTGAATCCTCCACATTCCTTTTAGACAGGTTACAGCGGATGCAATCTGCCACGGCCAAACTGGTACTAGGCTGGCCGAGGAGGTCTTCTGTCTTCTGCCTCTGGAGCACTGGCGGAGTTGCACTGGCTCCCTGTGAGACAGAGAATTAAATTTAAGTCCCTGTGCCTAGTGTTTAAGGCTCTACATGGGAAAGGACCTGCCTCTTTCCAGCGAAAATTTGAATGGTACGTTCCTAACAGAATGCTTCACTCCTCTGGGGGCAAGCTTATAAAAGTCCCCCGTTTCAAAAAAGCTAGAGCAGGGGGTAGATCATTTGGGGTCGCTGCGGCCAGGCTGTGGAATATCCTACCTATTGCACTTAGACAACATGATGATCTTCTTGCTTTCAGAAAGAACTTAAAAACTTGGCTATTCCCTAAGAACTAGGCCTGTGTTCTACGCCTCCTTCCCTGTCGTTACGGTCATTGTGTTACTAGCGCCAAGATGCCTGTCAGGTGATAGTGCGCTTTAGAAATCCTATAAATAAATAAATAAATGGGACCAGCACAATAACTTCTGGGTGGATTTTTTTAAATCTTACTTACAGCCAGCACGGCATCCGCTTCAGGTAGAGCTAAGGGAGGACTGCTGTTCCTCCTTTCAGTGAGTTTGAAGGGAGTAGTAAAGACTTTAGACTCTGACTCGCCTAACTGTTTGATAGTTGAGATCTCCTCCGAGTCTAATGGGAAAACTTTGTTAATCAATTTTTATAATTCTGTGGAGAGTGAGTATTGTAATGAACACTTGTGTTTTTTAGATCAGTTTATTGAAAGTTACAAAACGAAACAAACCACTTTAATCGATATTATTCTCTTGGGAGATTTTAATATTCATCCTTGCAATTTTAACTGCCAAATTAGTGATTTTTATGGCCCTTCTTTTGCGTCACCCCCACATTTTGAACACACCCAGAAGGTAGTGGCTCTTGAAGACCTTTTATAGTGTGCTGATCTTTATGAGCCAAGCTTTTTTGACAGAAGTGAGAGGGTAGTAACTTTTAAATCTAGAGAAAGTGAATTGATTATCGACTATATATTTCTATCCTCTGCCTTACTGGGACACGTAATTTTCTACAAAGCAGTTAGCTCACCATTCAGTGACCATAACCCGGTCAACCTGGTGTTGGACTCAGGATTTTCCCGGGTTGTTCATGCAAATAGCACCAGGGGTCAAATAAGTGTGATTACTAGTGACCAAGGGAAAAAGTTGAATTGGGCGAAAATAGTACCAGAGCAGTTTATAGACAGTCTTTGCGAAAAGATGAGCGAAGATATTGGGAAATGTGTAGATGGTAAGACTCCGGCAGGGGAAACCATCTCAGCCTATGAAGCAATATGTAAACAGGTTGCTATTGATTTAACTGTTCCTGCTAGAGCTATAAGTATAAAAGTGAAAAGATGGTTTGACGCAAAATGTTCTAGGGCACATCAAAATTTAATGAAATCGCTGAAGGTTTTACTGAGGGATAAAGTCCTTATACCTAAATACAGAAAGGAATATAAATTAAGTACACAACCGCGTAAAAATGAAATTAAATCTGAGGCATGGGACAGTTTAATGTCTAATGTAGTTTTAAAGGATAGCTCTAAGTTTTGGGCTATTGTTAACAGCCCACTGTTAACAGGTGAGGATAATGAAAAGCTTGAAACTAATAACCCAGAGGAAGAATGGCTGAAACATTTTGAAATAATATACGCGAGCAATGAAGTATTTGATCCTTTTATACCACCTGTTGGCATTTCACCTAAATCTAATTTAGTGTTCATAGAGGCAGAGGTGGAAAGAGCAATAAAGGACACCACTACTAATAGGGCGCCAGGTCCAGATGGCGTCCCTGCCAACCTATACAAGGGAAATATCAAACTTTGGGCTACAATATTAACAAATATTTTTAATTCAACTGTTTTTCATGGTTTCCCTGCCTCATGGGCCGACTCCATCATTATCCCTGTTTTTAAAAAAGGTCAGCAAGGGGATGCTACAGTCCTATTTCCCTTATAGATTCCTCTGTCAAAATCCTAGGAAAAGTAATTTAAATAAGGTGTCTGAGTGGGTCACAGAAAAAAGAATCCTAGCTGAAAGCCAATATGGATTTAGACCGGGCAGAAGCACTGTGGATCATTATCTTAATCTGTACATACTAATTAATAAATATACGGTAGCCACTAAGGGGTCTATTTATCTGGGTTTCATGGATCTGTCCGCAGCTTTCGATCTGGTTAACAGATCGAAGTTTGGACCATTTTATTGGATATGGGGATTGGACACAGCTTGGTATTTTTATGGCAGATCTTCACCGAGATCTATTTGCGACAGTCAGGATGACACAGGAAGGCACTTGCACGAGGCACTTTAAATCAAGGAGAGGGGCAAGGCAAGGGTGTATCCTTGCCCCTCTACTCTTTACATTATACATTAATGCTTTAGAGAAATCCCTGGAAACTGCTACTTTGGACGTTCCGCGTATAGGAAGTAGTACCATCCCAGTTCTCCTATACGCGGACAATGCTGTCCTATTGGCACGTACCCCAATAGGTTTACAGAGACTACTGTACTCTTTTGGGGAATTTATGACATCATAGGATTTGGTGGTTAATACTACCATGTCCCATGTCATGGCTATGGGCCCCCGTAAGAACAAAGTGAAAACCTTTTATTGCAAAGGGGTTGAGATCCAAAGAGTGAGGGCCTTTACGTACCTAGAGGTCCTGTTTGATGACAGCTGTACTTGGACGCCCCAGAGGTTAGCAAAAAAGAATGCCCTAGTGCGAGCGGGATCAGCCCTGCTAAATTTCACTCAGCGTTTAGGGGGAAGGCCTTTTGAGGCAACACTTGCAATTTATAAAGCAAAATTTCTTGCATTAATATTATACGGTGCTGCAATCTGGGGATATAAACCTATGGAAGATGTGAAAAGGGCCGAAAATAAATTGTTTAGTTATCTTTTATCTATCCCTCAATCCACCCCAACACTCGCTGTTCACCAGGAGTTAGGAATGGGGTTTGTCGGTGATTTGATTAGCATGGCTCCCCTTACTTGCTGGTTAAAAACTTGGCTTAATCCTGAGTTAACGTTAAATCATCATATTTTAAAAGACTGTATTAATCTAGACAGGGGAGACGAAATACAGTGGCTTTCTTATGTAAAGGTGACGTTTTTGAAGCTGGGGAGACCTTAAATCTATGAAACCCCTGAAGCCATTGTTAAAGGAGATATATTGTGGGTTAAAAAGCATTTTCTGTCCCTAAGGTCTCAGGAACGAGAAGCCGAGGAATTATTGAAGCCTATGGTGAGAGCCCATTTTCTATTAGTTACCTTCCCATCTATTGAACCGTATTTAAAGGTTGTAACAAGACCATACCATCGCTGGTTGTTAACTAGATTTCGGTTCAACCAGATACACCTTTTATTGGGAACATATCAGGGATGGACGGTACCTGAAAAGGCAGCATTTTGTGAGTTTGATAATTGCTCAACCCAAGATACTACGCACTTTATGTTCTTTTGCAAACACTATTCTGATATTAGGAAAAAGTTTATTATCCCACTTTTAAGCGGCTTGGGGTTCCTACAGGTTAAACCTGCTTTAATGTATTTTCAATTGTTGGACAATATATGGAATATTTTTAATATTGCTAGTTATCTTGTAGCAGGCGTAAGATCAAAGAAATTAAGAGGCATGAGTATAATTGAACAATGAATTTTACTGTAGTGTTTTGTACTTGTATATATATGAGATTTTTAAATAATTACAATAAGGATTTCCCTATGACTTTTCCATTGTTTTTAATATTGTATTTATTGAATGTGATTTATATGTGTACTTTTATGTCGAATCGAATAAAGTGGTATTGACTGACTGATTTACATGCCCTGGCATACTCAGTGCAGTTTACTAGGAACTTACCAGTAAATCAAATATGCCAATCAAGGAGAATCAATTGTAATAATTTACACAGGGAGCACTTGCCCTTTGACACTGATCAGCAGTGGAAAAGTGCCCAAAGCATCTAAGCCAGCAAAAACTAAATGCAGCACAGCATAAAAAATACAGGAGTTACAGGAAAAAAGGCAGGGGAAACCACACCAAAGGTGCCCAGTCTCACATGAACTTGACTATTTGAGTTACAGAGCCCTTTGCTCCAGAAGTATCAATAAGAATATTCAAGATTCCAGACTGCTGGTTGCTGTCCCTCTTGTCCTCTTGTGCTAAGTCAGACATATGGAACAGAAGCCAAGTTCAGCTGAGCTTTTCTATCAGAGAGTATGTTTTCATTTAGACAACAGGCACGGTGTTCCTTTCTCCCTCTTCACCAGCTGAGAGTCTGATAAACACAGAGGCAAGTTGTGCTGTAGGTATGCAGGGCAATGATCCAACATTCTACCATTTACACTTGGCTAGTTTATGCTCTCAGAGCAATGCTAAAAATAGGGTGATGGAATTAGGAAACCTAGTTCTGTGGAAAATGGTGGAAATATTAGTTGTTTTTAGGGCTCGCCTGCTGGGCGCATGCGCCTAGCTGGCGAAGCTCTATAGGGGCTTAAACAGACTTTACCCAACTTGGCGATTTGGTGCTGTGCCCGTGGCTTTTAGCAAATGCGCATGCACATCACCAAATCGCCGTCTGTTCCCTCTGCCGCACTCCTCCCACACCTTTGAAGTGAAGCTTAGCTTCACTTCAAAGGCCCCTGCTGCTTAACACCCTCTCCCCGCTCCGCCCCCTCCCCTGCCCGCCATGTCGCATTTCTCCTCCCCCCTCCCCACAGCAATGCCCTCCGTCTGCTTTTATTTTGTGATTATGAGTCACAATGACAGGCGCCCTGCCCGGCGGTGCGAGGTGTGATGCATCTGCCTATCACCACCCGAGCATTTTATCTGAATACATTCCATCGTGTTCTTGAGCTGTGAGTGTAAAGTAAAGCGCCTCGAGGGAGGCTCTGGTCGCTAGTCCTGCTTGAAGGGGGATGGGCGAACAGCTCGTGCTCTTTATGTTGCCCAGCAAGAGCCTGAAATGCTTCCCGTGTGCTTTGAGGAAGGTTTGGTGATTTGCTGCATTTATATAGCGCCTTGTACCAGATGGTCTGAACGTATGTAATCCTCGGTTGGAGAGTGGTGTGCCTCCCAGGTGATATCATTTTCTTAATTCTACATGGAGATGCATGTAAAAAAGGCGACGACCAGCCACGTTTACCCACGTCAATTACATACTATTGTCTGTCGATAGATCGACCCGTTGTCTGTCGTTGCAGTGAAATACATTTGGTTCCATAATACACATTTTTTGAAACAGCGGAACTTAAAACGCGCTACCTTCACACATTTATGACTACAGTGTCAAAGTCCATTTTTTTACAACGGTACAGCAGAATTGACATGGGAAAAATAGTTTTCTGTCTCAGATTGCACATTGCAAGGACTGTTACACAGGGAAACGTGTCTCTAAAAGTCACATGGCCTATGTAATGTGATTGTGCCGTTATGCACATTTAACACATTGCACCCTGGTCTTGGTTTAATCGTTTTAAAAAAAAATAAAACATATATTAATGAAAAATTCAATGGGATGAACCATACATGCAGGTAGAGCAGACTAGAACGTGCTATTTATCACCATTCGCAGCAACATGTTGACCTATATGATGGGAGGTATGGCGCTTCTAGGCACACATCCACCATGACATCCACCGCCACATCCACCACCGCATCCACCACCACATCCACCATCACCACCACATCCACCATCACATCCACTACCACCACATCCACCATCACATCCACCATCACCTCCACATCCACCGCCACATCCACCACCACATCCGCCACATCCACCACCACCACATCCACCACATCCACCACCACCACATCCACCACCACCACATCCACCACCACCACCACACCCACCACCACTACATCCACACCCGCCACCACTACATCCACCACCACATCCACTACAACCACCACCCCATCTACCACTACCACCACCACCGCATCCACCACCACCACCGCATCCACCATCACCACATCCACTGCATCCACCACCACCACATCCACCACCACCACCACCACCACATCCACATCCACCACCAGCATGACATCCACCGCCACATCCACCACCACATCCACCACATAAACCACCGCCACATCCACCACCACTACCACATCCACCACCACCACCACATCCACCACCACTTCCACCACCACCGCATCCACCACCACCACATCCACCACCACATTCACTGCATCCACCACCACCACCACATCCACCACCACCACCTCATCCACCACATCCACCACCACCGCATCCACCACCACATTCACCGCATCCACCACCACCACCACATCCACCACCACCTCATCCACCACTACCACATCCACCACCACCACCACATCGACCACCACCACCACATCCACCACCACATCCACCACCACCACCACCACATCCACCACCACATCCACCACCACATCCACCACCGCACCCACCACCGCATCCACCACCACCACCACATCCACCACCACCACCACATCCACCATCACCTCCACATCCACCATGACATCCACCGCCACATCCACCACCACCACATCCACCACCACCGCATCCACCACCACCGCATCCACCACCACCGCATCCACCACCACCACCACACCCACCACCACTACATCCACCACCACATCCACTACAACCACCACTACCACCACCACCGCATCCACCATCACCACATCCACCGCATCCACCACCACCGCATCCACCACCACCACATCCACCACCACCACATCCACAACCACCACATCCACCACCACCACATCCACCACCACATCCACCACCACCACATCCACCACCACCACATCCACCACCACCACCGCAACCACCACCACCACCACCACACCCACCACCACTACATCCACCACCACATCCACTACAACTACCACCACCACCGCATCCATCACCGCATCCACCATCACCACATCCACCGCATCCACCACATCCACCGCATCCACCACCACCGCATCCACCACCACCGCATCCACCACCACCACCACAGCCACCATCCCATCCACCACCACCACCACATCCACCATGATATCCACCGCCACATCCACCACCGCATCCACCACATCCACCACCACCACATCCACCACATACACCACCACCGCATCCACCACCACCGCATCCACCACCACCACCACACCCACCAATACATCCATCACCACATCCACTACAACCACCACCCCATCCACCACTACCACCACCACCGCATCCACCACTACCACCACCACCGCATCCACCACCACCACCGCATCCACCATCATCACATCCACCGCATCCACCACCACCACATCCACCACCACATCCACCACCACATCCACCACCACCACATCCACCATCACCACCACATCCACCACCACCACCACCACATCCACCACCACATCCACCACCACCGCATCCACCACCACCACCGCATCCACCATCATCACATCCACCGCATCCACCACCACCACATCCACCACCACATCCACCACCTCCACATCCACCATCACATCCACCATCACCTCCACATCCACCATCACCTCCACATCCACCATCACCTCCACATCCACCATGACATCCACCACCGCCACATCCACCACCGCCACATCCATCACCGCCACATCCATCACCACCACATCCATCACCGCCACATCCATCACCATCACATCCACCATCACATCCACCACCACATCCACCACCACATCCACCACCACATCCACCATCACCTCCACATCCACCATGACATCCACCACAACCACCACCCCATCCACCACCACCACCGCATCCACCACCACCACCACCGCATCCACCACCACCACATCCACCGCATCCACCACCACTGCATCCACCACATCCACCATCACCACCACATCCACCATCACATCCACCACCACATCCACCATCACATCCACCATCACCTCCACATCCACCATGACATCCACCGCCACATCCACCACCACCGCATCCACCACCACCGCATCCACCACCACCGCATCCACCACCACTGCATCCACCACCACATCCACCATCACCTCCACATCCACCATGACAACCACCACCCCATCCACCACCACCCCATCCACCACTACCACCACCACCGCATCCACCACCACCACGGCATCCACCATCACCACATCCACCGCATCCACCACCACCACATCCACCGCATCCACCACCACATCCACCCTCACCACCACATCCACCCTCACCACCACATCCACCCTCACCACCACATCCACCCCCACATCCACCATGACCTCCACATCCACCACCACATCCACCACCACATCCACCACCACCACATCTACCACCACATCCACCACCACCACCACATCCACCACTTCCACCACCACCGCACCCACCACCACCACAGCCACCACCACATCCACCACCACATCCACCACCACATCCACCACTTCCACCACCAACTCCACCACCTCATCCACCACCACATCCACCACCACCACCACATCTACCACCGCATCCACCACCACCACATCCACCACCACATCCACCACCTCATCCACCACCGCATCCACCACCACCACATCCACCACACCCACCACCATCACTTCCACCACCACATCCACCACCACTTTCACAACCACCACATCCACAACCACCACATCCACCGCATCACCACCACATACACCACCTCCACCACCACCACCACCACATCCACCACCACATCCACCCTCTCATCCACCACCATCACCACCACATCCACCATCACCACCACATCCACCACCACCATATCACCCAGATCCACCACTACCACATCTATATGTGTGTGTGTGTGTGTGTGTGTGGCTCTGTGTGTGTGTAGGTGCAAATGCAATGTTCTTGGATTTTCGTCACAATAAAATACCCTGAACATAATCTTCACAAAAGTTATTTAAAAACGTTTAAGCTATTACCATTATAAATTACAATAACTTTTATTTAAGTATTACTTATTTACAAAATTAAAAGCCATTGTTATTTGTAATATCAAGACATCTAAGTCACGTAAATACAACACACATTGCATTACAAATGCTATAGGTGTCACATTTGCAAAAGTTAACACTATTGACATTGTAACTGACAAAGCTATTAATTTTGCTACTTTCAAAACCAACACATAAATAAAAAAAGTGTCATTTACAATACCAATAGCTCAAACTTTCCTAATGCGAGACCTATTGCATTTCCAATGCTTGTTATATTCTTAGCAGCTCTGATAATAGCAACATTCATTGTATTGTTATTAGAACAGATGCATCAGTGTGACATTCTAAGCAAAACAGTGGGTTTCCCAAATACCACTGCACTACTGAAACCAGAGGCACTGTTTGTTTACCAGAAAACACCTATTCCCTGTGAGACAGGTCAGAGTGTGGGTCTGCAGATCAACCAGTACTGCCTTCCTCATATATAGCACATTGAACTAAGTCAACCGATTGTAAAGTTAGGGGATCTAAATCTATAGACTTACAGTATACACCTAAAATGCAAAACATATTAATATATCAGATGTAACAATCTTATTTGTATTGTTTGCATTGATTGCATTTCAATCTTATTGCATATTGTATTGTTATTGTTGTATTTGTTCATTGTTATTGTTTGCATTTATTGCCTTGCAGTTTGTATACCTTTTTATTGAAATTGTTTTATTTTGTGTCTACATTATTGCCTTCTTATAATTACAGGGTTTTCTATAATTTATTAAGGGGAGGATGTTTAGAGTTCTCCTCACCCAACAAGAACCTCAGAAACAGCACCGATGCCAGGATTATTGTGGGTGACAGCAGCTCTGTTGTGGTGTGGTTCAGTATTAGACCTGTCAGCCTTAGGGTGGTCTTCTACCAAACCTTTTGCCCTCCCCCCTCCTGTTTTGCTGAATTCCTTGTTGTTGGCCACAGGACTCTGCACACTTTCCCACAGCTAACTAGTGCCAAGGTGTTTGTGCTTTCTCCTTTTAACATGGTAAAACTGGTCTACACTCAGTTGGCACATTTCATTTAATTTTAAGTTCCTAGAAGCTTCTTCCACTTAAAAAGGGCCACAAAGTACATATTAGGACCATCAGACCCATTCTTCACCACACTCATAGATCTGTGGTTACTATAGACGATGGACTGCCCGGCTGCCAGAAGGCAACCCTGCTGTTTGAGGCCTGCCCTGCTGTCTGTAAAAGAAGATTGGATCTGCACCCCTAATCCCAGACTGACGTGACACCAACGGTATGCTGGCTGACCTCCTGTTCTGAGCTACAGGGACAGAGCAAGCTGCAGAGGCCTTTCTGTAACTGTCAAGGTGACCCACTGTACCGGATCTGACCTAAGTTAAGCCACACTGCTTTTTTGTCAAGCTACCAGAGGGTACAGCAGAGCTTGATTTAGTGACTTAGTGTCGTTCACCGTGACAAAGATTGTGGCTGTAACTTGAGTAGGGTTTCCGCACCTCAAACAGGAACCCAATATCTTACATTGGTGGCATTGGTGGTATTCAGCACTTGTGTTTGTGCAGTGCAATACAGTGATTTTGTGTAATACGACAATTCCATATAAATAATGACTATTGATTCCAAGGTTTTTTTTTAGTTCTCCTAGACTGGCTCTTTTGCTTTTTCCAAATTTGCTCAAATTCTACCTATCTATGTCTGTGGCCCTACCTGCAATGATGGAATTTGAGCTCATCAATCTGGAGAGGTACGCTGTGGCTAAACACTGGGGCTAAGCTGAACGAGTTATGTAAGGAAAGGAGGTTTCCAACCAAATAAATCAGCAAGAAACTCCAGAAGGCTCCTCTGGCCTGGACAGAGGCTCACTACCTACTGGCAACAGAGGACCAAGGGGAGGGTATGGAGGAGAAGGAGTAGGACCTGGGCACAGATGTTGAGCTGCAGCACTTGGAGGAGGAGGACACCTCAATGTCAGGAGTGGAGCCCATTGCCAGGGGAGAGAGCTGAATGTCTTCCTGTGGTCTGTCTCTAGATACAGGAAGGCTGAGAGGGAGTTAAGGCTGCAGTGCCAAAATACAAATGGAGGAGAGATAGGTAGCTGCTAAGAGGGCTCTGGAGGAAAACAATTGGCCATGGAGAAGAGAAAAAGGGCCCCTGAGACAAGTCTCAGAGAGGTGGACATCAGAGCCAGACAATCAGAATCTAGCAATATTGGTGGCAGTGATTCCACAGTGTCTAATACAGAAATAAGGGTTCACATCCTAAAAAAAAGACCTGGTGCTTAGCTATGTGGTGGAGGTTGATGTTGACAAGTGGTTCTCAGTCTCTAAGGTGGCCATAAGGATGCACAGGGTCTCAGAGGAGTATTGGGTGGTGAGTCTAGAAACACATGCCTACAGTGGGGAGGGACAACCTGTTCAAACTAGAGGTAGGAGACTGGATGAAGTATGGCCCCATAAAATCCTTTCTTGTTATCAAATTTAGGCTGACCCCTGAAAAGTACAGCATGACATTTAGGGACAGCCAGAAACACAAACCAGTCTTAGGTGGATTTTCATGATTATTATAATAAGGCACTAACTTGTTGGAGGAGGGACAACAAAGTTAATGATTGTATTGGGCTGCACAATTTGATCTTGAGGGAGCACATGCTCAATACTTGTTTTTGTTTTGTTGCACCAATACCTAGTGGATAGAAAGCTCTCTGACCCTAGGGAGCTTGCTAAGGCGGTTGACCTCGGCTTCATCACCAAAGTGTCAAAGAAGGTACCTGGAGATGACTCCCAAAAGGTTGGTAAGGGTTTCCACCAGAAGAAAAATGGGGGAGAAAAATATAAAAATAATGTGTTCTCTAATGGCCCTCAAAACAATTCCCAAGAGAAAATTAACCAGTCCTAGTCTGAAACAAATTGGACGGTCTTCAATGTCAAACAGATAGAGAGGTTTGTCTCCCAGTGCTCTGGGTTTTACAAATAGGGGCACTCCAATGGAGACACCAAATGCCTCAAGAGGACACAGATTCCCACTAGATGAAAGACACCAGGGTTGGTAAGGGTAGCACTTAGGGAGGAGGTGGTCCCAGTTAGCTTGGGGGACAGAGTAGAGGTTACCCTAGAGTCCCAAGGGGATAGAGAGATTGTGTCAAAACCTACATGTCTTCAAATACTTCCAAGTATGGGTCACCATCAATTGGCAAAGGGTGGAGGATAGGAGAGACACAGCCACCAGTATGACTACTGTGAGGTATCATCTGGGGTCCTCAGAGCAGGTAATCCCAAATGCATTCCACCAGACAATCATGAGTGTCACATTCCCCAGTGGCTCAGATTCCCTATCAGTGTGGGGGGTCTCAGGTTCCCTAAAAGTAGCTGTGAGCCCTAGCTGTGAGTCATGCCATGCAGGTAGATTTTCTGTTGGGCAACAATCCAGAACAAACTGTCTGGAAGGCAGTAGAGCTCAGGTCACACCTGATGATCTTAGGACTGCCTGAGTGGGTCTAATGACCAGAAGGTCCATGGCTGCCCAAGAAGTGAGCCAAGGAAGCTTGGAGCCTCAAATAATGGCTCTGGAAGATGCCAAGAAGGGCAAGGGGAATAGGAAACTTGCTTCTATAATTCCCATATTATCGGTTGATGGGGCCCCTGAGGGGCTACCCTGGAGCTTACTGGGGAGGACCTTGCTGCCCCGGGAGACCTACCTCAGCTTAGTGGTTGGCAAGTTGAGGGTGAGCCCACCAGGGAGGAATTCTGTAAAGCATGGAAGAAGCGCCTCACCCTAGAGGACTTGAGGTGGTCAGCTGAGGTCCAGGCAGCAGGTGACACCTCTGGAGATCATCTTATATATTGAGAGAATTACCTCGTGTATAGTGAGTCTAGGTTTTTTGCACCTGGGGCAACCTAATTGTTGGGGGTTCCTCAGTGTTACAGGGCCTTCCTACTGGGACTGGCTCATGATATACTCCTGACAGGACATCTGGGACAGGACAAGACCTTTGCTGGGCTTGTCCCCCACCTCAATTGTCCCCAGGAGAAAACAGCCTCAGATATATTCTTTTGGTGTTGTCCCACCTGCCAGGCCTGAGGAAAAGCAGGGGAAAAGATAAAGACTCCCTTGCTTCCCTTTCCTATAATTGGCAACCCCTTGAAAAGGGTGGGTGTTAGAAACTGGGTTTCTGGTTGGCATATGTATGCACCCTGTCCATGCAGGAACTAAAATCCTAGTCAGGGTACGTCAGTAACAGATTCTAAGTTAACCTGTGTTCACATGCTGGTAGCTTGGCACTGAGTAGTCAGACCTAACTAGGAGGCAATGTGTAAAGTACTTGTTAAAATAACACACAGTAGCACATAAAAAACACCACAAATGGACTCCACACCAGTTTAGAATAATAAACAATATATTTATGAGTAAAACAAGTCCACAGCAACAAAAATCCAATAAGAAGAAGTCAAGATATGAATTTTTAAACTGGGGCTATCTGATTGTTCTTGACCGGAGAAAATCCCAAAATTGAGGCTGACCAAAATGGAGTGTGGGCTGGATAAAGGAGCCATGCAGGCTGCCTGAACAGTACTTTGCATTAACATCGAGGACGATGCCTGGAGCAAAGGAGGTGATGCGTCACTGTTCAGAGCTGCGCAGTGTCGAGGATGTCTTGAGGTTCAAGATGGTATGGACATTAAGGTAATGTACCATCATCAAACCGTGGGCTGTAGGAGACGCGAGTAGCACGAAGCAATTTGTTGGTGTCAAGCGGTGTATCTTGGTCTAAGAAACATTACTAAATCCAGCAGAACACAAATAGCGCGTGCCTCTCTAGCTTGCTAAATCTTGCTTTAGGATTTTTTCCCCCATGTAACACTAGGAGTAATCACATAATTGTTCGTAAATTCTCATTACTGTTTGATACAGAAATACCAATAATTATGTAATATCTCCTCACATAATTTGAGCGGAAGAATCCTAATGTGAGAACAGATTTAGCTAAATGACTCCGGTTACTCTGATGTAATTCAAATTCCCTTGGATGTCTATTTTCAGAAAATGTGTGGGTTTTCTAGGTTTCCCAAGGTTCCGGCTGAGCTGGGATCCAAAATCCACAGCTAGGCACAGTGCAAAAAAGGGCAGTTTTCACTTCAAAAATATGATGTGTCCACGTTGCATGTTGGGCAGTTTCCTGTCGCAGGCACTAGGCCTACCCACACAACTGAGGTAGAATTTTTACCGAGAGACGTAGGGGAGCACAGAATAGTAGAACAAGTATTACTACTAATTGACTTTCTATGCATTTCTGCCTTCCAAATGTAAAACAAAATGAAGTCCTTTTTAAAAATGACCTCTACTTCACATGCTTGTATGGGTAAACACAATTCTGGATATGTGCAAATAACCACTGCTTCTAAACTATTTTTCACTCTTTATGTTTTACCAAACAAATTGCTACATACTCGGTACACAGTGAAAAAGCATGGCAAGACACAGCTCAGTTATTGGCTCTGGGTTCCTCAGGTTCTTGGGGAACTTACACGTTCTATATTTTCCCGCAGCCACAAGGGTCCAGCAGATGTACCGTTAGTATCACCAGGGGGCTTAGGATGCACGTTGATCCAACGATGTTAAAGCTGATGCTTACACTGTAGCCTCGACCCAGGGACCCTGCAGCACTGCCTCAAAGAGCACAACCACCGCACCTGGATGTTCCAGTATTGCTGAGTGCCCCTCACTGTCTCCAAACCATATTCCGCCCAGTATTTTGCCGTCCAGGGCACTCTGGGAAATCCCAAGTGACACCAAGACACGCATTCTTGCTCTAAGAGGTGACACCACGGCCAGCACCATTGCACCACCAGTGCAACTGCAGTGGAGAGACGGGGGAACCAGTTGTTTATTGACCCTACCTGTATTGTCAATACCTTCACGCTAATCTATGCTGCATGCAACTACGATACATCCATAAGCGACGCAATTCTTGTGGTCGCGGCGCCCGGGATAGCGCCTGCACTCAGTCTCTGCCTCAACCTACCTGCTTCCGCTGGAACTGGCCCTACTGTCAAGCTGGAAGATCAGCCTGCAAAAGAAACCCAACAAAACGGCGGAGAGAGAGAAGACAAAAAGAACAAGAAGAAAGTGAGACCGGAATCGTCCGTATCAGACTCACCCATCAAAGCAAGAGCGGACCTTAATAGCACACTGGACATGATCCTCAAAAAACTAGCGGAAGTGCACGATCTCGCACACAGAGCAACACAGACACCATGCAACTTGAACTTACTGCGATCAGGGCGGACATGAACTCGGTCCACAAGAGCATAGACGAGGCATAACAAAGAATAAGCGACGTTGAAGACAAAACCAACCTCTCAGCCAAAACTATTCTACAGCTTCAAAGATCAACCGACTCCCTCAGACACCAGAATGCAGAATTGGAAGATAGAAATAGGAGGGGTAACGTTCGCATTTTTTGAGTTCCTGAGAATGCAGAGAAAGACACTGATTCCTGCATAGCTTTCTTGGAAGCATGGATCCCTTCAGTAACTGGACTTAAGTTCAATCATGAGCTCGAGCTTGACCGGGCTCACAGAGTTCCAATCTTCATCCCTCATGGATACAAAGGCCCTCGCCCGCTGATCTGCAAACCACTTCACTTCCAGCACACTGAAGCCATATTGCAATTCGCTAGACACAACAACTCCGTCACCTGGGGAGGCCACAAAATCACCTTCACTCAAGACTACTCGAAAGACACAGTGGAGGTCCGAAAAGGCTTCCTGGCCCAAAGGGAAAAACTGAGATCAAAAGGTATACAGTTCTCCTTTGCGGGCCCAGCGAAATTTAAAATCATCATCAACGGCAAACCTCGCTTCTTCTCCGATCCTAATGACTTAACGCAGTTCCTGGAAGACTCACCTACGCAAGCAATGGACTCCTCTAACCTCACGTCTAATAAACGGAAGACAGAAATTCATGAATCTGAAAACACGAGTACAGGACAAGGTTGAGTTGCCCACTGATTCTCTGAGAACTACAATCACTTCTAATCTGCTCGTGTTCTTAAGTTGCCTTCATAGATCTGCTTACCTGCCTATCCAATGTAAGTTTGTGCTTCTGGTGTACTAGCTGGTTCCCAGTATCCAAGCTGTCCTTAGCCACCAGGTAGGACCTACTATTAACCACTCTTGGGCCCCACGATACGTCTCTGGATTGTTACCTCTCTGTTACTTGTGGGAGCCCGGAAGGTCCTTCTTCAAAGAGTAGCCTAATGACACTGCTGTTATCTCTGCTCTGACTTGGAAATATTCACACCTGTGTCTCTTGCATAGTCATTGTGCTCTGCTTTAATTCCTGTAGTTCTATAGTCCTGTAAAATGTTAACCTTGTAGTTCTGACCAGTTCTTGCCTGTTCAGGCATTTTACCAATGGCTTCAAATTGTTTAGATATGCTGTGTTACAAAATACTAGCTAGACTTAATGATTTCTCCTGTTATGATGACATCTCTGATTCATCCTACGTTGTGCTTGGACTGTACTGCCGTCGCTGCTCCTACGTTCTAGTTATGGGGGGTTGGGAAAGGGGAGGGCTGGGTAGGAGATGGGAAGGGTAGGGGGAGGGTGAGGGGGTGGGGGTGGAGGAGGGGGGGAAATCTCTTCTTGGATTGTTTCAGTATGCCTTATGTATTCTTTTTTTAAACTTTGTGGTGTCCTCTTATCTGCAACAGTACAGTTCCTTATCAAACCAAAATGCTTATGGTTGATTGTCTGCCACATGTTCTTCCAGCCCTTGTCTGATCTGCAAAAACCTTATCACCGAGCCATACCAGTTCTCGAAGCCAAATTCACAGTAACTCTTACCACAGTAGGTTTCCCAACACACAAGCGACACTCTGCAACTTCATGACCCACACCAAGTCCATATCGGAAGGCCTTAACATTGTCTCACTAAACGTCAAAGGGCTCAATCCCCCGGTTAAACAGAGGAAAGTCCTAGAATATCTACCCAAATCCAAGGGCGATATCTTCCTACTCCAGGAGACCAAACTGTCTATCGAAGACGCTGAATTTATCAAACAACACTGGATTTCACACACTTTATGCTCCTCAGCAGTACACAAAAAGAGAGGGGTCCTTACCCTTATTGCAAAAAAATCCAACATATCCTTAGTTTCACACACTCAGGATACCGATGGTAGACTAGTCATGACACACCGCCTAAAGAACGACGATCACATCCACGTTCTGAATATTTATGGCCCAAATGGGGACGATCCGATCTTTTGGGACTCCCTCTCACCTATACTTGAAACCATCCCTCAAGACGAACTACTTATCGTTGGGGGGGACTTTAATTTACCTATCGACCCGGTAATTGATCGTCAATCAAATTGTACCTACCACCCCACCCGTTCACGCGACAGTTTAAAACGCCTCTGCTCCAAATTCGACCTACAAGATTCGTGGCGACTGCAGCACCCTGACGGTCGTGACTACATGTTTTGTTCGACTCCCCATAATTCCTACTCCAGAATCGATTACATCCTTATCAACAGTCCTTTCACACACCTTATTGAGGAAACCAATATTGCCCCCAAACTGGTCTCTGACCACTCCAGCATCCAAACCAAACTAGTAGGCTCCAGATCCATCCTTCCCCCGAAGAGATGGCGCTTCAATGACAACATTTTCACCGAACCAGGAAACGAAAAAAAAATTGAATCTGCCATACAGGATTACCTTAACTTAAACAATATTCCAGGCTCGGACATAGCGAATGTTTGGGACGCACTTAAGGCCACTATAAGGGGTGTGATTATTGGTATCCGGGCGAAAACTAACAAGAAGCTAATCTAGAGCTCATTGCTTTGGAAAGAGACATTAAGAATCTGGAACTATCTCATGCGGCGGACCTCCACAACACCTCGCTTCTAAATGACCTCAGTAAAAAGAAATACAAGTACAACTCGATTCTTAGCAGAAGAGCGGGGATTTGGGTTAACAAATTCAAGTCCTTGAAGGTATGCGAAGGTAACAAAGCTGGGAAGCTACTGACATCCTACCTAAAACATAAAAATAGACAATTCAACATTTCTTCAATCAAAGACCAAAATAATATTGTTCAAACAAAACAAAACCTCATTCTCCACACCTTCAAGTCCTTTTATGAGGATCTGTACAAGAATAAATTAGACTTCGACTCACAAGCGTGCTCTAACTACCTGAACTCCTTAGAACTCCCAAAACTCATTGACGCGGATAATTTGAAGCTGAATTCCCCGCTCACCTTACAAGAAGTCTCGGCTTCCATTAAAACCCTCAAATGCAATAAAGCACCAGGCCCCGACGGCTTCTCGGCCGGTTTTTATAAGGAACTCGGGACTTCGATAAGCCCAACCCTACTAAAACTGTTCCAATCCTTTGCCTCCAAAAAAGGGGTAACAAAATCAATGAGCGAGGCCACCATCATTATCATACCCAAAGAAGGGAAGGACCCGCTTCTGACAAAAAACTATAGACCTATATCATTAATAAATCTGGACTGCAAGATCTACGCCACAATCCTCGCGACCAGACTGAACTCGCTCCTCCCTAAATTAATTAGTACATCACAGGTTGGGTTCCTAAAACATCGCATGTCTAATGACAATACAAGACTTCTCTGCCATGTTATAGAAAAAGCGAAAGTGTTTGATGCTCCCTCCATGGCTATTACGCTAGATGCGGAGAAAGCATTTGATAGAGTCTCTTGGCTCTTCCTTAAGCATTGCATGTCCAACTGCAACCTAGGAAACACCTTCATAGATATGGTTATAGCTTTATACCTCTTCCCATCCGCTCGTATTGCCATAAATGGCTCATTGTCAGATCCATTCGGCCGGGAACCAGACAGGGCTGCCCCCTCTCCCCGTCACTCTTCCTCCAAGCAATGGAACCCCTCATCGCCGACATTAAAAAGAACGATAAAATGAAGGCAGTAAGCTTTGGAGATACCTGTGTTAAATTAGCCGCTTATGCGGATGACATCCTGATAGTATCTGAATCCCTGGAGCCCTCCATAGCCGCCTTGATGTCCACCATTGAAACATACTCCACCCATTCAGGGTATACTCAATCGGGAGAAATCTGAGGTCAAGCCTTTGAACATCCTAGCCTCTAAAGACATGCTGGGGAATTCTGGTCTCTGCTGGCAATCAGGATTTGTAAGGTACCTGGGGATAGAGTTTGGGGACTCCCTTATGGAAACGCTTCAACAAAACGAGAAGACTACCTTAGCTAAAACAAAAAACCATCTGGAAGGATGGTCCCCTCGCTTCATCACGTGGTGGGGCAGAGTAGAGACCATCAAAATGATGATCTCCCCCTGGTGAATTATCTTATTTCAATGCTTCCTCTAACCCTTACCCAAGATTTTTTCCACAAACTCGACCATACTCTCACCAACTTCCTATGGAAAGGGAAAAAAGCGAGGATCAGCATTAAAAAATTACGCTTGGACAAATCATTAGGACTTTAGGTGCTACGAGACCGCTTTCCTAGCGAGACAAGGAGCACACTGGCTAACCCCCGCAGTAGACTACACCCCGGTTTGGCTGGAAGTCGAACAAGCGATCCTAGGCGGAGTCACCCCTGCTGCGGCCCTTTCATTCAATTTAAACATGCTATCCCACTCGAAATCGATCTTTCGTAACACAAAAGCGGCACTTCCTAAAATCAACACATTTCTAGATCATAGCATTTGCCGCTCAGGTTGGGAATCTTTATGGAATAATCGGTCCATACTATATAAGGGCAAACCTCTGCATAATTCGCAGTGGGTAAAAAAAGGCATCTTTTTCCCGCACCAATTATTCAAGGGGTCATATTCTATCCCGTTCAGAGACATACAAGCTACTTATAGTATTGCGCCTCTTGAGTTCTACACCTTCTTAAACATAAAATCCGCACTCTCTAAGGCGAAACTCTCTCTAACGCCACCCTCCCTCCCATCTTACCTCGCTAGGTTAAACAGACTAGGCCAACAAGTGTCCTATCTCTACAAACTCAGTCGCCCCCAACATACCAATCTCACCGCTCCACTCACACAGTTCTAGTCCGAAATATCATCTAGACCGATCTCGGAAGCGGACTGGACCAATAGCTGGGAATCTTGCATGCAACACAAAATTAGCCCTACTTTATCCCAGACCAAATATTGGTTCCTCCACAAGGCCTTCTGGGCCCCGGCGCGTCTCTATGCTCATAACATCAGCCCAGGCGCCTTTTGCTGGAACTGTAAACGGGCGGAAGGCGACCTAGCACACATTATTCTACATTGCGACTGTGTAACCTCCTTCTGGGACAAGATATTTGACTTTATCAGTAAAATTTTCCCCATTTCCCCGTCCAGAGAACTACCGTACCTAGCCTTCGGTTTCACTCTAGAGCCCTCCCTCCACGCCGACGACAGAGCACTACTGCTGGATCTCATGCTCACTGCAGCTGTTAAAATTGTCCTTAGTAACTGGAAGGACTCTAGCAAAGCTACCTTTGCAGGTTGGCTCAACTGGATCATTAGCCTCCGGGGTGCAGATAACATAGCTCTCCAACAATCACCTTGGCGCCCCCCTATGAGGAAGATATGGTCTACCCTTGACAGTTATTTTACCACCCATAAACCACCTTAGGTATCCTCTCCCCCCCCGAAGCATTTGACCTGATCTGACAACACCACAATCCAACAGTGTGGGGTTACCCTATTAGATTCTGTTCTCTATGGATGAAAACTGTTGCTTGCGACCCCACTATAATTTACCTATAATTTACCGGACACGCCGACTAATTTATTTATTTATACAAAATTTATAACGCGCTCAGTTACCCATGAGCATCCCGGCGCGAGACAGACCTAAAAAAAAAGTGAGGCTTCACACATTACACTGGAAATAAGTGAGTCTTCAGAAGTTTCCTAAAGAGCACGATCCTTGGCTCTGAGCGGATCTTAAGAGGCAGGGAATTCCATAGCGTCGCCACTTGCACTGAAAAACACCTGCCCCCAGAGCGAGCCTTCCTTACTCTGGTTGACTGCAGACGATGTCCTTGATCCGAGCGCAGAGGACGTGTGGGCTTATAAGGACGAACCATAGTGGAGAGAATGGGGGGGCCCTTACCATGCAGAATTCTGTGGGCAATGCATAACGCCTTAAATTTCACCCGCTCCTTAACAGGGAGCCAGTGCAGCGTTTTCAAAGCTGGGGCAGCTGAGTGCCTTCTGGGAACATCCAACAACAGTCTGGCGGCTGCGTTTTGTACTTGTTGAAGAGTTTTAAAAGTCGCTTCGGGAGCACCAAGAAACAACGCGTTCCCGTAGTCGAGCCTCGACAAGATTAAGCCACGAATCAGTAGCTTCCTTGCTGGATCAGGGAGCAATGGCAAAACCTTGCGGGCTGACCGCAGCAGACCAAAACAAGTCCCAGCGGTCTTCCTGGCGTGGGTTCTAAAGGACAGATCTTCCTCCAACCAAACTCACAAGGTCTTGATCTCCTTCTTGGGAGATGGTGGATCACCCAGGGACCGGGACCAACAGCTAGCCATACTGGAAGGACTGGATTTACCCAGGAGCATCAGCTCTGTTTTTTCCCCATTGAGCTTTAAAGCAGAGTGGGACATCCAACGATGGATCTTTGCAAGGCAGTCGTGAAGAACTTCAGGTTGTTCCGCCAGCTGGGTGAGACCTACCACCAGCTGAGTATCATCAGCATAGCTGATAATCTTCACTCCCGAAGAGGCAACCACTCCTTCAAGCGGAGTCATATATATATTAAATAAGGTAGGGCTCAAAGATGAGCCCTGCGGGACTCCACATTGAAGAGGGAACGGGGTCGACTGCTCTGCCGCTTCCCAGATTTGGTAGACCCGATTAGCGAGAAAGGATTCCAGCCATTTAAAGGCCGTCCCAGACACACCCACCTCTGACAGGCGGTGGAGGAGTACCTGATGACTTACGGTATCAAAGGCAGCACTCAAGTCCAGGAGGATCACTGCCACTGACCCTCCTGTATCAAGAATGCTCCTAGCTTCCTCCACTACTGCCAGCAGGGCTGTGTCGGTCCCCTGACCAGGACGGAAGCCAGTCTGGGAGTCTCCCAACAGATGGTGTGACTCTAGATGACAAGAGAGCTGACGGTTAACCAACTTCTCTGCAACTTTTAAAAAGCCGGGTAGCAGTGAAATAGGCCTGAAATTGGCCAGATTCGAAGAATCCAATCCTGGCTTTTTCAAAAGTGCTTTCACCACTGCCTTTTTCCATCTCTGGGGAACTATGCCCTGAGAGAGTGAAAGATTGATCAGGTCAGTGAGCGGAGTGGCCAGAGTGTCTGCAACTAATTTAAGGTATTTCATAGGGGCAGGATCACTAGGAGATCCACTCTTCATCTCTTTCAGAGTTTTTGCAACCTCCTCCTCAGAAAAAGGGCCGAAGGAGGAGAGCTCCACAGGGCCAATTACAGGACTGGCATCTAATTCCGGACTCAAGGGGGTAGCAGGCAGTGAGGACAGGATCTTCTCTATTTTAGAATGAAAGAAATAGGCCAGTTCTTCACATTTTTCTTTAGGATTGTCATATACGACCGGCGGGACCGGGGCCTTTAGCAGTTCCTTAAAAATTTTAAAGGATTCACCTGGTGAATTGTTAGCACTCTCGATCCTATCGTTAAAGAAGTTCCTTTTGGTATCCTTCAGCGCGTTTTTATACTTCCTCATTTCTCTCTTGTAGTCTTCTAGACTATCTTCCGACCGCTCTCTCCTCCATGCACGTTCCAATCTTTTGCATGAGGTTCTAAGGACCCTAAGTTCGGGAGTGTACCAGGGAGCGGAGCCAATTCTCCTTTCCCTGACAGGCCTTCTTTTTTTTGGAATCAACGAGTGCAAAGCAGCAGTCAGCCAGATTCCCATATGTTGGTCAGCAATAGTGGGATCAGCGGCCAGGGGAGGACAAGTGCTTGCTAACTCTGCCGCCCAACTGTCCACTGACAGCTTCGACCAAAGTCGCTCTACTGTGTACTGTCTGGGGACAGGATCTCTTCGCTTCCCTAACAGCCATCTAAGCGGGACTAGATAGTGATCCGTCCAGGGGAGAGCCAACGGCTGAAACGCCAGCAGGTTCTTTGAATTAGCGAAAGCGACATCGAGCTGATGACCCCTATTATGGGTGACACCAACGTTGGCAAGATATAAATCGAGTGCACCCAGCGTAGCTAGTAGATCCCTCGCTACTGCATCATCGGGGTCATCAAAATGTAGGTTGAGATCCCCGAGGATTACAAAGTTGGAGGATGCGGCCGCCAGTGGAATTACTGCTTCGATGAAGGAGTCTACAAAATTGCCCAGCGTTGCCGGGGGCCGGTACATAAGAAGGCCAGAGATGGACACAGTAGAAGATATGCCTAGAGAGAACTGACAGCCTTCAGCGTTGTTAATGCCGCAGTCTACCGCTTTGCATACATATGTGTCTCTGTATACAATGGCCACTCCTCCCCCCCTCCCATCCGGCCTATCCCGATGAAATATTAGGTATCCCGAAGGGAGGGCTTGAACGATGTCAGGACCAGAACAGGACGTCAGCCAAGTTTCCGTAAGGAACAGGGCGTCCAGGCAGTGGTCCAAAAGGAGGGAGTTAATTTCCGTGGCATGACGGGGTAGTGACCTACAATTAAGCAGAGCCATAGAGAGCACAGTACGACCCCTATCGGTACTAGTGGAACAACACACATTGCAATGTGCAAGCAGGGTACCTTCCACCCAGCAATAGCTGCAGCTGGGATGTTTGGGCACACGTATCGACAGCAGGGACTCCTTGGAGTATCGCAGAGTGGAAACCTGTAGTGCAACAGAGTTGGGCAGAATATCAAGCCATGAGCCCGTCTGGGCCCGGACGGGCACAGACGGGCTTGACTCTGGCGAAACTCCGGCGACAATCCGGCGATGACGCTGCGTAATGACGCTGCGCGTCAGCATGGCTGACTTTATGTTCGCCGAGCGCGTGGACACTAAAGCGCTAACCGCGCCGCCTGCAATGTCCCCCCTCCCAAGATGGCCACCAAACGAGTCAATGGGCCGGGACCCACGAAAAACGCGGTGATTACACCAAAATTAGAGTGGGGGTAAGTGGCAGCAGTGCGGGTCTGCGAGTGGCCCTAATTAAAAACAAGGTACAACGAGTAAATAAAGAAAAAAAGAAATGAGCAAAAACGGGGATATTAAAAACTGATTAAATTCTGCAGCCAACAGCAGGGTAGCAGTAAGTACAAAGGATTTCCTATCGTTTTTTTTGGTCAAGATGTTAAGGGTGCTCACCTGTGGGTTGCCTGCCTTTATGCTCGCCGAGCGCGTGGACACTAAAGCGCTAACCGCGCCGCCTGCAATGTCCCCCCTCCCAAGATGGCCACCAAACGAGTCAATGGGCAGGGACCCGCGAAAAACGCGGTGATTACACCAAAATTAGAGTGGGGGTAAGTGGCAGCAGTGCGGGTCTGCAAGTGGCCCTAATTAAAAACAAGGTACAACGAGTAAATAAAGAAAAAAAGAAATGAGCAAAAACGGGGATATTAAAAACGGATTAAGTTCTGCAGCCAACAGCAGGGTAGGAGTAAGTACAAAGGATTTCCTATCGTTTTTTTTTGTCAAGATGTTAAGGCTAATGTAGTATATATTATTTTGTAACCTACTGTACATTATCTATTACCCCTTTTTGCTTTATTGTATTGTACTGTTCTTCTGTAATAATGTATGTCTCCAAAGTCTGTATCATTTGTATTTTATTTTGATACTGAAACACCCAATAAAATTTATTTGAATTAGAAAAATCTGTCATACTCAGAAGAAGTTACAGGTGAAAACGTTGGCACAATTGGCAGTTTTTTTAAACTCAATTTCAATATATTTTATATTCAACTGTTAGTTTCTATAAAATTAAATTAAAGGATCTACACAAATGACCACTTGCCGAATCTAGTATTTTTTCTACTTTTCATGAATGTATAGCTTTCCAGGATCCATTATTGCTTTCATACCCATTTCTACCACTAACTGGAAGGAGGTTGAAAGCACAAAAAATACTAAAAATAGGCTATGTCCCAGTAAAATTCCAAAACTGTATGATTTCTGACAAAAGTCTGCCTGTCCCTGAAAGCTGAGAAGCTGCTGATGTTAGCACCACAAACCTTTTGCTGATACCATTTACAGGGAATAAACCAACCACTTTCTTTTGCAGCACTTTTTTCCATAAAAAAAATAATAATAATTTAGCTATATTATGGCTAATTTATGGGTCCCCTCAAGAGGAATCCACAAAGCTTGGGTACTTTTGGAGTCCTCATTATGTTGGAAGAAAAGGACACAAATTTGGCATAGATATCTTATGTGAACAAAAAGTTACAGGGCTCTAAGCGCTAACTACCCCAAATAGCCAAAAAACGCTTAGCACGGAGGAGGGGGAGGCCTAGCAGTGAAGGGGTTAAATTCCCTGCTTTATTAAAACAAATTTTTATTTATAGGTTCTAGAAATCTCCTCCCCTCAGGCAGCAATGTGGGGAGTGAGGTAACCTTTCCTGGCTGCATCATTCATCGGAAGAAAACAATTTTATTCCTTGTTATTCCTCCTGAGGCGGAAGCCGGGAGTCTGCACTGCGCGCATTGTTCTGTTATCTGTGTGTTCGTGGCACTAATTTTTAAAATACCTTAAATTTATTTGGGAACTGTTATTTTCAAGTTCAAGTTCAAGTTTGGCATTTGTATAGCGCCTCATATACCCAGGGGGCCTCAAGGGGCTTGAGGAGGAGGGGGAGGGGGTAAAATATAATCTATTATATGTCGAATATCCAAGTTTTCAGTTGTTTTCTGAATGAGAGGTGGTTCTGAGTGAGGCGGAGATGGGTGGGGAGAGAGTTCCAGGTTTTGGCCGCTAGGTAGGAGAAGGATCTTCCTCCCATTGTTGATTTGTGGATGTGTGGGATTGCGGCGAGGGCTTGAGTGGATGATCGCAGTTGGCGGGAGGGTTTGTAAAAGGACAGACGCGTGTTGAGGCTTTCGGGCCCTAGGTCGTAGAGGGCTTTGTGTGCGTGGGTAAGGAGGCAAAATGTTATTCTCTTGTTGACGGGGAGCCAGTGGAGGTCTTTCAGGTGTCCGGAGATGTGAGCTCGGCGGGGGAGGTCTAGTATGAGTCTGGCTGAGGCGTTTTGAATGCGTTGGAGTTTCTTTTGTAGTTTGGTCGTTGTTCCGGCGTAGAGGGTGTTTCCGTAGTCCAGTCGGCTGGTAACCAGTGCGTGGGTGACCGTTTTTCTTGTTTCGGTGGGGATCCAATGGAAGATTTTTTTGAGCATGCGTAGTATGTTGAAGCATGATGAGGAGACGGCGTTGACTTGTCTGGTCATTGAGAGGGAGGAGTCCAGGATGAAGCCCAGGTTGCGTGCGTGGTCCGTTGGTTTGGGTGCATTTCCCAGGGCCGGTGGCCACCACGTGTCGTCCCAGGCGGAGGGGGATGAGCCTAAGATGAGGACTTCTGTTTTGTCCGAGTTCAGTTTTAGCCGGCTGTCCTTCATCCATTCGGCTACTTCTTTCATCCCTTCGTGGATGTTGGTTTTGGCAGTGTTTGGGTCATTGGTGAGGGAAAGGATCAGCTGGGTGTCATCTGCGTAGGAGATGATGTTGAGGTTGTGTTGGTGTGCGATGGAGGCGAGGGGACTCATGTATACGTTGAAGACGGTGGGGCTGAGCGATGATCCTTGTGGAACGCCGCAGATGACTTCGGTGGCCTCTGATCTAAAAGGGGGAGGCGGACTCTCTGGGTTCTTCCGGCGAGGAACGAGATGATCCAGTCCAGTGCTTTTCCTTGTATTCCGACGTTGCTTAGGCGTTGAGTAAGAGTGTTATGGCAGACAGTGTCGAAGGCTGCGGAGAGGTCGAGTAGGATGAGGGCGACAGTTTCTCTGTTGTCCAGCAGTGTTCGAATGTCGTCTGTTGCTGCGATGAGGGCGGTCTCGGTGCTGTGTTTGGCTTGGAAGCCAGATTGTGAGGGGTCGAGGGATTTGTTGGATTCGAGGAAGGCGGCGAGCTGACTGTTGACGGCTTTCTCGATGACTTTGGCAGGGAAAGGGAGGAGCGAGATGGGGCGGTAGTTCTTGAGTTCAGTGGGGTCAGCTGTGGGTTTCTTCAGGAGGGCGCTGAGTTCGGTGTGTTTCCAGCTTTACGGGAAGGTAGCGGAGTTGAGGGAGCAGTTGATGACATCTCGGAGATGGGGTGCGATAATGGAGTCTGCTTTGTTGAAAATGTGGTGGGGACATGGGTCAGTTGGTGATCCTGAGTGGATGGAGTTCATCAGGCGGATGGTCTCTTCAGTGGAGATTGGGTCCCAGGCGCAGAGGTTGTTAGAGGGGTGTTTAAGTTCGGAGGTGGGTGGGGTGGACTGGGTTCCGGCTTCGTTTGCGAAGCTGTTATGTATGTCTGCTATTTTGTTGTGGAAGAATGAGGCTAAGGAGTCGCAGAGGTCTTGTGAAGGGGTGATGTCGTTCGTGCCGGCGGTAGGGTTGGTGAATTCTTTGACGATGTTGAATAGTTCCTTGCTATTTTGGGCGTTGTTGTCGAGTCGGTCTTTGAGTGCAGATTTCTTGGTGGATCGAATCAGTTGGTGGTGTTTGCGGATAGCGTTCTTGAAGGCTGCCTGGTTGTCGGCGGTTCGGTCTTTTCTCCAGGCTTTCTCGAGGGAGAGGCAGAACTTCTTGGATTTTTTGAGGTCTTCATTAAACCAAGAGGCTTTTTTGTTAATTTGTTTGGATTGTTGTTTTTTCAAGGGTGCTAATTCGTCAGCGCTGTGGGTGATCCATTGGGTGAGGCTGGTTGCTGCAAGGTTTGGGTCAGATGATTTTGCAGGGGGGTTTTGGTGTAGTGATGTAAAGAGTTGGTCGAATGTGATTTTGTTCCAGTTTCTTCGTGGAATCGGTTGTGGGAGGTTGTGGGTCGTAGTCTTTTTGTAGCTGAAGTGAACGCAGCAGTGGTCTGTCCACTGGAGAGCTGTGGTGTGGTCGAAGGATATATGCTTGCTGGAGGTGAAGATTGGATCGAGCGTGTGCCCTGCATAGTGGGTGGGGGTGTTGACAAGTTGTTTGAGTCCGAGGTTGGCGAGGTTGTCCAGCAGGGTGGTGGTGTTACTGTCATTAGTCTTTTCTAGGTGGAAGTTGATGTCTCCCAGTAGAATGTATTCCTCGGAGGGGAGGGCGTGAGGGGTGATGAAATCAGTGATGTCTTCGCAGAATTGTGCTCGGGGTCCTGGTGGTCGGTAGATGAGGGTGCCTCTGAGTGTGGTCTTGGGGTCAGTGTGGATCTGGAAGTGAAGTTGTTCGGCTGCCGCGAAGTTATCGTCGGTGCTGGTAGAAATGCGGATGGTGTTCTTATGGACGATGGCGATGCCTCCTCCTGTTTGCTTGGCGCGGTCTTTACGGGAGATCTTGTATCCGTCCGGAATGGCAATGGTGATGTCGGGAGCAGAGGAGTTGTTCATCCAGGTTTCTGTGAGAAAGGCGATGTCCGGCGCTGTGGTGTCGAGTAGGTTCCATAGTTCGATGGCGTGACAGTGGACCGAGCGGGTGTTGAGCAGTATGCACCTCAGATGGTTGGGGTTGGGGCTCTGTTTGTGTTCTGGGGGTAAGATGGGTTTCTTGATGGAGTCGAACTTGCAGGAGTGGCAGGTGAATGGGCCATGGGTGTGTCCGGGGGCGGCTTGGTGGCAGTTTGGTAGGCGGCTGGGATTAAGGGCATAGAGGGCTGCAGCGTCGTATGTGATGCGAGAGGAGATGGGGTTGCAAGGGCCAGGGGGTCTGGCGCTGGGCGCGGTCCAGGCGCGGACGGGCGTAGACGGGCTTACCTTTGGCGCGCCTTCGGCGCGACCGCTGCGCGTAGGTCCATCTGTCATAAATGGATGATGGAGGGGGCGGAGCGAGGGTCGCTCAGCTGGGAGGCGGTAGCGGGGGGGAGGGACTGGCTCAACAACAAAATGGCATCAGCACAACCAAAATCGAAACACGACGAGATTGGAACACAATCGCAGTATAGCGCTATGATATCAAGCAGGCACAATCGCAATATAGCGCTATGATATCAGGCAGCAATGTGACACAGATCAAGCAGCAGGCAAAGCGATCTAAGCACAATCAAAATTAAGCCAAAGCGCAGTGAGCAGTATAGCGCTATGAAATGAAGCAGCAGACAGCAGTGTGGCGCTACGATGTATCAGGCAGCAGGCAGCAGTAAAGCGCTACGATACCAAGCAGCAGATAGCAGTAACCAGTAAGTCTGGGAGGTCAAGGAGCGTGGGGAGCGTCCACTTCTGAGGAGGTCAGGGTGGTCACAGAGCTTGAACAAACGGGCCGGATCTTATCATTCAGTGGGAGGGTCGCTCAGCTGGGAGGCGGTAGCGGGGGGGAGGGACTGGCTCAACAACAAAATGGCATCAGCACAACCAAAATCGAAACACGACGAGATTGGGACACAATCGCAGTATAGCGCTATGATATCAAGCAGGCACAATTGCAATATAGCGCTATGATATCAGGCAGCAATGTGGCACAGATCAAGCAGCAGGCAAAGCGATCTAAGCACAATCAAAATTAAGCCAAAGCGCAGTGAGCAGTATAGCGCTATGAAATTAAGCAGCAGACAGCAGTGTGGCGCTACGATGTATCAGGCAGCAGGCAGCAGTAAAGCGCTACGATACCAAGCAGCAGATAGCAGTAACCAGTACGTCTGGAAGGTCAGGGAGCACGGGGAGCGTCCACTTCTGAGGAGGTCAGGGTGGTCACCATTTTGCATTTGCATTTTAAATCACTAGTCACTCACTCGACTCAGCCGACCAGGCGCTGAGCCGGCCTCGAACCCAGGAGGCGGAGTGGTAGCAGCGCGGCCATCTTGGGGAGGTAACCCAGGACAGGCCAGCAGTCTAGTCATTAATGCACTCAGCGCCAGTATTTAAGCAGGATCTAAAAAACAATCGCGAGACCTTGTTATTCTTCCTGAGGCGGAAGCCGGGAGTCTGCACGGCGCGCATTGTTCTGTTATCTGTGTGTTCGTGGCACTAATTTTTAAAATACCTTAAATTTATTTGGGAACTGTTATTTTGCATTTACATTTTAAATCACTAGTCACTCACTCGACTCAGCCGACCAGGCGCTGAGCCGGCCTCGAACCCAGGAGGCGGAGTGGTAGCAGCGTGGCCATCTTGGGGAGGTAACCCAGGACAGGCCAGCAGTCTAGTCATTAATGCACTCGGCGCCAGTATTTAAGCAGGATCTAAAAAACAATCGCGAGACCTTGTTATTCTTCCTGAGGCGGAAGCCGGGAGTCTGCACGGCGCGCATTGTTCTGTTATCTGTGTGTTTGTGGCACTCATTTTTAAAATACCTTAAATTTATTTGGGAACTGTTATTTTGCATTTTGCATTTTAAACCACTAGTCACTCACTCGACTCAGCCGACCAGGCGCTGAGCCGGCCTCGAACCCAGGAGGCGGAGTGGTAGCAGCGCGGCCACCTTGGGGAGGTAACCCAGGACAGGCCAGCAGTCTAGTCATTAATGCACTCGGCGCTCTGCGCCAGTATTTAAGCAGACGGTCATGCCCCCGCGCAGCGAGCGCGTTCAGCGGACGTGCCAACAACGCGCCTAAGGAGCGCCTAAGGAAAGCCCGTCTGGGCCCGTCCGGCCAGGCCGGGCCCAGGGACCAGTCCCCCTGCATCTTTTGTACAAGGCGGGGCCGGCCTAAGGTATAGTAGGGAATAGCTCCTTAAACTAAGAGAGAGAGAGGGATCGAGTTGTGTACAACTTTCGACCTGTAATGTGCCGTATAGCCCTTGTCCAGGCTGCAAATTTACCCTGGAGGAACCTATGTCCATAACACCGGCAAAAATCATTCCTTTCTCCCTGGCATTGCTCAACTGCCAATCCTTGCCCAAGCATGCAACCGAGATTGCCATGTTATTAGAAGCAGGAGACTTTGATGTGCTTTTTCTGACTGAGACATGGACCAATGCCGGTTCAGATCCCGATATTGTCCGGGCTTTGCCCCCGAACTATGCCATATTTAGACAAGATCGGGTAGATGGACGGCGGGGGCATCGCTAATATTTATAAAAACAGCTTCAGTTGTAGGAGCACGGCGGTCGCTATCCCAGATTCAGAGAGTATGATGTTCTCCATCACTTTTTCACCGACCTGTACCCTTTCAGGGTTACTGCTCTACCGCCCCCCAGGGGCGCATGCGCAATTCTGCGATAACCTCCCTAGCACCGTAATAAATAACTCTAGTTGTTCTCCCAATTTCATCATATTGGGGGACTTCAACATTCACTTAGATGCGCCTGATACCCCAGCCTGTCAGAATTTAATGGCGAGCCTGGAGGTGCTTCACCTCAAACAAATTGTTAAAGGGCCCACGCACAAAGCGGGACACACGCTTGACCATTGTTTCACTAATATGGATAATTTGCGTTTTGACAGTTTATTGAGGGTCCCCTGGTCTGATCATGCACTTCTTTCCTTTTCTTTGCTCCCATACGAGCAGGCACCCCCGGCTAACAAAACTAAAAAAATGTGCCGAATTTTGTCCAAACTTTCGGTAGAAGAATGGACCTTAAATCTGAGGAAAACTATGCCCATGTGTAGCAAGGATCCCTTAGTGGCCAACACCCTTTTTAATCAATGGCTGGAGTCCTCATTGGATTTCACCCTCCCCAAAACTGAATTGCACCACATGAGTGGCACCAATAAAAAAGCATGGTACACCCCCAAACACAAATCTCTTAAACTTATCTGTATCCAGTAAGAGAGAAAATGGAGGAAAGACTTCTCAGATATAAGTAAAGAGAGCTATAGATCTGCATTGCGGAACTATAAGTCAAAAATTAAATCTACTCAGTCCGAATATTATCAAGGAAAGATTGCCCTAGCTTCCAATTCCCCTCGGGAAATTTTCAAAATCTTTAAGTCTTTGGTCACTCCCTTGGGTCCCCTTAACGATCCACTCCTTGCCCACTCCCGCTGTGAGGAACTAGCAAACTTCTTCGCCTCTAAAGTGGCTAATATTTACTCCTCATTTCATCCGACGGTCTCGGGGCCACTTCGCCACCCCCCTCTTGGCATGATGAGGCTCGAGGAGCTTACTCTGCTTGACTCCTCGATGGTACAGCTTCTCCTAGGCAACCTCAAATCGGGGTCTCCGGTCGACGCTGTTCCTCCCACCATTCTTAAGAGGGTATCTGAGACGGTCCCCCCAGTCATTCAGGAGGTGGTTAATTCCTCTATGGCAGCGGGGTTAGTTCCACCATCATGGAAGCAGGCAAGAGTAAAAGCTCTATTGAAAAAACCCAACTTAAATCCGGAGGACTGGGCAAATTACCGCCCCATCTCCTTGCTACCAACCATCAGCAAGGTGGCCGAAAAGCATGTGAATTCTTTGCTCTCTGCCTTCCTCGAAAATAAAAACGCACTACATCCCACCCAGACCGGTTTCAGACGCAAACAGGGCACAGAAACCGCCCTCATTGTGGTGGTTGAAGAGGCCAGAAAGGTAGTTGATGCTGGAAACTGTGCAGCTATTATATTATTAGACCTCAGCCCGGCCTTCGATACCGTCAATCACTCCATTATGATTCAAAGGTTGAGTGATGTAGGGGTGTCCGGCACCGCATTAAAATGGTTCTACTCTTTCCTGGCGGATAGGACCTTCACTGTTTATGAGGACGAGGTTTCCTCCACCCAGATGCCCCTCCAGTGTGGCGTCCCCAGGGATCATCCCTCAGCCCCACCATGTTCAACATCTACATGAGACCATTGGCTGAGGTGGTCTTGCCCTGGGGGGTGCAACTGGTTACCTACGCTGACGACACCCAGCTAGTAATTTCTCTCTCTGGGCAGGACTCAGCATACAATCATCTCCCCTCATGTCTCACTGATGTACTTGGGTGGATGGATGAGTCCTTCCTGAAGCTCAATGGTACAAAAACTGAGGTTATGATGCTTGGGCACAATGTACCCTCTTCAGTGGATGCATGGTGGCCTAGTAGTCTTGGTCAGCCTCCTTCCCCCAAAGAGCAAATTAAGAGCCTTGGGGTCTGGTTAGACCCAACTCTTAGTTTTATGGTGCAATCTCGGACGGTGGCAGCCACCTGCTACACCTTAATAAGAGGAATTAGAAAAATTCTTAAGCTCCTCCCATTTGAAGCCAGGCGGATTGTAGTACAGGTCCTAATTCTCTCGAGATTGGATTACTCGAATGCTCTTTATTTAGAGGCCCCACAGGGAACAGTCAAAATTCTAAAAACCGTACAAAATTGTGCGGCCCGCCTGTTACTGGACATTAAGCATGGGCGGATTTTGCGGATCCACGATTCACGAATTTGCGGATTCACGGATCGTGGATCCGCAAAATCCGCGGATTTTGCGGATCGGCGGATTGGCGGATTTGGGGGCGGGGCTTTACTGGATAATCAGTAAGTGCTACCTCGTTGGGTAAATGTATAGTGCTTTTACTACACTACAGCTACCTAAAGTGCCCGAGAGTTGTCAACAGCGACCAGGTGTGTGTTGCTATGCAATCGCGCTGAAGGGCGCAGGGGTCCCTTGAGTGATCTGCCCATCATAGTGGGTAAATGGCGGGAACACGGTGCACACCTCGAGTGTGTGGGCGGGGCCGAACGGACGGGGCTTCCATGCGAGTGCACATGCCTCTTGTGTGTATAAAAGGTCAGAGACTGATCGGAGCAACAGATGTAGAAACAGAAGCTCCTGGTCACAGAACAGCACGGGGGTTGCGCTCGTGAAGGTCAAAGATGCAAAGGCCTGTATCCAGCGTCACAGCTGATTTTCGACGGTATATTTGGGAAGAAGGCACACCTGCCCAGCCTCCACAACGCTCAGGATTGTTTTGGGCTGATGAATGAGTCACTGAATTAAAGCTTCAACTAGGGCACATGCTGTATTGATATCTGTAAGTGCTTCCTGTTGAGGTGTAATTTTTGTGCCAGGACCGTCGTGCCAGAATGAACCCTGCCCTTCATATTTATTCTAGAAGACACCACCGTTTTTTTTTGTAACTAATTTACGATGGCGCCGGCAAGCTGCCAGCGCCATCCTAAAATAGTTACTAAATTAGCTTCAACAGGAAGCTCTAATTGGTAACATAAAGCAGGCGCTCGAGCCTCTGCTTTATCTTATCTATTAGAGCTTCCTGCTGAAGCTAATTAAGTAACTTTAGGATGGCGCTGGCAGCTTGCCGGCGCCATCGTAAATCAGTTACAGAGCAGCAAGGCGTGAACTTTTGACCGGGAATCCGCCGCTCGCGAATTGCGGATTTTCGGTAAATTCGCGAGAGTTCGCGGATCGCGGATTTACCGAAAATCCGCAAAATCCGCGATCGGAGCGGATTTTTCGCTCATGCTTACTGGACATCCCTCGGTGGAGTTCAGCTAAGACAGCATTACGCCAACTACACTGGCTGCCAGTAAAGCAGAGGATCTGGTTTAAGGCCATGACTATCGTGCATAAAGCGATGTCGGAAGCCGGGCCTGCCTTAATCCTTCCCATGTTCTGTCCCTACCAGACCTCTCGGACTTTAAGGTCCAGTAACAAGAATCTACTGACGATCCCTAGGATTATGAGAACCCGCATGGGTGGCAGACGTTTTTCTTTCCAGGCTGCAAAGTTCTGGAATCTGCTTCCTGACACCATCAGACTTGAAGTGAACCATCTCAGGTTCAGGAAGATGTTAAAGACCTTTCTGTTTGCTTGAACCGTGAGGCAATGACTTGGTTATCTAATGCGCTGGGATGCCTCCTGGTAGCCATGCGCTATATAAGTACGTAGTCATTCATTTATTCATTTGAGCTGGTTAAAGCATGGCTCAGCTCTGTTTCCTTTCAAGGGAGGCTAGAGTAAGGGTGGGTGGCAAATTCGGCTCCGCTCATGGAATTTGCTAAATTTCAGCAATTCCGTGTTCCGCACTAACGCAGATTTGCCAAAAATTCTGAGATCTGTGGCGTAGCGGAATTCTGAGCACGGTGTGAGTAGAGGTATTGCACAAAACGGTGGCATCTTCTTGGATAAATATGCAGGGCAGGATTCATTCTGGCACGATGCTCCTGTCACAAAAATTAAACCTCAACAGGAAGCACATACAGATTTAAATAAAGCAGGTGCCTGAGTTGAAGCTCAAATTGAGTAACGGACTAATCAGCCCAAAAAGTTTGTGAGCACGGGCGAGGCTGGGCAGGTGTGCTTTCCCCCCACGTCTACCGTCAAAAATTAGCTGTGATCATTGATGGAGGTCTTTACATCCATGAGTTTCTCGACTGCAATCCCCGTGTAGTTCCTGTGACCAGGAGGTTCTTTCTCCTCATCTGCTGCTCTGATCGGTCTCTGACCCTTTATTAACAAGAGGCACGTGAACTCGCATGGAAGCCTCACCCCCCCCACACACACTAGCGGTAGGCAATGCCTTCCCGCCCTTTACCCACTATGATGGACAGCTCACTCAAGGGACCCTGGTGCCTTTCGGCGCGGTGGCAAAGTTATAGACACACATGGTCACTAGAGACAACTCTTCTGGGTCCTTACGCAGCTGTAGTGTAGGAAAAACAGTATACATTTACCCAACGAGGTAGCACTTACTGATTAGCCAGTAGAAAGTACTCCCGTTTAGTAGAGGTATTTCACAACACAGTGGCATCTTCTTGTATAAATAAGCAGGGTAGGATTTATTCTGGCACGATGCTTCAGTTACAAAAATTACACCTCAACAGGGAGTACTTACAGATATAAATAAAGCAGGTGCACAAATTGAAGCTCAAATTCAGTAATGCATTAATCAGCCCAAAAAGTTTGTCAGCATGGTCGAGGCTGGGCAGGTGTGTTTCTCCCCACATCTACTGTCAAAAATTAGCTGTGATCCTTGATGGAGGTCTTTGCACCAAAGAGTTTCTCAAGCGCAATCCCATGTAGTTCCTGTGACCAGGAGGTTCTTTCTCCTCATCTGCTGCACTGATCGGTATCTGACCCTTTATAAACAAGAGGCATGTGAACTTGCATAGAAGTCCCGCCCCCACACACACTAGCTGTATGCAACGTCTTACCGCCCTTTACCCACTATGATGGACAGCTCACTCAAGGGACGCTGACACCTTTCGGCACAGTGGCAAAGTTACAGAAACACATGGTCACTGGAGACAGCTCTTCTGGCCCTCAGCTGTAGTGTAGGAAAAGCACTATACATTTACCAAACGAGGTAGCACTTACTGATTAGCCAGTAGTACTCCAGTTGAGTAGGGGTATTGCACAAAACGGTGGCATCTTCTGAGATAAATATATGCTGGGCTGGATTCATTCTGGCACGATGCTCCTGTCACGAAAATGTATTCCGTGTGCTTGCAGAGTTTTTTTGCCGTTTTGCAGAGCTTTACGTAGCACAACTACGCAAATTCCGCCCACCCCTAGACTAGAGGCAGTTTGTGGTTGTGGGTGTTAGATTATATGTCAGGAGGAAAGTCTTCTAATCCAGGTCCTTTGTGGCCTAGTAGAAATATTCTTGCTTGGGGATCACATTTCCTCTGCAATCAAAGAGTAGACACCCTTTTAGAAGAGACAAAGGTGGAGAGCAGCGTCTCCTCTTTTCTGTAGCACATCGCCTAGAATTTTCATTGTTTGTGAGGTAGTGATCAAGTAAACGAATTTTTCACTTTATGGTTGTTGGACCGGGCCCTTCTGGCAGGTCCACCCCTGAAGTTTGGCTTGTTATCTGTGACCTGGGAATGGTGATTCCCACTCTGAGTGCGTGTACATGAGAGAAGCCTGCCCTCCCATAGGAATGCATGGGGCATGTGTGTGTCCCCGATAGTTCCTGGTGCGTGGGGAGTACAGGCCCGAGTCTGGTATGTATGGATTCGTGTGATTGAATGCTTCAAGATGATGTATGCGGCTTGTGTGTGTCTAGAAGAGAAGTGCCACTTCTAGACATCGGTGTGTGTGTGCAGTAAGTATGCTGGCGCGTGATTGGCTGAAGTGAGGGAGGGGCTGTTCCTGTATGGGTCTGGGCTGTCCCCCACAATGCTGGCTCCACCCACCTGGGGTGCGTCTGGTGTCCTAGCCTGGCCAGTAACAAGAAATTCCTTATAACCAGTCCTAGCTGGTTCTCATCCTGCCTGCCCCTTTTTAGACAAAGGGATCTCATGTATAAAAGGAGGGTGTGCCCTCTTCTCTCTCTCTTTTCCTGCTGGTCCTGACTGGAATCCTGCCAGGGGCGTGCTGCGGCGTGGGCTCAGGGTTGGCTGGCCTCCCTGGGCCCTGCCCGACTCCTGAACTGCTGGGGGCCCTCTTCCCCCTTCTGGGAACTGCTGTGCTCCCCCTGAATTCCTGGACTTCCCATGGACCCTGCTTTCTGTGGTTCTAGTGCCTGGGAGAGCTGTCCTGCTGTCCTCGCGCCTCGGGGCGCTTCGTTCACGCTTCTAGCGCTGGGGAGCGCTTTCTGGCCGTCCTAGCGCCTTGGGGCGCTCATGCGGGTTTCCAGCGCTGAGAGTGCTATCCTCTACCAGCCGGAGCCCACCCGGCATTTGCCCCGTTCGTGGGAGGGGGCCCGAGCCCCCAGCGAGTGCCTACCTCGCTTGCCCCGTTATTGCGACCCTTATCGAGGGAGCCTACTCCTCGTTAATCCCCCCCGAGTTCACCACCGCCGCCCGGGACACTTTGCGAGGCCCGCCCCCGGGCCGCGCTCGGATTGGCTGCCGGCCTGGGCTGGGCTGATGACGTCTCCCCGGGCCGCGCTCTGATTGGCCGGCGGCCCAGGGAGCTCCGGAGGCAGAAGAGAGAATGCCGAGAGTGCAGGGGGCAGCGGGAGCCTACTCCGCGCCCCTGCGACCCCCCACGAGTGCTGCCGCTTCCCCCCCGGGGCCCCCAGGAGCTAGAGGGAGCCCCGGAGAGCGAGGAGAATCCCGCGCAGACCCGGTGAGTGCCGCGAAGGGCCCGTCTGTTTTGCTGGTGGCCTCGTGGGGCCCCCAGTGATGCCGGGTCCCCCGAGGGGGACCCCGCTTGCCCATACCTTGCCTGAGCCCCGAGAGGCTCCATCTGTGTCTTCACCCCTGAGCCCTGAGAGGCTCCGAAACCCCCCATCCTGCTGCATGAGCCCCGAGAGGCTCCACCATGGTCCTCGAGCCCCGAGAGGCTCCACCTGTGGCCCCTGTCCCTATGAGCCTGCAAGGCTCCGCCCACCATTTTGTCCTCGAGCCCCGAGATGGCTCCCACGTGGCCCTTGCTTCTCGAGCCCAGAGAGGCTCCCCCATTTGGCGCCTTCCTCCTGAGCCTGAGAGGCTCCACCCTAGTCCATTGTTCCGAGTCTGTGAGGCTCCCACGTGTTGGCCCCATCCTGGCCCCTCAGCTGCCCAGCACTTCGTGGGCAGCTGCTACGTGTAGGTGTGCGCGGGGCTGCTTATAGCCTGTCCCGAACATTGAGACTCTGGGCGTCCTAGCCCCGGAAGGCCCGTTGGCCTGTTGAAAGTACTAGCTAAATGTAACTGTGCTCCTTGAGAGTTATGCTGTGTTTCCTTCCTACAGGTACGTCTGTGGTGTTATGTACCGTGCCATTCCTTCCCTCCTGTATAACCTTGCTTCATGTGTGTTGATACTGGTTAGAGTGAGTTCTAGTGCTAGTCCTATGAAACCCCGGGGCGTGACGTATTCTAATGCTAAGCTCCTGGTGATTATGTGTTCTAGTCCTAGTTCGAGGAAACTCCCAGTTGTTATATGTTCTAAAGGCCGACTCCATCATGTGCCGATCCCTGGCAGTGGTCCCATGGCCCTGTCCTGTATATGGTCCCTTGTAAATCCTGCCCATGCCTCTGGCACCCTGTAAGGTATGTGTTCCTGTGTGTCCTTTTTAATACAAAAGCTATTTTCATATATATCTTGTGTGGAGTCCTTTTGTGGGGGGCCCGGAAGGTTGTTGCTGGGGGGTGCGTGCGCAAATGCTTTACACATGACCTCCGAGATAGGCCTGACTGCTCGTGCCAAGCTACCAAGGGGGTGAGCAGGGGTTGTCTTGGCGGGTGACTTCCCTACCCTAACTAGAAGTGGTGATTTCTGCCTGGCCTTGGCCCAAGCCTCGGCCAACCAGGGAGGCCATTTCTAACATTGTTGGCTAGCGGTGGGATTTGGACTTGTGTTTGCGCAGTACCTCAGTGATAACCGGCCCCACTACAACACTCTGCCGTTTTAGATTGTCGCAAAGAAACTATTGGTGCACGTTGCAAAAAATATTTTGTTTTGTGAAAAATGTGGTTCTGGTGCACTTTGCTAAAATGTCTGTTCTGGTGGAAAAGGTGGTTCTGGTGCATGTTGCTCAAAATATTTGTTTTTGGGGAAAAAGTGGTTCTGGTGCTTTTTGCTAAAAATGTCTGTTCTTGGGAAAAATGTGGTTCTGGTGCACTATGCTAAAAATGTCTATTGTTGTGAAAAATGTGGTTCTGGTGCACTGTGAGTTAGGTGTCCCTAGCTCGGGAGGGTAGATCATCCCCCTAAAGTGCAATGTGTTCTCTGGATTCACCCGAGGGGTGGGATCCAGTGGTGGCAGCGAAACTGTGTCCAATATGTGCGGTCCTTGTCCCTTCCCTAGAGTAATGGTACCTGTGCCACATGGGTCAGGTCGAGGAATCAGGGGCGGTAAAAACTGTCTTGCCAGTCCAGGGGAGGGTGTGTGGATGAATGTTGAGGTGTGCTGAATAATGGAGTGTAAGTTCTCTGGGATGGGGAACTTGCTGAAGCAACGATAATTGTATCCTACCTACACCGCTGAATGTGTTTTATGCGTCAGGTGTCCCCCTTGTTGAATGTGTGTGAAGTTGTATCCCGGACAAGGAAGACCTGCTGGCTCGGCCGCGGCTTGCCTTGGGGAGAGCGGAACACTGAGACCTGCTGGCGCTGCCGCGGCTCATCTTGTTTGTATGTATGTTAAGTTGTATCCCGGACAAGGAAGACCTGCTGGCGCTGCCGCGGCTTGCCTTGGGGAGAGCTGTACCCTGAGACCTGCTGGCGCTGCCGCGGCTCATCTTGTTGAATATATGTGAAGTTGTATCCCGGACAAGGAAGACCTGCTGGCGCTGCCGCGGCTTGCCTTGGGGAGAGCTGTACACTCAGACCTGCTGGCGCTGCCGCGGCTCATTTTTGTTGAATGTATGTTTAGTTGTATCCCGGACAAGGAAGACCTGCTGGCGCTGCCGCGGCTTGCCTTGGGGAGAGCTGAACACTGAGACCTGCTGGCGCTGCCGCGGCTCATCCTAGAACAAGAGGGAACTCCTGCCTGCGGAGGGAGGAGAGGAAGTGTTAGATTCCATTTTTTTCTTGTAAAAAGTCCTGGTGCGCCAGGCATCTGGCCGGTAGGGTACTGCCCGCGGTTGGGGAGCCAGTAGTCGGTGTTTCCGGATCTGGACAGCGGGGCGACTGTAGCCAGTGTCCTGGCCGGTTTGTCTTCTAGATGATCCGGTGAATTTAGTTCCCAGGTGGGAGACCAGTGGAGGGAGAGAGTTCCGAGACTGGTGAGAGACGGTGTTCTGGAGGGTGCTTCTCCTGGGAGAGCACGGAACCTCAGAAGTAGAGGTAGGGTGGGGCGAGCTTGCCCGTGACCTCTGGCCAGCCTGAGGGTGCGGACCCTAGGTGGAAGAGAAAGTAGTAAAGTGGTACTACACAAAGAAAGGGAGTGGAGTATGGCTGTTGTGGGCCAGGGGTTACCACCCCCCACTCCGGGTTGGCAGGGACCAGTGATATCTGGGTGGCCTAGGGCCTGGTCCTAGCCGTGGTCCACTGAGGAGTACCAGTGGGGTAGCCTAGTTGGGCCTATGTTTTTTTTTTTTTTTTTTCTTTTTGTTTGTGGAATCGATAAGATCAACGTGGCATAGAACTGGAGAGGGTCCCGGCAGTGCGGGCCCGCGTCCATGTTTTGTCGCCCAAAGCAGGGAAGTCCATCAGTGTGGTGATTGGCCTACCCTGCGTTTTGGGCTGGAAGGGGGCTGTGTTGGACCGGGCCCTTCTGGCAGGTCCACCCCTGAAGTTTGGCTTGTTATCTGTGACCTGGGAATGGTGATTCCCACTCTGAGTGCGTGTACATGAGAGAAGCCTGCCCTCCCATAGGAATGCATGGGGCATGTGTGTGTCCCCGATAGTTCCTGGTGCGTGGGGAGTACAGGCCCGAGTCTGGTATGTATGGATTCGTGTGATTGAATGCTTCAAGATGATGTATGCGGCTTGTGTGTGTCTAGAAGAGAAGTGCCACTTCTAGACATCGGTGTGTGTGTGTGCAGTAAGTATGCTGGCGCGTGATTGGCTGAAGTGAGGGAGGGGCTGTGCCTGTATCCTGTATGGGTGTGGGCTGTCCCCCACAATGCTGGCTCCACCCACCTGGGGTGCGTCTGGTGTCCTAGCCTGGCCAGTAACAAGAAATTCCTTATAACCAGTCCTAGCTGGTTCTCATCCTGCCTGCCCCTTTTTAGACAAAGGGATCTCATGTATAAAAGCGAGGGTGTGCCCTCTTCTCTCTCTCTTTTCCTGCTGGTCCTGACTGGAATCCTGCCAGGGGCGTGCTGCGGCGTGGGCTCAGGGTTGGCCGGCCTCCCTGGGCCGTGCCCAACTCCTGAACTGCTGGGGGCCCTCTTCCCCCTTCTTTGAACTGCTGTGCTCCCCCTGAATTCCTGGACTTCCCATGGACTCTGCTTTCTGTGGTTCTAGCGCCTGGGAGCGCTGTCCTGCTGTCCTCGCGCCTCGGGCGCTTCGTTCACGCTTCTAGCGCTGGGGAGCGCTTTCTGGCCGTCCTAGCACCTTGGGGCGCTCATGCGGGTTTCCAGCGCTGAGAGCGCTATCCTCTACCAGCCGGAGCCCACCCGGCATTTGCCCCGTTCGTGGGAGGGGGCCCGAGCCCCCAGCGAGTGCCTACCTCGCTTGCCCCGTTAATGCGACCCTTATCGAGGGAGCCTACTCCTCGTTAATCCCCCCCGAGTTCACCACCGCCGCCCGGGACCCTTTGCGAGGCCCGCCCCCGGGCCACGCTCGGATTGGCTGCCGGCCCGGGCTGGGCTGATGACGTCTCCCCGGGCCGCGCTCTGATTGGCCGGCGGCCCAGGGAGCTCCGGAGGCAGAAGAGAGAATGCCGAGAGTGCAGGGGGCAGCGGGAGCCTACTCCGCGCCCCTGCGACCCCCCACGAGTGCTGCCGCTTCCCCCCTGGGGCCCCCAGGAGCTGGAGGGAGCCCCGGAGAGCGAGGAGAATCCCGCGCAGACCCGGTGAGTGCCGCGAAGGGGAGGGGCCGTCGAGGCACATTGCCGGTGCTCGCCCCTCCCCTCCAACGACCCGTCTGTTGTGCTGGTGGCCTCGTGGGGCCCCCAGTGATGCCGGGTCCCCCGAGGGGGACCCCGCTTGCCCATACCTTGCCTGAGCCCCGAGAGGCTCCATCTGTGTCTTCGCCCCTGAGCCCTGAGAGGCTCCGAAACCCCCCATCCTGCTGCATGAGCCCCGAGAGGCTCCACCATGGTCCTCGAGCCCCGAGAGGCTCCACCTGTGGCCCCTGTCCCTATGAGCCTGCAAGGCTCCGCCCACCATTTTGTCCTCGAGCCCCGAGATGGCTCCCACGTGGCCCTTGCTTCTCGAGCCCAGAGAGGCTCCCCCATTTGGCGCCTTCCTCCTGAGCCTGAGAGGCTCCACCCTAGTCCATTGTTCCGAGTCTGTGAGGCTCCCACGTGTTGGCCCCATCCTGGCCCCTCAGCTGCCCAGCACTTCGTGGGCAGCTGCTACGTGTAGGTGTGCGCGGGGCTGCTTATAGCCTGTCCTGAACATTGAGACTCTGGGCGTCCTAGCCCCGGAAGGCCCGTTGGCCTGTTGAAAGTACTAGCTAAATGTAACTGTGCTCCTTGAGAGTTATGCTGTGTTTCCTTCCTACAGGTACGTCTGTGGTGTTATGTACCGTGCCATTCCTTCCCTCCTGTATAACCTTGCTTCATGTGTGTTGATACTGGTTAGAGTGAGTTCTAGTGCTAGTCCTATGAAACCCCGGGGCGTGACGTATTCTAATGCTAAGCTCCTGGTGATTATGTGTTCTAGTCCTAGTTCGAGGAAACTCCAAAGTTGTTATATGTTCTAAAGGCCGACTCCATCATGTGCCGATCCCTGGCAGTGGTCCCATGGCCCTGTCCTGTATATGGTCCCTTGTAAATCCTGCCCGTGCCTCTGGCACCCTGTAAGGTATGTGTTCCTGTGTGTCCTTTTTAATACAAAAGCTATTTTCATATATATCTTGTGTGGAGTCCTTTTGTGGGGGGCCCGGAAGGTTGTTGCTGGGGGGTGCGTGAGCAAATGCTTTACACATGACCTCCGAGATAGGCCTGACTGCTCGTGCCAAGCTACCAAGGGGGTGAGCAGGGGTTGTCTTGGCGGGTGACTTCCCTACCCTAACTAGAAGTGGTGATTTCTGCCTGGCCTTGGCCCAAGCCTCGGCCAACCAGGGAGGCCATTTCTAACAATGGTGCCAAATATTTCAGGCATCCTTTGAGTGTCCCCCTCTCCTTGGAAATTTCAAGGAGTACCCTTTCAAATCTACCCTCAAAAAGATGATGAAAGGCTGTTTGTGAAGATTTTCCCTTCTCTGAAAGTGCTTCTCCAGTAATTTTCCATATCCACAGAGAACAGCATCTATATTCCTTTGGTACTCTACAACTTATGGAATATGGGTCTCATATATGAGGTTTTGCCGTAGGGCATGCCGCATGCCTTCCTGCTGCACTGCCATACAGCAATAAAAAGGGCAAGATGGACTGTTTCAATCAGTTACGGTGCATTCTTGTCCTTTTCCCCTGTGCCAGTGCACAATGGGCTGCTTTGTGCCAACGCATGCACACTTGCACCATGGTGCAAGGGTCCCTGTGTTGCGGGATAATTATTTTTGTGCAGTAAGGGAAACCTTCCTGCACAAAAGCAATCACAAGAGGCTTTTCCTCTTTCTATGTGTGTTGCAGAATGCAGCACACATAGAAAAGGAAAAATAAGGAGAAATAAAGATTTTCTCCTCGTTGTGCCTACCTTACATCTCCCCTGGAGAGGCGTACGTTTTTGGCGCTGCCTCAAATTTACGAGGGGCACTGCCAAAAAGCCATGAATGTTGTTTTGAATGCCCCCAGCAACACCCATTGCACTCCCCATTAATGCGGAAAACTGTGTTTAAAGGGAACGACATTACGTGGCAACATTAAGCCAAAAAAAAGTGGCTGAGTGCTGCCTCGTAAATATGGAGTGGGCTCCTGTACCATGAAATGTCACAAACAGTGGCGTTCCAGCGGCGCATGAGCCCCCAAATCTGTGGAAGACAGTGATGCTCTCTGAAGTACAGATCAATGCATAGTAGATCTGCTTCGCTGTAACGCACATTCCCCCGCTGTGTGGACAAATTCTACCCAGCCGTCCGACGCACATGCTCACCGCGACATCAGACTGCCGGGAATCGTCCGAGGCACAGAAAAGGATATAGCTTTCTCCGAGTATGGTTGCTTGGAAATTAAGGTCTTTAATGTGTACATCACAACAAGATCTTAGATTGTGTTCCAAGTTATAGTAACCAATGTACAGAAATATGACATTACGAAAGGGAAATTCTTTATGCATAATACATACAGTTTAAATCCTGAGCTGCATGCAACCACTGCAACATGGACAGAGTAGTATGCAATGCTATTTCGTTTGGTGCTATTTGGGACATATTTCACAGCTTTTTTGATTAATTGTGAGAGTTTAATATAGATGCAAGTATCCCAAAATACAGGTTACATTCACTGACTACTTTGGAAAAAATCGGTCAGGGTGAAGAATATAGCGTGTGGAGAAGGAGCTTTATATTGTATGAACTTACACGGACTTCACAAGTTAAAAAGTTTAAAGGTAACTTGAGCCTATTCTCACCTTTGTAATCAAGAATATCTAACTATCTAGCAGAAACTGCATGTTTCTCATTGGTCACATAGGGTCTGGACAGAGACATATTGTAGTCCACCATATTGGTACCTTTGACGCCTCATCATTGCCAAATGTTACTATCATCACTCTCTTGGGCTCATACATTTTGAGGCAGTTTTCGTGCATCAATCTATTGTTCTCAACAAAACATGCATTAGCCTTAATGCAAATGAAGTATGTTCTCCACTGGGATGAAATGTAATCTGCATGTCAGTGGCATAAATAAGACATATATTCAAGTGCAGCAATTAGCAGGGCTAAGGGATGCCCACAGAGGGCTAATGCACTGCGACAGAAGCACATTTGGTCTTAATGGGGAATGGCTCCAGCTAGACTCCTTGAATCCTGCCTTTGGTTGGAAGTGTCAGATGGGGATGATAGCGGGAAATCTAATAAAAGTAAATATGACATGGCTATGGGCAGTGGCCACCATGCCAAGATCCTTGAAAAGCGTTATGAGAATGAACTTTTTTTGGTAAGGGTTCAGAGCAATAAACTCATCAGATTCTTAGATTTGCATAATGGAAACGTGAATGGGTAGGCTATGACTGTGAGAGTGCACTGGAGTCGGCTGCTCAGACCCAGTGCCTGTACTATTTCTCAAAACTGTTATGTTTGACTTGGTTTAAGGTTCAAATTGACCAGAGGAATCTCAAACAGCTAATGCAGATAAGAAGAGAAAACCTAGAACTGTTGAGGTGGTCCATTTCACTACAGGGTTTGGACTTTACAGTGAAACGCAGCCTAGGTACTGACCATGGCTATGCAGATGGCCTTTCTAGGTTTTTCAACTTTGACAATGAGGGATAGGTTAGTTGCTCAGCACCTTTCATCTGGACGGGGGTTATGCAGGAAAGTGCCCCTTTATTATGGTCAACCCCTCACCTTTTGCTCAAAATGCTGAGGGTATGACTCTGGAGTCAGCTGCCCAGACGCCAGTGCACTGCATAGTAGGTATTAATTGTGTGGTCCTTTCTGATTATTGGAATGCCGAGAATATTGATGTGACTAGTTTGCTCGGGTATTCTCTCCTTCTCTCTTTCTGGCTACGGAGTGGATTTGATATTACTGATTGCTTTGCGGGATATTTTCATTGCTTTTAACTCTTTTCTTTTTTTTCTTTTCTTTTGTTTATCTTTACCTTTTCTCTTTCCCACCTAAATACAAATGAACGATGACTTCAGCTATTCCAAATGATTCTCTAAATTGTACTGATTATATAACAAACTGACATTATGTTATCACCCAGTTGTCATTTTAGAACATTTCTGTGTGATGTTTTTAGTTGTAGATATATATCTCTTAAAAAACAGTTTCCGTTACATTAGGTTTTGGGTCATCTGTGTTAGTGGTGTTGTTGTTGTATTTATAAATGTTGTTTTAAATGTAAGTCATTTTGTATATTTCTCACATTATATTTATATTTATGTTGGTCTTTGTAATTGTTACAGCCCTGACGAAGTTCCCGTGGCACGGGGGAACGAAATGCTTTGGCTGTGGGCCAGTGTTTTTACAAGAATTCAATAAAAAGAAGAACTTATGAAGTATTTATTGGTCGCCTGTTCTGACTTCTATTAAGTGCACCTTCCTTTTGTTTAAATCTTTGTTGTAAATGGGCATCTCTCAGCAGAGGATGCTGGAAGTTGTTGCACTTATTTTGACTTCTTAAAACTAAAAGAATTGAAGTGCTTGACCTTGGACAGCTGTTGTGTTGGTGCGTGTTACTTGTTGATCCTCAGTCCGGGGTGCATTATCATAAAGGTGTGGACATATAAGTGTAAGCCTATTTGTACCTATAGTGGCGTGCCCCATTGGAAACTACTATAAGTTTTAGTGTTCCTTAGGATAACACAGGCTGCCAAAGGGGCACTCTTGAAATTGGCAGTTCCCTTTTGGCACCACTAAAATATGTCATGTTTGGTAAGATATTGCATGCCTTCTCATTGCTGCCATGATTCTTGTGCCCTGGGTGATGGAGCATGCACGCCGGTGGCACCTTACAGATTGCCCACCTGGTTGTCCCAGCTTCACAGTGTTTTGGCTGACCAACCTGCATTATCCCATGCCTACAACCACCAAAATGGAACTCTGACCTCCTGCCAAGCATTATGATCACTCCCAGGAGTCAGGAACAAAGGATTGGCAGGAAGTAGGTCCTCCCAAGCAGGATAGCAAAGTGACACATCAGAGCTGTGAGCATCAAAGGCTGCACTGCCTCTTCATTTGGGATATCCCTCTGAGGAGGACACAGCCCTTTTATTGCCTCAGGCATGCTTGCACTCAGGAAAGGCAGGAAATTAGGTATGCAGGAGATGTACAATTCCAAGAAGGTTGCCACACCTCCAATGTGATCTGCCTGATCTGTACACCTAAAATAGAATTGTGCCATCTTTAGGAGGGCAGAAATAGTGGGTTCTGGGTAGAAATGGTGACCTACAGCCCCAGATGTGGTCACCTAAGGGGAGGAGTAGCTCGAGGGATAAGCTGCCCATTGGTTACTAGCTCCCACACCAAAAACTCCCTAAATCAACAATGACACCAGAACCCCAGATCTGAACAACCTGCTTCAAGGAAGGACCAAGAGGAGATCAGTGTCACCAACAACTGGACTTTGCCAACAGCTCCAAAGCAAAAGAAGGATACTTTGTCCTCCAGGCAACATACTTGGAACTGAGTGAATGACCCTCATACTTGACTAAAACTCAGCACTGCTGAAGCGAGGGACCCCTGTTAAAGCCATAAGCGCCCTTAGTTTCCCCAGGACAAGAGGCATTAGTCCAGTGTAACCTACAGGTGAAACACTCACCGGATCCAAGGAATCGACGGCCATCATGCTCTTCGTGGGATTGCCCAAGTCCAGGTTGTCCAGTGCACTGTGGGAGTTGTAGTTTCACCTGTCCCAAAGTGTTATGTTATGTTATGTTATGTTAAGGGGGTATTTATTGAGCGCACTATCACCGTGGGTATCATGGCGCTGAAAAGGTACATGAAGAGGAACAGAGGGAATTTAGCTAGGTTGTGGGAAAAGCCAGGTTTTTAAAGATTTGCGAAATTGAATGAGAGAACCAGAGATCCTAACTGGGAGAGGAAGGGAATTCCAAAGTTTGGGGCCGAGGAAAGCAAATCTTCGACCACCAGATCTGCAGAGTTTAAAGGAAGGGACCACCAAGAGATGTAGATGAAGGGATCTAAGGTTACGTGAGGGGCAGTAGGGACGAATAAGAGATTTCAGGAAAGCGGGGCAAGCACCAGAGAGAGACTTAAAAACGAGACAGCCAAGCTTAAAGGCAGCCCTTAGGTTGACAGGGAGCCAGTGAAGCTTGGCAAGGAAGGGTTTGGCAGACTGCCACTTCGGTATCCCGAGGGCCAATCTCGCCGCCTGGTTTTGAATGATTTGCAACCTGTAGATGGAACGTTTGGGCAAACCATAGTAGATGGAGTTCGAAAAGTCCAGGCGGGAGAGGACGAGGGCCATGATGACTTGTAGCAGGGCATCAGGGGTGAGGAGGTAAGCCACCTACCTAATCCTGCGTAGCTGGAACATGCAGGAGGAAACCACCATCCCCACCTGCTGCCCGAGAGAGAGCCCAGCGTCAATGGTGACCCCGAGGCTTTTCACCGAGGCTGCCGGGGTGGGGGGAGAGCCAAGCTCTGCCGGCCAGAAGTGTGGACCCCAGTGTACGGAGCTCTTACCCGGCAGGAGGAGCTCCGTCTTTCCTGGGTTCAATTTCAGCTGGTTCTGACACATCCACTGAAAGATATGGGACATAACTGCCTGGAAGGTGGGAATAGCAGAGGGAGAGTTTAGAGAGAAAATGAGTTGTAGGTCGTCCGCGTAGTTAAAGACGGTGACGTCCCACTGCCTCAAAGAAAAAAGAAGGGGGCGAAGATAAAGATTAAAGAGAAGAGGGGATAGAGAGGAGCCCTGGGGGACCCCACAAGGCAGGTATTCCCTAGGTGATCCCCTTAAATGTGCCTAGGCTGAGAGACTGGGATCTCCCAGTGAGGAATGATTTAACCCATGCCAGCGCCAGGCCCTGGATGCCGGCCTGTTCGACACGATGGAAAAGGATGTTATGATCCACCGTGTCGAAGGCGGCCGATAGATCTAGTAGTACCAAGGCCTGGGAGGTACCCTTGTCGGCTCCACCTCTCAAGGTATCCAGAACCGCCAGGATCACAGTCTCTGTAGAGTGGCCAGGACGGAAACCGGCCTGGTTGGCCTCGAGAAAGGTGGAACTCTCGATGAACCTCGAGAGGCAGGCAGTGACATGGGCCTCTAAGATTTTAGAAAGAAAAGGTAAGAGAGAGATGGGGCGATAGTTCGCCGGGACGGCAGGATCAGCTCCAGGCTTCTTCAACAGAGGCACTAGAACGGCCTCCTTGAAGGAACTGGGTACCGTCCCGGAGAGGAGAGAAAAGTTAAGCAAAGGGAGGATACAGTCAGGTAGGGAATGGCAGATGTCACACAGTATAGAAGGTGGACAGTGGTCGTCAGGAGAACCACACTTGATACGAGCGGCCAAGCTGGCTAGGGAGGTAGGGTCTAATGGAGGAAGCTGAGTGAAAGAGAGGGCATTGTGAGGGGAAGTACCGAAGTCAGCGCACAGTGAGGAGACTGGGATAGTGTCCTTAATCAGAACAATCTTTTGTAGAAAAAAAGTGCTAAGTGCGTTACAGGATTCCTGAGTCGGGGCCTGGGACAGGAGCGTTCTGGAGTCAGAAGTAAATTCGTCCAGAACTCTGAAAATCTCCTTCGACTTGCAGGGGGCACGTAAAATTCTCTCAGAGACATAGGCTTTCTTGGCTGCAGAGATAGCGGATCTATACTTATTGCGAGCTGCCACATAAGTGGCTCTGCTTGGCGGGCCGTAGTCTCTTCTCCATCTGCGTTCAGATCGGCGAAGCTCCAGCTGTAAGGTTTTGAGATATGGATTATACCATTTATGTGAGTTGCTGTGGCGGGATCGAGGGAACTTGATTAGTGGGGCAAAGGTGTCGCTGGCTGATATGAGCCAGTTGGAGACTTGGCCATCTAGCTCGTTGATGTCAAGGTTATTGAGGGTGGGGGGACGTGTGTGAGACAGATGGGTTAATAGTTTGGAAGGATCAACGGTCTTCCACTTGCGGGCCATCCCACCCTCCCGCGGGGGGATCCTAATCTGACCCACCACGGAAATGGTGGTGTCAATAAGGCAGTGGTCAGACCACACACAGGGCGTGGTAAGCGGATGGGAGGGCTTCACCCCATGGACCCAGATATGGTCAAGTATGTGACCACCACTATGAGTAGGAGAGGTGACTAATTGGCTGAAGGTCAGGCTCGAGAGGCCTTCAAACAGTTCAAAGGCATGGGGACCGGCGTCCTTATGCTGAAACCAGTAGTTAAAATCCCCAGCGATAACTATACGTGGGGAAGAAGTAGCAAGGCTGGCGAGCTGTTCAATAAACGATGCAGGAAAGGAGGGCATGGACTGGGGGGGGCGGTAGAGTACCATAAAGGTAACTGCGCCCGCCTCGGTCCCGAGACTAAAAACCAGGTTATCCACATCAGGGAGAGTCATGGAAGTGGGAGCGATAACGTGGATGTCCTTATGTATTACCGCTGCGACCCCCCCTCCAGGGCGGCCCCCGTGGCGGTTGGTATTAAGCAGACAGTAGTCAGGGGGTAGCGCTGCCAAGATATCTGGGAGAGAGTTGTCCGTGAGCCAGGTCTCAGAGAGCAAAAGAACATCAGGCCTTTCAGTCATAAGTAGATGGAAGTTGTCAATTTGATGCCTGACAAGTGAACGAGTATTAAGATACAGTAGGCGGATCTGTGACTCAGGGATAGTGAGAGGGGTGGAGGGAGTGAGCGGGCCCAGGTAGGGGGGTAGGTCACCAGCAATACCGAGTGAAGTGATCCGTGTCCAAGTATCAAACGATAGGGGGCAGGCGGCGGCTCGAAGGTGCAAGAGGGCGGGGGATGAATAGGAGATGGCAGTGGCAGCATCCCTGGCCCCTGGGTCCTGGCGGTCGCGGACTGGCGCAGACGGGCTTGACTCTGGTGCGACTCCGGCGCGCCTACGTCGCGCCCGCTGCGCTCGTCCGCTGCGCTGACGCATGAGGCCCGTCTATATGGGCTGTGACGCCATGGTGGGAGGAGTCAGGAGGGCGGGATGGGGGAGTGAAATTAAAAACACAGAGTGTGCCGTTCACCGCTCGTAGTCAGCGGGAAGAGTATAGCTTGAAGCTGCTAGCACTCAGCAGCAGGAAGACAGGCAAGAATGAAGTTAAAAAAGCAGTTTGCAACGCTCAGCGCGTTAGTCCTCAGCCCTCTGCCACAGGGCTTCGGTCAGACGCGAGGCGAAAGTGGGCAGAGCCTAAATAGGCTGTGACGCCTGGTGGGAGGAGTCAGGAGGGCGGGATGGGGGAGTGAAATTAAAAACACAGAGTGTGCCGTTCACCGCTCGTAGTCAGCGGGAAGAGTATAGCTTGAAGCTGCTAGCACTCAGCAGCAGGAAGACAGGCAAGAATGAAGTTAAAAAAGCAGTTTGCAACGCTCAGCGCGTTAGTCCTCAGCCCTCTGCCACAGGGCTTCGGTCAGACGCGAGGCGAAAGTGGGCGGAGCCTAAATAGGCTGTGACGCCTGGTGGGAGGAGTCAGGAGGGCGGGATGGGGGAGTGAAATTAAAAACACAGAGTGTGCCGTTCACCGCTCGTAGTCAGCGGGAAGAGTATAGCTTGAAGCTGCTAGCACTCAGCAGCAGGAAGACAGGCAAGAATGAAGTTAAAAAAGCAGTTTGCAACGCTCAGCGCGTTAGTCCTCAGCCCTCTGCCACAGGGCTTCGGTCAGACGCGAGGCGAAAGTGGGCGGAGCCTAAATAGGCTGTGACACCTGGTGGGAGGAGTCAGGAGGGCGGGATGGGGGAGTGAAATTAAAAACACAGAGTGTGCCGTTCACCGCTCGTAGTCAGCGGGAAGAGTATAGCTTGAAGCTGCTAGCACTCAGCAGCAGGAAGACAGGCAAGAATGAAGTTAAAAAAGCAGTTTGCAACGCTCAGCGCGTTAGTCCTCAGCCCTCTGCCACAGGGCTTCGGTCAGACGCGAGGCGAAAGTGGGCGGAGCCTAAATAGGCTGTGACGCCTGGTGGGAGGAGTCAGGAGGGCGGGATGGGGGAGTGAAGTTAAAAACACAGAGTGTGCCGTTCACCGCTCGTAGTCAGCGGGAAGAGTATAGCTTGAAGCTGCTAGCACTCAGCAGCAGGAAGACAGGCAAGAATGAAGTTAAAAAAGCAGTTTGCAACGCTCAGCGCGTTAGTCCTCAGCCCTCTGCCACAGGGCTTCGGTCAGACACGAGGCGAAAGTGGGCGGAGCCTAAATAGGCTGTGACGCCTGGTGGGAGGAGTCAGGAGGGCGGGATGGGGGAGTGAAATTAAAAACACAGAGTGTGCCGTTCACCGCTCGTAGTCAGCGGGAAGAGTATAGCTAGAAGCTGCTAGCACTCAGCAGCAGGAAGACAGGCAAGAATGAAGTTAAAAAAGCAGTTTGCAACGCTCAGCGCGTTAGTCCTCAGCCCTCTGCCACAGGGCTTCGGTCAGTGTCAGTCTGCTACCTCATTCCCAAGGACACAGTGAAGTTCCAGTACCTTTTCGCTGTGCTTATTGCTGCGAAGGCTTGTTTTTCACCACTCACGTAACCCACACTCATACTCAATGCTGCATCTACAGGAACATCGTGCAACAATCATCCAACATCAGCAGCTGTGTATCTGTTGTGTTTTTCCATTCTGTTTGTTGCAGTACCATGTAATCGGTAAAATCAGCACTACTGTGGCTCCTGTTGATCTCACGTTCGTGGCCTGGTCCTGGGGCCTGCATTACCGTAACCATGTGAGGGTTTCACGTAGCTCAAACTGCAAGTGATTGATTGTCACTAGTGGTTTTTTCCATTGACTGCATTGTTATCTTTTCCATGTATTTTTCTGCAATGATTTAATATTGCTTCAAAAATCGATACCTCTGGTTATATGTATGCTATTCCATTTGTTTTGGTATCTAAATTAAGATACAACTACTCTCTATTTGTATAGATTGGTGTTGGTTTTCTCTTGAGTTTTCTCAATTACTTATCGCCCAAGTTGGTACTCTGAAATACTTAACACGTCCCTCTAGTAAAACCTGACTGCTCTTTGCCGCACCACCAGGATTGAGCTAAGGATTTATTAGTGTGACTCCAAGGAACATTTTTTGGGTATTGTGATAATATTACATGGTAAGGCTACCCAGCCATACCACATAATATTCCACTTTCCTACATATACCAACTACAATGTGGTGCTGATCTGTTTTCTCTCTGCACTGGCACACTTTTGCCTGCCATGCTCCTACATCGCCAACCATGCAGCATAGCACAAAGGTGACTGTGTTGTGCAAAACCATGCTTTAAGACATTTCCCACTTGGTATGTGTGCTGTACAATGCAGCACTCATGCAAAGTGAGAAAAATGAGGAGAAATTAATTAATTTTTACTCATTCTGCCTCCCTTGATGAGGCACACGATTTTGGCATGACTCGCTGTCTACAGGCCTGTGCAGATAGAACTTTTTACCCATGGAAATGCACTCGCACCACCCATGGGACAACCGCTTCATGCAAGGTAGCACAAGATATCATATTACGCAGCTTTGTGTTACTGTGGGTTGTAAACCAATGAACATCACTATTTCTGTTGGATTGTAAATCCTATCACAACACTTGCATTGGGTTTGCATTAAAAATAAAAAATAAACCTGGTGCAAAGTGTTTGTAGATATGAGCCTTTGAGTAATATAGCACATCTATACAATATGTAATATATTTCTAAATTGCACTGAGGTACAAAATTGCTCCATCAGCCCAGTTGGTGTTTACCCCAGGCCTCTCTCTTTGTAAAGACACACTGTCACACTGTGACATTGTCTTGGGAAGCGGATAAAACGTCAATTATTCTCTTCAGTTTCACATGGAAGGTGTTTGTACTCAACAACCAGCTTTGCTCGTGATACATTATGAATGAAGGAGAAAATGGCAGCTGATAGAAAAAGAATAGAGGCATCTATTGATATTATTAATCAATAAGAACACTGGAAAAATCAATATTTCATTAAGAAATTGCTTGTGGTATTGAGTACCAACATTTCTACTTTATTCCAGATTTACCTTTCAAAAGCATCAAGGCTCAGTGCTGCATTCAGAAAGTGGTGGCTATTCCTTCATAGTCCCTGAGGATCAGGGTAGAAAATCTTAAAACCTTCCTGCTACTATTTGTTTCTGTAAAAATAAACTTGAATGCCTGGTGAAATAAAGTGGCGTAAATTGGATCTATTTACCTTGAAAGAACACTGTGATGAAGCATCCTTAAGCACTTGTGGCCAGATGTACGAAATTCTTATTTTGCATTTCCTAAATAGCAATTCAATTAGAATTGCTACTTAGGAAATTCAAAATAGTATGTAGAACATTTGTGATTTCCTAATAGCAATACCCACTTAGTAGGAATTGTTATTAGGAAACCACAGTTAGGAAATGCTTTTGCATTCACTCCTATGGGCCAAATAGGAACTAGTGTGAATTTCCTAAATTGGGATTTCCTAATAGGAAATTGCAATTTAGGAAATCCAAACCCCAGGATCCCTATGTGCATAAAGCCCCTTGGAAGTACCCTGAAAATCGTAGTGCATGTGTAGGGCATATGTGTCTTTCACGCCACATTAAAATTTTTATTTTTAAATGCATTTTTTGATTTTGCACATTGTTGGTAATAGCATTTCCTAAATGTCCGATTCACATTTAGGAAATGCTTTGTACATGTGCTTTAGGAATTGCAAATAGGTAATCTATATTTGCTTTTCCTAAATCTTGGTCGCAATCTGAGATTTCTACCGGGTTGAAATCGCAAATTGCAACCATTTTTTAGACTTTGTACATATGAAAAGGCAGTTTTGCATTTCATAATGGGCTGAAAATGCTGTTTGTCTCGTTAAGAAATGCAAAAAGCTTTTGTACATCTGTCCAATTGTTATATGTGATATACTAAAAAGAATAGTATGTTGCATTTAGGTATTTAGTTAGGAAATAAATGCAAATAAAATTTTAAACAAGTAAAGTGACAAGTAAAAAACATTAATTTAGTGATAAATTACACCACGTCCTACCCCAGAAAATGTTGCATCCATAATTAGATCCAGGGAAATTCTTTTGTGGTGACCCATGAAGATTCAAAGCTTTTCCTGAATTCAGGCAATCTGAAGTAGTATTAGGGGTCTAACATCAGACACATTTTGTTCCTCAATTGGAAAGCGCCTCTCCGAACAGGTTTGTCTTTTAAATTCTCTGCAGTAGAGGGCATGACCTTCAAAGAAGTGTTTTAAATAATGTCCATTTTCTACACTCCTGTATGAATAAATGTGGAATTTCCATTGTGGCAAGCCTAGCCAAAAGGCAGTGGTGCATAACACAAGGTCTAATGTAAGTATAATACCAAATATTGTTAGGAAAGATAGTTGGTTTGTGGACTTGTGATACATTGTGATGTAGTGTTCTTTAAAGAGGTGTGTCTTCAATTCTTTCCAGAATTGAAACAGCACTGGGCAGTCCTGATGAATACTGAGATGATGTTCCAAGTCCTAGGAGCATTGAAAAAAATGATCTGCTGCCTTTTTTCTTTTCCACTTCTTAGTATGCAATCTGATAGTGTATTGACTGCAGGTGTGCAGCTAATCTCCAGAAATAGGAAGGTTGTCTGCAAGATAAGCAGCAGTGCTGCTTGTGATGACTTTGTAAATGATTGTTGGCAAGGGGAGCCAATAGCGTTCCGTCAAGATGGGAGTGATGTGATCATATGTCTGCAGGTCTTGGATAAAGATGTGCTCAGGTTTTAGGATGCCCTCCAGGTGTGCCAGTAGAATTCTGGGAGCCCATGAAGCGGGGTGTTCTCACCGTCAAGATAAGAGAATGTGAGTGTTTGAAGCACAGTTCTATAGTCACTTTATGGAAGAAACTGTTTCACTGTCTTTAGAAGAGAGAGTTGGTACCAAGCTATCTTTGTTTATAGGCAATTTGTTCCTGGAGGATGAGGTTGGTGTTCATAGTGAATTGGCATTCTTTGGTGGCGAGGGTTTGAAGCTGTCAAGGTTCATGTTATTGATCCAGGTTTGTACAGTTTTTGTTCTTGGCAAATGACAGGAATTTTGTCTTGTTTGGGTTCAGCTTCAGAGAGGCACCTAACATCCATGTCTGGATGATATGCAGACAGTGTTTGAGGTGTTGGATCTCTGAAATTGAGGAGACTTATAAGTAGAGTTGTGTATCATCAGCATATTGGTGACTCTTGATGCTATCTGTGAGTAGAGCACCAAGCGGCTTCTTGTAGAGATTGACAATGAAAGGGGACAGGATGTAATACTGGAGGATTTCACTGGTCATAGGGGCTTTTGGAATCTGTATGTTTACACTGAAGAAGAGGTTGATTGCATTATACTCTTCTGTGGAGTGACCAATAGGTGTGTCCGGCAGCTAGCTGATACATCTGTTTGTGGCTTCATCAATGGTATTTGTTTACTAATATGCTTTGACTGATGTGATGAGCTGTCTGGGTGTTGTGCAGAGGGACTTGAAGTAATCGGGAGGTCTTTTTTCTTTCATTTATTTCCCTGCTTATGAATAAATCATTTATTGTCAGCAAGCCTTTTGTTTATCAGGGGGCTTAAGGCTTTGGTTGCAAATAAAAATAAAGGGCCTGATTTATATCTTGTTATTAGGATACTCCATCACAATGACAATCAGTGGACCGGTCCAGGAAACTCTTGGGCTGGGCCTAGGCTCTAGACCTAGGTTGCACTTAAAATAGGAATTCTGGGTTTTGTGGAATAATCACATGCAATAAATATTGGGATACTGGGTGCAATAAAAAGCACTTCCCACAGATAAATGTTCATGTAAGCCATAAAAAAAAAAAGAAAAAAAAAAAAGAAAAAAAAAAAAATATATATATATATATATATATATATATATACACATATATATATATATATATATATATATGTATGTATGTATATTACCTACTGGCGGTCGCCAGTAGGTAGTTATAGTTAGGACCTAGTTTCCATAGGAAATCCGCAACATTCTATTGGGAATAACTTTGGCGTTGATGGAGGGAATTGGCTGAATTTCTCAAAGAAGATGGCCCGCTCCGCTCCGCTCCTTCCCTGAAAGTTTTTGGGGGGGGATTTGTCAAGCGGGGGCCGAGATAAAAGGGGGGTCCCAAAACGTGTTTTCCCCATGTTAATTTCCATAGGGCGGTTGGACTCACTTTTAGCCCGAACGGCTGAATGGATTTCCACCAAACTTGGCAAAATTGTAGGGAATGGTAGCCCGATGTGCCTTTGCTATGTCTCAAGATATGTGCTCCAGTGAATTTTGAGTAATTTAGGTTCCAAAAAATATATATATCTATATGCGCGCCCCGGTACGCACACCGGGGCGCGTACCAGCACGCTACGCGAGTTCGCGAGCGGAAAACTGATTGGCTCTCGGGTGTCTGTCAACATTCCAAACAGTCCGGAGCGGTCGCCATCTTGTTTGTCGGTAGGATCGAGACACAAGAGGTGGCAAAAACAAAGGGGGAAATGACCAAAAGGGGGCAGGGTAGACCCCCCCTGACCCCTTAGGTTTGATGTGGGTGCTATAAAAGGGCTTCGGGGGGGAGCGCCCGGTACGCGCACCGGGGAGCTTACCGGGGAGCGTACCAAGAGGCAAACCCAGTGAAACAGTAAAATAATAATTTATAGTGATTAGAGGTAGGGTAGCTCTGCATAGAGTTGTTGTGTTGTTTGGGTGTTTTAAGTACCAACATGTAGGTACCAATGCTGAGTCTTAAATTTAATGTACACCGTTTCCTCTGTAGATATCTTGCATGTTGTTACAGAAGTTATTGTGGTATATGGAATCCATATCATAGTCTGTCAGGAAAGCAGAAAGAACATGGAGGCAGGAGATGAAAAAGAGATGTCAAATACACATTGGAGATAATATAGTGGGAGAAAGGAAGTAACTATGAGCAACATTACTATGTAACATAAAAAAGTTGCACAGTATACTATAAGTCTGAATTTACATTATAATCAATTTGGTACTACTTTATGAATTACATATAAAAATGAATAATGTCTCGAACAATTTTTGATTATTAAATATAAATTTATTTTTCTGATTCTTTTTCCAAATTTAACAGAAATTCTAACAACACATTGTCGGAAATGTCCTCATTTTCAATCAGCGAATCTACTGCTTCTACACATTGAACTAATTCATAGTCCCGTGATTCATCCATGAAATCTAAGTCATCATTGTCTTCAATAACTTTTTCAGCGTTGTTCTCCAGAACAATTTTGAAGGAAATATTCTGCTCTCCTTCCATTTTCTTGCTGTAATTTGCATAAAAAATAAATATATCAGTAGAGATAGGGCACTGTTGGGTTTAAGTTCAGACAGGTAGTTTTGATTTTTTAACAGTGAAGTTATCTTTGGGCAGTGTATGGTATCAGGCTGGAAGTAGAAATATAAAAAAGTGTATATCATAAAGCCTAAGTAAATTCATAATTATACAAGACAAGTCTAACTCCATCCATAACTATAACAGAGAAGCCTATCTCAATCTATAACTATTACAGAGGGATAGTATATAACTATCAGAAAATGTTTTCCAAATTAACTTAAAGTGCACAACATACTTCAGTTTTCAAAATAACATCTTACCTTTGAAAAAGAAGTTTAAGTTCTCAGTGAAGATCCTTTTGAAATGTACTTCAGGAAGTAGTAGTCAAAATGGCTGTGTTTCCCTCTCTTTCTTTATATATATTCATGTACATAACCAATCAAATGTCATGAAATAATAGTAGAAAATGAAAGAAACATTTTAATTGGTTGTAAATTCTAACACTTCAGATGTGTTTTTGTCAAGTAATTCACCTCAGGATATTTAGAGAGGGCTACAGGCCAAATGGCTCAATGGATTTCCACCAAATTTGGGAAAATGGTAGGGACTGGTATGTAGTATGGCCTATTCTATATTTGGTGAAAGTGTCTCCAGTGGTTTTTATGTAAATTAACTTTTAAACATTTTTGGGAGCGGTTCCCGGTGCGCGCCCCGGTACGCGTACCGGTAAGCGTAACGGGAGTCCTCCATTTTGTGTTTTGGTAGATTTGAGACAGAAAATAGAGGACAAACAATGTTGGGAATGGGTATAAGGGGGCATCGCAGGCACTCCCTGACCCTCTAGGTTTTCTGAGGGGGTCTTAGGAGGCCCATATAGGCGAAACAAAATTATTTTTCGCGGGGGGAGCGCCCGGTACGCGCACCGGGGAGCGTACCGGGGAGCGTACTTTGGTGAAAAATAGTGAAAAAAGTTAGAAAAAGATAATCATTTGGAGTGATCAGAGGTAGGGTAGCCCTGAAAAGAGCTTTTCGGTTCTGTGGCTGATTTAGGTACCTACAAGTAGGTACCAATGCACAGTCTTAAATTCAGGAGGAATATTCTATTCCCCTCATCTGAGAAGTGCACGCCATCTCCTCTGTAGATATCTTGCATGTTGTAACGCAAGTTGTTGTTGTATATTGAACCCATTCCATAGTCTCTCATGTAAGCAGAAACAGATTTATTCACATGTTTCCGTGCTTTCTCAAATTGTGGACAAAATTGGTTGGACCAGTTCCATTTCTGTCTTTGGCATATATTGGAATATACCATGGCAGTTTGTGGAAAAAGTGTCATCAATTGCCCAAAGGTGTCCTTTAAAACCATCTCCAGACCTACCCCAGTCAAAGTGCCTAGATCATTTCCACCACAGTGCAAAATTATGAGGTCAGGGTGCGGCAGATGGTAAAAGGTTTTCACCAATGGTATCAATTGATGACATCTCAATCCTCTTTGGCCAATCCATTTTATGTGCACATTTGGTAAATCAAGGTTGTGAAAATTTCTGGTAGCTGCATACCTTTGAGCCCAGTGAATGTAGCTCTCTCCAATAATCCAGACAGAGTACATGGTGAGAGGAGGTTCTGGTGCAGTCAGATGAAGTGTAGGAATGAAATGGCAGTTGGAACAGTAGGAGTTTGCAAAAAAAACTGTGGAGTTTCAGTGCTCTTGAATCACAAGCAATGATTGGTGGATTCAGATAGTTGAAAACTGAAAGTTAGGGTGCATGGTTCTGTTATGTGAAAGAAGTAATTTGAGTGGTTAAGAAAAAGTCATTTAAAGAAAGATTGCAGTGGATAAGCTGGTGTATTGAGAGGTCAAACATGCTTGCTGATTTGATTTGCAACATTGTAGAATAAACTTTTAACCCTGGGAGCTCAGTGAGGAGGGAGTTGCTATGATAACACGTAGAAAGGGCTGAGGGGGGAAGGGTGTTGATTTGAAAATAGAGAGGGAAGAGTTTTGATTGGTTACCATGAGGAATATGTGTGTAGAATTAGAGGTTTTCTGTGCCATTAATGGTTGCAGTGCCTGGAGAACATACCTTTTGCTCTGCTAAAGAAATATTGGTGTGTGTATCTGACACTGTTCTGAATCTCCTAAAGCATTTGTAAAGGTGAGTTATGATTCATTTAGATAGAGAGTTCAGATTAAGAAGCACATTGATTTTCTTTGCTGTTGGTTTGTGTGATGCTTTTTGAAATATTAAATACAAAACGATTTTAGGGCAAATTAATGGCTTTCAGTAGTGAAAATGAATGCTTGTACATAGGACCTGTGTTCTGTTCCTAACATGGTAATTGAAAAACGATTTTAGTGCAAATCCATGGCTTTAACATTTTTAAGAAGGAATAAATAGTGTGTGCATAATTATATAAAAATATTTGAATCTTTTACAAACATGTTACCTGTTTTACCTCAGATTGGGAAGCAGACTGAGTTTCTTTGCTGTTGGTTTGTTTAATTTTTTGGGTAATGCTTGGTAGGAATGTTTGCAAGAGATAGGAAATGTATTTTGTAAAATAGTGACTTTTCAGTACTGAAATGGAATGATTGTACATAGGACCTGCACTGTGTTTCTAAAATGTTATTGAAAAATTGATTTTGGGGCAAATTAAAAGCTTTTACATTTTTGAGAAAGAATAAAAAGTGTGTGAATGATTAAATAAAATAATTTGAAGCTTTCACAATCATGTCACCTGTGTTACCTCAGATTAGGAAGTACACTGAGAGCCTTATTTATGAAAACAGCGATGCGTCATTTTTAACTGTGCACTCCTTGTGACACCAATGATGCATTATATTTAATGTATGACGCATCATGTTTCTAGGACTTACAGATAAGTCAGTATTTCTGATGTATCTGTAAGCGCAAAAGTGACGAATTGCTGGAGTGTGTCACAAAATTGACGCAACTCTAGCAATGCATCCTTTCACATGGGGAAAGCCCCATGTGAAAGCGTTTGCCTCAGTCTTACGCCTACTGTGAGGCAGGTGCAAGATTTTGACGTAACAGTGTCCTAAAAGTGATGCAGTGAAATCTCATAGATTTCACTGCGTCAAAATTACGAGGCTTTTCGCAGGGGAATGCCCCCTCTGTGTACATTACACCAGGCAGAGGTATAATGTGGCGCAGAGGTTTAAAAAGAGACGCATCTACCTACATGCGTCACTTTTTAAACATGGCGCAAAAAGGTACATGTTTTATGCCGCCGATGCATCACAAAAAGTGACGCATCAGCAGTGCAAAACTGACGCAGGGCTTTATAAATGAGGTTCATCTTTTTTTGCACACTACTCCAGTTTAGTCCTGTCCACTGCACTCTTGGACACAAGTCTCACCTTTTGTGCTCCCCTGGACAGGCTTCATCTCATCTGCACTCCTGCTTAGGTGTCAGAATCCTTTCACATGGGGAAAGCCCCATGTGAAAGCGTTTGCCTCAGTCTTATGCCTGCTGTGGGGCAGGTGCAAGATTTTGACGTAACAGTGTCCTAAAAGTGACGCAGTGAAATCTCATAGATTTCACTGCGTCAGTATTACGAGGCTTTTTGCGGAGAAATGACCCCTCTGTGTACATTACACCTGACAGAGGTATAATGTGGCGCAGAGGTTTAAAATTATGCATCTACCTACATGCGTCACTTTTTAAATATGGCGCAACAAGGCACATGTTTTATGCCGCTAATGCGTCACAAAAATTGACGCATCAGTAACGCAAAACTGACGCAGGGCTTTATAAATAAGGCTCATCTTATTTTTGCACACTACTCCAGTTTAGTCCTGTCCACTGCACTCTTGGACACAAGCCTCACGTTTTGTGCTCCCCTGGACAGGCTTCATCACATGAGCACTCCTGCTTAGGCCTTATAATCTTTTTTTAGAATAACATTTGAAAAACAGAGAAAAGGTCATATGTATAAGGTTTTCATTACACTACTAAAATATTTTTGGTGCAAATTAATGAGTTTTACATTTTTGAAAAAGAATAAATAGTAGGACCTGCACTGTGTTTCTAAAATGTTATTGAAAAATCGATTTTGGGACAAATCAATGCATTCTACATTTTTGAGAAAGAATAAATAGTGTGTGCATGATTACATAAAAAAATGTGAACTTTTCACAATTATGTCACATGTGTTACCTCAGATTAGGAAGCACATTGAGCTTCTTTGCTGTTGGTTTGTGTTATTTTTTTGGTAATGCTTGGTAGGATTGTTTGCAAGAGAGAGGAAATGTATTTTGTAAAATAGTGAGTTTTCAGTACTGAAATGGAATGCTTGTACTCCAGCAATGCATCCTTTCACATGGGGAAAGCTTCATGTGAAAGCGTTTGCCTCAGTCTTATGTCTGCTGTGAGGCAGGCGCAAGATTTTGACGTAACAGTGTCTTAAAAGTGACGCAGTGAAATCTCATAGATTCCACTGCGTCACTATTACGAGGCTTTCTGCGGAGAAATGACCCCTCTGTGTACATGACACCTGACAGAGGTATAATGTGGCGCAGAGGTTTAAAAAGTGATGCATCTACCTACATGCGTCACTTTTTAAATATGGCGCAACAAGGCACATGTTTTATGCCGCCGATGCGTCACAAAAAGTGACGCATCAGCAGTGGAAAACTGATGCACACTACTCCAGTTTAGTCCTGTCCACTGCACTCTTGGACACAAGCCTCACCTTTTGTGCTCCCCTGGACAGGCTTCATCACATCTGCACTCCTGCTTAGGCCTCATAATCTTTTTTTAGAATAAAAATTGAAAAACAGAGAAAAGGTCATATGTATAAGCTTTTCATTGCACTACTGAAACATTTTTGGGGCAAATTAATGTCTTTTACATTTTTGAAAAAGAATAAATAGTGTGTGCATGGTTACATTAAAAAATGTGACCTTTTCACAATCATGTCACCTGTGTTACCTCAGATTAGGAAGTAGATTGTACAGATGAGGTGAGGCATGTCCAGAGGGACAGAGGAGGTGAGGCCTGTGTTCAAGACTGTAGTGGGAGAGAGGCTTTTCTTGGAGAGCGTAAATGGTGAGACCTGTGTCTAAGAGTGCAGTGGACTAGGCTTCATGAAGCCTATCCCCCACTGCACTCTTAGACACAGGTCTCAAGTTCTTTGCACCCGTGGACAGACCTCACTTCTACTACACTCTTCAATAGAGGACACACCTCTTGTGCACCCCTAGACAATCCTTACCTCATCTGCAACCCTGAATAGACTTCAACTAATTGGCATGCTTAGACAGGCCTCAGCTTATTTACACCCTTGGACATGCGTCACCTCATATGCACCTACTTACTATCAATTATACTCAATACATTGAGGCCTGTTCAGAGGACAGAGATGAGATAAGGCTTGTCCAAGGGTGAGAGGAGGTTAGTCCTCTCCACTGTAGTCATGGACACTGAATGCTTGTACATAGGACCTGCACTGTGTGTCTAAAATGTTATTTAAAAAACGATTTTGGTGAAAAAGAAATGACTTTTAGTTTTTTGAGAAGGAATAAATAGTGTCTGCATGATTAAATACATATATTTCATCTTTTCACAATAATGTCACCTGTGTTACCTTAGATTAGGAAGTAGATTGTGTAGATGAGGTGAGGCATGTCCAGAGGGACAGACGAGGTGAGGCCTGAGTTCAAGTCTGTAGTGGGAGAGAGGCCTTTCCTGGAGAACATAGGTGGTGAAGCCTGTGTGTAAGAGTGCAGTGGACTAGACTTCATGAAGCTTATCTCCTACTGCACTCTTAGACACAGGTCACACTTTCTTTGTACCTGTGGACATACCTCTCTTCCACTACACTCTTCAATACAGGTCTCACCTCTTCTGCACCCTTGGAGAATCCTCACTTGATCTGTAACCCTGAATAGACCGTTTGCTTTTTGTCATTGCTTTGTTGTTTGATAATAGTGGTCTATAATGTGCTATTTTTTTTTTTAACACAGATTGAAATCAAGATTTTAAGAGTAAGGAAAGATGCCCTCAAGGCAAAGAAGAAGGAAAAAGGAAATACGGTTACAAACAAATACAGCATCGGAATTACAGCAGTCCTCCACAACAAAGACTTCAAAAAACAGGAAAGAAGCTCCTGGTAAGATAACTAAGTCTTTCTTACGGAACATATGTAGAACAAAAAAAATGTTGGACAGCATGTAGAAAAAGAGAAGGAGAGAGTAAGTTTGAAAAGGAAGGAGAGGCCCTCAAAAAATGTTAGTACTGGAGCAGGAGAGAATAATATGTATCGGAATAGAAGGCAGAATCAGTTTAGAGACATTCGTAAACGAATGTTTCGCAATAGGGTGGTTTTAAATTTGTTAAAAAACATTAGGAAAGTAAAACAGAGAGCTGTTTTTTATAAGAAAAAGAAAAATGTAGAGAAGATTGTTGATCAGGCTTTTGAAGTTAAGAAAAAATGATTTATTTTAGTAATCAATAGAATTAGGACACTTAACAAGGCAATTGATGTTTTTAAATCAAACAGTAGATGGAAAAGAGTAATTAATCGGACTAATTTTTGTAAAGTTTTTTCAGGAGAATGGATGCACTGTTCAAGTTGTGAGCCATTTTTTAATGAGGAGAGTTACTTTCAGGAGAATGATTTAGTGCATGCAGTTGACACCAGTGGTCGAGCATATGAGGTGAAAGACGGTTGTCCGATTGAAAAAGAGAAACTTGTGCCTAGAGAACCAGAAGAGGTGTTAACTGATGAAGTTTTAGGGAGACGTACTAAGGGTCCAGTGTACACTTGGAAGTGTAGTCGTATTTGTAGTGTGCGACAGAAATCGATTGATTTGTTTTGTAATTTCTTACGTACATATAGTAAGAAAAGTCTGAAGCAGAAAATGAAGTTGTTGCAAGATTTAGATCCTTGCAGAGTGAGAGAAAAGACAGGTTTGCAAGGCCATTCACTGGCTTGCTTTCTAGAAAAGTCTGTCAAAGTGTTTTTCATCATTTTAGGATGTTAGCAGTGCATCATACCAAAATGAGGAAATTAGTGAGAATGTTGTATTATGCAAAAAGTCCAGCACTTAAGCTTAAACAATTAAACAGTGCTCTTTTGCATGGAACTGAATTAGATGTGAAGAAGATTTGTGAAGAAATTGAGATTTCTTATTTTGGTGAAAAAGAGGACAGTGTAGAAAAGAACACAGAAATTCAAGGTATTGTGGAAGACAATGTACAGATTTCAAGTACAGAAAAGTTTGACCAGGAAATTACCAGGTTTAAGGTGAAATCAAGTGAAAGGCCGAATTTTACTTGTGTGTGTTGACGACGAACTCATTATAAGCATCAAACTAGATTAGTTGATTTATACGTAAAAAGTGAAAAGATAAAAAATTATGAGTGGAAGGATTTTGCAACTTATTTGTGGGTGGAGAATTCTTTTGATTTGAGTTCTGATCAGCGTATTTGTAAATATTGGTATGATAAATTAAATAAAAACAGAATGCCTGCTAGAGCTGTTCATAATAATCTTGATTTGGTAGACATTCCTCCTGAATTGATGGATTTAAATACATATGAGTCTATTTTGATTCAATGTGTCCATCCTTTTTAGGCTATTGTTTGCATGCAGCCTAAGATAGGGAAATTGCCTCCTTCAGATTTACAGAGAGGATTAAAGGGAAGAGTTGTTTATTTGACTCTAGATTTGAAGAAAAATATTGATACAATTGGTGTAGAGAAAGTGGAAGAGGAACCTTTGGGTATTCTAGTTAATGGGGTTCCGACAAAGAGTAAGAAAATCTGGCAAGATTTAGTGGATGTTAGGAAAGTCAAAAAGGCAACGTTGTATTTGGTCAAAAACAATGAGTACTACAAACATGTATGTGTTGAAGCAGAGGAAACAGCTGCAGATGAAGACAGTGATTGTTCAGGTGGCCAAATTGAAAAAGTTGATGTATCAAGAAGTGAAGAAATATATGAACATTATACTGTTCATCCTTTGCATTCAAAGAAGTGATGGGGAATGCAATTGAGTTGTTTCAAATGAAAGCAGCAAAAGGAAGTCCCATTAGTGTATGGGAAGAAAGTTTGGAAGCTCGTTGTTTTCCACATTTATTTCCAACAGGTCGAGGTGGACGATATGACGATCGACCACTTCAAATTCCTGCATCTGAATACCGAACTGTAAGATTATATGCTGAAGATCCAAGGTTTCGTCAATGCATTCCCTATTTTTTTCATCTACTGTATGAAAGTGACTTGTCTGGGCTTTCATATTGTCATGATTCTACAGCCCTTTTATCTAGTTATTCAGCACAGCATTGAATATGTTGCCCTCTAAATTCGTACTTCATCCTGTGAAACCCTAATGCTTACGACCTTACTAACTCAGTAAACAGTTATGTACATTCCTAATACATAACTGCTAAATTTCATCTAAGAAAAACCCACCCCTTTCCCGTGCACCAGCAACTCGTGTTTGGAATAAAGTGTTGTGTATTTTGTGAGAACATTATGAAAATGCACTTTTGCACGTCTTGGTAAGGACTTGCCGTTTTTGTTACGAAATGGTCTTTTTAGCTCCTGGTTATGATTATTTATTTAGGTGTTTTGTAGGTTTAACTGTGACTTTGCAGGTTTCTGACACTCAGCAGAGAAATGAGCGCCTGCTTCCTTTGCCGCCTTGAAGCTAAGGGCCGAAGGCGGCTAACGTGCGTGCACACGTTTCTCCTGGGTGCGGCCGGTATTTAAACCGCACCCAGGCTTCTAGAACTCGCTTTGCCTACAGGATCGCAGGAGAGCAACAGCGCGAGTTCCAGTCCTTGGGAATCCTGCCCTCAAAGGTCAGCGCATCACCGGGGAACGTCGCCAGCAGCAATCTCTCATCCCGACCTGAGAAAGAAACAAGAAAACTGTTAAGCTAAGTGGATTTATTTAAAAGGAAAACTACAAGGCGCCCAACGCAAGAAAGAGACTCTAATAATTTGACTGTTTTACTTGAGAAGAGATAAGATTTTGATTTGTTCCTCTGTTTGGTGAATTATAGCAACGTTTAGAATAAGATGGAAGTTTATTTCTGTTCAACCTACGAAAAGGGATACAACTAATTCACAAGAAGTTTATTGTGAGTAGATTAGTGCAGGCTGTTTCTTTTCTCTGAATATTTAGGTACACAGGAAATCGCAGAACCCACTTGTATTCAATATTAGAAGATACTTTTCATGTAAGTCTAGGTAGCAGGGTAGGGGTGGGAATCTAAAACAGAAAAGAGAACATTTTGAGAAAGAAATATTTTAATCGGTATTATTTATTTACAGAATTCAATCACCTTTAATCCAACACCATATAAACAAGACAACTCAAGACTCCATCCCCGACAAGACAAGAAATACTGGACGAAGGACAGAACCAGACTGATCGCTGGTAGGATTCAGTAGATTTCAAGTCTTTTAGGAAGAAAGAGGATAGAGCAGTTTGAGTAAGAATTCTGTAGGTTTGAGTTCAATAGTAAACACTACACACTTTGTTGTTTCGCAGGTCGACAGCAAAAACATTCTTCTTTCCAGACAACGTCCAGTACCGGCCTTCCTCCCGAGATTCTAGTTTTTACTTAGCTGTTAAGTTTAGTCAGCAAGTTCTAGTTAGATTTCTGGGAAGTTGGTCCCTTGCGTCTCTGCGAAAATTCCCTACGTTGTCAACAAGAACCATATCCACTCAAGGTAAGAGACAACGTATTTTGGTCTTGACAGAAGGCAAAGCCCAAGAAAAACTTTTCGCCCTGACGCAATGGACCAAGTTACCTTGCAGGATTTAGCAGACGTTTTAAAAGACATTAGAGATGAAAATGCTTCTCTAAGAAACGACATGTCTGCGTTACAAGCTGCTCTCCGGGAGAATCCAGTCACCGTGCAAGGGTCATCTTCTGATTCTGGAGTGCAAACCCAGATTCAAGTGGTTACCCCAATGCCTACTCCTTTAGCGCAACCAGAACGTTTTTATGGAGATTGTAATAAGTTCTCCATATTTTTGCAACAATGTCATTTGCATTTTTTAGCTAAAAAGACAGCCTTTCCGGTTGACTCATCCAAGGTAGCCTTTATGTTATCATACTTTGGAGGGGATGCTGCTCTTTGGTCAATCCCTTTGGTTGAAGAGGATGATCCGATTTTGTATAATTTCAGGAATTTCGAACGTGCCTTAAAAAAGATTTTTGCTAAACATGTTTTTGTGCAGTCTGCTGACAACGAATTACTAAATTTAAAACAAGGGCCTTCAGATTTACTCCATTACATTTCTCAATTCAATCGATTAGTACTTGAGGCTAAGTGGCCGTATGATAAAAGAATTTCAATTTTCTATAGAGGTCTTCGGGAAGATTTAAAGGACATGGTTACCCAAATTTTAGAACCCCCGAATGACATCAATGAATTCATTGATCTGGTGGTAAAATTGAATCACCGTCTTAGTGAAAGAAAAGGCGAAAAGGGAAGGAGTGATCAAAAGATCCTGTTTGTAAAAGATAGGAATACGTCAGTTAAAGAAGTTAGCCCTAAACTTGATCCTGTAGAACCTATGCAAATAGGAACTGTTCGAGGTCCACTCTCAAAAGATGAGAAAGAAAAAAGGCGAAAACTAAATCTATGTTTATATTGTGGTAAGACGGGACATTTTGTAAGAGACTGTCCAACTAGACCAAATAAATTTAAGCCAAAATCTTCAGATTTAGCTTTAACACAGGAGTCGTCGGAAAACTAGTAAACTCGATGAAGGAAGAGGTCAGTTCATCGAGTGTAATTTCCAGTTTGGCCTCTACTGTTCCTCCTTTGGGATGCAAGCATTTTAGTATTTTAGTTGAGTTAAGAAGTTTATCCCCTTCCTCTCAGATCAAAAAGGTGGAAGCAGTCATAGACTCAGGAGCAATGGGAAACTTTATAGATACACAGTTTTTCTCCCAGTTAGGCTTTAAATCCATCCTAAAAGATCATCCTGAGATTGTAAGAGCAGTAGATGGTAAGGAACTAACTTCTGGACCAATAAACCGACAATCTGAAACTCTTTACATGGACTGTTCACCAATCCACAGTGAAAAAATCCAATTTGACATTATTGACGCCCCTCAATTCAAGGTGATTTTAGGAATTCCTTGGTTAATCAAACATAATCCAAGAATCGATTGGGTATCACAGACAATAACTTTTCATTCTCCTCTTTGTGTCGATGAATGCTTTCTCCTAGAAAGATCTGAAGATGTAATCCAAGGTTTTAATTTTCCTTCAACTTCATCCAGTGTTCTGGCAATTGAAGGGGTACCACCTATTTATTCACATCTTCAAGATGTGTTTGATAAGAAAAAGGCAAACACTCTTCCTCCACACAGGGATTTTGATTGTAGAATTGATCTCGTCCATGGAGCAACCTTACCTTGTAGCAGGATATATGCGTTAACGGAAAAAGAAAATGCTCATCTTAGAGAGTATTTAGATGAGTATCTAGCAAATGGTTTTATCCGTCATTCCAAGTCTCCAGTCTCTTCAGCTCTCTTTTTTATTCCAAAGAAAGGAGGTGAATTGCGCACGTGTATAGACTATAGAGCTTTGAATAATGTAACTGTAAAGAACCGATATCCTCTGCCTCTAATTCCCACCTTGTTGGACCAGATCAAAAAGGCAACCATTTATACAAAATTGGATTTGCTTGCAGCTTATCATTTGGTATGAGTTCGAAAGGGCGACGAGTGGAAGACAGCATTCCGTACAAAATTCGGACTTTTTGAATATCAAGTTATGCCCTTCGGATTTTGCAATGCCCCTGCTGCTTTCCAATTTTTTATAAATGAAGTTCTGCATGAGTTCATTGATGTATGTTGTGTTGTCTATATAGATGACATACTTATCTTTTCTAATTCGGAAGAGGAACATGTGCAGCAGGTCCGTGCTATTCTTCAAAAATTGCTTTTAAAATCTTTGTTTGTCAAATTGGAAAAAAGTTTATTTCACGCTACTAAAGTTGAGTTCTTGGGATATGTTATCACTCCCAAAGGAATTGAAATGGATCCAAAAAAGGTAGAAGCGGTAGAATCGTGGCCCAGTCCTTCATCCGTAAAACAGGTTCAAAGCTTTTTGGGATTCGCGAATTTCTACCGCCGATTCATTCATGACATTTCTAGAACCATTACCCCTATCACTAAATTGTTAAGAAAAGGTGTAAAATGTGTTTGGACTGATCTTGCTGAAAAAGCTTTCCAAGATCTCAAGAAAAAATTTACTTCTGCTCCCATTCTTTGCCATCCAGACCCCAGTCAGCCTTTTATCGTTGAAGCAGATGCTTCTCAGTATGCTATTGGTGGCATATTGTCTCAAAGACATCAAGACACAGGACAGATGCACCCAATTGCGTATTTTTCTAGGAAATTATCTGAGGCAGAATTAAATTATGCAATTGCAGATAAAGAACTCCTAGCAATAAAAGCAGTATTTGAAGAATGGCGCCATTACTTGCTAGGAGCCAGACACCCTGTAACGATATATACAGACCATAGAAATCTTCAAACTTTGAGATCTGTTAAAGCTCTATCTGCAAGACAATTAAGGTGGTCAATGTTTTTTAACGATTACAATTTTGTTATCACCTATCGACCAGGAAAAGAGAATTTGAAAGCCGATGCCTTGTCTAGAATGGGAGAAGGTGTTATCGATTCTCCTTCTGAAGCGAATCCAGTAATACCTAATTCACGGTTTCAAGCTGGTATAACAGTATGTGATGTAATTTCTGAAATTAAAAAGGAATTAGCAGAAAAAGAGTTCAAGGTATGGAAAGAATTGCATCCTTATCTACAAGAAAAGGATGATTTGATCTTTATGCAAAATCTCATTTTTGTACCTACAGATGCAATAAAAAAGAAGATTCTTCATTTCCATCATGACATTGCTTTATCTGCTCATCCAAGTGTTATAAAAACTTATGACTTAATCAAAAGAACCTTCTGGTGGCCTTCCATGTTTAAAGATGTGCAACTTTTTGTAGAGACTTGTGGAGTTTGTGTTCAGAATAAACCTTCTCATCAAAGTCCAAGCGGTTTGTTAAATCCTCTTCCCATTCCACCTCAACCATGGCACACTATCTCGTTAGATTTTATTGTCGAACTTCCAATCACTAAGAAAGGTTTTACCACCATTCTGACTATTGTAGACCAGTTTTCACGCATGGCCCATTTTATCCCTCTTAAAAAGTTACCAACTACTATGGAATTGGCACACTTGTTGATGGAGAATGTTATCCGTTTACATGGAATTCCGTCGGTGGTAATTTCAGACAGGGGATCTCAATTCATTTCACGAGTCTGGCAAAACTTGAGTTCTCTGTTAAATATGGATATTCGTTTATCCTCTAGCTATCACCCTCAAACAGATGGCCTTACTGAGCGTACCAATCAAACTATTGAGCAATTCATTCGCTGTATGTTAACCAATGTAGATGAAGATTGGTCAACACTCCTAAGTCAACTGGAATTTGCGTATAACAATGTTGATCATACCTCCTTAGGAATGTCACCTTTTTTCTGTAACCTAGGTTATCATCCTAAGTCTTTCCCAAAAGAAATTAAAGAACTCAATCATGTACCAGCTGTTTCAGAATATGTATCCAAATTGTCTTCTATTCAGGAACAAGCCACTTTCAATTTAGCTAGAGCTAAAGAAGACCAGAAAAGGTTTGCTGATAAACATACATCGAAACAACCACTTTACACATCTGGGAACAAGGTTTGGCTAAGTACAAAAAACTTAAAATGAAAGGGAAATCGTAAATTTAATCCTAAATTTATCGGCCCTTTCCCAATTGAGAGGGTTCTTAATCCAGTTTGTGTGAAGTTGACCTTGCCTGCGAAATATAAGATCCATCCTGTTTTCCATGTGTCTTGAATCAAACCTTTCCACAATCAAACACGATTCATTCAACCTCCTTCCTCTATCGTGGTAGAAGGAAATCCTGAATTCGAAGTAAAGTCAATTTTTGATTCAAAGAGGTCTCGAGGAAGGTTGTTTTACCTTATAGACTGGAAAGGTTACGGTCCTAAGGAGAGGTCTTGGGAACCTTTAGAGCATTTGAAGAATGCTCCCAAATTATTGAAAAAATTCCATGTTCGATATCCTGAAAAACCTAAACCTATTCCACCGGTTTTAGGGGGGATCTTGAGGAGGGAGTACTGTCATGATTCTACAGCCCTTTTATCTAGTTATTCAGCACAGCATTGAATATGTTGCCCTCTAAATTCGTACTTAATCCTGTGAAACCCTAATGCTTACGACCTTACTAACTCAGTAAACAGTTATGTACATTCCTAATACATAACTGCTAAATTTCATCTAAGAAAAACCCACCCCTTTCCCGTGCACCAGCACCTCGTGTTTGGAATAAAGTGTTGTGTATTTTGTGAGAACATTATGAAAATGCACTTTTGCACGTCTTGGTAAGGACTTGCCGTTTTTGTTACGAAATGGTCTTTTTAGCTCCTGGTTATGATTATTTATTTAGGTGTTTTGTAGGTTTAACTGTGACTTTGCAGGTTTCTGACACTCAGCAGAGAAATGAGCGCCTGCTTCCTTTGCCGCCTTGAAGCTAAGGGCCGAAGGCGGCTAACGTGCGTGCACACGTTTCTCCTGGGTGCGGCCGGTATTTAAACCGCACCCAGGCTTCTAGAACTCGCTTTGCCTACAGGATCGCAGGAGAGCAACAGCGCGAGTTCCAGTCCTTGGGAATCCTGCCCTCAAAGGTCAGCGCATCACCGGGGAACGTCGCCAGCAGCAATCTCTCATCCCGACCTGAGAAAGAAACAAGAAAACTGTTAAGCTAAGTGGATTTATTTAAAAGGAAAACTACAAGGCGCCCAACGCAAGAAAGAGACTCTAATAATTTGACTGTTTTACTTGAGGAGAGATAAGATTTTGATTTGTTCCTCTGTTTGATGATTTATAGCAACGTTTAGAATAAGATGGAAGTTTATTTCTGTTCAACCTACGAAAAGGGATACAACTAATTCACAAGAAGTTTATTGTGAGTAGATTAGTGCAGGCTGTTTCTTTTCTCTGAATATTTAGGTACACAGGAAATCGCAGAACCCACTTGTATTCAATATTAGAAGATACTTTTCATGTAAGTCTAGGTAGCAGGGTAGGGGTGGGAATCTAAAAGAGAAAAGAGAACATTTTGAGAAAGAAATATTTTAATCGGTATTATTTATTTACAGAATTCAACCACCTTTAATCCAACACCATATAAACAAGACAACTCAAGACTCCATCCCCGACAAGACAAGAAATACTGGACGAAGGACAGAACCAGACTGATCGCAGGTAGGATTCAGTAGATTTCAAGTCTTTTAGGAAGAAAGAGGATAGAGCAGTTTGAGTAAGAATTCTGTAGGTTTGAGTTCAATAGTAAACACTACACACTTTGTTGTTTCGCAGGTCGACAGCAAAAACATTCTTCTCTCCAGACAACGTCCAGTACCGGCCTTCCTCCCGAGATTCTAGTTTTTACTTAGCTGTTAAGTTTAGTCAGCAAGTTCTAGTTAGATTTCTGGGAAGTTGGTCCCTTGCGTCTCTGCGAAAATTCCCTACGTTGTCAACAAGAACCATATCCACTCAAGGTAAGAGACAACGTATTTTGGTCTTGACACATATGCAGTAAACCATATACTGAAAAGTGGAGCACATTTCCAAAATGTTTCAGCGAGGGACTTTATGGAGAAAGTGAATCTGCAGGATAAAATTTTGGAATCTCATCTAATCAATCTCATGGCTTGTCAGCGTGGTACAAACGAGTATTGGTTCCGTCGTCATGGGGAATTGAAATGTATGCTAAGAAACTTAGGAACTCCTACATGGTTCCTCACTCTTAGCTGTGCCGAGTATGCATGGGACGACTTACTTCAATTTCTACGAGAGGCAAATGCAAATATTCAAAATATAGAATTCAAAACTGCTGGAGAACTGTGTTCTTTGGATCCAGTGAATGTATGCAGATATTTCAATCATAGATTTGAAGCTATGATGTCTTTTATTACCAACAAAAAAAATCCTCCCCTTGGAGAGGTTTTGGATTTCTTTTGGAGAAAGGAGTATCAAGCGAGAGGTGCTCCTCATATACATATGTTGTTGTGGATTAAAGATGCACCCAAATTTGGAACAGATTCGGTTGAGACAGTGATGAGCTTCATTGAAGAGTATTCAACATGTGCTGTTCCGAAAAGTACCGAAGAAAACAGTTTAAGGCAACAAGTTTTCGCTTTCAATCCCATTGTTGTGGAAAGTACTGTCGTCGAAAATTCAGAAACAAGGACAAGTTCTACACAAAATGACGTTTCGGCTTTCCACGACCAGTGATTTCTAAAGGAAGAGTAAATAATTTGATGTCTTCTCTGCGACATACTGTGATGAGGAAATCACCAAAAAATACATACAATTTCAAAAGAAACGAAGAGTCCAAGTACATCAACGACTACAACCCAGTGATTTTGTCCATGTGGAATGCTAACATGGATATTCAATTTGTTGCTGACAATTCTATTGCTGTGGCTCGATATGTGACGTCTTACATCACAAAAAAAGAAAAGACAGAACTGAAGGAAATGTGGGAGGACATTTCACATGAAAAGAGTCTAAGCAAGAAATTATATAGTTACAGTCTCAAGATGTTGTCGCATCGAGAAATTGGAGCATACGAATGTTCTGATCGATTGTCATCAGCAAGTCTCTATGCCAAATCTAGAACCATCATTTGGATAAGTCTAGGTCTTGCTGCAACACGAAACCGAGTTTTGAAATCTGTACAAGAGATAGAGTATTTGGCAGAGAAAGAACCAGAAAGTACCGATATTTTGAAGACAAACATGTTGGATACATACTATCCAAATAGAAGTCCTCACCTTGAGAACGCTTGTCTGTATGAAGTTCTGCAAAGATATATTTATAAGAGGAACATCAGAGAAGATATCAATAATGGAATATATGCTGTCATTGGATGTGAAGGATGTTTAGTGAAACAGAGAAAAGGTCATTTGATTAATCATCGAAAATTGAGTTGTGAAAATCCAGACAAAAGAGAATTTTACTATTTGGCTCTTTTGCAACTCTTTAAACCATGGCGTACAGAAGAGGAACTACTTGGAGATTTTCTCTGTTATGAAGACTCTTTTAATGCAACCAAGGATACCATAGAATGTCCTGTTTTTCCAAATTATCTGCAAATGTTAAATGAAGAAATAGAGTAAGAATCAACAATTGCTGCAGAGATTGCGAGAGACAGTTCTCAAGACAGTCAGAGTTCTGCTTCATTGAGTCAGGATCCACTAGGAGGACCAATTATCCAAAATGAAGCTGCCACTGCCATGGATGAGGTAGAAAGAGCTATGGAGCAAGCTCAAGAGGATGTAATTAATTTAGAAGATTTGGTGAAACAATTAAACCTTGAGCAGAAACAGATATATGACGAAGTCACGAAGTCACAGAACAGGTTAAACATGGATTGAGTCATGAGAAGAAAGAGTGCTCATGTACATAATTTAAGCCTATCCGACTGTACGTGAGTGGAGAAGCGGGAACTGGAAAAAGTTTTCTGATTAAAGCAATTGCAACTTATCTGCAGAAAAGGACTGAATCACCGCTGTCTTGTGTTGTTACCGCTCCAACTGGGCTGACATCGCTTACTGATGCTGCCAGTGGAGCATGATAACAAATTGCAATACCATAAGCTATCTGGAGATGCGTGTTCTGAAGTTTCCAGAGTCCTGAAGAAAATGAAACTTCTTATCATTGATGAAGTAAGCATGGTCTCAAATCTAATGCTTGCTTTTGTGCATTTGAGAATGCAAGAAATTCTTAGAACAGACTATGATGTCTTATTTGGAGGAAAACACATAATTGTTTTCGGAGATCTACTGCAGTTGACTCCAGTGAAAGGTCAACCAGTGTTTAAAATGGTCACGCATGAAGATACCAGGAAGTGCCTAGGAAGCATTGGAAACGTTAATATATGGTTAAATTTCAAATATGCAGAACTACTCCAAAATATGCGGCAGGCAAAGGATGAAGATTATAAAAAAATTCTACAAGATGTAAGAATTGGAAAAATAAGTCAGCATGGGAAAGAAGCTTTACATGGACGATTAATTTCAAATTTGTACCCAAATGAAAACATTCTTCCAGACAATATTTGTAAGAAAATTAACGAGAAGAAATCTGGCATATGTTTGATGCCTACTCTGAAAGAATGTTCCATGTTCAACAACAAAATGTTAAACTTAGAAAATGAAGAGATAGTGAAACTGGAAGCTATAGATAAAATAGAGCATATGGGAGCAACAATTATTTTGTCAGAAAATTTGAAATCAAAATTGGATTCATTAGAGAAGACTATATCTAAAACTGCTGGTTTTGAAAAGACTCTGAATGTGTGTTTAAATTGTCCTATCATTTTGAGAAGGAATTTAAATGTTGAAAGAGGTCTGGTAAATGGAGCAATGGGTCATGTTGTTGGTTTTGTGAATTACAAAAATAGAGATGGAATTGAAATTTTAAAAATGAAATTTGATGGCATTGACGAAATAGAACAAATTTGTCGTTGTTCAGCTAGATTTTTGCTTGTGAAAGACTTATATGTTCGCCGAAAACAGTTTCCTGTTTGTTCGGCATATGCAGTGACAATTCATAAATCTCAAGGTTTAAGTGTAGATTGTGCTTTGGTGAACATTGGAAGTTCTGTGTTTAAAGAGGGTATGGCATATGTGGCATTATCACGAGTCAGAACTGTATCAGGATTATACTTGATTGAGTGTGATGAAACAAAGATTTGTGCTGATCTAGATTTTGTTAAAGAATACAATAGGTTAAGAAGAGAGTATGCTCCACATTTGCCTCAATATCCTCTGTTTGAAAAATGTGTGGTAGGCCGAAAAAGAAGAAATGAGATTAATTGCAGTGAGGTACTAGCAAAAAGACAAAAAGTAGATAAAACTGTAATTGTAATCAGAAAGAAAAAGGATTCTGTTGAAGATGTTGTTGGATTTCAGTTTGAAAACAGTTCTGGTGTCAACTGCTATGCTAATGTAGTAGTTAATGTTGTTTTTTTTCTTCAAAATTTACAAGAACAGATTGTTGAAAATCGGGATCAAACATTTTGCTTTTTATTGAATTCTGTGTTAGAGAAATGTAGCAGTGATAGAGCAAAAATAGAAAGTGTTTCAGAAATTAGAAATCTTCTAGACATATGTTCTCGTCAAAATCAATTTTCACAGATAATTCAGCAGGATTGTCAGGAATTTTTAATGTATGTGTTTGATGTATTGGAAGATGAAGGAGTAGATATAAAAAATCTTTTTAACCTTTCTTATCAATGGCAACATGACTGTGATAACTGTACTTATTCAAATACTACTAGAATAGACACTGAAAGATTTATACATTTGACTTTACCAGACTGCAAATCAGTGTCTTTCAATAATCTAGTTAAAGCAGCTGATCACAATATGGTGTGTACCCAATGTAAGTCTACAATGCTGTTCACATTATTTCTACAAAGTTATGGTCACTATGTCATTTTAATGTTCCAACGATGTAGAGCTGATGGAACGAAATTGACAACTTCTATAAAAAAATGTGTGGCTTCTCAGTTATCAATTTCAGGAAGAACGTTTGGAACTAAAGCTATTATTTATCATGACGGTCCTTCAACAACATCAGGGCATTACACATGTTATTTAAAAAGTTGTAAAGGTTGGACCCTTTGTAATGACACTCATTTGACTTTTAAACAACGTTTGCCTTTTGACTTTAAAAATTCATATCTAATGTTTTTAGAACCAAAATGTAAGTAAAGGTAATTGGCCTATGAAGACGGGAGCAGTTAATAAAGGTTAGTTTGCTATTTAAAATTATATTCAGAGTAAAAGTGATCAAGATAATATGAATAATTGATTTGTCATATAGTTACTGTAAGTGGATCTTATAGGAAGTGATATCAGTATTATTGGAAATGATGAACATGAGTAAGTCACAGATGGAATTAGGTAAATTTAAATATTATGAAAATGTTGTTTGAGCCTTTCTTTCAGAACGTCGGAAAAACAGTAATTGTAGAGTTTGTTTTAATTCATTTGAAAATATAATGATACATCTGACACTATTTGGCCTTAAGGAATGGTGAAGGAATGAGCAAAGAGTTATGACTGAACAGAAGGAGTATATGAAAATAATGAAAATATTTCAGATGTTCTTCAAGGTTGTCTTCTAGAAAGACGATGAAATGGAATTTTTATAGAACAGCAGAGTATTTTCCAACGAAAAGGAACTTCATGATATACTATTTGGCCTAAAGGAAAGGTAAGTAAATTAAATATTAGTGTACGTTTGTTATTTATAACTTTAGATGTTTTTTTTTTAAAACACAATCTTTTTGATTGTGTTTTTTTTTCCCCGCTGTAATATGATGAGTAGTTTGAACTCACTTTTTTAAGTGAAATTCAATATATTCTGAGAACAGCAAAAATAAACTATGTAACATGTTGTACAAGTTAATCTATAGTTTGTATTCTGTAATTTAAAATATATTCCCATTGTCTCACACTCACTTTTCTTTTTCCACCCTCTTTCAGCTCTTTTTACTCACTTATAATGTCTTTCTTTCACTCTCTTTCAACCCTGTTGTTTTTCTCCACTTCTTTCACAACCCCTCATTCTCATTTCAACTGTCTACATCCCCTCTCTCCCTTGCATAACTTTTCAGCTTTCAGTCTCTCTGCTTTACTTCCCTGTTCCGTATTTTCCTACTTTGCTCTTTTAGTAATTCCTCTTTACTCACTCAGCAGTATTGTCGCACTCTATCACTATAAATCACCCACTCTCCCTCGCTTATCTTTGTTTGCTCTTTTCTTTTGACCTCTTCTCCCTATTTTTCGTTCACTACCTCTATGTCCTCAGTGCCTCACTCTTCTTGTGTTATGTTCACTTGTGTTTATCTACCATCCATCATTTCTTTTACAACAACTTCACTGCTCCTCTGTCATCGTTCTTCATTCTATTTCTTTTACTCTGGTTCCATTAGTATCCCTCATTTCCTTACTTTCAATGTCCTTCTCTTTACTTTCATCACCAAATTATTTTCTCTCAGTTCCACTGTTTTAGTCGTCTTCTCCTCTGTTTCCTTTTTTTGCTCCTCACTCATTGTACTCCACCTCACTCAGTTTTTCTCTTAGTGTGTCTGTGTGCTAACTTCCTCACTCCATTTCCCTCAATCATTGTATATTATCCTCTCTCTCTTCATCCCTTCACTCTATGACTGTTCTTCACTTACTCTCAGTTATATTCTATTCCTCATTCTTCTAAATGCATCCTTAATTACACTCTTTTCCATCTCTGTCATTATCTTTTTACTTACTACTGTTTCCTGACTTAGTTTTACTAACTCACAATGTTTTAGTATCTTTCTTACCTTCAGTTCATTTCTCTGTTCTTCTCTTCCGCTCTGTCAGTGAATCTATATGCCTTACTCTTAGTAATTTGCTCTCCTTCTGTTTTTTTTCTCTCTTTTTCTCATTCTACCTTACATTATTTCCCTTTCTATGTCCTTCACTATTACTTTATTTCTAAATACACTGTTATGATTTTTAACCTCTTCATTTGTATCTTTTAATTTAAAATACATATTTTACTAAATATAACTTATTTTTTCTTCTCTCTTTCACAGATACAAAGTGTAGTAAAAAAATGTAATTACAGTTACATTTATTATACGGTAAGTGTGACTAAAAAAATGTAGTTTGTCATCACCCTTTGCTTTAAGCTCACTAATATTTTCTGAACCAACCTCACTCCTGTTTCTTTACTCTGCTTTTCTCACTTATTCATATTCTCCATGTTTACTCCCCTTTCCCTATTTCCCCTCTCATATTCAACTTCTTTCAGTCCCTATTCTTTACTTCACTTAACCTCTGTTTCCTTCCTTTGCTTCTTCACTCATTCTGTTTTTCTTAATTATTTACTTCACTCCTACACACACACCTCATCCCCCTCCCAACACATACACACACCTCTGACATACACCCCACATACACACCCCACACACACCTCATACATACACACACCTCCCCACACACACTACTCTCACACACACACACATTCCATACACACACACACACATCCCACACACATACTCCCCACACCCATACACCCCTCACACATATCTCACACACCCTCACCTCCACCCACACCGAAGTACCCCACACACTCAGACCCACAGACACACCTTACACACCCACACCCCGACCTACACCCACTGACTCCCTATAAGTCACACATACTGCATTACTTACCTTTCTTTGCTGTGTCACTCATACCTATTCAGGCACTTTTTCCTTTACTGTCTCTGTCCTTTCTCTTTATCACTCCCCATGTGTTATCCTACTTCAATTTTTCACCCTCTTTCACCCCTCTTTACTTATACTCACTGCTCTTTTCTTACCCTCTCTCCCCGTTGTTCATTTATCCCGGATCCGTCACTACCCTTCATTCCCCATTTTTTACTGTCCTTTCTTTTTCTTTCAACACACACTCACATTCTCTCACTATCTCTACTTTAGTCTTCTTCCTCTCTCTTCCCTTCTTTCGCTCCCTCACTTTCACCCTATTACACCTTCTCTGTTTTTTACTATGTAATAAACAATCCCTCTGTGTTTCTCCCTCTAGCTCTCTTTCTCTTAACATTACTCTCTTTGTGTTCTTCCCTCATGCTAACTCCTTCATTCATTTTTGTTAAAACATTTTTTGGGTTACATTACAGTGAAAGGAGCTCTGTCACTCTGTCACAAGGATGGTGTCATCAGTGATGTCATGAGTGATGTCACTGACCATGTCATGAGTGATGTAATATGTGACATCATCAGCAGTGCATTGCACGCGCAAGTTATAGTGAGTCCAACTAACTATAACGTGGGAATTTCAATGGTTTTATGCGAGTAAAATTTCCAGCTAACTATAACTGGTGTGAAACCTATGGTTTTTTCAGTGAATTTAATAGGTTTTTTTAATGCTAATTCCTAACTATAACTGATGTGAAACCTATGGTTTTTTCAGTGAATATATATATATATATATATGTAAACAATGAACTAACGCCTTATGTGATCAAGGCCTTTGGAAGGCCGAAACGCATAATGGCAGTTGGTGCAGGGCACAAAGCAAAATAAAATAAAAGCACCAGCAATATGGGTCCGCTTCGTCTTTTTCCTGACGTATGGGAAGTGTTTACGAGCCGAGGAATTTGGGCTGAAATGCTTTGGTTGTAGCAAGAGTAATGCTGAATAAATAGGTGGTGTGCCTTGCAAGTTTGTTCAATATTATAAAAAAAAAAATATATAAATATATATATATATACACAGTAGGTATATATAGTTAGGATTTTTTCTCTATGGGATTTTTGAAAATTCTATGTCTAATAACTTTGGCGTTTGTGGACTGAATTGGCTGAAATTTTCAGGAAAATGGCACATTTCGTTTTTGAGTAGCCCTTGAAAATTTGGGGGGGGTTCGTCAAGGGGGGGCCGAGAAAAAAGGGGGGTCCCAAAACGTGTTTTTAACATTGGGCGGTTGGCCTCACTTTTAGCCCGAACGGCTGAATGGATTTGCACGAAACTTGGCAAAATTGTAGGGACTGGTAGCCCGATGTGCCTTTTGTAGGTCTCAATATATGTGCTACAGTGGATTTTGAGAAATTAACGTTTAAAAAAAGATATATATCTGTAACAGCGGACCGGGCAGCGCTCCAGGACGCGTACTTTTCGCGCAACGGAGCTTTGTGAAGCGAAGCTGATTGGTTCTCCGGCGTCTGTAAACATTCCAAACAGTCCGTAGCGGCCGCCATCTTGTCTCTCGGTAGGATCGAGAGACAAGCGGAGGCCAAACCGAAGGGGCAAATGACCATAAGGGGGCATAGTAGATCCTCCCCGACCGTTTAGGTTTGATGTGGAGGTTTTAAAAGGGCCCCGCGGGGCAAAATAATAATAATCGAACAGCTGAATGGATTTGCACGAAACTTGGCAAAATTGTAGGGACTGGTAGCCCGATGTGCCTTTGCTAGATCTCAATATATGTGCTCCAGTGGATTTTGAGAAATTAACGTTCAAAAAAAGATATATATCTGTAACAGCGCACCGCTTCGCGTACTTTTCGCGTTACGGAGCTTTGCGAAGCGAAGCTGATTGGCTCTCCGGTGTCTGTAAACATTCCAAACAGTCCGTAGCGGCCGCCATCTTGTCTCTCGGTAGGATCGAACAGCTGAATGGATTTGCACGAAACTTGGCAAAATTGTAGGGACTGGTAGCCCGATGTGCCTTTGCTAGGTCTCAATATATGTGCTTCAGTGCATTTTGAGAAATTAACGTTCAAAAACAAGATATATATCTGTAACAGCGCTCCGCTTCGCGGAGATAAAATTATATGTGTATTACCTAGCTGTTGCTAACACCAGTTAGCGACGGCTAGTAGAAGATAGCGACCATCTTGGGCCCCACTTTGCATGTGAGTGATATTTATCACTAATGACATGCAAAGTGGGCATGCCAAGATGTTAGCGACTGGAAACAGTCGCTAACATCGCTATCTCCTATTATCAACTTTTGGAAATATTCGAGATAAGCGCGAATATCTCCAAAAGCTACCACCTGCCCTGAGCAGTTCTTAGCCATGTTATCCAATGGGAGGTGGATAACATGGCTAAGAGCATTAGCTCGGTAATGCATGAATATCGCTGAGTTTTCAGCGATATTAATGCATTGCGGTCGTTTTTTATCGTATTTGCGATAAACCTTGATAATAGCAAGGTTTATCTGCGATAATTTCTGACGGTAAAAAAATCGTTGCTAAGCATCGTTAGGGATAAATATCGCTTAACTTTGGTAATATGCCCCAACGTCTGTTAACGTTCGATTCGAAGGAAATCAGGAAGTGTTGAAAAACATTGTCTGCGCCATCTTGTCTTTTTTCAAATGCCACACTTTTGTCGTGCACGGCAGCCATTTTAGATGCCTTGACCAGACCCACTCTGTGCACGCTGTCGATCCTTAGCATGGCTCCCCACCCTCGCAAGCATCTCCCCCAGGCAGTGGTCACCCCCGCTCTCTGTCTTATTCATGGGTAATAAACCTCCCCCCATCTGCGCTGCTCTTCCCTGAGAATCACACCCTGTGCCCGCCCGACACCTCCCTTTCGCCCTATTCACTACCGCACCCTCTGACACTCCTTTTCCTCTGTGTCCGATTGTCCAGGCTGGTCCTAGGGTATCAGCTAGCCCTGCAGATGTAGTTTATGGCCACAGCTGTAAAGAATCACCCCTCTTCAAAGGAGTTATAGTAGATCAAGGCCCACACTCGATGAGATCCGTCACAGCAGAAGCGTTGCTATTATCTGAAAACCATCCTGTATTGTGATTGGGGAGGGGACCGAGCCTGAAGCGGAAGATTCCAGGGATGACTCTTTGTACATCAAAGTTTTTACAATTATGTGTCACATTAAAAATATATAGCACTCTGACAAAGTAGTAAGATTATAAAACTTTAATAATTTATAAATATATACAAGAAAACAGAAATAGTAATAACATATAAACATTTTTAGGGAAAAACAACGAAGTAGCGGTCGGCTGTGCGAATAGTCCCAACGCAGCACAACGTCCAGATTTCCGGCGTGGGGCGTCGCGGGGGGTGGGTCATCAGTAGCAAACTGTTGTGCGAATAGTTCCAAGGCAGCAGAACGCGCTGAAATCTAGATGACACGAAAGTGATGTCTAGTAAGTTGCCACCCAGCAAATAACGGCGTGGGGCGTCGCGGGGGGTGGGTCATCAGTAGCAAACTGTTGTGCGAATAGTTCCAAGGCAGCAGAACGATGGCACCAAGGTGATGTCCAGTAAGTTGCCGCACTGGTTTTGGTATCCTACAATGCTGCTCCGAATAACGGCGTGGGGCGCCCCGGGGGAGGCGGCGTGAACGGGCCTCCCCAGGTGGAGGCTCGTCTGCTGTAGTGGGGCGCCCCTTTACCGTTTCAGTTGCCATTCCGTCCGTTTTTGGTCCACTGTGTCAAAAGCCGCTATTCAGCTGAGTTGCGCCCACTCTTGCGGTGCAGCGATAGGCGGCTGTCACAGGACTCTCAAAATGGCGGCAGGCTGTTTCCTTTTTGGGCCTGGTCCACTGAAATGGCCCTGGGACACCTTGGAAATCGGACGCTTGTCTGCTAGGTCTTGGACCCCATTCTCGAAAGCGTCCCCTCCGCCTTGAGAATTCATCAAAAGTTTTGGGGGCCCCGACTCCTGCAGGCTTCTGGTGGGGAGCGGCTGCCATGATTGCTCGCGGAATGACCACGACTGAGCTACGAGATGGTGGTGCTCTCATGCTGACGCCAGCTTCAGTCTGAAACATCCAGAAACAAGGTGGGGCTTTCATCGTTTGGGAAAAAAAAAAAGTTTTCATCCAATGAAAAGTGTTGTTTTTTAGGTCATATGATCAAGCCTTCCATCATTAGGAAACCAAAAGTAAAATAAACCAATGAAAAGTTTTATAAACAAGTCACATGACCTGTTATGCGGCATAGGGTATAAAATGCGGAGAAAATACGTTGGCACGTGAGACGGCGTCAGTAGCGGACCGATGTGCGAATAGGCCGAAGGCAATACAACGCGCCAAGATCCGGATGGCACCGAGGTGGTGTCATAGTTGAGAGTTCTGAGCAGCGGTTGTAACACTGTCTGAAGCTTATTTGCAGCTGCTGCAGCTTCACTACGCGCCAAGATCCGGATGGCACCGAGGTGGTGTCTAGTAAGGTGCACTGGTGTGGCCATCCTACAATGCTGAAAGTCGGCGTGGGGCGCCCCGTTGGCCTGTGAGTTTGCGTCAGTAGCGGACCGATGTGCGAATAGGCCGAAGGCAGCACAACGCGCCAAGATCCGGATGGCACCGAGGTGGTGTCTAGTAAGTTGCCGCACTGGTGTGGCCATCCAACAATGCTGAAAGTCGGCGTGGGGCGCCCCGTTGGCCTGTGAGTTTGCGTCAGTAGCGGACCGATGTGCGAATAGGCCGAAGGCAGCACAACGCGCCAAGATCCGGATGGCACCGAGGTGGTGTCTAGTAAGTTGCCGCACTGGTGTGGCCATCCTACAATGCTGAAAGTCGGCGTGGGGCGCCCCGTTGGCCTGTGAGATGGCGTCAGTAGCGGACCGATGTGTGAATGGGGCCGAAGGCAGCGCAACAATATTTTCGGAATAGAAGACACCACTAGGCGCTGAGATGCCAAGATCCGGATGGCACCGAGGTGGTGTGTAGCAAGTTGCCGCACTGGTGTGGCCATCCTACAATGCTGAAAGTCGGCGTGGGGCGCCCCGTTGGCCTGTGAGTTTGCGTCAGTAGCGGACCGATGTGCGAATAGGCCGAAGGCAGCACAACGCGCCAAGATCCGGATGGCACCGAGGTGGTGTCTAGTAAGTTGTCGCACTTCTGTGGCCATCCTACAATGTTGAAAGTCGGCGTGGGGTGCCCCATTGGCCTGTGAGATGGCGTCAGTAGCGGACCGATGTGCGAATGGGGCCAAAGGCAGCGCAACAATATTTTCTGATTTGAAGACACCACAAGGCGCTGAGATGCCAAGATCCGGATGGCACCGAGGTGGTGTCTAGCCAGTTGTGGCACTGGTGTGGCCATCCTACAATGGTAAAAGTCGGCGTGGGGTGCCCTGTTGACCTGTGAGATGGTGTCAGTAGCGGACTGATGTGCGAATGGGGCCAAAGGCAGCGCAACAATATTTTCTACAATATTTTCGGAGTAGAAGACACCACAAGGCGCTGAGATGCCAAGATCCGGATGGCACCGAGGTGATGTCTAAGTTGCGGACCGATGTGCGAATGGGGCCAAAGGCAGCGCAACAATATTTTCTGAAGAGAATACACCACAAGGCGCTGAGATGCCAAGATCCGGATGGCACCGAGGTGATGTCTAAGTTGCGGACCGATGTGCGAATGGGGCCAAAGGCAGCGTAACAATATTTTCTGTATGGAAGATACCAGTAGGCGTTGAGATGCCAAGATTCGGATGGCACCGAGGTGATGTCTAGCAAGTTGCTGTACTGGTGTGGTCATCCTACAATGCTGAAACTCGGCGTGGGTCGCCCCATTAGCCTGTGAGATGGCGTCAGTAGCGGACCGATGTGCGAATAGGCCGAAGGCAGCACAACGCGCCAAGATCCGGATGTCACCGTGGTGGTTTCATAGTTGAGAGGCACTTCATCTGCAGTGGGGCGCCGAGATCCGGATGGCACCGAGGTGATGTCTAGCAAGTTGCTGTACTGGTGTGGCTATCCTACAATGCTGATAGTCGGCGTGGGGCGCCCCGTTGGCCTGTGAGATGGCGTCAGTAGCGGACCGATGTGCGAATGGGGCCAAAGGCAGCGCAACAATATATTCTGAATTGAAGACACCACAAGGCGCTGAGATGCCAAGTTCCAGATGGCACCGAGGTGGTGTCTAGCAAGTTGTGGCACTGGTGTGGCCATCCTACAATGGTAAAAGTCGGCGTGGGGCGCCCTGTTGGCCTGTGAGATGGTGTCAGTAGCGGACTGATGTGCGAATGGGGCCAAAGGCAGCGCAACAATATTTTCTGACTGACACCACAAGGCGCTGAGATGCCAAGATCCGGATGGCACCGAGGTGATGTCTAAGTTGCGGACCGATGTGCGAATGGGGCCAAAGGCAGCGCAACAATATTTTCTGAAGAGAAGACACCAAAAGGCGCTGACATTCCAAGATCCGGATGGCACCGAGGTGGTGTCTAGCAAGCTATGCAGTTGAGTTGTGTGCGCACTTGCGGCGAATAGGTCGAAGGCAGCATAACAATGTTTTCTGAATAGAAGACACCACAAGGCGTTGAGATTCGGTTACCACCGGGGTGATGTCTAGCAAGTTGCCGCACTGGTGTGGCCATCCTACAATACTGCTCCGAATAACGGCGTGGGGTGCCCGAAGGGGGGGGGGGAGCCGGCGTGAATGGGCCTTCCTAGGTGGAGGCTCGTCTGCTGTAGTGGGGCGCCCCTTTACCGTTTCAGTTGCCATTCAGCTGTCGCTACAGCGACAGGCGGCTGCAAGGGGACTCTCAAAATGGCGGCCTGTTCTTTGGATTTGGGCCTGGTCCACTAAAATGGCCCTGGGACACCTTAGAACTCGGACGCTCGATTTTTTTTTCCTTTCCTGTACATGCAAAAAAAGGTAAATGCCCGGTACGTTACACGCTTCATCTGCCACGATGAACTCTCCAGAGGAACCGAAAAAAAATATAGTTGTGGTAACTATACCATGCATCGTCATATGGAGAGGTGGCACCAATTAATTATAGTGCTGCATAAAAGAGAGATTTGGAGGAGAACCCCTGACCTGCTAGTACATTCATCAAAGAAGTGGCACTGAGAGCTTCAGAGGCAAGGGAAATGGTCCCAAATATTTAGAAGAACTTTGGAAAGATTAAAATGACATGTTTAGATTGTGGTAAATTAATTTCATGTGGACAGATGAGTGTTACTCTAATAAATACAGCATATGAACATCATCATAGTCGATGGTTGGTAGAGACATTTTGACTATATCCTGGACCTGCCCGTCCTCGCCCAAAAGGGCGCCGGAATAAAAGGGACTCGTAACTCCTTGTTGTGTACTGGTTGCAGAACCTTGAAATCACGAGATACGTATGCAGTTTTGAAGCACATGGCGGGCGGGGACGAGAATTGATTGAATATTTCGACATCCCTATTGATATTAAGTTCTGATGTGTTATTGATTACTGTACTGTTGAAAGTTCGAATTAACGTCACCCATGGTACTTGCCCGCAAATGTATATCTAGATAATTTTATTGTAACTGGCCCTGTCGTATTTTAATTATAAAATGTACGTCCACCGATTCCGTAACTGTTAGACACATTAGTTCTTGCAACCTAATGGCCCGCCCGTTACGTTCCTCTACAGTGTAAATGTCTATTCATCATATACGATTACAGTTTGCTCCGTGGCAGGCCCACGTGGTTATAGGCTCGTATTTGTATAATGAAATTTTCAAAATAAAGGTTTTTAAAAGAAAACATGGTAGTAGTATATACATTGCTAAAGTTTTTAATAATAGTCACTGTTTTAGAATCATTAAAAGGCAAGTGAAATAAAGCAGACCAATTACATAAAGGGTAAAAGGTATAATACGAAGGAACGCAGTAAAGATAAATGGTCAAGGGCTGTTGTGTTTTCTATTCCTGCAACATAAAGTGATCGATAAGAATCTCATATTCAGGCGTATCGGCGACTAAGACAGCAGGTCGACCCTCTTTTGCTCAACGGCTCCGTCATGGGACGAAGAAACGCTCTTTTTCTCGAAAAAAGAATATATTTTACTTGCAGGACAGTTGTAAAATTTCCGGGAAAGTACATTAGCCTGGAACATTATAACATATATTTAAGAAAAAATAATGTTCGGAAGTAATGAAAAGCGTAATTTTTAGGTGATATGACCAAGCCTTTCATCATTACAATAAGAAAAGTAAAATGAACCAATGAAAAGTTTTATTAACAAGTCACATGACTTGTTATGCTTACGTTACGCGCTGCGCGCCCCGGATGACTTCCGGATGCGCTAACGCGGCGCGTCATATGACGCATTACGCGACAACGCAGGTCCAGAATATAGTCAAAATGTCTCCACCAACCAGTGGTCGGAACACAACCCCTTTCAGCAGGCTAAATAGTTCTGTTAAATGACAATAGAAGGGACAGGCAACAAGAACCATCAGTCAAAGAGGGGAGGGCTAGTTCTTCTCTACCGGGTTACATTGGGGCGCTACCGGAACTGATCGAATTGGTAGTCTACAGTGTTTCTGGATGTTTCAGACTGAAGCTGGGGTTAGCATGAGAGCAGCACCATTTCGTAGCTCCGTTGTGGCCATTCCGCAACCAATCATGGCAGCCGCTCTTTATCGTTATTTTGGGCGGGGTGGGTGGCGGAGCCGAGCTGTTTTGCAGCCATCATTGTGTGGAGTTCAGTTCATCTCACTAGTTTTGTATTTGTCATGAGGGGTTGTTCCTAATGTTTCTATTTTAGCGAGGTCAAAAAGAGATCCCATTAGTGGCCTACTGATTTTACTCGATTCCTTTTCTTTTTTTTTACACGATTTTTCGTTATCTGCAAAGACTAAACAGAGTATTGCGACTCTGTGTTTGTTTGTAAATAGAGAATGAACCAAAGAGAACTAATTCTAAAACAGTAAATACTTGGATAACAATCAATCAAATGGAGAGAGAAGCAGGCACGACGGATTACAACGGGGGCAAAGGCCTGCGTTAACTACCTTTCACTATCTGCAAAGAGAGAGTACTCGTAATAGAAATGAGGGGGGGGGCACCATTCAAAGCAGATCAGTGTGCATAAACACGAAAATGTTTTCACTTACCACGTACTTGACATTCGACAGCTTATGATATTTGCTATTAAAAAACCATTGAAATTCACTGAAAAAACCATAGGTTATAGACCATATATAGTTAGGAATTAGCATTTACAAAACCTTGAAAATTCACTGAAAAAACCATAGGTTATAGACCATATATAGTTAGGAATTAGCATTTAAAAAAACCTTATTTTACTCACACAAAACCATTGAAATTCCATATATAGTTAGTTGCACTAACTATATATCGCGCACCCGCAATCCACTGCTGATCATGTCACATATTACATCATTCATGACATGGTCAGTGACATCACTGATGACATCACTGATGACATCTCAAATGACATCACTGATGACATCACTGATGACATCTCAAATGACATCACTGATGACATCACTGATGACATCTCAAATGACATCACTGATGACATCTCATTTGACATTACTGATCACATCACTGATGACATCATTCATGTGATAATACGATGAACCTCTTCAGACTCTAATATAACCTTAGATACACTCAGTGTAAACAGACACTCACAGACTGTCACTCATCCATGGAGTTACTCACACACCTAGTCAGTCATGCAAAGAATCAATCACACCTCCATTTCCTCAACTATACAGTTATACACACCTTACTTATTCAAACATATACTAACACATATTTACTCTATTATACAATCCCTGATACAAGTTCACAGTGATCCATACAGCCACTCACACATTCACTGGCTCTTATGCACAGTTATTTATATATGTCAACTCTCACATGTACTGTGTTTTACATATGTACTTACTTTGACATGCAGCACTGAGATATCCATTCACTCACCAATACACTCATGCACACAGTCAACCGCCCATACAGCTGTTTCCACATGCACTTTTGAACCCATACATCTAGTGAATCAACTGCTCACACATCTATGCACAGAGTCATACACCTCCCAGCCACCCACACACACACTCAGTCTCCCATACAAATACTTGGGCAACCAATCAATAACCCATATAGTTACTCATATAGCTACTGATCAACACATGCAGCAGTTTACAGAACAACAGACATAATGATGCACAAATTAAGACAGTTTAGTCACTAACCCATGCACTCAGTGAGACACATTTAATCACTCACTCATACAGTCAGGCATGCACCTACTAAATCCTTCATCCAGACACTTATACATCCACTCATTCTTCAATATGTAAGACATATTTTAACTTTACAGAAACATAGTCACTGGATGTTGTCATCAGTGATGTCATCAGTGATGTCATTTGAGATGTCATCAGTGATGTCATCAGTGATGTCACTGACCATGTCATGAATGATGTAATATGTGACATGATCAGCAGTGGATTGCGCGTGCGCGATATATAGTTAGTGCAACTAACTATATATGGAATTTCAATGGTTTTGTGTGAGTAAAATAAGGTTTTTTAAATGCTAATTCCTAACTATATATGGTCTATAACCTATGGTTTTTTCAGTGAATTTTCAAGGTTTTGTAAATGCTAATTCCTAACTATATATGGTCTATAACCTATGGTTTTTTCAGTGAATATATATATATATATATATATATATTCACTGAAAAAACCATAGGTTATAGACCATATATAGTTAGGAATTAGCATTTAGAAAACCTTATTTTACTCACACAAAACCATTGAAATTCCATATATAGTTAGTTGCACTAACTATATATCGCGCACCCGCAATCCACTGCTGATCATGTCACATATTACATCATTCATGACATGGTCAGTGACATCACTGATGACATCACTGATGACATCTCAAATGACATCACTGATGACATCACTGATGACTACATCCAGTGACTGTATGTTTCTGTAAAGTTAAAATATGTCTTACATATTGAAGAATGAGTGGATGTATAAGTGTCTGGATGAAGGATTTAGTAGGTGCGTGACTGACTGTATGAGTGAGTGATTAAATGTGTCTCACTGAATGCATGGGTTAGTGACTAAACTGTCTTAATTTGTGCATCATTATGTCTGTTGTTCTGTAAACTGCTGCATGTGTTGATCATTAGCTATACGAGAGGCTATATGTGTTATTAATTGGTTGCCCAAGTATTTCTATGGGAGATTGAGTTTGTGTGGGGGTGGCTGGAAGGTGTGTGACTCTATGCATAGATGTGTGAGCAGTTTATTCACTAGGTGTATGAGGTCAAGAGTGCATGTGGAAACAGCTACATAGGCAGTTGACTGTGTGCATGAGTGTATTGATGAGTGAATGGATATCTCAATGCTACATGTCATAGTAAGTACATATGTAAAACACAGTACATTTGAGAGTTGGCATATATAAATAACTGTGCATGAGAGCCACTGAATGAGTGAGTGGTTGTATCGATCATTGTGAACTTGTATCAGGGATTGTATAAGAGAGTAAATATGTGTTAGTATATGTTTCAATAAGTAAGGTGTGTTTAACTGTATAGTTCAAGAAATGGAGGTGAGATTGTTTCTTTGCATGACTGACTGGGTGTGTGAGTAACTCCATGGATGAGTGGCAGTGTGTGAGTGTCTGTATACACTGAGTGTATCTAAGGTTATATCAGAGTCTGAAGAGGTTTATCGTATTAGCACAAGAATGATGTCAAATGAGATGTCATCAGTGATGTCATCAGTGATGTCATTTGAGATGTCATCAGTGATGTCATCAGTGATGTCACTGACCATGTCATGAATGATGTAATATGTGACATGATCAGCAGTGGATTGCGGGTGCGCGATATATAGTTAGTGCAACTAACTATATATGGAATTTCAATGGTTTTGTGTGAGTAAAATAAGGTTTTCTAAATGCTAATTCCTAACTATATATGGTCTATAACCTATGTTTTTTTCAGTGAATTTTCAAGGTTTTGTAAATGCTAATTCCTAACTATATATGGTCTATAACCTATGGTTTTTTCTGTGAATTTCATTGGTTTTTTAACAGCTAATATCTGTAGCTGTAAAATGTATTCTTCTTTAAATCCAAAAATATATTTTATATGTTTATGAATAATTTTTTTTTTAAATATTTTTTTTTCTTCGTTCCCGCTTCGCGAATCGGGAAGCTTCCCGTTAGCTGACCTTGATGCCGCGAAATAGACCGCGAGCCGGTAAACTTTTCTTTACCGCAAGTGCCGCGTTAGAAAACAACATCGTGACGCCTCCCGTCCGCATGACGTTTCACGTTCTCGCGTGATACGTCATATGACGTGCTACGTTAGCGAACTGGTACGCGAAGCGAGTCGCAAAGCGCAGGTTTCTGGAAGCAAACCGGGAGGCCCTGCAAAGCGCTTAACGTAAACACAGCAAGTCATGTGACTTGGTAATAACACTTTTCATTGGTTCATTTCACTTTTGGTTTCCTAATGATGTAAGACTAGGTCATATAATCTAAAATGAACACTTTTGATTGGTTGAGAACTCTTGTTTTTCCCAAATGATGAAAATCCCTCCTTCTTTCCTCACTCTGACTTTCATCATTGTGAGAGAAAGACCCTTTGTGATCACTGAGCAATGGCTTCTTTAGTAGCTTCAGCTGGTGCTTCCCCACCACCTCCACCACATCCAAGGAAGAGTGGACCACCTGCTCAAGTTATAATTCAACAAGAAGAGGAAGAAGAGGAACAGGACGACGAGCACGAAGAGAGGCAGTTTTTGCCTGAGCAGCCCAGGACGTCTCACCGGAAAGAAAACTTCATTTGGCAATTTTTTAAAATTCCCAAAGGTCAGAAAAAAGTAAATGCAAGATACGTAACTTGCCTTATATGTCAAGATAGACAGTCCAGAGGAACCGAGAAAAAATACAGTTTCGGAAACTACACAATGCATCGCCATATGACTAGGTGGCATCCTAACAACTACAGTGCTGCACAGTTTCGGAACGACCTAGATAATCTCCCTATTATGGCCAGAAGATCTGTTGTACCGGAAGTAACGGGACCAGAGGGCAGGGAGGTGGTGCCAAATATACAAATGAGATTTGGTGAAGTAAAACACATCTGCGTATTTTGCGATGGATTCATTTGCTACGGAGAAAGAAGCATCACTCTGATCAACAGAGCTATTGACTATCATATGCAAGTTTGTACGAAACGCCCAAAATAATAAATACTTCTTTTTTTGTTTTGTTGCTCCTGTTGAGCCCTTTACAATGAATCGTTTTCATTGCCCCCTCCAAGAAAAACCCAAAAGAATATAAAACTGTTCAGAAAAATTCAAAAACAGTAAAAAAATGTTCCGAAAAATAATAAAAAAAATATAAAACAACAAAAACAATAAAAAAAAAAGTTCTTTTCAGAACTACCTCCCCGTTATTAAAAAATTGGTACAATATTTGGAACTGTGCCAACCTCTATTTCTCTTAGTTCGCTTCCCAGTTCGCTCGCCGGTACGCGAACCGAAAGCGAACCAAAAACAGTAAGTATAAGGGAAGGAAACAGACACTTATGTTAAAAGAAAGACAGCTATAGGGGAGTAAACTAGAGATACTATTACCCGTAATCCACTGCTGATGATGTCACATATTACATCATTCATGACATGCTCAGTGACATCATCAGCAGAGGATTGCGGGTTTTTTGGCAACGTGCCTTATCCACGGTTTAATAACGCTGCCTTTTGCTTTATATAAGTTTTCAAATTGTATGAAATATATACCAATAGGTCGTTATGAACCTTTAGGTAGTGCTTTTCTTCATGAGGTCTGGTCGCTTTCATACACATACAGATGTTTCAAAGATGATCAAGAAGTTTATCTGAATGGAGAGGAATGCACTGAGACGCCAGATCATTCACTAATGTGTAGGCACATACAGTTACACGGTTCATGCAACAAACACCGACCAAATATGGCTTGCGTGTTGCAAGGCACGCCAGTTCCTGCTATCATCCCCACGTTCAAGTTGTTGGAAAATGGTAGTTATTTGATGCTCAATAATGAAGATTGTTCTGAGTTAATTAAAAGTATTCCTTTTATCGTAACAGTAAGTGAACGGGTTATTTGCTGCAGAAATGTTCTATTTCCTCCCACACATGAACATAGGGAGTTTTCAATCTGGCCACAAATACCAACCTTGGGACAGATTTCAACGGCATGGCAAGAATAAGAGCTCTTTTGTCTCAGAGAGAGGTGGCCTTGAGTTCGGCCCGTGAAACTTTCGTGCTTCACATAGCGAACACCCGTACAGAGGTGCACACCCTTTTCAATTCAGATTTGCCTTTCAATTTCAGCAAGATGGTTCCGACTATCTTTAACGCATCCTCCACAAAGACCCTGGCGCACTTTTTTAAAGTTGTTACCAGTGGTCTCGTGACTTCATTTGAGAAAATCTTTGGAGTCATCCCTGCTTCCTTTCATTCTATTTTCTCCACTCTGGTTCGTGGATTGGCATTTTTACTTGCATTACCAGCGGACGCTGTTGTGCTTTTTTACATTTTTAAATATGGATGTCCCTCCTATGCAACCTCCCACCCTGCAGCTGCTGACACTGTTCCGCAATCGCATGCTAGAATATTATGTCACAATGCCGTTGGCGATATTAAGCACGGCATATGGATTATCTTTTCGATTCTCCTACTTCACCTGTGTCCAGCCTGTATTTCACTGCCTGACCTGTGATTTCGATTGGGCCATTGATTTGTGTCTCTGCGGACCGGTTTCTCCTGACGTCGACTTTAATCAGCTGATGACTCCTATCATTACTCACGAGTTGGTTTGTCCTGGCGAAAGGATTATGGCTGTGGCATTGATGCATGGACTACTTGGTCCCTGGAATTTACTGGCGGCAGCACAGTCTTTCTTGGAACAGAGCTTTCTTGAAAACCCACCGAGCTGTCCTCTGATGGTGATAGAGGATCCGGTGCTGGGAGAGCACGTATGTTCGTTTCCGCTTTTAAATTGGATGGCTGAACTGTTTTCGGATGAAGACGGTGACTTCCTATTGGAGGCTGTTGCAGCTTATTTTGCATACACAGTTATGTCATACACCTTTTTCATGTTTGATATGCTGAGTACTAGCATTTCATTGACAATTCATTGACTTATTTGTCAAGTTTTTATTATTTACCTTGCCTATTGGCTTAAGACTCGATAAAGTACTTGGCTGTTTTATTTTTCTTTAGCATTAAATTTTCCTAGTTTTTAATGCTTTACCTTGCGGACCGTCCACATATAAACTTGCAATCTGCTCTCATGAGATGGCACTTCTATTATCTTATTCAGTTCGTTTCCGGATCATGGGGAGGTGTCATCTAGGTCCTGGATATCTTTACACCGTGTTAAGTTAGCATGGGCTCATTACCGGTTTAAACGCCATTTTTCCTTTTTTGCAACTTCTGCACACGACACTTAGTTGTTGCTTTAGCTTTCCACCTAGTAGTTCATCGTGGTTTACATGAGAATAATATGTTATTGCTCTACTATCTGCTTTGCTTGTTAAACTATATCTGTACAGCGAGTGCTAAAGTTTCAAGAACAACACGATACAGAATTGTTATGAGGTCTGATCTCCACGACTTCATACTCATAACATAAGTGCAACTTCTGCCAATTCTGGGCATGAGGCGGGTTTTATATTGCTTTGCCGAACACACATACACAACAGTTGATGCGGTTCACATGAAGAGAGAGCTGGTGTATGCTGATGTGATTCCTTCAAATCTAAGACACTAAAGTATGGGCACGCCCTAAACCAACACAAAGAGACCTTCTTAGCAAATAATATAATATGTGTATTAGGGAGGGTGAGATATAAGCAGCCGCGGGCCGTGGAGGGAGTTACGGTGAGGCAGGGAGGCGGGGAGGGGGAGAAGCAGGGTGGAGCCCTCTCTACCTTGCCCCTCCCCCTCCCCACCTCCCTGCCCCACCGTAACTCCCTCCACGGCCCGCGGCTGCTTATAAGTGTTGCTAACTCTTATTCATTTACAGCATGTTAACATACTGTCACCATTCGCTTTTTATGTACTAGTAACTATGCTGGTAATTTTGCTACTGATAATATGTGTACTTGTATTCTCCACCCTGCTTCTCCCCCTCCCCGCCTCCCTGCCTCACCGTAACTCCCTCCTCGGCCCGCGGCTGCTTATAAATGTTGCTAACTCTTATTCATTTACAGCATGTTAACATACTATCACCATTCGCTTTTTATGTACTAGTAACTATGCTGGTAATTTTGCTACTGATAATATGTGTACTTGTATTATCTGAGATACTACGCCTGAGAAGACGGCATTAGTAAATAAACATTTCAAATACACATGTGTTCTTCTTAACTCCATGTTCTGGTTTCTAAGAAATATATAACGACCGACTGTTCATGAGTTCCACGTATCCTGAGGTACTATAAGTTCATATTCTGGATTGTCTAAACATTGAGAGTTTGTTATATCCAATTTGACACTGTACCTAGCTTGCTAAGGAGTTTTTGATTACTAACGTGAGTTTTGGGACACCCTAATTCGCCGAGGTTCCAATCCTCTGTCCACAGTTCTGTGTGAGAACAGAAACCCTGCGACAGGGGCACCCCCGACCCTTGCTGGAGCTTCATCACACTTGCGATACAACTCCAGCAATGCGCCACCTTTACGGCACAGATACATCACGCATCTGTGCTGTTTTTGCCCCATGATGCGCCGCATTGTAAATGCAGCACACCATAGGTGACGGAACAGCGGCACAGAATGACTAACACATCCCTGGTGATGCGCCAGTCATCATAAATGTATCCCTATGCTTCTTATCTTGTTAGAGATGAACCGCCATATGTATCATCAAAGTTTTTTGCATTTCCTAAATAGCAAACTTTAAGGAATAAATAGCGATTCTTTACCATTCCTAGTTTGCGATTAGCTATTTGCTAATTACAAATTACCCATTCATTTCCTTCATTTCCATAGGGCGGTTGGACTCACTTTTAGCTCGAACGGCTGAATGGATTTCCACGAAACTTGGCAAAATTGTAGGGACTGGTAGCCCGATGTGCCTTTGCTATGTCTCAAGATATATGCTCCAGTGGTTTTTACGAAAATTAACTTTGAAAAATATATATTGGGCTACATTGGCCTATATATATGTTGGAGCCCAAATGTAGCCCAATGTAGCCCAATGAAGCCCAATGTAGCCCAATGTAGCCCAAAGATGGCCGCCAGACACACAAAAAAACAAATGTAGCCCAAATATCAGCCAGATGTATCCCAACTATAGCCCAGTGACAGAATGACCAATCAGCTTCGCAAACCTCCGTTACGCGAAGCGGAGCGCTGTTACAGATATATATCTTTTTTTGAACGTTAATTTCTCAAAATCCACTGGAGCACATATATTGAGACCTAGCAAAGGCACATCGGGCTACCAGTCCCTAATATTTTGCCAAGTTTCGTGCAAATCCATTCAGCCGTTCGATTATTATTATTATTATTATTTTTTGCCCCGCGGGGCCCTTTTAAAACCTCCACATCAAACCTAGGGGGTCAGCGACAATGTACTATGCCCCCTTATGGTCATTTGCCCCTTCGCTTTGGCCTCCTCTTGTCTCTCGATCCTACCGAGAGACAAGATGGCGGCCGCTACGGACTGTTTGGAATGTTGACAGACGCCGGAGAACCAATCAGCTTCGCTTCACAAAGCTCCGTTGCGCGAAAAGTACGCGTCCTGGGCCGCTGCCTGGTCCGCTGTTACAGATATATATCTTTTTTTAAATGTTAATTTCTCAAAATCCACTGGAGCACATATATTGAGACCTACAAAAGGCACATCGGGCTACCAGTCCCTACAATTTTGCCAAGTTTCGTGCAAATCCATTCAGCCGTTCGGGCTAAAAGTGAGGCCAACCGCCCTATGGAAAACTCAATGTTAAAAACACGTTTTGGGACCCCCTTTTTTCTCGACCCCCCCTGGACGAAACCCCCCCCAATTTTCAGGGGCTGCTCAGAAACAAAATGTGCCATTTTCCTGAAAATTTCAACCAATTCCGTCCACAAACGCCAAAGTTATTAGACATAGAATTTTCAAAAAACCCATAGAGAAAAAATCCTAACTATATATACCTACTGGCGACCGCCAGTAGGTAATATATATATATATATATATATATATATATATATATATATATACATATATATATATTACCTACTGGCGGTCGCCAGTAGGTATATATAGTTAGGATTTTTTCCCTATGGGATTTTTGAAAATTCTATGTCTAATAACTTTGGCGTTTGTGGACGGAATTGGCTGAAATTTTCTGGAAAATGGAACATTTTGTTTCTGAGCAGCCACTGGAAATTTGGGGGGAGTTGGTCCAGGGGGGGCCGAGAAAAAAGGGGGGTCCCAAAACGTGTTTTTAACATTGAGTTTTCCATAGGGCGGTTAGCCTCACTTTTAGCCCGAACGGCTGAATGGATTTGCACGAAACTTGGCAAAATTGTAGGGACTGGTAGCCCGATGTGCCTTTTGTAGGTCTTAATATATGTGCTGCAGTGGATTTTGAGAAAATAACGTTCAAAAAAAGATATATATCTGTAAGCGCGGACCAGGCAGCGCCCCGGTACGCGTACTTGACGCGTAACGGAACTTCGCGTAGCGAAGTTGATTGGCTCTGTGGTGTCTGTCAACATTCTAAACAGTCCGGAGCGGCCGCCATCTTGTCTCTCGGTAGGATCGAGAGACAAGAGGAGGTCAAAAGCGAAGGGGCAAATGACCTTAAGGGGGCATAGTAGATACTCCCTGACCCCCTAGGTTTGATGTGGAGGCTTTAAAGGGGCCCCGCTAAGCAAAAAAAAATAAAAATTTTTTTTGTTTTTTTTCGTGGTTAGCGCCCGGTACGCGAACCGGGAAGCGTACTGGGGAGCGTATCACAATAAAAAATGAATGATAGACTTTTCAAATGCTGTATGTTAATTGATTGTTGGTTTTGTTGATTATTTTTTTTTTTTTAAATTTTTTTTATTGTGTTTCATAATTTATTAAACTTTCTAACATTTCATTGTCAGAAATTTCATAATCATGGAATATAGATTGTAGTCTCTGAGGTTGTAAAATGTCCTCATTTGCAAGGAGGTTATCTACTGCTTGCACACATTGCAGTAGTTCTTGGTCCCATGTTTCATCCATAAATTCAATCTCATTTGGATCAATGATTTCTGTGTTGGACTCTGGAAGGACAATTTCAAATGAAATGTTTTGTTCACTTTCCATTTTTCCTGAAATTTGCATAAAAAAAATATATATTAGTAGAGGTAGGGCACTGTTGGGATTAATTTTAGATAGGCAGTTTTTATCAGAGAATTTATCTTTGGGCAGTGTATAGTATCAGAGTGGAAGTAGGAATATAAAAAAGTGTATCTAAATTTATAAGTACTACAGAGGGATAGTATATAACTAACAGAAAAAGTTTGCCATATTAACTTAAAGTGCACAATATACTTCAGTTTTAAAAATAACAACTTACCTTTAAAAAGAAGTTGAAGTTATTAATGAAAATCCAAATGAAATGTACACCAGGAAGTAGTAGTCAAAATGGCTGTGTTTCCTTCTCTTCCTTTATATATATTCGGGTACATAACCAATCAAATATCATGTAAAAAAAGTAGAAAATGAAAGTAACATTTTAATTGGTTGTCAATTCCAACACTTCAGATGTGTTTTGTGAAGTAATTTACCTCACGGTATTTAGAGAGGACTACAGGCTAAATGGCTAAATGGAATTCCAATCAAATTTGTGAAAATGGTAGGGATTGGTATGTAGTATGAGTTATTCTATATTTGGTGAAATTGTCTCCAGTGGCTTTTCTGTGAACTACTTTCCCACCTTTTTTGATGGTGCGCTTCCCAGGAAGCGACCCGGTACGCGAACCGGTGAGCGCCCTGGTACGCGAACCTTAAGCGTAACGGGAGTTCACCATTTTGTGTTTCGGTCGAATTATGATACAAGATGGAGGGCAAATAATGTTCAGAATGGGTAGAAGGGGGCACGGTAGACTTATCTTGACCCCCTAGGTTTTGTGAGGGTGGCTGAGGAGGCCCATATGTGCGGAAAAAGAAACATTTTTTTTAAAAATTTCGCGAGGTTAGCTCCCGGTACGCGTACCGGGTAGCGCACCAGGGAGCGTATTTTGTTGAAAATTAGTGAAAATAGTTAGAGTAAAAAAATAATTGTGAGTGATTAGATGTAGGGTAGCTCTGAGAAGAGCTTTTGGGTTTATGGTACATTTAGGTACTTATAAGTAGGTACCAATGCACATTTTTAAATTCAGAGTGAAAACTCTGTTGCCCTCATCTGAGAAGTGAACTCCATCTCCTCTGTAGATATCTTGCATGTAGTAACGCAAGTTATTGTTGTACAGGGAGCCCATTCCATGGTCTCTCATGTAAGCTGAAACAGATTTGTTTAAATGCTTCCTCGACTTCTCAATTTGTGGACAAAATTGGTTTGACCACCTCCATTTCTGTCTTTGGCATATATTTGAATATACCAAGGCAGTCTGAGGAAAAAGTGCCATTAATTGCTCAAAGGTGTCCTTTAAAAGCATTTCCAGACCTACACCAGTCAAAGTGCCCAAGTCATTACCTCCACAGTGCACAATTAACAGGTCAGGTTTTGGCAAATGCATAAAGGTTTTCACCAATGGTATCAATTGGTGACATTTTAATCCTCTCTGGCCAAACCACTTAATTTCCACATCTTGTAAATTGAGGTTAGGTAAATTCCTGCTTTCAACGTACCTTTGAGCCCAGTGAATATAACTATGACCAACAATCCAGACAGAAAACATGGTGAGAGAAGGTTCTCCTGCAGTCAGATGAAGTGTGGCAATGAAATGGCAGTTGAAAAAATGTGAGTTTGAAATGAAAAAAACTGTGGAGTTTCTGTGTTCATGAAGTAGTAACAGTGATTGGTGGATTTTGATTGATGAAAACAGAAAGTTAGGGTGTAGAGATGTGTTCTTTGAAAGATGTATTTTGAGTGGTCAATAAAAAATCATTAAATGAAAGAAAGCACTGGATATGCAGGTGCACTGAGAGTTCAGAGTTCAATTGCAACATTGTTGTGTGAATTTGCAAACACCAGAGTTTCTCCAAGAGGTGGTTGCTATGGAAAATAGGCAGAAAGGGCAGAGGGGGAAGGGTTTTCATTTGAAAAAAAGTGAGGGAAGAGTTTTGATTGGGTGACATGAGAAATATGTGTGAAGAATTACACCATTTCTGTGCTTTTGATAGCTGCAGACTCTGGAGTGCATACCTTTTGCTCTGCTGAAGACAAATTGGTGTGTTTCTGAGACTGTTTTCAAACTCAAAGTATTTGCTAAGGTGAGAAAATATTTCTTTACTTTAGATAGAGAATAGTGTGCTTTAAGGAGAAAATTATGATTTATGTGGCGCAATTTGCTAGTAAATATGCTCTCACATGTGCATGGAAATTTTTGATTTTGAATGTTTCTGTTATATAGCCATGTTAAAAGTGACTCAACCATGCTGGAAAGTCAATCAAAAAATGATTTCATGTGTTTTAATGACATTTTAAGTCATTTTCTGATGTGCAGTGTTTAGAAATTATGATTTGAAAATCGTTTTTGTGGAAAAGGAATTGTTTTTAAAATCATGACAAGGAAATAATGGTGTATGGTTATTTATAAGGCAATTGACTGTCCTTGATGTTATTTTTCTCATTTTAGTGTAAGACCTTTCTCTGTGGCGCAAATTGCTTGTAAATATGCTCTTACATGTGCATGAAAATTTTAATTATCAATGTTTGTGTTACATAGCCATGATAAAAGTGAACCAACCATGCAGGAAAGCCAATAAAAAAACGCTTTCATGTGTTTCAATGACATTTTAAGTCATTTTCTCATGTGCAGTTTTTTGAAATTATAATTTGAAAATCGTTTTTGGGAAAAAGGAATTGTTTTTAAATTCATGAGAAGGACATAATGGTGTATGGTTCTTTATAAGGCAATTGACTGTCCCTGATGTTATTTTTCCCATTTTAATGTCAGACCTTTCTTTGTGGCGCAAATTGCTTGTAAATATGCTCCCACCTGTACATTGAAAATTTTGATTTTGAATGTTTATGTTACATAGCCATGTTAAAAGTGACCCTACCATGCAGGAAAGCCAATCAAAATACGCTTTTATGTGTCTTAAGGACAATTTAAGTAATTTTCCCATGTGTAGTGTTTTGAAGTTATGATTTGAAAATCGTTTTTGAGGTAAAGGAATGTTGTTAAAATTTATGTTCGCCATATGCCCCCAAATTTCTTTCTCAGGGTTGCAGCAGGGTGTTCTTGAGACACCCCTGCACTTTTGGAATAAATTCCTAATTTGTGATGAGCAAATTGTTAATCGCAAATTGCACCTTCATTTATATGAGCCTCCTAGCCCATGGAAATGAATGGGTAATTTGCAATTAGCAATTTTCTCATCGCAAATTTGGAATGGTAAAGAATCGCTATTTATTCCTTAAAATTCGCTTTTTTGGAAATGCAAAATAGTTATATGATACATATGGCGGTTGATGTCTAACAAGATAAGAAGCTTATGGATACATTTATGATGACTGGTGCAATGAAGTAGAAATCACTTACTTCATTGGTAGGCCTTTACAATAAATTATCTCCTCTGTATTCTTCATCAAGCATAACTTTAATCTGCAATCCTGAGTAGGCCTCACCTTAAACAAACCTCTGGATAGGCCACATCTTATTGTCATCCTGATTTAATCATTTATAATTCTAGGGACAGATTTATGATAGGTGTATACCTCTTTTGTGCCACTTAGAAAACATTGTCCATGGGGAAATGAATTAAAATGTCATTAAGACACATGAATGTGTTTTTTTTAAACGTTTGCAATTTTTTTGGGTCACTTTCAACATGGCTATGTGTCTGAAACAGTCAAAATCTAAATTTGCAATGCACTGGTGGGAGCATATTTACAAGGAATGTGCTTCATGGGGAAAGGTCTTATAATGTAATATGGGAAAAATGACATTAGATATACTGAAATGCCTTATAGAGAAGCATACACCATTATGTCCTTGTCATAAATTTGCAAACCATTACTTTTCCCCAAAAACGATTTTCAAATTATATTTAGAAAACAGTGCACATGTGGAAATTACTTAAAATGTCAATAATTCAAAAATTGTGATTCCTTAAATGCAATGTATAAAAAAAAAATATGTAAAAAATGATATTAAGGATTTGGAAACTACCACCAACTTGTAGTTTGTGGTAATTTGCGAATTCTTTTCAAAAAGAATTTTTTTTTTTAAAAAAAAAAGGTCCCATATGACGCCCATACATGCCATTAGGGCATGTAGGTGTGCCATGTGCTCCCAAATTTCTTTTTCAGGGGTGCAGCAGGGTGTTCTTGAGATACCCCTGCACGCTTGAAAAAAATCCTATTTTGTGATGAGCTAATTGCTAATCACAACTTGCAACATTAATTCCTATGAGCCTCCTAGCCTATGGAAATGAATGGGTAATTTGCAATTAGCAATTTGCTCATTGCAAATTAGGAATAGTAAAGAATCGCTATTTATTCCTTAAAATTTGCTATTTATAATATGTAAAATATTTTGATGATACATATGGCAGTTCATCTGTAACAAGATAAGAAGCTTAGGGATAGATTTATGATGAGTGGCGCATCCCCAGGGATGTGACAGTCATCCTGCGCCACTGTTCCGCCACCCATGGTGTGCTGCATTTACAATGCGGCGCAGCATGGGGCAAAAAAGGCACAGATGCGTGACGCATCTGTGCTGTAAAGGTGGCGCATTGCTGGAGTTGTATCGTAAGTGCGATGCAGCTCCAGCAAGGATCAGGGGTGCCCCATCTATACAATGCTGCGTCAAGACCTATGCCAGCTTCAAGCAGGTGCAGGGTTTTGAAGCAGCTTTCTCCTATCTGATTGTAAATGCGGCACACCATGGGTGGTAAAGCAGTGGTGCACATTAACTGGTGCATGCCTGGGGATGTGCCATTTAATATAAATCTGCACTTTAACATTTGAGTATGTGCAGGGGACACAGAGTCGTTGAGGCTTATCCAAGGTTAAGAACAGATGAGTCCTGTTCAGTGAAAAATTAGACATAGGCTTCACCTGCTCAGCATCGCTGGACATGGCTAAATAATAGCTGCAAAATGTTACTCTTGTTAAATAATTTTACTATTATAATCTGTGAGATTTGTCTCTTACTCTGCAACATCTCATTGTTGTTGTCTTTCTTTAAAGATAAAGACAACCTCAACATGAGCGACAATCTGCAATCAGTTGATTTTGACCTCATCATTGAACTTGTAATTGAAACATCAGTGGATGTTGATCCATTGGATGATTTAAATCCTGAGGATGAAGAAGAGCGTGATGAGGATGCAGATTTGTCCGAATTATATGATATAGGATGGGAAGCTGACCTGCTTGAGCCTTTGGAATTATAAACATTTATTTTTAAAATTTATAATCAATAAAAAGTAAAAAGGTAAACCGTTTAATTTAAAAATAAAGACACCTTCAAAAACAGGTTATGTGTAGTGTCTTCAATAAAATATTAAAATATGCTCATAAAATTAGATCAGATTCACATATAAAATAGCATAGGTAACATAAATATAAATCTCATTTCTTTTCTGCTACTTCTGTATTGTAAATTTGCAAGGACTAAAAAATCTTCTATTTAAAATGTCAAGTAGTGTGTTATGTTTTTGATCACTATTACTGATTTACTGTTTGATAATATTTTTTTATTAACATTTTTATTATATTTTTCCTCAGATTCAACTATGCCTACAAAAATAAGAGAGATGAAGGCTGCAAAACGTCAAAGACAGCAGGAGAAAAAAAAAATGCAGCAGTCCTCTAACAAAAAGATTTCTCAAGCGATGAAGAAAGCACCGGGTAAGAGCTCTAAATATTTCATAAAAAATATTTCTAATAAAAAAAATATTAGTACAGAAAATGTTTCAATCCATAACAACACAAGTAAATCAAATGGAAAGAAAAGGACAAATGAAAATGTTACTGCTAGAGCAAGAGATAAATCTGTGCATGATAGTAGAAGGAAACAACAGTTTACGGAGATTCGTAAACGAATGTTCCGTAACAGGATAATTGGCAATTTGTTAAAAAATATTAAGAAAGGTCAACAGAAATTAGTTTTTTATAGGAGAAAAAAAAAAGTTGAGAAAGTTATTGATCAGGCTTTTGAAATTAAACGTAAGTTATTTATTTTGATAATCAATAGAATTAGGAAGCTAAACAAGGCAATTTTTGATTTCAAAAGAAATAGTAGATGGAAGAGAATAGTTAATCGTAGTAATTTTTGTGAAGTTTTTTCTGGAGAATGGATACATAGTTCAAGCTGTGAGGCATTTTTTAATGAAGAGAGTTATTTCCAGGATAATGATTTGGTGCATGCAGTTGACATCAGTGGTCGTGCTTATGAAGTGAAAGATGGTTGTCCAGTTGAAAAAGAAAAACTTGTGACAACAGAGGCAGAAGAGTTGTTAGGTAATGAGGTTTTAGGAAGACGTGCTAAGGGTCCTGTGTACACCTGGAAGTGTAGTAGTATTTGCAGTGTGCGACAGGATTCCATCAATTTGCTTTGTGATTTTGTACGGTCATTTAACAAGAAAAGTTTGAAGCAGAAAATGAGGTTGTTGCAAGAATTAGATCCTTGCAGAGTGAGAGAAGTGACAGGTTTGCATGGTCATTCACTGGCTTGTCTTTCCAGGAGAGTATGCCAGAGTGTTTTTCATCATTTCAGGATGCTAGCAGTGCATCATAACAAAGTGAGGAAGTTAGTTAGACTGTTGTATTATGCTAAGAGTCCAGCAATTATGCTGAAACAATTATGCGCTGCTCTTCTGCATGGTTCTGAAATAGATGTGAGGAATATATGTGAAGAAATTGAGTTTTGTTACTTTGGAAGTAAAGAGGAGAATGTTGAAATTGAGCAAGAAATAGAGGGTCATTTGGAAGATACTGTACATGTTTCCAGTACAGATAATTTCCAGAGGGAAATTGCGACGTTTGACATGAAATCAAGTGAGAGGCCTAATTTCACTTGTGTGTGTTGTCGACGCACTTATTATAAGAATCAGACTAAGTTAGTGGATTTATATGCAAAAAGTGAAAGGGAAAATAATAGTGAATGGAAGGATTTTGCAACATACTTGATGGTAGAAAATTGTTTTGATTTGGGATTGGATCAACGTGTGTGTACTTATTGTTGTAACAAATTAAAACAAAACCAGATGCCTGCTAGAGCAGTTCATAATAATCTGGAATTGGTTGAGATTCCTTCTGAATTGAAGGATTTAAATACTTATGAATCTATTTTGATTCAAAGTATCCATCCCTTTCAGGCTATTGTAAGAATGGAGCCAAAGACAGGGAAATTGCCTCCATCAGATTTACAGAGAGGATTAAAGGGAAGAGTTGTTTATTTGCCTCTAGATTTGAAGAAAAACATTAACACAATTGGAGTAGAAAAAGTGGAAGAGGAACCTCTGGTTATCTTAGTTAATGGGGTTCCGACAAAGAATAAGAAAATATGGCAAGATTTAGTAGATGTTAGGAAAGTTAAAAAGGCAACATTGTATTTGAAAAAAAATAATAAATACTATAAGAATGTATATGTTGAAGAAGAGGAAGTAAGTGAGGAAGAGGATAGCGATTTGTGTGCTGGTCAAATTGAGAAAGTAGAACCCTCTACTAGTGAGGAAATATATGAACATTATAGTGTTCATCCTTTGCATTCAAAGGAAGTCATGGGGAATGCTATTGAGTTGTTTCAAATGAAACAAGCCAAAGGGAGTCCCATTAGTGTTTGGGAGGAAAGTTTGGAAGCTCGGTGTTTCCCACAGCTTTTTCCAACAGGTCAGGGAGGAAGATATGATGAGCGACCTCATCAAATTCCTGCTTCTGAATACCGGACTTTGCGATTGTATGCAGGAGATGCTAGGTTTCGACAATGCATTCCTTATTTGTTTCATCTCCTGTTTGAAAGCGATCTGTCTGGACTGTCATATGCAGTGAACCACATCTTGAAAAGTGGTATACACATGCAAAACATCTCGGCAAGTGATTTTATGGATAAAGTGAATGTCCAAGATAGTATTTTGGATTCTCACCTGATTAATCTCATGGCGTGTCAGCGTGGTACTAATGAGTACTGGTACCGTCGTCATGGTGATTTAAAATGTATGCTGAGGAACTTAGGTACTCCCACATGGTTCCTCACTCTGAGCTGTGCCGAGTATGGCTGGGAAGACTTACTTGAATTTCTACGAGAGGCAAATGCTAACGTAGAAAACATCGAATTCAAGACACCCGGAGAACTGTGCTCTTTGGATCCAGTCAATGTATGTAGGTACTTCAATCATAGATTTGAAGCTATGATGTCTTTCATCATGAATAAGAAGAATCCACCTCTTGGAGAGGTGTTGGATTTCTTCTGGAGAAAGGAGTACCAAGCAAGAGGTGCTCCTCATATACATATGTTGCTGTGGATCAAGGATGCACCTAAATTTGGAACGGATCCAGATGACTCAGTGATGAGTTTCATCCAACAGTATTCTACGTGTGCTGTTCCAAACGCAAAGGAGAAGAAAAGCCTAAGAGAAAAAGTTCTGCGTTTCCAAAGCCATCGATGTGGAAAGTACTGCCGTCGTAAATTCCGAAACAAGGACAAGTTCTACACTAAATGTCGTTTCGGCTTTCCACGACCGGTGATTTCTAAAGGAAGAGTAAACAGTTTGATGTCTTCGCTGCGACACAATGTCATGAAGAAATCACCTAAAAACACTTACAATTTGAAGAGGAACGAAGAGTCCAAGTACATCAACGACTACAACCCGGTGATTTTGTCCATGTGGAATGCTAACATGGATATACAGTTTGTGGCTGATAACTGTATGGCTGTGGCTCGGTATGTGACGTCTTACATCACCAAAAAAGAGAAGACAGAATTGAAGGATATGTGGGAGGACATTTCCCATGAAAAGAGCCTCAGCAAGAAGTTGTACAGTTTCAGTCTGAAGATGTTGTCGCATCGAGAAATCGGAGCGTACGAATGTTCTGACCGGTTGTCTTCAGCAAGTCTCTATGCCAAGTCCAGGAGTATCGTTTGGGCGAGTCTTGGTCTTGCTGCAACGCGTAATCGAGTTCTCAAACCTGTGCGGGAAATTGAGTATTTGGCGGAAAAGGAGCCAAACAGTACCGACATTTTGAAGACAAACATGTTGGATACATATTATCCAAATCGAAGCAGTCACCTAGAGAATGTTTGTCTGTATGAGGTTCTGCAAAATTACATGTTCAAGAGGAACATCAAAGAAGATACTGAGAAAGGAGTGTATGCTGTAATAGGAAGTGAGGGATGTCTGGTGAAGCAAAGAAAATGCCACTTGATAAACCATCGAAAATTGAGTGGCGAATCTCCTGAAAAAAAGGAGTTTTTCTATTTAGCACTTTTGCAACTTTTCAAGCCTTGGCGTGCAGAAGAGGAACTGCTTGGAGATTTCCTCTGTTATGAAGACTCTTTCAATGCCGCCAAGGAGACCATAGAATGTCCTGCTTTTCCCAAATATGTAGAAATGTTGAATGCGGAAATTGAGCAGGAAGCAACGATTGCAGCCGAGATTGCCAGAGACAGTTCTCAGGACAGTCAGAGTTCTGCTTCATTGAGTCAGGATCCACTAGGAGGACCTCTTATTGAAAATGAAGCTGCCACTGCTATGAATGAGGTGGAAAGAGCCATGGCACATGCTCAAGAGGATGCGGTTAACTTAGAAGAGTTGGAAAGGCAACTCAACGTTGAGCAGAGGAAAATATATGACGAAGTTACCATGCAAATTGATCATGGATTAAGTCATGATAAGAAAGAGTGCTCATGTACGTCGTTGAAGCCTGTCCGACTGTACGTGAGTGGAGAAGCGGGAACTGGAAAAAGTTTCCTCATTAAAGCAATTTCATGCTATTTGCAGGAAAGGACAGAGTCATCGCTGTCTTGTGTTGTCACTGCTCCAACTGGACTGGCAGCACATAATATTAAAGGGATTACTTTACATCGTTTACTGATGCTGCCAGTGGAGCATGACAACAAATTAGAATATCACAAGCTATCTGGAGATGCTTGTTTTGAAGTTTCAAGAATCTTGAGGAAAATGAAACTTCTTATCATTGACGAAGTAAGCATGGTTTCCAATGTCATGCTTGCCTTTGTGCATTTGAGGATGCAAGAAGTTCTCAAAACAGAGTATGATGTGTTATTTGGTGGCAAACACATCATTGTTTTCGGAGATCTTCTGCAGCTGACACCAGTGAAAGGGCAACCTGTGTTCAAAATGCTCACGCATGAAGATACCAGGAAGTGCCTAGGCAGCATTGGCAACGTCAATATATGGTTAAACTTCAATTATGCTGAACTGCATGAAAATATGCGTCAGGCAAAGGATGAAGTTTACAAGACTATTCTACAAGATGTTAGAATTGGAAAAGTGACCGAGCATGGAAAAGAAGCTTTACATGCACGATTACTGTCAAATTTATATCCAGAACAAGATGTTGTGCCTGAGAATATTTTTCAGAAAATTACTGATAAGAAATCTGGAATATGTTTGATGCCAACTCTTGCAGAATGTGCCAAATTTAACAACAAAATGTTGCATTTAGAAAAGCAAGAGATTGTGAAAGTGGAAGCTATTGATAGAGTAGAGCATATGGGATCAACAATTATTTTGTCTGAGAATCTGAAATCAAAATTGGATTCATTAGAGAAGACTATATCTAAAACTGCAGGTTTTGAAAAGACTCTGAATGTGTGCTTGAACTGCCGTATAATTTTAAGAAGGAATTTACATGTTGAAAGAGGTCTGGTAAATGGATCAATGGGTAATGTTGTTGATTTTGTGAAATACAGAAATAGAGATGGAATTGAATTTTTAAAAATTAAATTTGATGGCATTGAGGAAGTACAGCTAATTGCTCGTTGTTCTGCTAGATTTTTGCTTGTAAAAGACTTATATGTTCGCCGTAAGCAGTTCCCTGTTTGCTTGGCATATGCGGTGACAATTCATAAATCGCAAGGTTTAAGTGTAGACACTGCATTGGTGAATATTGGCAGTTCTGTGTTCAAGGAGGGTATGGCATATGTGGCATTGTCACGAGTTAGAACTTTATCGGGATTGTACTTGATTGAGTGTGATGTCAGAAACATTTGTGCAGATCTAGATTGTGTTAAGGAATACAATAGGTTAAGAAGAGAGTATGCGCCACATTTGCCTCAGTTTCCTTTGTTTGAGAAACGTCTGGTAGGCCGGAAACGAAGAAATGAGAACAATACTGGGGAGGTTGTAGCAAAAAGACAAAAAGTGAATGAACCTAAAATTACAAGCAGAAACAAAGAGGATTCTGTTGAAGATGTTGTTGGTTTTCAGTTTGAAAACAGTTCTGGTGTCAACTGCTATGCTAATGTAGTAATGAATGTTTTGTTTTCTCTAAAAAATGTAAAAGAAGAGATTGTGGTCAATTCTGATCAAAGATTTTGCAGTTTGTTGAATTCTGTGTTAGAGAAATGTAGCACAGATAGAACAAAAATAGAAAGTGTGTCTGAAATTCGAAACCTGTTAGACAGATGTTCAGGGCAAACACAATTCTCTCAAAATATTCAGCAAGATTGTCAGGAGTTTTTAATGTATATGCTTGATGTATTACATGCTGAAGGTGTAGATGTAGATCAGCTGTTTGGGCTTTCTTATCAATGGCAGCATGACTGCGAGAACTGTATGGTATCAAGTACTACTAGTGTAGACTCAGAAAGATTTATATATTTAACTTTGCCAGACAGTAAATCAGTCTCCTTTAATAAGCTAGTAAAAGCTGCTAATCACAGCATGGAGTGTAGCCAATGTAAATCTGAAATGATGTCCACATTATTTATACGAACATATGGCCAGTACGTCATTTTAATGTTCCAACGATGTAGGCCTGATGGAACAAAATTGACAACTTTAATAAAAATTTTTGTAGCTTCGCAGTTGTCAATATCAGGAAGGACTTTTGTAACTACAGCAATTATATATCATGACGGCCCTTCAATATCATCAGGACATTACACAGCTTATTTAAAGTCTAGAAATGGCTGGTCATTCTGCAATGATTCTGTTTTAATTTTCAAAAAAAAATTGCCGTATGACCTTAAAAACTCTTACCTGGTGTTTTTAAAACCAAAATTTTAGGAAAATAATCTCGGGATATGATCTGTGGAATTTCAAGAAGTTCTAATGGCTCCTACACAATTTGGCCTTGAGGATAAGTGTAGTTCAGAGACATAACTTCTAATCAAAGGATTGGACATCATGGAGATGTATGTGCACTTTAAATGAGTTCAGAAAAATTGTTTCTTTTCATAAGCTAATTGAAGCAGCCAATCAAAACATGGAGTAGAGGGAATGTAAGTCTGCAATGCTGTCTACTGTTTTACATTGCTTTGTGATTAAAAGTGATGTAGAGAATTAAATAATTGTAGTACTCATAGAGGTAGTGTAAGTCTGCTTCATATTAAGCAGTATCAGTGTCATAGGAAATGTAGAACATGACTGACCAAGAAGGGGAAGATATTACTATTCCAGGATTGTGAAAATGATCTTCAACATTTTAATTCTGAAAGTTGCGGAAATGCCAAATGATGGGATTGGCTTACAAGAAATCCAAGAGTTATAAATATCTCTGACTAGATTTGGCCTTGTGGAAAATAGTGGTAGAGAGCAAGAAGTCATTTATTGCATGTAACGTGTTTTTAAAAACGATGGAGGTTTTCTTTCAGAAAGTGGCGGGCTGAAAGTAATAACAGCACAAAAGAGTGTAAGCTGTTCATAGGACATCCTTGGACGTCATGGAAAGTAAGTTAACTTTAAGGAGTTCTGAATTTTATTTTCTGATGTTGTATGGGTTTTTTAAACACAATCATTTTGATTGTGTTTTTTTTTCCCCGCTGTTACATGATGAATACCTTCAAGTCACTGTTTTTAGTGAATTTTGATACATTCTGAGAACAGCAAAAATAAACCATTTAACATGTATAATTAATTCTGTACTGTTTGCATTTATGATGTATATGTAGAACTGTGTAGGAGGCATGGAGAAGGTGAGTTTTCTGTAAGTGTTAAATTTATTGTATGCAGTGCTGCACTTCTACGTATTCTTTCATATGCTGGACTACATCTGCACAATGAGATACCTAAGCAAAGGAAACACAAGTGATGTGATTGTGAAATGAGCAAAATAAATTGCACATATTTCAATTACATCACTTGAGTTTCCTATCATTACGAATCACATTGTGCAGATCAAGTTTAGGTCTGTCCAGGGAAACATAGGAGGTTTCTACTTTGTTGAAGAGTGCAGTGGACATGACTCACTTCATTAGTAGACTTTCACAGATATTATCTCCTCTGTACACTTCAACAAGTGTAAATCTCATCTTGAACTCTGAGTAGGCCTCACCTCAAACAAATCTCTGGATAGGAGACATGTTATTGGCATACTGAAGCGACACTTTTCTGAAACAAGAGCAATGCAAAAGATGCACCATGTTTTAAGATAGGCCTCACTTCATCTGCATCAAGATACTGTTAGTTTAAAATGTATATCTTTAGCATTGTGTAGAGGACCTGGAGAAGCAGAAGCTTCTGTCAGTGTCAAAGTTGTTGAAAAACTATTTGTCCTTCAATATTTTCCCTTGTCTTTTGTAATTTTTAAATACATATTTTAATTTTTTTTCAAATGTTGGTTCTCTCTTTCACAGATTGAAAGTATAGAAATAAAATGTGATTAATTTAACGGCAATTACAAGGTAAATAGTTGTACTCTTTTCGTTACATTTCTATCACATTCACCTACTATTAGATCCACTGCTTCACTTCTTTAATCCTCAGTTTCCTGCCTTTGCTACTTTCCTCATTCCTTTCTCTATTACCTATTTACTCAACTCCTTCCACTCTTTTTCTCAGTCCCTCTGTTCTCATAGTTCCTCAGTCTTGTTCACTCACTCCATCTCTATTACTCTTAGTGTCTGTGAATTACTTTCCCAACTTTTTTTTTTTGGGGACCGCTTCCTGGGAAGTTGCCCGGTTCGCAAACCAGCAGCGTTATGGCAGTCCACCATTTTGTGTTTCGTTCGAATCAAGATACAAGATGGAGGGCATATAATGTTCAGAATAGGTAGAAGGGGGCACGGTAGATGTATCTTGACCCCCTTGGTTTTCTGAGGGTGGCTGAGGAGGACCATAGTTCTTCACTCTTGTTCACTCTCTCTGTTTCTATTAATGTCACTGTTTATGACTGATCAAAAAAATGTTTTTAAAAAAAGAACAGTAACTATAAGGGAAGGAAATAGACAGTTATGTTAAAAGAAAGACAGCTATAGGGAGTAAACTAACGATACTGTTACCTACAATCCACTGCTGTTGATGTTACTGACCATGTCATGAATGATGTAATATGTGAAATCATCAACAGTGGATTGTAGGTAACAGTATCCTTATTTTACTCCCTAGAGCTGTCTTTCTTTTAACATAACTGTGTATTTCCTTCCCTTATAGTTACTGTTCTTTTTTAAAAAATATTTTTTTGGTTAGCTTCCGGTACGCGTACCGGGTAGCGCTCCGGGAGCGAACTAAGAGAAATACAGGTTGGCAGAGTTCCAAATATTCTACCATTTTTTTTATAATGGGGAGTTAGTTCTGAAAAGAACTTTTTTTTTTATGTTTTTGTTGTTTTATATTTTTTTTAGTATTTTTTGAACATTTTTTTACTTTTTTTGTATTTTCTGAACGTTTTTAAAATTTTTTTGGTTTTTTTGGGGGGGGGGGGAAACAAAAACGATCCATTATAAAGGGCTCAACAGGAGCAAAAAAAAAAAAAGAATTTATTTTTTGGTGCGTTTTGTGCAAACATTAATATGATTTTGAATTGCTCGCAAAATCAAAGTGATGCTACTTTCTCTGTAGCAGATGAAAGCGCCACATTCCACGCACACTTGTTTTACGTGCCCAAACAACATTTGGATGTTTGCAATCACCTCCCTCGCCTCTGGTCCCGACACCTCTGGAACCACCGATCTTCTTGCCATTTGGAGGGGATGTTGTTGTTGGTCACGTAGCTGGGCAGCACTATAGTTATTTGGGTGCCACCTACTCATATGCCGATGCATAGTATGATTCCCATAACTATATTTTTTATCGGTGCCCCTTGACAATCTGTCACCGCATATGCGGCAAAACACGTAACGAGCATTCACTTTCTTTTGCCCCTCAGGAATTCTGTAGAATTGCCAGATATAATTCTCCTGTCGATTGTACCTCCTGGGCTCCTCTGGCAAAAACTCATGCTCTTCCTCCTCTTCCTCCTCTTCCTGTTCTTCCTCTTCTTGCAGAATTACTTCTGCAGGTGGTCCTCTCTTTCTTGGATTTGGTGGAGGTGGTGGGCTAGCACCAGCTGAAGCTACTAATGAAGCCATCACAAAGTCTCAATAAAGGGTCTTTCTCTCACCAAGATGAAAGTCAGAGTGATGAAAGAAGGAGGGGTTTTCATCATTTGGGAAAAACAAAAGTTCTAAACCAATGAAAAGTGTCCATTTTAGATCACATGACCTTGTATTACATCATTAGGAAACCAAAAGTGAAATGAACCAATGAAAAGTGTTATTATCGAGTCACATGACCTGCTATGTTTACATTACGCGGTCGGCGCCGCACCGCGGATCGCTTCCGGTTCGCGTACCGCTGCGCTTCCGGGTACGCGAACGTAGCACGTAATATGACGTATTACGCGAGAACGCGAAACGTCATGCTGACGCGAAGCGTCGCGATGTTGTTTTGTAACGCGAGAGGTGCGCTAAAGGAACGTTTACCAGTTCGCGTACCGGGTCGCGCCTCCGGATTGAAGTAACGGGAAGCTAACCGGTACGCGTACTGGGAGCGAAACAAAAAAAAATAAAAAAAAAATTGTATAAAAAACATGTAAAAAATATTTTTCTTTTTAAAGAATAATACATTGTAAAGGTTTTGATATTAGCTATTAAAAAACCAATGAAATTCACTGAAAAAACCATAGGTTATAGACCATATATAGTTAGGAATTAGCATTTACAAAACCTTAAAAATTCACTGAAAAAACCATAGGTTATAGACCATATATAGTTAGGGATTAGCATTTAAAAAACCTTATTTTACTCACACAAAACCATTGAAATTCCATATATAGTTAGTTGTACTAACTATATATCACGCACCCGCAATCCACTGCTGATGATGTCACATATTACATCATTCATGACATGGTCAGTGACATCACTGATGACATCACTGATGACATCTCAAATGACATCACTGATGACATCACTGATGACAACATCCAGTGACTGTATGCTTCTGTAAAGTTAAAATATGTCTTACATATTGAAGAATGAGTGGATGTATAAGTGTCTGGATGAAGGATTTAGTAGGTGCATGACTGACTGTATAAGTGAGTGATTAAATGTGTCTCACTGAGTGCATGGGTTAGTGACTAAACTGTTTTAAATTGTGCATCATTGTGTCTGTTGTTTTGTAATCTGATGCATGTGTTGATCATTAGCTATATGACTAACTATATGGGTTATTGATTAGTTGCCCAAGTATTTGTATGGGAGACTGAGTGTGTGTGTGGGTGTCTGGGAGGTGTATGACTCTGTGCATAGATGTGTGAGCAGTTGATTCACTAGATGTATGGGTTCAAAAGTGCATGTGGAAACATCTGTATGGGCGGTTGACTGTGTGCATGAGTGTATTGGTGAGTGAATGGATATCTCAGTGCTACATGTCAAAGTAAGTACATATGTAAAACACAGTACATGTGATAGTTGACATATGTTAATGTTAATGTTAAAAAATTTGTACCGCGCACGTACACCGAGACGGTTTCTTGGCGCTCATAACAGACATAACAACTGAGGCAGGGAGCACTACTCAAAGGCCAACTTAAAAAGGTGAGTTTTCAGGGTTTTTCGGAACAAATCATAAGAAGGGCAGTGACGAAAGGACACAGGGAGGGAATTCCAAAAAGTGGGGCCTAGAAAGGAAAGCCGGAGGCCACCGTGTTTTTTTCGGCGAATGGATGGAATGCAGAGAAGATTGTCGGCAGAGGATCGAAGGTAGCGGGATGGGAGATATCGCCTGAGTTTGGAGGAAATGAACTCGGGGGCGTGGTTGTGAAGGGACTTGAATACGGTGCAACCGAGTTTAAAGGAGCACCGTTTGGCCACAGGGAGCCAATGAAGGCTCTTCAGAAGAGGGGAGACATGCTGATGTTTAGGTTGACGAAACACCAGGCGAGCAGCCTGGTTCTGGATTAGCTGAAGTTTTTGAAGCTGGTAGGCGGGAATCCCCACATACAGGATGTTAGAAAAGTCAACCCTGGAAATGACCAAGGCCAAGATGGTAAGAATGAGCGCCTCTCTGGTTAAGAATCTGCAGATCTTGCGAATCCTGCGCAGCTGGAAGAAGCAGGATGATGTGACTGCAGAGATCTGAGGTTTCATAGATAGATCCTCCGAGATGATCACTCCTAGACTTTTCACAGTACTGACTGGACGAGGAGGGGCGCCAAGGGAAGATGGCCAAAAATTGTCATTCCAGGGGTTGGTGGAGCCGCCCACCAGGACGAGTTCCGTTTTGGACGGATTCAACTTAAGTTGGCTATGAGCCATCCAGTCAGAAATACGTAGCATTATGGTTTGGATGTTAAGACGGGAGATAGGGGAAGTGTCCAGGGGAAAAATCAGTTGCAGGTCATCTGCATAGTTGTATATGGTGGCTGGGGAGTGACGAAGGGATGCCAGAAGTGGTTGCATATATAAGTTGAAGAGGAGCGGGGAGAGGGCTGAACCTTGGGGAACACCACAGGTGAGGGGGGAGAAAGGGGCGGAGAAAGTAGAGAGGTGGACAGCCTGGGAGCGGCCGTGTAAGAAGGAGCGAACCCACTCAAGGGCGATCCCGCGGATCCCGGCGTTGTTGACACGGTCGATCAAGATGGTGTGATCGACCGTGTCAAAAGCCGCCGACAGATCTAACAAGACAAGAGCCTGGGGGATGTTGTTGTCGGCGCCGGTTCTAAGAGTGTCCATCACTGCAGCAATCACCATCTCTGTGGAATGTAGTGGGCGAAAGCCAGCCTGATGAGGGTCCAAGAAGGAGGAAGTTTCCACAAAGGAGCTGAGGCACTTGGTTACATATGTCTCCAAGATCTTTCCCAGAAAGGGGAGGAGAGAGATGGGTCGGTAGTTACTCATCACAAGAGGGTCTGCGCTAGGCTTCTTCAGGATGGGTAACACAATGGCCTGCTTAAAAGCCTCAGGAACAACCCCTGATGTCAACGAAGAGTTGAGAAGGGCCAGGGCAGGATCAGGGCAGAGCCTAAAAATTTCTTTAAAGATGTGAGGGGGGCAGCAGTCCCTGGGGGAGCCAGAGCTAACTTTGTGGAGGAGACTATGAAATTCCGTGATAGAAATAGGGGGGAAGGTATAGAAGTTCTGGGCATTTTCAGAAGGGAGAGGGAAAGAATTGGAGGGAGAGGGCGGGGGAATGTTGTTTTTGATTGTGGAAATCTTGTCTAGGAAAAAGGAATTGAGCTCATCACACAGAGCCTGGGTGGGAGCAGGCGGGAGGGTGATACGGTCAGGGAGGGAGAGCTCATTAACGATAGAAAAGATGTCCTTAGCTTTTGAAGCCGACTCCAGGATCCGGCATGAAAAGTAGGAAGTCTTGGCTTCAAGAATAGAAGATTTGTATTTATTTAGTAGAGTAGTGAATTCAGTCTTGAGTGCAGGGTCGTACTTCTGGCGCCAGCGACGTTCAGCCTGGCGAAGGGCCAGCTTATCGAGTTTGAGCTGGTCCGAGAACCATCGCTGAGCGTCGTGGGGGCGAGAGGTTTTAATGGATTTTAAAGGGGCTACAACATCGGCAGCTGCCTTCAGCCAGAGCTCAAGAGTAGAAGCTTGGAGGGAAACAGATTCAAGAGCAGAAGGGGTTGAGGCTGCCAGGAGCGAATGGAGAGTAGTCATATTGGCATTTTTCCAGTTACGGGCCATAATGCCAGCAGGGCGCAGAGGACGGTGAAAACTGGGCAGGTTAACAGAAAAGGAAACAAGATAATGGTCGGACCAGGTACAAGGAGTGACCAGGGGAGGCGAAGAGTCAAGATTAGCAAGCCAGACCTGGTCAAGTATATGGCCCTTACAGTGAGTGGGAGTAAAGATCAACTGCTGATAATTCAGGCTGGTAAGAGTTTCCGTAAACAGTTCTGACAATCGGCTCTCTTGGGGATCTGTAGGCCAGTAATTAAAATCACCCAGAAAAAGAATTCTGGAGTGGTTTATAAGAAGCTGAGCAAGGAGTTCCCCAACTGAAAGAGCAAAGGAGGGCATATAAGTGGGGGGTCTGTACATGAGAACACAGACAAGGGAAGTGGAGGGTGAACGAAGCAGAATGGCAAGGGTTTGAGAGTGAGGGATAGGGGTGCAGTCTAGCATGGAAAAGGCGTGTTCTTTGCGGATGATGGCTGAGACCCCGCCGCCAACTTGCCCGCCGGGCCGATTAACATGCAGGATATAGTATCCGTTAGGAAGAGCGGCTAGAATGTCGGGTACAGAGTCTTCCGTCAGCCAGGTCTCTGACAGGAAGAGAATGTCTGCCTTAGTGTCATCTAATAGATGGAAGATCTCGAGTTGATGTTTTACCATGGAGCGCGTATTGAGGTAAAGGATCTTAAGGGTAGCGATAGTGGGAGTGGGGGACAGGGAGTCAGAGGGGACGGGAGGAGGAACGGGATCAGGCGAGGAAGGGAGCGCCGTACAGGGGAAGTTAGAAATACTGCAATCTTGAGCCCTCCTGACGGCCTCAGGGGGCAGCGGAACCGGGTGTTGTAGAGAGCATAGGTCCGCTGAAGAGTAGCGGAGCGTGGGGGCAGGGTGGGCGACCGCTGGGCGCGGCCCGGCGCGGACGGGCGCAGACGGGCAGGACTTTGGCTTGACTTCGGCGCGACGTCGGCGCTCCCGCTGCGCTCGTCCGCTGCGCTTCCGCCATTCCGGCATTTTATATGGGGGGGACGTTTAACCACTAGCCCGCTGACCTGCACTGTGTAAGGCAGGGCGGAAGTGGGGAAATGAGGCGGGTCAATGGCGCTCTGCAGGCGACCCTCCGCACAAGCGGCACTCAGCCGAGGCGGACCGGGGTCTGGAGCGTGATGAAGCAGGTAGGCAGCACTCGCTAAGCGCGAGAAAAGTAAAGCACAAAAGCGTAATAAAATTACAATCACAATTTAAAAACACACGATGCAAACGTAGGTAATGCGGAAAGCCGCTTTAAAAGCTATTAGTCAGCTCAGCAGGTTGGTACAATGAGGTATCAATGGTGACCCACGAAGCACCAGAATTTATACAGGGTAGTCAACAACCACTAGCCCGCTGACCTGCACTGTGTAAGGCAGGGCGGAAGTGGGGAAATGAGGCGGGTCAATGGCGCTCTGCAGGCGACCCTCCGCACAAGCGGCACTCAGCCGAGGCGGACCGGGGTCTGGAGCGTGATGAAGCAGGTAGGCAGCACTCGCTAAGCGCGAGAAAAGTAAAGCACAAAAGCGTAATAAAATTACAATCACAATTTAAAAACACACGATGCGATATATAAATAACTGTGCATAAGAGCCAGTGAATGTGTGAGTGGCTGTATGGATTATTGTGAACTTGTATCAGGGATTGTATAACAGAGTAAATATGTGTTATTATATGTTCCAATAAGTAAGGTGTGTATAACTATATAGTTGAGGAAATCGAGGTGTGATTGATTCTTTGCAAGACTGACTAGGTGTGTGAGTAACTCCATGGATGAGTGACAGTCTGTGAGTGTCTGTTTACACTGAGTGTATCTAAGGTTATATTAGAGTCTGAAGAGGTTCATTGTATCATCACATGAATGATGTCATCAGTGATGTGATCAGTAATGTCAAATGAGATGTCATCAGTGATGTCATCAGTGATGTCATTTGAGATGTCATCAGTGATGTCATCAGTGATGTCACTGACCATGTCATGAATGATGTAATATGTGACATCATCAGCAGTGGATTGCGGGTGCGTGATATATAGTTAGTACAACTAACTATATATGGAATTTCAATGGTTTTGTGTGAGTAAAATAAGGTTTTTTAAATGCTAATCCCTAACTATATATGGTCTATAACCTATGGTTTTTTCAGTGAATATATATATATATATCCATACTCAAAGAACAACTCCTTCTGGATCTTCACGACCCGTGAAAGGTGGCGTGCACGCCGGCGGAGTAAAGCCGACAATATTGTATCGTTTGCAAACAAAAGTCTTTTGAAGCACGCTCTCAGGACAAAAAACGAGGTAGGCACCGGTATTCAAGAAGTGCTGTTTATTCCACAACGCGTTTCACCGTAAAACGGCTTGATCACGTGGAAGTGTGTTTGAGAGGCATTGATTTAAATCTGTTAAATCATAGGCATAGACATAGGACAGGTATACCATTAGTCACATCAGTCAAATTATATAAACATATACATTAATAAGCGTGCTGTGAATATATGCGATCTCATACTCAAGGTGCAAGGATTAAACACCTCAAATTTATATGAAAAAACGTACTAAATTGACGTAAACAAAAAATATATCGCATTAAATACAATATAGAAGCGGAAACCTCCGTGGGTATGCAATAGTTTCCCATACATTTCTAAAGTTAAACTACGGTCCCATTTTATCAACACGTTAAGTCAAAACCCATGGTAACAGTGCAAGACATGTGACCTCGGCGCTCACTTGGACTCCACCCCATTACCGCACAATGCGTACAGATTGGCAGGTGCCTTAAAGATCCAAGTTGGTCTGAGAACGAAAGAACAGCACACAAATTGTGATTGCTAACATCATTTAAACATCAAGATAATGTTATGCCCTACAAGAGCGGGATCAAGTATAAAACTTAAGCTCAAGAAATGGTACAAACTTAAAGGAGGTACAGGACATACCATTGAAACACCAGTGATCTCTAATGTGTATAATTTTGATGTAGGAGAAAGTGACACTTTGAATGCGTGTTGATAAAATGGGACCGTAGTTTAACTTTAGAAATGTATGGGAAACTATTGCATACCCACGGAGGTTTCCGCTTCTATGTTGTATTTAATGCGATATATTTTTTGTTTACGTCAATTTAGTACGTTTTTTCATATAAATTTGAGGTGTTTAATCCTTGCACCTTGAGTATGAGATCGCATATATTCACAGCACGCTTATTAATGTATATGTTTATATAATTTGACTGATGTGAGTAATGGTATACCTGTCCTATGTCTATGCCTATGATTTAACAGATTTAAATCAATGCCTCTCAAACACACTTCCACGTGATCAAGCCGTTTTACGGTGAAACGCGTTGTGGAATAAACAGCACTTCTTGAATACCGGTGCCTACCTTGTTTTTTGTCCTGAGAGCGTGCTTCAAAAGACTTTTGTTTGCAAACGATATATATATATATATATATATATATATATATATATATATTACCTACTGGCGGTCGCCAGTAGGTATATATAGTTAGGATTTTTTCTCTATGGGATTTGTGAAAATTCTATGTCTAATAACTTTGGCGTTTGTGGACGGAATTGGCTGAAATTTTCAGGAAAATGGCACATTTTGTTTCTGAGCAGCCCCTGAAAATTGGGGGGGGTTCGTCCAGGGGGGGTCGAGAAAAAAGGGGGGTCCCAAAACGTGTTTTTAACATTGAGTTTTCCATAGGGCGGTTGGCCTCACTTTTAGCCCGAACGGCTGAATGGATTTGCACGAAACTTGGCAAAATTGTAGGGACTGGTAGCCCGATGTGCCTTTTGTAGGTCTCAATATATGTGCTCCAGTGGATTTTGAGAAATTAACGTTTAAAAAAAGATTTATATCTGTAACAGCGGACCAGGCAGCGCTCCAGTTCGCGTACTTTTCTCGCAACGGAGCTTTGTGAAGCGAAGCTGATTGGTTCTCCGGCGTCTGTCAACATTCCAAACAGTCCGTAGCGGCCGCCATCTTGTCTCTCGGTAGGATCGAGAGACAAGAGGAGGCGAAAGCGAAGGGGCAAATGACTATAAGGGGGCATAGTAGATCCTCCCTGACCTCTTAGGTTTGATGTACCATTTTGCCAAGTTTGGTGTAATGCCGTTCAGCCATTCAGGCTGTAGACGTATCTAAATGTCAATAATCGAACGGCTGAATGGATTTGCACGAAACTTGGCAAAATATTAGGGACTGGTAGCCCGATGTGCCTTTGCTAGGTCTCAATATATGTGCTCCAGTGGATTTTGAGAAATTAACGTTCAAAAAAAGATATATATCTGTAACAGCGCTCCGCTTCGCGTACTTTTCGCGTTACGGAGCTTTGCGAAGCTGATTGGTTCTCCGGCGTCTGTCAACATTCCAAACAGTCCGTAGCGGCCGCCATCTTGTCTCTCGGTAGGATCGAGAGACAAGAGGAGGCCAAAGCGAAGGGGCAAATGACCATAAGGGGGCATAGTAGATCCTTCCTGACCTCTTAGGTTTGATGTACCATTTTGCCAAGTTTGGTGTAATTCCGTTCAGCCATTCAGGCTGTAGACGTATGTAAATGTCCTATGGAAAATTGCATGGGGAAAACACATTTGAAAGTGTTGAAATTTAGAACCAATTAAAATGTTACTTTGGTTTTGTATTTGTGTGTGATGAAAGTTAATTGGTTATGTATATATGTCAAATGAGAGGAAACCACAGCCATTTTGTGATACTACTGTCTGAGGTACATTTGTGAGGAATTTTTGGTGGTGAATTTCTGGTGTTTGATTTACACAGTACTAACACTTCTCCTACTTTTAAAAAGGTGAGTTGTTAATTTGTAAGGGGAACTATGTTGTACACTTGAAGATAATTTGAAAAATGTTTTCTGTTATTTATTTGCAGTCCTTGTGTTATACTAAATACTTGATAAAGTTAGTTTTATATTATGTATTACTAAAAACGATAAATGAAAGTGATTATTTTTTTCTGCAATTTACAGCAAGCAATTTCAAAATAAAATGGCTCACAATGAAGAGACCGTGGCAATTTCTTTGTAAGGGGAACTATGTTGTACACTTGAAGATAATTTGAAAAAAAAATTCTGTTATTTATTTGCAGTCCTTCTGTTATACTAAATACTTGATAAAGTTAGTTTTATATTATGTATTACTAAAAACGATAAATGAAAGTGATTATTTTTTTCTGCAATTTACAGCAAGCAATTTCAAAATAAAATGGCTCACATTGAAGAGACCGTGGCAATTTCTTTTGAATTGTCCACTACATTGATTGAAATTGAGAGCACCAATAATGAAATATTGTCACAAGGAGGAGATGACGTGTATGATTTCATTAGATTGATTGAAATTGACAGCACCAATAATGAAATATTGTCACAAGGAGGAGATGACTTGAATGATTCCACTTCATTGATTGAAATTGACAGCACCAATAATTAAATATTGTCACAAGGAGGAGATGACTTGAATGATTTTTTTGATCAATCTGTTGATGGCGAATTTATCGAATGTTTGGAGACCATAGAGTTACAAGAATCATCATTGCAGACTTTTCATGAGGAAATTGCTGATGAGGACATGTTACTAGTTCTTTCAAATTTAGAAAATTCTGAAGAATAAATTTATATTTAAAAATCAAAAATTGTTTGAGACATTATTCATTTTTATTTTTAATTTATGAGGTTGTAGCGAAGTGATTGTAGTATAAAATGAGACTTATAGTATAGAGTGCAACATTTTTATGTTACATGGTAAGTTTACTCATATTTACTTCCCTTCTGCCACTATATTATCTCCAATGTGTATTTGACATCTCTTCTTCATCTCCGGCCTCCTTTCTCTCACTGTGTGTCTCCGATGCATCTTATCGCTGCTATTTTGTGTAATTACAGAAGAGAGTAAAATAAAATAGTTCGGAACGTGAAAAGGGGGCAAAGTAGAGTACCCCTCACCCCCTAGGCCTTTTCAGGCGGTCCCAAAAGGATCAGTTTCTGCTTTCCTGAGAGATTATGGTATGAGTTCCATATACCACAATAATTTGCATTACAACATGCAAGATATCTATCTCCTATTACCAACTTTTGGAGATATTCGCGCTAAGCGCGAATATCTCCAAAAAGTAACACCTGCCCTGAGCAGTTCTTAGCCATGTTATCCAATGGGAGGTGGATAACATGGCTAAGAGCATTAGCTCGGTAATGCATGAATATCGCTGACTTTTTAGCGATATTCATGCATTGCGGCCGTTTTTTATCGCATTTGCGATAAACCTTGATAATAGCAAGGTTTATCTTCGATAATTTCTGACGATGCTTAGCGGTAAAAAATTCGTTGGTAAGCATCGTTAGCGATAAATATCGCTTAACTTTGGTAATATGCACCAACGTCTGTTAACGTTCGATTCGAAGGAAATGAGGAAGTGTTGAAAAACATTGTTTGCGCCATCTTGCCTTTTTTGAAATGCCACACTTTTGTCGTGCACGGCAGCCATTTTAGATGCCTTGACCAGACCCACTCTCTGCACGCTGTCGATTCGTAGCATGGCTCCCCACCCTCGCAAGCATCTTCCCCAGGCACTGGTCACCCCCGCTCTCTGTCTTATGAATGGGCAATAAACCTCCCCCCATCTGCGCTGCTCTTCCCTGAGAATCACACTCTGTGCCCGCCCGACACCTCCCTTTCGCCCTATTCACTACCGCACCCTCTGACACTCCTCTTCCTCTGTGTCCGATTGTCCAGGCTATCAGCTAGCCCTGCAGATGTAGTTTATGGCTCCAGCTGTAAAGAATCACCCCTCTTCAAAGGAGTTATAGTAGATCAAGGCCCACACCCGATGAGATCCGTCACACCACACGTGTTCCTACTATCTGAAAACCATCCTGTATTGTGATTGGGGAGGGGACCGAGCCTGAAGCGGAAGATTCCAGGAATGACTCTTTGTACATCAAAGTTTTTACAATTATGTGTCACATTAAAAATATATAGCACTCCAACAAAGTAGTAGGAATATAAAACTTTAATAACATATAAATATATACAACAAAACAAAAACAGTAAAAACATTTAAACAACGAAGAGACCGTGGCAATTTCTTTTGAATTCCTGATGAGGACATGTTACTAGTTCTTTCAAATTATGAAAATTCAGAAGATGTTGCCTGGGGGTGGGTCGTCAGTAGCAGTCTGTTGTGCGAATAGTTCCAAGGCAGCAGAACGCGCTGAAATCTAGATGGCACGAAAGTGATGTCTAGTAAGTTGCCGCCCAGCAAATAACGGCGTGGGGCGACGCGGGGGTGAGTGAGTCCAGTAGGCACCACAGCTATTGTTACCGGCATTGCAGAATTACTGCTGGGGACAATGCGTGTGCTGTAGCAGGGTCACAGCAGAAACAAAAAGGATTCTGTTGAAGATGTTGTTGGTTTTCAATTTGAAAACAGTTCTGGTGTCAACTGCTATGCTAATGTAGTGGTTAATGTTTTGTTTTCTCTAGAAAATGTAAAAGAGGGGGAGGCAGTCCAAAGTTCCGTTAAAAGGGCAAAGGAAAGGATCGGTGGTTTGAACTATCAGTCAAAAAGGGGAGGGGGTGCAACAATTTTTCCTACCGGGTCACACTGTGCTTTCACCGGAACTGAGGTCTGCAGGATTCTAGTAATTCAAAGTGAGGCTGGCGCCAGCATGGGAGCGCCGACGTCCCGCGGATACAGTTTCGTCACTCCACGGGCGATCATGGCAGTCATTCCCCATCGGGGGTGTCTGCGGGGGTCGGAGACTCCCGCGGCTCCTGTAGAATCTTCAAGGTCGTGGAGGACTACGGTGGTGGAGTCAACCAGTGACCGGGCCATTTCTTTATGCTGGGCCCGCTCTTGCCAGGTCGACCGCCATTTTGAGAGTTCGGTAGCTACTGGCGATCGCGGGGTCAAATGAGCGGACGGGCTCCACCCTGCCGGGCGAGACGTTGCAGCATCGCCACAGTGGAAGAACCCTTTTCCGGGCGCTTGGAGCGCTGAGGGTGCAGGTGGGAAGCCTCCACTGGGGAGGCGGGAGAGGCCTGTTCGCATCGTCTCTCCCTCCCAGTGCACCCCACGGCGTCTCGCTTGAGATTTGTTATGGCCGGACCAGGCGATGAGGACGAGGGGGGGGTCGGAGGCATGTGCAAGACATCCCCCCCCAGTGTTGTCGCAGCCATTATTCAAGACAGAAGAAGTGTCCCGTCCGTCTTCGGGCCGGGCTTCCGGTGGATGTCGGCCGGACGCCCCTGGCTCTGGCCCCATGAACGGGTGCCTTGGTTTATCGGCTGCAGCCGGATCCCGTCGGCCTCGGCCCCCCGACCGTTGGTGGCCGGACCGGAAGAGCATGTGGCGGGACTACCTGAAACTCTCAAGGGCCACCGCGGCCGGACTGGGAGAGAGAGGGGAGGGTCGAGGAGACATTCCCCCCCCTGCAACTGTTCAGCGTTGTAAAGGCAATCCCCTGGCCGGGTCCCGCTGGCCTCGGCCTCTCCTCCGGCTACACCCTACGTTAGGATCTCCTGGCCGAGGCGTGGCAGCAGGACCCGCCTTATATGGGCTGCTCCCGGCTGGGCGTAGCCGCAACCCTGCCCCACCTTGGAAGTTTCCAGAGTGGGGGCGGATGTTCTACTGACTTGCATTTTCCCTAGTCTATCGATTTTTTTGGCGTGGCAGGCGGTGGGACAGCGAGGGGTGATTTGGTTTCTCTTACTGTTTTTCTGGTCTCTCACCACTGGCATATTTCTATCGTTTTCTTGTTTCTAGGACATTAATAGGTTTTATCATTACGTTATGTTATCGTTTCTTTGTTCGTTGTTTAATAAAAGTTCATGTTCATCAGTGGCCTACTGATTTTCGTTTTCCTATTCTTTTCTTTCCAGGTTGTTTCATGCTAAAGTTTCTGTTAACAGGATACAGTGATCACTTCGTTATTATTGCATATGTCCTTTTCACTAGGGGTGCTCTCTGGTCGGGCCAGATGACGTATCTCTAGTAAATGGTCCGGGTGAAACAGGTGCATCAATCAGTGGGGAGTAGATAGGCATGACAGATTACAACGGGGGAGAAAGGTCCGCATTACGTACCCTTTCACTATTTGCAAAGATTTTCCTACGTATATTTGCAAACAGGGAATACCTACAAAAAGAACCAATTCCCAAACAGTCAATGTTTGGGGAAACAATCAATCAATGAGGAACGAAATAGGCACGACGTGTTAAAGGTTTGCGTTACCTACCCTTCACTATCTGCAAAGGGAGAGAGAATATTCCTATTCTTCCTCGTTTGCAGGCAGAGAAGATTCTTAAGAGAACCAACTTCGAACAATTCAATGCTCGATTCAAACAATCAAGAAGGGGTACTGTGAACACAAACGAACGCCGCTTATGTACATACACATTGGTATTATCAACAGGTTGTTCCTAATGTTTCTATTTTAGGGAGGTCAAAAAGAGATCCCATTAGTGGCCTACTGATTTTGCTCGATTCCTTTTGTTTTTTTACAGGATTTTTCGCTATCTGCAAAGACTAAACAGAGTATTGCGACTCTGTGCTTGTTTGTAAATAGAGAATGAACCAAAGAGAACAATCAATCAAATGGAGAGAGAAGCAGGCACGACGGATTACAACGGGGGCAAAGGCCTGCGTTAACTACCCTTCACTATCTGCAAAGAGAGAGTACTCCTAATAGAAATGAGGGGTGGGGGGCAGCATTCAAAGCAGATCAGTGTGCATAAACACGAAAATGTTTTTACTTACCACGTACTTGACATTCGACAGCTTATGATATTTGCTATTAAAAAACCATTGAAATTCACTGAAAAAACCATAGGTTATAGACCATATATAGTTAGGAATTAGCATTTACAAAACCTTGAAAATTCACTGAAAAAACCATAGGTTATAGACCATATATAGTTAGGAATTAGCATTTAAAAAACCTTATTTTACTCACACAAAACCATTGAAATTCCATATATAGTTAGTTGCACTAACTATATATCGCGCACCCGCAATCCACTGCTGATCATGTCACATATTACATCATTCATGACATGGTCAGTGACATCACTGATGACATCACTGATGACATCTCAAATTACATCACTGATGACATCACTGATGACATCTCAAATGACATCACTGATGACATCATGACACACCAATACCAGTTACTACATACGCACTCACTGATTCCTACGTCTACACACACATTCACTCATTCACCCATACAATCACTCATACATACAGTCACTCATTATTACAACACTATCAGATGCACTCATACACCTATGCAGACAGTCACACACTGCCATTCATCCATGGAGTTACTCACACACCAAGTCAGTCCTGTAAAGAATCAATCACACTTCCATTTCTTCATCTATACAGTTAAACACAGAACACCATACTTCAGTGACATCACTGATGACATCACTAATGACATCTGAAATGACATCACTGATGACATCTCAAATGACATCACTGATGACATCTCAAATGACATCACTGATGACATCATGACACACCAATACCAGTTACTACATACGCACTCACTGATTCGTACGTCTACACACACATTCACTCATTCACCCATACAATTACTCATACATACAGTCACTTATTATTAGAACACTATCATATGCACTCATACACCTAGTCAGTCCTGTGAAGAATCAATCACACTTCGATTTCCTCATCTATAGTTAAACACAGAACACCATACTTTTCACACATATACTAACACATACTTACTCTCTTATACAATCACTGATACAAGTACACATTGATATGCACAGAGTCACACACCTCCCAGCCAGCCACACACACACTCAGTCTTCCATACATCCAGTCATTCTTCAATATGTAAAACTTATTTAAACTTTACAAAAACACACAGACACTAGATGATGTCATCAGTGATGTCATTTGAGATGTCATCAGTGATGTCATCAGTGATGTCACTGACCATGTCATGAATGATGTAATATGTGACATCATCAGCAGTGGATTGCGGGTGCGCGATATATAGTTAGTGCAACTAACTATATATGGAATTTCAATGGTTTTGTGTGAGTAAAATAAGGTTTTCTAAATGCTAATTCCTAACTATATATGGTCTATAACCTATGGTTTTTTCAGTGAATATATATATATATATATATATAAAAACCATAGGTTGTAGACCATATATAGTTAGGAATTAGCATTTAAAAAAACCTTATTTTACTCACACAAAACCATTGAAATTCCATATATAGTGCGGCCTAGAGAGGCAAGATGGCGGCCTAGACGCTAGGCTGACTGCAGCACTCTACTGAGCTCCGATACTGATGACGAGGATTAACTGAAACACTCTGCAGAGGGTTCTACATGGAGCGCAAAGAAATGCTAACACGACATCAGAGAGAAGGGCTGAAGTAGGAGAGGTAAAAGTCACCACAGCAGAGAAGGAGAAGGTTGTCGATATCCTTACTGGTTAATAGCGGAAAAACCCTGAGCGTCATGAAAAGAAAGCTGCCTACTGAATTGTAACTGACACTTCTGAATGGAAAGCTGTGAGCGAGATACAGTTGAAAGATACAGTTGCAATATCTAGCTGGAACTCTGGGCGCCGTGAAAAGGAAAAGCGCCGCTTGTTGAAATGAACACCTTCTTCTTTAAATCCAAAAATATATTTTATATGTTTATTAATAACTTTTAAATATTTTTTTTTCTTCGTTCCCGCTTCGCGAATCGGGAAGCTTCCCGTTAGCTGACCTTGATGCCGCGAAATAGACCGCGAGCCGGTAAACGTTTCTTTACCGCAACTGCCGCGTTAGAAAACAACATCGTGACGCCTCCCGTCCGCATGACGTTTCGCGTTGTCGCGTGATACGTCATATGACGTGCTACACTAGCGAACTGGTACGCTTACCGAGTCGCAAAGCACAGGTTTCTGGAAGCAAACCGGGAGGCCTTGCAAAGCGCGTAACGTAAACACAGCAGGTCATGTGACTTGGTAATAACACTTTTCATTGGTTCATTTCACTTTTGGTTTCCTAATGATGTAAGACTAGGTCATATAATCTAAAATGAACACTTTTCATTGGTTGAGAACTATTGTTTTTCCCAAATGATGAAAATCCCTCCTTCTTTCCTCACTCTGACTTTCATCATTGTGAGAGAAAGACCCTTTGTTACCAGTGAGCAATGGCTTCTTTAGTAGCTTCAGCTGGTGCTTCCCCACCACCTCCACCACATCCAAGGAAGAGTGGACCACCTGCTGAAGTTATAATTCAGCAAGAAGAGGAAGAAGAGGAACAGGACGACGAGCACGAAGAGAGGCACTTTTTGCCTGAGGAGCCCAGGACGTCTCACCGGAAAGAAAACTTCATTTGGCAATTTTTTTAAATTCCCAAAGGTCAGAAAAAAGTAAATGCAAGATACGTAACTTGCCTTATATGTCAAGATAGACTGTCCAGAGGGACCGACAAAAAATACAGTTTCGGAAACTACACAATGCATCGCCATATGACTAGGTGGCATCCTAACAACTACAGTGCTGCACAGTTTCGTAACGACCTAGATAATCTCCCTATTATGGCCAGAAGATCTGTTGTACCGGAAGTAACGGGACCAGAGGGCAGGGAGATGGTGCCAAATATACAAACGAGATTTCGTGAAGTAAAACAAGTCTGCGTACATTGCAGTGGATTCATTTGCTACGGAGAAAGTAGCATCACTCTGATCAACAGAGCTATTGACTATCATATGCAAGTTTGTACGAAACGCCCCAAATAATAAATTCTTTTTTTTTGTTTTGTTGCTCCTGTTGAGCCCTTTACAATGAATCGTTTTCGTTGCCCCCTCCGAAAAAAAACAAAAAAAAATATAAAACTGTTCAGAAAAATTCAAAAAAAGTACAAAAATGTTCAGAAAAATAATAAAAAAAATATAAAACAACAAAAACAATAAAAAAAAAAGTTCTTTTCAGAACTACCTCCCCGTTATTAAAAAATTGGTACAATATTTGGAACTGTGCCAACCTCTATTTCTCTTAGTTCGCTTCCCAGTTCGCTCCCCGGTACGCGAACCGGAAGCGAACCAAAACATTTTTTTTTAAAAAAAGAACAGTAAGTATAAGGGAAGGAAACAGACAGTTATGTTAAAAGAAAGACAGCTATAGGGGAGTAAACTAGAGATACTATTACCCGTAATCCACTGCTGATGATGTCACATATTACATCATTCATGACATGCTCAGTGACATCATCAGCAGAGGATTGCGGGTAACAGTATCCCTAGTTTATTCCCTATAGCTGTGTTTCTTTTAACATAACTGTCTGTTTCCTTCCCTTATACTTACTGTTCTTTTTAAAAAAAAATGTTTAGATCAGTCAGAAACAGTGAAAGTAATGAAATATAAAAGACTACGTAGAATATGAGCACTGTATGCAACAACTTTGACACTTACAGAAGCCTCACCTTCTCCATGCCTCCTACACAGTTCTACATGTACATCATAAATGCAAACAGAACAGAATTAATTATACATGTTAAATGGTTTATTTTTGCTGTTCTCAGAATGTATCAAATTTCACTAAAACAGTGACTTGAAGGTATTCATCATATAACAGCGGGGAAAAAAAAACACAATCAAAATGATTGTGTTTAAAAAACCCATACAACATAACAAATCAGAATACAGAACTCCTTAAAGTTAACTTACTTTCCATGACGGCCAAGGATGTCCTATGAACAGTTTACACTCTGTTGTGCTGTTATTACTTTCAACCCGCCACTTTCTGAAAGAAAACCTCCATCGTTTTCAAAAACATGTTACATACAATAAATGACTTCTCGCTCTCTACCACACATTTCCAAAAGGCCAAATCGTGTCTGAGCCATTTATAACTCTTAGAATTCTTTTAAGCCAATCCCGTCATGTTGTATTTCCGCAACTTTCACAATTAAAATGTTGAAGATCATTTTCACAATCCTGGACTAGTAATATCTTCCCCTTCTTGCTCAATCATGTTCTGCATTTCCTATCACACTGATACTGCTTACTATGAAGCAGACTTACACTGAAGAGGTGTGGCGCCGCGGCCAGGGCGACTGACGCTGGAATCTGGGGACCACGGTTCGATCCCCGGCTCCGGCGGCAGGTTAGCCCAGCACCATGTGACTCTGGGCAATAGCTCGCTTAATCTTCCCGACGGCCCCCAGCGCCTAGAGACCCTTACGGGTGATTGTGCGCTTTACAAATGTGGACTTTTACCTTTATGACTAGTACAATTATTTAATTCTCTACATCACTTTTAATCACAAAGCAATGTAAAACAGTAGACAGCATTGCAGACTTACATTCCCTCTACGCCATGTTTTGATTGGCTGCTTCAATTAGCTTATAAAAAGAAACAGTTTTTCTGAACTCATTCAAAGTGCACGTATTTCTCCATGACGTTCAGTGTTATGGTAAGAAGTTATGTCTCTGTACTACACTTATCCTCAAGGCCAAATCGTGTAGGAGCCATTAGAACTTCTTGAAATTCCTCAGAACACATCCCGAGATTCTTTCCCTAAAATTTTGGTTTTAAAAACACCAGGTAAGAGTTTTTAAGGTCATACGGCAATTTTGTTTTGAAAATTAAAACAGAATCATTGCAGAATGACCAGCCATTTCTACACTTTAAATAAGCTGTATAATGTCCTGATGTTATTGAAGGACCATCATGATATATAATTGCTACAGTTACAAAAGTCCTTCCTGATATTGACAACTGTGAAGCCACAAAATTTTTAATTAAAGTTGTCAATTTTGTTCCATCAGGCCTACATCGTTGGAACATTAAAATGACATACTGGCCATATGTTCGTATAAATAATGTGGACATCATTTCAGATTTACATTGGCTACACTCCATGTTGTGATCAGCTGCTTTTACTAGCTTATTAAAAGAGACTGATTTACTGTCTGGCAAAGTTAAATATATAAATCTTTCTGAGTCTACACTAGTAGTACTTGATACCCTACAGTTCTCGAAGTCATGCTGCAATTGATAAGAAAGCCCAAACAGGTGATCTACATCTACACCTTCATCATGCAATACATCAAGCATATACATTAAAAACTCCTGACAATCTTGCTGACTATTTTGAGAGAATTGTGTTTGGCCTGAACATCTGTCTAACAGATTTCGAATTTCAGACACACTTTCTATGTTTGTTCTATCAGTGCTACATTTCTCTAACACAGAATTTAACAAACTGCAAAATCTTTGATCAGAATTGACCACAATCTCTTCTTTTACATTTTCTAGAGAAAACAAAACATTAACCACTACATTAGCATAGCAGTTGACACCAGAACTGTTTTCAAATTGAAAACCAACAACATCTTCAACAGAATCCTTTTTGTTTCTGCTTATAATTTCAGGTTCATCGACTTTTCGTCTTTTTGCTACAAACTCCCCAGTATTGGTCACATTTCTTCGTTTCCGGCCTACCACACGTTTCTCAAACAAAGGATACTGAGGCAAATGTGGCGCATACTCTCTTCTTAACCTCTTGTATTCCTTAACACAATCTAGATCCGCACAAATGTTTGTGACATCACACTCAATCAAGTACAATCCCGATAAAGTTCTAACTCGTGACAATGCCACATATGCCATACCCTCCTTGAACACAGAACTGCCAATATTCACCAATGCACAGTCTACACTTAAACCTTGCGATTTATGGATTGTCACCGCATATGCCAAGCAAACAGGAAACTGCTTACGACGAACATATAAGTCTTTTACAAGCAAAAATCTAGCAGAACAACGAGCAATTAGCTGTACTTCCTCAATGCCATCAAATTTAATTTTTAAAAATTCAATTCCATCTCTATTTCTGTATTTCACAAAATCAACAACATTACCCATTGATCCATTTACCAGACCTCTTTCAACATGTAAATTCCTTCTTAAAATTATACGGCAGTTCAAGCACACATTCAGAGTCTTTTCAAAACCCGCAGTTTTAGATATACTCTTCTCTAATGAATCCAATTTTGTTTTCAGATTCTCAGACAAAATAATTGTTGATCCCATATGCTCTACTCTGTCAATAGCTTCCAGTTTCACAATCTCTTGCTTTTCTAAATGCAACATTTTGTTGTTGAATTTGGCACATTCTGCAAGAGTTGGCATCAAACATATTCCAGATTTTTTCTCAGTAACTTTCTGAAAAATATTCTCAGGCACAACATCTTCGTCTGGATATCAATTTGTCAGTAATCGTGCATGTAAAGCTTCTTTCCCATGCTCGGTCACTTTTCCAATTCTAACATCTCGTAGAATAGTCTTGTAAACTTCATCCTTTGCCTGACGCATATTTTCATGCAGTTCAGCATAATTGAAGTTTAACCATATATTGACGTTGCCAATGCTCCCTAAGCACTTCCTGGTATCTTCATGCGTGAGCATTTTGAACACAGGTTGCCCTTTCACTGGTGTCAGCTGCAGAAGATCTCCTAAAACAATGATGTGTTTGCCACCAAATAACACATCATACTCTGTTTTGAGAACTTCTTGCATTCTCAAATGCACAAAGGCAAGCATGACATTGGAAACCATGCTTACTTCGTCAATGATAAGAAGTTTCATTTTCCTCAAGACTCTTGAAACTTCAAAACAAGCATCTCCAGATAGCTTGTGATATTCTAATTTGTTGTCATGCTCCACTGGCAGCATCAGTAAACGATGTAAAGTAATCCCTTTAATGTTATGTGCTGCCAGTCCAGTTGGAGCGGTGACAACACAAGACAGCGATGACTCTGTCCTTTCCTGCAAATAACATGAAATTGCTTTAATAAGGAAACTTTTTCCAGTTCCCGCTTCTCCACTCACGTACAGTCGGACAGGCTTCAACGACGTACATGAGCACTCTTTCTTGTCATGACTTAATCCATGATCAATTTGCATGGTAAGTTCGTCATATATTTTCCTCTGCTCAACGTTGAGTTGTCTTTCCAACTCTTCTAAGTTAACCGCATCCTCCTGAGCATGTGCCATGGCTCTTTCCACTTCATTCATAGCAGTGGCAGCTTCATTTTCGATAAGAGGTCCTCCTAGTGGATCCTGACTCAATGAAGCAGAACTCTGACTGTCCTGAGAACTGTCTCTGGCAATCTCGGCTGCAATCGTTGCTTCCTGCTCAATTTCCACATTCAACATTTCTACATATTTGGGAAAAGCAGGACATTCTATGGTCTCCTTGGCAGCATTGAATGAGTCTTCGTAACAAAGGAAATCTCCAAGCAGTTCCTCTTCTGCACGCCAAGGCTTAAAAAGTTGCAAAAGTGCTAAATAGAAAAACTCCTTTTTTTCAGGAGATTCGCCACTCAATTTTCGATGGTTTATCAAGTGGCATTTCCTTTGCTTGACCAGACATCCCTCACTTCCTATTACAGCATACACTCCTTTCTCAGTATCTTCTTTGATGTTCCTCTTGAATATGTAATTTTGCAGAACCTCGTACGGACAAACATTCTCGAGGTGACTGCTTCGATTTGGATAATATGTATCCAACATGTTGCTCTTCAAAATGTCGGTACTGTTTGGCTCCTTTTCCGCCAAATACTCAATTTCCCGCACAGGTTTCAGAACTCGATTACGCGTTGCAGCAAGACCAACACTCGCCCAAACGATACTCCTGGACTTGGCATAGAGACTTGCTGAAGACAACCGGTCAGAACATTCGTAAGCTCCGATTTCTCGATGCGACAACATCTTCAGACTGAAACTGTACAACTTCTTGCTGAGGCTCTTTTCATGGGAAATGTCCTCCCACATATCCTTCAATTCTGTCTTCTCTTTTTTGGTGATGTAAGATGTCACATACCGAGCCACAGCCATACAGTTATCAGCCACAAACTGTATATCCATGTTAGCATTCCACATGGACAAAATCACCGGGTTGTAGTCGTTGATGTACTTAGACTCTTCGTTCCTCTTCAAATTGTATGTGTTTTTAGGTGATTTCTTCATCACATTATGTCACAGCGAAGACATCAAACTGTTCACTCTTCCTTTAGAAATCACCGGTCGTGGAAAGCCGAAACGACATTTGGTGTAGAACTTGTCTTTGTTCCGGAATTTACGACGACAGTACTTTCCACATCGATGGCTTTGGAAACGTAGAACTTTTTCTCTTAGGCTTTTTTTCTCCTTTGCGTTTGGAACAGCACACGTAGAATACTGTTCTATGAAACTAATCACTGAGTCTTCTGCATCCGTTCCAAATTTAGGTGCATCCTTGATCCACAGCAACATATGTATATGAGGAGCACCTCTTCCTTGGTACTCCTTCCTCCAGAAGAAATCCAACACCTCTCCAAGAGGTGGATTCTTCTTATTCATGATGAAAGACATCATACCTTCAAATCTATGATTGAAGTACCTACATACATTGACTGGATCCAAAGAGCACAGTTCTCCGGGTGTCTTGAATTCAATGTTTTCTACGTTAGCATTTGCCTCTCGTAGAAATTCAAGTAAGTCTTCCCAGCGATACTCAGCACAGCTCAAAGTGAGGAACCATGTGGGAGTTCCTAAGTTCCTCAGCATACATTTTAAATCACCATGACGACGGTACCAGTACTCATTAGTACCACGCTGACACGCCATGAGATTAATCAGGTGAGAATCCAAAATACTGTCTTGGACATTGACTTTATCCATAAAGTCACTTGCCGAGATGTTTTGCATGTGTATACCACTTTTCAAGATGTGGTTCACTGTATATGACAGTCCAGACAGATCGCTTTCAAACAGGAGATGAAACAAATAAGGAATGCATTGTCGAAACCTAGGATCTCCTGCATACAATCGCAAAGTCCGGTATTCAGAAGCAGGAATTTGATGAGGTCGCTCATCATATCTTCCTCCCTGACCTGTTGGAAAAAGCTGTGGGAAACACCGAGCTTCCAAACTTTCTTCCCAAACACTAATGGGACTCCCTTTCGCTTGTTTCATTTGAAACAACTCAATAGCATTCCCCATGACTTCCTTGGAATGCAAAGGATGAACACTATAATGTTCATATATTTCTTCACTAGTACAGGGTTCTACTTTCTCAATTTGACCAGCACACAAATCGCTATCCTCTTCCTCACTTACTTCCTCTTCTGCAACATATACATTTTTATAGTATTTATTATATTTTTTCAAATACAATGTTGCCCTTTTGACTTTCCTAACATCTACTAAATCTTGGCATATTTTCTTATTCTTTGTCTGAACCCCATTAAGTAAGATAACAAGAGGTTCCTCTTCCACTTTTTCTACTCCAATTGTGTTAATATTTTTCTTCAAATCTAGAGGCAAATAAACAACTCTTCCCTTTAATCCTCTCTGTAAATCTGATGGAGGCAATTTCCCTGTCTTTGGCTCCATTCTTACAATAGCCTGAAAGGGATGGATACTTTGAATCAAAATAGATTCATAAGTATTTAAATCCTTCAATTCAGAAGGAATCTCAACCAATTCCAGATTATTATGAACTGCTCTAGCAGGCATCTGGTTTTGATTTAATTTGTTACAACAATAAGTACACACACGTTGATCCAATCCCAAATCAAAACAATTTTCTACCATCAAGTATGTTGTAAAATCCTTCCATTCACTATTATTTTCCCTTTCACTTTTTCCATATAAATCCACTAACTTAGTCTGATTCTTATAATAAGTGCGTCGACAACACACACAAGTGAAATTTTGCCTCTCACTTGATTTCACCTCAAACGTCGCAATTTCCCTCTGGAAATTATCTGTACTGGAAACCTGTACACTATCTTCCACATTACTCTCTTCTTCTTGGTCAATTTCAACATTCTCCTCTTTACTTCCAAAGTAACAAAACTCAATTTCTTCACATATATTCTTCACATCTATTTCAGAACCATGCAAAAGAGCAGCGCATAATTGTTTAAGCATAATTGCTGGACTCTTAGCATAATACAACATTCTAACTAATTTCCTCACTTTATTATGATGCACTGCTAGCATCCTGAAATGATGAAAAACACTCTGGCATACTCTCCTGGAAAGACAAGCCAGTGAATGACCATGCAAACCTATCACTTCTCTCACTCTGCAAGGATCTAATTCTTGCAACAACTTCATTTTCTGCTTCAAACTTTTCTTATTAAATGACCGTATAAAATCACAAAGCAAATTGATGGAATCCTGTCGTACACTGCAAATACTACTACACTTCCAGGTGTACACAGGACCCTTAGGACGTCTCCCTAAAACCTCATTACCTAACACCTCTTCTATCTCTGTTGTCACAAGTTTTTCTTTTTCAACTGGACAACCATCTTTCACTTCATAAGCTCGACCACTGGTGTCAACTGCATGCACCAAATCATTATCCTGGAAATAACTCTCCTCATTAAAAAATGCCTCAGAGCTTGAACTATGCATCCATTCTCCAGAAAAAACTTCACAAAAATTACTACGATTAACTATTCTCTTCCATCTACTATTTCTTTTGAAATCATAAATTGCCTTGTTTAGCTTCCTAATTCTATTGATTGTCAAAATAAATAACTTACGTTTAATTTCAAATGCCTGATCAATAACCTTCTCAACTATTTTTTTTCTCTTATAAAAAACCACTTTCTGTTGACCTTTCTTAATATTTTTTAACAAATTGCCAATTATCCTGTTGCGGAACATTCGTTTACGAATGTCCCTAAACTGTTGTTTCCTTCTACTTTCATGCATAGAGTTATCTCTTACTCTAGCAGTAACATTTCTCATTGGCCTTTCCTTACCGTTTGAATTGCTTCTCCTTTTCTGGACTGAAACATTTTCTGTAGTAATATTTTTTTTACTAGAGATATTTCTTAGGAATGTTTTTGTACTCTTACCCGGTGCTTTCTTGGTGACTTGACAAATCTTTTTGTTAGAGGACTGCTGCTTTTTTTCATTCACCTGCTGTCTTTGACGTTTTGCAGCCTTTCTCACTCTTTCTTTGCTTGGCATCCTAAAATCTTGAAATAATCTGCAGTTGAATCTGTGGTAAAATATAATAAAAAATGTTATTAACCACTATTACCCAACAGTAAATTAATAACAGTCATCAAAAACTTAACACACTACTTAATATTTTTACATAGAAGAATTTTTTGTACATGGCAAATTTAGAATACAGAAATAGCAGAAAAGAAATGGAATTTATATTCATTTTACCTGTGCTGTTTTATATATGAATCTGATCTAATTGTATGACCATATTTTAATATTTTATTGAAGACACTACACATAACCTGTTTTTGAAGGTGTCTTTATTTTTAAATTAAACGGTTTACATATTTACTTTTTATTTATTATAAATTTATAAAATAAATGTTTATAGTTCCATAGGCTCAAGCACGTCAGCTTCCCATCCTATGTCATACAATTCTGACAAATCTGCATCCTCATCACGTTCTTCTTCATCCTCAGGATTGAAATCATCCAAGGGATCAACATCCACTGGTGTTTCAATTACGAGTTCAATGATGAGGTCGAAATCAACTGATTGCTGATTGTCGCTCATGTTGATGTTGTCTTTATCTTTAAAGAAAGATAACAACAATGAGATGTTGCACAGTAAGAGACAAATCTCAGAGATTATAATAGTAAAATTGTTTAACAAGAGTAACATTTTGCAGCTATTATTTAACCATGTCCAACGATGCTGAGGAGCAGAGGAGGTGAAGCCTATCTCCAATTTTTCACTGAACAGGACTCATCTCTTCTTAACCTTGGATAAACCTCACCGACTCTGTGTCCCCTGCACATAATTAAATGTAAAGGGGCAGATTTATATTAACTAGCACATCCCCCCATGGCGCTAGGGGGCGCACAGCGGAATGGCTGCCTGAACTGCAGCTCCGCCGGGCGATATCACACGATGTGATCCATTGCCACTAAAGCCCCACCAACCCACCCTGCGGGCCCACGATCAGGTGCGGGAAGATGAGGAGCACAGTTGGGCGACTGCGGAGGCGGCCACCTCTCCTTCGTTACGGAGAAAAACCGAGGTCGCTGTAGCCCGCATCGGACTGCCAGACAAAATGGCCGGCGGCCGCCCAGAGGTATGACGCGAGCAGCGCGCGAGCGGTAACAGGCGGACCGCTTAGCCCAACATCAGCGCACCTCCTCGCTAGCGGACCGCCAGAACCAGGGAACGCGTCCACACCAAGCAGGCCTGGGCACTGGCGGCGAAGTCCGCTTCCACCTCGCCTGGTTGCCTGACAAGATGGCGGCACCCCCTCCCGCAACGGCGATATCGGCGGACTAAAACAGGCGGGCCCCTGCTCATGTAACGAGGCGCCCTAACGGCGGTCCGGCAGATAGTAGGACTGGGCACACTACAGCGCTTACATTATCTGGGCACAGCGCATTGGAGGCCTTCAGACATCCGCCGTTTCAGAGTTCGACACGCAGGGGACTGGGGAGCGCACAGGCATCGGGGGCAGAAGACCACACGAATAAGGGACAGAGGCTCCGGTTGTACTCGCGGCTGAACGCCCCAACTGCAACTATCTCCCTCGTCCCCCAACGCAGCGGCGCTGGCCAGTGCACGTCGCTTCCATAGTCTGGCAGGAATAATTCTAACAGGGAGGGCCACCTAGGGAACGACCTAGCCATTGAGTACTTCTGCTGACTACCACCAAAACGGAAACACGGCGACGTCGACCAGAGTGACGAGGGCGACCAGACCCCAGTTGAGTAAGGTGCCTTCACCACCCGCCACCATGGGCAAACCGGACAAACAGCAGCCAAAACTCTCTTTTGATAATAGGAAGGGGTCTAAGCCAGTAGATGACACAACGGAAGCCAGCGGGTCCTCGGCCTCGCCGCCGTCCACCAACATGGAGAAGATCCTGCTGGCGATACAATCAAATCTACAGGACATCAACGGTAAATTGGACAATCTAACGTGCAGGATGGATGGCATGGCTGCCCGACAGGAACAACACGGTGAGAGACTGGATGTAGCCGAAACCAGGATCTCGGCGGTAGAAGATGAGGCGCGCACGTCCACCTCGAAATGCGCGGGAATGGAGCGCATCCTGGAGGTAATAAAAGCGAAGGAGGAGGATTTGGAAGCGCGCTCGAGGCGCAACAACGTGCGAATAGCGGGCCTGCCGGAATCCACCAACACGGGCCGCATGGAACAGTATATTGAAGGGCTCTGTAGGGATATCTTTGGAGCAGAAGCCTTATCGCAGATCTTCATAGTGGAACGGGCCCACAGATCGCTAGGCCCCAAACCGCCGCCAGGCGCTCCTCCCCGACCGATAGTAGCGAGGATCCTAAATTACAGGGACAGAGACGTGATCCTGAGGCTTGCAAGGGAGAAGGGCAAAATCGTTCACCAGGGCAATACTCTGGAATTCTACCCCGATCACACGGTCGCTGTTCAGCAAGCACGCAGAGAATACACAGCGGTGAAGGCCAAATTGCGAGAACTAAACGTTGGGTATTCCATGTTATATCCTGCCCGGCTGCGAGTGGTTTGGAAGGAACAGACGATAGTACTAACGACACCCAAGGCGGCCTTCGATCTGGTCAAGAAAATACAACAGGAGGCGAGGTCGGAAGCCAGACGAGACCAGAACAGAGACTCTGACTGAGGCGCCTAGTCCACTCAGAATTCACACAGCGGTAGAGACGTCTGCACAAATTACCGCGTGGTACTACTACACTGCCACTATCGGCTGTATATGCAAGGTTTGTTGATGAGCGACTACCTGAGGTGTGCTGCTGGCGCTTTATTTCTGGTATGCGCATTGGGCGATGACAGGGTGTGGGGCGGCTGAACTAACTGTGACTATAGCCCTATCCTGCACTGCGCTGTCGCGAGCACTCTTGCCCGCCCTACGCTGCCAGACCTTCTTCATGAGATTTCGGAAAGACCGGCCATATTGAGACTGCTCCTGCCGCTCATGAGTGCACTGGGTCGGGTCTTTTTTGTATACTCTGTGACCGCATGCCCTCAGAACTGGAAGGGGGATCACCTATGGGGTTGCAGAACTGTGGACATCGTGCTCCGTCCCCCGTCACAAGAAGTGCACTACTGGAGGTGTCCGGACCACACAGGCTGCTGAGGTCCAGGGTGGGTGTAGCCGGACAGTTATTAAGTGCGGGGAAAGAGATACACTGCATTGCATAAGAATGGCCCCTCCCCTGCGAGTTTGTGCATTATAAAATGGGGTTCTGTTCTCCATGGGTCTGCTTCATTGCCTATATCCAGCGCAGGGGTGATACTGGGAATGTGGACTTGTGGTTAAAATGGACACATATTTTGCGCATTAGTTTGATTCGAGTTAATATCGCCTGCACCTGTGTATCGGGTGATGTGCTGTGCCACTAGCGGTCCTCCATGAGGGTACAACCCTACACGAGTTTTGCTTTGAGCACCAAGTTGTTGGTTACACTGTTGGGGGAGTTGTGCTCTGAGAGGGTTAGGCTTCGGCAGGTTGGGGTTGCTGGAGTGGGAGGGACTTGGGGAGGGGGGAAGCTTAACTGTTTACTAAGACCGAAGGTATTGCAAACCATTAAATTCTACACGTTGGCCCTGCTAGGGCTTGTATATGCAGGTGGTGTTCATAGAGCTGTAGGGGGTCGGGATGGGGGCGGTCTACTTGCATGCTTGGGAATGAATGGTACTGTGTCAAATGGGTACTGAAGGCACCAATTCTGCTAGCAGGAACGGACTAAATGTCCTTACGTGGAATATACGAGGATTCTCACGCCCACAGAAAATTAGGCAAGTGTTTGCCAGCCTTACCAGGTGGAATATTGACGTTGCATTCTTGCAGGAATCGCACTTGGCACCGCATACACACGCTACATTGGGGGCTAGATGGGCGGGATCGTCCTACAGGGCCTCCTATTCTTCCTACTCCCGGGGGGTGCTCCTCTTGGTCAAGAAGGGGATACACTTCGAAGAAAGACATGTGACACAGGACCCGGCTGGCAGATACGTGCTAGTGTCCGGCAAGCTTAGGGGGCAACACATAACTCTCCTCAACATATATGGCCCGAACATTGATGCACCTGACTTTTATCGGGAAATCTGGGGACACTTGCAGAACCACACTGACACGCACATTTTATGTGGGGGGGATTGGAACGTAACACTGCGGGATGGTCTGGACCGGTCTTCCCAATCAGTGGAACAGCACAAGCAGGCGAGGCTTATGATAGACCACATGATGAGCGATCTGGCGTTAGCGGACATCTGGAGACTGAAACACACTGACGATCCTGGCGCTACGCACATCACAGCATCGCACAATAGTTGGTCCAGACTGGACTATTGGCTGGGGTCCAGGGATGTTGCACTATGGGCGCGTACGGTAAAAGTGCTCCCACGCACATTATCGGACCACAACCCGGTAGTATTACAGCTAGACATTCCGCACTACACACCCCCCCCCTTTCACTGGCGATTTAACTCCCAGGCCCTCATGGACCCTGTATATGTCGACACCCTGACTGGGGCGATCAAAGACTACTTCAATAATAACTCCCAAACTACGGACGACCCACGACTACTCTGGGAAGCCTTCAAGGCCACGATAAGGGGCGTCTGCATTAGCACCACCATAGGTGTACTCAAAGACATCAGGACCCAGATCCGCCGATGCGAAAGTCGGATGAGGGAGCTTGAAATGCAATATGAAAACACACAGGACATACTGTTATTACCCCAACTGCGAGATTTACACACAGAGCATGCCGACTTCCTAACGTCAGAAATCAAGTACCTAGATCGCAAACACTCAGCCAGGGCTTTTGGGGAAGGGGGCAGGCCAGGGCGTGTATTAGCGCAAAAAATTTGTGAAGGGCGGGGGCATTCGGCTATCCTTCGGGTCAAATCAGCAGCGGGCGTAGTCCAGACACACTCGGCAGACATTGTCAAATGTTTTGCAGACTCCTACAGCACACTATACCAGTCTCAACCAACAGTTACAGCGGAGGAAACTTACGAATACCTTCATGATGTGGCGATTGGCTGGCTGTCAGATGCCCATCGGGAATATCTGGCTCGGCCGATCACGGTGGAGGAGGTCACTGCAGTGATCGCCTCGCTCCCAAATGGTAAGGCGGCAGGCCCAGATGGATACACGTCCGAATTTTACAAGAAATTTGTCGATCTCCTTGCCCCATACTTGGTGGACATGTACGGCGCCTCCTTTGAGGGTTCGCTGCTCCCCCCCACTTTGCGAGAAGCTATGATCATTGCACTCCTCAAACCGGCCAAAGACCCGGACAATTGTGACTCCTACAGGCCCCTATCCCTAATAAATGTGGACTCCAAAATTCTTGCAAAACTACTAGCTGTTAGATTGTCCCCCCTGATGACTCGCCTAGTGCTCCCGGACCAAGCGGGGTTCGTCCCCACAAGATCCACCTCACATAACACACGGTCCCTGTTTGCTCTGGCGCACTATCTCAAGCCCTCGGTTAAAGTAGTGGCTGTACTACTCGACGCCGCCAAAGCGTTTGATTCCATTGAATGGCGATACATGTTGACCGTCCTTAATAGGATGGGATTTCCCAAAAGATTTGTGCAGTGGATTTCCTTGTTATATACCAAACCGTGTGCGAGGGTCCGGATAAATGGGTACGTTTCGGCCCCATTTGACATTGGGCGGGGAACAAGACAAGGTTGCCCCCTGTCACCCCTGCTCTTCGCACTGGCGCTGGAGCCACTGGCGTGCATAGTGCGTCAGAATTACAGAGAATCGGCGTTGCAATTTGTGTCCAGACCACTGCACATATCACTCTACGCGGACGACATGTTGCTATATGTTCGTGATCCAGAAACACATTTGAACCCGCTCCTCAGGGAGTACATCCGATTTGGGGGACACTCGGGGTTGGCGATCAACTGGTCCAAATCATCGCTTATACCCCTCACTGACTCCACTGTTTCCTTTGCACTGGATTATCCACTAGAGTGGCAGCGGGACCCGATCCGCTATCTGGGGGTTATGTTCCATAGGGACCCTGACGAAGTCATGCGTGCGAATTATGGAGTAGTAATCACCAAACTGGAAGACAAAGTCCGTCGCTGGATACACCTGCCATTGTCCATTGCTGATCGCATAGCGATCGTCAAAATGAACCTCTTGCCTAAGTTGTTATATCTCTTTAACAACATTCCCATCACACCAACACGGGAGGTCTTTAGGCGCATCAAATCACTAGTACTAACCTTGATCTGGGCGGGTAAACAGGCTCGCATTGAACTACAGACCCTAACACTCCCGGTAGCAAAAGGCGGTTTCGGGGTGCCCGATTTTCTCCTATATTACCTCTGTGCCCAGGCACAGTACGCAGCGTACTGGTACCATGAAGTCCCCTACATTACACACGTGGCCATTGAGGAGGGTGATGCTCATCCGGTCCCCCTACCGGCGATATTGTCACACACTAGACCCCCGCTCCATTCAAAAGACATTAACACGGTAGACACAACGATCAAGGCCTGGAATAGATTAGGTCAATTGGCCCACAAGACCCCACTATATGCACCGAACATGCCGTTACAGCACCATCAGGCCTTATCAGTCACTAGCGAGAAAGTGGGGATGTCGCTCCTGTCCAGGGCTGGGATCGACAAAATGGGCGACGTCTTTCGGGGAGGCACGTTTATGGAACTTGATAGTTTGGGTTATATCCAAAATCAAACTCTTCTGTTCCGCTTCACATATTACAGACTGACGAGGGCATTGAAGGGACATTACCCTACATTCCCGGAGGAGCCGGAAACACTGGCGTCATTACAGATGCTGATCACCACAAGTGATCTTTCTCACTTAGTATCCAGACTCTACACTGCTGCACAATCGGACATAGCAGGCCACACACTTAAAGCCAAGGAAAGATGGGATGCACTACTGGATGCTCCACTGACAGAAGTAGAATGGTATAGTTCATGCGCCCTGACACAGATACTGACGCCAAACGGGAATCTGAGGATTATCCATTTCAAGTTCATCCACCAAAGCTATTACACACCGGTGAAAATGCGCAGATACGGGCTTCAAGAGGAAGACAAATGCAAGCGCTGCAACAGGGAGGGGGCGGACTTTGTACATTTAGCGTGGAAATGTGAGCGTGTAGCCGGTTACTGGGAGGAGGTCACAGCCGCATTGTCGGTCATGTTAGAGGACGAGGTGCACTGCACACCACAGATTTGCCTGCTCGGTATTATACCCCAATTCAGAGCGCTGAAGCGCAAATTCTGTGCTATCGCACTCCTCTTAGCCAAAAGACAGGTGGCACAATGCTGGCACAGCCGGAAGGTACCGACTGCAAAGGCGTGGATGCATAGCATGTCTACTTGTAGGGATAAACTACAAACGTATGAGGAAGACTTACCTGTTAAAACTAGGCCCAAGGATGTGTGGTGCTTTTTGACAGACTATCTGATCTCCTTACAGGAGAATGGGGAGGATTAGTTTATGTGTGGGTGACGTTGTGAGGTGTATGACTGCCGTTCGGTTATGACCCCAATGAACCATCGGGAGGGAATTATGGAACACTGCTTAGCTCACTGTATAGGATGTAAATGAGAGCAATGAGAGGTCTTAAATTGGGGAAGTTAGAGTTTGGTTGATAAAACCACAAAATGTAAGGCTCATGTCGATTGTACAATGCGTGCCCTGACTGGAGAATACCGGATTGTTCTATCTAACGCTAATGTATGGCTTTAAATATTCATCTATGATTGTACTGATCTAACATGGTGCAGTGGCGAGCCGGCCTCAGGGTTGTAGGCTCATGCTGTGTATTATGCTTTATGTTAATAAAGGTCTTAGGAAAAAAAAAAAAAAAAACTAGCACATCCCCAGGGATGCACCAGTTAACGTGCACCGCTGCTCTGCCACCCACGGTGTGCCGCATTTACAATCAGATAGGACAAAGCTGCATCAAAACCCTGCGCCTGCTTGAAGCAGGCATAGATCTTGACGCAGGTAGGCTGAAATCTAAAGCAACAACTAAGAGTCGTGTGCAGAAGTTGCAAAAAAGGAAAAATGGCGTTTAAACCAGTAATGAGCCCATGCTAACTTAACACAGTGTAAAGATACCCAGGATCTACATCAGTTTGGGGTTCACGAACCTGGCAGGTACAAGGCACTGAGGCTTTGCACCGTGCAAGTCTCATCCCAAATCATATGTTGTTTGTGAATGAAACAATTTCCCAGACCAAATGCTTTGGATTGGCTACTTCTAAAAAATTAAACACCCCTACTATCCCGGAGTTAGAGGAATATGATGGTTGGAGCAATTTTACTCGGTTGTCCATTAAAGATTTACAGGCCCTACTCCGTAATTCTTCCTTTAACATTTCCAGTATAAATCCAAAAGGTTGGCTGCTTTGGCAACGTGCCTTATCCACGGTTTAATAACGCTGCCTTTTGCTTTATATAAGTTTTCAAATTGTATGAAATCTATACCAATAGGTCGTTATGAACCTTTAGGTAGTGGTTTTCTTCATGAGGTCTGGTCGCTTCCATACACATACAGATTTTCAAAGATGATCAAGAAGTTTATCTGAATGGAGAGGAATGCACTGAGACGCCAGATCATTCACTAATGTGTAGGCACATACAGTTACACGGTTCATGCAACAAACACCGACCAAATATGGCTTGCGTGTTGCAAGGCACGCCAGTTCCTGCTATCATCCCCACGTTCAAGTTGTTGGAAAATGGTAGTTATTTGATGCTCAATAATGAAGATTGTTCTGGGTTAATTAAAAGTATTCCTTTTATCGTAACAGTAAGTGAACGGGTTATTTGCTGCAGAAATGTTCTATTTCCTCCCACACATGAACATAGGGAGTTTTCAATCTGGCCACAAATACCAACCTTGGGAGCACATTTCAACGGCATGGCAAGAATAAGAGCTCTTTTGTCTCAGAGAGAGGTGGCCTTGAGTTCGGCCCGTGAAACTTTCGTGCTTCACATAGCGAACACCCGTACAGAGGTGCAGACCCTTTTAAATACTGATTCGCCTTTGCATTTCAGCGACATGGTTCGGACTATCTTTAACGCGTCCTCCACAAAGGGCCTGGCGCACTTTTTTAAAGTTGTTACCAGTGGTCTCGTGACTTCATTTGAGAAAATCTTTGGAGTCATCCCTGCTTTCTTTCATTCTATTTTTTCCACTGTGCTTGGTGGATTCCCATTTTTACTTGCATTACCAACGGACGCTCTTGTGCTTTTTTACATTTTTAAATATGGATGTCCCTCCTGTGCAAGCTCCCGCCCTGCAGCTGCTGACGCTGTTCCACAATCGCATGCTTGAATATTATGGCACAATGCCGTTGGCGATATTAAGCACGGCATATGGATTATCTTTTCGATTCTCCTACTTCACCTGTGTCCAGCCTGTATTTCACTGCCTGACCTGTGATTTCGATTGGGCCATTGATTTGTGTCTCTGCGGACCGGTTTCTCCTGACGTCGACTTTAATCAGCTGATGACTCCTATCATTACTCACGAGTTGGTTTGTCCTGGCGAAAGGATTATGGCTGTGGCATTGATGCATGGACTAATTGGTCCCTGGAATTTACTGGCGGCAACACAGTCTTTATTGGAACAGAGCTTTCTTGAAAACCCACCGAGCTGTCCTCTGATGGTGATAGAGGATCCGGTGCTGGGAGAGCACGTATGTTCTTTTCCGCTTTTAAATTGGATGGCTGAACTCTTTTCGGATGAAGACGGTGACTTCCTATTAGAGGCTGTTGCAGCTTATTTTGCATACACAGTTATGTCATAGACCTTTTTCATGTTTGATATGCTGAGTACTAGCATGTCATTGACAATTCATTGACTTATTTGTCAAGTTTTTATTATTTAGCTTGCCTATTGGCTTAAGCCTCGATAAAGTAGTTGGCTGTTTTATTTTTCTTTAGCATTAAATTTTCCTAGTTTTTAATGTTTTACCTTGCGGACCGTCCACATATAAAGTTGCAATCTGCTCTCATGAGATGGCACTTCTATTATCTTATTCAGTTCGTTTCCGGATCATGGGGAGGTGTCATCTAGATCCTGGATATCTTTACACCGTGTTAAGTTAGCATGGGCTCATTACCGGTTTCGCCATTTTTCCTTTTTTGCAACTTCTGCACACGACACTTAGTTGTTGCTTTAGCTTTCAACCTAATAGTTCATCGTGATTTACATGAGAATAATATGTTATTGCTCTACTATCTGCTTTACTTGTTAAACTATATCTGTACAGCGAGTGCTGAAGTTTCAAGAACAACACGATACAGAATTGTTATGAGGTCTGATCTCCACGACTTCATACTCATAACATAAGTGCAGCTTCTGCCAATTCTGGGCATGAGGCGGGTTTTATATTGCTTTGCCGAACACACATACACAACACTTGATGCGGTTCACATGAAGAGAGAGCTGGTGTATGCTGATGTGATTCCTTCAAATCTAAGACACTAAAGTATGGGCACGCCCTAAACCAACACAAAGAGACCTTCTTAGCAAATAATATAATATGTGTATTAGGGAGGGTGAGATATAAGCAGCCGCGGGCCGTGGAGGGAGTTACGGTGGGGCAGGGAGGCGGGGAGGGGGAGGGGCAGGGTGGAGCCCTCTCCACCCTGCCCCTCCCCCTCCCCGCCTCCCTGCCCCACCGTAACTCCCTCCACGGCCCGCGGCTGCTTATAAGTGTTGTTAACTCTTATTCATTTACAGCATGTTAACATACTGTCACCATTCGCTTTTTATGTACTAGTAACTATGCTGGTAATTTTGCTACTGATAATATGTGTACTTGTATTATCTAAGATACTACGCCTGAGAAGACGGCATTAGTAAATAAACATTTCAAATACACATGTGTTCTTCTTAACTCCATGTTCTGGTTTCTAAGAAATATATAACGACCGACTGTTCATGAGTTCCACGTATCCTGAGGTACTATAAGTTCATATTCTGGATTGTCTAAACATTGAGAGTTTGTGATATCCAATGTGACACTGTACCTAGCTTGCTAAGGGGTTTTTGATTACTAAGGTGAGTTTTGGGGCACCCTAATTCGCCGAGGTTCCAATCCTCTGTCCACAGTTCTGTGTGAGAACAGAAACCCTGCGACAGGGGCACCCCTGAGCCTTGCTGGAGCTTCATCACACTTGCGATACAACTCCAGCAATGCGCCACCTTTACGGCACAGATACGTCACGCATCTGTGCTGTTTTTGCCCCATGATGCGCCGCATTGTAAATGCAGCACACCATAGGTGACGGAACAGCGGCACAGAATGACTAACACATCCCTGGTGATGCGCCAGTCATCATAAATCTATCCCTATGCTTCTTATCTTGTTAGAGATGAACCGCCATATGTATCATCAAAGTTTTTTGCATTTCCTAAATAGCGAACTTTAAGGAATAAATAGCGATTCTTTACCATTCCTAGTTTGCGATGAGCTATTTGCTAATTACAAATTACCCATTCATTTCCATGCAGCAGGAGGCCCATAGGAATGAAGGTGCAATTTGCGATTAGCAATTACCTCATCGCAAATTACGAATTTTTCCTAGGGTGCAGGGGTGTCTCAAGAACACCCTGCTGCACCCCTGAAAAAGAAATTTGGGGGCATATGGCGCACATAAATTTTGAAAACATTCCTTTACCTCAAAAACGATTTTCAACTCATAATTTGAAAACACTGCACATGGGGAAATGACTTAAAATGTCCTTAAGACACATAAAAGCGTTTTTTGATTGCCTTTGCAGCATGTTTCAGTCACCTTTAACATGCCTATGTAACGCAAACATTCAAAATCTAAATTTGCCATGCACAGGTGGGAGCATATTTACAAGCAATTTGCTCCACAGACAAACTTCTTACATTGAAATGGGAAAAATAACATCAGAGACTCTCAATTACCTTATAAAGAAGCAGACACCATTATGTCCTTGTCATCAATATTAAAACCATTGCTTTTTCTCAAAAATGATTTACAAGTCATAATTTGAAAACACTCCACAGCTCCTATGCACATAAAAACCCTGTCAGTACTAATACTTCACATTTTCTCCAATTACAATTTCTCAAAGAAACAAAATCTATTTGTAAAACACTTGAGACAAAGCAACATTTGAAAAACACAACTTTCTTCATAATTTTCTCCTTAAAGCACACTATTTTCTATCTAAATTAAAGAAATCTTTTCTCACCTTAGCAAATACTTTGAGTTTCAAAACAGTCTCAGAAACACACCAATTTGTCTTCAGCAGAGCAAAAGGTATGCACTCCAGCGTCTGCAGCTATCAAAAGCACAGAAATGCTGTAATTCTTCACACATATCTCTCATGTCACCCAATCAAAACTCTTCCCTCACTTTTTTTAAAATCAAAACCCTTCCCCCCTCTGCCCCCTCTCTGCTTTTTCTGCATAGCAACCACCTCTTGCAAGACCTCTGGTGTTTCCAAGTTCACACAACAATGTTGCAATTGAACTCTGAACTCTCAGTGCACCTGCATATCCAGTGCAATCTTTCATTTAATGATTTTTTCTTCGCCACTCAAAATACATCTTTCAACGAACTCATCCATGCACCCTAACTTTCTGTTTTCAGCAATCAAAATCCACCAATCACTCTTACTGCTTCATTAACACAGAAACTCCTCAGTTTTTTTCATTTTACACTCTCATTTTTTCAACTGCCATTTCATTGCCACACTTCATCTGACTGCAGGAGAACCTTCTCTCGCCATGTTTTCTGTCTGGATTGTTGACATAGTTACATCTATTGGGCTCAGAGGTACGCTGAAAACAGGAATTTACCTAACCTCAATTTACAAGATGTGGAAATTAAGTGGTTTGGCCACAGAGGATTAAAATGTCACCAATTGATACCATTGGTGAAAACCTTTATGCATTTGCCAAAACCTGACCTGTTAATTGTGCACTGTGGAGGTAATGATTTGGGCACTTTGACTGGGGTAGGTCTGGAAATGCTTTTAAAGGACACCTTTGAGCAATTGATGGCACTTTTTCCTCAGACTGCCTTGGTATATTCAAATATATGCCAAAGACAAAAATGGAGGTGGTCGAACCAATTTTGTCCACAAATTGAGAAATCGAGGAAGCATGTAAACAAATCTGTTTCAGCTTACATGAGAGACCATGGAATGGGCTCCCTGTACAACAATAACTTGCGTTACTACATGCAAGATATCTACAGAGGAGATGGAGTTCACTTCTCAGATGAGGGCAACAGAATTTTCACTCTGAATTTAAGACTGTGCATTGGTACCTACTTATAAGTACCTAAATGTACCATAAACCCAAAAGCTCTTCTCAGAGCTACCCTACATCTGATCATTCACAATTATTATTTTACTCAACTTTTTTCACTAATTTTCAAGAAAGTACGCTCCCCAGAACGCTTCCCGGTTCGCGAACCGGGCGCAATCCACGCAAAAAAAACTAAAAAAACGATATATATTTTTTTTTGCCCTGCGAGACCCTTTTAAAGCCTCCACATCAAACCTAGGGGGTCAGGGAGGATCTACTATGCCCCCTTATGGTCATTTGCCCCTTCGCTTTGGCCTCCTCTTGTCTCTCGATCCTACCGAGAGACAAGATGGCGGCCGCTACGGACTGTTTGGAATGTTTACAGACGCCGAAGAACCAATCAGCTTCGCAAAGCTCCGTAACGCGAAAAGTACGCGAAGCGGAGCGCTGTTACAGATATATATCTTTTTTTGAACGTTAAGTTCTCAAAATCCACTGGAGCACATATATTGAGACCTAGCAAAGGCACATCGGGCTACCAGTCCCTACAATTTTGCCAAGTTTCGTGCAAATCCATTCAGCCGTTCGATTATTATTATTTATTTTTTTTTTGCCCCGCGGGGCCCTTTTAAAACCTCCACATCAAACCTAGGGGGTCAGCGAGAATCTTCTATGCCCCCTTATGGTCATTTGCCCCTTCGCTTTGGCCTCCTCTTGTCTCTCGATCCTACCGAGAGACAAGATGGCGGCCGCTACGGACTGTTTGGAATGTTTACAGACGCCGGAGAACCAATCAGCTTCGCTTCACAAAGCTCCGTTGCGCGAAAAGTACGCGAACTGGAGCGCTGCCCGGTCCGCTGTTACAGATATATATCTTTTTTTAAACGTTAATTTCTCAAAATCCACTGGAGCACATATATTGAGACCTACAAAAGGCACATCGGGCTACCAGTCCCTACAATTTTGCCAAGTTTCGTGCAAATCCATTCAGCCGTTCGGGCTAAAAGTGAGGCCAACCGCCCTATGGAAAACTCAATGTTAAAAACACGTTTTGGGACCCCCCTTTTTTCTCGACCCCCCCTGGACGAACCCCCCCCCCCCAATTTTCAGGGGCTGCTCAGAAACAAAATGTGCCATTTCCTGACAATTTCAGCCAATTCCGTCCACAAACGCCAAAGTTATTAGACATAGAATTTTCAAAAATCCCATAGAGAAAAAATCCTAACTATATATACCTACTGGCGACCGCCAGTAGGTAATATATATATATATATATATATATATATATATATATATATATATATATATATATATATATATATATATATATCCCCAAAGGTGCACAAAGCTCCAAGGACGCTTCTCCACAAAGGACAGTTTGACAAAACCCTTTATTTAAAACCTATGCTGACATCTCCAATTATTTCCATTCCCTGATGCGTTTCGGAGCAAACGTGCTCCTTCTTCATAGGGGGAAGACTGGCAAAACCGGAAAACACCCAACCATAATTTCCGCTATTTGCATGTGCTCCAAGATGAGCAGCATGCCGCTAGTTGTAGTGTACATTAATTCCCCATGGTGGGGTCCGTAATTTTGTCAGGCTGATTTACGCTTCCATTTCGTTATGGCATTTATATATATTCCAACTCTGTCACGCAGCAGAACACCATGAGTTGACGACACCTTGTGCTGACCAAAGTAGTTTATTTGAGTCAGCCCTTCGGACGCGTTTCGCCTGACCCACAGGCTTGTTCACCGAAGTTTTACGTATCTGCAGTGGCCATTTTAACCGCTGTGCACAAAACAATCAATCACGTGACATTTGGACTACAGAAAGAGTGTCATGGATAACGGACTCGTAGTTCAATATAATACATAGATAGATATATGTATATCTATATCATCATCAATTATTTTATTTTGAACAGTAAGTGATGCAAGTTTACTTACAATATGCCAGTGATAGTGAATGAAACAATAAAGTGCAAGTCTTAATCAGAAGTGTGGTTGGGAGAAGGGCCAATTCAGGGCTTTATTTAGGATGAAATTTGTGATGTGATGTGTAAACGGTATTATGAGCGGTACACAAGCCCATCTGTGTGCAAAATAAGAGGGTTTTGGAAAAATAACGGACTGTTAAAACAATAACAATGGTGATTCTATTGAGTTATCACACCATTTTCAATGAATATTGTTGACAAATTGTATCGAAGCTGGTTGCACACTAGAAAATGTCTGCCAAAAGTATTTGCACATCACAAGATGTCCGCCGATAAAGGCGGTGTTGTCTTTTCTCAGTGTTAATGTCAATTGTGATTGACATATAAAACGGCCATTTCAGGCGCACCATGTTACCATCGATAAAGGCGTTAGCCGAAACTTGTCTAGATACCGTGAGTCCTGAATAAAATCTTTGGACTCGCCACCGTGAGTGCTTTCTTTGTGTGGGAATGATTGCACAAAGCTTGGAGCAGTTATATTTGCGGGCGCACAACCCGCAAAAAGCACCCGCACGGGAGTTCACGGAGCTGTTGGAAGTTTGGAGCATACAAATATATGTCCAGTTGAAGGCTAATCGTAGCCGAAACACATAGGCCGTCCTCTTTTTGCACTTTTTGCACATGGTGTACTAAATAAAATATATGATTTATAAATGTACCTGCTGTGGTGCTGTGACTTCCACCAGAGAAGGAGAGAAGGCGAGAGGAATCCAGGGAGAATATATATATATATTACCTACTGGCGGTCGCCAGTAGGTATATATAGTTAGGATTTTTTCTCTATGGGTTTTTTGAAAATTCTATGTCTAATAACTTTGCCGTTTGTGGACGGAATTGGCTGAAATTTTCAGGAAAATGGCACATTTTGTTTCTGAGCAGCCTTTGAAAATTTGGGGGGGGTTCGTCAAGGGGGGGCCGAGAAAAAAGGGGGGTCCCAAAACGCGTTTTTCCCATGTTAATTTCCATAGGGCGGTTGGCCTCACTTTTAGCCCGAACGGCTGAATGGATTTGCACGAAACTTGGCAAAATTGTAGGGACTGGTAGCCCGATGTGCCTTTTGTAGGTCTCAATATATGTGCTCCAGTGGATTTGGAGAAATTAACGTTTAAAAAAAGATATATATCTGTAACAGCGGACCGGTTAGCGCTTTGGTTCGCGGACTTTTCGCGCAACGGAGCTTTGTGAAGCGAAGCTGATTGGTTCTCCGGCGTCTGTCAACATTCCAAACAGTCCGTAGCGGCCGCCATCTTGTCTCTCGGTAGGATCGAGAGACAAGAGGAGGCGAAAGCGAAGGGGCAAATGACCATAAGGGTGAATAGTAGATCCTCGCTGACCCCCTAGGTTTGATGTGGAGGTTTTAAAAGGGCCCCGCGGGGCAAAAAAAAAAATAATAATAATAATCGAACGGCTGAATGGATTTGCACGAAACTTGGCAAAATTGTAGGGACTGGTAGCCCGATGTGCCTTTGCTAGGTCTCAATATATGTGCTCCAGTGGATTTTGAGAAATTAACGTTCAAAAAAAGATATATATCTGTAACAGCGCTCCGCTTCGCGTACTTTTCGCGTTACGGAGGTTTGCGAAGCTGATTGGTTTTTCGGCGTCTGTAAACATTCCAAACAGTCCGTAGCGGCCGCCATCTTGTCTCTCGGTAGGATCGAGAGACAAGAGGAGGCCAAAGCGAAGGGGCAAATGACCATAAGGGGGCATAGTAGATCGTCCCTGACCCCCTAGGTTTGATGTGGAGGCTTTGAAAGGTTCTCGCAGGGCAAAAAAATATATACCGTTTTTTTAGTTTTTTTGCGTGGAGTGCGCTCGGTTCGCGAACCGGGAAGCGTTCTGGGGAGCGTACTTTCTTGAAAATTAGTGAAAAAAGTTAGAGTACAATAATAATTGTGAGTGATCAGATGTAGGGTAGCTCTGAGAAGAGCTTTTGGGTTTATGGTACATTTAGGTACTTATAAGTAGGTACCAATGCACATTCTTAAATTCAGAGTGAAAACTCTGTTGCCCTCATCTGAGAAGTGAACTCCATCTCCTCTGTAGATATCTTGCATGTAGTAACGCAAGTTATTGTTGTACAGGGAGCCCATTCCATGGTCTCTCATGTAAGCTGAAACAGATTTGTTTACATGCTTCCTCGATTTCTCAATTTGTGGACAAAATTGGTTCGACCACCTCCATTTCTGTCTTTGGCATATATTTGAATATACCAAGGCAGTCTGAGGAAAAAGTGCCATCAATTGCTCAAAGGTGTCCTTTAAAAGCATTTCCAGACCTACCCCAGTCAAAGTGCCCAAATCATTACCTCCACAGTGCACAATTAACAGGTCAGGTTTTGGCAAATGCATAAAGGTTTTCACCAATGGTATCAATTGGTGACATTTTAATCCTCTGTGGCCAAACCACTTAATTTCCACATCTTGTAAATTGAGGTTAGGTAAATTCCTGTTTTCAGCGTACCTTTGAGCCCAATAGATGTAGCTATGTCCAACAATCCAGACAGAAAACATGGCGAGAGAAGGTTCTCCTGCAGTCAGATGAAGTGTGGCAATGAAATGGCAGTTGAAAAAATGAGAGTGTAAAATGAAAAAAACTGAGGAGTTTCTGTGTTAATGAAGCAGTAAGAGTGATTGGTGGATTTTGATTGCTGAAAACAGAAAGTTAGTGTGCATGGATGAGTTCGTTGAAAGATGTATTTTGAGTGGCGAAGAAAAAATCATTAAATGAAAGAATGCTTTGGATATGCAGGTGCACTGAGAGTTCAGAGTTCAATTGCAACATTGTTGTGTGAGAGGTTTTGCAAGAGGTGGTTGCTATGCAGAAAAAGCAGAGAGGGGGCAGAGGGGGGAAGGGTTTTGCTTTGAAAAAAAGTGAGGGAAGAGTTTTGATTGGGTGACATGAGAGATCTGTGTGAGGAATTACAGCATTTCTGTGCTTTTGATAGCTGCAGACTCTGGAGTGCATACCTTTTGCTCTGCTGAAGACAAATTGGTGTGTTTCTGAGACTGTTTTGAAACTCAAAGTATTTGCTAAGGTGAGAAAAAATTTCTTTAATTTAGATAGAAAATAGTGTGCTTTAAGGAGAAAATTATGAAGAAAGTTGTGTTTTTCAAATGTTGCTTTGTCTCAAGTGTTTCACAAATAGATTTTGTTTCTTTGAGAAATTGTAATTGGAGAAAATGTGAAGTATTAGTACTGACAGGGCTTTTATGTGCATAGGAGCTGTGGAGTGTTTTCAAATTATGACTTGTAAATCGTTTTTGAGAAAAAGCAATGGTTTTAATATTGATGAGAAGGACATAATGGTGTCTGCTTCTTTATAAGGTAATTGAGAGTCTCTGATGTTATTTTTCCCATTTCAATGTAAGAAGTTTGTCTGTGGAGCAAATTGCTTGTAAATATGCTCCCACCTGTGCATGGCAAATTTAGATTTTGAATGTTTCCGTTACATAGGCATGTTAAAGGTGACTGAAACATGCTGCAAAGGCAATCAAAAAATGCTTTTATGTGTCTTAAGGACATTTTAAGTCATTTCCCCATGTGCAGTGTTTTCAAATTATGAGTTGAAAATCGTTTTTGAGGTAAAGGAATGTTTTCAAAATTTATGTGCGCCATATGACCCCAAATTTTTTTTTCAGGGGTGCAGCAGGGTGTTCTTGAGATACCCCTGCACCGTCGGAAAAATTCGTAATTTGCGATGAGGTAATTGCTAATCGCAAATTGCACCTTCATTCCTATGGGCCTCCTGCTGCATGGAAATGAATGGGTAATCTTGCTGAAATGCAAAGTCGAATCTGTATTTAAAAGGGTCTGCACCTCTGTACGGGTGTTCGCTATGTGAAGCACGAAAGTTTCATGGGCCGAACTCAAGGCCACCTCTCTCTGAGACAAAAGAGCTCTTATTCTTGCCATGCTGTTGAAATGTGCTCCCAAGGTTGGTATTTGTGGCCAGATTGAAAACTCCCTATGTTCATGTGTGGGAGGAAATAGAACATTTCTGCAGCAAATAACCCGTTCATTTACTGTTACGATAAAATGAATACTTTTAATTAACCCAGAACAATCTTCATTATTGAGCATCAAATAACTACCATTTTCGAAGAACTTGAACGTGGGGATGATAGCAGGAACTGGCGTGCCTTGCAACACGCAAGCCATATTTGGTCGGTGTTTGTTGCATGAACCGTGTAACTGTCTGTGCCTACACATTAGTGAATGATCTGGCGTCTCAGTGCATCCCTCTCCATTCAGATAAAGTTCTTGATCATCTTTGAAAATCTGTATGTGTATGGAAGCGACCAGACTTGATGAAGAAAACCACTACCTAAAGGTTAATAACGACCTATTGGTATATATTTCATACAATTTGAAAACTTATATAAAGCAAAAGGCAGCGTTATTAAACCGTGGATAAGGCACGTTGCCAAAGCAGTCAACCTTTTGGATTTATACTGGAAATGTTAAAGGAAGAATTACGGAGTAGGGCCTGTAAATCTTTAATAGACAACGAGTAAAATTACTCCAACCATCGTATTCCTCTAACTCCGGGATAGTAGGGGTGTTTAATTTTTTAGAAGTAGCCAATCCAAAGCATTTGGTCTGGGAAATTGTTTCATTCACAAACAACATATGTTTTGGGATGAGACATGCACGGTGGAAAGCCTCAGTGCCTTGTACCTGCCAGGTTCGTGAACCCCAAACTGATGTAGATCCTGGATATTTTTACTCTGTATTACGTTAGCATGGTCTCATTACTGGTTTAAACGCCATTTTTCCTTTTTTGTAACTTCTGCACACGACACTTAGTTGTTGCTTTAGCTTTCAGCCTACCTGCGTCAAGATCTATGCCTGCTTCAAGCAGGCGCAGGGTTTTGATGTAGCTTTGTCCTATCTGATTGTAAATGCGGCACACCGTGGGTGGCAGAGCAGCGGTGCACGTTAACTGGTGCATCCCTGGGGATGTGCTAGTTAATATAAATCTGCCCCTTTACATTTAATTATGTGCAGGGGACACAGAGTAGGTGAGGTTTATCCAAGGTTAAGAAGAGATGAGTCCTGTTCAGTGAAAAATTGGAGATAGGCTTCAGTATATTATATACTTAAGTAGTGTGTTAAGTTTTTGATGACTGTTATTAATTTACTGTTGGGTAATAGTGGTTAATAACATTTTTTATTATATTTTACCACAGATTCAACTGCAGATTATTTCAAGATTTTAGGATGCCTAGCAAAGAAAGAGTAAGAAAGGCTGGAAAACGTCAAAGACAGCAGGAGCATGGAATATTGCAGCAGTCCTCTAACAAAAAGATTTGTCAAGTCACCAAGAAAGCACCGGGTAAGAGTCGAAAAACAGTCATAAGAAATATGTGTAGTAAAAAAAATATTACTACAGAAAATGTTTCACTCCAGAAAAGGAGACAGAATTCAAATGGTAAGGAAAGGCCAATGAGAAATGTTACTGCTAGAGTAAGAGATAACTCTATGCATGAAAGTAGAAGGAAACAACAGTTTAGGGATATTCGTAAACGAATGTTCCGCAACAGGATAATTGGGAATTTGTTAAAAAATATTAAGAAAGGTCAGCAGAAAGTGGTTTTTTATAAGAGAAAAAAAATAGTTGAGAAAGTTATTGATCAGGCATTTGAAATTAAACGTAAGTTATTTATTTTGACAATCAATAGAATTAGGAAGCTAAACAAGGTAATTTATGATTTCAAAAGAAATAGTAGATGGAAGAGAATAGTTAATCGTAGTAATTTTTGTGAAGTTTTTTCTGGAGAATGGATGCATAGTTCAAGCTCTGAGGCATTTTTTAATGAGGAGAGTTATTTCCAGGATAATGATTTGGTGCATGCAGTTGACACCTGTGGTCGAGCTTATGAAGTGAAAGATGGTTGTCCAGTTGAAAAAGAAAAACTTGTGAGAACAGAGATAGAAGAGGTGTTAGGTAATGAGGTTTTAGGGAGACGTCCTAAGGGTCCTGTGTACACCTGGAAGTGTAGTAGTATTTGCAGTGTACGACAGGATTCCATCAATTTGCTTTGTGATTTTATACGGTCATTTAGTAAGAAAAGTTTGAAGCAGAAAATGAAGTTGTTGCAAGAATTAGATCCTTGCAGAGTGAGAGAAGTGATAGGTTTGCATGGTCATTCACTGGCTTGTCTTTCCAGGAGAGTATGCCAGAGTGTTTTTCATCATTTCAGGATGCTAGCAGTGCATCATAATAAAGTGAGGAAATTAGTTAGAATGTTGTATTATGCTAAGAGTCCAGCAATTATTCTAAAACAATTATGCGCTGCTCTTTTGCATGGTTCTGAAATAGATGTGAAGAATATATGTGAAGAAATTGAGTTTTGTTACTTTGGAAGTAAAGAGGAGAATGTTGAAATTGACCAAGAAGAAGAGAGTAATGTGGAAGATAGTGTACAGGTTTCCAGTACAGATAATTTCCAGAGGGAAATTGCGACGTTTGAGGTGAAATCAAGTGAGAGGCCAAATTTCACTTGTGTGTGTTGTCGACACACTTATTATAAGAATCAGACTAAGTTAGTGGATTTATATGGAAAAAGTGAAAGGGAAAATAATAGTGAATGGAAGGATTTTACAACATACTTGATGGTAGAAAATTGTTTTGATTTGGGATTGGATCAACGTGTGTGTACTTATTGTTGTAACAAATTAAATGAAAACCAGATGCCTGCTAGAGCAGTTCATAATAATCTGGAATTGGTTGAAATTCCTTCTGAATTGAAGGATTTAAATACTTATGAATCTATTTTGATTCAAAGTATCCATCCCTTTCAGGCTATTGTAAGAATGGAGCCAAAGACAGGGAAATTGCCTCCATCAGATTTACAGAGAGGATTAAAGGGAAGAGTTGTTTATTTGCCTCTAGATTTGAAGAAAAACATTAACACAATTGGAGTAGAAAAAGTGGAAGAGGAACCTCTGGTTATCTTAGTTAATGGGGTTCCGACAAAGAATAAGAAAATATGGCAAGATTTAGTAGATGTTAGGAAAGTCAAAAGGGCAACATTGTATTTGAAAAAATATAATAAATACTATAAAAATGTATATGTTGCAGAAGAGGAAGTAAGTGAGGAAGAGGATAGCGATTTGTGTGCTGGTCAAATTGAGAAAGTAGAACCCTGTACTAGTGAAGAAATATATGAACATTATAGTGTTCATCCTTTGCATTCCAAGGAAGTCATGGGGAATGCTATTGAGTTGTTTCAAATGAAACAAGCCAAAGGGAGTCCCATTAGTGTTTGGGAGGAAAGTTTGGAAGCTCGGTGTTTCCCACAGCTTTTTCCAACAGGTCAGGGAGGAAGATATGATGAGCGACCTCATCAAATTCCTGCTTCTGAATACCGGACTTTGCGATTGTATGCAGGAGATGCTAGGTTTCGACAATGCATTCCCTATTTGTTTCATCTCCTGTTTGAAAGCGATCTGTCTGGACTGTCATATGCAGTGAACCACATCTTGAAAAGTGGTATACACATGCAAAACATCTCGGCAAGTGACTTTATGGATAAAGTCAATGTCCAAGACAGTATTTTGGATTCTCACCTGATTAATCTCATGGCGTGTCAGCGTGGTACTAATGAGTACTGGTACCGTCGTCATGGTGATTTAAAATGTATGCTGAGGAACTTAGGTACTCCCACATGGTTCCTCACTCTGAGCTGTGCCGAGTATGGCTGGGAAGACTTACTTGAATTTCTACGAGAGGCAAATGGAAACATTGAAAATATCGAATTCAAGACACCCGGAGAACTGTGCTCTTTGGATCCAGTGAATGTATGCAGGTACTTCAATCATAGATTTGAAGCTATGATGTCTTTCATCATGAATAAGAAGAATCCACCTCTTGGAGAGGTGTTGGATTTCTTCTGGAGAAAGGAGTACCAAGCAAGAGGTGCTCCTCATATACATATGTTGCTGTGGATCAAGGATGCACCTAAATTTGGAACGGATGCAGACGACTCAGTGATGAGTTTCATAGAACAGTATTCTACGTGTGCTGTTCCAAACGCAAAGGAGAAAAAAAGCCTAAGAGAAAAAGTTCTACGTTTCCAAAGCCATCGATGTGGAAAGTACTGTCGTCGTAAATTCTGGAACAAAGACAAGTTCTACACCAAATGTCGTTTCGGCTTTCCACGATCGGTGATTTCTAAAGGAAGAGTGAACAGTTTGATGTCTTCGCTGCGACATAATGTGATGAAGAAATCACCTAAAAACACATACAATTTGAAGAGGAACGAAGAGTCTAAGTACATCAACGACTACAACCCGGTGATTTTGTCCATGTGGAATGCTAACATGGATATACAGTTTGTGGCTGATAACTGTATGGCTGTGGCTAGGTATGTGACATCTTACATCACCAAAAAAGAGAAGACAGAATTGAAGGATATGTGGGAGGACATTTCCCATGAAAAGAGCCTCAGCAAGAAGTTGTACAGTTTCAGTCTGAAGATGTTGTCGCATCGAGAAATCGGAGCTTACGAATGTTCTGACCGGTTGTCTTCAGCAAGTCTCTATGCCAAGTCCAGGAGTATCGTTTGGGCGAGTGTTGGTCTTGCTGCAACGCGTAATCGAGTTCTGAAACCTGTGCGGGAAATTGAGTATTTGGCGGAAAAGGAGCCAAACAGTACCGACATTTTGAAGAGCAACATGTTGGATACATATTATCCAAATCGAAGCAGTCACCTCGAGAATGTTTGTCTGTATGAGGTTCTGCAAAATTACATATTCAAGAGGAACATCAAAGAAGATACTGAGAAAGGAGTGTATGCTGTAATAGGAAGTGAGGGATGTCTGGTCAAGCAAAGAAAATGCCACTTGATAAACCATCGAAAATTGAGTGGCGAATCTCCTGAAAAAAAGGAGTTTTTCTATTTAGCACTTTTGCAACTTTTTAAGCCTTGGCGTGCAGAAGAGGAACTGCTTGGAGATTTCCTCTGTTACGAAGACTCTTTCAATGCTGCCAAGGAGACCATAGAATGTCCTGCTTTTCCCAAATATGTAGAAATGTTGAATGTGGAAATTGAGCAGGAAGCAACGATTGCAGCCGAGATTGCCAGAGACAGTTCTCAGGACAGTCAGAGTTCTGCTTCATTGAGTCAGGATCCACTAGGAGGACCTCTTATCGAAAATGAAGCTGCCACTGCTATGAATGAAGTGGAAAGAGCCATGGCACATGCTCAGGAGGATGCGGTTAACTTAGAATAGTTGGAAAGACAACTCAACGTTGAGCAGAGGAAAATATATGACAAACTTACCATGCAAATTGATCATGGATTAAGTCATGATAAGAAAGAGTGCTCATGTACGTCGTTGAAGCCTGTCCGACTGTACGTGAGTGGAGAAGCGGGAACTGGAAAAAGTTTCCTTATTAAAGCAATTTCATGTTATTTGCAGGAAAGGACAGAGTCATCGCTGTCTTGTGTTGTCAACCTGTGTTCAAAATGCTCACGCATGAAGATACCAGGAAGTGCTTAGGGAGTATTGGCAACGTCAATATATGGTTAAACTTCAATTATGCTGAACTGCATGAAAATATGCGTCAGGCAAAGGATGAAGTTTACAAGACTATTCTACAAGATGTTAGAATTGGAAAAGTGACCGAGCATGGGAAAGAAGCTTTACATGCACGATTACTGACAAATTTATATCCAGACGAAGATGTTGTGCCTGAGAATATTTTTCAGAAAGTTACTGAGAAAAAATCTGGAATATGTTTGATGCCAACTCTTGCAGAATGTGCCAAATTCAACAACAAAATGTTGCATTTAGAAAAGCAAGAGATTGTGAAATTGGAAGCTATTGACAGAGTAGAGCATATGGGATCAACAATTATTTTGTCTGAGAATCTGAAAACAAAATTGGATTCATTAGAGAAGAGTATATCTAAAACTGCGGGTTTTGAAAAGACTCTGAATGTGTGCTTGAACTGCCGTATAATTTTAAGAAGGAATTTACATGTTGAAAGAGGTCTGGTAAATGGATCAATGGGTAATGTTGTTGATTTTGTGAAATACAGAAATAGAGATGGAATTGAATTTTTAAAAATTAAATTTGATGGCATTGAGGAAGTACAGCTAATTGCTCGTTGTTCTGCTAGATTTTTGCTTGTAAAAGACTTATATGTTCGTCGTAAGCAGTTTCCTGTTTGCTTGGCATATGCGGTGACAATCCATAAATCGCAAGGTTTAAGTGTAGACTGTGCATTGGTGAATATTGGCAGTTCTGTGTTCAAGGAGGGTATGGCATATGTGGCATTGTCACGAGTTAGAACTTTATCGGGATTGTACTTGATTGAGTGTGATGTCACAAACATTTGTGCGGATCTAGATTGTGTTAAGGAATACAATAGGTTGAGAAGAGAGTATGTGTCACATTTGCCTCAGTATCCTTTGTTTGAGAAACGTGTGGTAGGCCGGAAACGAAGAAATGTGACCAATACTGGGGAGGTTGTAGCAAAAAGATGAAAAGTTGATGAACCTGAAATTATAAGCAGAAACAAAAAGGATTCTGTTGAAGATGTTGTTGGTTTTCAATTTGAAAACAGTTCTGGTGTCAACTGCTATGCTAATGTAGTGGTTAATGTTGTCTTTTCTCTAGAAACTTTAAAAGAACAGATTGTGGTCAATTCGGATCAAAGATTTTGCAGTTTGTTAAATTCTGTGTTAGAGAAATGTAGCACTGATAGAACAAACATAGAAAGTGTGTCTGAAATTCGAAATCTGTTAGACAGATGTTCAGGCCAAACACAATTCTCTCAAAATAGTCAGCAAGATTGTCAGGAGTTTTTAATGTATATGCTTGATGTATTGCATGATGAAGGTGTAGATGTAGATCACCTGTTTGGGCTTTCTTATCAATGGCAGCATGACTGCGAGAACTGTAGGGTATCAGCTACTACTAGTGTAGACTCAGAAAGATTTATATATTTAACTTTGCCAGACAGTAAATCAGTCTCTTTTAATAAGCTAGTAAAAGCAGCTGATCACAACATGGAGTGTAGCCAATGTAAATCTGAAATGATGTCCACTTTATTTATACGAACATATGGCCAGTATGTCATTTTAATGTTCCAACGATGTAGGCGTGATGGAACAAAATTGACAACTTTAATTAAAAATTTTGTGGCTTCACAGTTGTCAATATCAGGAAGGACTTTTGTAACTGTAGCAATTATATATCATGATGGTCCTTCAATAACATCAGGACATTATACAGCTTATTTAAAGTGTAGAAATGGCTGGTCATTCTGCAATGATTCTGTTTTAATTTTCAAAAAAAAATTGCCATATGACCTTAAAAACTCTTACCTGGTGTTTTGAAAACCAAAATTTTAGGGAAAGAATCTCGGGATGTGCTCTGAGGAATTTCAAGAAGTTCTCATGGCTCCTACACTATTTGGCCTTGAGGATAAGTGTAGTACAGAGACATAACTTTTTACCATAACACTGGACGTTATTGAGAAATACGTGCACTTTGAATGAGTTCAGAAAAACTATTTCTTTTTATAAGCTAATTGAAGCAGCGAATCAAAACATGGAGTAGAGGGAATGTAAGTCTGCAATGCTGTCTACTGTTTTACATTGCTTTGTGATTAAAAGTGATGTAGAGAATTAAATAATTGTACTAGTCATAAAGGTAGTGTAAGTCTGCTTCATAGTAAGCAGTATCAGTGTGATAGGAAATGTAGAACATGATTGAGCAAGAAGGGGAAGATATTACTAGTCCAGGATTGTGTAAATGATCTTCAACATTTTAATTCTGAAAGTTGCGGAAATGCGAAAAGACGGGATTGGCTTACAAGAAATCCAAGAGTTATACATGGCTCTGACACGATTTGGCCTTGTGGAATCGTGTGGTAGAGAGCGAGAAGTCATTTATTGTATGTAACATGTTTTTGAAAACGATGGAGGTTTTCTTTCAGAAAGTGGCGGGTTGAAAGTAATAACAGCACAACAGAGTGTAAGCTGTTCATAGGACATCCTTGGCCGTCATGGAAAGTAAGTTAACTTTAAGGAGTTCTGAATTCTGATTTGTAATGTATGGGTTTTTTAAACACAATCATTTTGATTGTGTTTTTTTTTTCCCGCTGTTATATGATGAATACCTTCAAGTCACTGTTTTAGTGAAATTTGATACATTCTGAGAACAGCAAAAATAAACCATTTAACATGTATAATTAATTCTGTTCTGTTTGCATTTATGATGTACATGTAGAACTGTGTAGGAGGCATGGAGAAGGTGAGGCTTCTGTCAGTGTCAAAGTTGTTGCATACAGTGCTCATATTCTACGTAGTCTTTTATATTTCATTACTTTCACTGTTTCTGACAGATCTAAAAAAATTTTTTTTAAAAGAACAGTAAGTATAAGGGAAGGAAACAGACAGTTATGTTAAAAGAAACACAGCTATAGGGAATAAACTAGGGATACTGTTACCCGCAATCCTCTGCTGATGATGTCACTGAGCATGTCATGAATGATGTAATATGTGACATCATCAGCAGTGGATTACGGGTAATAGTATCTCTAGTTTACTCCCCTATAGCTGTCTTTCTTTTAACATAACTGTCTGTTTCCTTCCCTTATACTTACTGTTCTTTTTTATAAAAACATTTTTTTGGTTCGCTTCCGGTTCGCGTACCGGGGAGCGAACTGGGAAGCGAACTAAGAGAAATAGAGGTTGGCACAGTTGCAAATATTGAACCAATTTTTTTATAACGGGGAGGTAGTTCTGAAAAGAACTTTTTTTTAAATTGTTTTTGTTGTTTTATATTTTTTTTATTATTTTTCTGAACATTTTTTTACTTTTTTTGAATTTTTCTGAACAGTTTTATATTTTTTTTGTTTTTTTTTCGGAGGGGGCAACGAAAACGATTCATTGTAAAGGGCTCAACAGGAGGAAGAAAACAAAAAAAAGAATTTATTGTTTGGGGAGTTTCGGACAAACATGAGCATGATTGTTAATAGCTCTGTTGATCAGAGTGATGCTACTTTCTGCGTAGCAAATGATTCCACTGCAATGTACGCAGACTTGTTTTACTTCACGAAATCTCGTTTGTATATTTGGCACCATCTCCCTGCCCTCTGGTCCCGTTACTTCCGGTACAACAGATCTTCTGGCCATAATAGGGAGATTATCTAGGTCGTCCTGTTCCTCTTCTTCCTCTTCTTGCTGAATTATAACTTTAGCAGGTGGTCCACTCTTCCTTGGATGTGGTGGAGGTGGTGGGGAAGCACCAGCTGAAGCTAGTAAAGAAGCCATTGCTCACTGGTAACAAAGGGTCTTTCTCTCACAATGATGAAAGTCAGAGTGAGGAAAGAAGGAGGGATTTTCACCATTTGGGAAAAAAAATAGTTCTCAACCAAAGAAAAGTGTTCATTTTAGATCATATGACCTAGTCTTACATCATTAGGAAACCGAAAGTGAAATGAACCAATGAAAAGTGTTATTACCAAGTCACATGACCTGCTGTGTTTACGTTACGCGCTTTGCAGGGCCTCCCGGTTTGCTTCCAGAAACCTGTGCTTTGCGACTCGGTAAGCGTACGAGTTCGCTAACGTAGCACGTCATATGACGTATCACGCGACAACGCGAAACGTCATGCTAACAGGAGGCGTCACGATGTTGTTTTCTAACGCGGCAGTTGCGGTAAAGAAACGTTTACCGGCTCGCGGTCTATTTCGCGGCATCAAGGTCAGCTAACGGGAAGCTTCCCGATTCGCGAAGCGGGAACGAAGAAAAAAAAATATTTAAAAAAAAAAATTATTCATAAACATATAAAATATATTTTTGGATTTAAAGAAGAATACATTTTACAGCTACAGATATTAGCTGTTAAAAAACCAATGAAATTCACAGAAAAAACCATAGGTTATAGACCATATATAGTTAGGAATTAGCATTTACAAAACCTTGAAAATTCACTGAAAAAACCATAGGTTATAGACCATATATAGTTAGGAATTAGCATTTACAAAACCTTGAAAATTCACTGAAAAAACCATAGGTTATAGACCATATATAGTTAGGAATTAGCATTTAAAAAACCTTATTTTACTCACACAAAACCATTGAAATTCCATATATAGTTAGTTGCACTAACTATATATCGCGCACCCGCAATCCACTGCTGATGATGTCACATATTACATCATTCATGACATGGTCAGTGACATCACTGATGACATCACTGATGACATCTCAAATGACATCACTGATGACATCACTGATGACATCTCATTTGACATCAATGATCACATCACTGATGATATCATTCATGTGATAATACAATGCATCTCCTCACACTCTAATATAACCTCCGTTACACCCAGTGTTAAATACAGAGTATAATTTTTTAAACCATTGACACACCAATACTAGTTACTACATACGCACTCACTGATTCCTATGTCTACACACACATTCACTCATTCACCCATACAATCATTCATACATACAATCACTCATCTTTAAAACACTATCATATGCACTCATACACCTATACAGACACTCACACTCTGCCACTCATCCATGGAGTTACTCACACACCTAGTCAGTCCTGAAAAGAATCAATCACACTTCCATTTTCTCATCTATACAGTTAAACACAGAACACCTTACATTTTTGAAACATATACTAACACATACTTACTCTCTTATACAATCACTGATACAAGTACACATTGATCTGCACAGAGTCACACACCTCCCAGCCAGCCATACACACACTCAGTCTTCCATACAAATACTTGTGCAACCAATCAATAACCCATATAGCCACTCATATAGCTACTGATCAACACATGCAGCAGCTTGCACAACAACAGACATACTGATGCACACTTTCAGACAGTTTAGTCACTAACCCGTGCATTCAGTAGGACGCATTTAATCAGTCACTCATACAGTCAATCACGCACCTACTAAAACCTTCATTCAGACACTTATACATCCACTCATTCTTCAATATGTAAAACATATTTAAACTTTACAGAAACACATAATCACTGGATGATGTCATCAGTGATGTCATCAGTGATGTCATTTGAGATGTCATCAGTGATGTCATCAGTGATGTCACTGACCATGTCATGAATGATGTAATATGTGACAACATCAGCAGTGGATTGCGGGTGCGCGATATATAGTTAGTGCAACTAACTATATATGGAATTTCAATGGTTTTGTGTGAGTAAAATAAGGTTTTTTAAATGCTAATTCCTAACTATATATGGTCTATAACCTATGGTTTTTTCAGTGAATATATATATATATATATATATATATATATATATATATATAAATATATATATATATTACCTACTGGCGATAGCCAGTAGGTATATATAGTTAGGATTTTTTTCCTATGGGATTTTTGAAAATTCTATGTCGAATAACTTTGGCGTTTGTGGACAGAATTGGCAGAAATTTTCAGGAAAATTGAACATTTTGTTTCTGAGCAGCCCCTGAAAATTTGGGGGGGTTTCGTCAAGGGGGGGCCGAGAAAAAAGGGGGGTCCCAAAACGTGTTTTTCCCATGCAATTTTCCATAGGGCGGTTGGCCTCACTTTTAGCCTGAACGGCTGAATGGATTTACACCAAACTTGGCAAAATTGTAGGGACTGGTAGCCCGATGTGCCTTTGCTATGTCTCAAGATATAGGCTCCAGTGGTTTTTACGAAAATTAACTTTGAAAAATATATATTGGGCTACATTGGGCTATATATATGTTGGAGCCCAAATGTAGCCCAATGTAGCCCAATGTAGCCCAAAGATGGCCACCAGAGACAAAAAAAACAAATGTAGCCCAAATATCAGCCAGATGTAGCCCAACTATAGCCCAATGACAGAATGTCCCAGAGTGTTCTAAAGAACAACTAGAGTGCTAACAGTCCTACTTATTACAAAGGTATGGCACACCTGAAGCCATCTTGATTGGAATAAAGTGGTAACTCTTAAAACATTTAATTTAAAAAGGAACAAAATGAGGGGGTTCATTTTGCCATAGAAAGTATGATTAGCGAATATATGACGAAATCCCGCATACCATCAGTCCGCAAAAAAAATCCCGCATGTACTATTAGGCCGCAAATTAAAATAACGAAAACTTTTAGAACGAATATGCCTTTAGCATACACTAAACAACTAAACTACCCTAAACTAAGCATGGGCGGATTTTGCGGATTGGCAATCCGCGAACTTGCGTATTTACGGATTCGCAATCCGCGAAGATCCGCGAACTCTAGCGGATTTGCGGATTTTTCCGTTTTTTGTGTTGGCGCGTGTTCGCGCCGATTTTGGGACAAGTTCGCAATTGCGAACTTACTTTTCGGCTCGCAACGGCCGCGACTATGTTGTTTCTACGTCTGGTTTATCATCACATGTTCACAGCACCCTCTGTTTCACCACTGCCACCCTCTGGGACACCCATGCCACCCTCTAGTACATCCTCACTGGCACCTATTAGGTTTATTTATCACTGTAGATTATGGTGGTTGAAAAAAGCAAGCACACCTGCCCTTCTTCAACTGCCATCAATTAATTTGTGTTTCATTAATGTGTCAGTAATTTTGAAAGTTCCAGTCTGGCTGGCACCTGCTTCCTTCCTTATCTGTAATTTGCTTTTTGTTGCAGTGAATTTTTTTTTTCACAGGACCTTTATGGTGCTATTCTATGAGCCTGCTGTTTGGGTCATAGCAGGGTCATAGAATAGTTGCAAACTCTGGAGGGGCCCATCAGGAAGCACTACCTTGAATGTTACTAATGTTAAGTTTGAACTTTTGCACCTGCTCATTGCTTTCAGTTTAGCTAAAATCGTTTTTTCTGCAATTTCGCGCGTTTTTTGGGGCGCGAATCCGTGCGAGATCGATTTCGGAAGCCGCGAATACGTGCGAATACAAAATTGTTTTTGTTGCGACGTGTATGTTCGCGTGATCTTGCGCGTGTTCGCGAGGCGCTTCTAGCTATACGTTTGCCAAGTTACCCTATCGGTCGTACACGGGCGCGGCCATCTTGTTGGCGTGACGTAATTCCGTTTCCGCCCGCTATGTGTAATCTCGCAAAGTGTGCTGCTCGCTAGTACAATTTCGCGCGTACTCGCAAGGAAAATCTCGCGCGAACTTACCCACGCGGTCGTGAACGGGCGCGGCCATCTTGTTTCTCATTCATTGCTATGGTTCTGGGCATGCTTTCTCTATCCTCTCTCAATCTCTGCCATCCTTTGCTTGTTTGAAGTTTTTTTGATCTAATTTTACTTATTATCTATCCCTCTATTTTTCTAGCTCTATATTTTTGTGTTTTCTGCAGCTTTTAGTTACTTTTAAACTACTTTTTTAAACTCTTTTCTTTTCTTCTTCACTATTCTATTTCTTCTTTATCATTTAAGTTTATTTCTGCCCAGACCATGGTAAAGGGAGCCTCCTGAGAAGGGGAAGGGTCCCGCACCCCGTGCCCGGCTCCCGTGCGGGCGTTTAAGGGGGGAGCAAGTGGTCCCGAGGGAGATCTTCAGCGCGGAGGAAGTGGCGGCACTGATCTTCCACGTCCAGCGCCGCCTCCCCAAGACGATCCTGGGAGGCGGCAAGATCGCGACCGGCTATGGCATCCGGGAGCGTCGCAAGCGGTGGGAGAAGGTGTGCCGGGCCATGTACAAGATCTCTGGGGTCCGGCGCACATATAACCAGGCCACCCACCGCTGGACCGATGTCATGGACCGGGAGCGGGACTTGCTGGACGCGCTCGGCGTAGAGGTCCCCGGGCTTGGTGAGTAGTAGTAGTAGTACATTTACTACTCTGTTTTATCCTGCTCTGTTATTTGCAAATCTTTGTTCTTTACCAAGAGCAATAATGCTGCCGATTACATTGAGGTAAATTATATTTCAAAATCTTCTATGCATTTCAGGTGCACTGCTCTCCTTCTCAGTAGCCTTGCTTGCTACTATGCTTCTTTGTTTTGTATGTTGTGTTCAGAAGCATTTCATTGGCCTGAGAAATTATGTATGAGTGTACTGTAAAGAAAAGAACTGCGTAATGCTAGACAGTAAGGGTCATATTTTCAATTACCGGCGCATCCCTGCAAAGTAGCAGGGATGCGGCAGTAATTGTGTGCCATGCCACCACCACCCATTGGCCCAAAACGTCACAGAAGCCTTACGCATCTGTGCCGTAAAGGCAGCGCATTGCTGGAGTTGCGTGCCAACGATGGCGCAGCTCCAGCAATGCTCTGGGGTACCCTATCTCCCCAATGCTGCATCAAGCCGTACGTCGGCTTCAAGCGCGCAGGGTTTGAGTCATGCATCATTGTCCTAAAAGTGACTGATTGACATCTTGTAGATTTCCCTCAGCCACTTTTAGGATTCGTTCCTGCGCAGGTACGCCCTCCCTTGCGCCGGAACGCCCCCTGATGGCGCAGGGCTTTACAACGTGATGCATCGCCCATATGCCCATATGTGTTTTTTTTTTTAATATATACGCCGCACCAACACCATGGCGAGTCTTTTGTTCTGCCGCTGCGTCAGAAAAGGCACGCAACAATGGAGGAAAATCAGCCGCAACTTCCGCAAGGGACTTCTAAATCAGCCCCAACAGACTGAAGTCCAGTCCTTCCTTTAGACAGTCACATGGCTATAAGAAGAAATAGTGGCGGTGGTGGCGGGTGGATTGATAGTTTGAGTATTCACTGATCTGCAAGCAGGATGGACTTTGTCTGTCACGTGTTGCGCACTGCTGCCTGCAGTGCCAGGCCTAGGCAAACCTCTTTAGTAGTCTGTTTATTGAGTTACATAGGAACTTTCTAAGTCAACGTTCCGCAAATCAGGCAATACGAATAACGTAGTATACCACATGAGATAGATCCCGTGGAATAGTTGTCTATCTATTTGCTATTTTTCCAAAATATGTTGTTATTGTTCTTTTGAAATGTTTGATTTGGTTGAAAAATCTCATCCATGTTTTCTGGTTTTTCTTTCTTTCATGTTGTACATCAGCTCCCCCCAAGGGCAAGAGGACACAGGAGGAGGGTGCTGAGGATGCAGGCCAGGATCGGGCAGGCGAGGGCTCCTTTGCTGGCCCCAGTAAGTTTACATTTTAATAAACAGTACCTATTTTTTCCTAGCGTTCCTCATTCGATTTTTTCTAAATCGTCTTTGATCTTCTTGTAGACTGGATATCAATTCTTATCCTGCCTCGAATATGACTCCCTGTGGTATTACTAGACTATTCTTATTAGTCTGTCTGTGTAGCTAACTAAGATTGGACATTTGGCAATTCCATTGGACTCCCATTATATTCAGCAATACCTCTATGCACTGTCTCCTTACTGACTAGATAGTGTGGCAGAGTCATTCAGCTCCCGAAGTCACCGATTATAGATCCCCAATGATCTCTAGATTATCGTACGCAGGACAAGAGAGTAGTACGGAGTCACAGCACAGTCAAGAAGTGTCAGAGGCACTCATGCTTGCAAAAATTCCAAAACCTTTAGCTCATCCACTCTAGTCTAGAGGAACAAAAACCACAGAGTCTATTTAAGTTTAAAAGCTTTATTAAAAGTAAACACATTTATTAAAATCTACTTTGTCATAAAACTATTTAACTGTAAACGGAAAAGTGGTTAGTGCTGACGATTAATTGGACACATTTCTTGTGGTCGAGCCGAACTCTCACCTAGTTTGAACTTGATCCTGGTCGTGTTCTTAGGACTCAGGAGTCAAGCTTCTGTCTGTTAGGAGAAAAAGTGGTGCGTGTTAAAAATCAAAAGCAAGCATTCATCAGTTGTGCATAAAAGTGCAGCAAGACAACAGCCTTCCCTGGAAAATGGGACATTTTTACTATGGAGTAGACAGTCACAAATTATTACATTGTATTCTGTTTTTTTAACATTTCTCCTAGACCAAATATTATATAGTAGTGAGTGGTGTATTCTAACATTCTTAAATGTACTTTGTAGGTGTAACATCTGGTGACGGGGCCAGCGCGGATGTGGCTGTGTTGGACCAGGACTCGGAGGCCTCTGGGGAGGAGGCGGCGGTAGAAGAGCTGGCGGCCGTTCCTGTGGGGGATCAAACGGTGGTGGCGGAAACAGGTAAGCTATATATTCCTTACTTATTGAGATTGAAGACTGGATAGTGTGCTTTCTGCACGGGTGTATTACAATTACAAATCAACCAGGTAGTAGCCTCCTCGAAATGTACTTCGACTTAGCTGTGAAGTTTTTGGTGAGAAGAATCCCAATAAGTTCTTAGACGAACGTGATGGATGGGATGAACGAAAAGCGAAAGAAGGGTGTAAGTAAGTGGGACGCGAACTTGTATGATGGCTGGCAAAGAAGAACGATATGTGTTTGCTTGGACCCAGAGGTGGCTGGGAAGGAAAGAATATGGTATGGTGCATGGCTGGGTCAATGATGAAGCAAGGATGGGTGGAAGGACAGCAGCCTGGGTGGGTGAAACAGAAACTGTATGTGTGCGTATACTTTGACTGAATGGATGCCTGGAGCATGGTATTCTCTGACTCTTAGATAGCACATGTGTATCTAGAGAGAGTAGATGGTCGCCAGGTGAAGTAAGTGTTACCTTGAAGAGCATGTACCACCGCACCCGCACGTCCGTCCCAGTGCAGGGAAGGCAAGGAAAAGAAATTGTAAATGTGTCCAATACTACCATGAATAGTAGCAGTACTTTGTATTGCGTTTGCATTCACAGCATATATCTGGTTATTACGGTGGACACTCCGTACCTCTCTTAATAACTTTAGTTTACTTGTAGTACGTCATTCATGTGTGGGTGTATCACTGTTCACTCAATATTAAGCAAAGCACCTAAAGTCATCTCATCTGTCATTAAATACGTCCCATGTGAAGTGATAGATAATCAAATTAGTTAGCTTCTTCAGTTTCCTTTTCTAGTACTCATTTGCACTGTAGGGTGAAAGGTAAATTAATTAAGCAGTAGCCCTTGTAACAGAGTATTCTCAGTGCCACCCGTAATAGAAAAGTAATAGCTTCACCACCTGCATGTACTGGACCGGTACATTAACGCAAGTCTGTCTCACTCATCATGGTGTGCAACTTTTTTTCTCGGGTGCAACTTCACTGTGCTGTGTCCATGTCATTCTGCCGGCTTGCATAAGATAACGTACCCATTTCCCTAAACAAGAGAGAAGAAGAAGAATAAGACTGGTGTACTGTCATAGTCGACTGTAATGGAAGTCCATAGTGGTCGTAGAATTAGTTCATTAAACTACCACTACTGTTAGAGCAAGGATGCAGAAGTGGGAGGTTACATAGATACTGTCCTCAATAGTTATGTACTGTGCTTTCAATTTGCTACTTGTACTCTGTGACCCAACTTTCGGCTCAATCACTTTGTGTTATTAATAAGGAGCATTGGTTACAGACTATGTCTTTCTTTCTTCATATAGTTGCTCCTTCCAAATCAACAACAAGGAGGGAGCAGGCTAGATTGGCCCGGCAACGGAGGCTGGAGGCCACAGTCGCCGAGTATCGGCGGCTGGTGGCCCTGGAGGAGGAGGAGGACACGCAGTCGAGCGGGGCAACATCCTCGACTGTGACCACTGCATCCTCCTCCGTGACTAAGCCAGCGGGACCGAGCCGGGCTAAGAAAGACGACCGCCACCGCCAAGCAACCGAAATACCAGCTGCCCCCCACAGGAGCTGCAAGGAACGCCAACGCCGCCTACGAGTCCGCATGTCCAACCTGGAGCAGGAGGTCCTGAGGTATAAGAACTTGGTTAAGGGCCTCCGCTCCGAGCTTGCCACCCTCCGCAAGGAGTATGATGCCCATGCCGCATCATGCACCAGCACCAGCACCCTCCAGTAGTGGAGTGTCCCTTGCCCTTTTTTTATAGACTTTTGGGGGGTGGGATTTGGGAGTTGGGATCGTTTTGGGACGTTTCAGAGACAATCGTTGGGGTTAGGGTGGGTGAGGGAGATTATTTTGTTAGGGCTAAATAAATATATTTTTCAACTTTATCTGACCATACCTGTTTTTTACTGCTTTTCAGTCTGGTGGGTGGGGGGCGGGGGTGTAACAGTAACTTTGTTTTCCTGAACAGTCGTAGGACTTTAGTAGTACAACCGTCAATCTCTTGTCTACTCCGAAATAATACTCCATTATACTACCTCCCACCAAACGCTTATCTTACCTGTAATTTGTGTTAGAAATTAGGGCTAGGCCCAGGGCTGGCTCCAGGTGAAATGGGGATTAACGTTGTCAATCCTGGGCGGGTGACATTTCCTCATTGCGGTGGTACTAGTGGTGTGACACAGTGGCAGTTGCATGCCTATGGAAAAAAAGAAAACGAAACCTTGTTTGTCCTCCTTACTGTAGCATTACAACGGTTACGGTACGATCGAGAAAATAGCAGGTGACAGTACACTAGAACAGTGCCATAATGTAGCCTAACAAATGGTAAAGTATTTGCTTGCAAGTATAACTAGTACTTGCGTTGAATTTATTTGACATTGGCTACTACTACTAGAAGATATAGTACTGAAGCTGAGTAAGTCTAGAAGATATCCTCGTATTCCTTCACCAGCCTGTTGCTGCTATGACCTTATCCTCCCCAGCAAGTGTGTGGAATTATTGATGTCATTTTAGTCAGACATCAAGCAAAACAACACAGCCCGGGGGAAGAGGGTTAGGGTTTGTAAAATGGATGGGAATGGGGGTTTCTTTTTGGGTAGGTTTTGTTGAGAGAAGAAAAAAAAAGCAGAGCATGGACAAACAATAATTGAAGATACAGAGTTTACAGACAATCTTTGGTTACAAACTAAAGGTAAGCACATGCAGTCACACTCATAGAATAAAAGACAACAATGGATACTGTATCTGTATTGCGTATGTTGTTGGAGTTGTCCTGTTGAAATTGGTAAGTAAGTTGCATGCAGCAAACAATTCCTCTTATTGGCGGCACTCCTCCATTCCAGCTGACGCTTCGTCCATCAATGTGGTGACCACTGACAGAAGAGACACCCTGTCCACTGCCTGCCTGGCGGATGTTGACTGAAACCCGGCCTGTAATTATTGAACGGAAAACAGGAAGTGCTATTACAATACCACTGATAAATAAATAAAAGGTATGTACGCTGTGTGGTTCAAAAAGTGACACTTTGATTTCCCTATTAGACAGTACAATATTTTTGAAATTGCGTGCTCTGTCTGAGTCACCTTTTTAAGGATCAATAAGTATGGCCAAAATATTATAGCGGATCTTTCCCCTCAAGGTGGGTGTACTACTGTGTTTTAGAACAAAATTTGACCTTCCCAGCAATGCTCCCACCAAGACCCTTACTAAAGCCAGTCGCAAAAATGTAGAAGAACCCCAATCATATCTCCAAAAACGATGCCTAGCAGAAAAATGGTTACAAAACGTACTTTGAAAGTAACAGTAGGCCCAAATACAGACCGTGGATTGTATTCAAACCACTTGCAAGCAAGCAAAAGTATCCATAGCCAGCATCGCTCCAACAGTGCTCTACAACAACAGAACCGCGTTGCAATAGAACCCCCCTAAACACATGCAATCCTGCTGCTAGGGCTAACCCTAACGAACCCTAACTTACAAAAAGTGCCAAAACTGGTGTTTCCTTATGGATTTTGTCCAACAAACTTCTAGCCGGTATTAGACCTTCCCAGGAATGCCCCAGGCAAGACCCGCCAACCCACCCGCAAAAAAACACCCGACACAACACCCCCAAACAGCGAAAAAGCTAAATCTCATACTTACAATGTCTCTCGGCCTTCGGTCCAAACGCGGCGCTGTGCAGCTCGGTCGTCATCATCATCAATCATCATAACTCCTGTTTTCCACCACGGATTTCCTGAAAAGCAAATGCAATCAAGATTAGACTGTCGCAGCAGTGCTTCGACAGAGACCCCGGCCGCAACCCACCCACGAACAGCAGGAAGCCCCCCAAAACGCTACATTGAGCAAGATGTCTGAAGAAATGGCAAAAAAAAGGCTGTTCCTTATGGATTTTGTCCAAAACACTTCTATCCGGTATTAGACCTTCCCAGGAATGCCCCAGGCAAGACCCGCCAACCCACCCGCAAAAAACCACCCGACAACACCCCCAAACAGCGAAAAAGCTAAATCTCATACTTACAATATCCCTCGGCCTTCGTTCCAAATGCGGCGCTGTTCAGCTAGGTCATCATCATCAATCATCATAACTCCTGTTTTCCACCACGGATTTCCTGAAAAGCAAATGCAATCAAGATTAGACTGTCGCAGCAGTGCTTCGACAGAGACCCCGGACGCAACCCACCCACGAACAGCAGGAAGCCCCCCAAAACGCTACATTGAGCAAGATGTCAGAAGAAATAGCAAAAAAAAGGCTGTTCCTTATGGATTTTGTCCAAAACACTTCTATCCGGTATTAGACCTTCCCAGGAATGCCCCAGGCAAGACCCGCCAACCCACCCGCAAAAAACCACCCGACAACACCCCCAAACAGCGAAAAAGCTAAATCTCATACTTACAATATCTCTCGGCCTTCGTTCCAAATGCGGCGCTGTTCAGCTAGGTCATCATCATCAATCATCATAACTCCTGTTTTCCACCACGGATTTCCTGAAAAGCAAATGCAATCAAGATTAGACTGTCGCAGCAGTGCTTCGACAGACACCAAAAATTACACACAAACCCCCGGAACCCCGCCAAAGAGCACCTCAAAGGCAAGCAAGTCAGCAAAAACGGCAAGAAATTTCCACCTCATATTTGGTCCAAAACACTTTTGTCCATTATTAGAGCTTCACAGCAATGGGCCCAAATCCGTCAACTCACCCGCAAAGAAGTACAACACCCCCACAAGTGCTGAGTCTTTCTTCATTGTGCGTAATCCAGCACTCTGCTTGGAGGGAAATCGCAGTCTGGAGGAGGAGGATAGAGGAGCATGTTCTTCAGAACTTGTGAACCTGAGGAATGTAGACTGCGGCACCTTCAAATCAATAAGCAAACAAGTGAAGACAGTTCTGATGATGGTCTTGTTTTTGGGATTAGGTGATTAAAGTTTGAATTAAATTAACTGTGCAAAACAAAGAAAGAGAGACACAAAGCACACAGGAATAAAAGTGAATAAGGATGAAAAAGAAAGTTCTTGATTGATTGTCTCATTTTCAGGGCTCGGTGTCAGGGAATAAGAACAAGATTTCGTCATCATACTCTGCGAATTCAGGCTGGATGAGGTCAGTGGCACCGAACAGAGAAAAAATCCCCTCATCTACGTTGCTGTCCTCCTCGTCTTCATGCGGCGTGCTTTCTCGTACTTTGTAATCTGGTGGTATGAGGTGCTGATTCATCTTGATCATTGTCAGCCGCTCCACATTTTTGGGCGAGAGGCGGCTCCGTTTGGGAGTTACAATGCCACCAGCAGCACTGAAAACACGTTCAGAAGACACACTTGCGAGTGGGCAAGACAAATAGTTTATAGCCAGGTTGAAGAGCTGTGGCCACAATTGTTTTTTGCCATGCCAATACTGCAATGGCTCATCATTAAGGAAGACCTCTGTTGAGTCATTCAGATAGTCCTGCACCATCGACTCAAGGTCATCAACTGTTCCTCCACTTTGCTTACTTTTTGCTGTGCCTGTGACATTTTTTCGAGAACCATACCCCATCAAACTTAGCCAATCCTCCTCCCCAGCCACTGTTAGTGTTGTCATTGTGTGTGGTGCAGATGATCCAGTTGCCGGTGTCTTTAACGGCTGAGAGGTCACTTGTGCCCCAGCCACAGGTGCAGAAGTGGATTCTTGTGACTGCGGATGGCCTGCTGATGCTGATGCTGATGTACTGGCTTCTCCTTCAATAACCTGCCGTTCTTTTTCAAACCTCTTGGCTGACCAGGCTAACCAATGTTTGTACTTTTGAACATCTGCATCAGCGAAAGGAAAGAATGCGTTGTCTGCCAGCGCCTTTTTGTAGCGTGGATCCAGAATAGTAGCACAAATGTAATGCTTATCTGAGTTGATGTTTTGAAGACGTTCATCACCACGTAGGCGATGTAATAATTTCTCAGACAAAATGAAATGTTTTTTTTTTTTTCATCTTTTTCAAACTCAGAAGAAACCGCCATCAGTTGGTGCTCCAGTATGCACAACAATGGGATAGCTTTTCCCAAATTACAGTCCTCCTGGCTGACTGCACGCGTGAAGAACTCAAAAGGACGAAGCATGTCTGTCAGGCTTTTAACTATGTCCCATTGCGCCTTACTCATCCGCAGGTCCTCCTTCTGAGATGTAGCCTCTGTCAAGAAATAGTGATCGAGTACCGTATACTGCTCATACAGACGCTCAAGCATGTAGAAGGTTGAGTTCCAACGTGTTGCCACCTCCTGGATGAGTGCTTTCACTGGCATTCCACGTTGAAGTAGCAGTCTCCGCAGATGCTTCCGGGCCTTAAAAGAATGGCTGAAATGGTTGCACATTTTGCGGCAGGTGGCCATTACCTCGAACGCTGGACTCTCTTTATCACTCAAGAATTTTTGAACTACCAGGTTGATACAGTGCGCCAAACACGGCACTCTAACATGGTCACCAATGAACATGGCCTTAACTACATTGGCGCCATTATCCGTGGAAACATAACCAATCTTGCGTTTTAGGGGGGATAGCATTGTCAAGACCTTTTTGTCAAACTCTTCCAAAAGGTTTTCTGCTGTGTGACTTTTCTCCAAGCCAAACATGGCTAGTGTTGCATGTTTCCGAGCAGCTTTGAAAACTTGGTCCGGGTCAACACCTGCGTTTAGCTTTGCTTTAACACCTGAAAAAGAGACCCAGTGTGCAGTGATGCACATGTAATCATCGCCTGGGCCACTGGTCCACATGTCTGTTGTCAGATGTATTGTGTGAACAGCACTCTTCTGCAAAGCTGCCCCAATCGCCTGCAGCACATCTTCATGTAGTGCTGGAACCGCAACTCTGGCAAAATAGAACCGGCTCGGAACCTTCCATTTAGGGCAGAGCGTTGCAACTAATTCAAGAAAACCTACCGCTTCTACAAAAGAAAAAGGTAGAAGGTCCACAGCTAGCATTTTAGCCAGCTTAGTGTTATACAGACGCGTCAGTGGGTGGTTGCGTTCATATGGCACGTCTGAAGTAAGCATTGTTCTAATGTTGCCCTGGACCAAGCATTTACGGGCTGATAATGACTTCGTTGACCCAATTTTGCTCGCTGGTGAACTTTTGTGCGTTGGTGTCTCACTCGCTCCAACACTCTTAGTGTGCCTCACATTGGGTGTGCTGCTGACAGGGGTACTGGGTGTAAGGGAAGTGTTTGACACGTCTTCTTCCTGCTCGTCATCATCAGATGAAACATCAACGTTTCCTTGATTTTGGCCTTTCTTGATCGCAGCTAGGTGCGCAAACCATTTGACAGCGTGCTTTCTCTCAAGATGACCACTCTGGCCGCCGGTACCATAGTTGGTACCTGACTTACCACGACTAACTGCAAGCTTACAAAGGGTACAAATGGCAAACTTTGGATTTTTGGGACAAACAGTAAAGAAGTCCCAAACTGGGGACTTGAAGTGTCTGTGGGACCTGGAGGAGGCGGCGATACTGGTGGTGGTGGTCATGAAGCTAATGCCAGATGAAGTGGAGGATCTGGATTGCCCAACTTTTGTACGTTTTCCACTTTCACCGCCACTAATTAAGGTCGAGGTTGACGGAGGTCTCTTCTTGCCAGAAAGAAATATGGAAGCGGGACGAGTTGGTGTACTACTTAACTCCAATGATTGTGGTGTTTCCACTGCCTCCTCATCGACAACATCATCATCATCATCACGCGCAGCAGCTCTTCGGGCTAGGGTCAAAATGTCTGTTTGCTGCATGCCCGCTGGGGCTGCAGTGACCTTTATGATGACTGGGTCGTCGTTGGCAGAGTCTTCATCAGCAGCAGTATCCGCCACTTCTTGTTGAGCCTCATCACACTCCATAACTCTGAGACTTTGGACGAGCTTCCTTTTACGCTTAAGTACCTTTGTTGGATCATGGTGTGCCTCACTCTCAGACGGCTGTGGTGCTGGTTCCCAAGTTTGATCCGTATCATCAGAAGGAGGTGTGCTTGAAGAGGATGTAGACACCACCCTTGATCTCTTCCTTGCTAGGGTTGTGGAAGACAATGAAGGATCATCAGGAGGAGTGGCTTCCTCAAATGATACCTCGCCTTGATTGTCGATTTCCTGATGTGCCCCTACTTCGGGAGGAACAACTATTGTGGGCACTTGTGACCCTCCATGCACCTCTGCTTGCGCATCTCCTTGCGCTGCCTCTCCTTCCACATGTACTTGGGCTTGTACTTGCACATGTGATTGTTGTTGCGGCTGTGGTTGTTCAACACTCGTCAGATGAGCTACAACAACCTGTGTTGATTGAGGGACATTGCTGCTGCTTTCTTGCGATGAGCCAACATCACTGGTCGATGGTGATTGAAGAACTATACTGGCTGCCTCTGCAGCACTCAAGGGCTTGGACTTAAGTTGGCGTGGTGGTGGTGGTGGCACTGAGCCCAATGGAGCGGGGGGGTGCTGCCAGCTTGGTCCCCAGCAGATCCCGCTGCTGCTGCTGCAGGCATACTTTTTTTTTTACTCCCAAAAAAAGGGGCGGGCGGCACACCAGTCTCCTTGGTAAGCTGCTTCTTCTGCTCCTTACTGGCACCTTTCTTGCTAGAGGAGCTACGGGTTACTTTTTTTGGGGCCATCCTCTTCAGAGCAGGTCAGCAGGCAGCAGTTCCACGAGTTGCAGAGGGTTCTGTGTCCAGACGTGACGTCGCGTGACGTTATGCTGCAAACACCGCTGCAGGACTTCTTCCTGGCACTGGTGGTTCTCTTGAGTCTTCTTGTGCACCTAAAAGCAATGGAAGACAGAGGAACATCAGTTCAGTTATACACCCCAAAAATTCGACAAAACACAGAAAAATGAGCACAATCCCATGCCATCCTTGATGTTTACATTGAAGACACCCCACAGAAAGACTACGGACATGCAAGTATGCAACACTCACTACCCCTGGGCATAATGGATGAAAAGTAGGCAAAATAAGTGCAGGCCTCAGACACTGCCTCTCCTCAAAATGGCCCCTTACACCCCAGGCACATGTTGCCTGTACCAGCCAGCACTCAAGATGGCCACCACCACCACCCACATGGCCAGTCCACATCAACAGTACACCCCCAAAAAACAGAAAAACAGCCAGAAATCACCACAATCCAACGCCATCCATGATGTTTACATTAAAGAGAGTGAGACCACACCACAGGCACACTCAGTCCATGCACCACCCACCACCCCTGGGCAAAAGGCCACACCAGCAGCCCCCCAAAAACGACAAAAAACAATAAAATAAGCCCAATCCCAGCACATCCATGGCCTCAATTATGTTTAAATTCAAGAAGACACCCCACAGAAAGACTAGGCCCATGCAACACTCACCACCCCTGGGCAAAGGGCCCCACCAGCAGGCCGAAAAAAACGACAAAAAACAATAAAATCAGCACAATCCCAGCCCATCCATGGCCTCAATGGTGTTTAAATTCAAGAAGACACCCCTCAGAAACACTAGGCCCATGCAACACTCACTACCCCTGGGCATAATGGATGAAAAGTAGGCAAAATAAGTGCAGGCCTCAGACACTGCCTCTCCTCAAAATGGCCCCTTACACCCCAGGCACATGTTGCCTGTACCAGCCAGCACTCAAGATGGCCACCACCACCACCCACATGGCCAGTCCACATCAACAGTACACCCCCAAAAAACAGAAAAACAGCCAGAAATCACCACAATCCAACGCCATCCATGATGTTTACATTAAAGAGAGTGAGACCACACCACAGGCACACTCAGTCCATGCACCACCCACCACCCCTGGGCAAAAGGCCACACCAGCAGCCCCCCAAAAACGACAAAAAACAATAAAATAAACCCAATCCCAGCCCATCCATGGCCTCAATTATGTTTAAATTCAAGAAGACACCCCACAGAAAGACTAGGCCCATGCAACACTCACCACCCCTGGGCAAAGGGCCCCACCAGCAGGCCCAAAAAAACGACAAAAAACAATAAAATCAGCACAATCCCAGCCCATCCATGGCCTCAATGGTGTTTAAATTCAAGAAGACACCCCTCAGAAACACTAGGCCCATGCAACACTCACTACCCCTGGGCATAATGGATGAAAAGTAGGCAAAATAAGTGCAGGCCTCAGACACTGCCTCTCCTCAAAATGGCCCCTTCTTACACCCCAAGCACATGTTGCCTGTAGCAGCCAGCACTCAAGATGGCCACCACCACCACCCACATGACCAGTCCACATCAACAGTACACCCCCAAAAAACAGAAAAACAGCCAGAAATCACCACAATCCAATGCCATCCATGATGTTTACATTAAAGAGAGTGAGACCACACCACAGGCACACTCAGTCCATGCACCACCACCCCTGGGCAAAAGGCCACACCAGCAGCCCCCCAAAAACGACAAAAAACAATAAAATAAGCACAATCCCAGCCCATCCATGGCCTCTATTATGTTTAAATTCAAGAAGACACCCCACAGAAAGACTAGGCCCATGCAACACTCACCACCCCTGGGCAAAGGGCCCCACCAGCAGGCCCAAAAAAACGACAAAAAACAATAAAATCAGCACAATCCCAGCCCATCCATGGCCTCAATGGTGTTTAAATTCAAGAAGACACCCCTCAGAAACACACTAGGCCCATGCAACACTCACTACCCCTGGGCATAATGGATGAAAAGTAGGCAAAATAAGTGCAGGCCTCAGACACTGCCTCTCCTCAAAATGGCCCCTTACACCCCAAGCACATGTTGCCTGTAGCAGCCAGCACTCAAGATGGCCACCACCACCACCCACATGACCAGTCCACTGACCAGTCCACATCAACAGTACACCCCCAAAAAACAGAAAAACAGCCAGAAATCACCACAATCCAACGCCATCCATGATGTTTACATTAAAGAGAGTGAGACCACACCACAGGCACACTCAGTCCATGCACCACCACCCCTGGGCAAAAGGCCACACCAGCAGCCCCCCAAAAACGACAAAAAACAATAAAATAAGCACAATCCCAGCCCATCCATGGCCTCAATTATGTTTAAATTTAAGAAGACACCCCACAGAAAGACTAGGCCCATGCAACACTCACCACCCCTGGGCAAAGGGCCCCACCAGCAGGCCCAAAAAAACGACAAAAACAATAAAATCAGCACAATCCCAGCCCATCCATGGCCTCAATGGTGTTTAAATTCAAGAAGACACCCCTCAGAAACACTAGGCCCATGCAACACTCACTACCCCTGGGCATAATGGATGAAAAGTAGGCAAAATAAGTGCAGGCCTCAGACACTGCCTCTCCTCAAAATGGCCCCTTACACCCCAGGCACATGTTGCCTGTACCAGCCAGCACTCAAGATGGCCACCACCACCACCCACATGGCCAGTCCACACCAACAGTACACCCCCAAAAAACAGAAAAACAGCCAGAAATCACCACAATCCAATGCCATCCATGATGTTTACATTAAAGAGAGTGAGACCACACCACAGGCACACTCAGTCCATGCACCACCACCCCTGGGCAAAAGGCCACACCAGCAGCCCCCCAAAAACGACAAAAAACAATAAAATAAGCACAATCCCAGCCCATCCATGGCCTCAATTATGTTTAAATTTAAGAAGACACCCCACAGAAAGACTAGGCCCATGCAACACTCACCACCCCTGGGCAAAGGGCCCCACCAGCAGGCCCAAAAAAAGGACAAAAATCAGCACAATCCCAGCCCATCCATGGCCTAAATGGTGTTTAAATTCAACAAAACAGTTGTATCGTGCACCCCTAACCAACCCTGGTCCTACTGGATACTGTGGCTACCCACAATATAATTTATTTAATGTTCTGAAAAAGTTCCAAAATTTTACTTGCAGCAACTGTAATGCCCCAAACAAACTTACTTGTGAAAGTTGATTTCTAATCCAAAAGTGATCCAAAGACAGTCAAAAAGGCCTCAAATCCAAATATCCAGCAGCACCCACAAAAAGTAATCCTTCCAGCTCCAGATCCAAATGAAAGTGACCAGGAGATGGACAAAGCACTGGGAGGAGCCTGCTGGACAGGAACAGGAAGTTGGAGACTGTGGGGCACTTCCTTCCTCCCCCCCCCCCCAAAATGGACTCCTTGCAAAAAAAAGGCCATGCAAATGTCAACCTGAGGAGTGATTCTGATAAAAATCATAATTTTCTGAAGGTTTATCCTGTTTGCTGGTGATTTTCTTGTGCGAAATTGCAAAATCTCTATTTCGCAAGTGCGAGATTGTTCCTTTCCGCCGCAACTACGTGTTCGCAATTGCGAACTCTCGCGAGGTGTGCTGTGCAAGGTGGCAAGCCGCGAGTACGTATTCGCGGGCGACAAACTCCCGCGGGAACACGCAGCAAGATCTAAAATGGCGCGTCACTCGCAAAGAAAAACAACTCGGCAAACGCTAAATGACGGAAAGTGAACGCCGTGCACCACGCCGCGCGCCGCAACCAAGCAAAAAATCCGCCGCGAGCGGATTCACGGATTTTCGACAAATTCGCGAGCGTTCGCGGATTGCGGATTTGCCGAAAATCCGAAAAATCCGCGAGCAGAGCGGATTTTACGCCCATGCTTACCCTAAACCCTAAAACACTACCCCCAGCATGACCCTACACTACACAAACAGTACAACACTACCCTAAACCCTAAAACACTACCCCCAGCATGACCCTACACTACACAAACACTACAACACTACCCTAAACCCTAAAACACTACCCCCAGCATGACCCTACACTACGCAAACACTACAACACTACCCAAAACCCTAAAACACTACACCCCAGCATGACCCTACACTACGCAAACACTACAACACTACCCTAAACCCTAAAACACTACCCCCAGCATGACCCTACACTACACAAACACTACAACACAACCCTAAACCCTAAAACACTACCCCCAGCATGACCCTACACTACGCAAACACTACAACACAACCCTAAACCCTAAAACACTACCCCCAGCATGACCCTACACTACGCAAACACTACAACACTACCCTAAACCCTAAAACACTACCCCCAGCATGACCCTACACTACGCAAACACTACAACACTACCCAAAACCCTAAAACACTACACCCCAGCATGACCCTACACTACGCAAACACTACAACACTACCCTAAACCCTAAAACACTACCCCCAGCATGACCCTACACTACGCAAACACTACAACACTACCCAAAACCCTAAAACACTACACCCCAGCATGACCCTACACTACGCAAACACTACAACACTACCCTAAACCCTAAAACACTACCCCCAGCATGACCCTACACTACGCAAACACTACAACACTACCCTAAACCCTAAAACACTACCCCCAGCATGACCCTACACTACGCAAACACTACAACACTACCCTAAACCCTAAAACACTACCCCCAGCATGACCCACACTACGCAAACACTACAACACTACCCTAAACCCTAAAACACTACCCCCAGCATGACCCTACACTACGCAAACACTACAACACTACCCTAAACCCTAAAACACTACCCCCAGCATGACCCTACACTACGCAAACACTACAACACTACCCAAAACCCTAAAACACTACCCCCAGCATGACCCTACACTACGCAAACACTACAACACTACCCAAAACACTACCCCCAGCATGACCCTACACTACGCAAACACTACAACACTACCCAAAACCCTAAAACACTACCCCCCAGCATGACCCTACACTACGCAAACACTACAACACTACCCAAAACCCTAAAACACTACCCCCAGCATGACCCTACACTACGCAAACACTACAACACTACCCAAAGCCCTAAAACACTACCCCCAGCATGACCCTACACTACGCAAACACTACAACACTACCCAAAACCCTAAAACACTACACCCCAGCATGACTCTACACTACGCAAACACTACAACACTACCCAAAACCGTAAAACACTACACCCCAGCATGACCCTACACTACGCAAACACTACAACACTACCCAAAACCCTAAAACACTACCCCTAGCATGACCCTACACTACGCAAACACTACAACACTACCCAAAACCCTAAAACACTACCCCCAGCATGACCCTACACTACGCAAACACTACAACACTACCCTAAACCCTAAAATACTACACCCCAGCATGACCCTACACTACGCAAACACTACAACACTACCCAAAACCCTAAAACACTACCCCCAGCATGACCCTACACTACGCAAACACTACAACACTATCCTAAACCCTAAAACACTACGCCCAGCATGACCCTACACTACGCAAACACTACAACACTACCCTAAACCCTAAAACACTAGCCCCAGCATGACCCTACACTACGCAAACACTACAACACAACCCTAAACCCTAAAACACTACCCCCAGCATGACCCTACACTACGCAAACACTACAACACTACCCTAAACCCTAAAACACTACCCCCAGCATGACCCTACACTACGCAAACACTACAACACAACCCTAAACCCTAAAACACTACCCCCAGCATGACCCTACACTAAACAACCACCACAACTCTACACTACACTAACACAACACTACACTACACAACACTACACTACACTACACAATCACTAACCCACGAAAAAATTAACACAAACCCACTTACCTCTCTCGTCATCGTGGTTTTCACAACGCAAATGCATTTACCATACATGCCTTTAAAACGTAATTCTTTGTAAAGGCATGCGCGATAAATGCACATGCGTTTTGAAAAAATGCGGAATAATGGTATGCGAGGTCAATGACCTTGCGGGATAATGGTATGCGGACTGAAAGTCTGCGGGATAAAAAATGCAGGAAAATGGCTGCAAACCATGATTAGCAGCAGACTTCCCTGGTGAGCACTAGCTTTACTACAGTGATCTAATGAGCAACTAGAGTGCTAACATTCAGAATTTATGGCAAATGTGTGACACATCTGAATGCCTTCTTGATAGAACCAAAGTAAACAAGCATTGAAAATGCAATAGATCTCGCCCTCGTTTAAGTTAAAGCCATTCTGTTTGTAATGAGGTGGCTTTTTAGCTTTGCTTTTATTAGTGTTTTTAAAACTTTCATGTAAATAACATGCATATGTATGCATATATGTATATGTATGCATGCATTTATATTTATATAGATATGCAGACTATATATGTTTATATATGTATATTACCTACTGGCGATAGCCAGTGGGTATATATAGTTAGGATTTTTTCTCTATGGGATTTCTGAAAATTCTATGTCTAATAACTTTGGCGTTTGTGGACGGAATTGGCTGAAATTGTCAGGAAAATGGCACATTTGGTTTCTGAGCAGCCCCTGAAAATTTGGGGGGGTTTCGTCAAGGGGGGCCGAGAAAAAAGGGGGGTCCAGAAACGTGTTTTTCCCATTAATTTTTCCATAGGGCGGTTGGACTCACTTTTAGCTCGAACAGCTGAATAGATTTACATGAAACTTGGCAAAATTGTAGATATGGTTTGCCCGACGTGCCTTTGCTATGTCTCAATATATGTGCTCCAGTGGATTTTGAGAAATTAACGTTTAAAAAAATATATATATCTGTGACAGCGCTCCGGTTAGCGCCCCGGTTCGCGTACCTGACGCGTAACGGAACTTCGCGAAGCGAAGCTGATTGGCTCTCCGGTGTCTGTCAACATTCTAAACAGTCCGGAGCGGCTGCCATCTTGTCTCTCGGTAGGTTCGAGATATATATATATTTTCCTGGATTCCGCTACTTCCGCTACTCCTCCACTTAAATATAATATATAGATAGATATATGTGATATATGTACATCTATATCATCATCAGTTATTTTATTTTTAACAGTAAGTCATAAAAGTTTACTTACAATATGCAGTGATAGTTAATGAAACAATAAAGTGATAAAGTGCAAGCCTTAATCAGAAACGTGATAAAGTCGTAAAAATGTACAACAATATGATGAATTCTGCCATTTCCAAATTCTCTCTTGGCAATCATATTGTCTGTAAAATTTGTACATCAATCTAATAAAAACCGATAAAAACCGATAAAATAATGACAAAAATATTAGGTTGATAGCCTTAGATAGAATGTGCAGTTGTGCAATAAAATTATTTACAATTAAGTATAATCAGTAGTTGTTGACATCAGTTCTTTCTTTTCAGTACCATCCAGTAGTTTACATTATAAAAAGCAGAGATAATAAATGCAGTATGAAAATTATAAAACCATGGTAAAATACATCAAGGTATAGCATTCATAAAATGCAATAGAACAGTGAAAAAAACATCAAGAAGCAGAGGATACAAAATACATGCATGTGCATATGGCAATGATCCAGGGACCATCTTAACCCTGAGTAAAAACCAGCAATGGGAGCAATCATACTTTGGAGACAAGGGAATGTCTGCCCATGTCTAGCATGAGAGGAAGATGGGGAGTACTCTGGGGGTAGCATCCCTAGGCTTCTTAAGAATTTAAAATCTAGGCTCCTCTATATGTTCCGATGCCCATAATTTTGCACTATACATCACAGAGCTCATCACTTTAGCATTGTATACCTGCAAGGCTGGCCCAATTGGTTTGGAATAAGATAATCAGTGATCTCTCCCTAACACCCCAGACAACTTTTTGTGCTCCAGGACCATCTTAGTAATATGGGGTTTCCATGACCAATTAACTGCTAGCTTTAGGCCTAGATAGCCAAAAGCGCTTACCCCCTCGAGCTGTATGCCTACTTGCCTGGGGCTGCCCCGAGAAGATTTGTGAGGGTTCAGGTCCATACATTTTGTTTTGGTTGTATTGATTATTAAACCTTTGGTGTTGCACAATTCTTGGAACTGGTTTAATAGCCACTGTAACCCTCCAGGTGTTTTAGATACTAGCAGAGTATCATCTGCGAAAAGGAGAGTAACTACTTTCCACCCCCCTAGTACAGTAGCGTCTGTCGGTTTTATGCTTAGAAATTGTACCATATTATTAATGTATAATGAAGAAAGCATTGGGGCCAGGACGCAACCTTGGCGGACACCCTTATTAACCAAGATTGGTACAATAAGCTGGCCTTGCTAGCCCCAGCAGACTCTGGCAGAGTTTTCGTCATGCAGACGGATAAGCAAAACTACAATTTCCTCCGGCGGGACCTGGATCTCTAAGAGATTGCCACAAATTCTGCCTGGGAACATGATTGAATACCATCTTGCCATGAGTGATGTCACTGACCATGTCCTGAGTGATGTAATATGTGACGTCATCAGCAGTGCATTGCACGCGCAAGTTATAGTGAGTCCAACTAACTATAACGTGGGAATTTCAATGGTTTTATGCGAGTAAAATTTCCAGCTAACTATAACTGATGTGAAACCTATGGTTTTATCAGTGAATTTAATAGGTTTTTTAAATGCTAATTCCTAACTATAACACAATAGCTAATTTCTATTTTATAATGAATCCTATATTGTATATTTATGTAATACTATTTTTTTTAAATTTATTTATTTATTTATTTTTTTGCCCTGGATGGCTCCCGGTGCGCATACCGGTGAGCGCACCGGTAAGCGCAGTCTTGCGGCGCGCCCCGGTGCGCGTACCGGTGAGCGTCCCGTTAGCGCTATTGCCGCGAACGAAAACAATATTGTGACTTATTGCGTAGCCGCGACGCCGTGCGTCATAAGACACGTATCCCGTAGCCGCGAGATGCGTCTTATGACGCACGGCGTAAGCGCTCCCAGAAGCGCCCGAGCGCATACGATCGCGCAACGTAAGCGCCCCGACGCGCTTATGCTACGCGCCCCGGGGCGCGCCCCCGGGCACGTATCGTAAGCGCGTCGGGTCATGTGACCTGAAAATAACACTTTTCATTGGTTCCTAACAGTTTTTTTAACAAAGAATGAAATCCCCACCCATATCCTTCACTTCTTCTTTCACTTTTGTGACTGCAAGACCTGCCTTTTTGCTGTCGGATCTTTGTGGGAATAAAATCTTGGATTATCATGGCTGCCAGACCATCCAGCAGTGAAGATGACTCCAATGAATTTCTTGATGAAGAGGCTCCTCAGCCGAAAGTAAAAGAACACTTTATTTTTTTTTTCTATTCCTGATGACCAGAAAAAAGTAAATGCTCCAAAAGTGGAGTGCAGGATTTGTCCCACTGTCCTGTCACGGGGTGACCCCACTAAGAAATATTCATTTGGTAACTCCACAATGATTCGCCATGTGGAGAGGAGGCACCCCCAGAATTTTGCCCGGGAAAGTGTCAGGGCTCTGGCACGAGAGGCTCCCAGTGATGGGGCATCTACTTCAACCGGAGGACAAACTGCATCAGGGAGGGAGCAATCACAAGAGCAGATTCCCAACATCCAGCCTGCTTTTAATAAAGGCGTTATTAATGCAGATATTGCGATAAGTTACTTTGCTATGGGGAACAAAGTGTTCTGCTCATGGTTCGAGCATTGGATAACCATCGCTGCCGTTTCCAGACCTAATTTTGTTTTGTTTTTTTCCTCCTGTTGAGCAGTTTCCCATTCCCTGTTTTTGTTTTTGTTCTAAAAAAAGAAAAAAAGAAGAAAAAAAAAGTTATTTTCAGAACTACCTCCAATTCTCATCAAAGAGCTGTGTTCTTAAAAAAATGAAAAAGAGTAAGTGAAGTGGAGTGCGTTGATAAACGAGAAGAAAATGAGTGAGAAAGCACAGAAAGGGACGAGAGGAGCAGGGAAGTGTAGTAGGGGGACTGAAAGAAGGTGAGTGTCTGACCTACCTCATCTGCACCCTGTTACCATCAATTATACCCAATACATTGAGGCCTGTCCAGGGGACACAGAGGAGGTGAGTCTTGTCCAAGGGTCAGAGGAGGTGAGTCCTCTCCACTGCACTCATGGACACAGGCCTCACCTCCTTTGCACCCCTGGACATACCTCACCTCATCTGCACAATCTACTTCCTAATCTGAGGAAACACAGGTGACATGATTGTAAAAGGTTCAAATACATTTATTTATTCATGCAGACCCATGGTACGCTCCCCGGTACGCTCCCCGGTGCGCGTACCGGGCCCTCCCCCCGCGAAAATCGATTTTTTTTTCCCGCGGGGCCTTTTTATAGCCCCCATATCAAACCTAGGGGGTCAGGGGGGGTCTACCCTGCCCCCTTATGGTCAGTTCCCCCTTTGTTTTGCCACCTCTTGTGTCTCGATCCTACCGAGACACAAGATGGCGGCTGCTCCGGACTGTTTGGAATGTTGACAGACACCTGAGAGCCAATCAGCTTTCCGCTCGCGTACTCGCGTAGCGCGCTGGGTGCGCTCCCCGGTGCGCGTACCGGGGCGCGCTTATAGATATATATATATATTTTTGAACCTCAATTACTTAAAATCCTCTGGAGCACATATCTTGAGACATAGCAAAGGCACATCGGGCTACCAATCTCTACAATTTTACCAAGTTTCGTGGGAATCCATTCAGCCGTTCGGGCTAAAAGTGAGTCCAACCGCCCTATGGAAATTAACATGGGGAAAACTCGTTTTGGGACCCCCGTTTTATCTCGGCTCCTGCTTGACGAATCCCCCCCAATCTTTCAGGGAAGGAGCAGAGCGGAGCGGGCCATCTTCTTTGAGAAATTCGTGAAGATTCGTCCACCGGCGCCAAAGTTATTCCCAATAGAATGTTGCGGATTTCCTATGGAAAGTAGATCCTAACTATAACTACCTACTGGCGACCGCCAGTAGGTAATATATATATATATATTACCTACTGGCAGTCACCAGTAGGTAGTTATAGTTAGGACCTATTTTCCTTAGGAAAATCGCAACATTCTATTCCCAATAACTTTGGCGCCGGTTGACGAATCTTTGCGCCCCCCTTCTTAAAACAAAAAAATATAAAAAGACCGACATCGTGCCGGAGTCCCTGCCCCCTCCCTGCAGCACACTGCAAACGCGCCCCCTGGCACGTTTGCGGATGGGGAACTAATTCCCCTTGAATACCCGGGGTCCCTGGGGGCCAACTAGGCCACCAGGAACCTCCAGTGTGCGCCAGGGAGCTGCACTGCAGAGAGGTGTTCAGAGGTCATACACCTTTTAACACCTCTCTGCAACGCAGCTCTGTACCTCTTACTGGTGGTCCCTAGTAGGCTACTTTGACTCTAGCGACCCTCAGGATTCAAGGGAACTTAATCTCCCAACTTAAATCAGCCACAGGGCATGTTTACTGATTGGTGAATGGAGGGAACGGAGCCTGAGGTGACATGTGCAAACACGCCCCGTGGTGCGTTTTAAGTTGAGGAAATAATTCCCCTTCAATCCTGAGGACCCTGGGGGCTAGCTAGCCCACCAGGTGCTTCCAGTAAACGCCACTGCGATGCGTTGAAGAGAGGTGGTCCAGGCTGTGCCCCTTATTACACCTCTCTGCAATGCAGCTCTGTGGAGCTTACTGGAGGTACCTAGTGGACTAGTTGGAGCCTAGGGACCCTCAGGATTCAAGGGGACTTAATCTCCCAACTTAAAAAGGCCACAGGGCGTGTTTACACAGTGGTGAAGGGATGGGCGGGGCATCAGGTGACATGTGCAAACACGCCCTGTGGCACACTTTAATTTTGGGAAATAATTCCCCTTCAATCCTGAGGGCCCCTAGGGGTTAACTAGCCCACCAGATGCTTCCAGTAAGCGCCATTGCGCTGCGTTGCAGAGAGGTGGACCAGGCCGTGCCCCTTTTGACACCTCTCTGCAACGCAGCTCTGTGGCGCTTACTGGAGGTACCTAGTGGGCTAGTTGGACCCTAGGGACCCTCAGGATTCATGGGGACTTACTCTCACAACTTAAAATGGCCACAGGGTGAGTTTACACAGTGGTGAATGGAGGGAAAGGGGCCTGAGGAGACATGTGCAAACACGCCCTTTGGTGCGTTTTAAGTTGGGGAAATAATTACCCTTCAATCCTGAGAGCTCCTGGGGGCCAACTAGTCCCCCAGGTGCTTGCAGTAAGCGCCACTGCGCTGCGTTGCAGAGAGGTGGTCCAGGCCGTGCCCATTTGTACACCTCTCTGCAACGCAGCTCTGTGGCGCTAACTGGAGATACCTGGTAAGCTAGTTGTAACCAAGGGACACTCAGGATTCAAGGGGACTTTATCCACCAAACAGCCACAGGGCATGTTTATACATGCCAGCTCAGCCCCCCTCCCTTCACCAGTGTGCAAACCGCCCTGTGGCGCGTTTTAAGAGGTTATTTTAATCCCCCTGCCCTTATTATGTACTAGGGTCTTACAGAGGAGGCCATGTTAATCATAGGGGTACCCCAACGCACAGTGTTCCCTAGTGTATGTATGTGTTTTAACTGTATTTTAAGTGTCTTTTAGCATAGCATTGGTCTAGGACTGGTTGGTCAGATTCAGTTACCACCAGTACCCATCTGAAAAAGTTGAGGGTACAGGGTGATTTTGCAACAAGGCCTCTTTCTGCTCCTCTGTTTGTTCTTTCTGCATGTCTTCCTTCTTCCTGTACTTTTCTTCGTCTTTGAGGACTTCAGGTGCTTCTTTCTGCATTTCTTTTCTTCTTTCTGTGTGTTTTTTCTTCTTTCTTCACATGTACTACCTCTGTAAGCATAGTTAGAAACTAGCATTTAAAACACCTTAGAAATTAACTGAAAAAACCATAGGTTTCAGGCACATTATAGTTACAAATTAGCATTTAAAAAAACGTTGTACTTCACTAAAAAAACTTAGGTTTCAGGGACGGTATAGTTAGGAATTAGCATTTAAAAAACCTTAGAAATTCACAGAAAAAAACATAGGTTTCAGGGGCATTATAGTTAGTTGCAGATTTCACTTGTAGAAAACCATTGAAATTCCCTGTTATAGTTAGTTCAGCTATTTATAACTCGTGCTCCCGCATTGCACTGCTGATGACTTCACATATTACATCATTCATGACATGGTCAGTGGCATCACTGATGACATCTCAAATGATATCACAGATGACATCACTGATGACATCAGCCAGTGACTGTGTTTTTCTTTAAAGTTTAAATATGTATTATATATATGCCAAGGTGTATTGAAGAATGTGTTGGTGTATAAGTGTCTGGATGGAGGATTTAGTAGGTGCGTGACTGACTGCTTAAGTGAGTGATTACATGTGTCTTACTGAATGCATGGGTTAGTGACTAAAATGTGTGAATGTCTGTATAAGTCTGTCTTTTGTTGTATAAGCTGCTGTATGGTTTGATTAGGAGGTACATGAGTATATAAAGATATGGGTTATCGACTGGTTGCCTGAGTATTTGTATGGGTGCCTGGGTGTGTGTGTAGGTGGGTGGAAGGTGTGTGAGTCTGTGCATATATGTTTGATTCACTGTGTGTACGGGTTCAAGAGTGCATGTGGAAACAGCTGTATGGGTGGGTGAGTGTGTGTATGGGTATGTTGGTGAGTGAATGGATGTCTCAATGGTACATGTCCAAGTAACTACATATGTAAAAGGCAGTGTGTGAAATTTGAAGTATTTAAATGACTATACGTAAGAGTCAGTGATTGTGAGAGTGGCTGTATGGATGAGTGTGTACTTATAACAGTGATTGTAGAAGAAAGTAAGTATTCATTTGTTTCTGTTTGAATAAGTGATGTGGTGCATGTATAACTGTATAGGTCAGTAAATGGAAGTGTGATTGATGTTTTGCATGACTGACTAGGTGTGTGAGTAACTCTGGGTGAGTGGTGGTGTGTGAGTGTCTGTATAGGTTTATGAGTGCTTATGATAGTGTTGTATTGATGAGTGACTACATGTATGAGTGATTGTATGGGGGAATGAGTGGATGTGTGTGTTGACCTAGGAGTTAGTGAGTACGTTTTAGTAACTGGTATTGGTGTGTCGATTGTTTCGAAAATGGTAGTCTGAATTTTTACAGTGGGTGTATCAAAGGTTATATTAGAATGCGAGGAGGTGGATCAGATATTCACGTGGATAATGTCATCAGTGATGTCATTTGAGATATCATCAGTGATGTCATCAGTGATGTCACTGACCATGTTATGAATGATGTGATATGTGACGTCATCAGCAGTGCATTGCAGGGGCGCGAGTTATAGTAAGCTGAACTAACTATAACATCCCTGAAACCTATGGTTTTTTCAGTGAATTTCTAAGGTTTTATAAATGCTAATTTCTAACTATGATGTGCCTGAAACCTATGTTTTTTTTAGTGAATTGCAAAGGTTTTTAAATGCTAATTTCAAAATATAATGTTCATTAAACCTATGGGTTTTTCAGTAATTTTGATTTTTTGTGTGATCTTTTGTAAATTAAATATTCCAAAAATAGTTTTTGTAATTTTTTTTGTTTGTTATTAAAATAATATATTGTCTTCAGTTTTCTTAAATATTAATATATATATTTTTTTTTTCTCGAAAAAAGTGAAGTTGCACACCCATCGTGTACCTATCTTGGTGGGTGTGCAGATTCAAACCGCCATATATTGGTAAAGTTGTGAAGGATGCACATTTCAGCCAGCCCACTCCGCTTATGCTTACAGGGAGGGAACTACAATGCTACATGTCCCACGTCTTCCCTATAGTGATCCGCTGATCACAGGTCTAGATGTCAACATGCCAAAACCACTTCCTCACAGCTTTTTTACACCCCTACTACATCCATACAGCACAGGCGTCACCAGACATGTGACCCTTCCAATAAAAAGGGCCGGGCACACATGCTCAATGCCATTTTCACTCTCTATCTGGGTGTATCCATGTGCCAATTATGTTGGTGGCAGCGGAGACACAATGGCCGAAAAGGGCCTCCTGCAATGTGGTGATGAATTGAGGTACACAGAGTTGGTGGCAGCCGAAGCACTTTGCCGGACACTGGTCTCCTGCCACGTGGCGATGACTTGAGGTGCACAGAGTTGGAGGCAGCCGAGGCATTGTGGCCGACATGGGCCTCCCGCCACGTGGCGATGACTGGAGCTGCACTGAGTTAGTCCGACCAGAGCTGAGCGGGTGTGCAGCCTGCAATGATGCGTAGGCCTCAATGTACCATGCTGGCATTCAAGACCCGATTTGAATTGTGAACTCAGCTGGACTGCGTGTATGCCAAAAGCAGCTGGTTGTACTGACATGACTCCTTGGCGTGGTGCAGCAGGATACACTGGGGGCCTGTGTAACGGAATCCAGCGACGGCTGAGGATGTTGCCCTGGCATGTGGTGGGCCCTCTTGGAGACACGCTGGTGGCGGCAGGGGAGCTTTGAGGTCTGGGTGTGCAGGGTCAGGCAGTCATTGCTGGGTGGAAGACTGGTCTGGGGACAAGGGCTGGGATGATTGTGAAACATGCAGGAATCATGCACATTGCCTGAGAAGTTTGTGATGACATTATTGTACAGGCCCCGGCGGTTCCGTTTTGCCTGCACATTGTTGGAATGCGTGTGGTTTTTGTTACAGTGATTGTGTGCAGTGTTGGCAGGGGGACAAGTAGTACATGTGTGCAGTCAATTGCCCCCAACACGTACAGGAAGCCTAGCCTACTATGGTGTGGTTTCCGTTCTTGGTCTCCAGCTGTTCCTGCGCAGTGTGGGTGAAGTGAAGTGAATATGCAGGTGTATCAAGCTGAAACGAACCGTGATGCTTAAAGGTGTGATAAATCCTACATAATGAGACCATAACAGAAGTTTGTGTGGTTGTAACGTTCCTTTTCTTTCCTAAAACGTTTACGACAACACGAACTTCTGTTACTGTCATTTTGTGCAGGACTGATCATACCTGTAAGCTTTCCGGTTTGTCCAACTAAATTGTAAGGGTGTATTATAATCATGGGTAGTTCACACCTACACATATAATCCTTTGTCATGTTAACATCTGGTTATTAAAATGTGTAATGTAATAACGTGTAAAATGAAGTGATAGAGAAATTCTCGTACAACGTGAAGAAATTAACATTGTAAACTTGATCTACATGATGAAGCTTTAATATTTTGATTTTACAAGTGAATAATGAGAAATTAATTCACTGCTATATGACGCATTGATTTAAACGTGCAAAGTAATAATGCTCATGTATACATGTGCTTAATGAAATCTCAGTACACTTTTTATGTTAGCCGAAATTGTAGGCCTCATGTTGATTTCTCCCTGGCTCTCTAGCCGAGTTTGCTAATGTAATTGATGTGTATGCAGAGTTTGTCTTTTCTCACGTTTCTGTTTCAGGTGGAGAAATTTGTCTTTGTTAGTTAGAATAACTCTTTTGTTTTAGGGGTTTAGGCTTAGGGAGGAGAGGATACATTTGAACAAGTGGTACTGATAACGTGGGACAGTGTTATTCTCACTGGAGAAGGCCTGGGAATCAAGGTCATCGAGCAAGAGCATGGGAGTATCTCTATTGCATGGAAAATTACCTATGAGAAGGGGTCGATTTGGATGGGACGATCACGCGGGTGTGTTCTATGATTAGGTGTTGGAGTTAGGGACAGAGTCCGTGGGAACTTCAGCCAGAGCTGCAAAGGAGATACCATCTTAGAATGAGCTCTTTAGCTTTATGCTACTTGACCCATTCAACATGAGTGTACTTCTTGGGAAGTCTTCATGTGCTGACACCTTTTTCCTGTGCTTGCCTGGGGAGTGCTAAGTAGGGATGTCATGTTAGGGATAGTGTAGGGACGGACTAATGCTTTTTACTTACTAACCTCCAATGAAGAAAACTCTAGGTGTTGGTATGGTAATCTTTTGCGTAATGCTATTGGAATTTGTCATCTTGTGCTTGTTGGTTACATTTTGCATATAGTTTTGGTTTTGTATTAGTGCATATGTATTTTTACATCATCATCTTGAGGTTTTTGTATGTTCAACTTTTCTTGGCTTTGTAATAAACCCACTATCCCTTTATTTGGAGTCTGTGTTCCTTTAGTAACTCGGGCAACGGGAATGGTAATGTATAATTGCACATCGATTTTTCTCCCCTCAACACTTTCAAGCAGGCACCAACAAACCATCAGCCGAGGGTTCCAGAGTAAGTCTGGAATATTGTACCCAGCTAATTCACTCCCATTTCTAAAATTTAAATTCATAATAGGGTGCTATGTACATGTCCTTTTCTCTCCTCTACCATTGTACAAATTGCTATGGAGAGAAGTCCCTGTAACACTTTGCACCTCAGGAAAACAGTACCCTGCTGTTTGTTGTCTGAACAGCAGAATTAACATGACCCTACTCATAAGCATACAGTCTACTTTGGGTACTTTGCCTGCTTAGAATAATCTTTTTTTCTTTAAATGTAAGATTTGCTAACAGTTGAGGTCTACCTTTAAAGTTCTGACTATAGACAGCTTTAGGCAAGTCTTGTGTCACCACACAGCACACAACGTACATAACACATCCCGCACAGAAGTATTCATGCAACCACATCCATAAATGGACAGAAGCACAGGCTTACACCGTTCTGACATACAGAACTTATGATCCAACCAAGGTAAAAGTCTACATATGCCCCATTCATGAAATTAATTACATGCAAAAATACAAACACCAATGTCACATAGGCTGATATACAAACAAAAGCCCACATATAATTACATGGAGACACGCATGTATACAAATAAACATGAAGGCACACAGATAATAATTTATATTTGCATACTTGCAAAGAGCTATAGACAAACCAATGCAATAAAACTGCCTAACATTTAAGGCACCAAAACAGAACATTCACATATTAAAAAAGATGTACATGCAAAACTAGACTACACTTACAGGCACACACACAAACGTACACACAAACTTACAAAATGACTGTTGGTCAAAATACACAGAAGCAGATGACAGCTAAACAATGATATACAAGCACAGTAGGCCATGTGTTGACTTAGTAAAGAAGAGATGCACAGAAAAGCACATGCACTCAGACACCTAAACATATACAAAAAAAGTAGCAGAAAAAGTAAATCTGCTTTCCCTGAAATATACAGAAGAAATTATTTTGAAAAGCACAGAAATATGCATTGTAACGAAAGAATATTACATCTAAATGGATAGATTTAGTTTGTATTTTACTGCTGGTCTTGAACACTGGATTTATAAGCACATACCTTACAGCAGAGTATATAGGGCTACATCATTTCCAATATGATTGAGTTTTAGACATTAACTTTCCAACGAGTTGTGACAAGAAGGTTAAGTGGCACATATATGCAATGAACAAAATATCTGGGACATTTATAACACATCTGTTTTGGGGATAAAAGATGTAATTCATTTCAGACACTGCACATTTCTATTTCAGCAATAGTTACACATAGGGGCGTGTTCTCAGTTCACATGTTGCGCACACATTTGTTATCATGTCTCATTTAAACTACAGCGTTTACAGTAAAATAACAAGTAGCAGCAATGGCTTTATTTATTGCTTACACCTCAAAATTCGAGTCTGAGCAATTGGCTTTGCCAATGCTTGTCTCTAAGAGTATGAATATAAGTGTACCAGGGGCATAAGAATTGGTAAGACAGTGGGAAGATAATGAACAACCACAAAGTCATACCTTTGTGAGAATTCAATGGCTTCCGGAAGATTACTAGTCGCAGTAACACTTTTAAAAGATCTTAATTAAAATTGGAATACATGACTAAAAAGCATGAAAAAAACAAACACACATCCCCATGCTTCACAGGGTTCCATTGGAAGAAATAGCTCCCTAGGAAAATAAATGTCCTAGAGAGAACACAAGGTTAATGTGCAAAGGCACTTTTCTGTCTTATTAACTTTTAAGTGAAAGGTAGCATGATGTGTGATTTCAATTAATTTGCTTTATGTTGTTGCTCACTGGTGATGGTGGTCATTTTTAAAGAGATCAGAGATTTAGGTTGGTCAGCTTAAACACCTGACACAAAGATATAAAGGTTTGCTGGTGTAAGATAATGTGAGAAATCAGGACATATCTGCAGTGTCCCCCCACTTTTTGCCCCCATTTTTACCACTAGATGATGGTTTTCTGACTTTAACTGTGCCCTGGGCTCTGCTAACCAGACCCAGGGCCTGTGCTCTGATTAAAAGTATATGGTAATTGGGTATAATTACAATTGGCAATGACAGACCCCTGTAAATCCCTAGTAGATAATAGTGCAAGAGGATTCACACGTCATAAGTCCCTCCTATTAGGGTAGGGATGTTTAGAAGTCCAGTTGATTCCTGCACTGGAGTGTGTACTACTGGGGTGCCTGCTGTCATTTTAAAAGCCAGCCCTGCCTTCCAGGCTGCTTTCAGATTGAAATACTATGGAAATTCGACTTTGGATTTAAAGGTACTTTCAAAGTGTTTATCTACCTTATTGTGACATAAAAGTCACACCTAGGGTCTCCTCTAGGTTCCCCAGGGGTAGGGTGCCTTGAAACTATACACAAGGGTATTATAGAAAATGTTTTATAAGCCCTGGTAATATTGTAATACTTTATTTAACTATAAATATAGATAGGAGCCATGTGAAAATATACTTCAAGGTATCAAATTAGTAATGATATGAATCCCACAACTTGGCCCTGTTAGAAGTATACTAACTATTACAGAAAATAAGTTATCGAACATTTTCTTCTGTGATCCAAAATCCAGCTTTCCAGCTGCTCTGTCGTGATTGGCTAGCCTGTACCCATGCTGGCCAGGCTGCTGTGATGAAGTGTAAAATTCTCCTGTCAGGGGAACAATAGCTTTCCTGTGGGTGGAGAAGTGCAAGCTGCAGAGCAGATGGCAGGCAGAGATGAAGTGTGGCCAAATTGGTAATCAAAGGGAGAATGACACTTTAGGACAGCACATGCCCACCCCACATCCTGCAAACTAAGCCACACAGGAATCCCAGTAATTAGATTAAGGAGAGGGTCAGAAAGGGAGTGTTTAGGAAACATAGCCACACCAGTAGGTTGGCTTAGCCTGATCCAGCTCCTCTGAAGTGATTTCCTTCATGTTGGATTTTGTTTTAATGGTGCTTTCTGGGCCAAGAATATGCCACACCTGGGAGGCACCCTGCATACCATTGGTGAGGACTGTCCCCTTGCTTTGCGCCCAGAAACTATGAATAACTTTGGGAGAGCTCAATAGCTCTCTAGAGCTGCTGCCTCAAGAAGAAGAAGGACTGCCTTGCTTACTCCCTGGCCTGCACCAAGAGGAATGCACTCACCAGGGTTTCGCCTGCTGTACACTGTGGGACTCAGCACCAGAAGGACTTTGCCTGACTTGGAAAGTCCAAGGAGTGGACTCCCTGCAATCAATGGGTTATCGGAGCCCACTTGCATGATCTCCACCAAGAGTCCCTATCCTGTGGCGCGCCCAGTGGACTTTTAAAGATTTGCTCAGGTGCATTGTGGGAATTGTAGTTCGACAGCCCACGGACCATCAATACGATTCTAGACCCTTGGATTTATGTTTTGAACACTTTTAACCATCAAGAGAAGGTTCAGGATGAAGTTCCAGAAGTTTGGAGCAACTTTAAGAAAAAAGCTCCATAAGGTGACCGGCGCGACATCGAGAGTCAAGCCGGCTATCTTCAACCGCGACCCGGCCTGGATTTCAGGTTCATTCTGCTGAAAGCTCCAGAGCTTCAGACTTCCAGGATTTGACCGGGGCTTTGAAGAAAGTCAAGTCGGAGAACCTTCACTGAATCCAGCCTGACGTAGTGCTTTGCATGACATAGAGGGAAAAAGCTCCAGAAAACTGAGTGTGAAGGTAAAATTTTGAACAAGGCCTCCCGCTTAGTGTATCCAACCAGGCTCTCAAACTTTCACTTTGTCCTAGTCAAGCAAGACCAGATGTCCCAAAGTGACGCTATATGATTTCAAGTACTAGGGAATATTTATTCGATAAAAAATCATATCTCCATTTTCCTACATTGAATTTTTGTCATTTTGGTGTCTATTTGTTCATAAGAATATAATCTATTTTAATGAATAGGCGTTGGATTTTTATTGTTGGTATTGTCTTACTTATTTGATGTATTGGTGTTTTTATATGCTTTACACACCTGTCTCCTAAGTTAAGCCTACCTGGTTGTTGCTAGCTACCAAGGGTTGATCAAGGGATTCATTTTTTGAGACCCTAAATGAACGTTTTATTGTGTTTGTTGCCTTTTTACTAGTGGTAGGTCACTACTTGTCACCACTAATAATCCACTTTCCAACATATAATTATTAACTTTACGGTGCAAAGACAATTTGGAGACAGTATTCCCTAGTCCTTCATGCCTGCCCCTTACAGTCCAGGAGAAGCCTTTGTGTGTAGTTATCTCATATCCATCCTAGTTGTCTGGGTCTTTAATTTCCATTATAGTTATTTGGCATTGAGGAGCATTTAAAGGAGTCAGATTCATATGTTCAACATAATTATGTGATACAATGTTGTTTTTTGTGAAACCCCCCGAATGTCAAAGATCAAAAGGGCCTTGAGAGGAGAGCACCTCTAAATGCTTCGTATTGAGAACTTTGAAGCCAGTATATTAAATTTTGACTAGCAGTTTTTCAGCTAATTGCCTGAAGCTCCTCTTTCTGTTGTTGGTATCTGTGTTGGGGCCTTTTTTGAAGGAGTCAGTTCTTTAGCTTGCTCAATATATTCATGTGGCAAAGCATCTTGAGATTTTTGAGGGGAATGTATATTGCAAAAGGGGGAAAATCGTGTTTGGGAAAAGGGCTTTAAAGCCCTTTGTGCTTATGTTGTAGGGAACAGAAGATGCCCTGGTGAATGTTTCTAATTCTCCGGAATACTACATCGTCTTTTGGAGGCTGATTTTGAAGGGAATCTTAAAAGGGAACTTAAGCTTTGGATTGGGTAATCGTTCTCTGGAAACTTCTTATAAATTGTTCTCCTGACTTTTTGGAGCTAGATATGCATGCTTAAACATAATTTCTGCTCATACAATTATTTGTCTTGTATTTGTTTGCTTCTTGAGTGATGTTAGGCTTCTTCTTTTACCCAACTGTGAATTGTTTTATTATCTGAGTTCTCTTTTTGAATTATGTTATTGTCTTCTGGTGCTTCATGTGATTTAGCAATACCTTATCAGATTGTCAATTAGAAGCCATTTGTGATTTCATTCCACAATCAGGTGTTATTTGGGAAATGTTGTGCTAAATCAGAATATTCTTGTCATGCTGTTACTAATCAAAGGTAGGTCAATGTAAAAATATACGTATTGTCTAATTGACCATCTCAATGACCATAAATCTGAAAGAATTTCAATGCTCAAACCTGTCATGTGGACAATGCCATTGATATTCTTCATTAATTTGCCACTTCAGATGTTTCTTGAAGAACCCATCTAACAAGAGACTTGTAGGTTCACCATCATCCACAAATCCTCCCTTTTTTTCTAAATGTTTATGCACTTTCTACTTTTGATTGGAATCCATATTAGGACAATTTCACCTCTTCTCTCAGTTTTCTCTCTCCTTTGTCTCATCTTTTGATGATATCCATGCAGTCTTGGTTTGCTGAGTCCTTCAGCACTGCATATAAATTGCCATTAATTGTCTGTTTCAACCTTCCTGTTCACAGCCAAGTAGCCTATATTACTACTTCTTAGTGGAACCTTTTGTCTACATTAACAAGTCTCTGTGCACAATTACTAAATTGGGAGAACAATGAATTCAATTTCTTTGACTATTGAAATCTTAAATTCTTAAACCATACTGTCATCTTTAGAGTAATAACTATGCAATATCCTTTGTTAGTTGGATATCACCCAGAAGACTCTGCTGTCTCTAGCTACTCATAGTATCTTCACCTGATGTAGGAAGAAGCTCTGTTACTTTAATCTGTAAGCACCAGAAGAAGCTATTACACTTAAAGGAAGACAGAACACACGAGGAATTTCAATTGAAACAGTGTTTATTCAGCAACAGACAGACGCGTTTTGGAGACAACTCCTTCCTCCGTGTCAACTCTGTGAGCGTAGCGCGGCGCCATTTAAACCAATCAGTGTGTAATTTATGAAAACAAAGAGGGGACAAACGCGAAGTTTCAAAATGTGTGCCATCTTGTAAATGTTTCATATTGTATACAAGTACATTTTTCTCCGTTTATAACCTTAAATTGGGAGCTTAATCATTGTTGGAAAAAACAGACCCCACCGAAGGGGAATAATTGGGACTACTGCGACTAGCATGCAATTCACTGAAGAATGGATGCAATGTGAAGATGACAAGCAGTCTGTTTCTGACTTTCCAAACCACCCACCCTATGAATAAGATGCCGGAGGCATTGAAACGCGTCAGGGACAGAAAGCAATCAGGTTTTAATTACTGCCTCATGTGAATAAAGGTTCGGATAAACTCTTCTTCGTGGAATGCGTCTCTATAAGCTCGGGGGCTTTTCTGGATGAATATATATATATATATATATATATATATATATATATATATATATATATATATATATATATATATATATATATATATATATATATATATTACCTACTGGCGGTCACCAGTAGGTATATATAGTTAGGATTTTTTTCCTATGGGATTTTTGAAAATTCTATGTCGAATACCTTTGGCGTTTGAGGACGGAATTGGCTGAAATTTTCAGGAAAATGGAACATTTTGTTTCTGAGCAGCCACTGAAAATTTGGGGGGATTTCGTCAAGGGGGGGCCAAGGAAAAAGGGGGGTCCCAAAACGCGTTTTTCCCATGCAATTTTCTATAGGGCGGTTGGACTCACTTTTAGCTCGAACGGCTGAATGGATTTCCATGAAACTTGGCAAAATTGTAGATATTGTTTGCCCGATGTGCCTTTGCTAGGTCTCAATATATGTGCTCCAGTGGATTTTGATAAATTAACGTTCAAAAAAATATATATATCTGTAACAGCGCTCCGGTTAGCGCCCCGGTTCGCGTACCTGACGCGTAATGGAACTTCGTGAAGCGAAGCTGATTGGCTCTCCGGTGTCTGTCAACATTCTAAACAGTCCGGAGCGGCCGCCATCTTGTCTCTCGGTAGGATCGAGAGACAAGAGGTGAAGAAAAACAAAGGGGGAAAATAATGAAAGGGGGCAAGGTAGACCCCTCCTGACCCCCTAGGATTGATGAGGGGGCTATTAAAGGGTCCTGCGGGGCAAAAAATAATTTTTAAAAAAATCAGTTTTTTCGCGGTAGAGGTGCTACCCGGTACGCGAACCGGGTAGCTAACCGGTAGCGTAACGGGAGTCCGCCATCTTGTGTTTCGGTCGAATTTAATCACAAGATGGAGGAAAAACAATGTGGGAAATGGGTATAAGGGGGCACGGGAGACGTATCCTGACCCCCTAGGTTTTCTGAGGGTGGCTGAGGAGGCCCATATATGCGAGAAAAAAAAACCACATTTTTTTTCAAATTTTCGCGCCGTTAGCATCCGGTGCGCGAACCGGGTAGCGCTCCGGAAAGCGTAAATCATGAAAATTATTAAAAAAAAAGTTACATTTAAAATTTGTTTAGAGTGATCATAGTTAGGGTAGCTCTGAGAAGAGCTTTTGGGTCTGTGGTAGATTTAGGTACTTATAAGTAGGTACCAATACATAGTCTTAAATTCAGGATGAAAATTCTGTTCCCCTCATCTGAGAAGTGAACTCCATCTCCTCTGTAGATATCTTGCATGTAGTAACGCAAGTTATTGTTGTAGATGGAGCCCATTCCATGGTCTCCCATGTAAGCTGAAACAGAATTATTTACATGCTTCCTCGATTTCTCAATTTGTGAACAAAAATGGTTGGACCACCTCCATTTCTGTCTTTGGCATATATTTGAATATACCAAGGCAGTTTGAGGAAAAAGTGCCATCAATTGCTCAAAGGTGTCCTTTGAAAGCATTTCCAGACCTACCCCAGTCAAAGTGCCCAAGTCATTTCCTCCACAGTGCACAATTAACAGGTCAGGGTTTGGCAAATGCAAAAAGGTTTTCACCAATGGTATCAATTGGTGACATCTCAATCCTCTGTGGCCAATCCAGTTGATTTCCACATTTTGTAAATTGAGGTTGTGTAAATTTCTGTTAACAGCATACCTTTGAGCCCAGTGGATGTAACTATGTCCAATAATCCAGACAGAAAACATGGTGAGAGAATGTTCTGCTGCAGTCAGATGAAGTGTGGGAATGAAATGGCAGTTGAAACAGTGGGAGTTTGTAATGAAAAAAACTGTGGAGTTTCAGTGCTAATGATTCAGTAGCAGTGATTGGTGGATTATGATTGCTGAAAACAGAAAGTTAGGGTGCATGGATGAGTTCTTTGAAAGATGTAATTTTTTTCAAATCAACACCCTTCCCCCCTCTGCCTTTTCTGCCTTTTTTCCATAGCAACTACCTACTGAAAGATGTAATTTGATTGGTTAAGAAAAAATCATTTTAAGAGACGTTGCACTGGATAAGCAGGTGTACTGAGAGTTCAGAGTTCAGTTGAAACATTGTTGTGTGAACTTGTAAACATGAGGATCTTTGGACGGGTAATCTTGTTCTCTTATTAGGCAATTGATCAGAAACTTTAATATCATAAGCTGGATCTCAGCTTTCCTTTGAGACATGGCTTCGCCAATGCTTTCTGGATCATCCCCTGTACGGATGAAACGATATATTCTGTCTAGATCTTCTTTCATATTCGGTAGGGTGACTAGATACTCGGCCACCTTTCTTACGCGTAGTGAATATAAAACCATATTATCCTCGCCTGGGACTGGATCATAGCCGCATTCGGTAAGGGCTTTCCTTATTTCTGCAACAGACTGATATCTGGGCGTACGCTGTAACGCTTGCGCATGTAATTCGACTGATGTTAAACGCTTGTGTGGCGGCGGGGTTCCTGGAGGACCTCCCCCCGCGGCTCCTAAACTAGAATCGTCGACTGATACTCTTCATACTAGTGTGGCGGGAAATTGAAATGCGGGCTGAACTTGTGTGGCGGGCTGGACCTGGGGGACCGTAGCAGGTACTGCAAAGGGTGCCCCGGTGTCTGGAGGAGCAGGAAGTGCCTGATTTACAGGGACTGGCGGAGCAGGAACAGGATTTGCATAATCCGGGACTGTGTCGTCCAAATAGGACGAAATGAAAATATCAGCTGCGGTCGGTTTGTGACGTAGCTTGGTCGGAACTAATGGTGGCGGATAATTACTGGATGCCTCTGGGGTCGCTTTTGGCAAGCCCTCGGCAAGAAGAGGGTACATACCCTTAATAAGGGCATTCCTCTGTCTGTCTGATTGTTCAGTTTTGACTCGTTCACCTATCTCGATTAATTCTTTTTCTTGGGCTCGTTCTAAGGATTCTCTGCTTAATTCTGATTTTCTGATTTCTTTTTCGGTTCTTTTATGAGATTCTTTGCGCCATAACTCGATGGCATCTTTCTGTGACTGTCTGGCTTTCTTTTTCCATAATGCCTCTTCTACTCTCATGATGCACTCGGCATCCCACGTACCTGATACGGGCCATCTATACTTTTCTTCCAACTCTTTGGTATACTCTACCCATAGATCTAGATATAATATGACGCTTATGCCATGCTTCTGATACATGAAATGACCTGGACTGTCCCTAGGCGGGACTGGAACTGCTGCTTCCAGCAGACCTTTCCTAGTTTTTAACTGACGTAACTTAGAAAACAAGGGCATGACTGAACTGAAACTGAGACACAATACGTAATTTACACAATAAACACGATAATTACTTCACACTCATACCACGACATTAAAATACATGAAGAACATTTAGAATAACAGTTCGAACAGAATACTACCTGGAATACAGAACACAGAATACATGAATTTTCTCGAGAACAGAACTGACTAGAACAGAAACTAGATGCACTGCTGAAACAGTACGAAACTTACCGGTCTCATAAAGAGACACGTCAGGACCCGCATCCACCGAAGTGGACACTTCGTTTGTGGGTCTGTGTACCACCAACCCACGGACCAGAGTCAATTAGATTGACCCTGTCTAGATACTACCCCAGTAACGGTACTCACCGGGCAGCAAGAACGGAAGGCCTCTGACTGGACTGGACTGCTACGACGACGGACGACGAACTTCGGACTTTAGTTACGGGTGGACCTCCGGATACCTCGGACCTTGGACTCTCGGCTTGGGCTCTGGTCGGGACTCGCCGCGTTCCTCCACCGCCTCGTCTGGATGCTGGACCGCCTCCTCCATCTCCTCCGTGGGCCTGAGGGATACTTGAAGCAGAAATATCTGCCGGTGCACGGTATGGTTCCGTCACGGCTGCAGAGGGTCAGGGGGCCGGCGTGGCTTCACCGGCGCGTGGGGAAAGGGCAAGTCCTTATTCGGGCGCCATTATGTGGTAAATAAATAAATAATACCTCTATTTTTGAATGCATAAATGAATAACAGATAGCTCAATAAATAAGAGTCAAGATTCGAGGTAGTAGGAGTTTTTGCAGGTTTAATACAGCATAAGGACAGGAACAGGACAACCTGCACAGGAATAGGATGGCAAGCGCTGCCGGGGGCAGGATCGGGAATGACTAGCGCTAAGGAAGGAAGGATGGATAACTTTTTAATAACAGTACATGAGCATATATACATAGCGCAAACACATAGCATTACATTGCAATAGGCGTAGCAGTGGGTGGAGCAATAGGCATGACGCGTAGCAGTCGCGAAAGATAAGGGTGAAAAGAGGGTGTAACAGGGCGTATACATAGACATGTGATGCAAACGTAACAGAATATGTCATGAATGGGGCGGAAACATGGAGGGGGCTACCTAAGGAGCCGGGACCTCTAACCTGATGGTGCGCGCAAACTGGCAATGACGTGTTACTAGGAGAAGCTGGGGGCTACGAACTCTGTGCTAGGAGCAGAGACTGAAGTCTGGAGAGTCAGGGCGACATGCACCTAAGCAGTATCTAGTATCTGATGTTTAGAGAACATGTTGATATAAACTAGAAGTCAGGAGGGGAAAGGCTAACAGACTCTAAGACTGGAGCATGCATTATTCTACATGTAGTGCGTGATGAGGAATATTAAATGACCATTAAATGCAGTATTTCTCTTACATGGAGACGTAAAGGCTAGACAATGACGGAAACTATTGATGCAGTTCAGTAGCTTAGGAATGCAGAGAAGGAGGACTGAACTGATAACTGGAACCATAACATACTCTTGGCAGACTCAGAGGCAGAGCCAGGCTGAACCGGGCACTGTGAGGCAGGAAGTAAGTGAAGGGTCAGGGATACAGGTGGGGGCTGTATCGTTCCTCAACGAGGGTTCAGGAGACAGGAGCTGAATCTGGTGTCCCGGCCCGTTTGAGGCCTAGAAACGGGGACTTTACAATGAAATAACGTGCACACTGAGAAACGTGGCAACGTAGCTTTACATAGGCCTGATATTCGTAGTATTCATGAGAACTGGAGACTGGCATACTAGAGGTGGACACAACTATAATTGCGTCTTTAATCAAACATGGGGAATACATATGCATATTAATCATGCACACATAACATATGATGGAGGACGCGTAGGGACACAGAACATGGCAAAATTTACTTTTCCACATTCATCACACATATCTCTCATGTCACCCAATCAAAACTCTTCCCTCACTTTTTTCAAATCAACACCCTTCCCCCCTCTGCCTTTTCTGCCTTTTTTCCATAGCAACTACCTACTGAAAGACCTCTCATGTTTACAAGTTCACACAACAATGTTTCAACTGAACTCTGAACTCTCAGTACACCTGCTTATCCAGTGCAACGTCTCTTAAAATGATTTTTTCTTAACCAATCAAATTACATCTTTCAGTAGGTAGTTGCTATGGAAAAAAGGCAGAAAAGGCAGAGGGGGGAAGGGTGTTGATTTGAAAAAAGTGAGGGAAGAGTTTTGATTGGGTTACATGAGAGATATGTGTGATGAATGTGGAAAAGTAAATTTTGCCATGTTCTGTGTCCCTACGCGTCCTCCATCATATGTTATGTGTGCATGATTAATATGCATATGTATTCCCCATGTTTGATTAAAGACGCAATTATAGTTGTGTCCACCTCTAGTATGCCAGTCTCCAGTTCTCATGAATACTACGAATATCAGGCCTATGTAAAGCTACGTTGCCACGTTTCTCAGTGTGCACGTTATTTCATTGTAAAGTCCCCGTTTCTAGGCCTCAAACGGGCCCGGACACCAGATTCAGCTCCTGTCTCCTGAACCCTTGTTGAGGAACGATACAGCCCCCACCTGTATCCCTGACCCTTCACTTACTTCCTGCCTCACAGTGTCCGGTTCAGCCTGGCTCTGCCTCTGAGTCTGCCAAGAGTATGTTATGGTTCCAGTTATCAGTTCAGTCCTCCTTCTCTGCATTCCTAAGCTACTGAACTGCATCAATAGTTTCCGTCATTGTCTAGCCTTTACGTCTCCATGTAAGAGAAATACTGCATTTAATGGTCATTTAATATTCCTCATCACGCACTACATGTAGAATAATGCATGCTCCAGTCTTAGAGTCTGTTAGCCTTTCCCCTCCTGACTTCTAGTTTATATCAACATGTTCTCTAAACATCAGATACTAGATACTGCTTAGGTGCATGTCGCCCTGACTCTCCAGACTTCAGTCTCTGCTCCTAGCACAGAGTTCGTAGCCCCCAGCTTCTCCTAGTAACACGTCATTGCCAGTTTGCGCGCACCATCAGGTTAGAGGTCCCGGCTCCTTAGGTAGCCCCCTCCATGTTTCCGCCCCATTCATGACATATTCTGTTACGTTTGCATCACATGTCTATGTATACGCCCTGTTACACCCTCTTTTCACCCTTATCTTTCGCGACTGCTACGCGTCATGCCTATTGCTCCACCCACTGCTACGCCTATTGCAATGTAATGCTATGTGTTTGCGCTATGTATATATGCTCATGTACTGTTATTAAAAAGTTATCCATCCTTCCTTCCTTAGCGCTAGTCATTCCCGATCCTGCCCCCGGCAGCGCTTGCCATCCTATTCCTGTGCAGGTTGTCCTGTTCCTGTCCTTATGCTGTATTAAACCTGCAAAAACTCCTACTACCTCGAATCTTGACTCTTATTTATTGAGCTATCTGTTATTCATTTATGCATTCAAAAATAGAGGTATTATTTATTTATTTACCACATAATGGCGCCCGAATAAGGACTTGCCCTTTCCCCACGCGCCGGTGAAGCCACGCCGGCCCCCTGACCCTCTGCAGCCGTGACGGAACCATACCGTGCACCGGCAGATATTTCTGCTTCAAGTATCCCTCAGGCCCACGGAGGAGACGGAGGAGGCGGTCCAGCATCCAGACGAGGCGGTGGAGGAACGCGGCGAGTCCCGACCAGAGCCCAAGCCGAGAGTCCAAGGTCCGAGGTATCCGGAGGTCCACCCGTAACTAAAGTCCGAAGTTCGTCGTCCGTCGTCGTAGCAGTCCAGTCCAGTCAGAGGCCTTCCGTTCTTGCTGCCCGGTGAGTACCGTTACTGGGGTAGTATCTAGACAGGGTCAATCTAATTGACTCTGGTCCGTGGGTTGGTGGTACACAGACCCACAAACGAAGTGTCCACTTCGGTGGATGCGGGTCCTGACGTGTCTCTTTATGAGACCGGTAAGTTTCGTACTGTTTCAGCAGTGCATCTAATTTCTGTTCTAGTCAGTTCTGTTCTCGAGAAAATTCATGTATTCTGTGTTCTGTATTCCAGGTAGTATTCTGTTCGAACTGTTATTCTAAATGTTCTTCATGTATTTTAATGTCGTGGTATGAGTGTGAAGTAATTATCGTGTTTATTGTGTAAATTACGTATTGTGTCTCAGTTTCAGTTCAGTCATGCCCTTGTTTTCTAAGTTACGTCAGTTAAAAACTAGGAAAGGTCTGCTGGAAGCAGCAGTTCCAGTCCCGCCTAGGGACAGTCCAGGTCATTTCATGTATCAGAAGCATGGCATAAGCGCCATATTATATCTAGATCTATGGGTAGAGTATACCAAAGAGTTGGAAGAAAAGTATAGATGGCCCGTATCAGGTACGTGGGATGCCGAGTGCATCATGAGAGTAGAAGAGGCATTATGGAAAAAGAAAGCCAGACAGTCACAGAAAGATGCCATCGAGTTATGGCGCAAAGAATCTCATAAAAGAACTGAAAAAGAAATCAGAAAATCAGAATTAAGCAGAGAATCCTTAGAACGAGCCCAAGAAAAAGAATTAATCGAGATAGGTGAACGAGTCAAAACTGAACAATCAGACAGACAGAGGAATGCCCTTATTAAGGGTATGTACCCTCTTCTTGCCGAGGGCTTGCCAAAAGCGACCCCAGAGGCATCCAGTAATTATCCGCCACCATTAGTTCCGACCAAGCTACGTCACAAACCGACCGCAGCTGATATTTTCATTTCGTCCTATTTGGACGACACAGTCCCGGATTATGCAAATCCTGTTCCTGCTCCGCCAGTCCCTGTAAATCAGGCACTTCCTGCTCCTCCAGACACCGGGGCACCCTTTGCAGTACCTGCTACGGTCCCCCAGGTCCAGCCCGCCACACAAGTTCAGCCCGCATTTCAATTTCCCGCCACACTAGTATGAAGAGTATCAGTCGACGATTCTAGTTTAGGAGCCGCGGGGGGAGGTCCTCCAGGAACCCCGCCGCCACACAAGCGTTTAACATCAGTCGAATTACATGCGCAAGCGTTACAGCGTACGCCCAGATATCAGTCTGTTGCAGAAATAAGGAAAGCCCTTACCGAATGCGGCTATGATCCAGTCCCAGGCGAGGATAATATGGTTTTATATTCACTACGCGTAAGAAAGGTGGCCGAGTATCTAGTCACCCTACCGAATATGAAAGAAGATCTAGACAGAATATATCGTTTCATCCGTACAGGGGATGATCCAGAAAGCATTGGCGAAGCCATGTCTCAAAGGAAAGCTGAGATCCAGCTTATGATATTAAAGTTTCTGATCAATTGCCTAATAAGAGAACAAGATTACCCGTCCAAAGATCCGGCTGAAATGAAAATCCTGACAAAGTGGAGTGATAATATAGCCGAGGGTAAGCACAAGACCATCAGTGGTATGGAGAGTATGTACAAGAAAATCCGTAAAGAAATAATAAGGTTACACGAACAACGTAAAGCAGCACAAGTAAGCGAGAAAGAAAGTAACTCTGATACTGAAGAGGTAGACGACGAGAATCCCGCCAGAATAGCGTATGTAGGAAAATCTAGATTTCCAGATCGCCATTTACGCCTAGAACACAAGTCTACTTTCCATCGTCCAGCACTAGAACAAGGTTCTCTAGAACAAGTATTTCAAGCCACCGATCACATTCTGAAATCACGAATCGGTTACAGTGAGTTAAGTACTATGCATGAACAAGAACTAGCCCGATCAGCAGTCCGATGGATTACTGATTCTACCACTTTTCCAGATGAAATAGTGGCACAAATGTTTCTGAAACTGCCCCCAGCCGAGCAGCGACTAGTGGGTATGTATATGATCCAGCACCTCATTACATTGTATGAGGGTCAGCATTCTGATCCAGGTCCGTGACATGATATCCTGAACGAGTTACTCCAGTATAGATGGAAAGGTCTAGGTACCGATTTAATTAGTGTCATTCTAGAACAGCGCCACAAATATAGAACGTTTTTGAACCCGCATTTTGTTCATGTCTCACCCCCAGAAAGTAAACCATTTTACATGGAGAGACAGAATCCGTTACGAGAAGTCCACCCAGTTAGAGGAACGGGTGGCGAACTAGAACGAGTGTTTGTTTACACCCCGATTACAAAGATGGAACTCTTAGAGATGAAAAAATTAATTCCCTGTCATGATAAAGATCCAGCAGGGTTCCATAGAGAATTAAAAGACATGCTCCGCATGGGAGAATACACGTATCCAGATATAATTAAAATGTTAAAGGTTCTGTTGCCCGCAGGGGTATATGAAAAGCTCAAGGAAAAAGAATGGGAGGTGGGAGAGAAAAAGATCGATTGGGCAGTTCTAGAAGCTGAAGACAAGGCACGAGTACCAGGTACCGGTCTTGGAGCGAAATGTAAAGAATTACCTGAATTATTGATTCAAGTTTTACCCAGATTACTAACAACGAAAAAGGAAGACTGGGATGCAATCTCAGCCTGTAAACAGAAGCAAGATGAGGATATCAGTGATTTTTATTCTAGATTTGAGAAATGTTTTAGCATCAACAGTGGCCTCAAGACAAGTAGTGAGTCATACCCTCACCTTTTTGTTACTAAATTAGTCGAGAATTCAAGTCCACCAATTAAAAATCGAGTTTTGAAAGTCGAAAGTACCTGGCAAGCTAATACCCCGTCCCAGATGTTACAGATGCTCCAATACCACCAGAATAGAATAAGAGAAGAGCAAGATCACGAGAGAAAACGTATGAAAGACACAAAAATGAAAGTACTAGTTGCACAATCTGTTCCTCAAGACAGCCAGAAGAGGGGTCCGAATCAAGCCAGTCATCTTGCAGCTCCCGTTAAAGGGAACTGCAATTATTGTAAACAGCCAGGTCATTTTATAAACGAGTGTGCAGTTCTGAAACACAACATAGCTACCGGTAAGACTAAAGAAAGACCACGTCCGCCTAGACAAGAACAAGTTTCACAGACTCCTCAGCCACAGAATGCACCACAGACAGTTACAGTACCGCAGCCTATTGCTGCAACACAGCATGTTACACAGCAGATGTACCAGTATGCTCAGTCAGAGTATCCAGAGTATCAGCCATATTCATGAAACAGCCTAGAGAGGGAGGTAGGCTTGCCTCTCATCGAGATACCTGTAGATCAAGAAGGTCCCTATGTTCACAGTCAAGTATTAGGGAAAGACAGAAAGTTTCTGATTGATACAGGGGCAAGTAGGACCACAATTAGTCACGCCGAAGTTCCAGGGGCTCCGCTCTCAGGCTCAAGAAATGTTTCCCTTGGATTTTCAGGAAAGCCTATCGTAAATGAAATATCAAAGCCAGTTACTCTAGAAGTAGGTCCATTGTCCCGTACTACTGATCTGTTACTTACTAAGTCATGTCCAGAAAATCTATTAGGCATTAAAACACTGAAAGAGTTAGGTGCAGTTATATGCTGTTCCCCAGAGGGAATACGATTGTTCCTACGTGACTTTAAGGGTCACTATGTATTACGAGATTTTGATCCCAGATTGTCCAATGTTCCACAGCATTTATGGGCGCAAGGTCCAACTGATGTAGGTTACATGCAAATCACACCCCATCGTGTGACTCTCAAGCCAGGTGTAGTGTTACCACGAATCAGACAGTACAGATTGCCACCTGAGGCTGTAGCAGCCTTATCCAAAATTATTGACGAGCTCATCGCTCAAGGAGTAGTTGTAGAAACTGACTCCAATGTATGCAATTCTCCGATCATTCCAGTCATGAAACGTACAGATCCAAATGCACCCCCAGTATATCGATTAGTGATTGACCTACGAGAACTTAATAAATGTATTATTCCCCAGTACCCAGTTGTCCCAGACATCTCTTCCCTATTGACAGCCATTGATTCCGAAGCCACGTTCTTTACTGTAATCGACCTTAAGAACGCATTTTTCAGTGTTCCCATTCATCCAGACAGCCAGTTTCTTTTCGGATTTTGTTTAAATGGAAGGAGCTATATGTTCACACGCGCTCCTCAAGGTTTCACAGAAAGTCCTAGTATTTATAGTCAAGCACTTAAGAGACAACTTGATAATGTTCACATGCCAACTGACACTGCCCTGCTCCAGTATGTCGATGATCTATTGATCACAGCCCGTTCTGAACGTGCTTGCGAGCAAGCATCACTTACAGTTTTGTATTTCCTAGCCGAGATGGGGCACAAGGTGTCCCCTTCGAAGCTTCAATTCTGTGTCCAGCAAGTGGTCTACTTGGGACACTTACTGTCCAAGAGGGGTAGGCAGTTGACACCAGACCGTATCCAGTTAATAGCGAGTCTTCCTCAGCCAAAGACCCAGAAGGAGGTACGTGCTTTTATCGGCCTTACTTCTTATTGCAGACAATGGATTCCTCAGTATGCATTTCTAGCTAAACCATTGATACAGTTAACGACACAGGAGGCAGCCGTATCGACTGTCCTCCCTTGGACATCTGAACATACACTTAGTTTCAATGAGTTAAAGAAAGCTTTATGCCAAGCTCCAGTTCTAGCTACACCGAACTACAGTAAGCCTTTTACACTTTTCGTTACCGAACGTGAAGGTACAGCATTATCTGTTCTCACACAAGATCAGGCAGGACAATACAAGCCATGTGCTTATTTTTCGAGCACATTAGATCCAGTAGCCCAGGCTCTGCCTGCGTGCCTCAAGTCAGTTGCAGCCACAGCACTAGCTATCAGACAAAGTGATTCCATAGTATTAGGACACTCCCTGACAGTACAAGTTCCACACTCTGTGGAAGTTCTTTTAAACCGAACACAAACTCAGCACTTGACAATTGCACGTTTAACAGGTTATGAATTGACACTGTTCCAGCCACACATAGAAATCAGACGCTGCAACATCCTAAATCCTGCTACACTGTTACCATCAGCTAATCCAAATCCTGCCACACACGATTGTGTGGAAGTAGTTAACATCATGACGAAACCAAGACAAGATCTGACCGATATTCCGTTACCAGACCCTGACCTGACACTTTATGTGGATGGTTCATGCATGAGAACTAGTACAGGAGAACTAGTCGCCGCGTATGCAGTGACTACTGACACCGAAGTTATTGAGACACACCGTATTGACACCCTGTCTGCTCAAGCAGCAGAGCTAGTTGCTCTGACTCAAGCCTGCATATACGCCAAGAACCTGAAAGTTAATGTTTACACAGATTCACGCTACGCATTTGGAGTCGTACACGACTTCGGAGTGCTCTGGCAGGAGAGAGGTTTCATGACTTCTCATGGAACCAAGATTCAGCATGGTCTCCTTATTCAAACTCTGTTAGATGCCATACATTTACCGACATCCATTGCTATCATGAAATGCAAAGCACATACGAAAGTTACTGACACCATTTCTCAAGGTAACGATCTAGCAGATCGCACAGCTAAGCTTACAGCACAGGCTCCAGACATTTCAGTTAAGCCAACACAGACACTTACTCCAGATCCGACTACATGTATGACAGTTAAGGACCCTACTCGAGATGTCATAGATATCCAGTTACATGCTACTCCCGAAGAAATCAAGAAATGGTCCGAACAAGGAGGGGTCCAGACAGATCAGGGATGGGTAACGAAGGGTAAAGCCACATGGTTTCTCCCCGACTCTATGGTCCAAGTCATTATTAATACCGCACATAGTCCAGCACATTTAGGGGAAAAAGCTATGTTAGACAGTATCCAGAATATTTGGTTCAACAAGCATTTACGAGCTGCAGCCAAGCAGAAAGTCCGTACCTGTATGATATGTTGTCAGTTTAATCCAGGTAAAAGTGTTCCGGTGGAACAAGGTGGATTCCAGCCCCCTGACCACCCTTTTGAAGTCCTCCAGATGGATTACATTCAGATGGAGCGATGTCGAGGTTTCAAGTATGTTCTTGTAGTTGTATGCGCTTTGTCCAGGTGGACAGAAGCATATCCAGTCCCAGATTACACAGCCGCGACCACTGCTAAGCAGTTGGTTCGTGAGTTCTTCCCCCGTTATGGACTCCCTAGGGTCGTATATTCTAATAACGGCCAGCCATTCTCATCTGAGTTGATGAAACACGTTTCCCTTTTGTTAGGATACCAGTGGAAGTTCCATTGTGTACGCCACCCTGAAGCAGCGGGTCTCGTAGAGAGACATAATCAGACCCTGAAAATCCGCATCGCCAAAGTATGTAAAGAGAAAGGTGTGGACTGGCTAGTAGCTCTGCCAGTCGCTTTGTTCTATATGCGCATGGTCGCACATTCCAGATCAGGTCTGTCCCCGTACGAGGTCGTTTTCGGCCGCCCCCCTAACATGTGGGGTACTCCTAGACCCCGAAGTATTACCGATGTTTCAAGTAATATGCTGACAGATTACCTAGCTTCCTTGATGTCTGCCCTCAACTCTTGTCGTTCACAGGTTGCCGCCGCATTTCCAGACAATACCGAGGTGGCACCGCATGAAATCGTTCCCGGATCCATGGTCCTAGTGCGAAATTTCGATCGCTCAAGTCCACTGGAGCCTCGCTGGAAGGAGCCCCGACAGGTCCTCCTCGCCACCCGTACAGCCGTGAAGTTGGAGGGACGCAAAGGCTGGGTGCATCTTTCGCACATAAAGAAGTTTTATGGATTGAAACCAGTTTCAAAGAACATTTCCCAGGATTTGAAAGACTGCCAAAGTACTATTCTCAAGGACTGTCCCGCAAAAGACACTGTTACTGAACCCTCCCCGTTAGAGAAAACTCCGCAGCAGGAGTATAAGTTGAAACTCCGGTCTAGTAAAATAAGTCAGCCAGTTTGATTGTCTAAGTCCTCCCCTAGGTGAAACGGTTAGACTGTTTCTGACATGTATAAAATAGACCCCCATAGTGAGAGAGTTAGTCAAAACTCAATCCGATGTATCGTTTTTCTAAGTTTCGTTTTGTTTCTCAGCATTATGATTTCCTGCACCAGTTATGCATTTCACTTGTATTTTCCAGTTTCTCATGTAAATACGTCTTCTAATGTTACAGCAGAGCACACGTTTAGTGATCTGCCTCCTCATGAACTCTCTTACCGCCTCGCTATGCGTAATAATTCTTTTATCCGCATGTTACATTATTCACACCAGACCAGCAATGCCACTAATTGTTGGGTATGTGGTCGACTCCCCCCTTTCCAGACACCGAAGGGAGTTCTGCCACTCTTTCCTTATCCTTTTTCACATAATGGTTCGTGTGGAGCATGGTCCACGTTAACGTCATCCTCAACGGATATGTCTTTTCTTAACAGTACATGTTTTCCAGACAAGCAAGGTCTCCCTCACAGAACCGGGTTAGATCTAGAAAATGAAGTGTATAATTTAGGTAATTATTCTTCGAATTTCATGGTCCTGAATGTTCAGTCTGATACTACTCCAGACTTACCTGCTATATCAGTACTACCAGTCAAAGGCGAATTATGTGTCCGAAATAATGGTTCCGTACATGTAGGACATAGCGATTGTACTACTATTGTCAGTTATAGTGACAGTGGGAAATCTATTTTCAAAGCTTCACGTCATTCATATTTTATTTGTGGCCAAACCGCATATGTTCGCCTGCCCCTCGATTGGGAGGGAACCTGTTACATTGCCTTCCTACTGCCACCAGTTTTCTTAGCCCCATCTGATTATCACAGAAACACACATCTAGTACACATTAGACATAGAAGGGAGATCGAGTCCCCAATTGTCGATTATACTGAAACTGCTCTAGAACAGTATACAGATTTCAATAGAGGTTTCTTCTTCTTTATAGGACCTATCCAGAATAGTAAGCTAATCCGTAGGTTAACCAGAACCCTTGAAGCTGTAGTAAATGAGACTGCCTCTGCTCTAGGTAACTTAACCGAAGAGCAATCTGCTATGAGATTTGTCGTTTTGCAAAATCGTCTCGTCCTTGACGTCATACTGGCCGATAGGGGCGGGGCATGTAGAGTCATCGGATCTAGTTGCTGCATTTTCATTCCAAATAACGCGCCGTCTGTTTATTCAGCTATAACCAGACTTCATAAAATTGCCCATCTGTTACACCAAGATCCAGGCACCTGGACATGGTCCGGTTGGTTCTGGAATATAATTTCCGCCTGGGGATGGAAAGTCTTGTCCTTTCTAGGTATTGCAGTAGCGATCATATTCAGTTGCTGCCTCTGTATACAATGTGGCCCTGCGATTTGCGGCATTTGTGCTACCTCTTGTATTCCTAGTCCCAAGCCCCGTTCTAAATCCCGTTCCAAGAAAATTCGAGACGAGCAAATGATACTGTATGAAATGATAGATGGTATCATGAATATTGATGTTTCCTGATGGAAACGTAGTGACAAGGAGGGAATGTGGAAAAGTAAATTTTGCCATGTTCTGTGTCCCTACGCGTCCTCCATCATATGTTATGTGTGCATGATTAATATGCATATGTATTCCCCATGTTTGATTAAAGACGCAATTATAGTTGTGTCCACCTCTAGTATGCCAGTCTCCAGTTCTCGTGAATACTACGAATATCAGGCCTATGTAAAGCTACGTTGCCACGTTTCTCAGTGTGCACGTTATTTCATTGTAAAGTCCCCGTTTCTAGGCCTCAAACGGGCCCGGACACCAGATTCAGCTCCTGTCTCCTGAACCCTCGTTGAGGAACGATACAGCCCCCACCTGTATCCCTGACCCTTCACTTACTTCCTGCCTCACAGTGCCCGGTTCAGCCTGGCTCTGCCTCTGAGTCTGCCAAGAGTATGTTATGGTTCCAGTTATCAGTTCAGTCCTCCTTCTCTGCATTCCTAAGCTACTGAACTGCATCAATAGTTTCCGTCATTGTCTAGCCTTTACGTCTCCATGTAAGAGAAATACTGCATTTAATGGTCATTTAATATTCCTCATCACGCACTACATGTAGAATAATGCATGCTCCAGTCTTAGAGTCTGTTAGCCTTTCCCCTCCTGACTTCTAGTTTATATCAACATGTTCTCTAAACATCAGATACTAGATACTGCTTAGGTACATGTCGCCCTGACTCTCCAGACTTCAGTCTCTGCTCCTAGCACAGAGTTCGTAGCCCCCAGCTTCTCCTAGTAACACGTCATTGCCAGTTTGCGCGCACCATCAGGTTAGAGGTCCCGGCTCCTTAGGTAGCCCCCTCCATGTTTCCGCCCCATTCATGACATATTCTGTTACGTTTGCATCACATGTCTATGTATACGCCCTGTTACACCCTCTTTTCACCCTTATCTTTCGCGACTGCTACGCGTCATGCCTATTGCTCCACCCACTGCTACGCCTATTGCAATGTAATGCTATGTGTTTGCGCTATGTATATATGCTCATGTACTGTTATTAAAAAGTTATCCATCCTTCCTTCCTTAGCGCTAGTCATTCCCGATCCTGCCCCCGGCAGCGCTTGCCATCCTATTCCTGTGCAGGTTGTCCTGTTCCTGTCCTTATGCTGTCTTAAACCTGCAAAAACTCCTACTACCTCGAATCTTGACTCTTATTTATTGAGCTATCTGTTATTCATTTATGCATTCAAAAATAGAGGTATTATTTATTTATTTACCACATGAATTACAGCTTTTCTGTGCCTTTGTTGGTTGCAGCCTCTGGAGTGCATACCCTTTGCTCTGCTAAAGAAAAATTGGTGTGTGTCTGAGACTGTTTTGAAACTCAAAAAGTATTTGCTAAGGTGAGAAAAGATTCATTTAATTTAGATAGAGAATAGTATGCTTTAGGGAGAAAATTATGAAGAAAGTTGTATATTTAAAATGTTGTTTTGTGTCAAGGGTTTTACAAATAGATTTTGTTTCTTTGAGAAATTGTAATTGGAGATAATGTGAAGTATTAGTACTGAAAGGGTGTGATTGTACATGGGAGCTGTGCTGTGTTTTCAAATTATGACTTGAAAATCGTTTTTAAGGAAAAGGAATGCTTTTTAAATTTATGACAAGGAAAAAAAAGTGTCTGCTTCTTTAAGCAAATATTTCACTTGCCCCATGATTTAGGAAGATTCATTTCCTTACTTGATGTGTTTAAAAACGATTCTTGAAGTCTTTTAGTTTTCTTGATATGTACTGCTAGAGTTTCATAGCCAGCATGGGGCATATTTAGAAGGGCTTTGAGCCACTTTCACGTTATTTTCCCCATGTTAAAGGTGACGCTAAAGTGGTGCAAGGGCCTTGTAAATACGCCCTCATGTTTGAGCCACTTTAACTTTATTTTCCCCATGTTAAAAGTGACGCAAAAGTGGTGCAAAGGCCTTGTAAATACGCTCTCATGTGTGTTAGGGCATTTTAAGTCACTTCCCCATGAATCTGGGTGAATAATTTGCTCAGTTGATGTGTTCAAAAACGTTTCTTGAAGTCAATTAGGTTTCTTGATATGTACTGCTAGAGTTTCATAGCCAGCATGGGGCATATTTAGAAGGACTTTGAGCCACTTTCACGTTATTTTCCCCATGTTAAAGGTGACGCTAAAGTGGTGCAAGGGCCTTGTAAATACGCTCTCATGTTTGAGCCACTTTCCCTTTATTTTCCCCATGTTAAAAGTGACGCAAAAGTGGTGCAAGGGCCTTGTAAATGCGCTCTCATGTGTGTTAGGGCATTTTAAGTCACTTCCCCATGAATCTGGGTGAATAATTTGCTTAGTTGATGTGTTCAAAAACGTTTCTTGAAGTCAATTAGGTTTCTTGATATGTACTGCTAGAGTTTCATAGCCAGCATGGGGCATATTTAGAAGGACTTTGAGCCACTTTCACGTTATTTTCCCCATGTTAAAGGTGACGCTAAAGTGGTGCATGGGCCTTGTACATACGCCCCCATGTGTGTTAGGGCATTTTAAGTCACTTACCCCATGATTTAGGGAGAATAATTTGCTTACTTGATGTGTTTAAAAACGTTTCTTGAAGTCATTTAGGTTTCTTGATATGTACTGCTAGAGTTTCATAGCCAGCATGGGCCATATTTACAAGGCCTTTGAGCCACGATCACGTTATTTTCCCCATGTTAAAAGTGACGCAAAAGTGGTGCAAGGGCCTTGTAAATACGCCCCCATGTGTGTTAGGGCATTTTAAGTCACTTACCCCTTGATTTAGGGAGAATAATTTGCTTACCTGATGTGTTTAAAAACGTTTCTTGCAGTTATTTAGGTTTCTTGATATGTACTGCTAGAGTTTCATAGCCAGCATGGGCCATATTTACAAGGCCTTTGAGCCACGATCACGTTATTTTCCCCATGTTAAAAGTGACGCTAAAGTGGTGCATCGGCCTTGTGCATACGCCCCCATGTGTATTAGGGCATTTTAAGTCACTTACCCCATGATTTAGGGAGAATAATTTGCTTACTTGATGTGTTTAAAAACGTTTCTTGAAGTCATTTAGGTTTCTTAATATGTACTGCTAGAGTTTCATAGCCAGCATGGGCCATATTTACAAGGCCTTTGAGCCACGATCACGTTATTTTCCCCATGTTAAAAGTGACGCAAAAGTGGTGCAAGGGCCTTGTAAATACGCCCCCATGTGTGTTAGGGCATTTTTAGTCACTTACCCCATGATTTAGGGAGAATAATTTGCTTACTTGATGTGTTTAAAAACGTTTCTTGAAGTCATTTAGGTTTCTTGATATGTACTGCTAGAGTTTCATAGCCAGCATGGGCCATATTTACAAGGCCTTTGAGCCACGTTCACGTTATTTTCCCCATGTTAAAAGTGACGCAAAAATGGTGCAAGGGTCTTGTAAATACGCCCCCATGTGTGTTAGGGCATTTTAAGTCACTTACCCCATGATTTAGGGAGAATAATTTGCTTATTTGATGTGTTTAAAAACGTTTCTTGAAGTCATTTAGGTTACTTGATATGTACTGCTAGAGTTTCATAGTCAGCATGGGCCATATTTACAAGGCCTTTGAGCCACGTTCACGTTATTTTCCCCATGTTAAAAGTGATGCAAAAGTGGTGTAAGGGCCTTGTAAATACGCCCTCATACCTCAACTAGTGTGTTAATTGTTTGCCTACTGTTATTGGTTTACTGTTTGGAAATAGTGGTTAATACCTTTTTTTACAAATATTTACCACAGATTCAACTGAAGATCTTTTGAAAAATTCAAAAATGCCCTCAAGGCAGAGAAAAATAAAAGAAGCAAAGCGACTTACACCCCACCTTGGTAAACCTTTGCAGCAGTCCTCTACGATAAAAACTTGTCAAGTCACCAGAAAAACTCCGGGTAAGACAACAAAATCTTTTTTAAGAAACATTTGCCGGCGAAAAAGTATCAGTACAGAACATGTTTTAGTCCAGAAGAAGAGAGCCAATTTAAATGGGAAGGAAAGGCCACTCAAAAATGTTACTGCTAGAGCAGGAGATAACTCTGTGCATGGTAGTAGAAGGAAAAATCTGTTTAGGGACATTCGTAGACGAATGTTCCGCAACAGGATAATTGGCAATTTGTTAAAAAATATTAAGAAAGGTCAACAGAAAGTGGCTTTTTATAAGAGAAAGAAAAATGTAGAGAAAATTATTGATCAGGCTTCGAAATTAAGCGAAAGTTATTTATTTTAATAATCAATAGAATTAGGAAACTAAGCAAGGCAATTTATGATTTCAAATCAAATAGTAGATGGAAGAGAACAGTTAATCGTAGTAATTTTTGTGAAGTTTTTTCAGGAGAATGGATGCATAGTTCAAGTTGTGAGGCATTTTTTAATGAGGAGAGTTATTTCCAGGATAGCATGCAGTTGACACCAGTGGTCGAGCATATGAGGTGAAAGATGGTTGTCCGGTTGAAAAAGAAAAACTTGTATCAACAGAGGCCGAAGAGGTGTTAGGTAATGAAGTTTTAGGAAGACGTCCTAAGGGACCAGTGTACACCTGGAAGTGTAGTAGTATTTGCAGTGTGCGACAGGATTCCATCAATTTGCTTTGTGATTTTGTACGGACATTTAATAAGAAAAGTTTAAAACAGAAAATGAAGTTGTTGCAAGAATTAGATCCTTGCAGAGTGAGAGAAGTGACAGGTTTGCATGGCCATTCACTGGCTTGTCTTTCCAGGAGAGTATGCCAGAGTGTTTTTCATCATTTCAGGATGCTAGCAGTGCATCATAATAAAGTGATGAAATTAGTTAGAATGTTGTATTATGCTAAGAGTCCAGCAATTATGCTTAAACAATTATGCTCTGCTCTTTTGCATGGTTCTGAAGTAGATGTGAAGAATATTTGTGAAGAAATTGAGTTTTGTTACTTTACTAGTAAAGAGAACAATGTTGAAATTGACCCAGTAGAAGAAGGTAATGTGGAAGAGAGTGTACAGATTTCCAGTACAGATAAGTTTCTCAAGGAAATTTGCACGTTTACGGTGAAATCAAGTGAGAGGCCTAATTTCACTTGTGTGTGTTGTCGACGGACTTATTATAAGAATCAGACTAAGTTAGTGGATTTATATGCAAAAAGTGAAATGGAAAACAATAGTGAATGGAAGGATTTTGCAACATACTTGATGGTAGAAAATTGTTTTGATTTAGGATCAGATCAACGTATGTGTACTTATTGTTTTAACAAATTAAATCAAAACCGGATGCCTGCTAGAGCAGTTCATAATAATCTGGAATTGGTTGGCATTCCTTCTGAACTGAAGGATTTAAATACTAATGAATCTATTTTGATTCAAAGTGTCCATCCTTTTCAGGCTATTGTTAGAATGGAGCCTAAGACAGGGATATTGCCTCCTTCGGATTTACAGAGATGATTAAAGGGAAGAGTTGTTTATTTGCCTCTAGATTTGAAGAAAATATTGATACAATTGTGTAGACAAAGTGGAAGAGGAACCTCTGGTTATCCTAGTTAATGAGGTTCCGACAAAGAGTAAGAAAATCTGGCAAGATTTAGTGGATGTTAGAAAAGTCAAAAAGGCAACGTTGTATTTGATGAAAAACAATGAGTATTACAAGAATGTATGTGTTGCAGAAGACGAACTAAGTGAAGAAGAGGACAGCGATTTGTGTGCTGGACAAATAGAGAAAGTAGATGCCTCTAAAAATGAAGAAATATATGAACATTATAGTGTTCATCCTTTGCATTCTAAAGAAGTCATGGGGGATGCTATTGAGTAGTTTCAAATGAAACAAGCCAAAGGAAGTCCCATTAGTGTTTGGGAGGAAAGTTTGGAAGCTCGGTGTTTCCCACAGTTATTTCCAACAGGTCGAGGAGGAAGATATGATGAGCGACCTGATCAAATTCCTGCTTCTGAATACCGGACTTTACGATTGTATGCAGAAGATCCTAGGTTTCGTCAATGCATTCCCTATTTGTTTCATCTACTGTATGAAAGTGATCTGTCTGGACTGTCTTATGCAGTGAACCACATCCTGAAAAGTGGTGTACAGCTGCAAAATATCTCGGCAAGGGACTTTATGGATAAAGTCAATGTGCAAGACAGTATTTTGGATTCTCACCTGATTAATCTCATGGCATGTCAGCGTGGTACTAATGAGTATTGGTACCGTCGACATGGTGACTTAAAATGTATGCTGAGGAACTTAGGAAGTCCCACATGGTTCCTCACTCTCAGCTGTGCCGAGTATGGCTGGGAAGACTTACTTAAATTTCTACGAGAGGCAAATGGAAACATTGAAAATATCGAATTCAAGACACCCGGAGAAGTGTGCTATTTGGATCCAGTCAATGTATGCAGGTACTTCAATCATAGATTTGAAGCTATGATGTCTTTCATTACGAACAAGAAAAATCCACCTCTTGGAGAGGTGTTGGATTTCTTCTGGAGAAAGGAGTATCAAGCAAGAGGTGCTCCTCATATACATATGCTGCTATGGATCAAAGATGCACCCAAATTTGGAACAGATCCGGATGACTTAGTGATGAGTTTCATAGAACAGTATTCTACATGTGCTGTTCCAAACACAAAGGAAGACAAAAGTTTAAGAGGACAAGTTTTACGTTTTCAAAACCATCGTTGTGGAAAGTACTGTCGTCGTAAATTCAGAAACAAGAATAAGTTCTATACAAAATGTCGTTTTGGTTTTCCACGATCGGTGATATCTAAAGGAAGAGTAAACAATTTGATGTCTTCGCTGCGACATAATGTGATGAGGAAATCACCCAAAAATACATACAATTTAAAAAGAAACGAAAAGTCCAAGTACATCAACGACTACAGCCCAGGGATTTTGTCAATGTGGAATGCTAACATGGATTTACAGTTTGTGGCTGACAACTGTATGGCTGTGGCTCGGTATGTGACGTCTTATATCACAAAAAAGAAAAGACAGAACTAAAGGATATGTGGGATGACATTTCACATGAAAAGAGCCTCAGTAAGAAGTTGTACAGTTTCAGTCTAAAGATGTTGTCGCATCGAGAAATCGGAGCATACGAATGTTCTGATCGGTTATCTTCAGCAAGTCTCTATGCCAAATCTAGGAGTATAATTTGGGTGAGTCTTGGACTTGCTGCAACACGTAATCGAGTTCTGAAACCTGTACAGGAGATTGAGTATTTGGCGGAGAAGGAGCCAAACAGTACAGATATTTTGAAGACCAACATGTTGGATACATATTATCCAAATAGAAGCAGTCACCTCGAGAATGTTTGTCTGTATGAGGTTCTACAAAATTACATATTCAAGAGGAACATCAAAGAAGATATTGATAAAGGAGTGTATGCTGTAATTGGAAGTGAGGGATGTCTGGTCAAGCAAAGAAAATGCCAATTGGTAAATCATCGAAAATTGAGTGGCGAATCTCCTGAAAGAAAAGAGTTTTTCTATTTAGCTCTTTTGCAACTTTTCAAGCCTTGGCGTGCAGAAGAGGAACTGCTTGGAGATTTCCTCTGTTATGAAGATTCTTTCAGTGCAGCCAAGGAGACCGTAGAATGTCCTGTTTTTCAAAATAACCAGAAATGTTGAATGCGGAAATCGAGCAGGAAGCAACAATTGCAGCCGAGATTGCTAGAGACAGTTCTCAGGACAGTCAGAGTTCTGTTTCATTGAGTCAGGATCCACTAGGAGGACCAGTTATCGAAAATGAAGCTGCCACTGCCATGATTGAAGTGGAAAGAGCCATGGCACATGCTCAGGAGGATGCGGTTAACTTAGAAGATTTGGAAAGACAACTCAACGTTGAGCAGAGGAAAATATATGACGAAGTTACAAACCAAATTGATCATGGATTAAGTCATGAGAAGAAAGAGTGCTCATGTACGTCGTTGAAGCCTGTCTGACTGTACGTGAGTGGAGAAGCAGGAACTGGAAAAAGTTTCCTAATTAAAGCAATTTCATGTTATCTGCAGAAAAGGACCGAGTCATCGCTGTCTTGTGTTGTCACCGCTCCAACTGGGCTGGCAGCACATAACATTAAAGGGATTACTTTACATCGTCTTTTGATGCTGCCAGTGGAGCATGATAACAAATTACAATACCACAAGTTATCTGGAGATGCTTGTTGTGAAGTTTCAAGAATCCTGAAGAAGATGAAACTTCTTATCATTGACGAAGTAAGCATGGTTTCTAATGTCATGCTTGCCTTTGTGCATTTGAGAATGCAGGAAGTTCTTAAAACAGAGTATGATGTGTTATTTGGTGGCAAACACATCATTGTTTTCAGTGATCTTCTGCAGCTGACACCAGTGAAAGGACAACTACTTTTTAAACTGCTTACGCATGAAGATACCAGGAAGTGCCTAGGGAGCATTGGCAACGTTAACATATGGTTAAACTTCAATTATGCTGAGCTGCGTGAAAATATGCGTCAGGCGAAGGATGAAGATTACAAGAATATTCTACAAGATGTTAGAATCGGGAAAGTGACCGAGCATGGGAAAGAAGCTTTACATGCACGATTACTGTCAAATTTGTATCCAGGAGAAGACATTCTGCCAGAGAATATTTTTCGGAAAATTACTGAGAAGAAATCTGGAATATGTTTGATGCCAACTCTTGCAGAATGTGCCATCTTCAACAACAAAATGTTGAATTTAGAAAACCAAGAGATTGTGAAACTGGAAGCTATTGACAGAATAGAGCATATGGGAGCAACAATTATTTTGTCTGAGAATTTGAAATCTAAATTGGATTCATTAGAGAAGACTATATCTAAAACTGCTGGTTTTGAAAAGACTCTGAATGTGTGCTTAAATTGCCGTATCATTTTGAGAAGGAATTTACATGTTGAAAGAGGTCTGGTAAATGGATCAATGGGTAATGTTGTTGATTTTGAGAAATACAGAAATAGAGATGGAATTGAATTTTTAAAAATTAAATTTGATGGCATTGAGGAAGTACAGCTAATTGGTCGTTGCTCTGCTAGGTTTTTGCTTGTAAAAGACTTATATGTTCGCCGTAAGCAGTTTCCTGTTTGCTTGGCATATGCGGTGACAATCCATAAATCGCAAGGTTTAAGTGTAGACAGAGCATTGCTGAATATTGGCAGTTCTGTGTTCAAGGAGGGTATGGCATATGTGGCATTGTCACGAGTCAAAACTTTATCGGGATTGTACTTGATTGAGTGTGATGTCACAAACATTTGTGCGGATCTAGATTGTGTTAAGGAATACAATAGGTTAAGAAGAGAGTATGCGCCACATTTGCCTCAATATCCTTTGTTTGAGAAACGTGTGGTAGGCCGGAAACGAAGAAATGTCACCAATAGTAGGGAGGTTGTAGCAAAAAGACGAAAAGTCGATGAACCCGAAATTATAAGCAGAAAGAAAATGGATTCTGTTGAAGATGTTGTTGGTTTTCAATTTGAAAATAGTTCTGGTGTCAACTGCTATGCTAATGTAGATGTTAATGTTGTCTTTTCTCTAGAAACTTTAAAAGAACAGATTGTGATCAATTCGGATCAAAGTTTTTGCTGTTTGTTAAATTCTGTGTTAGAGAAATGTAGTACTGATAGAACAAAAATAGAAAGTGTGTCTGAAATTCGAAATCTGTTAGACAAATGTTCAGGTCAAACGCAATTCTCTCAAAATATTCAGCAAGATTGTCAGGAGTTTTTAATGTATATGCTTGATGTATTGCAAGATGAAGGTGTAGATGTAGATCATCTGTTTGGCCTTTCTTATCAATGGCAGCATGACTGCGAGAACTGTAGGCTATCAAGTACTACTAGTGTAGACTCAGAAAGATTTATATATTTAACTTTGCCAGACAGTAAATCAGTGTCCTTTAATAAGCTAGTAAAAGCAACCGATCAAAACATGGAGTGTAGCCAATGTAAGTCTGCAATGCTGTCAACATTATTTATAAGAAGTTATGGCCAGTATGTCATTTTAATGTTCCAACGATGTAGGCCTGATGGAACAAAATTGACAACTTTAATTAAAAATGTTGTGGCTTCGCAGTTGTCAATAACAGGAAGGACTTTTGTAACTGCAGCAATTATATATCATGACGGTCCTTCAACAACATCAGGACATTACACAGCTTCTTTGAAGTCTGGAAATGGCTGGTCATTCTGCAATGATTCTGTTTTAACTTTGAAAAAAAGATTGCCTTTTGACCTTAAAAATTCTTACCTGGTGTTTTTACAACCAAAATTTTAGGGAAGGAATCTCGGGATTTGCTCTGAGGAATTTCAAGAGGTTCTAATGGCTCCTACACTATTTGGCCTTGAGGATAAGTGTAGTACAGAGTGAAACGTTAATGTGGAACATGAGTGAGCAAGAAGGGTGAGATATTACTAGTACAGGATTGTGAAAGTGATCTTGGACGTTTTCTTTCTGAAAGTTGTGGAAAAAGAAAATGACGGGATTTGCTTAGAAGAATTCCAAGAGTTATAAATGGCTCTTACACTATTTGGCCTTGAGGAGAAGTGCGGTAGAGAGCGAGAAGTAATTTATTGTATGTAACATATTTGTCAAAACGATGGAGCTTTTCTTTCAGAAAGTGGCGGGCAGAAAATAATAACAGCACAACAGAGTATAAGCTGTTCATAAGACATCCTTCGACGTCATGGAAAGTAAGTTACTTTTGAGGAGTTCTGATTTCTGATTGGTTATGTTATATGGGTTTTTTAAACACAATTATTTTGATTGTGGTTTTTTTTCCCCGCTGTTATATGATGAATACCTTCAACTCACTGTTTTTAGTGAAATTTGATATATTCTGAGAACAGCAAAAATAAACCATTTAACATGTATAATTAATTCTGTACTTTGTATAGTGAATTTTTATTTGTACTCATCTTGTCTCATGCTCACTCGTCTTTTACTACCTTCTATCAATCCTCTTTACATACTCACATTGCCTTTTGTTTAATTCTCTTTCACCCTTGTTCTCTAACTCCACTTATCTTTCAACCTTTCTTTCCCTATTCCAACTCTGCTTTTTTCTTTTCTCCCTTGCACCATTTTGCAGCTTTTAGACCCTCTGCTTCGCTTGTCTTTTCCATCTTTCCTCCCTTTGTTTTCTAAATTATATATTTTTGGGTTCTCCTTTTTTGGTGCAATCAGTTAGTATAACTCACCCTCACTCATTTATCTTTCTTTGTTGCCTCACTCAGTCTGTATCTGACACTCTTTCCTTCACTTCCTCTGTTTCCTCTCTCCCTCACTCTCTTTCCCTTATTCACCCTTTCCTTATATAGTTTACCTTACTCACTTTCTTTTAGTAGCTTACACAACTTCAATTTAGTTTTCTCTTCTATCCTTCTTTTCTGTCACTGAAAGTATCTTCCTTTTTTTCTCTTAGTAATTTACTCTATTACAATTTCTTTTTGTAATAGAGTTGTTATGTTGTTTACTAGCTGCTCTTTCTTCACTAAAGCGCCGGGATGCTCCTCGGAGTAGCCGAGCGCTATAGAAGAAATAATTAACATAACATAACATAACATTTTGTCTCTGTCTGTCTATCACCGTTTCTTTCTCTTTTTTTTTCTGCATGTTTATCTCTAACTTTATTTCTTTGTAAAATTGGATGATTTTCAATCTTTTCCCTTGTCTTTTCTAATTTTTAAATACATGTTTTAATATTTTTCAAATTTTTGTTCTTTCTTTCACAGATTGAAAGTATAAAAATAAAAAGTGACTAAGTTAACGACAATTATAAGGTAAGTGTTTTGTACTCTTTTCGTTACATCTCTATCACATTTAACTTCTATTAGTTCCACTGCTTCATTTCTTTAACCCTCAGTTTCCTGCCTTTGCTACTTCCCTTATTCCTTTTTCTATTACTTACTTACTCTACTCCTTCCACTCCTTTTCTCAGTCCCTCTGTTCTCATAGTTCCTCACTCCTGTTCACTCACTCCGTCTCTATTACTCTCACTGTCTCTGACTCATCACTCTTTCACTACTTGTTCATTATGCTTTCTCCCTGTAGTTCAAGCACACTATGTTATTTACATTTCTTTGCTGTTTCAATTATTCCTTTTCTGTCACTTCTTCTTTTCTGCTTTCTGTTTTTTCTCTCTGTTATTCCACATGTTTTAACATTAGTCACTGTCATACATCTTGTTTTATTCCTATTTACTTTCGCTCACTGTTTTCTTAACACTTTCCCTCAGGGTTGTTCTTTTAGTCCGGTTCTATCCCTACCTCTCATTCCACATCCTTTACTGTTTTTCTTCTTAATTTGAACATTCACTCACATTCTCCAAGAAACTCTTGTTTATTATTCTTCTACTCTCCTTTTTTTCTTTCACTTCCTTATCTATTTTGTTTTTCTCAATTATACCCTCTTACATCTTTTCTTTGGTAAATAGATCTATTAAACAGTATCTCTGTGTTACTCCCTCTAGCTGTCTTTCTTTTAACATTACTACCTGTTTCCTTCCCTTATACTCACTCTTCCTTTTTTAAATTTTTTTTATTTTTTCTGTTTCTCTTCCGGTTCGCGTACCGGCGTGCGAACCGGGAAGCGAATCAAAAGAAATAGAGGTTGCCAGAGTGCTAAACATTCTAGCAATTTTTTATAAATGGGAGGTAGTTCTGAAAAGAACTTTTTTTTAATTGTTTTTGTTGTTTTATATTTTTTTTATTATTTTTCTGAACATTTTTTTACTTTTTTTGTATTTTTAGAACGGTTTTATATATTTTTTGTTTTTTTGGGGGGGAAACGAAAATCATTCATTATAAAGGGCTCAACAGGAGCAACAAAAAAAAGATAATTTACTTTCTGGGGCGTTTTGTACATTTATGATTTTCAATAGCTCTGTTGATTCGATTTATGCTACTCTCCCTATAGCAAATTAATTTGCCGCAAAAAATGCAGACTTGCTTCACGTCCCCGAAGTTCATCTGGATGTTTGGGACCGTCTCCCTCGCCTCTGGTCCCGTCACTGCCTGTTTGGTTGATGTACTGGCCACAGGAGGGGGGTTTTCCTGCAGGTCACGTACCTGCGCAGCACTATAATTTATAGGGTGCCCCCTCGCCATGTGCTGATGCATGGTGTAATTCCCGAAGCTGTACTTTTTATCAGTCCCTCAGGACAGAACTTTGTCACAGATCAGACATGTGACGTAGCGGGCATTTACTTTTTTTTGGCACCGGGGAAATGTGTAGAATTGCCAGATATAATTTTCCTTCACATGGGACCTCCTTGGCTCTTCAGGCAAGAACTGCCTCCTCTCTTGCTCCTCTTCATCTTCTTCCTCCTCTTGATTAAGGATGACCTGAGGAGGTGGTCCATCCTTTTTTGGTGGTGGTGGTGGTGGTGGATTGGCTCTAGCAGCTGCAGCTACAACACTTGCCATTTTAGAAAATATGGAAAGTAGGTCTTCCTCTCACAAAGATGAAAGTCAGAGTGAGGAAAAAAGGAGGGGTTTTCATCATTTGGGAAAAAAATAGTTCTAAACCAATGAAAAGTGTTATTTACAGGTCACATGACCTGTCACGCTTACGTTACGCGTCCCGCTCCGCGCCCGGAGCGCTTCCGGGGTGCTGCGCTTCGCGCCTCGTTCGCGCACCGGAGCACTTCCGAGTGTGCTAACGTGGCGCGTCATAAGACGCATTACGCGGCAACGCGATACGTCGCGCTTACGCGATACGTCGCGCTTACGCGACGCGTCACGATGTTGTGTTCGATTGCGGGAGTAGCGCTAACGGAACGTTTCCCGGTGCGCGGATCGGGTCGCGGCACCAAATTGAGCTAACGGGAAGCTACCCGGTGCGCGGACCGGTAGCGAAACAAAAAAAAAAAATTTAAAAAATATTAAAGACATAAAAAAATTAAATTAGATACATATAAAATATATTTTTCCTTTAAAAGAAGAAAATATTTTACACCATTTGATATTTGCAATTAAAAAACCATTGAAATTCACTGAAAAAACCATAGGTTATAGACTATATATAGTTAGGACATAGCATTTACAAAACCTAGAAAATTCACTGAAAAAAACATAGGTTATAGACCATATATAGTTAGGAATTAGCATTATCAAAACCTTATTTTACTCACACAAAACCATTGAAATTCGCATATATAGTTAGTTGCACTAACTATATATCGCGCACCCGCAAATCCACTGCTGATGATGTCACATATTACATCATTCATGACATGGTCAGTGACATTACTGATGACATCACTGATGACATATCAAATGACATCACTGATGACATCACTAATGACATCTCATTTGACATCAATGATCACATCACTGATGATATCTTTCATGTGATAATACAATGCATCTCCTCACACTCTAATATAACCTCTGTTACACACAGTGTTAAATACAGAGTATAATTGTGGAAACCATTGACACACCAATACTAGTTACTACATACGCACTCACTGATTCCTATGTCTACACACACATTCACTCATTCACCCATACAATCATTCATACATACAATCACTCATCTTTACAACACTATCATATGCACTCATACACCTATACAGACACTCACACTCTGCCACTCATCCATGGAGTTACTCACACACCTAGTCAGTCATGTAAAGAATCAATCACACTTCCATTTTCTCATCCATACAGTTAAACACAGAACACCTTACATTTTCAAACATATACTAACACATACTTACTCTCTTATACAATCACTGATACAAGTACACAATGATCTGTACAGAGTCACACACCTCCCAGCCAGTCACACACACACTCAGTCTCCCATACAAATACTTGGGCAACCAATCAATAACCCATATAGCCACTCATATAGCTACTGATCAACACATGCAGCAGCTTGCACAACAACAGACATACTGATGCACACTTTCACAGAGTTTAGTCACTAACCCATGCATTCAGTAAGACGCATTCATTCACTCACTCATACAGTCAATCACGCACCTACTAAAACCTTCATTCAGACACTTATACATCCACTCATTCTTCAATATGTAAAACATATTTAAACTTTACAGAAACATACAGTCACTGGATGATATCATCAGTGATGTCATCAGTGATGTCATTTGAGATGTCATCAGTGATGTCATCAGTGATGTCACTGACCATGTCATGAATAATGTAATATGTGACATCATCAGCAGTGGATTGCGGGTGCGCGATATATAGTTAATGCAACTAACTATATATGCGAATTTCAATGGTTTTGTGTGAGTAAAATAAGGTTTTGATAATGCTAATTCCTAATTATATACGGCCTATAACCTATTGTTTTTTCAGTGAATATATATATATATATATATATATATATATATTCACTGAAAAAACCATAGGTTATAGACCATATATAGTTAGGAATTAGCATTTAGAAAACCTTATTTCACTCACACAAAACCATTGAAATTCCATATATAGTTAGTTGCACTAACTATATATCGCGCACCCGCAATCCACTGCTGATGATGTCACATATTACATCATTCATGACATGGTCAGTGACATCACTGATGACATCACTGATGACATCTCAAATGACATCACTGATGATATCTCTTTTGACATCAATGGTCACATCAATGATGATATCATTAATGTGACAATACAATGCATCTCCTCAACTTTAATATAACCTCTGTTACACCCAGTGTTAAATACAGAGTATAATTTTTGAAACCATTGACACACCAATACTAGTTACTACATACGCATTCACTGATTCCTACGTCTACACACACATTCACTCATTCACCCATAC